>NC_140584.1:259863660-261251160 GCF_964204655.1 Triturus cristatus
TCACTGGGCTCTAGCCAGTGATTGGCTGAGGAGTGAAACGTCACTCAGTCTCAGCAAGCAGTTGAACTTCGAGACTGTCGCAAGCGAGGCAATTCTACATTTCAGGTAAAATTAAAGCACTGCCATAGCACTGCTAGAGTGTTATTTTGCCCAGCTTGCATATAGATTGCACTGAAATATTGGAAGAGAACTTGTCTGCCTGCTGACGGACCGTGTCTAATGCGGCGTCATTTTGGCTGCAGATAGCGCGGGCTATCATCGCTGCTATTGCAAGCTGCGCACGTTTCCATTGGTGAGCAGAGTGGATTAAAACTCCCTTTTTCGTACCAGATGTGTGACAGATTGGTCAATTCCTCTCAAAAATAGGCAATATCTTTCCCATTTGTGTGAGAAAATGCTCAATTGGCCAGTGCCTATTTTTCGGGTTTAATTTAGCCCGTTGTGTGCATTTATTTTTTAAGCTGCAGCGGCGCCTCAGCGTCGTCGCTGCAGTTTATCTGTCGTAATTGTAAAAGGACACTTAACTGTTCCCTTCAAAGTTCATTGCGGCCGGCATGGGCACTGCACATATCAAGTTGCATCACATCAGTGCCAGGACTTCAGACTCATCTGAATGCGGGGGTTAAAAATACATTTGTTTATATATATATTAATGTTTCTCTGTCAGCCGGAGCCCTTATGTTTGATGTGAGACGGGAGTAGGTGGGACAAGTGGATTTTACAGGACATGTAGATCTCAGTGGCATTTTGTCCCTTGGACAAGTAGATTATTTGGAAAATTCCACACCCCTGCAAAGGCGAGATCTATTGGCTATGCCAATGCTTGTTGGTAGTTGCGGGGAGATTGTGATTTGCCTAGAATCACAGGTTGTTGAGCCGACGCAGAGACTTAAAACTGCTACTGGCATATCTAACATAAAGCTACAATCAACATAACTTCCACTGTAGCAAAGCTCCAGGTGTATAACACTATATAACAGCAAGTATCACATATAAATGTGACAGTCCTCAATCCAAAATCGTCTTATCTTCGTGCAAGGGACGATGTGGTCTACCCCGAATCCGAATTAAAGGGGCCCTGTGGTGAAAGAGGAGTAGAAATGGGAGTTTTTCCCAAATCGGGATTCCAAGGTTTTCTACGGACACATTTCACCACGTAAATCGTAATTGAATATGTCAGCAGAAAACAGAGCGAAATGTGGGGGGAAAACTGCAGAAATCAGTGCAGAAACGTGGAACTGAATAGTGCGTTAATGTTTCATTCAAAGAATGCCACCTGTCTCCAGTGTCATGATTTTCTGGTGCAGAATTCCCGTTAACTGAAGTCCACGAGAATCCAAACGAGTGCCTTAGGTGTGTGGCGATCTCACACTGACAGCTACGGATTTACTCCAGGTTTCTGCTGCAGAGTAGTATGCCTATAGCTGGCCACGCTCCATAAATGAAGCTATGGCCTTCCACTGAATACCATACCCAAGCAAAGAGCTGTGCCATGGTACCCCTGCGAGACACCCAAAACTAAACAGTCCTTTGAAGAGCATTTCCATCATGAATATTTACACCTTGTTGCCAGGGCAGCTTTGGCAGATCAGGTCTGTTTAGTTTCATGCAAACTTTTGGTGAAGCAGCTCACAAACTCGAATTCAAGCTTGCTAGTAAATTAGGAGAGGACAAAACCAGGGGGCAAATCTAAGCAGAACACAGAGCAATTTAGCAAAAAAAGTCAAAATAGCACCAAGTATAAACCTCCCTATTAAGAGCCTTTCAGTGGGAGTGCTATGAAAGAGGGTCATAAGCTACCCAGCTGCAGACAGGCTACGTCAGAGCAGACGGACGAGCTAGAGTTCTTGTGGTTTCTTACAATGTCTTCTAGAGCCCTAATGTTGTGACAGTTCACGCAGGAACGTAATTTCAAGACGCTCCGTTTCTAAAAGACTTCCAAATGTGAGAACCTCCAAAATTCATAAACAAACTATTAAATAAATGGGTGGGAACCAGTAACTTCATAAAATCTAGTATGGACGAAGAATGAGTTCAGACAGAATATCCGAAGAGGGAGGGGGAGAAGGGAGGGGGAAGTGCGAGCAGACGAGCCTGATTACAGCAATAAAACAAACATTGGCACAGCCAATAGGTCTCGCCTTTGGGACCGTATAAGTGTTTAGCCATGCAACAGTTGCATAACTAAATACTTGTAAGGTCCCAAAAGCGAGACCTATTGTCTATGCAAAGCGGCCGCGAAAGTGATTGCGATCAAACATCAAAGCGGCCGCAAAAGTGAAAGTAATCGCGGTAAAGCGTGGCGCTCGCGCCCGCGCACATGCACTGTAGCTCTAGGCTGGCCTGGTAGCACTTTTTGGAGCCCTCTCAATAAGTCTTGCCAGACCAGCGCATGCGCTGGGTCAGGCGAGGCCTAAACGCAGATGACCGCTGTGCACGTGCACGCGATCGTGAACGCAAGCTGGAGGCCAGCAACAGCCTCTGGTGGCACTTGTAAAAGCCACTTACTAAATGTCTCGAAGAGAGACAGCGCATGCGCTGTCTCAGACGAGACCTAAAAAGCCTCACCGTGTAACTACCAAAGTAAAAGGGCTAGTCGTTCTGGGAGGTAACAAATGCAGATAAGGCGGGACTAACAAGCCTATTTAGGAATCAGAAGCCAGCATTTACGAAGGACAATGACACAAGCCAATTAAAAATATGGGTGGAGAGTGGGCGGGGCTTCAAAGCCATACTCCACTACTGCATGCCTCGCAGGAGCGCATGCGCTGCTCAGGTTTGACCTAAAAATGCTCCTTAAGCAAAACAGTGTCTTTTTGACCTGAAAATTCTGTAGTGGGATTGAAAATAGATTGTCCTAAATGCCCAATCTATGATTAAATTATGGGGCACCAGCTAGAAGATCAATAACATTTCTCCTTGTCCCTGAAAGTGACTATACCCACCATGTTAAAACTAGCATGAGGTGAAACAGTTTAGTTTCAAAATTGGTGCAACTCTTTGTAAAATATATTCAAGACCATGTACTGGGTTTGTAGCAGTGACCACTGCTGGAAGACATGCCATCTCCTATTTCAACCATTGTAGTTTCCTGTTGGACTGACTGTGATGTTGGGCAAGCTGTGCAATCCTACTTCCCACAATATAAGCACTGTCTGTTTTAATGCTAGATGTAAGTTTGTTCTTTAGATAAAAATCCTCTGATGGCGCCTATGACGGACCAGACTTCTAAATATATCCTAGTGTTTTGCAATTTGGTGTTATTACGGACAGAAGAGAGGTCTTTAGAAAACACTGGGCTGCACCGTGAACTGGAACCGTCCTTAACTGTAACTAAGCTGTGCAGTGCATTTTTATGTTCCCTTTTTATACCAGCTGCCAGAAAATTGCCTTTAAATCTTGTTGTTCCTCAAACCTTGCAGACTAGGGTACCTGAACTGTGAGTCTGAGGTTCATAAACCTGTCATTATTACACTGTCTTTGTCTGTGTTGGGAACAAACACTAATAGAGACATGTCTGCAGTTTATCCATCGTATCTTAGTGCAGCCCAACCACCAGTTTGGAAGCTCTGGCTTGCATCCAAATTGTTTATTTCTGCGCCATCCAATGGGACTGCAGCAGCAGTGTTTTATACAGGTACTAAAATCAAACTGTACTTGTAGGTGTAGGAAAAGGACCTATTTTTGTATGATCGCACCCCAAGTGTTATGACTGATAGTGTATTTTTCAACACTGCAGTGCACTTGGCCCTGCTGTCCAAGCTCGGTGTATGTGTTCTGACCCCCAAAGTACGTGTACAATTGGCTAATACCAGATTAGCTCCTTTAGCTTACTTAGGAGTCCTTGGTATATGGCACTAGAGGTCCCCGGGGCTAGTAAGTTAAAGGTCACTAACGGACTGCAGCACTTACTTGAGTCACCAGCACAGTAACAAGGTGAAAACATGACTAGGCCTGCAACTGCAGTCTAGTCTCGCAGCTGCCATCTGGACTTGACAAAATAAACCCTTTTGCCAGGTCAACTTCTTCCTTCTTGGTATTAATAAGCTACCCTTTGGAAAAGCCTTGGTAACCACCTAGGCAGGTGCTTAATATTAAAAAGAGGGGCATGTTCCTTATGAGCTTAACATGTCCTGACTGTGAAAGCACGAAATTTTCGTTTTCACTGTAGCAAGGCCTGTGGCCCTATTGGCAACCTGGAGTTTCATTAGCCACCTCACCAAATGCTAACCTCTATTTGGGGCAACTAAGGATATTACTCCAAGGTATCAAATTATTTTTTACATTAAACCGGACTCATTGCTGCGACTGGATTTTAAGGTAGCTTTTAATAGAAAGGTGACTTTAGGAAGTCACCACTTTGTTGCCCAAACCTTCAGTAGTGTTTCCTGTTTGAAGCCATTGTCCCTAGAGACTACATGCTGCACCCTGCTAGGAAGTGTGAAGCGCTCAGAGAAACAGAGAACAAAGAGAATTGCTGAAGGGAAGAGGTGTGACCTCGTCCAGCAGTATGATATCTGGGGGATTGCCACAGATGGCCCATCTCCATAGAGGCTAATAATGATCACACTTTCGCCTGCCCACTCCTTTGTGCAGACAGGCAAACATCTCTTCCAGAGGGGTAAAATGTTTTACAGAATCACTTTTCCAGGAGAAGTGGCACATTATGCTGGATACTCCCCAGGGGTGCCCAGGGTTTCACCATCTTGATTTAGGGTAGAGAGGGATATCCTAGGATTGTTGGAGTGTCAAGCCCCCAGGACGTGATATAAAGTGTGAACATTAGCCCCATGATAACTATTGTCCCACTGTCTAGCGAGTCATCCCATCCCACAAACGAGAAGATGGCATAAAAGTGGTACCTCAGACCCTTAGTCCTCTGTTCATTACTGACCAGGGAAGAAGACTGAAGGAGGACTGCCCTGCTGCTCCCTGGACCCAGCAGAGTGAGGCTGCAGCCAAGACTGGCACCTGCTGAACCTGTAGATTACACAGAGAGGACTGAACTTGCAGTGTCCACTAGAGGAAATATTGCCCAAATGTGCCAGGACTGAAGGAGTGACCAGAAGAGACAGTTGACTGATTCCCTGTTGCCGCTACAGGGCCTCAAAATCTGGAGCAAGTCTTTACTTGTGAGAGCGCAGAATCATCTGCCCACTGCTAATCTGCCTGAGGTGTCCGCAAGTCTGTGGGATCTGTGGCCTTTGTCTAAGTGGTCATTGGACCTCCTGCAAGAAAGAGAGACTCACCTGTGGATGACCGCTACAGATAGCTGTAACCAAAGCAAGTCCAAGACAGGATCAGTAGTCCTGCTAGCCGCTGGCTCAGGAACCGCGATTCAGATTACGATGTTTTATCGGAACTTAAATGATTTTACTTGGCTTTAAACAAAATCATATCTCTGGTTCCCCTCAATAGATTTGTCATTTTAGTATCTATTTTAAGATAAAAATGCACTCTAGTTATATAAATTAGTGTTGGATTTTTATTGTGTTGTTTCTTACTTACCTGTTTGTTTTAGTACTACTAAATGCATTATATTTGTTCCTTTGACTAAGTCGGAGTGCTCTGTGCCACAGCTACCCGGAACTGAGATAAAGGATTTGTTAAAGAAACCTAACTGAACCTGATAGAGATAGTGACATTATTGCATGGTAAGGTCTCACAACCACACCATCTAATATTCCACTTTCCTACAGAAGGAACATTGTGTTTGACATAATTGACATAGTTGAGGCGTCTCACGTGAGGATTGCATAGGCAGCAACTTGAATGATCCCTGCTATAATGTAAATGGATGAAAATGTGTGTGTGAGACTTCTTAGCTGTCAGTTAGCCCCTTTCTTTGCCAGGTGTGTTTAGTACCGTTTTGTCCATTATGAAGAACAGCAAATGTGCTGACAGTTTACTTTGTTATGATGAAGAGCCACTTAACTTCTCAAACTCTGTAATCTGCCAGTCCCTCTCAGTATAGACTGCTGGCACTTGTGAATTTGTAGGAAAATGCAGGAGGAGCACAAGGTGTCCATCTTGCAGAACACAGTGCTCTGTTTATCATCTGTAAACAGTATGAGCCATTTATTGGCAGTGCTGGTTCCTGTTTCCAGAGTATTTACTATTAGTGTTGCTCTTATTATTTTTTTTAACGTAATTTATTATTTGCCTTGTTTGAGATATATATAGCTATATATAATTATCTATTTTGGGATTTGTTTTCCGTGACAACTTTGTTTATATTTTGGGATCATGCATACTCCAGGGTGGGGGTAGCCAGTGATGCCGTCTTTTAATTGAAATTAATTTTTGTATGCCACTGAATGCGTCAGAGTGCCCCCATATTAAATTTTCTCTGATGATATGAAGTACTGGTGGCTTCTTTGGCAGAGGCGACTGGACATGCCGTACTAGACTGTTTTTGCTGTAGTACAAGCAGTTGTATTTTGCAGTGGTCTTCAGTGACCTATTCCCTTTTCCCGAGTATCCTCCCTATAATTGGGGCCAGGGGAAGATTGGGGGAGGGGGTTGGGGAAGTGAGGGCGGCTGTAGCATAAACATTTCTTTCCGAAGTGAGATTCTTACTCGATAAACTAGTCATTCAGTGGGCACTTCCATAAGTATTTGTGTACTCCATACACTTCTTTCTGCCTCCTCTGGTTCAGCCTTGCTGTTGCATTGGTGTGGGTAAGCAGGGCTCTTTTCTCCACTGTCATCTAACATCCAAATGTGATGCTCATGGAGCCCCTATGTTGTGCTGGCATTGACAGGTTAGGGCAAGCAGTTGGAAATAAGGTGGTCTTGAAGTGGGAGGGAGGATGGATAGGGGTGTGATCACCCCAGAGGGCTTTCTAATTTATAATTGAGTAGCAGAGATCATGTCAGTAGACTTTACTAGTTAAGGTGTAAAGAAGCGTAGTCTTTTGTAGGAAATTTAAGCAGCTAATTATGTCCAAATTTCCATTAGCCATTTTTCAGAGAAGTAAGTTTAAATCTAGTTACATATTTAATTTTAACCATGAAATTAAGTTGCTGTTACCATGATTAGTAGTAGTCTTACACTGTCTATCAAATTGTTAGTGTTAACCTAGCAAATGGTATTTGTTTTCTTCATCATGGTACTGCCTATGAGTTTTTAAGAAACTTTTCATTCTCGCACTTAGGTTAAGCAGATAGAAAGGCGAGATTCTGTATTAACACCCAAACAACAGATTGAAAGGTTGATCCGACCTGGTTCTTCGTACTTCAACTTGAACCCATATGAGGTAAGTGGATATGCATAGAAGCAATAAAAAATGATTTAAAGTGAATTTTACATGTTGCATCTTTTGTACTTTGCACGAGTCGCCATTGTGTTTTTATATGATTGGGTCCACAAACTCTTAAATGCTTGTCAGATTCTGAGTTAAAAAATAATACAGGATTTGGAGCCACTACAACACAGCGAGAAGGGAAACGCAGGAACATGGTTTCTGTCAGACTAACTTGATATTACTCCTTTTACCCCAAAGATGGCAGTCATTCAATTCCAAAAATCTTTTCTGTTGACAAGTATCATTAAGAACCCTACCCCATCTGATTTGCAATTGCCAGCCAGTACATGTCTCTTGGTAAATCAGCTACTGTACCGTGGCAGTTTTCCCTGAATTATTTTTACCACTCTGGTCAGGTTTTTCCAGGCTATAATGATGGATAATGCCCCAAAAATTTTGTCCAGTGCTAGAACTCTGCACATTTCATCTTGTTCCTACCTGTTTTGGAAACCAACCTTCCTCCAAGTGTAACATGGAGTAGTTTGAGTGGAAAAGCACAGGGTTCAAAATAACTGCACAGCTTGAGGATTTGGACACAAACACCATAGAGCCCCAGTGTGGATTTAGCCAGCTTATCTGGATATCTGCCTAACTCTAAACCAGAATCTATACTGGGTGAAAGATAGATCCTGTACCTGAATTTGCAGTTCCATATGACCTTGAATTCAATTCCGTGGTCCAGGGCACTTTACAACTATAACGTCTCCTGCTTCGTTATACTGATGATTGAAGGGTGTGTTAATTGCTAGACCCTAAATTGCAAGGTACTTTCATACAAAAATGTGACCGGCTGCAAAGGCTACACTGCGGATCAGGTGGATGATCAGAAGGTACCGAACACAAAGATAATTTCTCAGTATGAATCTACTAGCCAGACCCCCCAGGATATTGCGGCATGGATTAGCAACTTTAGCCGCACCAATATGGGAATTTTGCGGCACTTTATTTTCCTCATAATCATTCATTTTCAGCCTTTAATCAGCGTAAACTGTTTTAGCAGAGTATTCCACTTTAAAATAGGTATGTTTAACGTGTCTACGGAAGCACAGCTTCAAACCTAACCTCATTAGAGGGGGCCCTATTTCTCCCTGGAATGTTCTAGCACCCATGTACTCACCCCTTCCGGGCACCGCTGCCTCCGGGACCCATGAGGCATGACACCTCTTCCTCTGGCTCCCTAGGGCACAGGATCATAGTGGGTGGAAGTGCATTGCCATGGCTAATGTAAGCATGTTAAATATTCCTCTATGCAGATCAGTGGCATGGGGGTGGGTGTAAGCCCTTTCACAATACAGCCCCCACATCAATGTGACTTACAGGTGCTGTGTGTGCAGTCTACATCCCAAATATGAGACTGTTCCCACCACAACTCCTCTGCGAGCAACTCCCCATCCCAGGCTTTCGGCACAGAGACCTCTTTGTTGCTTGCAATTCTTACCTTGCACTCTTTCTAATACAGCCTAATGCCTTCTAGTATGGCTGATAGGGGACTCCTACACCTTGTAACCCTTTTTTCATATGTAACGTCATAGACATTTGAGTCTCACGTGTATGATTTATTGTCTCTGTTTAATATGTGGGTGTGATGCAAAGCACTTTAACATCCTGCATTAGAAAAAATCGCGCTATAAAAGAATTACATTAATTTTTTATGTGTTATGTATTTGTTGTGTAATTAGTCATACAGATTCCCCTTATTTCGTGTACGGAGGTAACTAGTCCACTGCTACATATGATGGTACCCAGGAGCATATGTTTGAAACCGGCGGCCTGACTGCCTGGAACATAGTGGTGCACACATGCCTATTTACTTTAATATAATTTGTTTAGAGACCCTGTAGCATTTCGCAATTTCACGATTCATGGAAAAAACAAAACACAAAATCATCTGACTATCCGATGGTTGCGAAATGCTGGAGGGCCTGTATGGTGTATTCAACAAAACACAAGAGGTTTTTGTACAACACACGTATTTGAAGGAGGTCCATTGAAATAAAATGCATACCTGGGAGCACACAATTTGTTCAAAGGGGAAAGCCCAGATTTTCGGTTTCACAGTGTGCAATTCAGCCTCTAGATGGGTTTTACATGAAAGGAGAATGCTTTCTCTGTAATTTAATTGTTGGCCATAAGGTTACAGCCTGAGTGGCAGGCAGAAGCCACAAGAAAGTTTGGCTTGTTTCGGGTTAGAGGGTCCAGGGTGACAGCAAACTGAGTCAACGCCAGGTATAAGCTCTGGTTTTCAGTGGCCGTCACACTTCAAATACCCGAGTATTGTTTACTTTAGGGATGGAGAAAATAGAACCCAGTATAATTATAAGAGAATTGGTAAATTCAGGTTTGATTTCCCCTCATTTTGGCAACACTTTCACCCAAAGATTTTGAGTGTTCTCAACAGCCAACATAAACCAATCTGCAGAGTTCCTTTGACTCCTAATCCTGGTTGGGCTGGGGTAGCTGCTCTTACCGGCTCCCTGGAAAACTAGAAACTTAAACTGTTTTTTTTCCATTGGAGGAGACACGTAGCGACGTGTTTGCATACAGCCAATAAGAAGCCACCTTTTATTTTATGCCTGCTGGGAGACCTTTTTTTGCTGCCGAAATAGTAAATACCACGCCCATCGCGCTAGTCAGCTGTTTTTGTGTTTTTTTTTTGGGGGGGGGGGGGGGGGGGGTGGGCAATTGCTAAAACGCTAAATGCTGCAGGGTCTGACTAAACAGTTTTTCATTGCATTGCCTGCCACACTGTTGGAACCCTGTCAAAGGTGGATCTTGCATGGTGGATTCTTAGGTCAATTTGTTTACGTCATATTAAAGCTAACCAAACATTACAAGTTACTCTAGAGCACATTCAGATCATAAGACGGGTTTCACATTGGCTCTCCTGGATAACATTCCAATATCAGACATGTGGAGCTGCTACTTGGCCTTCAGTTCACTCAATTAGTGAACGCTGTTCTGAGGATACTCACGCCTGCCAAGAAGCTCAAGTGGGCCAAATTGTGCTTCAAACTTTGTTCTAGTCATCTCCTTCGTCTGCTCACAGGCTGCTGCTTCAAATGTTTGGGCGCTGCTTTTCACTCTGTGCATAGCAGGTCATTTACAGCTGCACATGCTGCAAACAGAAAATGTTATTTATCTGGAACAATCAGTTTGCAGCTCGTAGTGCTATAGATTAGCCTGTGCCCTGCTTCCCTCCCTGAATGCCAGTGCATAGAAATTTGCCTGTGGCACTTTTCCCACCTGCCTTCATCTGTTAAATCTTGCTATTACACAGACCTCCAATTCTGTGCATCTCTACAGATTAACAGCACTACAAGATGCCACTGATTGTTACACATAAGTGACATTTTCCTTTATTATCTTCTAGGAATGAACTTTAGTTGCCTCTCAAGTTGCTGGTGACCTTTTGTTTAAAAGTTTTCTCCAGCTACTATGGCAGTTAAGCAGCAATTGTGTATCATGGATTGATAGTTTTAGCACATTCCTTTGGAAACTCCTTTGGTGTGGTCATGTTATCGAAAAAGGATAGAGAAAAGTTAGGATACCAGCACGTGTTATGTAATGATGCTTTCAAGCTCATACTTCAGCTGTTTCGAGCTCTAGAAGTGGAAATGTATCTATATGTGGTTTATTAGATTTATGTTTTGAGTGTGCTACAGTTAAGGTGCTTTTTCCTCTCTTAACTAGGCTAATAAAAATTTAATAAAGCGTGTCCTGGCAAGGTTGCACTATCTTTTGTAAAAAGACTGTTCTGACTTCCCCTTTAAGTTTTTTCAATACACAAACATCATATTATAATTGGCTTGTGACAACGTGCTTTTGAAGACAACTGTGTAAATGATGTTGTCTGGTCTTAAATATGTTATATACTCCGCAGGGGCGACTGTGCATTCATACCCCTCAGAAAGGTAGCAGAGGATGAGAGGGGGCCTGGATTTTCAAAGTCCACTTAAGCGACGTGCTTAAAAAAATAACCTACCTGCTGATTGATGAGCAGGCTTCCCACACGCACAGTCAGTCTGGTTGCATTGACTCTGCTTGTCGCAGTGTGGCTGGTGGAAGCAACTATTTTACCGCTCAGCTGTACGCAGACACGTAGTGACGCGTAAGCCAATAAGAAGCCACCATTTTGTATGCCTGCCGGTAGACCCTTTTTTGCATCCGAATTAGTAAAAATCACAGCCATTGCGATGGCCAGCTGATTTTGCGATTTGTTTTTTTCCATGAATCACGAAATGGTGGAGGTTCTGACTAGCCCTGGAACTGAACGTAGTGCCCATAATAATTGCCCAAGGGGTTCCAAATTTTAAAGGCCCTGTATCACAAATTGTTTTGCCCAAGATTTTCAGTTGTCTTGGACATTCTCTGGACCCACTGATTTGCAGTTGGTACTGAGATTTAGGATGCATGTCCATTCCTCTTTTTCAGATGTTGAATCTTTCATTTCCATAAGGTTTAGCGGGGCGTTGTATGTTTTGAAAAAATGTTTTTTTCCCAAGTGCTGAAGTAATCCATTAGTCCTAGCTACTACTTGAATCATATAGATGGGGCAGAACACATGCTTTACCCCAAGTGGCCAGATCTAATCTGAAATTAATACAGAGAGCTGGCGGTTTGGCTAAACATTATAGAAAGTCCTTCCACAAACCCCTGACCCCGGCTATAGAGAGTTATAAGATGCAGGCCAAAAGCTCAGCTCTCTACGGGGCTGAAGTATGGGGGTACTTCAAGCTTAGGCCAATTACACATACTGAAAATTATTTTCTGAGGCAAATGACAGGGCTTCCGCGAACCTCCCCTCTGTTGCCCTTGTATATGGATCTGGGGGTGAGACATATTGCACAAGAAATTGCAAGACGTCCGTTATTGTATTGGCGACGTCTGTGGGCAACAAACGAGCTGGCGGAGCACAGAGCCGAATTGCAAGAGGTACTTAGCCTACCTGGGGCAGGGAAGCTTCCTTGGCGTATGCATATCAAGAAAAGCTTAAATGAGATAGGCTGTCCCGAGCTATGGGCAAGTCCTCTCATTGCCCACACCAGGGTCACGCGCACATATTTATCCACCATGTACTGGAAGGCGAAATTTGATAACATCTCAGAGGACCCCAAGATTGGCTCTGTAACTCGCCAGTTCCTGGATATGAAAGCCATTTACCAACTAGAGCCGTGCTTGGACTTTATACGTCCAACCATTGCCAGGAAACTCTATTTGCAGCTTCGTCATGGTTGTCTCCCCCTGCATTCATTTGTTAATAAATGGTCTAAGGATGTTCCCATGGCCTGCCCTGCCTGTGGTCTAGCTAAGGAAACAGAACTGCATGTTTTTTTTTGTTTGCCAAGGCTACTCAAAGATCAGAAGAAGAGAATTACAGCAATTATGTAAGAATCTAGGTGATATCCATTGCATAGATGTGTTTAGGCTCTTAAAACATGACACCATCATGCATATAGTATTTGCTACCTCACGATTTCTTGCTGCAATGTGGGGGCTCGTCCGCAATTTTTAAAACCTTAATGAAATGTAATTTTTTTATCTGTGGTCATTGACAAATTGTGAAAGATATTTTTCTTTGATCAATGTATTTTACTCTTTTAAATATTTCTTCCAAAATCTTTTTTTTAATCGTTGACGTGAAATGCTGTCTTTTATGGTTTCATAACCGAAATAAAGATTTTCTACTACATGCTTTACTAGTCAGCAGCAGCCTCCTAAGTAAACTTTACCAGTGTCTCTCTCTATCAATTCCATACCTCTTCCACTCTAATATCTCATCTCTTCCCCAAATTGCTCCATTGTGGTCTTATGTACTCGTAACCCATTGCCCTCCATTCTTTCACCATAGTTTACCTGAATTTCTTTAGTCTCTTTGAGAGATGTGTTTGGCTAACAGACTGCCAACACCCCTACCCCGTTTACCAATCCACTTTCCTTCCTCTCCTCCATCAGCTCTGACCTGCTCTAAATGAGCCGTGTTGGTCAAGCCAGCAACAAAGAGAGGCTTAATATTGTGACAGAGATGACAACATGTAAAGTCAGAGTATCGGTTTATGCCTATTAGCATTGCCATCCTCAAAATCCTATTTAAGAATTGTGTGTTCTTTATTGAAAGAGAAGCCAAGTAATTTAATGCTGGTGCAGGAAGTTAGCCAACAGCAGGAACAGGCCATGCATCATGGTAGAAGACCTACTTCTGTGACCTAAATGACTAGGTCAAAGGAAGGTGGTAAAAGCAGTATACAGATCTTTCAGCTAGAAGAAAGCAGCATAGGGGACAGGACAGTTGCAAAAAGCACCACAAAAAATGGTCATGCAAGACGAAGCAAATACTGAACCGCTGGTCAGGCTGGTGAAGACAGCAACAATTCCAGCAACGTACTAGCTGCATCGGTGAGAGGATGCCCACGGGATAAATATCTAACAGTTAAGTGGACATGAAGGTGTTGAAGATAAAGGGAGATAGAAAGGACACAACAGCTATGCATTGGTAAAAGTGAGGACCAGCAAGCAGGATGAGGGATAGTGGGAAGGGTGGTAGCATAGGAACAGTTTGAGAAACTTAGGAAAAGATCCTATGACTACATTAAGGGAGGCGGTGTCTGGCATAGGACTAGGACACAGAGGTAGGGATGACCTGGGAGCCCTTGATGAATGGGGGAAATGCAGCATCAAGAGCAGGAGCAGGGGGTGTGGCTTGACAAGCCACGATGGCGGACGCGCTCTGCTGAGGCTCCGAGTGTGGGCCTCGACAAGCCGCAATTATCTGTGGCGGTAGACATCAAAGGGATGCCAGAAAGACTCCGGATGAGTCCCAAAACATCGCTGATACCAGAGAAATACCGGCAGAATAGAGATAAGAGACGGAGGCGACCACTCTGGGACTGCGAGGGGAATGGGGGCGCCTGACCTCAAAGTGGCGCCGGCCGAGTGACCCCCGGAGTTACAGCCAGCACCTCCTGGGAACGCCTGAGAGCGGGCAACTGGGAGTGAGTGGTGAATTTGGAGTGGGTGGACAGGCGACGAACTTGTGGTGCAGACGGCGGAACGCAGTGGAGCAAGCCGTAGTGGAGTCCGGCGCTGCGGCTTCCCTGAGAGGCCTGAGCCCATAACGGAAACTAGGAAAAGAGCACAAAAGCGAAGGCCCCCAGGCAAAATCCCATCTCCCGGCCTGGAATCAACCAGTACCGCAAACGAGGGAAGGAAGCGTCAAACACCTCAAACGGGCAGCAATCCGAGCCCCTCCGGACAGTTTAGTGACCCAGGGACCTGGCCGGTGTGAAGGGGGCAGAACAAGGGAGCCATGACCCAAGAGAGGCCATCCATCCATCCCTTCCCCCCCCTCCCTTCCCCCCCTCCTCTTCCCCCCCCCTCCTCTTCCCCCCCCCTCCTCTTTCCCCCCCCCCCCCCACCCCCCCCAAAGGAATACCACTCCTGGCATGAGTCGTCATACAGTCTGGAGCCGGGGGAGGACAGCGCCCGCAGGCAAGGAGGTCCGCAGCTACCGGAGGAGTTTAAACGGGGTCTCATCACCGGGGAGCCCACCCACTAATCGGAAGGGCGCGACGGAGGTGGTGAGGCTCTCCAGAAGGGCGACTGCAACAACGCCCGCGCAGCCAGCGTATTGGCGAGGCCGGAACAACGCACAGTCAGCGCAGATGCGGGAGAGTACGGCACACAAACGGCTGGAGGGGCCTTACAGATCCTTCCCCTCACTGAGACAGGAGCTCAGGGCAGACAACGGGACACTACGCTTACAAGCCGGACAAAATAGTGGCCGTGGCCTGAGAAGGTACAGAGCGTAGGAGCCTGCAGGCCTCACCAGGGAAGTTACAGAGCTGCGTACCACTAGGTGAGACAAGACTACGATGCGCTAAACAAAGCAGGGGACAGTAGCCTGAGGACTGGTACGGGCATGCACAGTGCTACTTCATCGAGCGGCCACACGTTTTCTACGCCACCTGCTGCCATGGGATGCCTCAAGACAGCCGGAGCTCCCCAAGCCTCCCACCAAGCCCGATCAACATCCTCGACCCCAGCAGGCTCAAAGACGTACACAGACTCTAGTGCCACCATGTCAGAAAAATTGGATAGTCCTGGCAGCAATAGAGCACTCGCGAGTCACCATTGAAGAGCGCTTCGGGACCTTGGCTACAGACCTCAGCCTGCTGCGGGATGATCATCGTAAGTTATCGGATAAGGTGGTGGACGGAGAATAAACACTGGCGGCGATACAACCTCAAACCAAAGCGCAACAAGACCCTATAAAAGACCTGCAGGCTCGAGTCACAACCCTGGAGGAAAGAGCAGACTATTTAGAGGGCCGATCTAGGAGGAGCAACCTGCGAATATTGAATTTGCCTGAAGGCGTGGAGGGCAGGGACCCTATCGCATACACTGAGTCCTGGCTCCGGTCTTTCACGCCGCATGAAGAACTTATGCCCTATTTCTCCATTGAAAGGGCTCACGGAGGGTCGGCACGCCGCCCTCCTCCGGGCTCGCTCCCTCGCCCCATGCTTGTGAAACTACTCCACTTCCGGAACAGGGATGCCATACTACGAGTTGCTAGAGAGAGTAACCCCATCACGGTGGAGGATAAGCACGTTATGCTCTTTCCAGATTATTCCAGAGCAGTGCAGCGAAAGCGAGCGTCATTACTCAAATCAAAGAGACCACTCTGGAGCCAGAACATTTAATATTCACTGTTGTTCCCAGCGAGACTCAAAATTATTTACAAAGATACCACAATATTCTTCACAGATCCACAAGAAGCAACAAACTGGATGGAGCCGAATCTGCGACTCGATCCACTACAAGGGAACACAAGAACACCGAGACCCAAGTTGTTGAAGCCTCCGAGACGCCACAACCAGAAAACCAAAAGCCGGTCGAATATGCAGTCACTTCATAAATCGCTGACGTCGCCGGACTTGGAACAGATCATAGCAGACAGCAGGAAAGCAATACAAGCAGTGGCGGATTTGGGGACGAATCTTTCCGCATCGGACCATGACGGCACTCTGCACATTGCACGCCCGAAGAGGACCCGAACGACTCCAGTGACTCTGGTGAGAACTCCAGAACCCTGCCAAAGGTCACACCACAGACTGCGGACACACTCATCTGATGCTCCTGCGAGATGGTAGCTATAAGAACTCTTGAAGCCAATCCCACTCCTTAGCACCACACCACATATTACGCTCCGCAATGGTAAAAGACTCTACACACACCAGCGCAAGGCGCCCCGCATACTAGACACACATCACCATGGGGCCCCGCTTGAGGACCATAGAAACGTAGGCAAGCCAGATGGACCCCCGTTCATTTTGTTCATGGGTACACTGTACTATCGGTTTGGATGTACTGCACGTTGCAGCAGGTCCCCTGTATTGGGTTTCCAACCCCACAGTCTTCTAGTTCAACCCCCTACCATACCTTGACCTCCCACCCATTCCGCCACAAAGGGCTGAGGCACTCGCTCATAGGTCTACACCTCCCATCAGGCAGAAACCATCCACACCTGGGGGTTTACACAGGGGCTCCCGGGACCACCTTCCAACGCAGCGCTACCCATCAGCCACCATGACCCCGACAACAGACATCACATTTCTCACTCTAAATGCCAGGGTTATCCACACGGCTAGAAAGCTCTACGCTATTTATGCATATATTAAGCTCCAGCAAGCACAGGTCATTTTACTGCAAGAGACACATCTAGAAAACTAGGGGAACTAGGCGGGCTCCAGAACAAATGGCGGGCCACCTTTTGCGCCACAACCTATTCAGCGTATGCAAGGGGTGCCCTAGTCTGGCTCCGGCAAGGAGTCCCCTTTCTAGAGACTGGCCGGAAGGTAGACCCTGAAGGGAGATATGCGTTCTTGGAGGGGTTACTAGATGGTCAGCCAATACTAATGGGCAGTATATATGCCCCCAATACAGAACAGACAATGTTCTGGGAGACCCTGTCGAATAACTTGGCTCAATTCACACCTTCCCCGTGAGTGTTAGGTGGGGACTACAACTGTTCCTTGGATCTCGCTCTAGATAGATCCCACCCCCTGCCAAAGCTTCCCATGCCTTCGCACAAACATCCCGATTTCAAGCCTGGACTAATCACTGGTCACTGATGGACACTTGACGTCATGCACATCCGACAACTAAACTCCACTTCTTCCACTCTATTCCCCATAATCTGCGCGTACGGCTAGACAGATTCATGTGCACGCAGATGATCCTTCCCTTCATCCAACATTCAGACTACTTAGGTAGGGTGAGAACGGAGCACGACGCCCGTGTCATGACACTCAGGTGGTGCCCACCCACACCTCCGGTTCCCACATGGCGGCTCCCCCGAGATTGCCTGGAAGACCCAGTGTTTCAACATGAACAAAAAGAGAACATCCAAAACTACTTCTTGGAGAACGCAGGCACCACAAACTCTACAACACTTGAGTGGGACGCTTTCAAAGAGGTCCTGTGGGGATCATGCATTAGGCAAATCGTGGGGGTATGAAAAACGCTAGAGCAGGTGGTACAAGCTACAGAGCAGCATGTAGCGCGACTGTCCAAGGAAGCTGACAAACAGCAGATCCCCCGGACATAAGTGGCAGAGGCCAAGACTAAATACGCAGAAACCTGTGCAGACCTGCACCGGTATAACTTTCGTGCTTACGCCACTAGAGCCCATTATGAAGGAAACCGAGCCGGCACCTTGCTTGCAGGGCTTATCAGACAAGACATGCAAGCGTAGCCGATCACCAGTATCAGAAACGCCGCGGGTGAAATTATGTATGTGCTAGCAGACATTCTGTGGGCCTTTCATGAGTACTATGAGAAATTATATAGATAACCGGCTCAGGACAGAGGGGAATATATCTTCAAGATGCTGGACACTGATGCTATAACTCAGCTGACGGAGAAGGACCGGGCCTCCTTGGACGAACAACTCACAGTAATAGATATCAAACATGCGATCAGTCACCTGGCCAAAAACAGCCCCCGGCCAGGAAGGCTTTCCCATAGAATTCTACACTGCATTCTCTCAGCAGCTAGTCCCACAGTTAGACAATAGTATACAAGGCAACGCTAGAGGCGAAGATGCTTCTCAAGACCATGCGCGAATCCACGCTAGTGGCGTTTTCTAAACCAGATCGGGATCCACTGCTCAGGTCCTCGTACCACCCCATCACCCTACTGATAGCGGACTGCAAAATACTCAGAAAAATCCTAGCGGACAGAATTACAGAGGTGCTCCTCCTTCTTTTACGTCCTGACCAATGTGGCTTCGTGTCCGGGAGGATCACCTCCCAAAATATTCGTCGGCTGTTTCAGGTCCAAGACGGTGTGCGTGGGAGATTCCCACGTGCTGAATGCCTTGTACTGGACCTCGAAAAGGCTTTTGATACCCTAGCGTGGCAGTATTTATTTGAGGTTCAGATGCGAGAGGGAATGGGACCCCAACTTATGGCACACATCAAGCTGCTGTACACCGGGTTGACCACTCGGATCTGAATAGGCGGGCATATCTCGCCACCCATTCCAATAACGGCGGGAACGCGCCAGGGATGTACTCTTTCCCCGTTATTATTCGCCCTCACAATGGAGCCGCTGGTGATAAGACTGAGGTAAGAGGGCGAATTATGGGGTATACCGCTTGAGGGACGTACGCACAGTGTGTCCCTATATGCAGATGACCACCTAATTTACATCAGGGACATCACAGCAGACCTCACTTCTCTTTGGGCCACAATCAACGAGTTTGGGGAGGCAACGGGATTAAGGGTGAACTGGGCCAAATCCACTATCTACCCCCTTCACCCCGATGCAACCCACTGGGAGATCAATGTAGGAAACGCCACACTGTCCTGGAAGGGGGATGCCCCAAGATACTTGGGAATTATACTATCACACGCCTAGCGATCTCCTGGAGGGGAACCATTACAGGGCCCTACGAGGTTTAAAAGCCCAAATCAACTTCCGGCGAATGCTGCCCCTGGACCCATTAGGAATGGTAGCTCTCTCTAAAATGATAATGGTGCCCCGGATTCTCTACTATTTTGCAAATGTCCCGGTGATCCGTTCTGATCACGTGGATATCCAAGTCGATCATGGAACTTACATGTAGGCCGCTAACGCGGCTTCGACTCAAGTGGGAGGAGGAATTTGGTCGCGCACTACCCAACAAAGAATGTCTCAAAGCACTGGAACATCACAAAAAAGATTCACGTAATCAGCTATTCAAGAATATCCAATTTAATATACTACACCGTGCATATCTCATGCCGGAGCGGCTCAAGCACTTCTTCCCCGCGACACAGTTTGACTGCCCTAGTTGCCACACAGCTGATGCCACATTTATCCATATGTTATGGACCTGCTCCACACTGCAAGCCTTTTGGGCAGGAGTACACACCACACTGCTGACAGTCACGGGCCTAATGGGGCTCAACACATGGGAGGCTAGTGCCCTGGGGATATTTAAGCGACACAAACAGAGAAAGGTGGAGACCCGATTTGCGATCCTAGTCATACTCCTAGCAAACCGAAGCATTACACTGCACTGGCGATCATGGGACGGTCCCCCAATAGTAGCATGATTGGGGGCAGTCAAGAAATGGGGCGAGGAAGATGTCATTGGACTGGAGGAAGCAAGCGGCGAAATCCCATATCCATGGAGTGGTTGATTGCTCCTCCACAGCTTCACACAAGCACAAGACACCCCCACGAAAACCCCAATTGCCACCGAGACAGCGACAGGCCCAGGCATGTCCGAACCCCCACAAGCATCGCCTGGGCTAGACCATTCCCCTACTGCCCCAGGCAGAACGCTACACTCTTCCTGATGAGGGATCACCTCTAGGTGTTATTGGACCTGTGACGTTCAGTGCCCTTATCCCTTGCCCCATTTCCCTGAGTTATGTCTCCCCAGTTCGGTTGCATAAATGGATTTTTTCCTTTCCAACAGCACATATGGACAGCGAGGGTGCATCAGCTACACCCAAGAACTAGACACTCCAATATGTCGCCTACTATCCCCGAACAGGCACGCATCTCAGCACACCATATGCGCCAAAATAGGTAATGCCTTGATGGACTTGAAGTTTCCGTCATGATAATGTGGATAATGAATGTCAAGCAAAGATTCAAGTTTTTTCTTATTGATGTATACCCTGTACAAAATCCAATAAAGTTTTTTTTAGTTTTTTTTTTAAATCGAGAGCAGGGGCAGAATTAGGGGAGCGGGAAGAGAGAGAATTTCAAACACATGCAGAATAGCTGCAGCGTATTAAAGTGTGGAGGTCAGAGAATCCTGAGACGGAGGGAGAATAGGTGAATGATCAGTGCCACAAAAGGTAGAGAGCAGGACAATTCCTTGCGATCTGTTTAGAAAAGGATAGAAGCAAAATCTGCACTCTGGCAAGATCGCTTAAGGGTCGCTACTGATCACTGGTGTGATTAGTAGTTTAATTCCTGTCAAGGCAGGCCCCACCTTCCAGCCTTCAAACTCAGTAAATTAAGTACCATAAAATTGATTAATCGTAACATCTGTTACTTACAGCTCTTAAAAACGGCGGTAAAATGGATCTGTATTAAAAACATTGTTAGTGAGGAATTGATTTAGGCAGAGGAAAGAGCCCCAGAGAAGGGATAACATACTAGAGGACATGAGAGAGATCAAGCTGGCAAACAGAATAAAAAAGCACATAGTGAAGGTCAGATGATAGAACAAAGAGAGCTTGCTTTTCTTGGCAAGCGATCAGGGATTGGTACATTCTTGGCAAAAAGAGCAATGTGGTTTAAATCGCCATATTCCAGTTATTAAATGCATCATCCATCTCTGAGGGCAGAAGCTTGGCACTCTGGCAGGCTTCGGCGTGTAGAATAAACACAACAGGGGTCCTCGGACACACAAAGTCCTCGAAACGGCACATCATGGGAATTCGCCTCAAAATCAAGACACAAAAAGTAGTCATGCGTACAGTCAAGGGGAAAGAGTCACCCTCTAGATCAGTGGCCCCCATCCTGTGGTTTGTGGATCCCCAGGGGTCCGTGACGCATTCCAAGGGAGTCCGCAGGTCTCGAGTGCCTATCCAATCAAGCCTTCTCCAGAGGAGCTGTGCCTCTTGTTGTTTTGAGGCTGATCAGCGTTTGGGCAGTTCAAGACCTAGGACAGCAGGAAGGCAATTCTCCAGCTGGGGCCTCTTGACAGAAACACTTGAGTGTTTTCATATTTGTTACTTCTTTTGTGCAGCAGTTTTTAAAGCACTGAAAAGTTCCTTGTATATTTTGCAGTTTTCAGGCAACAATTAAAGTGTCAAAATGACTTTGGTGTTCAATGAACCTGCTGGAGAGAGGTGGCAGTTTTTTCTGGTGGCAGTTTTGACTCATCTAAGGTAGCTCAGATGCTTAATATACCTGCTGCAAAGAGTGTGTACCATGCATATCGGAGAACAGTATTTTTGTGCATAACACAGTGGGCTACGGCTTTTGTCTCCAAGATTCTTATGTTATTGTACAGTTCATAAGTTAAAATCGTAATGTAGCACAGTCCGTTATGAACTGCCATCTAAGAGCTGCATGCAAACTGCATGGTACAAGTTAGAAAGTTGTTTTTCCCCAGTCTTTCATTATCCTGATGCTGCTAAAGAAGGTTTGCTTGGGGAGAAATTAGTATTAATAAAGTCAACGCTAACCACTGTTATGTTCTTAATCTCGAGTTTCTGCTTCTCCAGACCAAACACTCTTTAAAATAAATAAATAAATGCCTACCCGTATAGATGGCATGTGAATCCTACACCTTATATTTCCCATTGCCTTATGTAACACTTTCTGTACACTAATTCACACATGTATGATTCATTGTCTCTGTATGTGTGTGATGTGTGATGCAAAGTGCTCCGACACCCATCCTATACTGGTATGAGAGGTCCTATAAAACAAATGAAATACATGTGACAGAGGAGCTATTTCGAGATGAGAGGTGCTGTTGGAGGGTGATATTGAGAAAATCATTGAAGAGCCACGCCAAAGATTCTTATTCTGGTGCACAGCAAGGTAATCATTTGTATGCTTTAAAAGCTAATACAGTTGAATATATAATGACAAATGTGTTGTAGAAAGCACCATTTGTTCCCAAACTTTCTTGGGTGGAGAACCCACCTGAATTCCCCTTTTTAGTGGTCGGGCTCTCTCGCTGCAGTCGCTATGCACCGTACGGGGGCTGGACTGACAAAATGTGCCAGGGCTGCTTTGGGTTCCCAGTCTGGGCCTGGCAGGAGCCCGGTACTGATAAATAGACCACTATATATTGTGTGTGTGTATATATATATATTCACTGAAAATACCATAGGTTTCAGGCCTGATATAGTTAGGAATTAGCATTTAAAAAACCTTAGAAATTCACTGAAAAAACAATAGGTTTTAGGGGTGTTATAGTTAGATGGACATTTCACTCGAACAAAACCATTGAAATTCCTCCGATATAGTTAGTTGTACTAACTACATCTCGCGCGCCCGTAATCCACTGCTGATGATGTCACATATAACATCATTCATGACATGGTCAGTGACATCACTGATGACATCTCAAATGACATCACTGATGACATCATACAGTGAATGTGGTTTGGTTCGTTATTTAAATATGTATTATATATACGTATAGCAATTTGCATTGAAGAATGAGTGGATATATAAATATCTGGATGGAGGATTTAGTAGCAGTGTGATTGACTGTTTACTTGACTAATTTATAGTGTCTCACTAAATATATTGGATAGTGACTAAACTGTGAATATCTGTATCACCTTTTCAGTTGTTGTGTAAACTGCTGCACCAGTTGGTTACTAGCTACGTGAAAGTCTATATTAGTTATAGAATAGTTAACTGAGTATTTGTATGGGAGTGTGAATGTGTGTGTGGTTCGGTGGGGGGTGTGTGACAGCCCAAAGATGTGTGAATAGTGGTTTGAGTAGGTATATGAAGTTAAAACTACATGTTATAACCGTTGTTTGGGTGAGTGAATATCTTTTATGGGTGTGGTGATGAGCCAATATATGTCTCAATGGTACATGTCCAACAAACTAGAAAAATAAAAGCCAGTGTATGTGTCAGTTGTATATAAATAAGTATACATAAGACTCAGTGATTGTATGAGTGACTGTATGGATAACTGTATACTTGCAATAGTGTTTTTATAACACACTAAGTATGAGTTATTACCTATATGAATAGATGAAGTGGTGTTTTTATAAGTGTATAGCTAAATAAAAGTAAGTATGATCCATTGTTTGCATAAGTGAGTAGGATGACTTCATAAGTGATTAGGATGTGTGCTGGTGTGTAATGTCGATATAGGTGTACAAGTATATTTGATAGTGTTCTATTGATCATTGACAGCATGTATGAGTGAATCTATAGGTAAGTGATTAGATGTGTGTGTATAGATCTAGGAATCACTGAGTGGGTGTTTAAAAACGTGTATTGGTGTGTCAATGGTTTTAAATCTGGCACTCTGTATTTTACAGTGTGTGATGAAAGGTTATACTAGTGTATGATGAGGTGTATCTGATTGTCACGTGGATGTCATCAGTGATGTCATTTGAGATGTCATCAGTGATGTCACTGACCATGTCATGAATGATGTAATATGTGACATCATCAGCATTGGATTGCGCGAGATGTAGTTAGTACAACTAACTATATCGGAGGAATTTCAATGGTTTTGTTCGAATGAAATGTCCAGCTAACTATGACACCCCTAAAATCAATTATTTTTTCAGTGAATTTCAAAGGTTTTTTTAATGCTAATTCTTAACTATATCAGGCCTGAAACCTATGGTTTTTTCAGTGAATTTCAAAGGTTTTGTGAATGACAATTTTTAATGTATTCATTGTTATACTGATTTTTTTTATACTGATTTACTACATTTTTAAACTGTTTATTTTTAGATTACATTATACATGACAATACAAAATATACTTTCTCAGAATGAATTACTTTAGTTTAAATACTTTGCAAATAGTCAATAGACTTTTAAGTACAGTAGTTAGTTGTTGCAGTGGGCAACACAATTTCAAACACAATGCAACATTGAGCTCAATGTGAATTTCTAGTCAAATGCAATTAGTTACTTTATGGATTACTTTTCTAACCAAAGGCATGGATCCTAGATTCAGTCCTTGGACATCTCCTGTAAACAGTTGAGTAAAAGCGTTTTGGTTACAGTAGTTATTTTTAAGGAATATTATTGTATTTTAAAAGTTGACAGAAAAACTTTCACATAGAATCACCAATGTTATCCTATGTCAGAAAATTCACTTAGCAGGTAAGTAGTGTTATTGTTACTCTTTCTTAATCAGTGGTGGATCCTGGATCCAGCACTGGCGAATCTCCTGTAAACAGTTGAAAGAATGTGTTTAAGTTATACAGACGATTTTTTAGGAATATTTTTAGTTTGTGAAAATAGACACTTAGAAACTTATCTGCTCAAAACCACACAATGGATTCCTATGGCAGGAAATACAAGTTACTGGTAAGTACGCTTAGAATTACTTTTCAGGGTCAGTGCTGGCCTAAAAGATGCAGCACTGGGTTCTCTCCTGATAACATGCAAGTAAATCGGAATTCGTAGTTCGTCTGATTTTAGAGGAATATTTGTGCATTTCAAAAATGGACACTTAAAACTTTTTGGGTGAAAACCACACAATGGATTCCTATGGAAGGAAATTAAAGTTACTGGTAAGTACGCTTACAATTACTTTTCAGGGTCAGTGCTGGTCTAAAAGATGCAGCACTGGGTTCTCTCCTGATAACAGGTGAGTAAATCGGAATTCGTAGTTCGGCTGATTTTAGAGGAATATTTGTACAATGGTGAAGGAAGGGTGCGGGGCCTGAGGTGATGTGTGCAAACACGCCCTGTGGCACGTTTTAAGTTGAGGAATTAATTCCTCTTCAATCCTGCGGTCCCCTGGGAGCCAACTAGCCCACCAGGTACCGCCAGGGAGCTGCGTTGCAGAGAAGTGTTAAGAGGCCACGCCTCTTTTTACAACACTCTGCAATGCAGCTCCGTGCCGCTTACTGGAGGTACCTGGTGGGCTAGTCGGCCCCTAGGGGACCTCTGGATTGAAGAGGAATGAATTCCCCAACTTAAAACGCGCCACAGGGCGTGTTTGCACAGATATCACCTCAGGCCCCGCCCCCTCCCTTCACCACTGTGCAAACGCGCCCCGTGGCGCGTTTTAAGTTGGGGGATTAAGTCCCCTTGAATCCTGAGGTCCCCTGGCGGCCAACTAGGCCACCAGGTACCTCCAGTAAGCGCCACGGAGCTGCGTTGCAGAGAGGTGTAAAAAGGGGCGTGGCCTCATTACACCTCTGGTCACCACTGTAATTTCAGAGCCGATTGCTTGACCCCACTACCTGGTCTTACTCTAAAACTGGCTGAGGCCTGCTCTTATAGTTGTCAGATGACTGCTAACAAGACATCACTCTGGGTCAACTACTTTAATTGCTGCTCCCAGCCCAAAGTGGCAACCCTGGTTATAGTAATAAACTTCTCCCCCAGCTGAGCTCCTGCAGAGCGCCAACAACATGATGATCGCACGAAGGTATGAGCACGTTCTACTGCACCACCAAAAGTATCCTCAATGACGTGCATGATCAAAGGTGCATTTTCAAGACACACCATCAGGAAGGATCTCGCTGTGGACTCTTCCCCACCCTGACCTCTCTGCTATACCCCCTTCCGAAGCTCGCCCCCTCACGACCACCCTCCCATAGTGCAAAATGGTCTCCAGACTAGAAAATTTGGCACTAATAGCTGCACAATTAACTATCGGACCAACCTCTCCAAAACCAACAAAATCTTTGAAACACAGACTCCTCAAAGCTAATCCTGAAACCCTTATCTCGGACTTCTACGTCTACTCAAAACAAGCATTGGCATAGCCAATTGGTCTCGCTGGTAGGACTTTATAAGTGTTTAGCCAGAGCTATTGGTTTTGCAATGTCTTTAAGCTATGGTGTCGACCAGCAGTGAATGTTACCCTTTAACTGAAGAGTAAACAGTTGATCGGCCAGGAAAGGATAAACTGCTGAGTTTACACAACCTGAATAGAATGTGCATCAAGTAAATCTAAATGTCTACAGAACATGCATTCAAACACTGGACTATTTAAAAGAGGAGAGGATAGACATGCCCCGCTCCTTAGTTGCAACTGTACTTTATATTGCTAAATAGTGTCTGTTGTATTTTGAAAGAAAAAAAGCTGATGTGTCGAAATAGTTACTGTTCTGAGAATTTGAAAAGCTAAAGCCTACACAGGCTTGAAAGCGCAGCCAATACTTCCTAATTTATGAAATATTCTTTTCCACTTTGCGTACTATATTATCACATTTTGCTAATCCTATGAGATCTTTTGAGGTCTTTTTCACACAAACACTATATTGTTAATGTTATTGCCAAGTTGTTTTATCAGCTGAAAGAAAGATAAGCACAGATGAGTAACACTTTGAATAAAAAACACACGTCCTGTCTTTGGCAGCATGGAAATAATAATAATAATCTAAATTCACACAGCAGCTCTTTTAGTGTGAAGTATGCTCGCATTTGTAACTTTGTTTCCATTGTTTAATTTGTTGTGACGGCATTTTTCCTATCCAAAGTTTGGGCGTCAGCTCTCCCACATGTACTAAGAAACCCACAGCTGTGTTTGTGTTTGGAGGGTGGGGGGTGTTTGTGTTTTTTGGGCTCCTATTGCGAAGAGGGAGGGGGAAAGCCAGAACTATAGGAAGCGACGGAAAGGAAAGATAAGGTGACCGTAATAGCACAAAAAGTAGAAGCACGCTGCATTTGTTAAATGTGTATCGTGCTTCAACTTCATAAGCATATAAACAAACGCTCTTTCCAAAGCGCACACACGTTCCCTTAACACTTAAAACGAAGATTCTCGAAAGTTTGCAAATAACAAGCAGGAAGTGGGATAAGGGAGGGGTTAGGGGAGAGAGGCACGCAGGCTGCAAATGGTGAGCACTTTCGCGGCCGCTTTGATGTTCTCAGTGGCCGCGCGGCTCACTGAGAACATCAAAGCGGCCGCAAAATGTACACGGAGGCTGTCAAATGGTGCGCGCACCCGGCGCACATGCACTTTAGTTGGCGGCCTGAAAGCACTAGTTTGCACTTCCAAATCCCCTGTTTATAAAAGCTCTCGCGAGAGCAGCGCTGAAGCGCTGGCTCAGGCGAGACCTAAAAAGGTACTATCACTAGTGTCCTGATCTTCTACACTAAAAGAAGAACTCAGTGGAGATCGACGTTCCATCCCTCACTCAAAATCTCCTCGACTAAAAAGTTCCATCATGGTCTTCGACTCGTGGCTACGACTTCTCCCACATTTAGAGCAAATGCTACTATATCCATCTACAACAATGGGACAATAGTAATTCAGGCCACTGATCACAACCTAGACATCTTTGACGACAGATTTGCCCTCCTCAAAGGTTCGTTGGTCACTAAGATCTACCCTACTCAACCTAGAAGCGGGCGTCCCCTTACCCAGTCTCAAGACGTTCCTGATCCCTCTCCAATGGGTCTCAACCTGAGGATTGCCCATCATACCTCTACCAACACACACAGAACCTTAGCTCCACCTACCCTAGGCGGCCCAATTTCACCCAACTTGCACCGACCAAACCTGACACCAACTCGGGAGCACAGCTTCTTCCCTGCTGCGACCTCCTCCCCGACACCTCCCCCTCTCCCACCAGCTCCCTCCTACTACGCTCCCTCAATCGACAGCCGGCTCGCCCACGCTCCAGCAGAAACTTGTCTAACCTCCCTTCCCCTAACCCCCCTTCCCCTAACCTGCCTCCCGTTGTCCACTCTCCTGGCACTCCCTAACATCACATTGGGAAAACTAACCCCCCTTCCCCCAACCTCCATCCCATTGCCCACTCTCCTGGCACTTCCTTACATCACAGTGGGAAATCTCCTAATCCCCCTTCCCCCTACCTCCATCCCGTTGCCCGCTCTCCATGCACGCCCGCTCATCACAGGGAGATCTTCCCTCTAGCTGACTGCATCCCTCACCCGGCCCGGGTCTCCCCCCTCGCCCCTTCCACTGTCCAATCCCCCTCCTCCCCTTCAAGTGATACATAATCCACATTCAGAGCCTGCTGCAAAACTCCAGGAAATAAACCAAGAACTTCTATCTCTCAAAATTGTCATTCAAAAACTCATTGAGACAACCAAAGAGCTGGCACTAGATCTCTCCTCCAACAAGACCTCACAGGGGACCCCGCATATGATCCAGCTGAAATCCCCAGTCCAGAACTGGAATACTACTCCCTACCCTAACGCCCCATCCACACCCTCCAGGTCCATGAATCCTTTTTCAGAACCAGATCTTCTCTCCCTCCTCCGATCGTACACCTCTCCGCACTCATCCATCTCAGTCTCTTCTAGACCAGCACAAACAGCCCCACTATCTGCCCCTGGCTCGAACTGTCCTAAGCAAGGCTACTCGGAACCCATCCAAAGCATCACACCCAACCCTCACAGAGCACCCAGACTCAACACCAATGCCCTAAACATTAATAATCTCATGCTGATCCCTTCTACACAGCCACCGCTCACTGACAGTCTGCACAAATCACACCTGAACAGCATGTTACTTAACTGCAGATCAGCGGTGAAACATGCCACAGACCTCGCAGACCTCATCCTTGCCCGAGAACTAGACATCCTTATCCTCACAGAAACTTGGTTTAACGATTCCTCTGGTCCTATCCTTGACATACTAGTCCCTCCCAGCCACAATATTATCAGACTGGATCGCGTCAAGAAAACGAGAGGGATTATAGCCTGCATCTTCTGCAACTCTCTTACAGCAAAACCATCCTCAGCCAATCTCTCTTCCTGTGAATACTTAGGCATAGACCTCACTAGTGCACACATACCTTTATGCACCCTTCACGTCTTCTACAACCCCCCAGGTGATAACCTCCCTCCAATTGAACAAACAGCCCACAGATCTTTCTTGGGGACTTTAATCTCCACTGGAATGACCCGAATGATCAGGCGGTTAACACTCCCAAGAACTTCCTAACCGACCTCTCTCTTTCTCAACTCTGACAGCACCACACACAACTTCAGCTCGACACTTGATCTAATCATTTCCAACCCCAACACCATTCATCTCAAATCTATTCTTCCCTGTGACTGGTCGGACCATCACTATATAAACTTCCTTATCCTCGAAAGCTGGATCCCCAATAGATCACAACCACTAAAACTAAAACATTGGAAAAGATCGCTTCACAACACAAATGCTAATAAGCTCATAGCGATCTGCAATGACTCCCTTCCGCAGCCTGCAAACATGAACGCCGTTCATGACCTCACTGAGCACTATAACAACGCCATGCTCTCTGCCCTGAATGCTACGGCCCCCCTACAACTAAAAAGAATACCCACCAAGGATTCCAAACCTTGGTTCAATGAGAGCCTAAATGCGGCCAGACGCAGCCTTAGACTAGCTGAACGCACTTGGAGATCCACTCTCTCCACGGAACTTCTAAAAATCCTAAGACTCAAAAGAAGTAGATACAACAAACTCATTAGAACCACAAAACTTTCCTTCTTCAAATCCCAACTTGACAAAGCAAGAAATTGCCCGAAACGACTATTTGAGCTGATTAAAACACAATCCCACAACGCACCCACCCAATCTCAGCACATTGCGCGCCCGCAGCCAAACTGCGAAACGGTTGCTGACTTCTTCCTCGAAACGTCAAACAAGATCGAATCTGATCGAAGGTCTGCTGTACTCTTACCCCCTCCTGCCTCCTCCCTCTCCACAACCCCGCCCAGTCCGCTTGGTTTGTCTCCCAAAACAATGCCTCTTGGAGTCAATTCACACCCCTCAATGACATTACCATCCTCAACACACTCTCAACCATTAAACCCTCAAATCGCTTCAGTGACCTACTTTTACATTGATTTGTCTCCTTGAACTGTGTTCCTATATCTTTTTCAATCCATATGTGAAGCACTCTTGGGTCATGTTCACGCTATATAAAACTTATAAAATAAATAAAAAATAAATTCAAAAATATATGCATACATGCCAATAAACCGGATTCAGGCGGTATACCGCCTGAAATTGCCTCTGCTTTAATAGACTTCAATGGGGAAAATATATTCTCCCACTTTCCTCTTCTAAAGTTTTGGCATGTATGGGTATGAATGTATGTGAGAACTTTCTCAGATCTTATGTACCTAAAAAATAAATGCAGAAATCACTTGGGAAATGAAGAATCTGACCTGAGGATTCAACTTTCTGAAACAAAACCAAACATTGGAAAGTTAGTCGTTGAGATGCAGCACCAATCTTCCCAGTAAAATGTTTGCTTTTTTTGTGTGCATATTTATTCAATGTAAAATCTTTAGTAATGCAAGCATTTGTTTGGTGTGTACTTGTTAGTGTGTTTTTTGCGAATTACTGTTTTAATTGTACAAATTGCTTGGGGATCCCGGCTTCCAGTGGTAACTCAGTGGGGTCATAGTGATAAGTATATAGGGTAATCCTTATGTAATATTCTTCGGTGCTGGTGAGACCACCACCTAATCAGTGAGGTGTGAAGTAATTTAACTGTCTAGCTGCGTCTCAGGGAAAGACGTCCTCACTTTAGCACTCGGTGCGGAAGATCCACATTAAATCAGATACATTCTTTGTAGTTTAGTTCATTGCTTGTTTAATTCATATTCTCTGTCATTAATGGTGCCCTGGTGTAGAGCTTTATTGATGATAGTCAATAGGATGAGACAAAATTCCTTAGTAGGGCCCGACTCCAATTTCAAATAAGTATCTTGGTCATTTACATGTGTTTCTACATTCTCCATGTAAAAAGCAGTGTCCAATATCACAAGAGCTCCTCCTTTGTCTGCCTTGCAAAATGTGATGTCTTTGTCCATTGCTAATTGATTGATGATGTTACGTTCGTTCAATGACAAATTACTGATTTTTGATTGCTTATCAAGGAATATCTTTTTTAGCTCATTACCTACGATTAACTCGAAATTGTCAAGAATTTTGTGACTGATGGGAGCCATGAATTTGCTTTTCGGACGTAAATCTAAGAGTGTTCCTTTGTCCTGAGTTGTGGTTGGTTCAATAACATTCGAAAAGAAATGTTTGAGTCGAAGATTACGCATGAATTTGAACAAACATATTTGTTTTTCCAAATCATTTGTGTTGTACGTAGGTACGAAAGAAGTCCCTTTTTGTAGTGTGTGGATTTGTTGAGGTGTCAGATTTTTTTGAAATATTGATGACTAGGTTTTCTGGCTCCTCGTTGATTTTGCTATGGGTGTATCTCTGGTTCTTATGTTTTGACCTCCTAGTTCGTCTCGTACATTTGGACCTCTTCCTAAAAAAGGAATCGGTTCATTAGGAATCTCTGTAGAAGTTGAGGGTTGGCTGTCGCTTGGGCCACCAGCTTGCTTAGGCGTGGTTCTTCGAGATTGTGTTTGTGAGTCATCAGATGAAGTTGTTTCTCCATCGGTGGAACGATTGTATGGTCTTTGTCTGCGAGTGGCGTATACTTCAGCCCATGAATACACCTCTCCTAATTTGTAATCCACTGTATCTCTCTTAAACTTACGTAATTTTCTTTCATTAATTTCTTTTTGGTACTTGTCAAGTTGATTGTTGATGTCTTCAAGTGTTTTGGACATTTCCTCAGGGGGAATTTTATCACTCAGGTCTTTTTTGAGTTGTCACTTCTTTCTCTAATTCTTCCAGGAGAATGGATAGTTCTTCGACTATGAGAAGAATGAGGTCCAAGGAACATTTATTCAGGATGGCGTACCATCGGTCTGTAAATCTTGTATTATTTTTGCAAAGAGTTGACTTTAGAGGAATACGTAATCCTCTGGATATGCGTTGGACCTTGTGGTAGCGGATTAGGGTACTTGCATGCAATCTCTGGTTGATCTCTCGTTTTGCTGTAAATAAAAGTTGTCGGATGATTGATTGGGTTGAAGCTGTGTTTGTGGTAAGACATTCTGGATCCTGGATCAAAGCGTATATCCTGCTTGTTTCTTCGGCGGTAAAACCAAAAGTGTCTGCTCTGTTCGCTGTCAGATTAGCAATGTCTTCATAAGACATATTTGAAGATTATGGGGGTGCAAACCGTGTTGATTAGAAGAATATGAGAATAGTGATAGGAAACGGTTGCACTCACAATTTTATGAATGATAAGTATATAGGGTAATCCTTATGTAATATTCTTCGGTGCTGGTGAGACCACCTCCTAATCAGTGAGGTGTGAAGTAAATAAACTGTTTAGCTGCGTCTCAGGGAAAGACATCCTCACTTTAGCACTCGGTGCGGAAGATCCACATTAAATCAGATACATTCTTTGTAGTTTAGTTCATTGCTTGTTTAATTCATATTCTATTCATATGATTATTCAAGGAGTATGATGAAGCTCATACTGTCGATGGTTATGCAATCCACATAGAGGTTAGCATGCGTGGTATTCCCTGGCCATCCCGTGCTTTTGTTTACGGTGTGCCATATCTGGACCGCGTGGTCCGTTGGGCCTGTCAGTTGCAATTTTGCAGGTTTAGAGTAACGTGCTGTTGTATAATTCCCATCTGGGAGAAGCCACCTATTCATTTTATATCTCGGGTCGTCTTAGGGCCTATATATACATTGATTGATGGCTGCTAGCTGTGCTGCCCAATAATATCTTCTGACCTCCAGGAGTCCTATACCACCATCGTGCCACCCCCTTGTTAATCTTTGGGTCGCTATACGGGGTGGCATCCCCTCCCGCAGGAGCTCTCTGTTCACTTTCAATGGCTTTGAAATAATCTGTACGAAGTGGGCCTGGTGAGTTTTGTAGAATGTATAAAAAAACGTGGCTAGGACATCATTTTGAATAGTGCGGCGTAGCCTAAAAGTGACAGTGGGAGAGACTTCCAGTCTCTGACATCGCTCCTAAGCCGCTGCAACGGTGGCAAGAGGTTTTGCTCATAATACAATACCGGGTCCATGGTGATCTATATACCCAGGTATTTGAATCCCTCACACTCCTCTGCTATTCCATATCCTTTGGGTAGGGGGGAAACTTACCCCTCAACACGTAGATAACTGACTTAGACCAATTTATGGTATATCCAGAATATTTCCCAAAATTGGTGAAGATATGGAGCGCTCTGTTTATTTAGGCTCACGGAGACGCCAGTTATAACAGTATATCGTCGGCGTATAGGGAGATTTGGTCCTCCCAGTCCTCCGACCACTTGAGTCCCCTCATGAATGGATCCTTCCATATCCACAGTGCCAACGGCTCCAACATTAGAGCGAAGAGAAACTGGGATAGGGAACAGCCCTGCCTGGTTCCTCTTTCAAGGGCAAATGTTGGGGATTTCCAGTTGTTAACCACAACCTGTGCCAGTGGTTCTCTATACAGAAATTTAATCCAGCAGAAATAATTGGGTCTGAATCCCATTTTTCGGAGGCTTGCGAACATGTACGGCCACTCAATCGTGTCAAATGCCGTGGTGGGGTCCAGGGACACCAACACTGCATCCTCCCGTAGTATCTATTCTACCCATCACTCGGTGCAAACGTCGAAGGTTAAGTGAGGTATTTCTTGCTGGCATAAAACCTGATTGGTTGGGGTGCACGAGTTTCGAGATAACCTGAAGCAGACGGGTGGCCAATAACTTTGCCTAGATCTTTACTTTGGCATTGAGCAATGATATCGGCCTATATGAGGAGCTTTTATTTTTGGGTATACCGCTTTTGTGAATGACCACTTTGGTGGCTAGTCTTTGGTCAGCGGGAAGTTTCCCTTGTTTCCGACTTACTAGAAACATCTTGGTGAGGTGTGGTGCTATTTTTCTGGGTGCTAATTTATACAATTCAGTGGGCAGACCATTGGGACCCATCGCTTTCCCGGCCTGCAGGTCTGTCCTGGCCCGCTCAACTTCTGTGTTTGTAAGTTCACTGTCTAGTGTTGAGAGGTCTTCAGCTGAAAGGGTGGGGAGAGGCATATCTAACAACTGGGACTCTGTCTTCTCCTCTGTAGAGGCCATATGGGACTTATAAATTTGCTTAAAGTGGTTTGCAAGTTCGTCTGCAATTTCCTGAGGGTCTCAACTGTATATCCGACTCCTCTTAATTCAACAACCAGTCTTTTCGCCCGTTCTCTTTGATCAAGCCAAGCCAGAAGTCTCCCTGCTTTATTCCCGGCTTCATAGATCCTACAGAGCATGGCCTTGTGCTGTGCCTGCGCTGCATTTGTGGCAAGGGCCATGTATTCTTTTGTTTTAATCTTTAACATATGCTTGATCTCTTCTGTGTCCTCTCCCTCAGTTGTCCCATTGTTGGTGGTGCCATGGTGCTCAGCCAATGGGATACTTGCTTTACACCTATGGTGAAAGTGGGGAATATCCTATGAACCTATCTGCCAGGAAGTTGGGCTCTGATTGCTTCAAAGATATGAATGATACTAAGTGCGTCAGGGAAATGCAGGTTTATCAGACATATGTTTTTAGTTTTACCTGTGTTCTCTATAACGTTATGCAACAAAAAATGCCTTACATTAGCAGTTGTAGAAAGTCTGGTCAGCATTGCACAAAGCCCAGCTGCAGTAACAAGGGTTTGACAAATATTTTCCTCATCTCAGAGAAATGCTTACAAAACAAGACAGTGTGCATAGTTCTCTACACAGAGGTATCGTCGCAGGTGCATTTCCCCAGGTCAGGTGGCCAGTTATTGAAAGTGGGAAAGATGATTAAATGATGCACGTTATCCAGACAAAATCGAGTCCGCACGACCCTGTGGCGTGCATTGAACACATTGGCTAAATAGAATTGCATGTTAAAGCTGGTCCGAATCATCTAGTTCCTCAGGACAGAAAGTTTCAATATTTCGGATGCTAATCTCTTTTCCTCTAACAGTGATAAACAATTCATTTTGAGTACATTTCTTTCAACAAGAGCCAAGCTCTCGGGTTGGTCAAAGTACTCGGGATGGCCAATTTTTGCCTAGAAGTTGTACACAAATGTGAGCATGGGGATTTTAAGGGCTGACGAGGATCTTAGACAGTCAGTTATAATCGATCAGTGAAGTGTGGTTTGTTCTGATAACTATATTTTGTGCCGTAATAGCACTGGCTGTATCCTAATCAGGTCTGCAATGTAAGAGGCTCCTAATTCTGTATGACAGACATAGGTTGCACTGCTTTAAGGGACTGCAAGAAGGTTTCTCAGAAAAGCATTTTCTTCTAGTTGAAGACTATCAATCTGCCCGTTGTCCCATAGTTCAGACCCGTACATAGCAGTGTGTCTGCATTTGGCCTTATAGATGGTCCGCATTTCCCTTGGGTGTTTAATTCCTTGGGTGCTGGCGAACTGCAGCAGGGCTCTTGTAGTTTTAACAAATTAGAGATGCCTAGTTTTTATAGCCCGTTGCCACTTTCCAGTGTGACTAAATACTATCCCCAGATAGGAGAAAGTAGTTGTGTGCTGAATTTTTACACCTTTAATAAAAATGTCACGACATCGGGAGGCCGTACGCCCAATTTTCACAGCAAAGGTTTTGCCGATGTTAATTTTCAAGCCATAGTTCTGCATAAAAATAGCAAAGTCGTTGACTAGACGCTAAAGACCGAGGGGAGTACGAGCCATTAAAACGGCATCTTCAGCATAAGAGTGCCAGGATTGGACGATGCCCTACTTGGGGTAAATCAGTACACTTACTTGCCAAGGTATCACCTATGCTGTTAAGATAGAGGTTGAGCGGGAAGTGGGCGAGTACACAACCTTGTCGTACCCCTCTTCTTATGTTAAATGGATCAGTACAGTTGCCGTTAATGCCGTAGCGTACTCTGCCGCGGCCTAGTGCATAAAAGTCTCTGCGAAAATGTATATTTGTACAATCTACTCCCAAACTAGTCATGATGGACCATAGTTTTTCGTGGTCCACAACAGAGGAAGATAAATCCACGAAAACTAAAAACTGATTCCCTTCCTTTATGTGCGTGTATTTAACAGTAAGAAAATCCAGGTTAATGGCCTGTTCTCTGGTCCCCAGCCCAGACCTAAAGCCATACTGCAGGTCTGAGAGAATATTATTAGATTCTGGCCAGTTCTGAAATCGATCTAGAAGTATGCGCCCGGCCAACTTCACTAAGGAATCTAAAAGGGAAATTGGCCTAAATTGTGCTGGGCTGTAGTAATCGCCCTTCTTGTATACAGGGACGATGAGAGACTCGGGCCAGGTTTGCAAAAGACCCTTTTCCCGACAGGCTCTGAAGAGCAAAGTAATGATGTGGCCCCACAGATCGATAATGGACTTAAACAAGTCAATGGGGATCCCATCCGGGCCAGGGGCTTTGCCACCCTTACTTGTCTTCAGTGCTACAACTACTTCATCCAAAGTGAAGACCGGATAGATCCTGTGGTTGTGGGGTGAGATGTGATTCATTGGTAAAGGGTGCAGGGACCAGGGAAGTCGCAATATCAGTCGTGGGGGAATATAAATCTGTAAAGTGAGCTATGCAAGCAACCTCAGAAATGGCTATAGATAATACGCCAAAACATTATGCTATTATTGGACAGACTGGCCTCAAGTAGGTGGTTCCATGTATCCTCCTTTAGAATTTTCGTCCGCTACTTAATGGCCAGTTTGTATGCAGATCTGCATTCCCGAACCTCCGGGGCCTGACGCGGCTTTCTAGCTAGGGCGAGTTTTAAAAGTCTATGCATTTTAGAACATACCAAATCAAACCAACCCATCGGGATGCCCTAGTTTTGCACAGCTTAACATAAAGCCCTTCACCGATGCCCTTTTTTATGTGCTCAAACGCTTGGATAAGCTCATGTGCCTCAGTGTACTCATCCAGGCACAGTTCAAAGGCCTCCCTTTTTTACCCAATTAACTTAGCTAAAAAATTAGATGGATCGACCAGTGACCATCTTAAGGCGTACCCATTACGTTGGGCGATATCAATTTTCTCCAGGGCAGTGGCTGTGTATACGTCCTCTGTCTGGGTAAAAAAATTGATGTTCAGGGCGACACTTAGGGGAAAATGATTGCGATGTCATGGATGGAAAACCCTAGAAGCAGCTCGGAATGGCACTGGGAGAAAAGTAGAAAATCTATCGCACTGTTCTCGCCTCTGCCGTTATAGGTACAGCTCACTGGGACCAGAGTGAAAATACGCTCCTTACCAAAGGACAAGTTATAGGTGAAGAGCAAGTCATTCAGGGAATCCCCGTAAGTTGAATGGGAAAATGAGTAATGTCGCTATTGTCGGGAGAACTCGTGCCGTAGACCTTGTTAGATGGATGCAGGCATGTGGGTATATTAAAATCGCCACCCCAAAGGATTATTGGATTCTTGCATTTGGCTGGGAAGACTGACTCTAAATCATGGTCCAGACAATTAAGAGCTGTTGTGATGTCCTGACCACAGGCATTTTTATAAACATTTACAATAACAATGGAGGAATGTGCAGACATTTGTAAGATAACAATTTGATAAACACTGGTAGCTATTACATTTGTGTTCAAGGGAGACAAGTTTCAAATGTAAATACACAAACCCCCTTTTGGACGACCGCTGTTGGATTGAATCTCTGGACAATGATATGTTTTAAAGCCATTTAAGTATATTGGTTTAAGTGACCCGCAAGGTACTCTTCTTTCAGTGCAGATAGCATGCTGCTCGGTGTTTTTAGGGTCTTAGCAATATTATTGATGCATGAAGAGGCCTGCCCCTAGCAAATGTTCTTTCACACTGGTGCAGCCGGACTTCACCTTGGAGCAAGGGGACGTACACTTATTAGTTCAAGAACAGGGCCACTGGAATTATGCGGCAGGGGAGTGCTAAATTATGCGACAAGAAAAGGCAAATTATGTGGCGTAATGCAGCATATTTGGTAGAGTATTCCTTATTTTGCCATTGTTACGCTTGTTATCACTATCTGGGCATAGGTTGCACCTCATTAGTGCCAGTTTAACCAGGGATGTGGAATTCCTATAGCCTGATGCCCAGGACATATTGTTTGGGATCAAGGGCAACAAGCTTTCATGTACATTTTGTCCTTGGAACAAGAAGGCCTAACCCCCCAACAGCACAAACCCTTTGGATGATAGTTTACAATACCACATTATGGATCAGGGAAAGGCATTGCCTGCAGTTACGGTAGTATTTGTGTCCATGTGTTAATGCTGTTCAAACTTGTATTTATGTTTCATTAATACAAAGCCTTTATTATTGGGGTTAGCGCTCTGATTAAATGTTGTAAGCTCAGACTGCACTACTGACAGTGGTTCCAGTATTAAAATGTGTGCCTACGTTTTCAATGTTTAGCAATATGAGGCTATGTATAATGCTCCCAGAATGCTCTCTAATTAGATGCAAATATTTGCTTAAGCTTGAAAGCAGGATTGATGATTCTTCGCTTTCAAAATAAAATGTTCACACAAAAATGCAAAAACATTTAGCTAAATTACTGTAAAAGTTTAGGTACCATTTCTTTGCAGCATCATTTAGTAAAATGTGTTGATGTATGCTAGTACTTCCCAAAAATATTCATAATGGAAATTCAGTGTTACCAGTTTTAATGAGATTATAGGAAACCTAAAAATAAACAAGTTTTGGTAAAGCCAGTAGGTCCGAAAATGTTGGTCAGCCTTTTGGTTTTGTCAATGCGCGATTTGTTTTGGCATGTTTTTTGTAAAACCTTATTGGTGTGGGAGCTGCTGGGCCCTCACCATTATAACAAACATTGGCAAAAGCAAAAATTGTTTTTGGTCCCAAAAAGCACACATTGCCACAGTAGTTCCTGGCACTGAATAAAACGACTGTGTGTCGATATGCTCCCTGTGAAAGAACAGAATGCTGTCACTCACAGTGAAACTAGCCGATAGAGTGAGAGATAGAATTTTAATAATAACAAATGGTCATGGTTAATGCCAAACCTAATTAGGGGCCCAATTATTAAATAAAGTGTCAAAAGTGCACCCATGGGGTATGTCCTTGCATTAAGGGCAGATGTTCAGCTTTGGCGAATTCACATTACTTTACAGAAGTAGGCCAAGAAATAGTATACATCGAAAATATTTGTGAACTGCATTTTAGCATGAGCAAATATGCAGGTGTAGATTCGCTCATGCGAAAATCTGAGAGTTTGCAAGTTCACTATCCCTCCAACCACTTTTTTCTCAACCCTGAAAGAAGTTTTATGTTTTCCGTTGTCAGAAGTTAATTTCCTTTCTCAGTATGGGAAAAGATTAGAGGATAATTGGTGGAAACCCTTAAAACATACTAGTTAGTAGGCTCGCACAGACTCAAAAGGGCATTTCAAACCTGGAACTATTGCTTCAGCCCAAGTATGTAGAGCTGTGGAAACCTGGCAACATAAGGGAATTACTAGTATTTAAACTCTACTATGGAAGTAGCCCTGGCATAATCAGAGAGGCTACTTCAGAGCTCTTATATAATGAGATTGCTGCCATAATTTGTCCCAGCATTATTTGGCACATAAGGGACAGGTGGATTTTCTAAGAAGACAAGTAGATTTGTGACGCAACCTGCCCCATGGACAAGTAGATATTTTATTAAATTCCACACTCCTGTTAACACCCAAATGTATCCATGAGCAGCAGAAAGGTGACCAGTCAACCTTTGCAAACCGCAGTCTCTTGCGCAGCAGCACATGCTACTGCATTTTTAATAACTTTTTGAACAGTTAAGGTAGAAATATTTGTTTTGTGATTGAAATCTGCAGATTATGCATCAGATGATGGATTATGTGGCACATGCGGCAAATCCATTATTATGCGAATAACGCAGTAGCTGTACAATCGCAAAATTCCTGTGGTCCTGCTCAAGAGGGATAGTAGTTATCCTAACTCTTACCCTAATCTTGCCAAGCTGCATATTAATTGGCTTAATTTGTAGGTACCTGGGACAGATAGGCTAGTTCAAATTTGAAAGATCTGTTACTATAGGGCACCCAGTGAAACACTGGGGGAATTTGTGCATGGCGGAAATCCTGGGCTTAGCATGATGAGGATATAATGACCTTAATCCATCAACAGGTTTTGGTGGGAGGGTTTCTGCAAGGAACACCTCAAGAACAGTAACATCATTTCGTGCAACAACCAGTGTAATCCATAGAACATCATTTATACAACAGTTAGTCTCTTATCTTGGCCCCAGAACCCATCTCTGACATTACACATGGACGCACTCCTGCTTTCGCCCTCCAACATGACACTTAAGACTAATCCGGTTCAAATATACGTCACCTTGATGATCATGAGATGATCATTTTCACTTTACTTCATTTTGGTACTGTTGCCAGCAACCCTGAAGTCCTTTCTGATTGAAGTACATGATATTAATATGCTACAAAATGGTCAAAGTTGTTCTGCTCTGTTTTGAAAGTGACAATTATTTTTAATTCATTCTGATACAGGTCCTCCAACTGGATCCAGAGGCTACTGATGAAGACATAAAGAAGAGGTTCAGACAGGTACGCTGCATATCCCTTTGTTGCAGCTTTTACCTTGGTAACTGGATTAGGTGTGGCTTTCGAAGGGGATGTTGCCCATTGCTGGAATGGGATGATAACGGCAAATGTTGACTCTCGCTATGAACTTCTAAGATAGGTATTGATGTCCTCTTAAAAATTGAATCATAAATGTTTTCACTGTTGTGTACATTCTCTGACATTTAGACCGTTCAGTGTTTATTTCTGTACAAATTGCATTAAGGTATCTTTGCACATAATCATGTTTAGTGTTAAAGCAGTAAACACAGGGTTCTTCTCTCCTCCGTTGTTGGTCGTTTGTACTAAATTCCGTCCTGAGTAGATCGGAATGCGCGCTTTTGTAGCTGCTTTGTCATATTTGACACCTGTTTTCCTTGCATGTTTCCTAAAGTTTACATAGTACTGCTCTCATTCTGTCCCAGGTTTGTGTTTCTGTATCTCAATTTTTTCAATAGATGAGGCTGTAGATAAAATATTTGCAAATGCCATTACTGTTAGTAGTACTAAAGAACTTAACTTCAGTTTGGGGGTTAACCCGGCAGGGGGACAGTAAGAACGTCTCTTTCGCTATTAATCATTGACTTCATAACTCACTCCTCTTATTTATTTCCCAGTGACCAACTCCTATTATCCTGCCACAGTCTCATCGAAAGTCCTAGTTGGATCCCTTCTCTGTCCCCTAAGAGTTCCACTTCTTCCATGAACGCTCACACTACTACATTTATCTCTTGGACTGCTTAGGCGCTTCACTCTCAAATGCTTACTCTTTAAAACGATGGATCTCTAATCTTTTTAAAGTGACAGAGACTGGACCCAGACCATTGACATATTGTCTTGTTCAAAATTGTAATGGAACCCACATTTTATGGGGGCACAGTGTTGATGTCCTCCTCCCAAATCATTTAAAATGTAATTGGAATTGTAAATCATAAAAAAAAAAATGTGTGTTGCACTAGTTTGGTCTACTGCATAATTGTTTAGACTTTGGGTGTGATGCATACTAGTTCTAATCCGGCAGCAAGAGAATAATGTGGTCACCCAAAAACTTTATAAACGCTAGACAGAAAATATTATTTATGAATGGGTTGCATGTTTTCTGCTCCCCAAATTCCTTTCTCATAAGTTAGTTTCAATATTGAAATAATATTTTTTTTTTTTTTTTTTTTTTTTTAAAAGTTTTATTGAACAATAATTCGATTACAAGCACGGGCCTACAACCACCAGGGCCGGCCGCTAAGTACAGAATAAAATATACATTTATCAAAGCTGCAGTCGGTTCCCGGGGCTCGGCCCCGTAGTGACTCCGGATAGTTCTAAAGGAACAGGAGACTTAAGTCCAACAAACACAAAAAACTAAAAGAAAAACAAAAGGCGAGGCATAAAGACAAACAGTGCAGGTCAGGCTTCCTCCGGGGAACTCCAGTTCAGACCATTAAGCAGCACGCGAAAGGAAGGAGTACCGGGAGGCTGGGGACGGGGGGGGGGGGCCAAGGGAAACGAACGTCCATATGTAGTCATTCCAAAAGGTGCCCGGAACCGTCAAGGGTCAGGGGGACATGGCGATATCGGTGTCCACCAGGGGGGGCGTACAGATACCCCCGCGATATGCATTCCATTGCCCCCAGATTCTGCCCCATGCCCCCGGCTTACCACGGGCAACATACACAGTCTTCTCCCTGAACATACACTAGTCCATATTCTCCTTCCATACTGACACGGTGGGCGGCCGCTGGGCCCCCCAAAGCTGCGCTATATCTCTCTTGGCAATCATGTTCCCCAGGGCCGCCCACCGAGTCTGAGCTGCGCTATAATCATTGGGCTCCCACACATTCAGGACACAGCGACGCACCTCCGGCAGCAGCACAACCCCAGTGACCTGTCCCATAACCGTATGTACCCGGCGCCAGTAGTCCGCCACCTCGCGGCACTCCCACAGGATATGGAGAAAGGTGGCGCTGAGCCCACAACCCCGCTTACAGAGCCCATCATCGGAATATCCCATCGAGACTAAGCGAGGACCCGTCACATACACCCGGTGAAGAATCTTAAGCTGTACCAACCGGAGACGGGCCGGAATGGCGACCTCCTTGGGGGACGACAGTGCAGACTGCCAGTCCTCGTCGTCCAATTCCACCCCATCCCCCGTCCAAGCCTCCCGAAGGCGCACCAAGAGGTCAGCCCGATGATTAATCAGTTTCTTATAAATTAAAGAAATAGTACTGTCAGGGACATGTCCGTCAAGTATGCGGTCCTCGAGGGGCGAAGAAACCGGGATCTTGGTCCCCTCTCCAAAGACTGAAAGCAGGGCGTGTCGAACTTGGGCATAGCGGAAGAACTCCCTGTCCGTAAGCTCATATTCGGCCTGAAGAGCCGCGAAAGTCTTAACCGCGCCCTTATGCCACAGGTCTCCCACTTTGCTGATACCAATCGTATCCCACTGGTCAAACCCCTTCGTAGTCCAGAGGCTCCCCAGGCGATCGGAGGCAAACAAAGGAGTAGCACATGTCAGTCGCTCACTCCAACCCGTGGCCGCAGTGGCAGCCCTCCAGGTCCGCACCGCAATCTTAGTAGGACCCGTAAGGGTCCGGCCAGCCGAGCGGGAGTAAAGCGCCCTGTTATAGTCCCCGCCGGGAAGCAGGAACTTGTCCATCTCATACGCCGGATTCAGGCCAGGCGCATACGTGGCATGGTTGATGGCCGAAAGCTGCGCGGCCCAATAATACCTGCGAATGTCGGGAAGCGCGATGCCCCCGTCGTACCAGGGGAGAGTAAGCTTAGCAAGAGCAATACGCGCCCGCCCGTCCCACACCAATCTCCTCTGCAGGCTCTCCACCTCCCGAAAGTAGGCCACTGGGATGACGTCGAAGGAATTCTGGAGTGCATAGAGGAACCTGGGAAGGGACATCATTTTGAACAGCGCGGCCCGACCCAGCGGGGACAGGGGCAGCCTGCACCACCGGGCCGTGTCCTCCCGCAATCGCCGAAGCGGACGCAGGAGATTCTGCTCATAGCGAGCCACCGGGTCCAGCGAAACGTATATCCCCAGGTACTTAAAGCCGCTCAGAGATACCTGGATCGGAAGCCGAGGCGGCAGGAGAGGAGGACCACCGGAGATCGGGTAGACGCAGGATTTAGACCAATTGATCGTGAGGCCCGAATTATTCCCAAAGGAAGTCAAAACGTCAAAGAGGACGTTGAGCGACTGCCGCGGTGAGGTGAGATATAGGAGAATATCGTCCGCATACAGCGAAACCCGATCCTCAAAGCCCGGGGCCCACCGGATCCCTCTAAGCGAGGGCTCCCAGCGGAGCCAAGCCGCGAGTGGCTCCAGGGCGAGAGCAAAGAGCAAAGGGGACAACGGGCATCCCTGCCTCGTGCCCCTGCCGAGGGCAAAGGGCCGAGAGACCCGCCCATTCACCACCACCTGAGCCATGGGTCCCGTGTAAAGAAGCTTCACCCAGCCAATAAATCCTTCCCCAAAGCCAAACTTAGCCAAGACAGCCCAGAGGAATGGCCACTCGATGGTGTCAAAAGCCATCGTGGCATCCAGAGAAACCAGCACGGCCGGTTTGAAGACGCCGCAAGTTAAGAGCGGTGTTACGATGCGGGATGAATCCGCATTGGTCCGGATGAATAAGATCGCACACGACGCTCAACAGACGATTGGCAAGGACTTTCGCCAGGACCTTAGGCTCCGCATTTAGCAGTGAAATAGGCCGGTAAGAAGTACAGCGGTCTCGCGGCTTGTCCTCCTTGGGGATAACGACTATCGTGGCCAAACGCTGGTCGGCCGGGAGGGAACCCGCCGCCAGAGACTCACGGAACATGCGACTGAGGAAGGGCGCAAGCTTGTCAGGGCGCAATTTATATAGCTCAATGGGCAGACCGTTGGGACCCATAGCCTTGCCCGAGCGAAGGGAGCGGATCGCGGTCGCTATTTCATCCGCCGACAAGGGGGCGTCCAGCCGCTCACGGTCTTCAACGGACAGGCCGGGCAAGGCGATATCCCTCAAAAGAAGGCGAGAGTCGTCCTCATCCCTGTCAGTCACTGGGGAGTACACAGCCCGGAGGTGGTCGGCAAAACATTCCACAATCTCGTCAGGCTCCGTCACACACACACCATCCGCAGCACGCAACTCCGGGACCACACGATTCACTCTCTCCTTCCTGTCCAGCCACGCGATCAACTTTCCCGCCTTGTCCCCGGCATCGTACAGTCGACCCTGCTGCTCCCTATACATAGTTTTGGCCGCGTCAGTGACCAGGGACCTATACTCAAACTGTTTCAGGCTGAGGGCATGAAGCCCGTCCGGAGTGACATTCGCCTCCAAGGCCGACTCCAGCCCCACGATGTCAGTCTCCAGCCTCACCACTGCCTCACTCTTGACCCTCTTAGCCACCACTATCTGGGAAAGGGCGTGTCCGCGGATCACGGTTTTAAAGGCTTCCCACAGGGACATTGCAGACGACACCGACCCCTCGTTATCCAGGAAGTATTGGTCCATAGCCTTGACCAGGCTGTCACGAGTCGTAGGGTCTCGCAGGTACCATGGGTTAATGGGAGCGATCCGCCCTGCAGACCGCGGCCCGGTGTCGAAAAGAAGCCACAGCGGAGAATGGTCGGAGATACCCCGCGCCAGGTGCCTGACCTCACGAATCCGACCAGTCTGCGCCGCGGGCATAAGGAAGTAGTCTAACCTAGAGAGACTCCCATGCGCCCCCGAGTGAAAGGTGAATTGACATTGGGTCGGATGCATTAATCTCCAACTATCCACCAGGCCGAAGGTATCCAGCATCCCACCCAGCCATGCCTGGGCAGCGGGGAGGGTCCTTGGTGGGTGACGATCCAGTTCACCCGAAACCACAGAATTAAAGTCCCTGCCCATGAGCAGGAGGCTGTCCGGAAGTTCAAGCAGCATTCGACCCAAGTCAGTGAAGGTGGAGTTCTGGAGGCCCGGGGGGACGTAAACTGAAACCAGGGCAAGGGGCTGCCCCTCCCACCTCCCAATCAAGCACACATAGCGCCCTCTGTCATCCGAGACTATCTTAGTGATCTCCACCGGAAGTGAGGTTCGCAGGAGAATGCCCACCCCCCTGGAACCAGTTGTGAAACCAGAATGGGCCACGAGGCGGTATCCCCCCCTGTTCATTGCATGACAAACATTACCAACCAGATGCGTCTCCTGGAGAAACACCACATCAGGAGTCAAACGACGCAAATATTGCAGTACTACACCCCGCTTGATACGGTCCCCCAACCCATTGACGTTCCATGACATAAGCCTCAACCCGTCCCCCCCATCCCCCCCAATAGATCAAGGGTCCCCCAGCCTGCAGCACAGTTCCCAAATGTGGACAAAAATCAGTACCTCGCCCTGTAAACAAAAAACACACAGCAAAACAACCCCACCTCCCCCCCAACCCCACCCCAGGACCAACTCCCCCACCCTGCACCCCTGCGGGCCAAAAAACCCCCCCAACTTGCAGTGTGCCTGTCGCCCCTCTAACCCCATTCTACGAAAAGACCCCAGAGGAGGTAAGGGACCCGTCCCCGCCCGCCCCCCTCACTGGTCCTGGTTAAACACAATATGCAAGTGAAATAAGACCCGACTGTACAGTGCAAAACGGCAAAGTCAAGGACCAAAAGTCATTCTAAAGGGGACCCGTCACCCGCGGTGCCCGCAGAGGGTCCGGGACGGCCACCTCCGTCCGGCAGAGAGTCCAGCCAGTCACTTGCAGCCACGGGAGAGTCAAAAAAGGCTGTCCGATCCCCATGTTCCACTCGGAGTTTTGCAGGGTAGAGCATCGAATACTTTAGGCCCAGCTCGCGGAGACGACGCTTCACCCCTTGGAATCCCATCCGTTGTTTCTGGACCAGTTGCGTGAAGTCCGGATAAAAATTGATGGTCGAGTTCTCATGACGAACCGGGCCGTGGGTCCGTGAGGCCTGCAGAATAGCGTCGCGGTCCCTGTAGTAGAACAGTTTGGCCACGATAGGCCTCGGGGGGGCCCCCGGCCGTGGCCGACCGCCCGGAACTCGATGGGCCCGCTCCACGGCAAAGAACTTACTTAGGCCAGCCGGGGACAACTGTTTCAGGATAAGTTCCTCGACCACGAGGTCAACCGGGCGGCCGTCAGAGGACTCCGGTACACCTATGACGCGGGTGTTGTTGCGTCGGGCCCGTCCCTCGAAGTCCTCAAGCCGCCGGGCCATATGATCGTTGACCACCCTGATGTCTCCAAGCGCGGCCCGCAGATCCGACACCTCCGCACCGAGGGTGGAGGTCCGTGTGTCGAGAGCCTGGACCCTCTCGTTAGTTTTGGAGAGGTCGGCCCGGATCAGGGTGACATCAATCGCGACAGTGTCAATCTTACGGGCCAGGGCCTCATATTGCGTCGCGATGGTTTCCCTAATGCCCTCAATGGCGCCCATAATGTCCTGCAGGGATAGTTCCGTAGAGACGGTCGCGCCTCCCTCCGCAGTATCCGAGGGGGGGCCAGCAGCGCCAGAGGGCCCCCTGCCCTGGGTGTATCGGTCCATGTTATTGCTCTGGACTGCTCCCCCGCGGAGGGAAGCCTTGGTCTTGCGGCCCTCGGGACCCCCTTTGCCCCCCATGTGAACACGGTCACTCAAGGGGACACCCAATCAAGAGGTGTAAGGGCACCAGCAAGAAGACCACAAAATGTCGGTATAGGGGGTCCGAGGCGATAGGCACTCTAGTAGCAGGTGAAAGAAAACCTCATTCAGAGGCCCAGGAAGCACCTCGCCACCCCGAGCGCACCCCCCTGCCGGTCTCCTGAAGTGCAAAACCGAAACCGAAAGTGGTGGATCGGCAACTGGCACCGCGCTGAAGCCGCTGTTGTTCAATTGCAGCCCGGCCCCTCGGGTCACCTTCACCCCGGTCACCTCCGTCGGGTGGGTCCCAAAAGTTCCGACGGCGACAACTCAGGATTCCCAGGTCCGATTTGAGTTTTGAAAAGAGATATATGCTCAGCTGGTCTTTATCTCCCAGATTCCATAAGCCACGTCAGGATATTCTCAGGATAGATTCCGAGGAGCAGAGAGGGTCCGGGGAGCCCTGTGCTCACGCGACCATCTTAGATGCGCGCTAGGCTCCTCCTCCAATATTGAAATAATATTGAATAATAATGAGTGGCACTTTCAAATTTCCTTCAAAGTGTAACCATTGATGGAAATTCTATGGCTCCCTGCCTCTTCTTGTTATCAGGAGGCCATAATTTCATTTTTTGCCTCATATGCTTGGTTCCTTACCGTTCTAACAAAGCCTGATTTCGCACATTTTCATGGTTTTAATTGGGCTGGGTACATATGGGTCTCAGACCAGGCAGTAATTAAAAAATGACTTTGAAATGGCCCCATATTAGTCCTATATTCATGTCCTTAACTTCAATTTCAAAAGCACTGACCGATTTAGGTTGGTACCAGGTCAGTTGCTTCTTCTTTCTTCTCCGCTTTGGTGGCTCTTTGGTGTCCTTTCTATCATTAGGTCATCAGGATCTTCTTCCCTGGTGCCAGGGGATCCCATAAATACTGAATTTAGGTTCATTAGTGGAGTGTCGGGTAGTAGCCAATGGGCTACTGACCCCTGGGGGTCACTATACCCCCTATATGACGACTTCCTGTGGGAAGTGAGCATAACTCGGTCCCGGAAGTAGCCATAATCCTGTGCCAGAATTCCGTTGTGTGCCATCACAAAGATGGTTACCTCTGAATAGCTGTGACCAGTAGCCCACCTTTGGGGTGGTACTAGCAGGGATGTTACACACCCACCTTATTAGCTCATTTTTCCACATGTCCGGGTGCCAAGGGGGCTCTGGCTTCCTCTCCTGTAGGGGGAGCCAGATTCATATTCCTAAAGCGGCAGGCTCTTTGAAGCTTGCTGGCCCAAGAAGGCTCATCAGCAGGTCATCCTGTGGGAGGGGGTGGTAGTCTTCCTGGACAGGCCTTTGTTCTGGGTCTCCAGAGAGCAAATGCTCTTACCCTAGGAATGCAGAATAGTGTTTTGGGTGGCAGACTGGCAGAAACCAGTCAGCAAGCACACCAGAGGCTGCTAGGTTTTCAGGGGGCACATCTAAAGTGCCCTTTGGATGCATGTATTGATCAATCAATCAGTGGTTTATAGAGCGTGCTACTCACCCATGAGGGTCTCGGGGGGAGGGGGGGAGAAGGAGGGGGGGGAGAAGAGGGAGTGGGGGGAGTGGGGGAGGGGGGGGAGTGGGGAGGGGTAGGTGGGGGGAGGGAGCTCTGGATCAGTCGAAGAGCCAGGTCTTGAGGTCCTTCCTGGAGTTGGGGAGCGTCTGATGTTGACCGGGAGCTTGTTCCAGGATTTAGCTGCTATGTAGGAGAACGCTCTCCCGCCAGTTCTGTGGATGCGGGGGACCTCTGCCAGGGCAAAGTCAGCGGAGCGGAGGTTCCTCTTGGGTACGTGGAAACAGACTCGGTCGTTGAGGTTTTGGGTCCGGTGTTGTTGGGGGATTTGTAGGCGTGGGTGAGTAGTTTGAAGGTGATCCTCTTCTCGACGGGGAGCCAGTGGAGGCTTCGAAGGTGTTGGGTCATATGTTTGTGGCATGGTGTCTCTAGAATGAGCCTGGCTGCGGCGTTCTGGATGGTTTGTAGTTTGTGTAGAAGAGTTTTTTTTTATTTCCTGGCGTACAGGGCGTAGCCGTAGTCTAGTCTGCTGGTTATGAGTGCGTGGGTGACAGTCTTTCTGCAGTCGGGTGGGATCCATTTGAAGGTCTTGCGGAGGATGCGGAGGCAGTTGAAGCTGGTGGATGCGACGGCGTTGATCTGGCGGTTCATGGAGAGGGAGGAGTCGAGGATTATGTCGAGGTTCCGAGCGTGATCTGTCTGGGTGGGTGGGCTCCGGAGTGCCGCCAGGTGTTGCCCCAGGTGGAGGTGCGGGGTGTGAGGATGAGGACCTCTGACTTCTCGGAGTTGAGCTTTAGGCAGCTGTCCTTCATCCAGGTGGCTACGTTTCTCATTCCTTCCTGGAAGCTGAGTCTGGTGATTTCTGGGTTTTTGGTGAGGGAGAGGGTGAGTTGTGTGTCGTCAGCGTAGGATACGATGCTGAGCCCGTGCTGTGGCGGCGATGGGGGCCATGTACATGTTGAAGTGCGTGATGGCGATTTCCCTCCCGGGCGGTGTGGGCGGTCCTTCTCTGGATTTTGTATCAGTCAGGGATTGCTGTGGGGGCCGGAGGTGGCGTTGGTCCAGGTTTCCGCGAAGAATGTGATGTCGGGCGAGAGGGTGTCGATCAAGTCCCAAATCTACGGCGTGTTGGTGTAGGGTGCGCACGTTGAGGGGGATGCAAGTCAGGGTTTCAGTGTGTTGTTCAGTAGGTGGTCCTTCGGTGGCCGTGGGCGTCTTGTCGACGGTGAAAGATCTTCGGCAGTGTCCGTACGAGAACGCTCTATGTATGGTGTAGGGCGAGGATCTTACGCAGTCAGCATGGCCTCTGGGATTGTGAGCGTGGAGGTTGACTGAGTCGTATCAGTGGGTACCAGGAGGACCAGGGTCCTTGGCGCTGGTCGCGTTGCGGACGGGCTTGCCTTAGGCGTGCCTGTGGCGCGACCGCACCGCGGTCTTCATTATGTAGGAGGGGGACGGGAGTAGAGGTGGAGTGGGGCTGGGTCAGGGGGCGGGGTGTGTGGAAGAACAGGACAAGGCGGGAAGCGCTAAGGCGCTATATAACAGTAATGCCCCAGAAATTACAAAAACGTGCAATTACACAGCTTTCCTGAAAAGAAACACCAGGCCTGAGGCAGAGTCGGGCGCGAGGCTCGAACTCTGCGCGTGACGGACTGCAGGCGTGAGATCGGCTGGCCTAGCTGCCGGGGAGAGTGCTGCCTGGACCGGAGGTCAAGGCTTTACACGCGCTCCCCTGCAGCGGTCACCATTATGTAGGGGAGGGGGGTGGAGGTGGGAGTGGGCTGGGTCAGGGGGCGGGGCGTGTGGAAGAGGAGGAGAGCGGGAAGCGCTAAGGCACTATATAACAGTAATGCCCCAAAAAGTACAAAAACACGCAATTACGATTGATAAATCCAACACTGGCATCAGTGTGGGTTGACCAATCCGAGGGGTTTGATACCAAACATCCCTATTTTTAGTGAGGCCATTATGTAGCCGTCAAACTCCTTTTTAGTGTCCAGCACATGTTCAACAAGCATTGGCATAGCCAGTATGTCTTGCCTTTGGGACCTTATAAGTGTTTAGCTAGAGCTATTGGTTTTTGTAATGTTTGCTATATTTTGATGGCATATTGCAGTAATGGCAATAGGGTTTTGAACTTAGTGCAATATATATATAATATATAAAGAATAATTATGTTAGATATACAATGAAAGTTTGAAGATGTTGTTAGTATGGGGGTTAGAAATACATTTGTGTGAAACAGTTGGAGTTAGTATGAAAGGAGAGTAATTCAATATAAATAATTGTACCTGGAGGTATTAGAAATAGTTATTGAGAGAGTAATAGGAGTGAGAGATTAAGTTTAAATTGTGTATGAGCTTCAGAGAGGGAGATAGAGTAAGTGAGATTGAGAAAGATGGAATTAGGGTGTAGTCGATAGTGTGCGTTACATTAATTGGCATTTTAGGAGATAGAAAATAATTATAGTATTAGTGCTTGTGAGATGTTTAAGTAGAGTAGGCGCTTCTGCAATTATGTAAATAATGGTTGTGATGTAATGTTTTCCTGAGGGGGTGTCTTTTTTGTAATTCAAACTTGTGTATTATTTTTGGCAACAGCAGGGTTCTCCTTAACTTTCCAATGTAACTCTATTGTCATTTTAAGTATGATGATCATACAATTATACCATTTTTTTTTATAGGTGAAGACAATAATGAAAGAAGCTTCATTTAGACAACCTGCTGTACCACAGAATGAAAATTTAGTTTTAGAAGGGATAGTGTTTAGTATTTGAGAAGTTTGTTTTTTAAGCTGAATTCACATGTTCTTGACTTGGTACCATTATATGTTTAGCATACATTTTTATTTATTTTTACTAGAGTAATTGACCACTTTAGTTTTTTTTTTTTTTATTGCTTCATGTATGCTTTTTTTACATTTAATGGAGAAGTTACGGACTGGACCAGAGTAGCAGCTAGCAGCACTGTCTGAAGGACTTAGAATGAGGAATTACCACTGGGACCAGAGAAGCAGATATTAGCACTGTCTTGAGGACTTAGAATGAGGGAAGTACCGATGAGACTAGAGGAGCAGCACTATCTAGAGGACTTAGAATGAATAATTACCACTGGAAACCAAGACACAGCTGTATTTCTGTCGAGAGGACTTCGAATGGGGGAGATACTGACTGGACCAGAAAAGCAGCTAGCTGCATTCTCTAGAGGACTAAGAATGAGGAATTACCACTGGGAACAGAGACATGGCTGCAGCACTGCCTAGGGGACTCAGAATGAGGAATTACCACTAGGACCAGAGAAGCATCTGCACCACTGTCCAGAGGACTTAGAATGAGGAATTACCAATAAGACCAGAGAAGCCGGTAGCAGCACTGCCTGGAGGATTTAAAATGTGTGAATTACCGACCGTACTAGAGAAGCAGCTGCAGCATTGTCTAGAGAACTTAGAATGAGGAATTGCCAATGAGAAGCAGCTAGCAGCACTGTCTAGAGGACGTAGAATGAGAATCACTGACGGGACCAGATAGCACCTATCGGCACTGCTCAGAGGACTAAGAATGAGGAATTACTATTGTAACCAGAGCCACAGCTGGGTCACTCCCTAGAGGACTTCAACGAAACCAGAGAAGCAACTAGCAGCACTGCGTAGAGGACTTAGAATGAGGATTTGCAGAGGTGACCAGAGATGCAGCTAGCAGCACTGCTTAAAGGACCAAGAATGAGAAATTACCACTATGACCTGAGACACAGCTGCAGCACTGCCTAGAGGACTTGGACTCCTAGCCTTAGCCACGATACCCCGCATCCACAGGACCAGATCAGCTGGCAGAACCTTCTCCTACCTCGCGGCCAAGACCTGGAACGAACTCCCCCACCGCATCAGCGTGCTTTAAAAACCCTGATTGATTGATTGAGAGAAGAAGCTAGCAGCTCTGTCTAGAGGACTTACAGTGAGGATTTGCTGATATGACCACATAAGCAGCTAGCAGCAGTGTCTAGAGGACTAAGAATGTGAAATTACTACTGGGAACAGAGACGCAGCATCAGCACTGCTTAGAGGACTTGGAATGGAGGAGTTTCCAACAGGACCAGAGAAGCAGCTAGCAGCGCACTCTGGAGGAGTTAGAATGAGAAATTAACACATGAACCAGAGAAGCAGCTAGTAGCACTGTCTAGAGGACCAAGAATGAGGAATTACCACTGTGACCAGATAGACAGCTGCAGCACTGCCTAGAGGATTTAGAATGGGGAAGCTACTGACGGAACCATGGAAGTTGATAGCAGTACTGTCTAGAGGGCTTAGAATGAAGAATTACCTTTGTGACCAGAGACACAGCTGCAGCACTGTCTAGAGGTTTAGAATGAGGAATTTCTGACGGGAGCAAAGACGCAGCTGCAGCACTGCTGAGAGGACATGGAATGAGGAGTTACCAAGGCGACCAGAAAAGCAGCTAGCAGCACTGTCTAGAGGACTTAGAATGAGGAATTACCACTGGGACCAGAGAAACAGCTAGCGGTACTTCGTAGAGGACTAAGAACAGAGAGCTAGCTGCAGCGCTGCCTAGAGGACTTGAAATGGAAGTTACTGACGGGACCAGAGAAGCAGTTAGCAGCTCTGTCTGGAGGAGTTAGAATGTGGAATTACCACTGGGAACATAGAAGCAGCTAGTAGCGCTGTCTAGAGGACTAAGAATGAGGAATTACCACTATGACCAGACACCGCTCCAGCACTGCCTAGAGGATTTAGAATGTGGGAGTTACTGACAAAACCAGAGAAGTTGATAGCAGTACTGTCTAGAGGGCTTAGAATGAAGAATTACCTTTGTGACCAGAGACACACCTGCAGCACTGCTTAGAGGACTTAAAATGTGGGGATTACCACTGGGACCAGAGAAGCAGCTAGTAGTATTGTCTAGAGAACTAAAAATGAGGAATTGCCTCTGTGACCAGAAACGCAGCTGCAGCACTGTCTGGAAGACTTAGAATGAGGAATTACCACTGTGACCAGAAAAGCAGCTAGCAGCACTTCCTAGAGGACTTCGATTGGGGGAGCTACTGACGGAACCAGAGAAGCAGCTAGCAGCACTGCCTCAAGGACTCGGTGAGGAATTACCTCTAGGACCAGAGAAGCAGGTAGCAGCACTGTCTGGAGGAGTTTGAATGAGGAATTACCACTGGGAACATAGAAGCAGCCAGTAACACTGACAAGAGGACTGTGAATGAGTAATTACTACTGTGACCAGAGATACAGCTGCAGCACTACCTAGAGGATTTAGAATGGGGGAGTTAATGACGAAACCAGGGAAGTAGCTAGCAGCACTGCCTAGTGGACTTCAAATGAGGAATTACCACTATGACCAGAGAAGAGGTTGCAGCACTGTCTAGAGGATGTAGAAGGAGGAATTTCTGACAGGACCAAAGAAGCAGCCGCAGAATTGCTTGAGAGGACTTATAATGAGGAATGTCTGATGGGACCAGAGTAGCTGCTAGCAGTACTATCTAGAGGACTTGGAATGAAGAATTACCTTTGTGACAGAGTCACAGCTGCAGCACTGCTTAGAGGACTTAAAATGTGGGAATTACCGATGGGACTAGAGAAGCAGCTGTGCACTGTCTGGAAGACTTAGAATGAGGAATTACCAAGGAGACCAGAAAAGCAGCTAGCAGCACTGTTTAGAGGACTGATAATGAGTAATTACCTCTAGGACCAGAGAGGCAGATAGCAGCACTTCCTAGAGGACTTATAATGAGGAATTACCAACAGGACAGAGAAGCAGCTACTAGCGCACTCTAGAGGATTAAGAACGAAGAATTGCCTCCTGGACCAGAGAAGCAGCTAGCAGCATTTCCTAAAGGACTAATCATGACTAATCAACATTGTGAACAGAGACTCAGCTGTGGCACTGCCTAAAGGGTATTGCCACTGGGGCCAGAGAAGCAGCACTGTCTAGAGGACTTAGAATAATTACCACTGGGACCAGAGACGCAGCTGCAGCACTGTCTAGAGGAGTTATGAGGAATTACTGACAGAACTAAGAAGCAACTGCAGCACTGCCTAGAGGACTTACAATGTGGGATTTACCGACGGGACCAGAGAAGCAGCTGCAGCACTGTCTTGAGGACTTAGAATGAGGATTTACCAGTGAGACCAGAGAAGCAGCTAGCAGCCCTTTCTATAAGACTTAGATGAGGAATTACCGACGGGACCAGAGTAGCAGCTAGCAGCACTGTCTTGAGGACTAAGAATGGGAAAATTCCCATTGCATATCGCGTGCAAAAAGAAATTGGCAGCAAGTTCTTTTGGTGCTTATAAAGCAATTAAATTCGAATTACTAAAATAGAAATGTGGACTAACTTTCATCAGTAAGAAAAGCACAGAAATCCCACAAGGATAAACAAACCCACTAAATTAAGTGAACGCAGAAACATGACCACCTAAGTCAACACTGTTCTATTGTTGCAAATGTGCAATATTTTTTTACAAATCAATGTGCCAGTACGCTCCGTTTACAAAGTAAGAAACAAGGGTTAAGTAACCCGAAACTTTAATTGACCTCTCAAACGTGACCTGTAAAGAAATGTTTGTAACATTGAGGCACGTTTTTTTTTTTTTTTTTAAGAATGTGCCAACGCTTTCTGTGTAATAAAAGCTTACTGAGTTAATCAAATAAAGTTATATAAGCCATGCTGGTCACTGTGCCCCTGGATTCAAGCTGGCCTAGCTGATGAAGAGTGACGTACCCCAAAACCAGTCCCAAGATGCCGGTTTCCAGTCCAGGGAGGACCTGGTTTGGCAATTTGGTCTGGACTGTTCCCATGAGGCACAGGGTCAAGACTGAGATTTTGCATATGGCTGGGTCCAAACAGGGGTGGCGTAGTGGGCAAAAGAACGATGGATTTAACCCAGATCTCTTGACAAGGGGAGAATGTTTGAATCATTCAGCATTCCGTCCATCATTTTTTGAAGTTATGCCTTTGAGCTCCCAGCAGAGCTCTTAGTAAAATGTGACTACATACAAAAGACTGCGAGCTAACTCTATATTTTTTTTACCTAAAATGAACTATAGAATGCAAAAAAGGAGCACAGCTGTTATAAGCACAGTGCTTCAGGAATAAGAGCCTCTGCAGCATCCATATGCAGCCCTTTCAAGGGCGACTGCCTCTGCAGCACTGATGCCCGGTCCTTGTAAATGCAGTCTCTCCGCAAACATGGCCCCTGCAGCACCACAGCTACATCTGGGCAGGATTAATGTTTCATGCACAAACACAACCTCCACACAATTATATGCATTCTTTTGTATTCATGAAAGGAAACTAAAGGCCTGGAAGTTCGTAAACACAAGTGCTTATTACAACAAAAACGAGAAGGAACAATGAGTGAAATACTACTGCTGTTGTGTGAGCTGGCCAGCCGGGAACGCTTTCAGATGGCCACCAAAAAAGAACAATGAGGGAAATCCGCTGAGAGAGAGCCAATAACCCAAAGCAGGACCAAAAACGAACTATTAACCAATAAAAAGCAAAGGTTTCTAAAGGACAATGAAGCATCCAATAAAAAGCCAAAAGGCGGCATGAAAGCCCATACGGTGATTACAGCATGTCTTACAGAAGGTGCATGTGCGCTGCCTAGGCTCGACCTAAAAATGGCTTCCCTGGTCACTTGTACTGGCAGTAGTAGGACTGACCAGCACAGGGGCTTTTATGCTCATGCAGGTATGCCCTCGCATGTAATATTCAGCCCCCTGCCTTGGGGCTGTCAGGCCAGCTGTAGTGGTGACTTACAAATATTGCATGCAGGGTTAGGGACATGGCACACAGGGAGGTGTATAATAAGATCAAAGGGAACTAGCTACAGGGTAAAAGCTCCATGTGTATGTTTTAGAATGGAAAAACATTTGGTTTTTTTAAAAGACCCTCACCCACCAACCTAGTTGGTGGCATGCTTCATCATCGGGTCTCACCCAAGGTACCGAGTGTACCGTAGGTGTGCATCGACGCCTGATTATAGCGGAGCAGGTTGTGTGCAGTGAGTGTGCAGTGAAGGTGAAAAGTATGCCTTTTAATGGTGGGCCCTTGGCAGCATTAACAACGGAGAGGCGGATATTTAATGGAGGTAATTTATGGTTTCAATATCCCGTGTGGTCAACATGTTTCAGCCAGGTCTCAGTATTAAACTGGCTTTCTTCAGGACCTATGTGAGGACCTTGGGTGGGACCCGATGATGAAGCATGCCACCAACTAGGTTGGTGGGTGAGGGTCTTTAAAAAAAAAAAAAAAAAAAGGTTTTCCATTCTAAAACCTACACATGGAGCTTCTACCCTGTAGCTAGTTCCCTTTAATCGTTACATACATAACAGGGGATTTGAACTAGCATAGTTTATCCTCTCTCCGCTGTTTGATATTCATCACACAGGGAGGTGTGACCAGTCCTGTATTCACTTTTGTCTGTACCAAGACACACAGCCTGTAATGGCAGCCTTGCAGGTGCTTGTTGAGGGGTCCTTTAGGGTGCTGCAGCGCTTAGGGGCCCTCTTTAGTACCTCAGACTCTAGGTACCACTGACTAGATACTTAAAGGGGGTGCTAAAGGTTTGGTCATTTGGGGGAACAATTGTTCATTTTTAGTGAAATAACACTGGTACTGGGGACCTGGTTCCCAGGAACCCGGTCCACTTCAAAGTTGAATCCAATACCAGGCAAAAAGTGTGGGGTACTGCAACAAAAAGTCTGCTTCCTACACTAGCCGTCCCCCCTCCCCCCTCCGTCAACCCCCGGCCCACAGGCCCAGCCAAACCTGGGAGAGTTTTCCTAGTCTCTCAGGCGAGGAAGAATAAGGAAGCATGCTGGATTGTTGCAGGGCCTACTCTGCCTTACATCCTCCTGCCTAGGTCATTCCCTCTGAGGAGCTGACCTACCTCAACAGTGTTGGGACCCAATTTAAAATGCCCTTTGCCTACTCTTTAGTGTCCTCACCCATTCTCCTTGTTGTGGGATCAGAGGTGTCTGCCTCTGCTAATCCTGTTTTAGCCAGGGCAACCCCCAGCGTACACAAAGAGGTTACCCACAACTTGAGCAACCCCACCATAACCAACAGGGTCAGGGGACCTAGCTTTCTATTTTACATAGGGTCCGACCACCATGCCAAGGACAGTGCAGCCATAAAGGGCAACACCTAGCAGAGGCCACCAACAGTTGTCAGTGCCCAGAACCACACCTTTAGCTCTTCACTGACAGGTGACGGTGCTAACATACAGGCTTCTTTGGGTTCAGGTTGCCTGTCTTTCGTTTTAGAGTGGGGGGTAAATACATCCTGTAGCCAACACCCTCCTTCCACTTTCTCTTCGGTAAGCTGAGAAGCCACCATTTCATGCTTAACAGCTGCCTGGCTAGTCAAGACTTCTTGTGGGCTAGGTAGGGCTTCATCAGGGACACTTAGAGAGCCCTCCCTAGCAGGGGCACAGTCTCCTTGGCTTACTGGAACTTTGGCTAAAAGTTGACCTCCATTCCTACACTTTCTCTCTTTCTTTTAGGGCTTACTTGCTCAAACTGCAGGTTCAACACCCTCAGATTCCCTGGGTAAGAACTGACACTGGACCAGTACCTCGTTTTGGCTCAGACCAACCTCTGGGTGGTCATTCCTAAGGATACAGTCAAGGGGGGACGTCGGTACTGTTTACCGCCCTTTTCCAACTAAGGGACCCAGCTATCTTAAGGGAAACTAAAGCCACAGGCCTAATAGTAACCTCCCCTGGGATAGCCCTTACGCTTTAAGCGTTACCTGGGATATGCTGGTGTTAGAGTTCCAACCTGTCATGCACAATGTTGTGACTGGAAATTGTTTATCTCAGGGCAGTGACTAGGATTCCATTCACCACCAGTAGGTGGTGAAAGTGTTTGCTGCACCTGGAATCTCCAACTCTCCTTTTGGGCCCACTTTCCAGTTAAAGGCTTGGAGGACTTCCTTGTCTGAGGAATCCCCATTAAAGGCTACACTGGCAACCCCTGGAGGTACACTAGTGGGTTTGTTCTAGGAGTGCTCCCAGTAGAGTTGCTGTCTGAGGAGGTAGTGGTGGAGTCATTGTCAACTTCATTCACCTCCCAGTATGCCTCATCTTTCCCATTGGGGTAACCTTTATTTAGCAAGGCCTTGTAGTTTTCTGCCAGGAATTGCTGCAGATGAGTTTTTGTTGGTATATGTGCCAATGCATTTCCATGCCTTACATAACTCCTTAAATTGGTATACTCCAAGGTGCTCATAGGGGTCCAGGTTGAGTTCCTGGGAGGCCCTTCTACAGACATGGTTTTAAAGTAGGTGGGAACCTTTTAAGAACTTTAAAAAAATGCTAAGTACTGCTTAAGGCCTAACTAACTTTACTACTCTTTAAATTCTGAACAGTTTTGCATAGAGACTTAACCGAGGCCCTAACAGCAATTTTAAAGCAACTTAGAAAAATTGAAAGTCGGATAAATAATGTTTCTAACTAAAGACCATTTTAGATTCCTCTTTGGAATCACTGATCAACCAGGTGGTACAGCAAATGCCAAGTCTTCTGTACCACCGCTGCACCACCAATGTAGGAAGCTGGCTCTTTATGTGATACATCAAAAATCTGATATACCATGTAAATAGTCCTGGGGTTCACTTATGAGTGGAAAGGGGCTTGCTGTGCAATTCCAAAGTGCTCTATTAGGGGGTAGTGTGGTCGAGCTGCCTTAGATTTAACACAGAGGAGTGAAAGACATTTGCAAATACACACAATGATTCATAAATTACATGCATGACTCAAGAAGGAGATCCACGCCAATTTATAAAAATACCAAGTACCTTTATATGTGTTCAGGCATCAGAGAAAAATTGTTAAGGTAAGTATGTTTTTAAAAATAATTTTTTTCTTTAAAAGATGGACAGTTTTGCAACGTTATCCTTTGGAAGGAAGAACAAGTTCTGCAAAAGGTACAGTACATCGACTTAAAAGACCAATCTCCAGGAGTTAAGGGGATTGGTGGGCAATGTCTAAGGCAGCACCAACAGTAGTTCACCAGCAGCACGAGGGCGGCCGGTGCAGGGTGCTACTCCGTGTCGGATGCCTAATGCTTTTTAATGGGCATCGATCACTGCAAAAAGGTGGCTTCTTTTCCTGTGAGGGGAGCCAGATTCACATTCCAAAGGCAGCAGCTTCTTTGAAGCTTGCCTGTCCAAGGAGGCTAATTAGCAGGCCGTTCTGTGGAAAGGGGGTGTTATACACTCTTCCCGGACAGGCCTTTGTTCTGGGTTTACTGAGAGCAAATGCTCTCACCCTATGATGTCAGAAACGTGTCTCGGGTGGCAGGCTGGCATAAATCAGTCAGCAAGCACACCAGAGGCTGGTAGGTTTTCAGGGGGGAATGGCCCTCTGGGTGTATGTATTAATACATTCAAGAATGGCATCAGTATGGGTTTACCAATACAAGATGTTTGATACCAAACATCCCTATTTTTAGTGAAGCCATCATGTAGCTGTGGAACTTTTTCACCAGTGTCCAGCACTTTTTTGAAAATGGCCTTCCTGGTCACTTGTACTGGCAGTAATTGGACTGACCAGCACAGGGGCATATCTGTTCATGCAGGTATGCCCTCACATGTAATATTCAGCACTCTGCCCCAGGGCTGTCAGGCCTTCTGTAGAGGAGACTTACACATGCTACATGCAGGGTTAAAGACATGGCACACAGAGGCGTGACATGCCGTGTTTTCACTTTTGTCTGCACCAAGACACTCAGCCTGCAATGGCTTGGTGAGGGGGTCCCTTAGCATGGCACAATACATGCGGCAGCCCTTAGGGAACTCTTTAGTACCTCCGGCCCTAGGTACCAAGGTGCCATTGACTAGGGACATATAGAGGGTGCTAAAGGTGTTGTCAATTGGGGTTACAATTGTGCATTTTTTGGAGAAAAAAAAACACTAGAAGTGGCGACCTGGTAAGCAGGAACCCAGTACACTTCAGTCAAAGTTGCATCAAATACCAGGCAAAAAGTATGGGGGGGGGGCAAAGCATTAACACAATAACAAAACAAACAAGATCACTTAGCGAAGACTGAGTGCTGATAATGGATACACACAGCCCATCTTAAGAGTTCGATTGCAGCCAATGTGCACTCAAACCTGCCCCCTCCTTGTGAGTTGCACCCCATATTTCATGAGTTGTAACTGCTGCACCCACCATAGCGCTTTGAGATCTAAAGCGCTACATAGGTCTGATCGATTAACCAGTCGCCAACATGCTGTGCTTTTAAAGAGAAAGTTTCCAGCTTCCTCATCATGTCGTCATGAAAGCGCCAACGAAAGGACTCCCTGAATGATGCAACGGACATGAAGCAGCCGCTGCGATCAGAAATAAACACTGTGAACGTTGTCCAGTTTCACAGTAACATTTCCTTCATGTTCTTTAAGTCACAAAACAGTAATACTAAAAGCATCTCAAAATAAAGGAACACAAACATATTGCAAGTCAAACGGGCGCAGCAAAGCATTACCACAACAACATGTTCTTTGATGTTTGATGTTCTTTGAACGAGAACATCAAAGGGGCGCCGCGAAAGTGATCGCGGGTGAAAGTGATCGCGGGCGCTTAATGAGCATGACGAGGTTTGCCAGCCTCTGCTCCTAAGCGCACGCCCGCGCACATGCACTGTAGCTCTAGGCTGGCCATGGTAGCATTTTTTGAGCCCTCACAAAAAGTCTCGCCAGACCAGCGCATGCACTGGGTCAGACGAGACCTAAAAATGACAAGTTGCAACTTCTATGTGTGCTACACATAGCAGCACGTATAGAAGTTACAAATCGCCATTTAGGATCATTTATGTGCAGGAAGGGGCTACAATCATCCCCACAACACAGGCACCCTTGCTTTATGGTGCAAGGGTGCCTGCGTTGGCGCTAGGTAGCTGTAATTGGTGCCAGCGCAGGGAGAAACTAATGGCTGCACAGTATTTTTGTAAACACGGTTCAGCCCTTCATTTCCAAAGTGGCGGAGCGCGGCGTCAAGCCAAGAAGGGTAGCTCCGACACTTCCCTTGTAAATATACCCCTTAGTTCTTAAACGCATGCATGCAATATCACTACCACAATCATTACTTAGCACCAATACAAGCATGACAAGGTTTTTGAGGTCATACATTTTCTATCAGTAGTCTGAAGATAAAATTCAACTTTAAAAGTCTGTTGTTTATATGTATGGAGTTTGATTAATTATAGACAGGGCAACTGGAATGTTCGCTTAATTATACATCTGCCACATAGTCCATTATCTGCTGCATAATCTGCAAATTATAACAGATAAAAATTTGTTTCTAGCTCAGACGTTTCAAAATTTGCTAAATATGCTGTAACATGTTACTGCGCAGTGGAGGGCAGTCTGCAGACTTTGACAGGTCACCTATCTTTAGCTTATTGCTATATGTGGGTTATAAACTGGTACTAAAGAGGTGCAACTAATGCCCAAACAGTGTTATAACCAGTTTAAAAATGACAAAATAATATTATTGCAAAATGTGCCGCATAATGCTGCATAATTTGCCTTTTCTTGCCACATAAATTGCTCAACCCAGCCGCATATGACCTCTCCTATCCCATAATACCAGTGGTCCTGATTATAAATTTAAATTCTTGAAGCATAATCATCAAACATTGACCAGTATGTGTTCTGCGACTACTCTGCAGTAGTGTGTTGCTTCTTCAGGGCCTTATCTTTGCATAATTTTGTTTATTAAATTGCATAAATGTGATAGTGTCACACCTTTAGTTACAATCAATACCAGAAATAAAAAAAAAGGGAAATAAAAAAAGGCATAGAAATCGAGCAAAGGCAAAGTAACCAAACAATTGTTACTATTTGTAAATGCTAATTTAGATATAAAAATAAATAGTGTTATTTACAACAAAAAAATCTCAATTTGTTTTTAGGCCCATATGTTCCGCTTTAAGGCGGAAAAAGAAATTACACAACGTAACAAAAGTTAGAAAAAATTAAAAAAGAAAACCAGAATTGAAATGCTTGCATTATAAAATGAGCATTATTATGTGCAGTATCAGAGTATAGGGTGGGTATGAGCCAAATTCCTTTCCATTGCTCACAAACAAGTTCTTGTGATTTATATTTTACCAAAGTGTAAGGCATGCATGTTGCCCTACAAATGTTTTATACTTTAATATAGAATCTTGATTAGTGCATACACCCCAGTGGTAACCTTAATACCATGTTATCAACAGATTTACACAATATTAACAGGACAGGGAATCGTTCGATCCCTACCTACTCCACAATCTTAACAATACACATCTTAACATCCATCATCTTTTTGATTCAGGAGGATGCATAGGCACATAAGCACAAGGATCTCTCCAAGCAAATAAGGCTGCACGCACTGTTGAAGGTACTCTTCCTGCACAGCCCAAACCCAGCTGGGACCTGTAGCTGTTTCACCTTCAACACCCCAGCCACACCTCCTTCCCCACACACAATCAGCCCAATGTAAACCCAAAGATCAACCAACCGATTCTTCCTTGGCCAACCGCAAACACATAAAATACCTTTTCTAAAGCCTTCATAGGTCCACCTTGATACCATTCATCATAATTAGGGCGCTACCTCTAAATACAAATGCTGTCTTTGAATTCAAGGGTGTAGCTTGGACCAGATTTGTTTGATCAGTTTACCACAAAATATTTCCTCGATTCATATGCTGTGCATAATTCTACCATCTACTGGTTGGTCCATAACATGTTTGTAGTAGTTTTCTTTTCTTTTTTCTTTTTGGTCTTTGATTTGAGAGGAGCCTTATAACTCAAGTGGATGATGATTGTAAGCCCACAATGCCCCTGTAGGAAGCTGACTATATAATATATCAAAAAGAGATATACTGTGCAATGAGTCCAGGCATTCCCTTATAAGGTGCTCTTCTTGTGGGTACTTTGGTAGAGCTGCCTTAGGCTTATCAAAGAGGAGTGTTGGACATCTACAGTCAATAAATGATGCACAAGACTCAATAATGAGATCCACATCAATTTGTAAAAGTAACACATATCTTTATATATATTTAGGCACCAGAATCTATATGATCAGTTAAGTACATTTTGCAAGAGAAATACTTTTACGTTTTAAAAGCCAACTGTGAGAAAGTGGCTCTGTATATACTGTTCCTTAATAGGTACAGGGTGTACAGAGTCCACAGACCCCAAGGGTTTAACAGAGGTTAAAGTTAGATATAACCTTACTCTCCAAAGTGGTAGCCTGGTCGAGCAGTAAGGCAGTATCAGAGGACAGTGTAAAGCATTTGTTGTACACACTCAGTCAGCAAATAGTTCCACACACTCAATAACTGAACTCTAGGCCAATTGTTTGTATATAAAAAATATATGCTTGTTTTATTTTAGAACCAACACTTGGAATTAAATATACTTTCTCGACAGGAGATGTTTCATAAAAATACTTTTGTATATGCAATAGACTTTTTAGTAAACAGTTACAAGTAGTTGCAGTAGGCAACTCTATTTCTAAACACAATACATTGAGCTCAATGATAAATTCAAGTTATATGCAACAGATTACTTTTTAGATTACTTTGGTAATTCCAGGACTGGATCCTAGATTCAGTCCTGGGTCAGTTCTCAGAATCAGTTGATGAAAGTCGACTTTGGTACTGTAATGATTTTTAACTAATATTTATCTATTTTAAAAATTGACACTTAGAAAATATTTCAGAGCAAACAATCAATGATTCCCTATGGAAGAAAATTCAGGTTATAGGTACAGTATGTTCTCGTTACTTTTGTAATCCAGTACTGGGTGCCTAGACTCAGTACTGGGACCTTTATCCAAAACAGGTAAGTAATTATGTTTTCAGATATTATACGATTTTTGAAGAATAATTAAAAATTGCAGAAATCAACACTTAGAAGAAATTTCACAGAAAAACAGTCAATGGTTTCCTATGGAAGAAAAATGAGTTAAAGGTAAGTATAGTTGTGGGTACTTTTCAGAGTCAGTGCTGGGCATCAAGATCCAGCACTGGGAGCTCACCTAAGAGCAGGTGAGTAAATTTGTTTTTGTCACTCGGCTGATTTTTGGTGAATATTTGAAGATTTGAAAAGTCCACACTTAGAAGAAATTTCAGGAAAAAGCCAGTCAATGTTACCCTATGAGGAAAATGGAGTTTGCAGTTTAAGGGTAAGTACTCGACTGGCAGAGTTGAGGTTCTGGGCACAGACTCAGGGGTCTCCCAGGGTCAGGTAGGTACAGTTGGTTCACCCTCCGCGACTCTAGGGCGGCCGGGTGCAGAGAGAGTTAGGCCCAATGTTATCCTATGCGGGATAGGGGGGCCTTGTTTGGTGGCTGCTGTCTGGCAAACCACGCGGCTGTGGGAGCTGGGCTCCTGGTCACTTACTCAGGGCAAGTGGGGAAGTAGGAAAGTGTAGAGTTTTCACTGCCAGGGCCACTCGGGCGGCTGGGTGCAGAGGGCTTTTGAGCCTTCGGGCGCTCAATGGATTTCAATGGGAAATCTCCGGTTTGGAAAAAGACTGCAGGCTCGGGGACGAGGACTCTTCAGGTGCCACCACCACTTCGAGAGGTAAGTTGGGTAGTTGGAGGATAGGTAGGTACCCCGGAATTGGACACAGAGGGCCGTGGGGCGCCGGGTGCAGGGGTGCCTTTTGGTGTCGGAAAATCTTACCCTCTGTTGATCGCGGTTGGGGTGGCACACTGTTCTGAGGCTGCAGGCTTCTTCAGGATTGTCGAGGGGAGACCTTGGGTGCCGGACTCGGGGTCACAGTCGCCGTGGGGTCGTCCTCGTGGGTTTAGTTCACTCCGGCACCGGCCAGGCTTGGCTGGTGCAGAGTGGGCTGGGATCGCGGTTCTGGGCTGCTGCCAGGGGTGAAAAGTAGGTTCTGAGTAGAGCCTCTACTCATGGGAGTCCCAGGGGATCAGAGTTCAAAGGTAGCCAGGTCCTCCGGGGTTTCCTAGGTTGCTGGCCACAAGAGATGCCGGGTTTGGAGCAGGAGCAGGTTCGAAGTCGACAGGCCGGATTGGGCTGGGGCCAAAGCAGTTGGTGTCTCCCTCTCCTTCGCAGCTGCAGGGCAGGTCTTCTTTTCTTCTCGCTCTTCTTGTAATTTCGGAATCTGGAATCTAGGGAAGGAAGGTTCAGGGTGCCCCTAAATACTAGATTTAGGGGCTTTACAGGTAGGTGAAGGGCAGGGACCAATGGGTCCCCGTCCTGGGGTGGGTACACCCCCTATCCTGCCTCTCTCCTGTGGGAGGGGGGCAGTAGCCTAGTCCTGATAGGGTAGGGCTCCCCATCTTCAAGATGGCGAGAGCCCGGAGATGTGCTTCACCTCCCCCGCCTGAGGGGTGGGGTTGGCAGGCTGGCACATCCCCTGTCCTTATTTGGGGTTTCCGGCCAAAGCTTCCCGCCAGAGTGGGGGTTGCAGGGGCCTGGGGAAGCTCACAGAGGCGGCATACCTTTGAAGCTTCCCCCTGCCCATCCTGGGGGAGGAGATTTAGCACCTCGCCCAGGATGTGCATTGTTGCAGGACCAGGAGAGCAGAGGCTCTCCTACCCAGGGGTCCAGCAACATGTCTGCTGGGTGGCAGCCTAGGCAGCCTCAGAGCAGACGTGGATTCGTAGGTTAGGTTTCAGGGGGCACCTCTAAGATGCCCTCTGGGGTGCCTGGTACATTAAATCCCACACTGGCATCAGTGTGGGTTTAATGTGCTGAGAAGTTTGATACCAAACTTCCCAGTCTTTAGTGTTGCCATTATGGTGCTGTGGAGCTCGTGTTTGACGAGCTCTTAGCGCCATGTACTCTTAAATAGCAGCACTGCACTTACAGGGCTCAGGAATTGACCTGGGCACTGTAGGGGCACATGGCTCCTGCTCCTGTGCCCACACCATTGGCATAGGGCACCCAGCTAGAGGAGTGACTGATGTATGCCATGGCAGTGTAGGTGATGGGCATGGCACACAGGGATGTGTGCCATGTCGACTTTGTTTTGGTTTTGCACCCAAACACTCAGCCTGCAAAGGCAGTGTGTGTGTGTAAGGGTACAGGGCCTCTAAGGGTGGCACAAGGTGTGCTGCATCTCTTAGAGGTCTCCCTTGGTCAGAAAGCCCTGGGTACTTGGGGTACCATTTACTAGGGCATGACATGTGGCCAGGGTTTGCCAATTGATGTTTGGTTTGTTTTAGGGAAGGAACATAGGCCCTGGGCACCTGATTGGCAGGAGTCCAAGACACACTCAGTCAAAGTACATTCAGCAATACAGCAAAAAGTGGGGGCATACCATGCAAGAAAGATGGCACTTTCTCACACCAACACTCTGCAATGTTAAACTATGGAGGATAAACAAGTACTGCATTCAAGTTCTTTACAGCTACTTATGGGGCCAATCTCCTGGACCGAAGGTGATTATATGGCAGGGTCTAAGGCAGCAACAAGGGGTCACACCGGGCGGCACTGGGGCGACCGAGTGCAGAGGTGCAATACAGCATCGGGTGCCCAGTGTTAGTCTGTGGGAATTGGCCTAGTGAAAAGAGGATGCAAGTTTGGACTGGGAGGCTAGTCGGTCTGAGCTACAAGGGGAGCTCAGGTCTCATGATGCTCAGGGACCTGGGGAGACCTTTGATCCTCTTCTCCTGGTCCTGGCATGGCCTGGTGCAGAGGTACTTCGAGGCATCGGGTTTTCGTCTCCGGAAGCGCTTGCGGTAGAGGGGGTCTGTAAACAGAGGCTGCAGGTGGCGTCAGGAAGTCCTCAGTGGTTATGTCGTGGGCGTTATCTCTAGTGGGGCTGGGGAACCGCACTAGCACCATTGACCCACTTGGGCTAGGCGGCTCAGGTGTAGTGGTGCTTTCTGATGTCGGGTTTTGGTGGTTCGGAGTCCTCACATGTCTCTTGGGGTGCCTGCAGGACGCAGGAGCTGCTCCACAGGAGTTCCAGAGTCTTAGTGCTCGTGGGCTACTCATGCTTTTGGAAGCTCAGTAGTTTGCAGGGTGAGTCGCCTTTAGAGCAATTGTCAGGAATAGGTGAACAGGCCGCCAGGGCTGGTGCTCAGTCAGTCGCTTCTTCCTCGGTTCTTGCTTTTTACGGCTCTTTGGTCCTCCTCCTTGTTTTAAGTCGGTAGGATCTGCTTTTCTGGCACCAGGGGCTCCCCTAAATACTAGATTTAGAGGTCTTAGGGGAGTGTAGGGTATTGGCTAATGATCTACTGACCACTGGGGTCACTGCGCCACCTATATGACCGCTTCCTGTGGGAAGTGGGCATAACCCTGTCCCAGAGTTCCTAAGTTTGCTATCCCCAAGATGGCAGTCTCTGAAAATTTATATCCACTTCAGGTAGCTCACCTCAGGGATGGTACTAGCCTGAGGATGGGCATGCATCACTGACTTCTAATTTTCTCACCTGTCCAGGTGCCAAAAGGCTCTCGACAAAGGGTGACTGCAGCCTCTCCTGTGAGGGATGCCAGATTTGCGTACCAAAGGCGATGGGCTCTTTGAAGCCCTCTGCATTGGAATGCTAATTTACAGGTTGTCCTGTGGGTCTGGGTGTAAACACCATCTGCCTGAGCAGGCTTTATTTCTGACCTTCTGAGTGCAAAGGCCCTCACCCTTGGAGGTCAGAAATGCTCCTCTGGTTGCAGGTCGGTGAAAACTAGTCAGTCAGCACACCAGTAGCTGGTAGGTTTATAGGATACACTTCTAAGGCACCCTCTGCGTGCATGTATTATTAAAGTCAGCACTGGAATCTAGGTGTTTGATACCAAACATTCCTGTTCTCAGTGAAGCCATCATGTAGCTGGGGAACTCATTTTCACCAGTGTCCAGCACATGCTTTTAAAATTGATTCTGTGACCACTTGTACTGACCTTAATGGAAGTGACCAGCACAGGGGCATAACTGCTCATGCAATCGTGCCCTCACATGTAGTATAGTACACCCTGCTTTAGGGCTGTAAGGCCTGCTGTAGGGGTGACTTGCCTATACTGCATGCAGCTTAAGCAGGCATGGCGCACATGCGCCATATCATGTTTTCACTTTTGTCTCCGCCAAGGTACTCTGCCTGCAGTGGCAGTTTGCATGAGCTTGGTGAGGAGTCCCTTAGGATGGCACAATTTGTGCTACAGCCCTTTGGGACCGTCTTTAGTACCTCATTCCCTAATTACCAGGGGTACCATCTACTAGGGACTTGCAGAGGATACTAAAGGTATTGCCAATTGGGGTAAAATTGCACAGTTTTGAGAAAGATATGTGACACTGGGGATCTGGTTAGCAGGAACCCAGTGCACTTCCAGTCGAAATCACATCAAATACCAGGCAAAAAGTGGAGGTGACCATGTCAAAAAGGGACACTTTCCTACAGTAACCATTTGCAACTTCCATTTTAGATTCATGTATTTCTGCTGTTGGGTGTCAGCTTCGACAGAATCAAAGATTGTGTACATGGAAGGGACCTATTTTGAGACTTTTTGGTGCCATAATGAGCACACTGTTTAAGGTCTGTCCTAAGTGCAAAAGAAAGCTTACCATAAATGACGAAAACACAGTGAGTGTGTTGTGTCGCCAAAGAGATCGAAGTCGGAGAATTGCATGCCTGCTTTGTCTTTAAATCCCAAGACCTTGATTCACAGGGAAACAATCATGTTGGCTTTTTAGGCAAAAAATGTATATGGCTCTATCAGATTTGGAAAATCAAAAGAATCAAGAATCATCTGTGCAGGGAATATATTTTTTCTGAGGATTAGGATTTTTCAGGGGAGATTTAGAGGGATCATCACTCTACTTCTGACCTCCAAATCAGTTCATCAAAAATGGTGGAGGCACAAGACCCGTTTCTTAAAAGGATTATTGCAAAATTGAAAGACCCAAGTCTATAGTAACGCTGTCTATGGACATTAAGAAATCTTATTAAATGAAATCTATTGAAGCAAGCTAATTCCGAGTCAAAAGTATCCCGTGAAAAGGAAAGGTCATATAAATAAAAACCTTTAACGATGAAAAAATATCCTGTTGAAGTGGTTTATTAATATTTAGAGCATAATAGAGTTCAAAAACATATAAACTTTGAAACCAGGAAAACCTGCAACCCCAGAAGTTGTTAAACAGGCAAATAAAATGGCTTTTGATACAGAAATAGGAGAGTTAAAGTAAAACAAACAGAGCTTTGAAGAAGCACGGGTGTATCCTGAGGCCTCAAAACAATTGGTTATTAAGAAGTCTAGAGAAGACACTGAAGAGCTAAAGAGCTAAAACAAAGGGAAAATATACATCCACTGCCATCCTGGTTTCATGATGATGGATACACACAGGGAGAAAAACCTATGGAGCAAGATTTGAGTGTAGAGCCTGATACAAAAAGAACAAAAATGATTGTGCTGCTGTCATAATATTCTGTGAAAATTCATGACCTACTAGAAAATAGTGATATTTTTGAAGAGATCTGATTCACATCAGACAGTTATTCTCTTTACCTGTTACCACCTGAGTTTAAAATCTGAATAAAAGTGTTTTGGCTTGTGTCCCAACTCTTCATTTCTTAGCAGTTTAATCTAGTGAAAGCCCGGGTGCAACCCCCCTGTCATCGAGAATACAGCCAGCCTGGTTTTGGAAGGGAAGTAGCCTGGTAGGTTGTGTAGGAACTATGGTGTCTGTTGGACTTGGCCGTTTTCCCCTGAATTTTTCGCTTTTGTGCGAATAAACATGTTACGTTGATGTATTTGAAATGCAAATGTTAAATGCTGTGCAATGGTGTACGCACCTTTATGTCCACCATTGCAGTAACGTCACTTTCAAAATGGACGCCATTTCGGTCTGCTTGTGCCGCCTGCCTGAGGGGGTTGGCGGTCTAGTGTTTGAAGTGACAGGGTGCCCTACACCTCCCCCACAGTGACAGTTGGGACTGAAACTGGCAGAAGCCTTTTAGAAGGTTCTAGCCCTTGCTGGTAGGTGGGAGGAGGGGTGGATATCTAGCGGAGCTGGGATGCCATGTGCTCAGACTGAGCGTAGACCTGAGTGAGAGGGGACCCTCTGCCAGGAGGTACCGCCGCATGGGCCTGTGTGCTGGCCCCTGTACCCAACTGTACCCCTCTGGTGTCCACCGGGCTAGTAAGAGCCCTTTGCTGGAGTGAAGACTGCAGTGCCAGGAGGAGTGCCACTGCATGGGGGATGACCGTTCCCTGGAACTGCTGTCCTGTCTTGATGAGTGCCCCCGCCTGCTGAACTTGCCCAGGATTGCCTGGCTGCTCTCCTGCCCCTGTGCCTCGTGAGCGCTACAGCTTTATTTTGTGGGACCTAGCGCCTTGGGAGCACTATATTAGGCTGAACTGTACTCCCAGGAGGTGAGGTGCGTGGGCGCTATCTTGTTGTCGCTGGAGCGCTAGATTTCCATTGCCCAGGAGGTGAGGAGCGCTGTCTGTTGTCCCTGAAGCTTCTGGTGGGACCTAGCGCCCTGTGAGTGCTATATTCGCATTGCTAAGGAAGAAGGAGCGTGGATCCTGCAGCCCTGTGCTGTCGTGCTGTGAGTAAATCCCAGCGTGTGGGATTTCTCCCCCCTAGGCAACCCTCGGCGCCTGAGATTAGCGGGAGCCTACCCCCCTTTTGCCGCATTGTTGTGCTCCCCAGTGGGTGCCTACCCCGCTTTATGCATATTTTATGAGCGGGTGGCCATCCCGCGTGCTGTATATTTAAAAACCACGCGGGTGCCCACCCCGCGGATTTATGGCCCCGTCAGTGGGAGCCCACCCCGCACTTTAAACTTGCCGCAATTCACCGCCGCAGGGAAGGAAAAAGAAGAGAGCTGCTGTGGGTCTGTGCCCGGGAGAACTGCTTACTTCAAAATACTGCTGGAGCCTACCCCGCGTGTGTGGTTCGTCGCAGGTGCCCATCCCGCTTGTGACGTTAACCAGCGGGTGCCTACCCCGCGTGTGGACGCCTCATCAACTGAAGGGGGGAGCCCACCCCGCACTTCAGAACCGCCACAATCACCGCCGCAGCCCGGGGCCAGGAGAAGAGGAGAGCCGCCCCGCTGCCCGCGGCAACCCGGAAGACCTGCAAGCTGCCTGGCGTGGACGGAGCCAAGGCAGGAAGTGGTGGTGAGACCGAGCGGGGCTCCCATGAGCGGTGGGAACTCCACGCTGGGAGGGAAGACGCCGGCGCCGCGACCGTCAGGTGGGAGCCCACCCTGCCATCTGGGACCAGAGGAAGCTGGAAGCCAGCGGTGGTGTTGCGGGGCTCCCGTGGTGAAGAGGGAGCCCCGTGTTGGCCGAGCAGCCAGGCGGGAGCCTCCCCATGCTGGCCCAGCACCAGACGACATCCGGAGCCTCACGGGCTCCAAGCTGAAGTCCCGGGTCCCAGGAGAGGGCCCGGGTGAAGCCGAGACCGGAGCATCCCCACATAGATCCTGGTGAGTGGGGCTGGGTTCTGCAACTGTTGGGGGACGGCCGAGGTACGTTGTCGGTACCTGAGGACCCCGACTCACAGTGAGAGCCGGCGCTGGTCTCAGCCCTCACAGCTGCACCGCCTAAGCGGACAGCTGCAACGTGGAGCATTTTGCTGTAACAGGGGGCATTATTGAAGTCTAGAGCCCAGGAGGGGGCTTCAACCGGACAGTGTTCTGGTGACCACACAGCGGCACCGCAGTTGTGGGCCGCTGCATCGTTTTGGGGCAGGGTTGAGTTAGTAGCCCCAGAGTGGGGCCCCGACCTGTGCCATTTGCCCGTGCTGGGTTCTGGACACAGCTGCACCTCAGAAGCGGGTAGCTGCCACATTAGACACACTTGCTTTGAGTGCCAGGTGTATTCACATAAGGGGCACTGCTAATGTACTGAGAAGGACAGTTCTGTATACACAATGTATTTTGGCCTGATGTTCTCCCCTGATGCTGCACTGCTGGGTTTATGCCTAATGTACCTGATCTAATGCTTTTACGCCGAATGAGATGCTGCATGCTTATGCTTCTCCCCTAGTGCCAGATGGGGTTTAGGCTCATGGGTTAGGCCCCAGCTGGATATGGTGCTGCCTAATGTCATGTTGAAAGTTAAACCTAATGTTATACCTAGTGTGGTGCTCATGCTTCTAGGCTAATGAGGATGCCCTAGGATCCCATGATTACGCCCTACGCTAACCTGATTAGGCCTAATGGTCTGCCCTAATGCTTGCGTTGCTGGTTGAAGGCATAAGGAGCTTCTACCTGATCTACGGTGGTGAAGCCTTATGAGACGCATTTTGTTTCTATGCCATGATGTCTCCATAATGCATCTGTGCCTAATGCTTAGGGTTTCTTTCCCCCTAAGGCTACAGCGTTGGTGTTCTGTATACCGTGCCTAACCGGATGTTCCGTTCCGACGGCAACGGTGATTTATGCCTGAAGTTATGCATAATGGGCTTATGCCTAATCTAATGTGATTTATGCGCATGATTTCTGTCAAATGTGTTTTCATGCCTAATGTGTTTTCATGCCTAACAACAAGTTATGATGTGCAGAGGCTAGGCCTGCGCTATTGTGTTCATGTTAATGCTTTTAGGCCTAATGCTCACATGATTTATGCCTACTTGGCCTAATGCTAAAGGTATGCCTCCATGTTCATATGCTTTATGCCTATGAGGTATAATGAGTTTATATGCCTACCGTGTTGCTCATACTTTGATTTATGCTGTTGGTTTTCTGCCTACTCTGATTTCTGCCTCAGGCTAATGTGACAATACCCCTATTCTCACATGTTACTATATGCTGTGATCCATGCTAACAGGGTTTAGACCCACAGGTTCATGTCTAAGGATAATGCTGTTATACTTATTGCTGATGGACTTACAGCTACTGATTATACCTTGTGATGGTTCTGGCAGCGGCCCGATTGACCCTGCCCTGTAAATAGTCCCCTTTGTAAATGGCTACCTGGTGCCAGTTGGCGCCGTGTTCACAACTGTGATTGCCTTCTGGTGTGTTTTTCATAATACACAAGTTATTTTTCACCTATTCTGGTGTGGAGTCTCTTTTTATAGTGTGCCTGGTGTGTCGCCTGTGTGTGCTGCGCAGATGCTTTACACATTTCCTCTGGAGTTTGGCCCACCCGCTCTGCACCACGCTACCCGTTTCTAACAGTCTCCGAGCTTGATCCTTGCATCGCCGGCTTGATGAAGTGAGGTAGAAAAGGAGGGGCTCATACGGAGGATAATTCTATAGAGGAGCCTTTACCATTCGGGGGATATTAAGTGGCGACAAAGGCCCTTCGCTTCTTCCCTACGTAAGACTACTTCTCAGCATGGGTCCAAAGCCCGCCGCCATAGCCCACTAGACGGGAGGAGGGGGACGTTTGCGGGGTTTTCCACTTCATGGTAACAGTGCGTTTCGCTCGGATTGTGGCTATATCCAGAAAGCGTGTAGCTGTTTTAAGTTTAATTTGTTTTTTGATCGCCCCTCTCCCTTCTCAAGGAGAAGGTATTGTACAGCAGACATCCTAAAGTCATGTATTTCAAGGTCCTCTTAGATGTGATAATGAAGAAAAAGGAGGGAAAGTAAAATAAAAAAAATCCCTTGGATTACGCTGTTTGCTTAAGTGGAGAAGCTGGGATTCATCCCAGGTTTTTAGGTCTCGGCTAGCGAAGGCTGTGCTTGCGCAGTCTCGCTCGGCTAGCGAAGGCTGTGCTTGCGCAGTCTCGCTCGCGAGAGATAATGACTTGGAGAAGAGGGGCTTGAACCCGCCCCTCTTCTCCCCTGTTCTCCATTGGCTGGCCTCTTGAATGCTGGCCAGCCATTGGAGAAGAGGTCCGTCACTCCGAACAGGCCCCGTCCTTTTCGGATTCGGGGGCGTGTTTTTTTCAACTTTTCTAATTATCTCCTCCAGCCACTGGCAAGAGGAGAGAACAGAAAAACACGCCCCCGAATCCGGAAACGCCGCTGCCTTTCTCCGAGGCATTTCTTCTTCGCCTCGGAGAAAGGCGGTGGCGTTAATGGCGTCCTCTCACCCTGCTGTCAGCTCCCCCTGGTCTCCTCCCCCTTGGTTAAAGATATATGGCAGCTTTGATTCCTGTAATTACCGTCAGAGGCCCCTTATGTTGTTCGTTCCTTGGATTCAACTCCTGGTTTCATGATCTTCGGCCCCGTTCAAAGTCTTCGTGCAGAAACGCGGCATACTTCTCACCACAGCCGCTCCGAGGGTCACCAAGGTGCGAGTCTCTCCCCCTGCACTCGCAGCCGGGGCCCGCACCACGTGTGAAGCTGCGAGCTTGAGTTACAGGAGCCACCCGCAGCGTTCAGCTCCGCCACCTCGGCCGGCCGCCTCGCTCAAGCAGGTTGTGTTCTCTACTGAAAACAAAACATGCATTTATGAACGCATCTGTTCTGTTCAGTACCATTTACAATCATGAAATAAACGGATCATAAGAAATTAATTTGATATTGTTGAATCGCATCACTTTTTAGCTTGAAATGGACGAAATATTTCCTGAAACTCGGAAAGTACTTTCAAATGGTAAAAGAGACTGAACTTTGTCTATAGCCTTGCTGTGTGCCATATTCAGTATTGCATTACGGTACGAATGCACCATTCCAAGATGGCTACTCCACTCACGACATCGGGTTAGTCGTTCCCTGATCTTCCGGATGACACTCATTCAGCGCCTGCGCATTGAAGTCGGCTGAGAGCTATCGGCGCAGAACGCTTTCCTTTCTGCTCGTGGAGCGCCACCATGGTGAGTCGAACTGCGATCTACTCTGGGGCAAAAGTGGTTGTAAGAGGACAGGGTGGTGGCTAGGAAGAAAGAAGGGGGGTCACGGTAACATTTGGGGTGCAACTCGTGCGTTTTGAGGAGAGGCAGAGCTGTGTACCTTAGGTGAATGGCAGGGACAACCACATATCCGCTTCCTGCAGCCTGGGCGCTGGCCTCCGTGGACGTCCATGCGCCGGCGAAAAACTAGTTTCACAGCTGGCCCACTGAGATTAGTGTTCGCATTGTAGAGTTCTTTTAGTGGTAACATCCGCTTCATTTGAAGAAAGAATACTTGACAAGCAGATGCAGGTTGAAAAATGTAATTAAGCTTGTATGAAAATAAGGAGCCCACAACGTGCGCAGCCAACCCGCCATCAGTGTCTCAACTGTGGTGGGCTCGTCCTCTTCCCCCTGCTCTCGGCTCCCTCGGTGCTTCCCGTGTCCGGGTCCGTAGAGGCAATATATGCTTACTTAAAATGCTGCCTCTACGAGTTGGGGGGAGGGGGTTATTTTGACAAGTAGACGTTCAATAAAAGATATTCCATCAAGGTGCCACCGTGAGACATAAAATGAACAGAAGGAGCCAAAGGCAAAGTGAAGAGAGTGTGACGCGCGTTTGTCTCCGTTTCATCTGTTTCATGCAGGATTTAAATCGGGCATAAACCTACCACCCCCTTTTCATGACCTTTAGTAGAATGAATGGCTGAAAAATATAATGTAATTATCTGTCGAAATCCTCAGTTAACTACGTTCTTTGAAAACCTACTACTGAGGCCCCCTCAAAGTTGACATTAAAATGTTTCTGGGCATTTACAGTATTATGACCAGCCACAGTGCATTCTGGGAGCTGTAGTCGTGGTGCAGTTCACTCATAACCCCCCCCCCCCCCCCCCCCCCCCCCTTTTCCCTGCTTTGATATATAATAACGTGACGACACTGGCACTACCATAACAATAACATAATGTGTTTTTTCTCGTCCTTACTTTTCCCCAGCACCACCTTTACATATTTTTAATTGTGTATCACAATTATTTATGTGGGGCGATATAACCTCTCCACCTGGATCATGGTATCACACTGTGCCAGGAATCCCGTGGCAATAACTTCCCTCGGCGTGCCCACCTCTTTTACAAGATACGAGCAGCGTGAGTTATGCCTTTTTTTTGTCCCGCCCTAAGATGGCCACCACTCTACCCCTTACGCGGATCCCGCCCTGACGTCACCACAACGTCCTGATACACAACCACTCTAAGATGGCCACCATTCTACCCCGTACGCGGATCCCGCCCTGACGTCACCACTACGTCCTGACGCCCACCCGCTCACCAGCACCTATCCCCATGGTTCCAAGTCTGTATATAACGGACATAGCCGTTATGTTTCTCGTCCAGCAGCCGCGGCAACCGGGTAGGTGCTACGGATCACAGAGGAAGATCGTGAAGTAAGTGTTCCCATCCCGATGTACTTTCTTTATCATTACCTCCCTTATGGTAATTTTTGCTGCCCGTTTTTAACTTCGCTTCAGTCTATTGTCATGGTATACCTTGCCTTGTTTGCCCCCCCCCCTCCCTTCCTTTTTTCCCCAGCCTCCTCTATTTCCATACGGCTATGCTGTCGAGGTCCATCCTGTAGCTAAGGAGGGTAGGCAATGCTAATTTCTTGGTTATCATTTTGTTGAGGTGCACCGTCATGTATGTCAGATGTAAGTAGTTGTAGACACGGTGTCGACTATATGTACGTTTTTCTACACTCTGCCAGCACCTCCGCCTTCAGCTAAACTTAGTTATGTTTCACCGCCAGGCAGTCGGTGTACTTAGCGGGTACCATGATCCCCCAGTTTTGATCTGCCATTGTTGTAAATCCCTTCGCGACACTTGGTACAGTTTTGTAACAATACGCTGTACAACTGTGTCATTTAGCACTATATGAACACTTCCCCTCACAGTTAAGAGTCGGGATTTTGCACCATAAGATGGCCCATGCACTATCTCAGCACCACGGTCCTCCCTGGGGTGTGTTTCTTGCGTGGGGCCACAGCCACCTCCCACTGGCACAGACATCCGACCTAATACCACGGATGAATGTAAGGCGCATGCCAGAGATCCCCTCACCCACCCGTATCATCAGAGCCTGTTCACACAAACGCAGATACTCAGCGAATCCCCCTACGAGGCACTTTTAGACACATCCCTATTGTCTTGCACAGACTATTTTACAAGACCATTTGTAACCTTGACAATGACCGTGTTATTGTGTTCTTTCCCCCTCCCCTCTTGTGTTTATGTCTCCCAGATAGGCCGCATCTAGGGACACGCATAATCGACGTGTCCCCCACCTTCTTTCCTATTTGATTTCCTAAATTATAGGACTATTGGGGTTATAGGGCGTCTCTTCCCGATTCCCATGTTGCACATTTTTTCTTAAGGTCCTGATGAAGCGCTCTTAGATCCATTAGGGACTCATAAAAGCGCGAAACATGACCCTGTTTATCCACCTTCTTCACTACACGGGTGAGAGAAGAGGGAATGTATTTGTTTAAATTCCCCTCTCATAAAGGCAAGTGACCTTGCTTCTCCATCCCCCGTGACATATCTTAACCAGACTCCAGGGACATCCTCAATAAAGTGTTAGTGTCCTTGGGCTCTTTTTATTTCTCACTCACCACCATCACTTTGTCCCACACACCCCCATGCACAACTGTGGCAAACTCCTAAAAGATCTCCGTCAAAGAGCCCCGTCAAACGGGCCCGTGAGGGACTGCAGCGCCACCCCCACGAGGAGCACCAGCCCGATGATGATGCTGTACACCTGAAAGGGTGTGTGAGGGCACCTCTAGATCCCCACAGGAGTACCTTACTCTTTCTCGGCACACTCGAACTCTTTTGGAGACATCTTACACTTCGCTTCAGCCTACCTGGCTGTCTACTTGCATCTCTTTGCCCATAGGAACTGTTACCATCCTATTTTGTTACCGCAGTTCACTGTACCACTGGACGTGCGGCGCTGTACTGGAATGACGTCACTCGGTACCCTCAGCTCAGCTCAGTGCAGTGCAGCCCTGGTGTGCTTCTCTTCGGGACCTTGCAGTTTCCAAACCTGATTCCTCGGCAGGCTGCAGGGCAGCGCCGCGGTCTCTGTTTTTAACGCCTTCAAGGTCAAAAGAGAAAACTTAGCACAAACTCTGCTGACAAGTGACAACCCTGAAAATAGAGGTAACTTTATTCACACACGTAGAACCGATGCATCATTCAGCATTTACAATGCATATGAAATGTCACATGTTTAAGGGGCAGCACTTTACATTTCGAGGGTGTTGCACCCTCTGCCTGTTTCACCAGCTCGGTATAATAGCACCAGGGGTGGGTGAGTACCTAAGATCTGTCTTATGATAGTGACCAATCAGCTGTCTAATGCCCACGTGATTAAGACCAGTGTAACAAGAGGGATTGCCCTGCTGTCTGAGGCTGTAAGATCTGTGCAACCACAGGGATAGCTCTGCTGTGGAAGGACCAAGCACCTAACAGCCGTCTAACCCAAGGGGCAGGGGAGGGGGTTAACACGAGAACAAAACAGGCACTGACAAAATAATGGCTAATTCGCTTTCACTGGAACGCAGTGATTATTAGAGGCAATACATGCTTACTTAAAATGGTTAATTATGCCTATCTATGTATGTATAATTATATGTGCACAAATGATTCAAGGGAGAGACAAACACAATATGGACAAGTTGTGACAAGAAAAGCCATTCAAAATTGAATAAGAAGCAAATGAGAGTGACAAAGGCAACCAATAGCAAATAGTTGGCGAGCTGTAAGCCCCTGTGAGCTATTGTTAAACCCACAATATGGTTTTGTAAACTGACAGCTTTGCTATCTGGAAGGCGCAACCTAACAGAGGCTTCTAAAGCCACCTTGAGGAGTTTGAAAATGTGCAATTGCTTTTTAGGTCTGGGCTCGAACGCCAATGTAATGAGCAATACCAATAGCTCTAACTTTGACAATGCCGAGACCATTGCATTGTAAACGCTTGTTTACTGCCCCATTGTGCAATACAGTTCAGCCAGTAGATGTACATGCTTTGCTTCCCCTTCAACCACTTTTCCACTCCCCGACCACCACTCTGCTAGCATCAGTGCGGCCCTCAATCACACCACAGACCAAACTTTTTGGCCCCCCGGGAAACAATTTGTGAGTACCCATGGTTTACCCTGTTCCTATTCAGATTCCAATTTAATCACCTGAACCCAAACATTTAATTGTAACCACACAAAGGATTACCTTTAATCAGATCACCGCTATTCACCATTTGCAGAAGAAACGTCAACACAAACTGGTTCCATAAAGTGACATCTTTGTCATTTATCCTTCCCCTTTAACTTTCAGCAATTCAAGAGGCTCTGCTTTAATCCTTACACCAAAATCTATTAAGAAATATTGGCATATTTCTTCCCTCCCAAATTTAAAATATGAAAATCAGCTGGAAAAAATAGCCAACAATTACTTGAACTTGGTACTGGCAGGCCTAAAAAGACCAGGATCAAAAATAGGCATTCGAGGAAAACTCATGTGAAATCTGATGGAGAATTATGTAAATCACATGAGTATACCATGCAATTTTACAACTAAGTTGCAATACGGAGGTGCTACAAAAATCTATCGCCCTTTATCAAGAATCAGATCCTGAAAATACTTGCTGAGAAAGCCGGATCTCCGTTTAGCATGTTATTCATTAACCATAAAACTTTTCTCCGTCTTCTGTTGCAGTTTTATACCCCAAGCAAGGACGCAAAATAGCCAGGAAACAGAAAGCCATAAACTTTCCCCACGTGCTGTGCTCAGGCAGCACAATAAAGGACTGCTTTTTCACACTTGCTCTCAGCTGAAAAATATCATAAATGCTTCTCGTCCATGGGGAGTGGTCACTAGAGCGCTAAAGATATAAAGCAATAATCACTTGGTTATTAAAAATACTTGTAGTCCACTTTCTGGAACTCCAGTGTTGGAGACCTATTGCTTAACTTCCATTCATTAGCAACATTTTATAAAGAGAAGTTCCAATACCGACGCAAGACTTCATAGAACCTAAATTGATTCATCACGACAGCAGTCTACATTCTGACGGGAGTAGGACAGAAAAAAAATTAAGATCTCAGAAAAGTTGTGCATTCCTTTTCTAGGTGATGATCACTCTAAAATCCTGATAAATCTTCCCCTATCGCACCTACTACACAGTTAGACAAAGTATTATGGACCACTTTGAAAAATATGCACGGCTCACTGGAATGTATGTAACTGTTTTAGTCAACAAATTAAAGTTGGGTCCTCATAATCAACTGTGAATTCTATCCCAGGAGGGTGTATGGATTCTCTCTATGTCAATGTCTACCCATTAAATACAGGAGAGTGTACTCCCAGTTGACCTTGGAATCCCAATTTCAGTCCCAAATGTATGTGGAGGCGATTCAGTTTCATATCGGAGTGGACAACACAAGGAACAAAGTGAGATTATATACAGCTCCCTGAAAGATTGACTGATGGCTGAATGAGACCTATGTGTGCCTGAGAAGTTTTAAAACTGTCCTTTTAAGAGTTGGAGATAGCCTTCCTTTATGACAAGCTGAGGCAACGAGAATCCTTTCTGACTCTTGCCAAGGATTTAAAAAACTTTGGAGTATGTTTAATTTATAACCAGAGGTAACCAAAAAAGTATTTTTCTTATGCTCCTGCAAAATGATCCAGTTCCTTCATTGTTACAGGATTCAGTTGACCAGTATTGGTGCTATCAATGCTGGGCAAGTGCAACGTGTTTTGTACTGAGGCACCAAAAGAAGAGATACAGAAACTCAACACGATGCAGAACAACACACTCAGATTATGTTGCAACTTAAAGAAATCCTCTGACATCATAATGGCCCTTAGACAACTAAATCTTTTTAAATGGTAAAGAGAGTGAAGTTTAACATCTTCTACATAGTCAAAAATGGATTATGTGAGGACTTGTCCAGTCTCTATTCATGAGTGCAACTCTGGAAATCTCTATGCTGAACTTAAAACGTCTCTGACAGTGCCCCATGGTATTGAGTGAAGTCCTAGCTGAAGCCACAGTGTCATCTATCAGCCTTCATGACCACATTTTTCTTCAGCCGGAGTAATGTCTTGTAAGGAAGACTATTCTTATTCACCAAAAAGCATCCTTTTGGTTGATTGTCCAGTTTATTACTGAAATAAAGAGAACACCTATTTTTAGCAGCATTGTTGCAATATATTTATTTGTCTGGCATCTCTGACCCAATAATCAAAACTTTTATTTACTAAGAGTAGACAGTGACATTCCAGATGGAAGTGGAGAGCTCACTGACAAAGCAGCAGAGGATAATATTGGCCATATTCACTGTCATTTGAAAAACTACCACACATTATAAAAATGTTAGCAGTCCTATCTTGGAACCAGAAGGTGTGAGCACCTTTTGTCTTTTCTGTGTAAATACAACCTTTACCTGCAATTTGTCCTGGCCTGTTAAGCTATATTCTTCTTGGATGCATTGGCAATGACTGGAGATGGAGTTAGAGAATTATTTAAGATATAGTGCCTTATCTCTAAGTCCTACTAAGACCTAGAGTGAGTTCTGACTGCTCGACTGTATTATCTCTGGGAGGTCAGCTACCAAAAGGGAGTAGCATTTTTATCCAGCAGGAGTGCAGCAGCATTGGTGGCTGTGGTGCATCATCGTTAAACCAAACTCCCAACCCAGGATATTGTCTGAGGAAAAGAAAATAAACTTCAAACAATTAAAATAGCTAATACACAAGAGTGAGAAGTATCTACTCTGACTCAAGTGGATGTAAAAGCACAGAAGGAGAATTATAGAGCCTGGAGGTTTAGCCCATTAAACTCAAATAAATATCACTTGATTGGCCCCGTACCAGCTTCTCAGACAAAGTGGACACCTGAGATACAGGGTCCTCAGAGTGAGGGATCCGTGATTACCCAGTTACCTCAATGTAGAATCCTGGAACAGTGCCTCTGTCCTTACTGTTGTCTTTTGGCAACATATATCATTGAAAATCCCTTCCTCTGCTTATCTCTATAGAGGACAGAGATCACGACCAAAAGAAGAAAGGGGTACTGAGTGTTAGCTATAGAAAGTCAGACTTTCACAGCAGGATAAGGAGAGGGAACAATGGGAGATCAAGGGTGAAAGCGCTTTAAAAAAGGGAAAACAGCCAGCACATTCTAATTTAAGGTGTTACATTTTGTGGCAGCTATAATTAGCAAAGCTAAGCTCTAGCACTTGTTTCCTTGTCTAAACAATTCCAAAGAAATAGTAACCAAATTAAACCATCAGTGTAGGTATGTTGGCATGCTTGCATCCTTTAATTTGACTTGCTTTCTGCAAAAGGTAAGTCCCAATGAGATGGTTGTGGTTCAGCTGGATTGTCTTCACTCTGACTTCACACATTGAGCGAAAAGACTGTCAATGCATGTGAATACATTGTTGAGATATTTTGTATTATGCTGGAACCAATATCACACTTTTACTTTTTTTTTTTATAATCAATTTTTATTGGTTTTAAAGAGCAAATCACAAAATATATTGGCAGCAAAATCAAGCACATTGTTTGGATAAAATACATTTGAAAGAGACAGACTTGTAAATCGTTCTCTAGGATGAATAAAACACTTGCATATGGTTATTCCTGCACAAGACACACATGCGCCCCTTAGGGCAGTAGATTGAACCATTTGCCCCATATCTTGCCAAAAAGCTCGAGGTAGCCACGGGCCTCAAAGAGGGGTTCCCCTTGGGTTCCACACCAATCCACCCCCCCCCCCCCCGTCTCCATTTCCGTATAGTTGGGGGCTTGGCCTGAGACCAGAGTGCCGCTATTTCTCGCTTCGCTACTGCCACCACTGCTCCTAGGAAGCGCTTATCGGCCCGAGATCCATCAAGGCCATCAAACACACCCAGGACCAAACGTAGTGGGTCATGGGGAACCGTCCACCCCAGGGTCTGTGTGAGTTCCAGTTCCACCCCCGCCCAAAATGGTGCAAGGACAGGGCATTGCCAAATCATGTGGTAGAAGTCCTCGGGGGCGTGATTGCATCGCGTGCAGGTTGGGGAGGGCCGCATACTGGCTTTGTATAGGCGCGCAGGAGTGAGGTAAGCCGTGTGGAGGTAGTAGAATTGGACTTGACGCAACTTGGAGGAGGTCGTCTGGGTCTTGGGGGCCATGAGAGCATCTCTCCAGTCTGCGTCTTCTAGGGGGCCCAACCAACCCTCCCAGAGGGCACGTAACAAGTCTAGGGATGCGGGGCCATTGTTCACTAGGGGGCGGTAAAACTGCGACACCCCCCCCTCTGCCCAAGTTCCCCATCATCACTTGGGCTTCAAGGTGGCTGAATTCATGGAAAGAGGTAGGAGACGGAATATGTACTCGAAGGGCATGCCTTAGCTGTAGGTATTTATAAAATTGGGAGGAATGGAGGGAATAGCGCTGCTGTAAATCTGCAAAGGATCTGATGTGGTCCCCAACCCAGACGTCTCCTAGTAGCGAGATCCCGATGTGGTCCTACCGACGGAAGTCCTGGAGAGATGAGGCCTCTCAGCCAAACACCACACCACAAGGGCGTCTGCCTGGTGAGTTTCCAGTCCCATTTAGTGTGTCGCAAGGCTGTGCGCCAGGCCATGAACACCGTTTGGGTGAAGGGGGGGGGGGGGGGGGGGGAGGACCTGCGGTATGGGGGCCCCATACAGATATGCCTGGAGTTGTGGGAAGTCCAATGATCGGAACTCCACCCGGTACACCGGGTCGGACCAGCCGCCTGCGAACCAGTCGTGGATCACGATGAATTTCATGGCCAGGTAGTAGAAGTGGAGCTTGGTTACCCCCATGCCCCTGTCGTAGGGAGATATGCGGCAGTGTGCCAGGGACATTCGCGGTCTTCCGCCCCCCCCTAAAAACCGGGTGAGGGTAAACACGAAACCCCGGGAGGTGGTGAGTAATATTTTGTAAGATGTCTAAAAAACGGGGGAGAACCATTAATTTAAAAAGGGCACTTTTGCCAAGGGGGTTGAGAGGGAGGGATTGCCATTTCCTGAGGTCTGCCTGAGGTCTGAGGCTTTGGTAACCAGGGGCGTAATATTCAGGGCCCATTCGAGTTCTGGAAGGAGGGCGACCCACACCCCCAGGTACTTGAATGACTGCCTGCACAGGGGAATGGTCGTTTGCCAATCGAAGCAAGCCCGGGACGGGTGGAGGGGAACCAGAGTGGATTTCGCCGGGTTGAGCCGGAGACCCGTTCAAAGGCAATGAGGGCGTCCAAGCACCGTGGGTTGGAGCTCTTGGGGGTCCGCCATGAAGAGGACGACGTCATCGGCGTAGAGGGAAATCTTGTCGACTTGATAGGGGTCCCAAGCCCATCCCTGGATGCGGGGGTCATGACGTATGAGAGAGGCCAGGGGCTCCATCGCTAACGCGAATAAGAGCGGACAGCCCTGGCGAGTGCCCCTCTGAATGGGGAACGTCTCCGAGAGCACACCATTAATCAGGACCCTCGCCTTAGGACTGGAGTGTAAGACACGGATAAGGCGCCGAAACGGGGGGCCGAAACCCATCACCTCTAACACGTCTCCCAAGTAGCTCCAGTCCACCGTATCAAATGCGTTTTCAAAGTCAATGAAGAGCAGGGCCAGATACGGGGAGAGATGATGGCGGTATGTAAGGGCGAGGTGGAGGCGGCGTATGCAATGTCGGGTACCCCGGGCAGGCATAAAACCGCATTGGTCTGGATGGACCAAACCTTGTAAATGGGGGCGTTGAGCCACGGTAGTGGCAAAAATGTTAACCTCTATGTTAATGAAGGAACTGGGGCGATAATCCGCACATGCAAGGGAAGGTGGCTGTGTCTTTGGGTGGACCACAATAGTGGCTATGTCTGTCTCTGGGGGAAAGGACCCAGAATCCACCACATGCTTAAACAAGTCCACTAAGTGTGGGACCAACATGTTGCGAAAGTTCGCATAGTATTCTTCTGGATAGCCGTCCGGCCCTGGCGTCTTACCGGAGTGCAGGAGCGAGAAGGCCCTATGTATCTCCTCCGGGGTGAAGGGAAGATAGAGTCTCTGAGACCATCTGGGAGAGGTGGGCAGCTGGGTCCCATTTTCGGACAGCAAATCCGCCAGGGGGTGGGTTTCGGGAGGTCGGGCCGCGTAAAGGGCAGCATAATAGCCCGCGAAGGCTTGGGCAATAGCCCGAGAGGTAACGTGGTGAACGCCGGTCCCATCACGGATCTTGGGAATAATGCGGTTGGCTTTGGGATATGAAACTAAATTATGAAGTAATTTGCCATTCTTATCACCCCAACCGTACATGCATGCAACGGAGGAGCGCCATAGCATTTTAGCAGACTCCAATGATATCTGACAGATCTCTTCACGGAGCAATGTAAGCTGCTGAACGGAGTCATTGCTTTCAGTAGACGCCTGGGCCGTCTCCAACTGTGCAGCCTGGGCCTCCAGCTGTACAAGGCGGGTGGTCTGCTCCGTGCGCTTCGCGTGGATAAAACTTCTGGCTGCCCCCCGTATAGTGGCCTTGCCGGCCTCCCATAATGTTCCCGGCGAGGAGACCGAACCCGTATTATTCGAAAAATAATGCCTCAGTTCCTGCCCGAGGGATTCAATGAATTCCGCATCCTGCAGAAACCAGGTGTTCATCTGCCAAGCCGTATGAACTCCATCAGGGGTGTTCCCGATACAGAGGGAAACAGGCGAGTGGTCCGAGATGCCTCTGGGCAGAATGGTAGCCCCGGACATCAACTGACAGTCTGGGGCTGGCAACAGTAGCAGGTCGATACGTGAGTGAGTATGGTGGGCCGCCGAAGTGTGAGTATATTGTTCCCGGCGGAGATTCCACACCCTCCATGCATCGCAGAGACCCAAGGCGGAGGACCAGTCAGATAGGTGCTTAGTAGAGGCAAGACGGGACGGCGAGGGAGCACCTGTCGTGTCGCGGGAGGGTTGCATAGCAGCATTGAAGACGCCTCCTATGACTGTCAGACCCTGTGGAAAGATGGAGACCACGAATGTGAGACGTCGGAGGGCAGAGGACGTTGTGGGTGGGGGATGTATACACACGAGATTAACAGGATGCCCTTCGATCTTGCCCGTCAGGGCCACGTAGCGGCTTTGTGTGGCCGTCTCGGCCTGTGCCAAGGTGAAGGGGAGCCCCTTGCGAAGCAGTATGGCAACCCCCCGGGAGCCCCGTGCGAAACCAGATCCTGTCGAACCCATACCGGGCGAGAAAGGTGCAGTGAGTGCCCAGAAGGTGTGTTTCCTGTAGAAAAAGGATATCTGGCACATGACTCTTGGCGCTGCGAAGAACAGCAGTACGTTTTATGCAGTCTAGTAGGCCGTTGACATTCCACGACACAATGTGGAGGGGTCTATTTAAGGTGGACGTCATCTGGCTGGACAGTGTGTGGAAACAACAGCGCAAGCGGACCCGGGTCCCAGGGAAGGCAACACCCCATGGCCGGGGCCTTTGGGTGAAATTTGTGCAGTCTGTTAGGTCTCATGTCGTCGTCACTGGCGTGCGTGCATAGTTAGCTACCAAGAAAAACAAAAAACGGCGGCCCGTAGGTGGCCAAAAACAATAAACAACTGGGAGACAACGGTCTACCCACCCACCCACGCCCCCCAACACCCCCACCCTACACTTCCAAAGATGATGCATCTGTCGCCCTAAAAAACACCTTAAAACAACAACAACACACGAATGAGTCTGAGTGCTAAGCCAAAACGGTTAGCAGAACATGAACGTGGCAGAGATGGACCTCTTCATGTAATTGATAATAAATCGTTAACAGCTGCAATTACATTTGAACAGACACACGTTTACTTTAACCTGGAACTTGGGAACAAGCACCAACATTTTGATTTTTAAATCCACTCGTCAAAGGGCAAATTGCTGCAGAAATCTTCTTGTCCTGTAAAGAAATCCACTTTTTCCACCCATCTTGCCTAAATCCAACAGATGCACCAGCACATGTACATTACTAGTCTACTGCAGACTCAGGTACACTTGACTCCCTTTCTCCAGTAGCGAGCAGTCCTATTACCTCTCTTAAAACAATTCTATTCCACACACATTCACTTTAGGAGCTAAACCTTTTTCGTTTCCTTTTTCTGTAGACTCTATGCCTCTTCCACTGACAGTTCTTTGCCATTTCCTTCTAGTCTCTTGATATAGGTTCTATTGCTACATGTTCTATATCCTCCTCTCTCTTAGCACAATCTCCATGGCCCGGGCCCAATCCCACACTACAGTTTCCAATCCCCTTTCGCTTCTCTCACCACAGTCCGCATCCTCTTTCCTTTCCAATATTAACTGTTCCACCTCACTTTCCTTCCAATCTTTCACCACAGGCTGCTTGCTATACATTAGCCGTTTTATGAGTTGTACGTCACTAACAGCAGCTCATCCTCTTTTCCCATGCTCCTTTGCTTACTATCCTCTAGTAGTCAAACCTGCACACTGCCCCCACAGTCAATTCAGTCCTGGAGAATGCTGTAATTACAGGAACCTGCAGAGGCTCAAAAGGTTGATTAGTGCAATTATGATGAGGCGGTCAAACGTAAAATAAATAAAAGTACCCTTTTGAATGAAAAACACTCACAGGAAATAGGATTGGAAGGACACTAACATTACCCATAATTATTGAATCTACCAAGCAAGCAGGATGAGGTCAGTGCATTCTCAGTCAATTAAACAGGTCTCTTTTTAAGCGCAAATATTCACCCTCCAAGGTCTCAAGGCGGGAGGGGGATCTGTGGTTCATTCGAAGAGCCAGGTATTCAGGTCCTTCCTGAAGTGAGGCAGAGACGGTGATTGCCTGAGATGTAGAGGCAGGGAGTTCCAGGTCTTCGTAGCAAGGTAGGAGAAGGATCTTCCTCCGGTCGAGGTCTTGCGGATTTGTGGGATGGTGGCCACGGCCAGTTGGGCAAAGCGGAGATGTCTGGTCAGTGTCGGCTGGCACGGATCAGAAGAGGCAGGAGTGGCGGGGAGGATCTAAAAATGAGAAAAAAACTACCTTATCGCTGCGTCTCTCCTTGTGTCAGGAACAGAACAGGAAGCACCCAGGCTCCCCTGACCAATCACAATGCTACAATGCAGCGTTGATTGGTCTGAACGCCGTGGTTCGGCGCTCAGCCAGGGAATGGGAGCCTGGGCATGTTCTCCACCCAGGCTGTAATGTATCCTGGGTGGAGAACATGCAAAGTGCACATGAATGTTTGGCCCGCCAGAGAAGGCCGGCCAAACATTCATGCGCACTTGGAGTCGGCAAACCACTGCTCCTCCGTTATCGGAGCAGCCCCACCCTGCAAAGCTGCCAGACCAGGAACAAATAACCTGCGACAGGCAAGGGCCCAAAACATTTTGTGATAGGCAATTTTGATGTTGCCTCACTACATTTTGGGGCCTTGCCTGTCTCGGATACTTGGGCCTCCCACACGAGTGAGGCACCATTTTTATCGGGAGACCCTGGTGAACGCTGGGTGGTAGGACATTTGTGTCAGCCCGGTGGTGTCGCAACTTTCCCACACAAAAATGTGGGGGAAAAAGTGATTTTTTTTTTCAGCTAAATTTGAGGTTTGCAGGGGATTCAGCGTAAGGAAACGTTGGGGGATCCACGGAAGCCATACCTCCCTGTAATCCCCCGGGTGTCTAGGTTTCAGAATTGTGTGGGTTTTGTAGGTTTCCCTAGTTGGCCGCCGTGGACGGGCCAAAAACAAAGGTGACCCCCCTTGCAAAACCAGGTTGTTTTGTGATAGGCAATTTTGATGTTGCCTCAATACGTTTTGGGCCCTTGCCTGTCGCGGGAACTTGGGCCTCCCACGCGAGTGAGGTACCATTTCTATTGGAATACTTGGAGAAAGGCGGGGGATAGGAAAGTTGTTGTTTCTTTCTGCAGCGTGAACATTTTGGCACAATAATGCAAGGAAAATGTGACGGACATTGTGAGGTTTGCAGGACATTGTGGGTAAGATAACGTGTTGGTATCCACAAGAGAGACATCACCATGTACTCCCACGGGTGTTTAGTTTACGACAATATCCACAGTTGGTAGGTTATTTTTAGATGGAGTATACACCTTGGCAGAGAGACTAAAAAGACAAAGATTCCTGCACAGCCATCTATTCCTCACGCACACACATACTGGTTGGATTTGGCACGAGGGCGAGTGATGGTTCAGTATATAAGATTGTATTCACAAGAGATTTCACAAAAATGAAATGCACTGTCAATAATTAAAAATACAAAAAACTGAACCAGTGATTCACAGCTCGTGAGCTGTAAAGCCACGGCAAGGCACCAACCACTTTACAGGCCATTCACTCACCTTTCATATGTGATACACGCAAGACCATTCACACCAGCAGGCACGAAACCAACACATTACAACACTCACAAAAAGGGACAAGGTACACCCTGCTTGAGAAAGACAGAAAAGACAAATATTTCTGCACAACCACCTATTCTTCAAGCACACAGACATACTGGTTGAATTTGGCACGAGGGTGAGTGATGGTTCAGTATATATAAAACTATAGCTACAAAAACAACAGCAGTAACTGAAGACATCATTCTATTGCCAAACGTTAAACTGAACTATATACAACCATACAGACCAGGCAGTACACCATTAGACTCATGGTTGCTCCCAAAAACTCTTTTGAGTGTGATACAATCTGAAATATGTGGGAACACACAGCCCAGGATTAGAAGGACAATCGGCACAGTGCAAACGACTCTCCTTCCACACACACCTACGCAAGCAGACTCTACATCTCTTACAGGGACGTTTTTGGGGCGTGGGAGGAATTAAATCAGGAAAGTGGCGATCTTTCAATCTAGCCACATCCTCCACCATTCCAACTCTAGGAACACTTGCCTGTTGCACAACAACAAGGCTGCCTATCACAGACTCCTGAAACTGAACAAAAGTCAACTTTGACGCAGGAGAACACTCCTTGAATATAACAAAAGCATTGAAAGTTGATAACTGAATAGATGGATGGCCAACTTCTTATACCAAATGTAAGCCTTACAAATAGCAGTGTAAGGTTCCAACCTCGGATCTACTCTATCAACACCACCCATGTGCTAATTGTAGTCTAAAATGCACACAGGTTTGCGCACTTCAGCAAACTGACCCGAAACAGCCACAGCTGAAGTACTCTCATAATGGATGGTAGTCGGCATGTACACATCCCTCCTGTCCACAAATTTCACAGCTAGTAGTTCATCACTACGCAAGGAACTGCACTGTGCCCTCTGAAGTGTTTTGCAAACAAGCTCTTTTGGATAACCTTTATGGTTAGAGCGGATTGTGCACAAGCAAAAGTGTCCACTTTGAACAATTCCTTAAACAATTGCACCGCAGTGTAGAAGTTATCAAGGTACAAATGGTGGCCTCTGCTAAACAGTCCTCCAGCAAGATCCCACACAATTTTCTCTGAAACTCCAAAAGTGGACGGAAAACCAGGGGGGTCAATAGTGGAATCTCTACCGGTGTACACACTGAAAATAAAAACATATCCTGTCCTACTCTCAGACAACATATACAGCTTAATTCCATAACGTGCCTTTTTGCTAGGAATGTACTGCCTAAAAACCAAACGGCCCTTGAACAGGACCAAAGGCTCATCAAAAGATATTTCTTTCCCTGGAGTATAGATCTCTGAAAATCGATCTACAAAGTGAACAAGAACAGGCCGAATCTTAAAAAGACGGTCACAGTCAGGGTGATCTCGTGGCAATGCCAAAGCATTCTCAACAAAATGCAGCATCCGAAGCAAAAGTAAATACCGATCACGAGTCATAATTGCAGGAAATATGGCCGTTGCCATCAAGGAACTGGTAGACCAATATGAAGCCATGGACGGCTTCCTTATCAAACCCATCAATAAAGTCAAACCCAAAAACTTCATCTCTTCCAGATTTGTGGGAGTCCACTGGGTAGCTCTAGAGTGGGGCCTAAGTCTGGCACTGTTGTCCCTCAAAAACTGTTCAGCATACAAATTAGTCTGCTCAACAATCTCACCCAAAAATACATCATAAACAACTGAAAAAACTGTATAGGCAAACAATGTTCACAATCCACTCTACACCCTGCATCACCTCTAAAGGCAGGCAACACCAGCTGCACCATGTTTGGATCAACCCAGAGTCCAGCACTTCCAGTAGAAAGCCTAGCAGCCTCCGGCTGCAATCCAGATGCCTCTTGCACCGTCGGCACAGCAGTGTCCTCCTCTAAAAGAGGCACTTCATCCGCACTGACAGTAGCTTCATCCACACCGAGAGTAGCTTCATCCGCACTAAGAGTACCTTCATCATCCGATGATTCCATGTGGAGAGAAAACTCATTGCCTGATTCTTCCCTTCCCTCCTCTCCCTCAGACACACTGTCAGTCCAATAATCCTGCTCAGAGGAAGAGTCAAGAAGCATACCAACCACCTGCTGAGCAGTCATTCTATGGCTAGCCATAATGCTCACTAATAAAGGTAACTTGTCAAACAAGTCAACAACAACAAACCCTTTGTAAAAAAATAAATGAACAAAATTTAGCTTTATCACAAAGACCTATATACTCCAACACTATACCACTCACTTGACAGAAGCAGCTGGACTCACCACCACCTACTCTGCACAGACACAGTAAGGATCAACAATATCCCACTAAAAAAGAAAAAACAAATTACACAAGACAATGCAAAACACATCACAAAGAATTTCATGCTCTGAACACTAACAAATATGCTGCCATTATGACACCACTTACAAATAAATTCATTCATGCATGACAATAATCCTCATTTGGAGTAAACACAACAAAAATGTTTTTCTTACCAAATAAATGCAATTACGCAAAACTGCAGAACAACCACTGCCGAAACCGTAAACAGGAATCAAGAGCTTTACATTAGAATAAAAAGGAGAAATTAAACCATTGCAATCACATATTCAAATAATGCACCAGTCCACACACAATCCACCAGCTAAGCTAAGGGGTAGGTGGGCCTAAGAGTATAAATAAAATCGTCACCACTGTAAAAGGGGAGCAACCCTTGCTGCCACTCCCCAAAAATTTAAAAACTCCTGTTGTCTAGTGGCTTCTTGGGGGCAGATGGGCCTAAAAAACATTCTGCTGATCTGCAACCCAAAGAGGACAGAAATGGCCACAATCATCCTTCCATAAAGGGGAGCGACCCTTGCCCAAGGGGCAACTCCCCACAAACAAATCCCTGGTGGTCTAGTGGGCCCAAACATGACAAGCCCCAGCCCCCAAAGGAGAGCGACCCCCCCCTCCCCACCCCCCCAAAATAATACCTGTTCGCCTAGTGGACCCCAGATAAAAAAAAGGCGAGATTTACCCCCCCCCACCTCCTCCCCATGGGGCCAGACAGCCATAAACATACCCCCAAAGGGAATGACCCTTGCCCAAGGGGCCACTCCCCACAAAAAGTGGACTCGTGGTCCAGTGGGGCAATTTTTTATAATCCTATACATAAATCTGCCCCCCCAGGGGGGCTGACAAATCCAGTTACTCATACCCCCAATAAGGGGGAGTGACTCTTGCCTAAGGGGCCACTCCCCCAAACAGTAAATCAATTGCAGTTAAAACAGTTTTAAAAAATCCCTGGCTTCAGTGGGCATAAATCAATTGCAGTTAAAAAAAAAAAAAAAAATTAAATCCCTGGCTCCAGTGGGCATTCCTGCTGCACGATCGTGCAGCAGGAATGCATAAAAAAAGCATAAGGGGAAGGGAAACCCTTTCCTTTTCCCCCCGATGCCTCTTTTGGTGAAATCACCCCCCCTCCCCAGAGACCAAACTTACCTGTTTGTTCACCGACGCGCTGGAAGCAAATGGATTCCTGCGCGTCGGGAAAGAAAGGGAGACCTCCAATGACGTCACCGCGCCTCGCGCTGGCGTCATTGATGACGTGGAGGGGTGTGTGGGGGGGAGGCAGGGGAAGGGCTTCCCCTGCCTTTCCTGGTGGAATCGCTAAGATCGGTGTCCCACGGGGGGGGGAGCGCCAGCGCTTCCCCCGTGGGTGGGTGCCATGACGGCCGGGAGCCGTCATGAGCACACGCCCACTGTGTGTCTTGACGTCTCCCGGCGGTCATGAGCACAGAAGGGGTTAAACACAATTTTATTGGTTTTATTATATTTTAGATGGTGTACAAATGTTACTGTTGTTTGATGTAATATACATAGATGAAAGTGATCTTTATTACAATACCGGGGTATTAGTCAATTTCCAGTTGATATCTCACATTCTATAATAAATGACCATTATAATATATCAACAACCACATTCAATGTAATCTTTTCGTTACGTAATTTTACAAACTAACATTGATTAACCTAAAGTTTCCCTCCCCTGCCCATTGTCCTGGCTTCCCACCCATGTATGCATATACTGAAGTTTTGCAATTTCATGAATAAGTATAGTATTTGTGTTTAGTGTATCTTTAATGGTTCTTGAAAATTGCGATATTTTTCAATATATAGCCTTAAACGGATTCATCCCTGTTTGCAGGCGTTAGTGGGGGAGATGACACTGCGACCTGGGAGGTTGAAGGCTCTAGTGGGTCTGTTGCTTTTAGTGATTCTAACATCTGATCCCATTCCAGAGATATGGGTATTTTCCGTAAACCCCAGGATTCTTCTCTGCGTATATTTGCGCTCTCTGCACTTCCCCAAATACATACATATTGAGTCCATAACAATGTGATCCAACCGGACTTTACCCCCACCCCGCTCTCCACTTCACCAGCAACCATTTAAATGTGTAGCTCTTGTTTATGCCCTTTGTATCTTGATGGTATTTTAATTGTTATTTAAATTGTACTGCTCGTTGCCTTTAAATTGTGCTTGTTAGAGCAGTCGCACATTGTGCTGACCGGAGCTGATTACTTTAGATGCAGCACACAATCAAATGTATTCTTTGCTGTCTGGTCCTGTGCTGGTAGCACAGCTCCTTTTCTCCATAGGTTGCAAGACAAGTGGAGACGGCTGGTGACACGAAGGATGCCAGAATCTCAAGAGCAATTGTCTCTTTTTTTCCACAGTTTATGCCTCCTAAACCACAGTCCCTATTCTCCTGTTGGACACACTATTGAAACAGAACATACTGTGGGGATTAATTTTGTATTTGATTTACGGTATAAATTCAGAGGGTGAGTGTCCCTAATGTTGCCTCTTCTCTTGGGCTTATGTTTCCTTTATTAATGCGAGTGTTTATACTAAGCCCCAACCCTCATAAAGTTATAACCTGAACCCTCTGCTTTAATATACAGACATCCCAAAATGTGGTCCCCACACTGCATCCCCTAGTTAAAATACTGATTATTTCCTTGTGGGCGAGCTTTTAAAGATCATCCTCTATCCTAGGCGTCGTACAACAAATGCAGCTTGCTATTTGTCAACAGGCAAACAGTCCTTTTGTTTCACTGCTCAAAGAGCTGATCTTGTTGCCTAACTTTTACACCCCTTGGAACGAATAGTGTGTTATTAAAGTTAGTTTCCTTGATTTAATCACATCCGTATTTTCAACCTCGATTGGCTGTGGAATAATTTAGATTATCATCTAACACTCATTTTGTGTTAAACACATGGAGACATGGAATAGTAGAGCGATCTTCTGCTGTACTTGAGACTTTCAAATAGCCAGTCACAAGCGTGTCAGCCTGGGGATCCAGTTTCAGGGAGTTTTTTACCATAGGAAAATGGTTAGTTGAGGAACTGGTCTTGCATATCAACTGCTTGGGACTCCTGACTGGTTCCTTCGCGGTCAAATGCTAGGCAAAGCACAAAGTCAGCAGTTGCGTCCTACTGAAGATGAACGATGTGTCAACAGGGCGGAACATAGACCTCCTAGGCAGCACAAGATCAAAGGTTTGGTGGAATTAGCAAAAGATACATGGCACTTCTGACTGCAGAATCAAATAGCAGTCATGACTAAATACCTTCCACGGTCTCAAAGCCTGACAGCAGACTGGCAATCTTGGCATACCTGTGACTCCAGTGCATGGGAGCGTCTTCCTTATTTGTTTCAAGCCATCATGAAGCGCTTGGGTCCTTAACAGACTGATATGTTGACATTCTGTGTGGACCACCAATTTGGTAATACAGTTGGAGACCAGATCCCAGAGTGGTAGCTACAGATACTTTTCTTCCAGACTGGGGAACAGGGCCCAGCTATGCCTTTTACCCCATTCTCTATGAACACCAAAGTAGCGGTTCAGGTTAGACCACAAGGAGCGCTCCTAGTTGTCATCACTTCAATCTGGAGATCGGAAGTATGGTTTCAGATCATGATGGAACCTTCCTTATTCTATGATCCATACTCCCCTCCCAACCCATGCCCCCTACCCACCTCTTCAGACAGTTCGTGCAGGATCCTCTAGGTCAACCTCGCCATCTAGTGGAGGAAGACATTGAGACATATGGTGTGGAGGATTACAAGACTGGCTGATCAGTCCCTGGACTTTCAAAACGGGCAGGAGATCTTCTTAGACCAGCCTTTTCAGAGAGCATGGTCAAACAGTACAGATAGCTTTGGGAGCAGTGGCACTCTTGGTGTCTGGAATGGGGTCCTGATCCAGTGGGGGGCCGATATTGTGTATGTACTGAATGTTATATCCGTAATGGCATTAACCGGTAAAGCTTACACTCCCGTAAATTCTTTTAGACTGGCCATCTGCTTTTGTACCATGTGGTTATGGGTGAAAACCCACTGGTTCGTAGATGCCTTAAGGTACTAACTCTATTTCTATCATGGCAACACAAGCAGTTTGGAACTGACCGGTAAGAATGCTATGTTGTTGTGCTTGGTTATCATCGAAGGATTCAGATATCCAGGCCCTGAAACTATCAGGTAGGATGTTTACACCTTACAGAGTCACCTTTTCTATCTCTTAACATACCAGTGGTTATAACAAAATTGTGTCTTACCCTGAATTTAAGGATTCTCCTAAACTGTGCATTGTACAGTGCTTGAAAGCTGTCAATGACTGAAGAAATTAGACCACATTGAAATAATCAACTATTGCTTGTACTAAAAATACATTCATGGCTGATGCCACCTTAAACATCGCTAAATGGGTCAGATGGGTTATGTAGGAAGCAGGTATAGATGCCTCCATTTTCATAGCTCATTCAGCAAGAGAGGCTTTGGTCTCACAGGCTTTTCCTGTGGGAGCTCACATATAGGATATCATGAGAGCGTCTGACGGGTCTTGTAAATCCACCTCTATTTTAAATGACTGAAAAGTGTGGATTATCTCGCAGTGAGCAAACGCTAAACTACTATAATCTGATCCTCCGGTCTTGACATGGAATAAAAAATGTCCTAGCTGTCGTAAAGGAAAGTTTCAATTCTATTAAGGTCATGGAGGCAAAGATTATCCTTCCCTGGGAGATTATTACGATTTACCATCTAAATTACCCTCCTAGAGAGGTAATAGGGAGTATCCTCATTTACGTTTCATGGTACACTGCAATTGATATCCTCATGTTATTGACGTGCTTCTTTGTATAAGAAGTGACATTTAAAGCTGATTTTGCAAATGCATAGTGGGAAAGTTATCTAGGCTGTCCTGTGTTGATTTCAATGTAGAAATAGGAATAACAGGTTTACTCATGGTAAACTCTGTCACATGAAGAAAAAGGGGGAAATCCGGTTGAACCACATTATGGACTCATCTATTGTGATTGGTTCATTTAAAACTACCACTGTCCTTTGTGCTCATGGGAAAGGTAGTTTGTTAATCTGTTAAAGTTGCTGGAGAAATATAGTGGAATAAGAAAGCATATTCATCACCTCTGTGTCCATAATAGAATTGAAACTGTCCTTAACTGTGGCTGGACTTTTTTTAAAATTATTATTATAGATGACTTCTAAATATAATTGACTCCGTGAGGAGGCTCATTCGTTGTGTTTTAATGTGTATTTACAGAGTCAATTAATTAAATATATCCCTTTTGTGTAGAAGCCCAATATCCAGACAACAAGGATGCCAAGGCAGTCCAAAAAACATCTTTTATTTACAAAACTTGTAAAGCACTGCCTTGTGACTGATTGCTGCTTTCTAGCTAAAATGGTGGCATTTGTGGTTAATTACAATAACTTGCCTTACAGGACGCATTGCCCAAGATGTAGAATAATGCAGTCACAAAGGCTGACATCTAGGCCCTTTCTGTAAACCTGTAAAATAATGTTTTCCATTACTCACTATTTAATACATAGGCCTCCTTCAATAAAAATAATGCTACCCGAATCCACTAGTGAATCCCACTTTCTTGGGCTATGTGTATCATGTTTGTGTGAGGCTGAAAAGAAGCTTGGGCGTTCCAGTGCAGACTGCTGCATCTTTTAATTTTTGCCATCAGTGTGATGTTCCAGTGAGTTTTGTCTTAAAACCTTGGTGACGACTTTTTTTTTTTTTGGGTGATACTTTGCTGTGTTGATCTTATTCATCTGAAAGCTCTTTGAGAAGAACATTACTATCCTCTTGCTCATCTGATGTAATGAGAAGGGCAGTATCCCCTTTTCCTACATCCCTGCTTCTTTTGAACCATTTTGCAGCCTTAAAGGCATTTGACTTGCCAAAAACAGTCTCGACCATGAGTTTGCATGTGTGCACGTATTCATCATGACAGCCATTTGTGGAGTGGGATCAGTGCTCCATTTCTTTGAAGGCAAGTTAAGAAAATCAAAGAAAGGAAAGAAAGAGCTAATGCTTAGTAGCAGAAAGGAGTGAATCAGAAAATAAAGTTTAATATTTACAGAAAGGTAGAAACCAAAGAAATAACAGCACTTAATAGAAAATTGAAGACCTCTGTTTATGCAGCTAATGAAAACGTCACTCAGAGTAAATGAGAACACATTCATAGCTTGACAATTGAATTTAGATGTCTTCTTTAAGCTTGGATATGCCTTCTTTATGGTTTACAGCACCTGTGCAATCACAGACAACAACTGGAAGCTTAATCTTCAAATGCAGTTTAAGGCACAGTGGTTTATGATGGCCATATATAGCAAACTAGAATCCTCATCTTACACTGAGGAATGCAGCCAAACCTATGACTATATGGGTAACAAAATAGCTATGAACAATGTGTTATCATAGGTCGGTGACCATACCCATTCTTCTGTGTTAATATGGGTTTCATTTTCTCTTCTTTAGTTATCCATATTGGTGCATCCAGACAAAAATCAAGACGATCCTGGGAGAGCGCAAAAGGCTTTTGAAGGTAAGGTCATGGTTGCACTTTCTGCAATCTTGCTGAATTCTTTAAAAAGATTCTCGGTGGATTCCTTATACCAGCTTCATTCCTCTTGACAACAACAGGATCAGAATAACCACTAGCTCAATCTGGTTAATGCCTGATAGACTAGCTGGATTAACTGATGTGGGGCATGCCTCCTGCTGTGCTTCGTTGCTAGTGTTCACATTCTTCCTTAACAGCCACGAAGGCAAACCGGTTGCTAAAGCTGTGTTGGGCAGGACTCCACGTGTGCTGCAGCTCTTCCCTCCCCTGCACCATAGAAATTAATTTTGGGACCCTCATAGGCACCTCTGCATAATTCTTATTTGCAGCAAGTGGCTGTGAGACATCCAGCTCTCAAGGTATCCCAGTAAACCCCTGGGTGATATCTCTACAATGAATTTTTTGTTCATCATTTTTACTTGTATTCTATGCACACGGTTGGGTTTCCTGTGTTTTGCCAGTTTGTTTCCCTTGCCGCTCCACCGTTCTTTGCCCTGCATCAAAATAAAGTCTTGGATGGGCCCCCAAGCGCCAAAGTCCCATTTCAGCCTCACACCTTTCTTTTGCAGAAGTGGCTTAGTCTGTCCAGTGATCTCTTAATGGCATGCACTTGCTGCCACATCCAATTTCTGTGTTTTACAACTATTGTTTTTTATCCTGAGCAAACCTGGAAAAAGTGGACTGCATATTACTGTCTGCTTCTCCTCGTTACTACTTTTCCTCTCACTTTACCTTTCCGGTCACAACATCGTCAGGAAATTTAATTGTGCCATGGAACAGGCCCACTCAGTGTGCAACATGAGAGAATGACCACATACAAATATGAAGTACGGTAAACTGAAAGTGAAAGCAGAGCCTCCCGTTTTCCTCTTATTTAAGTTTTCACTTATGGGTCATTGTGCTTCAGTAACTTGCCCAGGTCCCATACTTTTAAAGTCTTGAGTAGTCGACCTTTCATTCAATGTCTGAATCAGAAATATTTAATGCGGTTCCAACTTTTCATTCCTTCTACGTACAGCAAAAACAACACCGATACAAACATTGCTTCATAGCTCTGCCAAGTAAGAAAGCTGCCGAAGTTATATTATTTAGAATTATAACTTTCTAATGGAAGTGTTGGGACTTAATAAAATCAATTACCAACTCAAATCATGCTGAAGAGTTTGCATACAAAAGGTGGGTTGTCATTTACCAAAGTCGACATTGAAGCATATAAAAATATGTTGTCCAATCATTTTTTATATTTTGGCTTATTTAAGTGAATACTTTATTTTTTAAAGTGGGTTCTTAGCAGTGAATGGCTATTGTCCTGATAAAAGAAAATGCTGATGTATTTGCTCACAGAGCATATGCAATGCTATATTACTGATCTGTAGGCCATGGAACATGGTTAAGGTCTCTACAAAGGACCTGAATTCTAAATTCTGAACTTGGAAATAGCTGGTGTATGAGAGTGTCCAGTAAGCCTTTGATGTTACTCCCTTCATCTCTGTTAACAAGACCACCAGGAAATAGAGCTCAGTCTAATGTAAAGCGTGCCTTTTTGCCTCTTCACTCGCCACACTCAGTTAACAGATTTTTTGGGGGGATTTTGAAACCTCCGTATTATCTGAGGCATTCAACATCATCTTGCTTTTTACAGTGTTGTGTAGATAGCCTTCATCCCTCTGTGCTTCCAAATCACTGAATTGTCTGACAAAGCTCCAACTTCTAGTATTATCAAAATATTTCTGAGCAGGCATCCAGGGCTTGTTAAGCAGCATTGTGGCTGATAAGTAAAATGTATTATATAAACTGTAACCACCAATATTCTAAGCATGCATTACATATTTGTAGTGCTACCAAAGCTTAAATAGGAGATTGTTAAAAGTGCAGCACTTTTAACAGTGTTTTCTCATATTTAAAACCTGCATGGACATACTCAGCAGTTGCAGGAACACAGTGATGCTCTATAGAATAAGAAAGTACTGCTGCTACGAGGTTTGCCTAGTAATGATGTGTAGTATGAAGAGAGAAATCAAACCATGATGGCGTTGGACCCTGTGATTATCTTTGTGGCAGAGAGTCTGGTGCTGCAATGAGGTTTCAGTGATTGCGTTAGCAGGGGCGAATCGAGCATAGATGATATGGGATTTAACGTTTGGGTGTGAGCAATCCAGTAGCAGTTGGTGGAACATTGTGGAACACAGTGTTGAGATGAGTAGGAGGCAGCCCAGTGCTGATGTGGGACAATATGGGGCCCAATGTATGGGAGTGCTATGGACTGTCCAGCATCCGTGTGAGATTGTATTTGGGTGTTTCGGCAGTCATGCAAGAGTGATGCAAGGGAAACCTTGTTAGAGTGCTCATCGGGTTGTCAGATAAGGTTGGTGTAGGACAGTGAGGGGGTCAATGGTGGGCAATGAAGTCTAGAGTTCAGTGTGAAACCTAGTGATTGTGTGCAATATTGACAGTCCAGGAGTGATATTATTAAACAGTATGGGGCCTGGTGATAATTCCACCGAAGGTTCTTCCACAACATTCTCCTCAGTGGTCATTCGAAGTCCCAGTTCATCTGCAGACTTAAACGCCTGTCATCCGAGCTCTCAAACGTGTGAGGTCCAGTGATGTTTCTATCTGGACATTTGTGCATCATGCTGATCTCCAGTCAGTTTCCCAGTTCTACAAGAGGAATATGATAATGTTTTTGCAACTTTGCACAATATAGCTTAGTTTTAGACCCCCTAGACCAAAGCACAGGCTAAAAGACAACTTGCCAAGCAAGATGGGGAATCTGGTGTACTGTAACCCACAAATCAGTATCACAAGATGTGTTTTGGGCAACAATCATTCTTATGGGACCACAAAATCATTTGTTTTAGTGAGCTCAGAAATGCCTTTTACCATAGTGATTTTTCCAAACAAAGGTTCAGAATATCCAATTTCTCAGTAAGAAAGGACAATTAATGAGCCAAAATGTTTTTTACATGTATAGCAATGCACACATTGAAATACAGAATAAAATAAAAATTAGAATAAAAAGACCCTAATCAAAATACAAAATTTATTCAGTGAAAAATATCACCAGGGCTCAGTATAATAAGCTGGTACATATAACATATTACAATCATATACACAGCCAGACAAGTGGCAGAAAAGGAGAAAAAACATAAAAGGCAGAGTTTCAACACTTTACAAGAAAACTCCGACAAACAAGACAATGTGTCCTCCAATAATTGCGGCCACAGTAGCGTCGACGGCGTTTCGACCTTTGACGTTAATCCATGGTCATCCTCAGGACATAAAGTTTAACTGAGCTTCCCAAATGAACAATCTAGAAATTACAAAAATAACGTAATTGCACTCAGTTTAGTTAAAAAGGGTCAATAAATTGTTTTTTAGAAAGTGTGCTTTCCCAAAAACATATCTTAAAAAAAGGTTAGAGTAAAAGGAAAGAAACCTTCTACCGTACCCAGTGAGTGATCATGAATGACCAGTGCATAGCAGCGAAAAGATGAATCCATGTGCTGCTAGTATAAACAAGTTGTGAGAAATTAATCAGAAAAGCTGTGTATATTAGATTCCAGCACCATGATAGTATAGAACTTTCAAAACAACTTACATATACATCAAATGGATTCTATGTTGCTCTAAATTCAATTCGGCAACTGGCCACCAAAAAAGTCTTATGGGGCCCAAAAATGAAAAGATCCACTCCAAATTATGCCCGCATTGTTAGGCTAAACCGCAAAAAGATTTTTTAGAAATAAATGATTTGATATGAACCATTATGTTATAATATGCGCATTTCATTTTCAAAGAAACGTCCATCCATAGTGCCTTAAATTTCCTTCGCGTCATAAAGCGAGTCATATGCAAAAAATAAGAAGGCTAAAATAATCCAAGGCGTTAGGGGATTAGTGAGTAGTTAACCAAACTCAAACTGAATGAATTAGCACGCTTAGCAGAGTTGGCATGACACATCGCAAATTGCTTGCTAATTAATAGCCTCATTACACCGTATCACCCGTATCAGGTCTTTGGGAAAAAACGAACAAAACAGAGGGAAACTTCACACACGGCGCAGCAGAGAAGCCACAGCGCCATGTCAAAACAAATAAAGTTGGAAAAAATTGTTTGTTTTCTCTTTTTTGCATCCCTCGCTACAAACGATGGAACGAGTATATCTACTGATCTTCTACATAAAGCTGTTGCCGCCTACAATCTTACGCAGTAGAAAGGTGGGCGGCAGGAGATGGGAAAACTACGGGTATCGCGAGATTCAATAACATTATTTCAGAACTGCTTACCAGAATGGACACGCAACGTGGCAAATTAATTAACGACCAGCAGTTTCATTACACCGTTTCACCGGCGTCCTCTCTTAAGAAGTATCATAGAGAGATAAACGAAGGACTTCACATGAGGCGCAAAAAACCCCAGCGCCATGTTAGATCGGGTAAAGGAATTACAAAGAGAGAAACGAGAATGACTATATCAGTAATTACGAAGTGAGTGTTAGTCCCACAACCATAAAAAAGGGAAAAGAAAAATGAGATTCTTTAATTAAATGGTAATGTGAGAAGATATTTGGCAACCTCAAATCTAATTTGTACTCCTTCACTGACAAAATTTAAATTGGCAATTTAGACCATCTTATTGCGAAATTGTGTTATACATATTTTACAAAAGTCACAAATACATTCATTAGGATAGCATGATTTCCAAAAAACAAAAAAAAAACAACTTGGAAAAATTATTGTACGCTCCTGGTTCAGGAGGTTTGGGCTGCCCTTGTGGTAGTTAATGATTTTACCATAGTGTGCACTCACGAAATTCATCACTATCCACTCTGAGTGCCCCTCGGCACCACTCTGAATGCCCCTCGGCGCCACTCTGAATGCCCCTCTGAATGCCCCTCGGTGCCACTCTGAATTCCCCTTAGGCGCCACTCTGAATGCCCCTCGGCGCCACTCTACTCCTTGCCAATAACATTTAGCCATGCTGAACAGCAGACATGTTAGTTCGAGGCATGTGGGCTGCTGAATTCATATCTGTGCATAGATCGCCGCCTAGTGTTGGGTCCGGATGTTTGCACGTTGTTGTCCTGGAAGAGTCTTCGAAGTATCCTGAGATAGGTGACTCCTCCCCTGGACCACAGTGCGCATGGGCATCCTCTCCATCTCAGATTGTTTTTTTCCGCCATTGGGTTCGGATGTTCTTGACTCAAGTTAGGAAAATTTAGTTTTCAGGCCAAAAGGCCTTTAGTTTCGTCGGTACTGTTCCCGATCGGTATCGACAGTTTACTAGCTAGTTTAGCGACTTTAACAACTTTTTCGGATCCATTATATCCGACCATCGACCCGACATCGACGATGGAATCGAGGACCCCATTCAAGCGGTGTCCTGTTTGCCACGCCAAATATCCCTATATCGACGTCCACCCGGTGTGCAACAAATGCCTCTCACCGGATCACGACGAATCGAAATATATGGCCTGCGCACGATTCAGATCCAAGAAGACTCTCCGGAATCGACGAGCCGCGAGACTTGAAGCGCAGCAGGCGGCACCGGCCCGACTAACATCTTCAGCACCGAGGACGAAGATGTTGAAAGCGTGGAAAACATACCCTCCAGCCCCGCTTCCGAACACGGTTCCAGGTCGGAAGACGTGGATGAAGAGCTTTTTCACAGGGAAGAAGTCGACGATGAGGTAGGAGACTACGATGAGGCCTTAGGGGCCGAAGAAGGTAGCTTTGGTGACGAACAGGGCCTACCCGTCCAAATGGAGGATATCCCAGAGTGTCAGACTACGGCTCCGGTCGAGGGATCGCCTTCGGGCCTTACCCAAGATCAATCCCGCAGTCCTCCGGCCCCGCCCTCTGGCCCGGCCTCGGACATCCAGCGAGAGCCATTATTACCCAAAAAGACTGGTTTCCCTTCCACGAAACTGAAACCAATCGTCGCACCGGTTCCACAGAAACCGAAAGTGAAAATAACACTGGTTGGCTCGAGGACCACCACACCTTCGACGCCAGCCAAAACCGTCGGCTCCGACCGCACCAAAAGGGACTTCGGTGCCGAACTCGCTGCTGCCGATGTCGGCGCCGACCCAAAGAGAAAGGCCATCGGTACCGCCAAAGCGCCTCGGCCCCCGGCACCGAAACCATCGGCACCGACCACCAAGGTTAAAATGGCCGCTGCATCGCAATCCACCTCGAAAGCAGCGACTACGGTCCAATCATCGACGCCGTCGGCGGCTACCTCTCCTCGGCTCGATGACCCTGTGGCTCCGAACAAGTCCACACCTACCTCTACAGAACCACTCGGCGCCAAAGAACCGTCGGCGTTCCAGGTGCGACAAGTTGCAGCGTCCTTGCAACGCATCAGAGAAAAGGCAGCCCTCCAGGCCACGTCGGCCTCCGAGCCAAAAAAGGTTCAAAAGGCACCTTCGGCACCGACCAACATCTCCTTTGGCTTGCCGCCATCCACGGCGCCGAAACTGTTCCACATCAGAACACGTGTCACCCAGACAAGGTCCCCATCTATTGAACGCTCTCCTACTGGGACATCACTGTCCCACTTCATCGACGCCGACACCGGCAGACTCGTGCTCCGAAAGCGGAAGATCACTTCCGAGCAGGCTTTGGACTCTTACAGGATCCCGCTAAAGCAGAAACTGCCGGCGGACTCTGAACTGGTTCTTTATGAACGCCTCCATACCTCTTACCCAGAACCACAGTCCTTCTCCCCGACGCACTCCGACACGGACGCAGTGGAGGACTATATGGGTGACGACACCTCCTACCCCAGGGATATAGACCCTGAAGGCCAGCAGGACCCTGATCAAGTTTGGGATGACCCTGTGGACCCAGGTGTCGCTCTGGATACACAGGACACACAGCTCTATGGCGCAAAAACGTCTCCCACAGAGGACACTGCTGCATTCAACGCCCTCATTGAACATGCCGCAGCCAATCATGGAGTGCAACTCCACTCAGACACAATCGAGGACGATTTCTTAGTGGACACTTTCGCATCCTCAGAGAGGACTGTAAAGACTCTGCCCATGTTGAAAGGTGTCCTCAAGCCAGCAAAGGTTATTTTCAAAGAAACCACTAGGGCACGAGTAATAAACCCCAGGATCGAGAAAAAATACAAGCCCGCACCTGGGGACCCTACCTACATTAGAGGCCAGTTACCTCTGGACTCCATCGTAGTTGCTAATGCTCGCAAACGGGCACACTCGCAGACAACTGGTGATGCTCCTCCCCCGGACAAGGAGTCCAAGGTGCTAGAGACATCCGGCAAAAGGATTGCAGCCCAGGCGGCAAACATATGGCGCATTGCCAATACACAGGCGCTCCTAGCTCGCTACGATCGCTCACGCTATGACACCTTAGAGACCCTACTCCAACATCTCCCAGACGAGTATAAAGAGGCAGCGGAGCTCCTCATCGGGGAGGGACAACTTCTCACAAACGCATCCATTAAGTGTGCACTGGATGCCGCCAACACGGCTGCGAGAGCAATAAACACCAGCGTCATGCTAAGACGACACGCCTGGTTACGAATCTCCGGGTTCAAACCTGAGGTTCAAAATACCATCCTCAATCAGCCTTTCAACCCCGACTACTTATTCGGACCAGAGGTTGACACCACCCTAGAAAAGATAAAAAAAGACACAGACACTGCAAAGTCAATGGGGGCTCTGCAAACGCAGACATTTCGTAGTGGCTCCTTTCGTCGCCCCGGAAATAGAGGAGCAGGTAGAGGACAGGGGTCACAGCAAACCTACAATAAAGGGGGCACACAAAGTACCTATGATAAAAACACCCGAGGTGGATATCGTGGCTCCAGCACAAAGGGCAGAGGACGCGGTTACGGCAATACCAGGTCCTCCCCCAAAAACAAACAGTGACGCCCTCTCCCTTCCCCCCGACCACATAACACCTGTCGGGGGAAGACTCCAACGGTTCCTGTCCACGTGGACTACCATCACCACGGCCAGGTGGGTCAAAGATGTTATTCAACACGGTTACTGCCTCGAACTAACCTCCACTCCACCCACAATACCGCCAAAGCACCGTCCTATGTCCTCAGAGCACTTAGCGTTATTACAGCAGGAAGTGCTAAGTATGCTGCAAAAAGGCGCAATAGAGGTCGTGCCCGTCCACCAGCAGGGGACAGGGGTGTACTCTCTGTACTTCTTAATACCAAAAAAGGACGGGTCACTCAGACCTATACTAGACCTCAGACCCCTCAACCACTACATTCTCTCAGAGCATTTCCACATGCTCACCCTACAGCAGGTTCTCCCGCTGCTCAGACAGGGAGACTTCCTAGCCACGCTAGACCTCAAAGATGCATACTTCCACATACCCATACACCCGTCACACAGAAAATATCTCGGGTTCACTATTCAGGGGCAGCACTACCAATTCAAAGTCCTCCCCTTCGGCGTGACAACAGCACCCAGAGTTTTCACAAAGTGCCTAGCTACTGTAGCCGCACACCTACGGAGGCAACACATACACGTCTACCCTTACCTGGACGACTGGCTTGTTCCGGCAAAGTCAGCCCAGCAGTGTGCCAGCCACATGTCACGCACCATTCACCTTCTTCACAGTCTGGGATTCTCACTAAATTACCCGAAATCACATCTCCAACCCGCACACGTACAACAGTACCTAGGTGCGACCATAGACACTCTGGCAGCCACAGCTCAGCCAAATCTAGTGAGAATCAACAGCATGCAAATACTGATCTCAAAGTTCAAACCCCAACACTCCCTTCCTGCGCGAGTGTTCATGCAGTTGATAGGCATGATGGCCTCCTGTATTGTCATAGTCCCGCACGCGAGACTACATATGCGTCCGCTTCAGGAGTGCTTGGCACATCAATGGAATCAAGCTCAAGGGCAACTAAAAGACCTAGTGTTGGTGAGCGGTCGGGCATACAACTCTCTGCATTGGTGGAATCCACAAAACCTTTGCAAGGGCCGACCGTTCCAAGAGCCTGTTCCACAAATAATACTGACAGCGGACGCGTCTCTCCAGGGATGGGGAGCCCATGTACTCAATTACACAGTGCAGGGACTATGGACAACACAACAAAAGAAGATGCACATCAACCTTCTCGAACTGATGGCAATCTTCCTGGCAATGAAAGCCTTCAAGGTACACTTGTGCAACAAAGTCGTGTTGATCCGGACAGACAACATGACTGCCATGTACTACATACAGAAGCAGGGAGGAACACACTCTCCACAGTTGTCTCATCTGGCTCAGAGCATGTGGAAGTGGGCCATTCAGAGGAACATATTCCTCATGGCGGAACACCTCCCCGGCAAGTACAACCAGATGGCGGATCTGCTCAGCAGACACAGCCACCAGATGCACGAGTGGGAGCTACACTCGTCAGTACTCCAACCGTACTTCCAACAGTGGGGTCTTCCAGAGATAGACCTATTCGTGACAAGCGAAAACACAAAATGCCAAAGCTTTGCCGCCAGGTTCCCACATCCACAGTCGCAGGGCAATGCGATATGGATGAACTGGTCCGGCAGATTTGCGTACGCTTTTCCCCCAGCGCCGTTGATACCGCTGGTGGCACGCAAACTGCGACAACACTCACTGACACTCATCCTGGTTGCTCCCACATGGGCACGCCAACCATGGTACACCACCTTTCTAGAACTTTCCGTGGTGCCGCACCAAAGGCTGCGGATCAAACCCGCGCATTTGACGCAGAACCATGGAGAAATTCAGCACCCAGATCCGCAACAGCTGAACCTGGCGATCTGGCTCCTGAAGTCTTAGGGTTTGGCTACCTAAACCTGCCACCTGACTGTATGGAGATCATTAAGGAAGCTAGGAGACCCACTACCAGAGCTTGCTATGCAGCCAAATGGAAGAGGTTTGCCATTTATTGTAATAACAATGACATTAACCCGCTTCCATTCAAAACATAATCTGTTACCTCTTACACCTATACCGATGCAATCTGGCGTACACCTCAATACGTATCCATTTAACCGCAATAGCAGCCTATCTCCAAAACAGGCAGTACCTCTCTTTATTCAGAGTGCCTGCCATCAAAGCCTTCTTGGAGGGACTTAAACGAGTAATTCCCCCAAGACACCCACCAGCGCCAGTGTGGAACCTCAACTTGGTCCTCACCCGACTGATGGGCCCACCCTTCGAACCTCTCCACTCATGTGAGATTCAATTCCTCACCTGGAAAGTAGCTTTCCTAGTGGCAATCACTTCGTTAAGAAGAGTTAGTGAACTCCAGGCACTAACCATTCAAGAGCCATTCATACAGGTTCACGCAAACAGGGTCGTACTACGTACCAACCCAAAATTCATGCCTAAAGTAATATCGCAGTTCCACATTGTTAGACCTGGCACCTTGGCGTGAGTTTCCCTTCCACTTTTTGATGGTGTGCCTCGATTGTTTTGCTGGTGTTGTCCGCTCAGGGCACTGCGCCACGGCTAATCCGTGCCGCAGTGCAAGTGCTCCCTAGGTAAAGTGTACCTGTAATTGATGTTCATGATTGGCTTATTGGATTCACTGTCAGTCCCCAGTAAAGTGCACCAGGGCTTGTGAATGCCAATGCTGCTGGTGGGCTTGCAGCGCTGGTTGCGCCACCCACAGAAAGCGGCCTTGTAAAATGTGTCTAGGGTCTGCCACCGCAGACCCTGTGCGCGGTCTGGGACCGTCGCGCTGACTGTGCAAGTGCCCCCACTTGCCAGTCCCTAAACCTTCCCTTACCTACATATTAGCCACCCCTCTGGTAGGCCCAAGGGCAGGGTGCATTGTAGGCATAAGGTAGGACATGCCCTGATGTGTGTGGCATGTCTTAGTAGTGAATTACAGCCCTTGTCGTTTTTCACTATTGAAGGCTACCTGCTCTCCATAGGCCAGAATGGGCTGCTGGGATCACGCCAACGCTGTGACCCCAGTGGACTCATAGAGCACGGTAGAATGCTAAGTTTAGTATGCCTGAACTCAGAATAATAAAATACTTCTTGTAGCCAAGTTTATTTTAATATCCTGGGTTTGTAAATACTACTTTTAGAAAGTTAGTATTTACTGACCTGACCATCTCAGTCCGCCTCTGCTGTGTGTGTGTGTTCTGCCTAGCAACAGTAAGTAGCAGGGTTGGGGAATCCCCAGAGACAGGTTGGCTGCCAGGTGGTGGGTAGAGAAGTGACACCTGGATGGGTGGGAGGAGTACACCTTGACTCTTGAATAGACCTGTGCTCTGCCACCACAAAGCCGGCGCCGCCCCCTGTGGAGCGGCTGATGTCTCTGCCCTGCTGCTGAAAGGAAAGAGCAGAGTCACCATAACAAAGTGCTCCAGAACTGGACTGAGCCAGGCCCAGGCCCCCTGGCGCTAAAGAACAAAAGAATCATGGTATAAAAGTAGGAGCCTGGCTCCTAAGAAAGCAGAATCCTGTTTACCACAAAGAACCTCTGCCCGACTAGAAGGAGAAGAAGACGCTGGAGGAGCTGGCCTGCTGCTTGCCTTGCTGAGAAAGGAGAGGAAGAGACTTACTGAAAAGACTTTGCTAATTTGTGCTTGAACATTCTCCAAGGGCTTGATCTGAGCTTGCCCCCTGAACTGAACCCCAGGACCAGTGGGTTCTCTGTGCTTTTGCTCGTCCTCCAATTCGAGCCGTGTGTGCATCCCGCTGGAAAGAGACTGCGCCCCTCATCGCCCCTCCTAGGGCCGTGACACTCAGAAGATTGCCTGCCTCAAACCCGTGGGAGCCCCGCTCCGTCCAGAGCCGCTCTCTGTCCCCGGGCCAGGCCGCCTGCATCCCTGTCACTGCCTGCTACTGGAGCGCGCTGACCGTGCTCTCCCCCCTCCCGCCGGAAGCCGTCCGACGACTGTGATCTACGCCGGGTCATCCAGCTGCACTGACCGTGCCCTGCGACCCCGCTTCGCTATCCCCGGACATCTCAGGCCGCGCCGCCCCCGCTGTGGAGACCCTCCGGCACCGCCGTGCTAAAGGGTCACTGGCCGCGCCTGCCTACGTGCCCACACCTGCTGATTGAGGACCCAAGAACACTTCCCAAGCTGAGAGTCGCACCGACCTGTGCCGACTCCCCACATCACGAAAGAAGTTCCAGTATCGGGCTCGGGCCCGCAACGCCTTATTTCCCCGTTCGCAGGAGCCGATCTCTGTGAGTACTGGAACCACAAGTGACATTGGCAAGAGACTACAAAGTATCCATTTGAAGCTACGAACAAAGAACATTTGCCTGCTTTACAACCTGGTGGCCTAGCGAAAACGTTATTGGTCTTGTGATAAGTCTGCTGAGATGTATATACCTATTTTTACATAAAGAAGCGTATTTTTATATATATCCAAGTCTGGTGTCCGTTTCTGGGGGGATTGATGTATTTACTGTGTGTGTGATTGTAAGTGCTTAACCAACAACGCCTGAGGAATCGCCTTGGCTGCTCACGCCACGCACCTAGAGGGTGAGCAAGGGTCATTCAAAAGGGGTTATCCTGCGCCCTGACGTGGAGGAGAGGGTTCCTGCTTGACACAAGGGCAACCTTGCGCCAACCAGAGACCCCCAAGTCTAACACACATGAATCAAACAATTGAACTGCCCGTTTTCTTTCAAAATCCACAAAATGTAGCAGAGAGAATGCTCCATACACTAGACGTAAAAAGAGCCCTCATGTACTACATAGACAGAATAAACCCTTTAGGAAGACAAAACAACTTTTCGTTGCCTTTTCTCCACAACATAAGGGCAACGCCATTTCCAAAGCAGGTATAGCCAGATGGATCGTTAAATGTATTCAAATTTGCTATCAAAAGGCTAAACGCACATTAACGATTCCCCCACGAGCCCACTCAACACGTAAGTTAGGGGCGTCCATGGCTTTCCTGGGAAACATTCCTTTACAGGATATATGTAGAGCAGCCACATGGTCCACTATACATACATTTACCAAACACTACTGTGTAGATGTACACTCCAAGCAGCAGGCAGCTGTAGGACAGGCTGTTCTCAAAACTCTTTTTCAGACCGCTGCAGCTGGCACTGGTGGCCGCCGCTAATAGGGGGTACTGCTATGTATTCTATGCACAGATATGAATTCAGCAGCCCACATGCCTCGAACTGAATATGCTACTTACCAGTATGCATCTGTTCTTGGCATGTAGGGCTGCTGACATTCATATCGCCCACCCTCCTCCCCGGCGCCTGTAGCAGCTGCAGCTCTTAGAATTACTGTATAGCATGGTCATCACTTTCTGTATCTACTCCATCACTGCCACAATGGCGAAAAACAATCTGAGGATGGAGAGGATGCCCATGCGCACTGTGGTCCAGGGGAGGAGTCACCTATCTCAGGATACTTCGAAGACTCTTCCAGGACAACAACGTGCAAACATCCGGACCCAACACTAGGCGGCGATCTATGCACAGATATGAATGTCAGCAGCCCTACATGCCAAGAACAGATGCATACTGGTAAGTAGCATATTGATTGTACAACATGGCTAAACCACATTGGCCTGTATTGAAAAGCTGTATTCCAGGATCTTGCACAACCTTTTATGAATTGAGAGGAAATACCTGCTTTGAAGAATGATGATTACAAGAAGTATGTTTTCGCTAAACTGGTTCCAAGGGAGACAGGTCCCTTTGCAAGCACCACCGAAACCACTTTCTCCATGCTGACCCATACTGTTAGTTATAGCTGCCCACACCCTCCAGGGTGAATGTGGAAACTTGTCCAAAATATCTGGGTCCTACCAGCATCACCTGTCATAAGGAACATGGACTCTTCTATCACCATCGAGGGGGATTGGAAGATTCCAGGTAAATTCTAGTAGAACCATAAACCAAGCTTGCGACCTCCAGATCTGTCATCAAAGCCAAACCCACCTGTTTATGGGTGCAGTCACTCTTGGGTTCATAGTGAAAGAAGACAATGCATATTGGGGCTTCCTTTTCACAGCCCTTTCAGAAGGCATCTGGCAGCACCATGTCTGAATCTGTAAAATGCCACAAGCTGGGGGAACTCTCTGGAGGCAAACATATCCTCACAATAAGTTGTTCCATTGATACTCCGAAATCTCAATTGCCATACTCCATTCGCTGAAATCTGAAGGTGTTGAAAGTGCCAATTCGTCCTTCACAGCAGGTTCTCGCCAGTCACTTGAGATCTGGTGATCTAAACAGTGACCAGCTCCACCAGCAGGTGTATAGGGTGCTCTCTAGGTGAGTTGGCTATCTCTTCATAGATGCATTATTCATCCTCACCAGGATCAAGCATCTGGCCCTGTCCTTTTTGTGGCATTTTATTGTTAAGGGCTCTACTAGAAGCTGGAGTTGTAAGCAGAGATTTAGATACCCAACTTGTCACTGATTCAACTACACACAGGTGCTCTACTGACACCTTCTGGAATACACCTCTTATTACCACACCTGTTAAGTTTGGCTCGAAGAAACTGTCACCAGTTTTATTAATGTGGTGACGCATAAGGTAAAGAACAGTTTCTTCATTTGGCCTGTTCTTTGCACAACCATGCCAATTTAAGTTGAACAGGAGGCAGTGGCAGCCAGTAATTTGAGTAGGGTTATGGGTCGGCCAATGAAAGCATGCAGCAGGCCCGGACTCTTTACAGAGTGGTAAAGAGACTGCTGACCCCACCCCCTTCTGTGATGAGCATCACTGATAGACACTTCAGGGCTTTAATTGGAAGCTCCCAGTTTCAAGGCCATTATTGATGCTCCCCCTTGTCATGAGGGGGAGGACCACCAAGCGCTTTGCCATGTTGAAGTGGTCCCACACAGAGGGATGTGACATCTTCTGCCCGGCAGTGTTCCGTTCAGGCAGCAAAGCACATGCAAATTTAGCTCAAGTACAGTGCCTGGCTGTCTAACCTGAACATGAAGAGTTTGTCAGGCTGACCTTTGCTCAGTCTGACACACACTTCACGTTTGAAAAAAGATGGGGGCACTGCTGACGAGAGGGATCTCCAGCATGCGCCAAGCGCCAGGATTATGAGTTGGGATTTATATAAATCAGTCCACAGTGACAGTCCCTTATAAGATGGATACTATCCATCAAGAAATGTCTGAATACCGTCCACATATTCAGTTAAGCCTCTTCTTCAACTCCGCGCCAATTAAATGATCTTATTTGTCTTTTGTACACCATTGTGTGCATCCTTCAAAACCAATTTAATGGCTTCCTTTTGAGTGAAAAGTAAAGAATTGTCCAAATGGTGCATTTTCAGTTTAGCTGGACATTTGGATGTAGTCTGTATTCTACCATAATTCCTTTTTAAACTCTTAATATTTTGTAAGAAAGTGCCCCCGTTTGCATGTTTACCCCCTAACTTTTTGTCAGATACCTGATGCTAACATCACTGTGTGTGTGCTGGGATCCTGCTAACCAGGCCCCAGCACCTGTGTTCTTTCCCAAAACTGTACAATTGCTCCCACAATTGTCACACTTCTGGGCCACATACAAGTCCCTTGTAAAAGGTACCAGTAGTACCAAGGGCCTTCTGACCAGAGAGGGTCCCTTAGGGCTGGAGCATGTATTGTGCCACCCTAAGGGGTCCCACACCAAACACATACACACTGCCATTGCAGGCTATGTGTTAGTGTGACTAAACTAAGAGTCAACATGGCACACATGCCCACCCACTACTGCCTGTGGCATAGGTAAGTCCCCTCTCTGGCAGACCTTACAGCCCTAGGTCAGGGTGCACTATACCACATGTGAGCATAACTGCATGAGCAGTATGCCCCTACAGTGTCTGAGTCCATTCTTGGACACTGTGTGCAGTGAAGCCACTTTGAGTACATGGGCTAGGAGTTTGTCAACACGAGCGCCACAGCTCCATGATGGCTTTATCGAAGACTGCGAAGTTTGATATCGACCTTCTCAGCATTATAAACCCACACTGCTGCCAGTATTGGATTTATTATAAAATGCACTCAAAGGGCATCTTGGAGATACCCACTGAAAAACGACCAACTTCTAGTGTATTGGCTGACCGATCCCTGCCTGCCATCCACCACCAGACAGGTTTCCGACCTCATGGGGTGAGAGCCTTTGTGCTCTCAGTGGTTCAGAAACAAAGCCTGCTGTGGGTGGAGGTGCTTCTCACCTCCCACTAGCAGGAACAGCAACACTTGGCGGTAAGCCTCAAAGGTGCTCTCCTTGTGTTATGCTGATTTAGGCAGCTCCAACTAGTGGAGATGCCCACCCCACTGTCCTTGCCCCACTTTGGTGGCAGGACAGGTGGGAAAGTTAGCGAGCAGGGTAGGAATGTCCACCTTGGCCTGGTACACCCCTAGGGTCGCTAGGAGCTGAGGTGAACCACACTCTTGAAAATGCTCCATCTTGGTTTGGAGAATTAGGCGTAATAGGAATAGGGATGTGCTCCTCTCCCCAAAGTGAGGGGGCACCCAAAGTGTGTAGTCACCCTAAGGGACAGTAGCCATGGGCTTACTGATCCGACCTCAGTAATGCCCTTAACTTTAGTATTTAAGGGCTTCCCTGAACCTTTTTCCTCCGATTCGACGACCTACGAAGAAGAACCGAAGGGCTGTGCAGCAGTGGAGATGACAATAGACTTGGCCCCAGCTCTACTGGCCTATCTCCGCCTCCTGCGACCCTTCTCCAAGAAACCGGTGTAGCCCGTAGCCAGCAGTCTCCAAGAACCCCGGGGACCTGTGCTGTCTTCAACAAAGCCTCTTTTCTCCTATGGTCACCAAATATTTCCAGAAAGAACCCAACTCAAGGACTCCAGATCCAGGTGGATCCCCGACACTTGCACCCAAAGCCCAAGGTCCAGGTGGGCCATCGACCCAGTGATGTCTCCCTGGCGATCCTGACCTGGGACCCATCATTGGATGACCTCTCCTGATCTTCCCCACGACGCCGGCAGCCTCAACTTGAAGGGTCCTCCCTGACCAAGACCGGATCCGGTGAGAGAATCCCGATGCTTAAAGACAACCCTGCACCCCCAGGCCTGGGTGTGCATATCTGACTGTGTCCCGCCATTCCCCCCTCCCCCCCCCCACCCCCCCACCCCCCACCCCCCCTCCCTTTCAGTGTCCAGCTCACCTCTCCAGTCTGATTTCTTCACCCAGTCTTCTGGTCCATGCCTTCAGTCGTTCTCTCCAACTGAGGATATCTCTTGATTTCTACAGGGCGCCCAATGCCTCCTTTGCACCCGGCTGCCTCTGTGCTGCTAGTGGTGCTGTCTCAGTGCTATTTGGTGGCCCCTCCAGTGCTGCCCTCAACCCCCAGGGCCTGTGTCTCTGACCCACAGGTACTTTACCGTCTACCGGTGCCTCTCCGAGGTGCTCCCTGCCTCCATAGGATAACACTGGGTCCCGTGACATCTGCACCCTGCCGCCCCAGTGCTGCTGGTGGTGCAGTACCTATTGATTCGACCCCAGCCCTGTGTTGACCACAACCCCCGGTGACTGAAGCTGAATTTTTTTTATTTACCTGTAAGTTACTCACCTGTCTTTCCTCCCATAGTGCAATACAGTGATATACCAATGCAATCCTAAGTGTTGATCCTACATATAAAGTATCTTTTTTTTACATTGAAAAGTATTACATGCACATGTAAAGCATTGTGTTGATGCTATGCAAACCTTTTGCCAGTAATAACTTGAAAATTTGCCTAATTGAAAAGTCTGCATACTTGTAACTTGGTTCCTAAAATGAAAGTAACTAAAGTAATATTTTTATAAACCACTGGCCTGGAGTTAATTATTGAGTATGTATTCCTTCCTTGTATGAGTATGTACGCCAAATGCATTAGCACCACCCTCTGATAAGCCAAACTCAGCCCAGCTACCACTAAATTGAGAGTAAGTTATCTCCTTTATCCTCTGCTATACCTTTGGGGACTCACTGAACTCTGTGCACACTGTACCTCTTTTTGGCATAGTATACAAAGTGTAATGGTTCACTCACCATCCTCTAAGGATATTTCCGTTATCTGGAATACTGCTTGCTACTCTGATTCAAGCATGTGAATCTATGAAATATCTAATACTGGCTAAGAAAATAAGTTACTTGCCTGTAACTGCAGTTATCCAGTAGTGGTATCTAGAGATCACACATTTTCTGCATCTTTACACTTCTTTGGTTCTTTTGCACTGCACACTCAGTCTTAGACACTGCACTCTACTTTACTATTCTCCCAGCGGAAGAGAAAACATCTGAGGTGGAGACCTGCTGATACATTCTGGACCGAGGGATTAGTCACAGCAGGTCTTGTGGCTCAAACTTCTTCAAACAAACAAGTTGCAAACGTCTGACCCAGCATTAGATGGCAAGAGTATGCAGATCATTTGAATCTACAGTACTGCACGCGTCCAACAGTTGGTTACAGAGGATGTAACATTATCTTTCCTTATGTTATCCATCAATTGTATCTTTCAACGTATAAACTACTTCTTATTTCTCCCATTAAACCAGAAGCATAGCTGGAATTTAATAATTTGGACCTTTGCTCTGACTTTTACTGCTGTACTTGGAATATGGTAGTTCCTTTGAGCCTTGAGGGAACAGTGTCAAAAATAGTGCCTATTTGCACATATCCTGTTTGATTTGTTTGTGAGATGAAAATTAACTGTGACGTTCACAGCTCAATTGGTTTTTACTGTTAGCGTTTGACTATTGTTGCTTATTATATTTTCATTGGAAAAAAAAAAGATGCCCTCAACTGGCTATGTTTACACTGTCGAAAGAATTAGAAAGCATTTATCAGTTTGTGTACAAAGGAGGAATATTCTGATGCTTTTGGTTGCAAAGGAATTCCCATGATTGAAAACTAGGATTAGAAGTGTGTAACTTTTACTTTGGCTTTTGAGTGGCTGTCTTGCTCTTCTCATTGTAAACCACTTCTATCCAGCTGAGAACTGTGGCGTGGCAACTGACACGGGCCTGCATCTGCACACGGCAGGCAGTGAGGCTGCATATTGAATCTGCATATATCTTTGAAAAGTAGTTTTCATTGTTGTTGTGAGTGGCAAAGTGTCAAGAATTGATCATTTTCAAAACCCTGTTCCTAAAAGTATAAGGGATACTGTAAAGTTCACTTTGTCCTTATAATATTTCTTGCTACAAAATCACACTGGGGCTTTGGAGTCTCCTAGTATTCTATGACATGTTTGTGTGAAACGTTCCTTTCAAGTTTCACCCACACATATAGGTGACTACTATAATCTTTACGCACTAACCCAAATAGTTATCACCTAATGTCACACAGATTGGTGTTTTGCTTTGGGAATCAGACTAATTTTCTAATAACTAAAGATTTTTTTTCCGTTGATGCGTACTAGTGTTAAAACAACCCAAAATTGGCTTCCTATTGCAGCACTAATATAGTAATGGTATTTATTTTTTCAGCTGTGGACAAAGCGTATAAGATGTTACTGGACCCTGAGCAAAAGAAACGAGCTTTGGATGTCATACAAGCTGGTCAGGAATATATTGATCACATTGTAAGTTATCGGTTTGCTGTTCTCTTTTTATGTAATGATTTTGTACTAGTAGATTTTTTTTCTCATGCTGCTGCAGTTCTTGTTTTTGTTGTGAAGCCACAAGTGGTGAGAGGGTGTGACTTAACGGCTAGGATGGCTGAGTTTGAAGCCGGGGAACCAGGTTCAAGTCTGGCGGCACTTCATCTCCCATGCCTAAAAAATGAATGTATCCATCTGTAATGCAACTGGTGCTCATGTATAGCGCTCTAATACCTTCGGGTGGAGTTCGTACTATATAAAACTGCAACAAAAAAAGTGTGTAGGAGACTAACCAAACCTAGCGCTCTAAGGGACCCACGAATTGCAGGTCTAGCAAGTGGCTCAATATTAGGACTGAGTACAGTAGCGGGTCTTAATGAGGTGCCCCAGAGAAACATAGCTCTCTTTACAGGATGGAGGACAAGAACTTGCTTCCACTGCTGCTGGGAAGGAGTAATGAATTTGAAATTTTCTCCATATTCTACCAGCTTAACATTTTAACTTCCTCTTGTGGCTAAAGAGTTTCCAGAATTTAACACATCAATTTTGTCTGGGCTTTTTCATCCCAATGCTGCCGATAGGCCAGGAGAAACCATGGACTACTCTTAGTTGAATAGATAAGTACGTAGGCAAGCACTTTGCTTCACAAGGCATGATTCGGAAATCTGTGTCTTGGGGCTTTTTCTTCTTTTCCTTCAGATCGGTTGAACACCACCCTGCCCATGAGCTCATTCAACAGTTAAATCAGGGTGAAAGAATTACTGTACTGGGGCGCCTTGACGCCCGTCGGGCTTAGTAGCGCTATATAAGTCGGATTTCATTTTGTTTCATTTCTTTACATCGCATGGGAAACCATTTCCTTTTCATGGCAAAGTAAAAAAGAATGGATTTAGGCTCTGTTCTGGGGTGAATGTATGACATTGTTCTGAATTCTGTCCAGCAACTGTTCTTTTTGCATTTGTCACCCACGAGTGGGACGGGTGTGCCCAGATGTGGGTCTCGTGCTCACCAAGACACTGGAGTCAAGCTATCCTGGCTGATGAGGGGTGAAACCCTGAAACTGGTCCTAGGATGCTTGTTTCCAGTCCAGGGACGACCTGGCCTGGCAGTTGGGGCTGGACTGTTCCCATTGGGTGCGGGCTCAAGACTGATTTTGCATATGGCTGGGTTCAAACTGGAATGGCATGGTGAGCAAAAAAACAATGGATTTAGGCCCAGATCTCTGTACTGGGGTGAATGTATGACATTGTTCTGTATTCTGTCTATCAACTGTTCTTTTTGCAAAGTACATATCTCAGCACAAATGCATATGCTACACTTCCTACATATGTATGCTTAATTCCTGGTTCTATGTATTCTCACTCCTCTGCTCATTGTGAAATTTAAATGCTGTAAATTAGGGAGCACTAGATTACACCATTGAAACCTTTGTAGTTATTTAGGTACCCTGTGGTTTAACTTAAAACCCAACCATTAAGCTTCAGTCGACATTCTCCCAACCCCTTTCAGCCTAATTTCAAAGACTACAATAAGTAAGTAAGGTGACCCCTTATGGAATAAAGCCTTCTAGTTTTCTGTAGCCTTTAAAAGTGAGCCTCATTGTCACAAGTTTCTCTAAAATTAAGTTTTGACATCTAAACCAAAAGTCCAAAACCACCAAGGTTACGCTACAACCTCAAGTTTACTTCTACTCGTGCAGTATCTTTGGACTATGTCATCTCACTATTACAGATGTATCGGAAATGTGATCTCACACTGAATCTCCTCATACCACTCTACACCCCTGGCTATTTTCCACTACCTCACAAACTACCCCCTTGCTGTCAGTTGATTTCCTTTCTTCCCCTCTATTGCTTTAGACTGTCCTCCGTAACAATTTTTAAACTCCTCTCATCACCACCTCCCCCCCCCTCCTCCCCGCTCACTATTGCTCAGCGAGAAGTTTCATTCTGTAGTAGGGGATCTCTGTGTATAGTCATAATCTATGAATAGTCCCGCGGAGCAATCAAAATATCTCTTAAGCTGTCCTGCATTTGCAAACCTGCAAAGACACTTAAGAGACCGACAAAATAATACAGCCTAATAACAATATGGCTGCACTGGCCAGCACTTCATCTGAAGTGAACACAAAAGCCAAAATAAAGTTTAAATGTCATTTTTATTCACATCTGACATGTTCCTTTATTGTATCACACTCCCTTCACCAAAATCCCTTTAAACAATAGAGAGGAAGGGGTGGACAGACAAGCCCTATAGGCTGTCATTATGTGTCTGCTAAAAGGATACCGTGCCTTTAAGGAACTCTCCAGAGACCCCCGGTATCCCAGGATGCACAGCCAAAGCAGGTTACTTTCAGTTCTTTTTTCTGGCTCCTGCTAGCAGGACCCTGGAGCTTGAGCTCTACCCTTTTGGGTGGATATTTGGATAACATTTTTTTTAGAAGTTTGTTCATTCGACGTCTAGAGCCTTTCTCTGCTGCATCCTGCAATTTGGTGCAGTTTGACCCACTCTTAGCATGGCTTTATTTGATAAATGCCCTGAGTGTGGGAGGAAAATGGCCAAGACGGACCCACATGATGTCTGTATTCTCTGCAGCTCATCTTCACATGTCCCTGCTACATGTGACATCTGCAAGACCTTCTCCAAGAGGACCCTGAGAGACAGGGAGAAGATTCGCCTTCAGGGACAGGAGAAACAGAGAACAGGTGGGACTTCGGGGCATGGAGGATCTCATTCCCCTTCCTCTGCCCATGCTTCAGCCACTGGAGGGACCTCCGGGCAGAAAAAGGAGCAGAAACGACACCTACCGGCTGGTAGATCACGTTCGACGTCGAAGGCGACGACGTTGACGGCGAGAGGTAAAGCACCGGTGTGTTCGCCGTCGATCCAGGGCTCTGGATCTCGACGTTCGGCATCGAGAGAGGGGCCGGCGAGACCTAGGACTAGGTCGCCGTCGAGGATTTCACAGTCGACGTCGACGCACCATCGACGTCGTACAGAGCCCCACAGACAGCGCAGCTCGCCATTGAGGCGAAACCGCTCGTCTCCTTCGCCGTCAGCTCATGGATCGACGCCGACGACATCGACGCCGAGACACCGGCGGCTTTCGTCGAGGCGAAGGAGATCGCCGTTGAGGTACAGATCGCCGTTGAGGTACAGATCGCCGTTGAGGTACAGATCGCCGTTGAGGTACAGATCGCCGTTGAGGTACAGATCGCCGTCGAGGCACAGATCGCCGTCGAGGCACAGGAGATCGCCGTCGAGGCACAGGAGATCGCCGTCGAGGCACAGGAGATCGCCGTCGAGGCACAGGAGATCGCCGTCGAGGCACAGGAGATCGCCGTCGAGGCACAGGAGATCGCCGTCGAGGCACAGGAGATCGCCGTCGAGGCACAGGAGATCGCCGTCGAGGCGAAGGAGATCGCCGTCGAGGCACAGGAGATCGCCCTCGAGGGGCCACCGTTCGACGTCGAGGGGACACCGTTTGCGGACAACGGCGAGGAGAGGCCATACGAGGTCGACGCTCAGTTCGACGTCTAGGACATCGGGTAACACTTCTTCCGGGGTTACCATATCCAGTCGTGGATCTAGGAGAAGAGGGCGCTCCCCCTCGTTTACTTCAGCATGGGATAGGCCCGCCAAGAAGAGACGGGTGGACGTGAGTCCGGGTTCTCCTGCAAGGAGTGATGGGACTCCGCAGCCTCTCCCTCAGCCGCTGCCTCAGAAGCCTCCTCCGACTCCTCCTCCGCCTCCTCCTCCTCCTCCTCCTAAACGACCTCCGTCACCGCCGGTGCCTCAGCTCCCGGTGATTCCTAAGGCCCCACGCAGACTGAGATCACGCTCTCGATCTCGCCGGAGGTCACGGAGCAGACACAGATCGTCCACTCACACCAGGCATGGACGACGGAGATATAGATCTCGTTCCAGAGGCACGAGGTATACGGACTCTTCGGGCAATGGACGGCTTTCCCCCTCGTTGTCGGAAACGCCGCCTACTAGAATCTCGCCGGTGGATGATATTGCCACTTTCCAGGATGTACTGATGAGGGGGGCGGCGAAATTGGGAATCTCAGTAGCAGTACCGGTTCCCCCTACCTCTGTGATATTTGAGACATTGCCCAAGGCTCACCTGTCACGCCCCCTCCTGCCTTTGGTTCCGGGTTTGGAGGAACCAGCCATGGAGGTCTTCTTGACACCAGCCGTGGTGAAGTCTGCTCCCTCACGGCTGCAGAAAAAGTACAGGGCCCCTGATTCGGACCCGGCATTCCTCAGGGTGGACCCTCCCCCGGACTCTGTCATTGTGGTTGCGGCTCGGAAACAACACTCCACGACGCCCTCTTCCACGGCTCCTCCGGATAAGGAGAGTCGCAAGATGGACTCCTTGGGGAGGAGAATGTGCTCTACGTCGGCCACGACTATGGTGGCTGCTAGCGCCTCCGCTCTGCTGGGTCGCTATGACCGATCGCTTTGGGACTCCCTGCAACAGTTTGCTGCCTCCCTACCTAGGGATAAATGGGAGGACTTCCAGGAGGTGTTGAATGAGGGCATGATGGTCTCCAACCAGATCATCAGTGCAGCGGGGGATGTATCGTTGCTGGCGGCCCATGGGTACTGTCATGGAGTACACATGAGGAGACATTCCTGGCTGAGGCTTACCTCTCTGAAGCCTGAAGCGCAGCAAAAGATTGCTAACTTGCCTTTCTCTGGCACGACGTTGTTCGGGTCTCATGCGGATGACGAAATGGCCCGATGAAGGCCGAAGCAGAAACCCTGAAGGCCGTGGGGTTGGAAAAACCCAAGGAACAGAAGAGGTAATTCCGTTCCTATGGCAGGCGTTATTCTAAACCACGCGGCCAGGGGCGTCAGTCTGGTCAACAACAACACCAGCAACAACAACAGTTCCCGAGGCAGTCCTTTCAAAAGCGCCAGAGGGGCAGAGGCCAGCATCAATCCTCGTCGGGGAACAAGGGCCCGGCCGGGTCGAAGCCCTAAAAGGTCGCTTCCCCCTCATCCGTTACCCGCTCCGGTGGGGGGAAGTATTCAATACTACCTGGCAGAGTGGAGAGCAATAACTCAGGACAAGTGGGTGCTGAATATTGTTTGCAATGGGTACAGTCTTCGTTTCACCAGCCCGCCTCCACAGATTCCACCAGTGCGCTCTCCCTGCATGGTACGAGAGCTCCAGCGGGAGGCGGACATTCTGTTAAAGAAGAAGGCGATAGAGGCTGTTCCTTTGGGGCAAAAAGGAAAAGGTCTTTAATCAAGGTTCTTTCTCGTCAGAAAAAAGGACAGGAACGAGTTCAGGCCTATTCTGGATCTGCGTCAAGCAAACAAGTGGATCCGCAGAGAAAAGTTCCGTATGTTGTCCCTGCATCAGATTTACCCTCAGTTGCATCGAGGAGACTGGCTGTGCGCCATAGATCTGCAGGACGCTTACTTTCATGTGCCGATCGCACAAAAGCATCGCAAGTTCCTGAGGTTTCTGGTAGGCAACAACCATTACCAGTATACAGTGCTCCCGTTTGGTCTGAAGTCTGCACCAAGGACGTTCTCCAAGTGCATGGCAGTGGTGGCAGCACACTTGCGGAAGAACAAAGTGTTTGTGTATCCATACCTGGACAATTGGCTGATCAAAGCTTCCACGTACCAGGAAGCCCAGTGTCATTTCAACAGGACAGCTGCCTTGCTTCATCGCCTGGGGCTGCACATCAACATGTCGAAGTCCGTGCCGATCCCTGTGCAGTGTCTCCAGTACTTGGGGGCCTCGGTCAATACTTTGAACGCAAGCGTGTGTCCTTCGGAGGAGAGACGCTTATCGATCCGTGGGAAGGCCCTGCACCTCCTCTCAGCCCACTCTCCTACAGTGAGGACGGTGTCCTCTTTACTGGGGTCGATGGCTTCATGCATCTTTCTCACCCCCAATGCACGTCTGCATATGAGGCCTCTGCAGGAATGTCTGGAGGATCAATGGGACCAGAGGAGGGGGCGTTGGGAGGACAAGATTCTTCTATCCCAACACGCTCTACAGTCTCTGAAATGGTGGTGCTCCTCAGAGAATGTCTGCAAGGGGACTCCCTTTCACAAGGATATTCCGGTCCAGACCATAGTGACGGATGCGTCTCTCCAGGGTTGGGGAGCGCATTTGGGCCCTCTTCAGATTCAGGGGATATGGTCGCAGACGGAGATGACTTACCACATCAACTTTTTGGAACTCAGAGCAGTACACTTGGCCCTGAAGGCGTTCCATCCTTCCTTCAAGACGAACTCCCTGCTAGTTCAGACGGACAATACCACTACCATGTATTACCTCAACAAGCAGGGGGGCTCCCGTTCACGCACGCTGTCTCGGGAGGCACAGACTATCTGGAATTGGCTGGTGGCCAGGAACCTGACGATCACGGCAACCCATCTGCCGGGAGTGCAGAATGCCCAAGCCGATACGCTCAGCAGGCTCGTTCAAGAAAATCACGAGTGGGTGCTAAACGACGACGTGCTAAGAGAGGTCTTCGCAGAGTGGGGCACTCCGTATATCGATCTGTTCGCTACGGCAGAAAACAGCAAATGCCGCGACTTCGCGTCCAGGTACTACCAACCAGGGACGCTGGGGAATGCCCTTTGGATCAGCTGGTCGAACAGCTTTCTCTACGCCTTTCCACCCATTCCCTTGATTCCGGCCGTGCTGATCAAGCTGTCGCAATCCAGAGCCAGAATGATCCTGATTGCTCCGGAATGGCCGAGGCAATGGTGGTTCACAGACCTTCTTCACCGGTCTGTTCTGCCACACTGGCGCCTACCGTGTCGGCCGGACCTTCTCACGAAATTCGGGGGACAGATGGTTCACCCCAATCTCTCGTCCTTGAGTTTGGCAGCATGGTTCCTGAGCTAGTACAGTATGGACACTTGAACCTACCTCAGGACTGTATGGAGATCTTGAAAGAGGTGAAGAGACCGTCCACGAGGACTTCTTATGCCTATAAGTGGAAGAGATTCTGCTTATGGTGCACGGCAAAGGACATTGACCCTACATCTTGTAAAGATGTTATTCTGCCTTATCTGCTGCAGTTAGCGCAATCTGGGCTTAATTTTCAGTCTATTAAAGTTCATCTCGCAGCCTTGACTGCGTATAGAAAGGGCCCTTCCCAAACCTCATTTTTTCAAATCCCTGTGATTAAAGATTTTTTGGAGGGTTTGCGTAAGGTGTTTCCCCTGTTAGACGACCTTCTCCACCATGGGAATTGAACGTGGTGTTGTCCAGATTAATGAGGGAGCCTTTTGAGCCTATTCATAAGGCTTCTTTGCAGCATTTGTCCTGGAAGGCTGCCTTCCTTGTGGCCATTACATCGGCCAGGAGGGTAAGTGAGATTCAGGCTCTGTGTTGTCAAGAGCCGTATACTGTATTCCATGCTTCTAAAGTAGTGATGCGTACTCATCCTAAATTTTTGCCTAAAGTGATATCTGATTTCCATGTAAATCAAATGATAACTTTGCCTACATTTTTTCAGCATCCCTCCTCTCCGGCAGAGAGGTCTCTGCATTCACTAGATGTGCGTAGGGTGTTGAAATTCATATCTAGATAAGACAAAAGACATCCGCAGGTCGGATCAACTGTTTGTAAATTATGGTTCAGTAAGAACTGGTCTAGCTACCTCAAAACAGTCCATCTCCAGATGGATTGTGTCCTGTATTCAGCTTTGTTATCAGAAAGCTAATAAGACGTTAGGGGGTAAGCCTACAGCGCATTCGACTAGGGGCAAAGCAGCTACTACAGCTTTGCTTAGGAATGTTCCAATTGCTGACATTTGTAAGGCTGCCACCTGGAAGTCGGTCCATACGTTTACAAAGCATTACTGCCTGGATTCTGATGCTAGGGCAGATGCGCAGGTTGGACAGGCTTCGCTGAGGAATTTGTTTGCACAGTAATTTGTTGGTGTTTTGTTTGTTACTCCACCGCTGTTTGTTGGTTGGGATGGGCTTGCCATTCTATTCATAGATTATGACTATACACAGAGATCCTCTACTACAGAATGAGTAGTTTCTTACCTGTAACTCCAGTTCTGTAGTAGGGGTATCTCTGTTATAGTCCTAAGCGACCCTCCCTCCTCCCCGGTGGAGTTAACTGACAGTATCAGGCCTGTTGTTATACACCTTCAAAAAGAACTGAAAGTAACTTGCTTTGGCTGTGCATCCTGGGATACCGGGGGTCTCTGGAGAGTTCCTTAAAGGCACGGTATCCTTTTAGCAGACACATAATGACAGCCTATAGGGCTTGTCTGTCCACCCCTTCCTCTCTATTGTTTAAAGGGATTTTGGTGAAGGGAGTGTGATACAATAAAGGAACATGTCAGATGTGAATAAAAATGACATTTAAACTTTATTTTGGCTTTTGTGTTCACTTCAGATGAAGTGCTGGCCAGTGCAGCCATATTGTTATTAGGCTGTATTATTTTGTCTGTCTCTTAAGTGTCTTTGCAGGTTTGCAAATGCAGGACAGCTTAAGAGATATTTTGATTGCTCCGGGGTCCCCGCACATGGGCGGGACTATTCATAGATTATGACTATAACAGAGATACCCCTACTACAGAACTGGAGTTACAGGTAAGAAACTACTCCTATCATTAAAAAAAAGGTTTTGGGGTAATAACTTATGACTGCCTACATTCCTGCGGTCTTGCATTCGACTAAACACATACAAATGAAGCCTGAATTCCAAAATACATTTATCCAAGTTTCTGGTGTGTACGACTCGTCCATAATACCATTAAAATCCTGCGCCACAAATCCCCATCCGAAACCCAAGGAATATCTCACTTTCTAACCAGCCTTACACTTTCAGATATTTCTTTAATTTACTGAGGCATTGCCTAGTTCCTTATTTAAGTGAAGGTTTAACAACCAAGGATTAGGACTACACTGATCATTGGAAAACTCAAGACTGAAGTTCAGTTTTCAAGACTGCACAATTGAATACTATGTACTGTATTTGGGAATAGCTGAAGGACAATTATGTAATGTGCAGTCGCTCACCTTAATAAAATCTCAGCTGTCGAACAATAACAATAGTTTTTGACCAATAGGATCATATCCATGATTGTCACAGATTGACTCATTTTTACTACATATGTCAGGAACTGTTATCTGATATGTGGCTGACAACTTTTCATTGAAACTCGCTGTCTTCAGAGAGTCATGATTAATTAAAACTAGGTCTTCCAACCGGTTATCTAATTTCTTAAAAATCAAGCTGTCGCCAGAAAGTGAGAACATGGAATGGAACAATACATTTATTGATGGAATTTTCTGGCAATGTTTCCAGTTTTTGGAATTCTTATTGAAACAGAAGCAAACTGTTTGGACCAGGAGATAACAAGAGAGAACAATATTTGAATGAATGCTTCCCAGAAATCTATGTACAAATTTGATTAATGCTGCACTTACACAATTTTGTTCATAAGAAAGGGAACCTACCTTCAAAATATTGCAGGACTTGGCATTGAAGTTCTCATGCTTTTTTGTATTTCTTAACATACATTGTTCCGTACATGAAGAAATGCTTCAAATGCCCAATTACTCTTTCCAGGTGGCTTACCCAGAAGAAACAAGCAAAGACCCATTCAGCCTGGTCTTATTGTAACCTTCTATGGTATCCGTATACATAACTTAACCCGGCACTGTGTGGGGGGGGGGGGGAGCAGCAGTTAACCCCTTCCATGCTGCGCAGATTCCGCCGCTGTGCTGACGGAATCTTGCGCGGGCGTGGTCATGACGGAACGGTTCCGTCATGAGCACAGCTCAACCGTGGCTCATGACGGAACCGTTCCGTCATGAGCACCGAAGGGGTTAAGGGGTTAATACTATGTACACATTTCATTGGTTCATTTCATTATTGGAATTCTGAACAATTATACTCATTGTTGTAGATTGTATGCATACTCTGTAGCCTTTGCCACCTACCTTCTGGAATGCCAGGCTTTAAAATTACTGTAGCAAATTGACAGTTGGTGCTACTCTCTTTGCTTACATCCTGTTAAGACATATCCATCACACCAACCTGTACCATTAGTACTGGATGTCTTAAGAATACGAATATCAGTGAGTACAGTCTGCTCTCTTTTGAAGGGTGAGATTTTCAAATAAAATCATCTTCAAAGAATCCCTCTTTTTTGCTGATAGATTCTTGTGTTAACTTTTCAGGTGAAAGAAAAAAGGAAGGCACTGAAAAAGGAAGGCAAACCTACAGTTGTGCCGGAAGATGATCCAGAAGTTGTGAGTTGTGCTCTTGGGGGATCATTTAACAGTTTTTGTTTTTCATTTTTAGCCAACAAATGCAAGCTTTTCAGAAACTGTGGAGATGTGAAGGATCTCAAGCCAGGCAGTGCAAATACTATGGAAATATATTAATGAAAAAAGAACTTTAGAAACATTTTGCATATAAACCAGCTTGTGCTTTAAAATTTAATTAGTATGATGTAAAATGGTTAAGATTCGGAGATGATTCTGAGTTACCAAGGAAACTGAGCTGGAGTTTAGTTTAACTTTATAATGCATTCTGGAGTTGCACCTTTGGATCACTTTACTTCATCCAATTGAACAAACATGCATAAGAACAGTATTTTGTATAAAGAAAACAAAAGTGCCCAGTACTGGAGCTATGCGTTCCTGATGATGTGGAGTCCTCTATTAATCTTAACAATGAGACATCTTACATCTTCCTAGAACATCATTCTTTGACAACCTCTTTCCATTTACTGAAGTACACTTTTAAAAAAATATTTTCACTTTTGATAATGTATTCGCTGCTTAAAAAAAGCACTGACAAGACACCAAACCCAACACACCACTCAGTCAGGCAGTAAGATGCTGCCTCACTTCCCACGATGCATCTTACAATCACATAAGAAAGTGGATAAATTGTGACACCACCTTAGTTGTTAGGGGGGTGGGGAGGGAGGGGCGGTTGGGGGGAAAGTTTTATAATTCGATAAGTGCAATTTATCTATATGGATAGGAGGAAATATTTCTTAATCTATGTTCACTATGGCTATACTCACTTCTGAGGAATCTGTGTCCCCATTAGAGAATGAGGGGATTGTGAGTACAAGTGTATAATGCATCGCCTCTATATTCCTTGTTGCATTAAATTCCAATAAAAAGAATTTTGATTAAAAAAAAAGCATTGACAAATAATTAATGAAATCAAATTAAAAAAATCTTTTGGGGTGGCGCAACAGAGGGGAGGGTGGGGGCAACAAGTCAGTGCTGATAATGAATGGTGAGTTTGGAAGACTGAGGAGTAATTGCAGATGAGCAGGGGTATAAAAAATAGCCAAGTCAGAATGTCCGGGGAGCAACAGGCAAACTGGGGTTGGAGGTGCAACCCAGAACTTTTGGAGAGGTTGGGGATGGGATAAAAAGAGGGGACGCAGCATGCAGGAAAGGGAGAGAAAGCAAGAAAACAGATGCTCTTCCAAGGAATGCTAAAAGCAAACCTAGTTCCCCAAGTGCAAACAGTACAAGATATAGGTCATCCAGTCAACAGTATGGTAACAAAATATATCCATTGTGGGGAGGAACTTCACTATTTGATACATTTAAAGATTACACCGTGTATGTTTTTCTTTCGGAACATATGATTAGTTTTCCTGGCTTCATTTTCGTGTGGCTCATGTACAGTCTTAAGTGTTAAACTTGCAAGTCTGATTAGTATTCATGAATATTAATAAAGGTCCCTCGATACAGAAGTTACTTACGTATACATACCACTAGTTCTCTTTCAGGTGTTTTTTCATTACTTTCATAAACCACCCTGCTCCTTACACGTGGAGTCACAGAATGTATGTAACATCGTATGTCATTCAAAACCACATCAAATTGAACTGAAGGGTTAACTATCAGTATGGCTAGTTGTCACTTTGGCATTACTAGGGGAAAATAAGCCCAACGGCATCCTTAACGTGGTGCTGCTTTTTTTGTGATGAATGGAGCTCTGTGCCTATCCATATATTTTTCCATTTTATTGTGTTCTCTTCAGATGTAGCGCTAAGACGTTTTTAAACGTAGTTTTGATTTATCTATTTGGTTTCAAAAGCTACAAAAATTAATTAAATGTTGCCTGTGCATTGACATTTGATACTTTTTAAGGTCCAGATCGGTTAGCTTACTTGAGCATAGGGAAATGATCATGGAAATGTTGGAATTCTGTCTCTCACATAATGTCTCTTTTTGATAAATGTTATTATTTACAAAAGAAAAGGACAGCCATGGGTACATCTTGTGCTCCCATTTTTGCAAATCTAACAATGGGATGGTGGGAAGCACAAAATGTCTGGACAGAACAAAATACAGAAAGCTTGAAACGGGATTTTATGGTTTCCTTTTATTGATGCCTTGTTTCTCATCTGGGATGGAAAATGCACACATACACCATAGAAAAGATTATTGAATAGTATTAAAAAGTGACCAATCACAATAATCGAATAAAATGATCAAATCAGGCAGGCCCAAACTTTTAAATGGCTCGACTTGCGCACCACATGGAAAATAAGTATCGCGAAACTGAATACGCAATAGGCATACTAGTGTTGTATTTTAGTACCCTAAAGGCCTGAGCGCAATGGTTCGTTCCGAGGTTTCTACATAGCTGCGGTAGCCATCGGTGTCTCGCCTTCTTATATGCCGGACAGAAAAATAATACACGATGATCCGTCTCCGGTGTATTATTGCATGCCGGGCATCCCTGTGTTGATGTACCACCCCAGTTATTTGTAAAAGCACGTAGTGAAAGTACCCTACATCTAAACTGTAAATAGAGCTTTTTGGCAAGAGCTGGCTGAATGTCATAGAGTACGGGTTCCATCTTGTATTGACGTTTTATCTCTAAGAATGCTGCGGTCAGTGCACCTGTCACAGAGGTCCTTTGTAATTGGGTGACTTTGTACTCTCTGAAACTCTCTGTCAAGCCCTTCCTAGATATTGTCCGACCGCTTTCTTCAGCACTAGCTTCAGGACTCCCAATCCCATTGCAGCTAGGGAGTTTTTAATGTAAAACACCCATGGGATTTTACTCACTCCCTGTGAGCTTAGCACTTCCTTCAGCTCTTCCCTGTACGCAGCTAATTCTGGAGTGCTCCATAAGCGTCGCCAAAATAGGAGGGGTCTAAGGGCAACATCCTCTGCAATTGGTCTAACCCCAAGATCCATTGGAAGCGGCATAAGTGGTGTACTTGTGTACATCTAGGTAAACAAAATCTGCATACATATATATATATATAGTAAATCCAAAAATATAAATAGCTTGCTGCACGCTAATAGTGGATATCCACCTGCACTAAAGTGGAGTATACCCATTGGCGAATTCTTAAGAGCTAGGCAAAATTGATCAGAAGATCTAGAATTCGCCCCAGCAAGCAAATAACATGTACCAAAGATTCATGAGGCCAGGGTATCCTGTATCAATACTGGATGATTCATTAAGAAGGGTTTGGTAACAAGAGAACAAAGCTTCTACTCCCCAGACTCAAACAGAGCAAAGATAAAGTGAAGAACAATATAAGGTGGTACGTTTGCAGACTGGTGGAGAAAGGGGGTGGAGCCTCAGCGACTTGCTGTTTGCTTTTTTTTTTTATATATAGCGAGGGGGGGCTACGTGGCCCACTTGCCCTGGGCCAATGGGCCCCAGGAACCCCACCCCTTGGGCCGGTCTTTATCTTTATATATATTTTTTTTTTGGGGGGGGCGCCTGGCACCCCTCCCCGGCTCGATTTCGGGCCCAGTGACCCCAAGGGTGCCTTTATACAGGCGATTGCTTTCAGGACTCACCATGATCAATGTGCTCTCCCTTTCTTTGGGTTTCAGCATTGTTTTATGTTTGCTATGCTTGTAATAGGATATGAGGGTTCGATGAAATCAATGCACCACTTCTTAGCATGAACTTTGCTAGCAGCATATTTTCTGAGCCAAAACTGACTTTCTCTCAAGAGATCTACATAGAGAAAAGCAACTGCTATTGCTTCCCTTGCATGTGCTTTCATTAGCAGTACCAGAATTTTAGGGTGATGTAACCTTCAGTTCATCAGATGACCACAGTAGCCATCAAGTAAACTAATAATACTCCTTGCTAGACACTCAAACCAGTTACATAATCTCCACTTTTTTTGCATCGTAAAAGAATTCCACCTTACCAAGCAGAGCTTCATCTATTTGGCCCCATCTTCTAGCTAATGGATCTGTCATGTATTCTGGTCATGCAGCATGGTCTCCATTGTTAAGCCAGTCTGAACATGACCTGCATGCATCAGGACCTAAATAACAAACGGGCACTCTTGCTCTGTAAAAATCACAGCCATGGATCATTGCCAAAATATCACATGAGCATTAAACCCGACTGAATGCTCTCACAGTCACAAAGTGATATTTTCCATACAGTCCTTTTCTTCAATATCTGGTTTCTGCCTGCAATACACGCTAGCCAGGTGTAGGAATTCTGGCATAGAGGAGGTTCCACTACGTAAATACCTATTGTTCCTCAATGGCAATACTTGTCTGCTTCCTAAATTTATACCTCAAGAGTCACTAAGGCTTTGGTCATGAGCCCACTCTGCTGTTGGATTCCAGCTGCCAAGCAAGACCAAAAATGGTTGCGTTTGCACTGCTCCTGTGAAGATGGCTTTGTTCTCACACCCTGCCCCTGATTTGCATGTGGTTGGTCTTTGTCTGTAAATAGCTAAAAATGATGGAATGCTATTCAAAATATTTAGTTCAGCTTTCCATTCATCACTGTATGCGCTGTCCCTCCAGAGTGGCGCAGAACCCGAGTAATTCAAAATTGCTTATGTGAAAGCTGGATCGCTGCCTTCACAAATGTGAGAAGCTGATTTGGTATATGGTGTACACTTACGTAAGTGGGCACCTTGCACCAATCCAGACAACCCTTATGGTGGTTTTAGACAACCTTAAAAAGCTCTCTAAGTAGTAGCTGTGGAGAGCAGCCTTCAGGCTTTGTCCAGAAGGTGTGTAAAGCAGTTTGTTTTACCAGAACATAATCTTATTGATATAGAGTAAGTGAAAAAGAACTACACAGTGTATTTATAAAAATATGTATTTATTGTAAAACACTCACTAACTCACACATCTCCTAGCTGGAGATATACACAGTGCACACAATACTTTTCAATAGAAACCGGTAAGTAGCACGTAATACACAGTGGTCACCATGGGTACACCAAACTGTATACTAAAATAGTGGTATGCAAACCATGACTAGAATCCAGACTATACCCAGAAGACGTAGAAGTAGTGTCGGAAACCGCCGTTGAACCCAGTGGGGGACATCCGGAAGATGCCGCTGCTGGGTAAGGTGAAAGTGTCCGGTGGAACCCAAAGGTGGATTCAAGTTGAGAATTACCTGCAAGCAGAGGGGACCGAGTCTATGCCACTTCGGCGTGACCAGGAGGCACGGAAGATGAATGCCCACCGATGTAGAGTGCTGCAGGAGAGATGACGGTGACCTTGGAGCTGCAGCTGTGAGGGCCAGGCGATTCTGTGGAAGACCAGGAGCCATTCACGAGCTGTCCCACGTCGGATGTCGAGAGTTGAGGGGTTGGTGTCCCTCAGGAGGACCAACAAGCCTTGGCAACTGCAAACAATGTGGAAAGCGAAGAAAGTGCAGTGTCGGGACCAGCAAGGTCCAGGTGACTCACCACATGCAGGGCAGGCCTAGAGCAATCGGGGAAGCCCAAAGAATAAAAAGATGACCCTGGAGAGGACCCACAGGCTGGAGGCACTGGAGTCGCAAGAGGACCTTGAGCAGCTCACCAGAGATTGAGGCCCATGGTGCAATTGATGCGGTGAGGACGAAGATCTTGATCACTTGGGATGCTTGAGGTTGGGGCTACTTGGAGCCTGAGGATCTTGGTGGAAGGAAGCCAACAAGCCTTTGCAACTGCAAGTCGAGGCGGTGCACAGGGGTTCGGTTCTTGCTGCTCCGATGAGGGATACTGGCCTCAAACTTGGTGAGAGTACAGGGCAGACCTCCAGGGATGTGAAGAACCACCACCTGTGTTGCTGAGCCTTTCAGAGTCTGTGGGAGCCCAGGATCAGCAGACCGTTCTGCTTAGTTGCTGTGCCTGCAGATAAGTGACTCCTTCACTTCAAGGGAGATTCCTTCAGGTGTCTTGGATGTCCACAGGCCTTGGAAGGTTCCTGTATGGTGCACAGGCACAAATGTTGTAGCAGACGAGTAGGGCGACAAGATCAGTTGCAGCCTTGATGCCCAGAGCGAAGTCCAGAGTGCCCAGACGGTTGAAGAAGTGGTGTTTGAAATCTAGGGACCCACCCTCCGGTAAGACCTTACGTACCCAAAGGAGAGGGTTGGGATGATTCAGGGTTCCCTTCCAAGGGAGGGGTCGGACTGTTGGGGAGGATACTCCCATGTCCTTTGTCCAGTTTTGTGTCCGAGCGGGAGCCAACGGCTCCCTGAGCTGGTTTGAACTGGACTGTGCATGAACTATGCAAGGAGGGCACCAAGTGTGCCCTACATGCAGGCTGAGTGGCCTCCCATTGCAGCCTGTGTAAGCTGGTGCTAGCACCACTTACTAATGATATAGGTTTCCTATATCTAGGGTCACTGCCTTTAAAACCTATGAGTCACCCCTGTAGCAGGCCTTTGCCATCCTAAAGGCAGGGTGCTTGGTTCTGGGTGTGAGGGTGCCCCTGCATGAGCGGGACACCCCTACTGAGTCCATTCTCCCTGGTTGTAAGTGAACCAGCCTTATATCATGTAGAGGGGCACCGCGTAATTACACGATGACCATCTGAAAACTGGCTGCAACAAATCCTATCATGTTGGAATCATACCCCCACCGTAAACGGTGTGGGAGGTATGATTCCAAGCACTGGAAGAGCCCTCGGTTAGGCTCTCTATGTCCTTGGTACCAGTCTTCCATACCCTGACAGCGCAAAATGGTTGCTGGTGATCAGAGACACAATTCTGCTGCCCTGCTGCTGAGCCAAGCTCGAGCAGGGGAAGGCAGAACAAAAGGCATCCTGTCACAGGGAAGTGTGACCACCTTCCAGACAGGATTTAGTGTATTGGGGCAGGGTGGGTGTGCTTGCCAGCACCACTCAGTCTGCATGAGGTGTACATTTGGTGTCCCCATGCATAGTCCAGTTCAAACCAGTCCTGGGAGCCGTTGGCTCCCACTCTGGTGCAAAACTGGACAAAGGACATGGGGTTTACCTCCCCCTGTCCAGACCCTCCCCTGGCAGGGTCCCCTGGATCGTCCCAACCCTTTCCTAAGGGTATTTAAGGGCATAACTGTGGGAGGGTCCCGAGATTCTTCGTGGGACAAGATTCAGATCTGATACCACTTCTTCTACCATCTGGGCACTCTGGACTTCGTTTGGGCTCAGCTTCGCCTCCCTTCCAGTCTGCTGCATCGTCTGTGCATCATACAGGAACCTTCCAAGGCCTGTGGGCATCAAAGACACCTGAAGGAATGTCCCTTTAAGTGAAGGAGTCACTTCCCTGCGTTCACAAGCACCGTAACTAAGTCGACCGGTCTGCTGATCCTGAGCTCCTCCGGACCACGAAAGGATCTGCAACACAGGTGGTGGTTCTACAAAGCTATCGAGGCCTGCCCTGCCCTCTTAGCAAGTTTTAGGCCTCGTGGGGGCTGCAGTAACCAAACCCCTGTGCACCGCGCCAACTTGCAGTTGCAAAAGCTTGATGGCTTCCTTCCAAGAAGATCTTGGGGCTCAAAGTAGCCCCAACCTCGAGCATATCCAGAGACCCGAATCTCCTGCCACACCACACCGTGTGCATCGTGGCCTGCATCTTTTGGAGAGCTGCTTGAGGTCCTATCGTGGCTCCAGTGCCACCGGCCTGTGGGTCCATTTGAGGGTCACTTTTACTTCTGTTGGGCTCCCCTGATGCTCGGGGCCTTCCCTGACTCCCCTGCTTGCTGTGAGTCCACTGGAAACTTGCTGGTCCTGACATTGTACCTTCTTTGACTTCTGCTCTTGCCGTACACCGACCCCTCAGCAATCGACATCCGACGAGGGACAGCTCGTGCATGGCTCCTTGTCTTCCTCCGCGTCGCTTGGTCCTCACAGCTAAAGAGTCAAGGTCCTTGTCAACTCTCCTGCAACTCCCTACATCAGTGGGCATTCTTCTTCCAGATCTTCTGGTCACTCCTGAGTGACATAGACTCTGTCCCCTCTGCTTGCAGGTACCTCTCACCTTGAATTCACCTTCGGATTCTACCAGACGCTTTTTCCTTCATGAGCAGCGGCACTTTCCTGAAGTCCTCCATTTGGGTCGACGGTGGTATCTGACAGTCCTTCACATCTATACACCCGGCTACCCTAGTGTAGGTAACGTTGGTTCTAGGGTATCCACAGGTGGGGTGGCTTTCCAACCTATGGTGTTTCTTTAGGGTCCTCTGGGAAAGGTCCTTAATCTTTAAAAATCCAACCGCGACGTACACGTTGACTTGTACGGAAAATGCGTCTGTGTTCCCACACTGCACACAATCTCTGTGGGGTTCCTAGTTACTCACAGTGGGTGGTTCCTTGGGGGCCCAGCACTTCTACGTCCTCTAGACCTTGTCTTGATCCGTGGTTCTTAAACCACTTTCTTAGTATATGGTTTGGCAGTCCCCCTGGGGTCCACTGTGTATTTCATGCTATTTACTGGGATTTCTATGCAAAGTATTGTGTGCATTTTTCATATCTCCAGGTAGGAGATATCTAAACGTATTCTAGAGTATTATATAATATTTGTTCGAGGCATATGAGCTGCAGATTACACACTTGTGCATAGATCGCCATCTGGTGTTGGGCCCGGATGTTTGTAGTTGTTTTTCCTCTTGGAAAGTCTTTGGAAGTCACGAGGTCGGTGACTCCTCCTTTGGATCGTAGTGCGCATGGGCTTCGGCTCCATCCTCAGATTGTTTTTTTCCGCCATCGGGCTCGGATGTGATCTTCGCGCTCCGATTCCGAACATTTCCAGTTCTTCCATCGACGCGCAATCCTCACCCTAATTCGCGGTATTGTTTTGATCGCGATCCCCACACTCGACGCAGCTCATCGATCAAGAACCTTCGATTCCAGTCGTCAACGACGGCCTTCGGGCCTACCCAAGCTCCGGTCCTGGCTAATGGAAAGGACTCCCTTCAAGAAGTGCCCTCTGTGGGTCCAAATTCCCCCACACCGATCTCCACGAAGTATGTAACCTCTGCCTCTCCCCTGAACACGAGGCTCGAGACTGTCCGGCGTGCAAGTCCTTCCGGTCCAAGAAAACCATTCGGGACCGAAGAGCACGGAGAACTATGGCACACTCGTCGACGGCGATTCCAGATGACATCTTCGGGGAAGGCGTCGACGCTCCAGAAGAACACCACGCCGACGAGGGCCTCGTCAGCGCCTCCGAAGCTGACGATTCCGATGTGGAGGACATCACTCTGGCACAGAGGGTCGTGAATACCGAACTATCTGCTACCTCCCCTTTCAGAATGCCTTCACCACCTCCTCCACATTCTCCTCCTCCACCTTATCCTTCTCCGCCCCCGCCTCATCATTCCCCAACACCCTCTCCGGATAATGATAATGTCTATGATGACATAGGGGACCTACCTACAGGGGACCCCACTCCCACAGGCTCCCCAGACCTATGGGACGACTACAACATCCCTGGCATTCCTAACGTCCCACAAGATGATCTCTACCCTTCGAGACCATCCCCACCAGAAGACTCATTAGGGTTCAACCACTTACTACAGAGGGCTGCACACTATCACAGGGTGGATCTCCTCACCGACCCCGTGGAGGAGGACTTCCTTCTCGATACGTTTGACACTACGCATAGGGCCACCTCCATACTGCCCATGCTCAAAGGAGTTATTAAACACGCGCCAGAAATCTTTAAAGACCCAGTGAGAGCTAGGGTCATTAACCCGCGAATTGCCAAAAAATATAAAGCCGCCCCTACAGATCCCTCCTACATCAGAGGGCCGGCACCACTAGATTCACTGGTAGTGTCTACAGCACGTAAGAGAGCCACCTCCAAAGCGTCAGGCGAAGCACCACCACCTGACAAAGAGTCAAAACTATTAGACGCATCCGGCAAGCGCACTGCATCACAAGCTGCCAACATATGGCGTATCGCTAATACACAAGCGCTACTAGCAAGATACGACCGGGCTCATTATGACGAACTAGAAGCCATAATGCAACACCTCCCTGACAAATATAAGAATAGGGCAAACAAGTTAATTCAGGAGGGCAAAACTATCACCAATACCTCCATCCGTTGTGCCCTAGATGCAGCTGACACCGCCTCCAGAGCCATTAATACCAGCATCCTCCTCCGTCGACATGCCTGGCTAAGGATCTCAGGTTTTAAACCAGAAGTACAAGCTTCCATCCTGAACCACCCCTTTGACCAGGAACATCTGTTCGGCCCAAAAGTGTATGAGGCCCTAGAAAAGATGAAAAAAGACACCGATACGGCAAAGTCTATGGGAGCCTTACAATCACACCCTCCCAGGCGCTCCTTTCGCCGCTCTTCCTTTCGGAGCACATCCAGGGGCTACTCCTCTGACACTGCTTCCACTTCATATAAGGCCCCTACCCAATCCACCTTTACCAGGGGTTACAAAATAGGCGGATACAGAGGCAACAATAATAAAGGCAGAGGCAAGACGAACACCCCCCCCCGCTCTGCCTACGCACCTGCCCAATCACTCCCCTCCACTCCCCCCAGACCATCCCACTCCGATCGGGGCAGACTCCAAAATTTCTTTTCTGTCTGGACTACCATCACCTCAGACAAATGGGTAACACAAATAATTCGGTCAGGCTACTGCCTAGAACTAATATCTACCCTCCCCAAACATTCCGCCCAGACAACGCCCAATGTCACAGGAACATCTAACACTACTAAAGCAGGAGGTAATCTCCCTCCTACAAAAAGGGGCGATAGAACAGGTTCCTACCAACCAACAAAATATGGGGGTCTACTCCCTATATTTTCTCATACCAAAATGGGACGAGACTATACGGCCCATCCTAGACCTCAGGCCCCTAAACAAATACATTCAGACCATCTTCACATGGTAACATTTCAGCAGGTACTCCCGCTGCTTTCCCACAACGATTTCCTGACCACTTTAGACCTAAAAGACGCCTATTTCCACATTCCTGTACACAACGCTCACAGGAAGTTCCTCAGATTTGTAGTAGACGGCCAACACTACCAATTCAAAGTACTCCCATTTGGAGTCACAACAGCACCACGAGTATTCACCAAGTGCCTAGCGGTAGTGGCCGCACACCTGCGGAGAAAACACATCCATGTCTTCCCATACCTAGACGACTGGCTGATAAAAGCAAAGTCATACAACCAGTGTGTACAACACACGCACGCCCCTATCCAGCTCCTTCACGAACTGGGCTTCACAGTAAACCACACAAAGTCCCATCTGCAACCGTCCCACGTAAAACAATACCTCGGTGCCACCATAGACACCTCAAGAGCGCTAGCCTACCCCAGTCCGGCCAGGATCACAAGCATTCAGGCTCTACGCGCACAATTTACGGCACAACACTCCCTTCCAACTCGAGTGTTTATGCAACTAATCAGGATGATGGCCTCTTGCATATTCATAGTACCTCGCGCAAGACTCCAGATGCGTCCTCTCCAAGAGTGCTTAGTGCGCCAATGGAACCAGGCCCAGGGTCAATTAACAGATCTGGTGTTGGTAGGCGGTCGTACCCATCGCTCTCTGCAGTGGTGGACCACCAAAAACCTTTCCAAAGGGCGACCGTTCCTGGATCCGGTTCCTCAGATAGTACTGACGACAGACGCATCGCTCTACGGCTGGGGAGCTCACCTATTACATCACACCATGCAGGGCAGGTGGACACCTCAACAAAAGTTACTCCACATCAACCATCTGGAGTTACTAGCCATCTTCTTAGCCCTAAAATCTTTTCAAACACAGATTTCAGGCAAGGCAGTCCTAGTCCGCACAGACATGACAGCCATGTACTATATACAACAAGCATTTACAATGCAATGGTCTCGGCATTGTTAAAGTTAGAGCTGTTGGCATTGCTCAACATTATTTTTGTTTATGTTTTTGTTTTTAAAACATTTAAAGAAACGGCATTGTTATTTACAATGTCAATAGCTTAATCACTCTCCAATGCGAGACCTATTGCATTTGCACCCACACAGAGAGCCACCCACACAAAGCCACCCACACAAAGCCACCCACACACAGAGCCACCCACACATAAAGTGCCACTCACATAGAGCAACCCACACACAAATAGAGCCACCCACAGAGCCACCTACACACACACACACACACACACACACACACACAGAGTTACCCACACACAGAGCCACCACGCATAGAGCCACACACACAGAGCCTCCCACACACACACAGAGCCTCCCACACAAACACAGAGCCTCCCACACAAACACAGAGCCTCCCACACAAACACAGAGCCTCCCCCACACACACACAGCCACACACACACACACACACAGCCACACACACACACAGCCACACATACATACACAGAGCCACATACACACACAGTAAATAAAAGACTATGCCTTGGTTGAACCACGCTATCGCTGTTGTCTCTCTTTGGGATTGTTTTCGGGGGAGGGTGGGGGAAGCCACTTGCACGTTGCGAGAGCACTATAAATTGGAAGCAATTAGCACTCTACGAAATTATTTAAAACAGGATACATGCAAACTACTCGTGTAATCAAATTCACAAAGGACTTGAAAAAGACTTGTTTCTGGTGTGAATCACACCCGGCATTAAACCAGTTTGCACATTGCATGCGCGGCGCAGATAAATGCTGCGAGTCCGTAGCCCCTCTTTGCTCAAAGAGCACATTAGATTCGCCAGCGACAGCTGTCCACAGCACCTGAGACTGAAGGAGACGAGTCATGAGACCAGTCCTGCCTGGGTGGGTGGTGCCAGTGGAGGCTGTTGTGACGTCTGCGGGATCAGCCCCCTGCCAGGCCCAGCCACTGAAATGCAACACAAAGGACACCAGGAAGTAAAAGTGATACACAAAGCGATTGTGCTCAAGCAATACTGTTTGATTGTCACCCGCACAAAACCCAGTATTCCTGAGGGTAGCAGACCCGACGCAATCACGAGTAACTACTAGCGTAAGTGTATAGTGTCATAAGTATTAGGGTCTATGCTTCAGGAAGTCACCGGAAAGCAGTTAAGTGTATAACCTAAACCTTACAACAAACACAAGTTCGTTGATAGGTCAGCAGCGAGAACAGCGAATACTGCGATTGGTTGAATAATGTGCGATACAGATGTAGTGAGGCTAGGCGCTGTCTAATGCCATGTGTCCCACCTGGGGAGGGTGACAGGGGAGTTTGATGTGACCATTAGCGTACAATACGTCGTTTTGAGAGACCAGGAGGGGAGTGACATTAGATAATATTAAACGCTCTCAAGAGGCGCTAGGAGTTCACGCGTGTTATATCAGACTCTTAGAGGAGGTTCACCGGTGTTCTGGGCAACGATAGCGCCACATTTATATAAAATGAAGTGTTTGTTAGGGGGCAATACAAATGCCAATGCAGGTGTTCAGAAATAATGGCTGACGCCCGAAGGACGAATACTATAACAAGCAAAGGCAGATAGGGAGAAACTAGAGGGCAAGTTAAACCCCCAAGGCACACATCTTGGATTCAGGCCTCTATACTACCCACATCTCACCTCTATAAATCGTACAATACCACTGTGTTCGGTACATGTAACACCCCCTCTCTCCCACACACAAAGTTGGAGGCAGACGCTCATAAGAACTCACATTGCCGATGCAGTCAGTCAGGTTGGGCGGCGGTGCCTTGGGCTTGGACTTGCCGAAAATGTGGTTCATAGCTCCTCTGCTCTTGCAATACTGGGGCTACAGGGACAATGGACGCAGTGCCGCCGCTAATGCTACTCCAGAACCGCACTCACGATGACAACGCCTCCCAGGGACGATCAGCTGCACTTACAGCCCATCGTGACGTCCAATCAGGGTTCGGAATCTTCTAGGAAGTGGGGCGAAAACAGCGGCCTGCAGGACTGTGGGAAACGGAGTGGCCATCTTGAAACATTAGCCGGCTGAAGGACATTATTCAATTATCTTTGAACAGTTGTTTTTAATAAACTGTAATTTATAGTAATAACGTTAGCGAATATACAAAAGCAACACCAGAATTTTAAATTGTATCAAGTAAGTAATAACACTGACACGATTTAAATCAACATTAATAAACATGAAAAATCCCTCCGGTGTCTTGTCAATTTCACACAACTGTTTTACGGTGGAATCGAGGAGTCCCTACTCTGAGAATCTATCTTCATATTTCCATTGGGTACGTGTAGGTAAAACCAGGAATACCGTAACGTAATCATGGGAGAGCCTGGCAGGCAGGCAGGATTTACGATTTTATGACGTCTAGATTTACACTAGAGCTACAATAGAAGTCGATGTCGTCCACAAATAGAAATCGAAGAAAAAAAACACATGGTCCTTTTTACCGGCCACAAGGTGCAGTAACGGTTTCTCGATATTGGATGCGTTTGTTACCATCGAAAGTATTCAATGCTGTGACTTGCTTTTTTGTTACCATTTTAGAAACGGCTCAAAGTAAAGATGGCCACCACGCTTGTCTTCGCTCTGAACACTTTTCTTTTAAAGGGTTCCCCGGCTAAATTGAGAGCAGGCATTATCGTGTGCAAAAGCACTTTTGAAAGAAAGAAAAAAAAACCTTGTATGTGAGGTCGATCGGAACTCAGGGAGTGGAAGGAAGCAGCTACCTCGAAGTTGTGACTAATGTCTGTAACTGTGTGCAACTGACTGACGCAAACACACGCCGTTCCTTTCATGTTATTTGTTAACGCCCGTGAGTATGTTTTGTCAAATGCTGGGGCACGCTTACCAGGCAGGACTGACACCTTTTCCCAGAAATAAATACCGATCATTTGTACACGGTTTAAGAAAGGCCGGGATATGTAGTTAAAAAAAAATACCTTTTTACAAATCGCAGGAGCACGCCGACTTGGTAACCATGTTTCTCCGAGGTCAGCCAGAAATGCCTCGGAGAAACGCAACGTCGTTTTCGGATTCGGGGGCGTGTTTTGCTGTTGTCTCCTCCCTGAGACTTTTCGCAAAAAACACGCCCCCCGATCCGAAAAGGACGGGGCATTATTGGAGTGACGGGACCTCTTCTCCAATGGCTGGCCAGCATTTACTAGGCCAGCCAATGGAGAACAGGGGAGAAGAGGGGCGGGTTCAAGCCCCTCTTCTCCCAAGTCATTATCTCTCGCGAGCGAGACTGCGCAAGCGCAGCCATCGCTAGCCGAGACCTAAAAACAAGGTGGCACACACTCTCCACAGCTCTCTCAGCTAGCACAGAGCATATGGAGATAGGCCATACCCCAGAAAATCTTTCTTCTAGCCCAATATGTCCCAGGAGTCCAGAACACGGTGGCAGATCTGCTCAGCAGACAGACACAACAACTCCACGAGTGGGAACTCCACCCACAAGTTATTCAACCGTACTTTCAAATGTGGGGGCATCCACAGATTGACCTCCTCGCCACCCACGAAAACACCAAATTCCCAAGCTTCGCCGCCAGATATCCACACCCACTGTCCAAAGGCAATGCGATATGGATGAACTAGTCAGGCAAATTTGCATACGCCTTTCCACCTCTCCCACTAATTCCATTAGTGGTGCGAAAGCTACTACAGCATTCCCTCACACTGATCCTAGTAGCTCCAACATGGGCCAGACAACCGTGGTACACCACACTGCTGGAACTCTCGGTAGTACCACACCAAAAGCTACACCTCTCACCATGCCTCCTAACCCAGAACCATGGAGAGATCAGGCACCCGGACCCAGCTCAACCTTGCGATCTGGCTCCTGAGATCCTAGAATTCGGATACATTAACCTTCCCCCTGACTGTATGAACGTCATCAGAGGAGCTAGACGCCCTACCACTAGAGCCTGCTACGCTGCCAAGTGGAAAAGATTTGTTGTTTACTGCCATAACAACACAATCAACCCTCTACCTCGACACCGAGCTCCGCACCGAAGTCCTCGGTGTCGAAACCTAGCCTTTCCGTACCAACGCCATCTTCGGTACCGACCAAACCCCATAAGGTCCTCGGCACCGACACTTCCACGCCGAAGCCCACCTCGGCGCAGACCAAGAAAACGGAGGTTCCCAAGCCCAGTGCTAAGCACGGCACAGACAAGCCTAAAAAGTCATCGGCCCGAAACCTTCAGCGCCGACGGAACAAACAATGTCACAGGAACTGTTTACACCGGATCCCTTGCAAAAGGCTCTTACCAAGGATCCAAAAACTGGACATTTGGCACTCTCTTCTAAAAAGAGACATTTGGACAAACCAGCTCCTCCTCCACCTCCAAAGAGGAAGGACTCTGCTACCTCCCCTTTCAGAATGCCTTCCCCACCTCCTCCACCCTCTCTACCTCCGCCCCCACCTCATCGCTCTCCGACCCAGTCTCCAGACGATGATGATCAGGGGGACCCATATTACGATCCAGGGGATGTGCCCCAAGACCCCACCCCTACAGGATGCCCAGACCCATGGGACAACTACAATAATCCAGATATTCCAGACGTCCCACAAGATGACCTTTACCCTTCCAGGCCATCTCCACCGGAAGACTCACTAGGTTTCCACCACCTACTTCAGAGGGCGGCACATTATCATGGGGTAGAGCTACACACTGACCCAGTAGAGGAGGATTTCCTCCTCGACACCTTTGATACCGCACATAGGTCTACCTCCATACTACCTATGCTCAAGGGGGTGATAAAACATGCGCCAGAGGTTTTTAAGGGCCCAGTCAGGGCTAGGGTCATTAACCCACGCATAGAAAAAAAGTACAAAGCTGCCCCCACAGATCCTGCCTATATCAAAGGGCCAGCGCCACTAGATTCCCTAGTGGTTTCCACTGCACGGAAGAGGTCAAACTCCCAGGCGTCAGGCGAAGCACCACCACCTGATAAAGAGTCAAAGCTACTGGACGCGTCAGGAAAGCGTACTGCGTCACAGGCAGCGAATATGTGGCGTATCGCCAACACCCATGCGCTATTGGCCAGATACGATAGGGCGCATTATGATGAATTAGAAACCATAATGCACCACCTCCCAGAAAGATACAAAAATAGGGCCAATGAATTAATTCAAGAGGGTAAGACTATAACTAACACCTCCATACGCTGTGCCTTAGATGCAGCAGACACAGCCTCCATGGCCATTAACACTAGCGTCCTCCTCCGTCGCCATGCTTGGCTGAGAATATCAGTTTCAAACCTGAGGTACAGGCCTCCATCCTAAATCATCCCTTTGACCAAGAACACCTATTCGGCCCAAAGGTAGATGAGGCCCACGAGAAAATGAAGAAGGACACTGATACAGCGAAATCTATGGGAGCCCTGCAGTCACACCCTCCTAGGCGCTCCTTTCACCGCTCTTCCTTTCGGGGTACGGCTAGAGGCTATTCCTCAGATAGCGCGTCCACTTCCTACAAATCCCCTGCTCAGTCCACCTTCACAAAGGGTTATCAGAGAGGCGGCTATAGGGGCAATAACAATAAAGGCAGAGGCAAAACAAATACCACCCGCTCTGCCACACTGCCTACCCAATGACTTCCCCCCCCACTCCCTCCAGACCATCCCACTCCGGTCGGGGGCAGACTCCAAAATTTCCTTCAGTTCTGGGAGACCATCACCTCAGACAAATGGGTGACCCAAATTATTCGCTCAGGGTACTGCCTACAATTGACATCTAACCCCACAAACATTCCACCCAGGCAACGCCCAATGGCACAAGAACATTCCACATTACTAAAACAAGAGGTAATCTCCCTCCTACAAAAACAGGCAATAGAACAAGTTCACGAATTCAGCAATATTTAGGGGTCTACTCCCTATATTTTCTAATACCAAAAAGAGACGAGACTCTACGACCTATTCTAGATTTCCGGCCCCTAAACACATACATACATTCATACCATTTTCACATGGTAACACTTCAGCAGGTACTTTCGCTCCTCTCCCAGAACGACTTCCTCACCACACTGGACTTGAAAGACGCATACTTTCACATTCCGGTACACCATGCCCACAGAAAGTACCTCAGATTTGTAGTGGACGGGCAACACTACCAGTTCAAGGTGCTCCCATTCGGGGTCACACCAGCACCAAGGGCATTCACCAAGTGCCTAGCGGTATTGGCGGCACGCCTCAGAAGACAGCACATTCATGTCTTCCCATATTTGGACGACTGGCTGATAAAAGCCACGTCCTACAACCAATGTGTACACCACACTGCCACTACAATCCAACTACTTCACCAGCTAGGCTTCACGGTGAACCACCAAAAGTCCCAGCTAACACCATCCCACATAAAGCAATACCTCGGTGCCACCATAGACGCCTCAAAAGCCATAGCCTACCCCAATCCGGTCAGGATTGCAAGCATTCAGGCTTTGCGTCAAAGATTCATACCTCAACACTCCCTTCCAGCAAGAGTGTTTATGCAACTGATAGGGATGATGGCCTCTTGAGCGTCCACACCAAGAGTGCTTAGCGCGCCAATGGAACCAGGCCCAGGGGCAACTGACAGATCTGGTGTTGGTAGACGGTCGCACCCATCGCTCTCTGCAGTGGTGGAACACCACAAATCTTTCCAGAGGTTGACCGTTCCTGGACCTGGTTCTACAAATGATACTAACAACAGACGCATCGCTCTCCGGCTGGGGAGCTCATCTATTACACCTCACAGTGCAGGGCACATGGACGCTGCAACAAAAGTTACTCCATATCAACCATCTGGAGTTACTGGCAATCTTTCTAGCCCTAAAGGAAAGAAGAGACCGTGCAACAGAGGAATACCTCTATTCGGAACTAGGGTCCTCACACACCCAGCAAGCTAGGTGTCATGCTTCATCATATGGACCTGCTCCTCGTCGGGCCGGCGCTGCAATGCCCGACGGGCACCCTAAAAGGGGCTCTTTGGCGGAGATCTTCAGTTCCTGGCCGTATGATGCAGTGTGTGTGAGAGGGACCTAGTGGTGTAGATGTGAGTGCAGGTAAGTGAATTAAAACAAGTTAGAGAGTCCAAAAATAGTTTTATTGGGGATGGCTCTCTACCTGAATAAAAATGTGTGGGAACAGAATGGCAGCTAACTGATGTTAAGATTCAGTTTGGCTATGCTCATCTGCGCTGGTCGACATGTTTCTTGCCTATTGGTCCTAGTGATCCGTGGCAATTCCTCAGGACCTAAAAGCTGTCAATAATCTACACTGGGTGGTAAGTACAACTGTTACCTACTACCTGATGTAAGGGAACGGTCTCGCCATCTGCCTAGGGAAACCTAAAAAGAGAGAGGATCATAAGCAAGGCATCCCAAGCAAAGGCAATGTAAAAAGTGGATATATTACACAAGTCTAATTCACAAAGTGATATAAACCCCCTGTTGGCTATGAGGTCTAACATGACGTCTATATATACCAAGTGTCAGTGACTCCATACAGTAAGTGGTGATAGACCTACAACTAGTGAAATTAAAAACCAATAAAGATTAAAAAACAGAAGACTGTAATTCACACGTTATCCCAAATGATACTAGGATAGAGTGACTAAGGTGTTCTAGAGGCTCAAGGTGAAACTCAAGGGACACTCACCTAATATGGTTTAGTACCATACTCCTATCCGTGGCCGTGGCGCCACCTGGACACCAAGACTCAGGTGTCCTATTAAAGATAAAATGATACATGGGGTGACAACAACTGGTCCGGCAAGTAATAAGGGCAAATGTACACATAAACTCTAATGCCCCTTTGTGGTCCAGTAGCATGAGCTGCTGTGATGCAATTCCCAGCCCGCCGGGGGTAATCAGATGGTAGGAGTGCACCACTGAGCAAACTAAAAAACAAATAAAGAGGAAATCACAATGATTGTTAATGCCAATGTCGGTCAGGGTATCTGCCAGTAGAAACCGCGTGACCGTGAACTAAAGGCACCAATTTACACTCACTCGTACCACTCAGAGAGTCCGGGGCAAATCCGGGTCTGCCGTCAGCGTTTAATCGGCAAAATGTCAAGGAACCACCAGCTCTGCCCAGTCTCGAGTGAGACGCGTAATTGTGCCCGTTGTGTCTGTCCAGTGTCACTCGCTAGCGAGATATCGTAACAGCATCTAAAACGGAGCAGGCACTGACAGCAAGGTGTCCAAATCATATATTATTATTTGGCGGTGGAAGTCAGAACACCAACAGATAGCCCAAATGAGGTAGAAAGCGCACACACACCACTCACCTGGCCAGTCCGTAGCTACAGAGCGTGCAGTCATCACACCGATCTACTTACTTGGAGGTTGTTGCAGGAAACGCTGTCAACCTACCCTCGCGCCACTCGACCCGGGAATTCTGTTTGTCGGTGTAGTGCCAGAACAGATATACCGGCTGGGACGCGTAACGGAGGGCATGACGCGGGGGGCGTGTCTACTACCCAGAAGTGTGTAGAGAGCGTGAGCGAGGACACCGCCTCGCATGAAAGTATCAGACAATGGCGGCCATCTTGGAATGGTGTCTAAGTTCATTGAAGTATACGTGACCCATGTAGAACGAATCTGGTGATAAAAATGACAAGCATGGCCGTTGTACCTTATAGGGTGTCAATTGCAGCGGCCATCTAGGACTCGTGTCTGTGTACATACAAGACTAGTAAACCATAGAAAACGAGTATGGTGGTTAAGTAGAATAGCATGGCTGGAATCCCAAAAAAGGGTATCAAATACAGCGGCCATCATAGAATGGAGTCTGCATGCACTTGAATCTAAGGGACCCTCTAGAAATGGAGGTAGTAGTAACCAAGTGGAGACATAGAGAGCGTAGGTTACTAAGAGCCGTGGAAGGCTGCCTTATCTGTCCATAAGTGCTGCCCACGGGATCTGATCATTTAAGCCTACTCTGTCTGTCTTAAGGCGATGCACCCAACGCTGTTCGATCTTGAACAGTGCTCTCTGTGTAATCCTAGGATGTGCCTCAAGGATTATCCATCTAAGGGAGTCTGGTGTGTGGTTGTTTTCTTTGCAGTGGGTGTACAATTTAGTGGTGACTCTCTGACATCTCACATTGCTCTTGTGTTCAGTCATGCGTGTTTTTACTGATCGCATGGTCATGCCTATATATCTCTGTTCACAGGGGCAGGTAATTAGATAAATACACTGCATCGTGTTGCAATTGGTATGCCGTTGTAGCCTCCAAGTGAATGATTCTGAAAAGACTACCTCTTTAGTCACAGAAGTTTGATGGCATACAGCACATGATCCTGTGGATCCTGTGGATCATGTGCTGTATGCCATCAAACTTCTGTGACTAAAGAGGTAGTCTTTTCAGAATCATTCACTTGGAGGCTACAACGGCATACCAATTGCAACACGATGCAGTGTATTTATCTAATTACCTGCCCCTGTGAACAGAGATATATAGGCATGACCATGCGATCAGTAAAAACACGCATGACTGAACACAAGAGCAATGTGAGATGTCAGAGAGTCACCACTAAATTGTACACCCACTGCAAAGAAAACAACCACACACCAGACTCCCTTAGATGGATAATCCTTGAGGCACATCCTAGGATTACACAGAGAGCACTGTTCAAGATCGAACAGCGTTGGGTGCATCGCCTTAAGACAGACAGAGTAGGCTTAAATGATCAGATCCCGTGGGCAGCACTTATGGACAGATAAGGCAGCCTTCCACGGCTCTTAGTAACCTACGCTCTCTATGTCTCCACTTGGTTACTACTACCTCCATTTCTAGAGGGTCCCTTAGATTCAAGTGCATGCAGACTCCATTCTATGATGGCCGCTGTATTTGATACCCTTTTTTGGGATTCCAGCCATGCTATTCTACTTAACCACCATACTCGTTTTCTATGGTTTACTAGTCTTGTATGTACACAGACACGAGTCCTAGATGGCCGCTGCAATTGACACCCTATAAGGTACAACGGCCATGCTTGTCATTTTTATCACCAGATTCGTTCTACATGGGTCACGTATACTTCAATGAACTTAGACACCATTCCAAGATGGCCGCCATTGTCTGATACTTTCATGCGAGGCGGTGTCCTCGCTCACGCTCTCTACACACTTCTGGGTAGTAGACACGCCCCCCGCGTCATGCCCTCCGTTACGCGTCCCAGCCGGTATATCTGTTCTGGCACTACACCGACAAACAGAATTCCCGGGTCGAGTGGCGCGAGGGTAGGTTGACAGCGTTTCCTGCAACAACCTCCAAGTAAGTAGATCGGTGTGATGACTGCACGCTCTGTAGCTACGGACTGGCCAGGTGAGTGGTGTGTGTGCGCTTTCTACCTCATTTGGGCTATCTGTTGGTGTTCTGACTTCCACCGCCAAACTAATAATATATGATTTGGACACCTTGCTGTCAGTGCCTGCTCCGTTTTAGATGCTGTTACGATATCTCGCTAGCGAGTGACACTGGACAGACACAACGGGCACAATTACGCGTCTCACTCGAGACTGGGCAGAGCTGGTGGTTCCTTGACATTTTGCCGATTAAACGCTGACGGCAGACCCGGATTTGCCCCGGACTCTCTGAGTGGTACGAGTGAGTGTAAATTGGTGCCTTTAGTTCACGGTCACGCGGTTTCTACTGGCAGATACCCTGACCGACATTGGCATTAACAATCATTGTGATTTCCTCTTTATTTGTTTTTTAGTTTGCTCAGTGGTGCACTCCTACCATCTGATTACCCCCGGCGGGCTGGGAATTGCATCACAGCAGCTCATGCTACTGGACCACAAAGGGGCATTAGAGTTTATGTGTACATTTGCCCTTATTACTTGCCGGACCAGTTGTTGTCACCCCATGTATCATTTTATCTTTAATAGGACACCTGAGTCTTGGTGTCCAGGTGGCGCCACGGCCACGGATAGGAGTATGGTACTAAACCATATTAGGTGAGTGTCCCTTGAGTTTCACCTTGAGCCTCTAGAACACCTTAGTCACTCTATCCTAGTATCATTTGGGATAACGTGTGAATTACAGTCTTCTGTTTTTTAATCTTTATTGGTTTTTAATTTCACTAGTTGTAGGTCTATCACCACTTACTGTATGGAGTCACTGACACTTGGTATATATAGACGTCATGTTAGACCTCATAGCCAACAGGGGGTTTATATCACTTTGTGAATTAGACTTGTGTAATATATCCACTTTTTACATTGCCTTTGCTTGGGATGCCTTGCTTATGATCCTCTCTCTTTTTAGGTTTCCCTAGGCAGATGGCGAGACCGTTCCCTTACATCAGGTAGTAGGTAACAGTTGTACTTACCACCCAGTGTAGATTATTGACAGCTTTTAGGTCCTGAGGAATTGCCACGGATCACTAGGACCAATAGGCAAGAAACATGTCGACCAGCGCAGATGAGCATAGCCAAACTGAATCTTAACATCAGTTAGCTGCCATTCTGTTCCCACACATTTTTATTCAGGTAGAGAGCCATCCCCAATAAAACTATTTTTGGACTCTCTAACTTGTTTTAATTCACTTACCTGCACTCACATCTACACCACTAGGTCCCTCTCACACACACTGCATCATACGGCCAGGAACTGAAGATCTCCGCCAAAGAGCCCCTTTTAGGGTGCCCGTCGGGCATTGCAGCGCCGGCCCGACGAGGAGCAGGTCCATATGATGAAGCATGACACCTAGCTTGCTGGGTGTGTGAGGACCCTAGTTCCGAATAGAGGTATTCCTCTGTTGCACGGTCTCTTCTTTCCTTTAGCACTTTCCCCCCCCCCGCCCTTCTTTTGAGGAACTGCATACTCTCTTCTACACACATGACTATGCTGGGCATGTATGCTGGACCTCCTTGAATAAAAGCCCTTCAGTCCCTCCTTTGTTTACATAATCTTTCTAGCCCTAAAATCCTTTCAAACACAGATTTTAGGCAAGGCAGTCCTCATTCGCAGAGACAACATGACGGCCATGTATTACATTCAAAAACAAGGCGGCACACACTCTCCACAGCTCTCTCAACTAGCACAGAGCACATGGAGATGGGCAATTCCACACACAATCTTTCTCCTGGCCCAGCATGTACCAGGAGTCCAAAACACCATGGCAGATCTGCTCAGCAGACAGACGCAGCAGATCCACGAGTGGGAACTTCACCCACAGGTTCTTCACCCGTTCTTTCAGACGTGGGGGCATCCGCAGATAGACCTCTTCGCCACCCACGAAAACAAAAAATGCCCAAGCTTCGCCGCCAGATACCCACACCCATTGTCCAAAGGCAATGCGATATGGATGAACTAGTCAGGCAAATTTGCATACGCCTTTCCACCTCTCCCACTAATTCCATTAGTGGTGCGAAAGCTACTACAGCATTCCCTCACACTGATCCTAGTAGCTCCAACATGGGCCAGACAACCGTGGTACACCACACTGCTGGAACTCTCGGTAGTACCACACCAAAAGCTACACCTCTCACCATGCCTCCTAACCCAGAACCATGGAGAGATCAGGCACCCGGACCCAGCTCAACCTTGCGATCTGGCTCCTGAGATCCTAGAATTCGGATACATTAACCTTCCCCCTGACTGTATGAACGTCATCAGAGGAGCTAGACGCCCTACCACTAGAGCCTGCTACGCTGCCAAGTGGGAAAGATTTGTTGTTTACTGCCATAACAGCACAATCAACCCTCTAGACGTGTCTATACAACACATCATATGCTACTTACTCCATCTACAAAGGTGTAACCTAGCATATACATCCATTCGGCTACACCTCGCAGCTCGCAGCAATTGCCCCTTACCTACAAAACGGGCAGCACCTATCACTTTTCAGAGTGCCTGCCATTAAAGCCTTCATGGAAGGCCTAAAACGAATAATTACCCCCAGAGTACCACCCTCACCTGTGTGGAACTTAAAAATAGTTCTCACAAGGCTAATGGGACCGCCCTTCGAACCTTTGCATAAATGCGAACTGCAATTTCTAACATGGAAAACAGCTTTTCTTGTAGCCATCACTTCCCTTAGAAGGGTCAGTGAGATACAAGCACTTACCATACAAGAACCTTTTCTCCAAATGCACCAGAACAAGGTTGTTCTCCGTACCAACCCAAAATTCCTACCTAAAGTCATTTCCCCTTTTCATTTAAACCAATCGGTAGAATTACCGGTATTTTTCTCGCAACCTCAAACTGTTGCAGAAAGGGCTCTACACACGCTAGATGTCAAACAAGCCTTACTTTACTATATCCAAAGAACACAAAGACCAAACAACTATTTGTCTCTTTCTCTCCACCACACAAAGGCAACCCCATCTCAAAATCAGGGATAGCTAGGTGGATTGTGAAATGCATCCAGATTTGCTACCACAAAGCAAAACGAACGCTATCTGTTCCCCCTAAAGCCCACTCTACACGAAAGATAGGGGCTTCTATGGCTTTTCTAGGGAACATCCCATTAGATGATATCTGCAAAGCAGCTACATGGTCAACACCGCACAATTTCACTAAACATTACTGTGTAGATGTGCAAACCAAGCAACAAGCTAGTGTGGCCCAGGCTGTACTAAAAACTCTATTTCAAACCACTGCAACAGATACCGGTGGTCGCCGCTAAGGTTGGGAACTGCTATATAGTCTATGCAAAAGTGTGTAATCTGCAGCTCATATGCCTCGAACGGAATATGCTACTTACCAGTATGCATCTGTTCTTGGCATGTAGAGCTGCAGATCTACACACGCCCACCCGCCTCCCCGGCTACCTGTATCTGTTCCAGTTTATCTTATTTAGATACAACACACATGGGTTTCTTCACTGTTATTACTACGCTCCATCTTTCCCTGTTGGCGAAAAACAATCTGAGGATGGAGCCGAAGCCCATGCGCAATACGATCCAAGGGAGGAGTCACCGACCTCGTGACTTCCAAAGACTTTCCAAAAGGAAAAACTGCAAACATCCGGGCCCAACACCAGATGGCGATCTATGCAAAAGTGTGTAGATCTGCAGCTCTACATGCCAAGAACAGATGCATACTGGTAAGTAGCATATTCCATCTTCCATAAGTGGTGCTAGCACAAGCTTACACAGGCTGCAATGGCAGGCCTGTAGTTACAAATTGAGTGGTCTCTCATGGGTGGTATAATACATGCTTCAGCCCATGGGGGACCCCTGGTGTACCTATGCCCTGGGTACCTTAGTACCATATACTAGGGACTGATAAGGATACACCAGTGTCCAATCTGGGATGTACCCAAGTACTTACCATACCAATGTAGGGGAGAAAGCACAGAGACTTGGGTCCTGATTAGCAGGATCCCAGTCACACTAGTCATAAACAGCATTACATCAGGCAAAAAGTGGGGGTAACTATAAAAGAAGATTCTTCTTTCCTACAGCAACTAGTTAAGATTCATCAGAAGAGGCAGAACCATACTATCTGCTTGCGACACCAATGGAAAGACAAACCTATTGCATGCGCCCTGTGGCTAGTATCAGTAATGTATGATCCTATTATCGAGGAAAACACCATCCTAGTCCTACTTGATCTAAACAATTGGAGGCTGAAGTCAACTCACCCATAACCAACAATGAGGTTAAAAGATAGGCTACAAAAAACTCCAAAAGCATTTAATAGCGAACTCTGTTCACCAAAACAAGCCACGTACAGTATTTCAGCCCTTTCTATTGCCTTTCACTATTCACCGATTTGTCTAAGGACCTCCACCCTTCCAGAAAACAGGGACAGGACTGGCTGGTTCAGCAGAGGCTTAAAGCCAATAGCAGCTGCAAACATCTCTCTAAAATGAAGAAATAAAATGTTAAACACTGACAAACTTCACTTGATGTCACTGTCGAATATATGAAGCCACTTTCAGGAAAGTAAGACTTCACATGTCTTGCTGCACTGAAGCAACGTGCCATCCTGAGAACTGCACAAAACAGTTGATGAATTCCAGAATGCACTTCTACTGGCCTAGTTCAATCACAAGATCTCTACAACACACTGGCAATACAAGGGTAACAATGGCATCATCAAGAATCATTACTCTAGCTGGCCAAAAGGGTTGCTTTCTCTTGAACAGCTCACCTCCATTACATTGGCTGAAATCATTAAAGCAATTGAAGATGCTGGTTCTCTAGCATACTTTTGCCCTCTTTATGAAAATGTTCCTCTCCACCTTGATACACTCCCACCATTATCCACCATCAGCCGCTTCCTGTCCTCTGTCATGTCCATTAACGATCTAAAGGCCTCCCCTATAAAGGCAGTGTACAAGAAACAAGACCTTGACCACTAGACACATCCAGCTTCAGATCAATCCCGATCTTCAGTGAAGCATTCTTGAGCAAAGTCTTTGACAGATTAGCTCACTTGGTATAAACAGCCTTCTTCCAGACTGCCAAACAGGATTGGCACTAGAAGAGGGCCCAGAATAGCATCTAATATGCCTCGGCAGTCCTCCACAGACAACAAAGGAGGCACTCCCTTCTTCTATACCTATATTCTTCCCCCCAAACGGTTCACAAACCCTCCTTACTAGAGCAGTTGAGTGGTCCCAAATTTCAAGGTACCACCTTGAATTTGATATCCAATCCTATTGAAATATCCCATATACTCACGAGTGCACCTTTCAGGAATTCCTATTTTTGCCCTTGGACACAAATGCAAGTCAAGCTCCACAATTGTCTCTCTTCTGCCACTCAGACATCATCAGATTCGTCAACCTTACCTGCTACACCTATGCTACTGACCCCAGGATCCTTCTTGTGCTGAAAATCACAGAAAGCTGGAATAATCCTGGCCTGACAAAGTATATCTCGAGAGCAATGTTAGGCTTTGCTCCTCAGAAACTAAAGGTATAAACTGGACTGAGCACCATCTAACTGTCATTTGCCTTTGTTCCCCACAAAGGCCTTGAAAAATCTACTTGCCCAGTCACTTTTGCAAGTCAAATTTTATCAGGACGAGCTATTTTTTAGGGCTTACTTTTCCTTTCTAGTGAGAGAGTTTGAGCTGGCAAAGAACAGGTGTTCTGTTCAATCAGAAAGGGAATGAGCAATAAAGATGCCGTTGTATTTTGTTTCTGTCTTGTCACATTTGCTGTTCAGATATCATATGTCAGCTTATTTCTTCTTGCAGATGTATGCTTATTTTGTCATGGAAATTGGGGTTTACATTTTTTTTCTCTGAGTGCAAAGTTAGAGGATTTTGTAAAGTGAACTGTCTGAACAACGGCGTGTGAAATGAGACTATGGGATATCATATTTTTTTTCATAACGCAGCATTTGAATAGCTTGTAACTGAACTGTACAAATATTTTTTTTTTAAATAACAATTGGGAAAGCATGTTTTTTTGTAATTCTGAAGTGTGATAGAAACAAAGATTTAATATGATTAAAACAAATTAGAAAACCTTACCTTGTGATTTGCAAATTATATATAATTGCTGAAACCCAATTTCCACATATTATCGTTTGTACACTGTATACTATAATCAGCTAAAACGACATGTCAGTGGAAAGCTTTGTGGCCATTTCATTGGAAAATGTGCTGTCTGTAAATGGCAGTGCAATACCACATCATGCTTTAGTAATGTATTTATTAAAAGTGGGAGTATTTAAACATGAAATGAGTAACATACCTGCTCCTCCACAATGACTATTAGTGAACAAAGAGGCATGTCAGGGTTCGTGGATCCTATAAGTGGGCTAGATTCTTCATACATTAAGCAAAAGTTTAGTCTATTAAATTAAACAAAATATTTTTTGTTTGTACAGCAGACATGCTGAACTCTCCTATTTGAAGGTGCTCTTATATGCGATAATGAAGAAAATGGCAACTTTGTGAAATAACATATTTGCCTAGGATCACACAATTTGAGGCCAGTTTTTGAACTTAGTGTAGTATTTAGATAAAGTTGATTTTTAAGATCACTAGACCTACAGGTCTGCATACATTTGCCTGCCACAGGATCATGCAGCTCTGGAATGGAGCCACCACACAGCTTCTACACATCTACATCCATGATCATCCCAGCCCTTAAAGCTATCTATCCACTGGCTGTCAGTGTCAAGACACATTTCCTTGAAAGTTTTCTGCATCCGATGGGGCATGGCACTGGAACAATCTTTTTACATCACAAACTCCAAACCTACTGCCAGAGATGAACCCTCAGATCCAAGATCCACCTAAAGATGCGTATCACCATCCCTCCATTCAGTTAGTCTAATTCTGTACTCTTGTAAAGAAAGACGGCACAAATGTCGCCATTTCAGTGTTGCATAGAAACTGATCTCATTGTTGCTCATTAACAGGTAACAAATAGTAACCCTCCCTCCATTCCATCCAAAAATAAAGCATAGCTCATCTGAAATCCCCTCAAGGGTCTATGATCCATATTAATCAGCACTTACATTTACCTTCCATCAGGGTTCTTGTAAAGTGACTACTCACCCGTGGGAGTCTCATGGCGCTGAGTGGGTAGAGGGTGGATCTGCGGTTTTGAGGTCCTTCCCGAATTGGGGCAGCGATGGTGATTGCCTGAGGTGTAGTAGCATGGAGTTCCAGGTCTTTGCAGCGAGGTAGGAGAAGGATCTTCATCCAGCGGTGATCATGCGGGTCTGTGGGATGGTGGCCAGGGACAGTTGGGCAGAGCGGAGCTGTCTGGTGGGAGTGTAGAAGGAGAGGCGGTGTTTCAGGTACGCAGGGCTGGCGTTGGGGAGGGCTTTGTAGGCGTGCATGAGGAGCTTGAAGGTAATTCATTTGTTGATAGGTAACCAGTGAAGGTATCTCACGGGGCCGGTGATGTGGCTGCAGCATGGGATGGTCAGGATGAGTCTGGCAGAGACGTTTTTAATGTTCTGCAGTTTCTTTTGGAGTTTCTGGGTGGTGCCGGCATGGAGTGTGTTGCCGTAGTCGAGGCGGCTGCTAACAAGCGCATGGGTGACCGTTTTTCTGGACTCGGGGATTCACTTGAAGATCTTCTAAAGCAGGCAGAGCGTGTGGAAGCAGGAGGTCGAAACGGTTTTGATTTGGCAGTTTATTGAGAGCGAGTAGTCTAGGATGGTACCTTTGATCTGCTCCTTCCACCCCACAATGAGGAACTATGCAGGCAGCTAGATCTCAAAAATCACACCACAGGATTGCAACTCAACCGCTTATGTCACTGACTCAACCTGCAGACCGATTTAGACCACAGCCACCCAGAAACTAAACCTCAAGGCTTAACAGCACTGAACTGGCTCCTATCTAGTAGAGAAGAATGGACATGTTGTAGAGTCAGATGAGTAAAGTCAGTGTTGTGGCCCTATAAGATGTGAACTATCAGTTTCATGTGAATTACCCATTCAAGTCTTAAACAGATTAATTGAGCTTTTCATGCTTTAGCAGTTGATGTTGTTGAAATGAGTAACTTTGCACAAAACGTGGCAGTACCATCTGCTTAAAAGTGATCGCAGCCTCAAGATGTTTGTGTATCGTTTTGAAAGATCTTGTATTAATGAATGCCTAGTATTTTGCGCAAGACAAAGTATTTCCACATGAACTAAAGCTTTTAATATTTAGAAATACCTTTTAACAAAGATGTTATTTCTTTTTGTAGTTCAAACAAGCAGTGTACAAACAAACAATGAAGTTATTTGCAGAGTTGGAAATCAAGCGGAAAGAGCGAGAAGCGAAGGAAATGCACGAAAGGTAATTGTATTTACATAGCGCTTACTACCCCTGACAGTTTGCTAGCACTCTATCCTGAGGACTTTGTATTATTTAAAATTTGTGCTTTTCATGACTGAGTAAAGCTGCTCAGGGCTAAAACCATTTCTAGAGATAATCATTCCTGGAAGCTGCCTTAATCGCTTTTTGATTGACCTAGTACAGAGACAGTGATTGCTGTTTTGATAATTGTTTTGAGGTACGCGCCAATGGTTTCTAGATGGAACTTGAAAGTTATGTTCTTCCTTATTCTTGACTAACACCCTTGAGTGACTGTTTTGTTTTTATTTATTTTTTTCCTTGGGGAGTTTTTTTTCTTGTATCCTGCTCTTCTCATGGTTGCACTTTGCACCTCTTAGATTTCACAAAGGGACATTTTTGTTTCTGTGAGGTTTGTATCACTCCAGGCATCATCTGATCTGTTGTGCAGTCATTCAGTCTATACATGTAAATCAGCATTTTCTTGCTTCTGTGTATCGGTCTTGAATGTTTTTGACAAACCCTTTTTTTTCGGTTTCTGCAGCTCCTTCTTCAAGGACCCCTTGTCTTAGGCCCATTAAAGTCTGCCATGATCGCAAGAGCTCCTTAATGTTCTGGCTACATAGCCAATCAAAGCATCCCATAAGTGCCATTCCAGGCTAACACCTAGGGGTCCCCAGGCTGGGCCTAGTGAGATATGCAGGCCATGTGACAGTCATAATCCTTCATGTTTTGCTGTCTGACTCAGAGGGTGACCCAGAGGGGCCTTCTGGGCCTTTTCCACTCGATCATGAATATGCATAGTCTATATTTCATGTAAATCAAATTCTTGCAGGCTACTCAAGCTTAGCATAGGTGTAACGAGAATTTTGCATGTTTTGGTTAACTACTAAAATTAATGGCCTACGTGTATTGGTGAGCGTTCATTAATTAACAAAATATCTATTTTCTTTCAAGAACTATCAAGCAGAATCTTGTAATTCATTTGCAAGTGATGGGCCAGTAAAATGTAGGTTGAATACTTTGCATTTGGTGTTTTGAAACATTGGGTACCATTGTTGTGTTAGTGGAGGTATGATCAAAATAGGTGTTGGTCCCCACAGACCAGTGAATGTAGCTGCTGCGTTGCATGGTGTCATGACACCTTTAAAGTTGTGCTGAAGTGTGACTGGGCCAAGCAGCAAATGGATTAATGAATTGTATGAAGGTGCTGGAACAAAGTTCACAAAGGGGATGCCCTGACGTTGGTCGTGGAAGGACTGCAAGGAACTATGGGCGATTTTGTGAGAATCGCAATTAGGTAATTGCAATTTGCAATATATGAAACTCCATGAGTTTCATATGCCGATTCGTAGTGGGTCGCAAACTGACCTACCTCATTAATATTAATGAGGTATATCTGAATTTGCGACCCCCTAGGAATCGCAAAAATCACAGGGATGGTGGCAGGCTGAGGTCAGCAGACCACCATCTCTGTTATTGCTTTTAAATAAAGCAATCTTTTTTTTTTGGTTGTAACGCAGCCAGTTTTCCTCAAAGGAAAACAGGATGCTTAAAAAAAAAAAAAAAAAAAAGTTTTCATTTCATTTTTTAATAGTAGGCAGTGGTCCGTGGGACCACTCCCTGCTCTTAAAAATGCTTTTACAAACATTCACAAAGGGGAAGGGGTCCCTTGGGGACCCATCCCTATTTGCGAATGGGTTACCACCTACTTGAAGTAGGTGGTAAAATGCAAATGTTTTGCGACAACATTTCGGTAACAAAACTTTCATACATACCGATGCGATTCGATATTAGGAAGGGACGCCCTTAACACGCCCCTTCCTAATACCGAATCACAAAACCCAATTTGCGATTCAGTAACAGGTTACTGAATCGCAATTTGGTTTGATGCATGTGAAAAGCCTTTTTTGCGTTCGCAAACAGGGTGATTCTGCGAATTGGCCCGTTTACAAACTCAAAAAGGCTTCATACATGTGACCCTATGTATGTTGTAGGGAACAACATGCCATCAATTTAGGAGGCAGTGGAGAGAGCACAAATAACCAGCCCAGAAAAAAACTGTGCAGGATCTGATACCTTGTCTCCTCATATCTCTACTGTTGAAAGTGCATTAAAGGTATATAATGGCAGGAGCCAGAGATTGCAGCAGTTCAAAAGCTGTGCTTTTACAACTGTTGCCACCTCAGAAACTAAAGTAACATTTCTGTAGACTAAAGCTAGTGGGATGAACACCCTAATTTTGGACTTGTTTCTGCCCACTGCTCATGGGAGCCTTTCAAAAGAGGTGCTGAACTTGTCAAGTGACGTGATTTTGGATGGAGGTGCATCTAGCGAGATTTCAGTTTTATGTACCTCACTTTTGCAAGCCAGATTTTGTTCTGTGAATTATGCGGGCCAGGACAAAATTCTAGCAGTGCAAATTCATGATGGAGGAATGTATGTACCAAACCAGCAGCAAGGAAGGATAACGTGACCTTGAACAACTTCAAAATACACATCATCCTTGACTTCAACCTTGTCACTTTTGTGATACAAGCAGGACTTGCAAGTCATTATTAGCAGACGGTTGAGGTCTAATTGCATTTCCTAGTGTGACTTTGGATCAAAGTAGGAGTAAAGACTTAATGAGGGTCCACTGGATTGACTTTACGATAAAGAAGACCAAATCATCTAGCCAAATAGGGTTGATTATGGTCACATTCATTTGTCTTAAGTGGCAATCGTAGTGATGGCCTGAGGTGCTGTCCGGATGTGCTGTGACTATAGTGCTGTAGAATGCACAAATGTGCTATACGTGTGTGATACGGAGAAACCAGATATTTTGAGTTACAATTTTAACAGTGGATGGCTGAGTGATCACCATGGTGTGCAGAGGTATCAAGGTATGGACACTGTTATATGTTTTACAGTACTAAAAAAGATCTTTCCTTTTACGGTGTTTTCCATGCCAGCAGAAACCTTTCCAGTTTTATGTGCTCTTTATGGCAGGTATTGTTGTAACTGCTTTGCTTATCTTGCATTAAAAAAAGTAAACCATAAGTAGTTTTTAAAACCGAATTTTTTCATAATTGTGCTGCTAATTATTAATCATAATACATCACCTTTATTTTACCATGCAGGAAGAGACAACGGGAAGAAGAAATTGAGACTGCAGAAAAAGCAAAACGTGATAGAGAATGGCAGAAAAATTTTGAGGTATTTTTGTATGCAAGAAGTGTTCTAATGCCAGAGTTGTAATACTATTAATGACTTTTGCTATGAAGTGTTTGCTGTGTCCTGTAGGTTTGCAAGGGTTAACAGAATTGCAACCACTTCTACAATCAGTTTCTCCTTCTCCAGGCTGTTTTGGGATGATCTTCCCAGCAGAACATTTTGCTCAGGTAAAAAAAAAAAAAGGCCTGAAGAACATATGCACGACCCGCCCATGACTGATGTTACTAAGTTTAATATCCTATGAACTCTGCCATCTCTGTTCGCTCAAGATGCTTCACATTTAAATCATCCTGTCAGCTTAGCCTAACCCTGCTGGCAGGTACTAGACCAAATATGCTTCTATTACAGCAGGACAGGCTTTTTTCCTGTTTGACAAGGCTGGCAATAGTCAAAGATTTGTCTTCATCTAGATTCTCACACCTTTGTACTTTGCCTTCCAATTGTTGCCTGTAAAAGTCAATTCAGTCCTTTGTAATGGACCTTTTATCAATCCTCTTGTTTATTATAAAAGAAACTAAGCTACTGGCCTTTAAAAAATATTGTACCTCCCCCTTGTCCCAATTATTGAATTCTGATCTTTGGCACGTGCACCCGCTATAGGCACCTGCTGCTCAAAGGTGCAACCCTATGGTCCTATTATACCATAAAACACAAATGTTGCTGCACTGGAGAGCCAATGTTAATTTAAAGAAGTCCAATTCCAAATTTTAAATGTTCCATATCCTCTTTATTTTACTTGTGTAGACACAAAATGAAACTCCAGACATTACAGCAAAAGCCAACGTGTTTCGTTCACCACATTTGAACTTCTTCAGGGCAAATACATTTCATATCCGTTAATCATTTATTCCTTGATTCTACCTGCCACCATGAGGAAGAGTCCTTCATGCGTGGATAGGATCTCTATTCACAATTAAACCGATTTTCACAATAGTTCAGGCCAGTCCACCCATATGATTGACACCTTGATTAATGTCCTTAGGTGCACAATCAGTCGCTCACACCCGGTTCTCCAAATTATTAATTCTGGTTACTGCCTGGAGTTCATCAACACTCCTCCAAACATTCCCCTAAAATCGCACAGACTTTCACCACATCACCTAGACCTTCTCAAACAGAAAGTACAATCCCTGCTACTAAAACAAGCCATAGAGCCCGTACCGCCTTAGCATTGGGGGTCGGGCGTGTACTCCTTTTACTTTCTAATTATAAAAAAGGACGGCTCTCTCAGACCCATATTGGATCTCAGAGACCTCAACCTTTACATACAGTCAGACCACTTTCACATGGTAACACTGCAGCAAATAATGCATCTTTTGCAAAAGGGCGATTTTCTTTCTACTCTAGATTTAAAGGACTCCTACTTTCATATTCCAATCCATCCGGCTCACTGCAAATTTCTCAGGTTTGTGGTAGCAGGTCAACACTACTAATTCAAGGTGCTCCCATTCGGAGTCACCACTGCCCCCAGAGTCTTCACAAAATGTCTGACGGTAGTAGATGTGCATCTCAGAAGACAAAGCCTACATGTCTTTCCCTATCTGGATGACGGGCTCATCAAAGCCAGCACATATCAGCAATGTCGCAACCACACTTCAGTAACCATTAAGCTGCTTCAACAGCTAGGGTTCTCAGTCCATGTGTTAAAATCACATCTTCAGCCAAACAAGGTTCAGGATTACCTAGGAGCCACTCTAGATACTCAAAAGGCTCTAGCGTATCCCAATGCAGCCAGAATTCAAAACATTCAGGCACTCGTTCTCAAATTTCAACCCACTCGGTCACTTGCGGCTCGAGTGTTTAATCAACTTCTGGGAATGATGGCATCTTGCATCCTGATAGTTTCCCACGCCATGTTACACATGCGTCCACTTCAAGAGTGTTTAGCCAGTCAGTGGAACCAGTCACAGGGTCTATTAACCAATCCAGTGTTGATAAGCGGCCGTACGCATTGCTCTCTGCAGTGTGGAACACACAAAACCTGTCTAAAGGGTGGCCGTTCATAGACCTGCTCCAGAGACAGTGTTAACAGCGGACGCATCCCTTACTGGCTGGGGAGCTCATCTTCAACAACACACAGTGCAAGGGCGGTGGAGCCTACAGCAAAGGTTGCTTCACATCAATCATTTAGAACTCATGGCACTCTTTCTAGCGCTCAAAGCCTTTCGAGATCACCTCTCTGGCAAAGCTGTACTAGTCCGAACCGACAACATGACAGCTATGTATTACATACAGAAGCAGGGAGAACACACTCTCTCCAACTGTCCCACTAAGCCCAAGACATCTGGAAGTGGGCGATACACCACAACATTTAGCTCCTAGCAGAACATCTCCTAGGAGTCAACAATCAGATTGCGGAACCCCTCAGCAGGCTAAGCTGTCAGATACACGAGTGGGAACTTCACCCTCCGGTTCTCCACCCATACTTTCAAGCCTGAGTAGTCCCTCACATAGACCTGTTCGCTACACCCGAAAACGCAAAATGCCAAAGCTTCGCCTCCAGGTATCCACACCCGTTGTCCAAAGACAATGCTCTATGGATGAACTGGTCAGGGATATTTGCCTACGCTTATCCGCCTCTCCCACTCATTCCAACAGTGGTTCAGAAACTCAGGCAAACATCGCTCACGCTAATACTAGTAGCACGTCAACCCTGTTGGAACTCTCTGGTTCCACACCAAAAATTACATTTAACTCCCAGTCTCCTCACACAGAGCCATGGAGAAATCAAATACCCAGATCCCAAACAGCTGAACCTTGCGATCTGGCTCCTGAAGTCATAGAGTTTGGTTATCTCAACCTTCCACCAGACTGTATGAACATAATTAGAGAGGCCAGGAAGTCTACCACAAGGGCCTGCTACGCAGTCAAATGGAAGCGTTTTGTTATCTATTGCAATAACAATCACATCAACCCTCTTGATGCTTCCATACTGAACATACTGTGCTACCTACTACATTTGCAGCAGTCCGCATTGGCCTATACATCCATCAGACTGCATCTTGCTGCTATAGCAGCTTACCTTCAAAATGGGCAACACTTATCACTATTTCGGGTGTCTGTCATCAAAGCATTCATGGAAGGGCTAAAAAGGGTAATATCACCAAGACTTCCACCTGCCCCAGTATGGAATCTTAACATAGTCCTCACAAGACTAATGGGTCCGCCATTTGAACCCATGCACAAATGTGAACTACAGTTCTGTAGTAGGGGATCTCTGTGTATAGTCATAATCTAGTGAATAGTCCCGCCCATGTGCGTGGACCCCGGAGCAATAAAAAATAATCTCTAAAAGGTGACAAATCATGCAGACCTGCATACACCTTTAAGAGAGAATTTAATTTAAAGACAGATAATGCAGCCTATACCCACAGGCTACACTGTCCAGTACTTCAACTAGAATTCCACCAATATCCACAAACAGCACTGCCTGTCTAGTTTTTCTCCACATAGGAAAAAACCCTGCCTCTACCAGCAAAAGCCTCTGGAATGATAGAGAGGAAGGAGTGGACAGACAAGCCCCATAGGCTGCCATTATGTGGCTTGGAACAGGATACTGTGCCTTTAAGAAAACTTTCCAGTTTTCCAGAACTTTCCCCAGTATCCCAGAATGCCCAGCAGGTCCCATTTACTTTCAGTTCTTTTTTCCGGCTCCTGCTAGCAGGACCCTGGAGCATTGAGCTCTCCCTTTTGCAAGGGTTTCATTGAGATTTTGGCAATTTTTGTCATTTTTTCTTGTGTTTAGTAGCTGGTACTGTCAACATGCCTGGCTTGTTCGACAAGTGCCCGGAATGTGGTCGAAAGAAGGCTAAAACTGACCCACACGAGGTGTGCATAGCTTGCCTTCCCCAGTCCCACGTGCCTGAAAGCTGTACCATCTGCCACTCGTTTTCAGCCAGGACCCTGAGGGACAGGATGAAGAGCAGGCTTCAAGCTCTGGAGGAGCGAAGACTGAAGGCACCAGGTGGGTCTGGAGGGGCTGATTTGGCCCATACTGAGGCCTCTGGGGGGCTCCCCAGGGGCAGGAAGACCAGTAAGCGCTCCCACTCCCCGTCGACGTCGAGGGCGTCGACGGCGACGTCGAGGAGGATGACCACCGTCTGTTCGCCGTCTCCCCAGGGCTCTGGGGAGAAGCGGCGTCGACGATCGCCGTCGAGGGACCTGAATAGGCTGCCGTCGACTACATCGGCGTCGTCGGCGACGACGCCGTCGTCGGCTTCGTCCAGCGGTCGGCGTCGAGTGAAGACCCGGCGTCGGCGTTCGGCGTCGAGGGATCGCAGCTCGCCGTCGATGAAGAGGAGAAGGAGATCGACGTCGAGGCGAAGGTCGCCGTCGAGGCGAAGGTCGCCGTCGAGGCGACGGTCGCCGTCGAGGCGGAGGTCGCCGTCGAGGCGACGGTCGCCGTCGAGGCGGAGGTCGCCGTCGAGGCGACGGTCGCCGTCGAGGCGACGGTCGCCGTCGAGGCGGAGGTCGCCGTCGAGGCGGAGGTCGCCGTCGAGGCGGAGGTCGCCGTCGAGACAAAAGTCGACGCCGAGGAAGAGAGAGTCGCCGGGATCGGTGTACTCGGTGGTGTATACCCCGCCTCGGATGCCTCCGTCGCCTCCTCCTCTCCCACCTCTGCCACCGCCTCCTCCACCGCCGCCACCTCCTCCACCAACGTCTCCACCTCCGCCACCGCCTCCTCCACTACCGCGGCCGCGGACGCTGTCTCCGCCACCCCAGCCTCTGTTGCTGCCACGCACTCCGGGGACTAGGGTGTCGCCGGTGGACGACTTGGTCTCGTTCCAGGAGGTGCTGTTGCGAGGGGCTGCGAAGCTGAATATCACGGTGACGGTTCCAACACCCACGACGTCCGTGATATTTGAGACGCTTCATAAAAGACACTTGTCTCGCCCCCTCCTGCCTCTCGTGCCTGGACTGGTGGAACCAGCCTTGGAACTGTTCCTCACTCCCGCAACGGCGAAGGCCGCTCCGTCCAGGCTCATGAAGAAGTATAGGGCCCCGGAGTCGGATCCGTCCTTTTTGAGAGTGGACCCGAAGCCGGATTCGGTTATCGTGACGGCGGCGAGAAAACAACATGCGACCGCCCCGGCCTCCACGGTTCCACCGGACAAGGAAAGCCGCTGGCTGGACTCTGCGGGCAGGAAGGTGTGTGGTACCGCCGCCACCACGATGAAGGCGGCGAGTGCAGCGGCGTTGTTGGGCCGTTACGACCGGGCCCTGTGGGAATCCCTGCAGCAATATGCGGACCTCCTGCCACGAGACAAGAAGGAGGACTTCTTGGAGACGGTGCGCGAAGGCATGCTGGTTTCTAACCAAACGATCAGCGCAGCGGCGGATGTATCGCTATTGGCCGCCCACGCCTACTGTCATGGCGTCCACCAGCGGCGCCATTCCTGGTTGCGCATGACGTCCCTCAAGCCGGAGGCGCAGCAAAGAGTGGCCAACCTGCCCTTCTCGGGGGAAACCCTGTTCAGGAAGCATGCGGACGATGAGATGGCCCGCATGAAGGCTGAGGCGGAAACCCTGACGGCCGTCGGGTTAGAGAAGGCCGAGAAAAAGAAACGACCGTTCCAGAGGAGGTTCGGGTCGTCGGGCCGAGGGCGTGGGCAGGGCTCGGGACAGCAGCAGCCACAACAGCAGCAGTTCCGCAAGCCCTTCCAGAAGCGCCAGAGGGGTAGAGGAGGCCAGCAGGCTACTACCACAAACAAGGGCCCGGCCGGGTCTCGGCCCTGAGCTGTTACTTCCCCCTCAACCGTTACCCACTCCAGTGGGGGGAAGCATTCAATTTTTTCCGGCAGAGTGGAGAACAATTACTCAGGACAAGTGGGTGCTGAATATTGTTTGCAATGGATACAGTCTTCGGTTTATCAGCCCGCCTCCAGCGATTCCGCCGGTCAGCTCTCGCTTCCAGCTGAGGGAGCTCCAGGCGGAGGCAGACATCTTGTTGAGAAAAAAGGCGGTAGAAGAAGTACCTTTGTCTCAAAGGGGAAGAGGTCTGTACTCTCGGTTCTTCCTCGTTCGCAAGAAGGACAAGAACGAGTTCAGGCCCATTCTGGATTTGCGACAAGCAAACCAGTGGATTCGCAGAGAGAAGTTTCGCATGCTATCGTTGCACCAGATTTACCCTCAGCTGCAACGGGGAGACTGGCTCTGTGCCATAGATCTACAGGATGCGTACTTCCATGTGCCCATAGCACGGAAGCACAGGAAGTTCCTGCGATTCCAAGTCGGCGCCAATCACTATCAATACACAGTACTGCCATTCGGGCTAAAGTCTGCTCCCAGGACCTTTTCGAAGTGCATGGCGGTGGTGGCGGCACACCTGCGGAGGAACAAGGTGTTTGTCTACCCGTATCTGGACGATTGGCTGATCAAGGCATCATCCTTCGAGGAAGCGCAAGAACACTTCCGATGGACGTGCGAGCTCTTGAACAAGCTGGGGTTACACGTCAACATGTCCAAATCGGTCCCGTCTCCGGTACAGTGCATACAGTACCTGGGGGCCTCCATAGATACGCGGTCAGCAAGCGTGTCTCCTTCGGAGGAGAGACGGTTATCACTCCTTCGGAAGGCTCAGGACCTCAGGACTGCTCCATCGACGACTGTGAGGAAGGTGTCGTCTCTACTGGGATCGATGGCCTCCTGTATCTTCCTCACTCCGCACGCACGTCTACACATGCGACCACTGCAGGAGTGCTTGGAGGATCAGTGGGATCAGAGGACAGGCTCTTGGGACGACAAGATCCGACTGTCTCTACATGCTCGTCAGTCTCTGAAGTGGTGGTGTTCGGCGGAAAACCTCCTCAAGGGGGTTCCCTTCCACAAGGACATTCCCACGACTAATGTGGTGACGGATGCTTCTCTCCAGGGCTGGGGTGCGCATTCCGGGGACCTGCAGATTCAAGGGAAGTGGTCTCCTTTGGAATCGACGTACCACATCAATTTCCTGGAACTCAGAGCTGTCTTCCTGGCACTGAAGGCTTTCCTTCCGTCCTTCCAGACCAACTCGCTGCTGATACAGACGGACAATACAACCACGATGTATTACCTCAACAAGCAGGGGGGGTCGAGATGGCGCACTTTGTCGCAGGAGGCGCAGGCGATCTGGCGCTGGCTGCTGGCCCGAGGACTGACGATTACGGCCACGCATCTGCCAGGGGTGCAGAATGCTCAGGCGGACGCCTTGAGCAGGCTGATTCAGGAAAACCACGAATGGGTCATAAACGACGAAGTACTAGGAGAAGTCTTCGCAAGGTGGGGGACTCCAGACGTAGATCTGTTCGCCACCGCCGAAAACAGCAAATGCCGAGACTTCGCATCCAGGTACTACCAGCGGGGGACGCTGGGGAATGCGCTATGGATCGATTGGTCGAACAGCTTTCTGTACGCTTTTCCACCCATTCCCCTGATTCCGGCGGTGCTCATCAAGCTGTCCCAGTCCAGGGCGCGGATGATCCTGATCGCCCCGGAGTGGCCCAGGCAGTGGTGGTTCACGGACCTTCTTCACCGGTCTCTCCTTCCTCACATGCGATTGCCGTGCAGGCCGGACCTTCTCACGAAGTTCGGGGGGCGGATGGTGCACCCCAACCTCTCGTCTTTGAGTTTGGCGGCATGGCTCCTGAAATAGTGCAATACGGTCATCTGAATCTACCAGACGATTGTATGGACATTCTGAAGGAGTCTAAGCGACCTTCCACTAGGACATCCTATGCTTACAAGTGGAAGAGGTTCTGTATCTGGTGTAAGTCCAAGAACTTTGATCCGACAACATGTAAGGAAGATGTCATCCTTCCATACCTTTTGCATCTGGCGCAGTCTGGCCTTTATTTCCATTCCATTAAGGTTCATCTGGCTGCTTTGACTGCTTACAGGAAGTGCCCTTCACAGACGTCCTTCTTTCAGATTCCTGTGGTCAAGGATTTTTTGGAAGGCTTGAAGAAGGTGTTTCCTCCTGTCAGACTTCCCTCGCCTTCTTGGGACTTGAATGTGGTGCTGTCCAGACTGATGAGGGAGCCTTTTGAACCTATTCACAAGGCTTCATTGCAGCACCTATCCTGGAAGGTGGCGTTCCTAGTGGCCATTACATCGGCCCGCAGGGTGAGTGAACTTCAGGCATTATGTTGTCAAGAACCTTATACTGTGTTTCATGCTGCTAAGGTTGTGATGCGTACTCACCCTAAGTTCCTTCCTAAGGTTATCTCTGACTTTCATGTCAATCAGACCATAACTTTACCTACGTTCTTTCAGAATCCCTCTTCACCAGCGGAAAGGGCTCTCCATTCCCTGGATGTTCGAAGGGTGTTGAAATTTTATCTGGATAAGACCAAGGATATTCGTAGGTCTGACCAATTGTTTGTTAATTATGGCTCAGTCAGGACTGGTCTTGCGACCTCTAAGCAGTCCATCTCTCGGTGGATTGTGTCCTGCATACAGTTGTGTTATCAAAAGGCTAATAAGACCTTAGGGGGTAAACCTAAGGCTCATTCCACCAGGGGCAAAGCTGCCACGACGGCTTTGCTGCGTAATGTTCCGATTGCGGAAATCTGTAAGGCGGCCACTTGGAAGTCGGTCCATACCTTTGCTGCGCATTACTGTCTGGACACGGATGCCAGGGCAGATGCTCAGGTTGGGCAGGCTTCGCTGCGAAATTTGTTCGCACAGTAGTGGTAGTGTCTTGTGTGTTCTCCACCGCTTTTGTTGTGTGGGGATGGGCTTGCCATTCTATTCACTAGATTATGACTATACACAGAGATCCCCTACTACAGAAGGAGTAGTTTCTTTTCTGTAACTCCAGTTCTGTAGTAGGGGTATCTCTGTTATAGTCATAAGCGCCCGCCCTCCTTCCCGGTGGAGAGATACTTATTCATATGTAGAATGCTACAGGTCTGGCGTGCTACGCCTTCAAAAAGAACTGAAAGTAAATGGGACCTGCTGGGCATTCTGGGATACTGGGGAAAGTTCTGGAAAACTGGAAAGTTTTCTTAAAGGCACAGTATCCTGTTCCAAGCCACATAATGGCAGCCTATGGGGCTTGTCTGTCCACTCCTTCCTCTCTATCATTCCAGAGGCTTTTGCTGGTAGAGGCAGGGTTTTTTCCTATGTGGAGAAAAACTAGACAGGCAGTGCTGTTTGTGGATATTGGTGGAATTCTAGTTGAAGTACTGGACAGTGTAGCCTGTGGGTATAGGCTGCATTATCTGTCTTTAAATTAAATTCTCTCTTAAAGGTGTATGCAGGTCTGCATGATTTGTCACCTTTTAGAGATTATTTTTTATTGCTCCGGGGTCCACGCACATGGGCGGGACTATTCACTAGATTATGACTATAACAGAGATACCCCTACTACAGAACTGGAGTTACAGAAAAGAAACTACTCCTTCCTTACTTGGAAAACAGCTTTCCTAATTGCAAATCACTTCATTAAGGAGAGTGGGTGAACTAAAGGCACTAACCATAGAAGAACCCTTGTTCCAGTTACATAAAGATAAAGTAGTTCTTCGTACCAACCCCACATTGCTACCTAAGGTTGTATCAGCATTTCACATCAATCAGTCGGTTGAATTACCTGTATTCCTCCCTGAGCCTGACTCTGTTGCAGAACAAGCTTTACATACCTTAGATGTCAGAAGAGCTCTTTTGTATTACACTGAAAGAACAAAATCATTTCGTAAAACTTAACTCTTTGTAGCTTTTGCACCACCTCACAAAGGCAATCTTATCTCCAAATCAGGAATTGCTAGGTGGATTAAGTGTATTCAGATTTGTTATCAAAAAGCCAAAAAAACCCTAACAGTACCTCCTAGAGCACATTCCACTCTCAGGTTAGGGGCTACCATGGCTTTCTTAGGTAATATCCATATACTAATGATTTCTGCAAAGCTGCAACATGGTCTATACCACGCACATTCACCAAACACTATTGTGTAAATGTGTTAGCAAGACAATAAGCTAATGTGGGTCAAGCAGTACTTAAAACGTTATTTCAGACAACTTCCAACGGTTACAGGATAGCCACCGCTTCGGGGAGACTGCTGTATAATCTATGCAAAGCATGTGATCAACAGCTCACATGCCTCGAACGGAAAATGCTACTTACCCAGTATGCATCTGTTCTTGGCATGTGGAGCTGTAGAATCTCATGCGCCCACCCACCTCCCCGGGTACCTGTAACTGCTGTAGTTCTCTGTTTTACTAAACATACTTGCGCATGAACATCTCTAGTCTTTACTACAACTCCATTCTCTCACCCTCTGCGGAAAACAATCTGAAGATGGAGTCGATGACCATTCGCACTATCACCTAAGGGAGAAGTCCCCTACCTTGTGACAAGGGAAAACTTCTTCCAGAAAAACAAAGCGCAAACATCTGGACCCAACACTAGATGGTGATCTCATGCAAAGCATGAGATTCTACAGCTCTACATGCCATGAACAGATGCATAAAGGGTAAGTAGTATTTTCCATTTTAGCTTTTACTTTTATCTGCATGGTGCAGACAACAGTTAAACACTTTTCCTATTCATTATGGGCAAGGATGCATTTTTTGGGGTACCTAAAGCAACCTCTGCTGAGCCACCAATTCTCCCTGTGTTCGGGCCGACGTTCGATTTCCTGTTGGGTTCACTATGTCTTGCATTATCACAGTCTCCTTTCTATAGTGCCAAGTTTTGGTCCAACTCAGCCGAAGCCTCTGTGTGCTCGACGGGTGCATCTTTCTATGTAGGCCTCATGCACGGATAAAGTTAGTAAGTTCTAAATGTTTCATTTGAAAGGGGGTACAAGGCACACCTCAGGGCCTCCACTGAATCTGGCAGCAAGCTTCAAAAGATGTTCTTAAGGGCTCCCAACTTTCCCCCTCCTCCAAACCCAGCTGCATGCCTTTCTTTATTTGGTTTGCATTGATTTAATGCTGAAAATGAATGATTACGAGTGAAATAAAGTGCTGCATTAATGCCGCAAAATTTCCATTTTGTGCCGCAAAAATTACAAATATATGCCGCAATATTATGAGGTGTCTGCCTAGATTGATTATATAATAAAATGTATCTCTCTCTGAAACATACATAATTCTTCCTTGAGAAAGCAGGGAGACATGCCGTCTTTACGACTATACTAAAACCACAACTGCATGATTCACAGAAGCATCTGCAAAAAGAAAGTAAAGCACAAGTGAAAAGCAACCACAGAGAACAGTAAAGATTCCCACAGTGTAGTTCATAATGCTGTCTGATTCTGCACCACCAAACAGATGTGTACTCGTAAGTGTAAAGTTATGTTCGAGGCTTGTGGGCTGTAGATACACATGCTTTACACAAGTCCGCCATCTAGTGTTGGGCTCGCATGATTACAAGTTGTTTTTGTTCCAAGAAGTTTTCTTCAAGTCACGAGGCTGTGTGACTACAACTGCACATGGTCATCAATGCCATCTTCAGATTTTTTTTCACTGACTGGTTCAGATGTAATCTCTCACACTCCGGTTTGAGACTTCTTCGGGCTCCCTTCTGTTCTCCAGTGGATCTCCACTTGACAGTATTGTTTCGATCGCAAAGTTTCATTGTGTCCGAGCGATCACCCTTCTATGTAGCGGGTCTTCGGCTCTCTTCCACAGGCCACACCCAGCCGGGCCTCATTTTCTCCACTTCCAATGTCCTTCGGCGAATGACCTGCTAATGGAACTAACTCCATTTCGCTTATGTTTGAAGTGTCACTCTAAGTATCCCCATACTGACCAACACTCCATTTGTAGCCTATGTGTCTCGTATGTTTTTTCGAGATGAAAGCTGTGAAGCCGGCAAGTCTTTCAGATCAAAAAAGACTCTTCGATCGATGTGCAAGAAATGCAGCGTAGGCAAGCGGGCGGTGTACCGGACATCTTCGGTCGACAACAGGAGGAAGATGAGGAAGCTTCAGCACCGCAGGAGGTATCACTATCTTTCCATGATTACGATACAGAGTCCCAATCCGATTAGGGCTCTTCCACCCTTCAGCTGGCAAAGAAGCATCGGACAGTGAGTACTTTACCCCTGATCCAAAGTTCAAATCAACGGCTCCAACTGAAAAAACTGTTCACCGTCCGCCACTACAAAAAGGCCATGGCGCGCACCGAAAAAATGACTCTGAAGCCCCGCCCTCGGGCTTGGCTCCGAAAGGTCAGCCTGCGGCAGGGGCCTCCACCTCATTGACATCTGGGTCTACGGCCTCTCGTTCATCACAGAAAAGAAGCTATTCAAAAAAATTGAGCGGTGCTGGCGACTCTCTCATAATGCTTCCGACAAAGCACACTTTAAATCAGCCGTATCTAATTATCATAAAAACATAAAACACGCTCAAAAAGCCCATATTGAAATGCAACTCGAGCAGGCCGGGAATGCTCTCAAAACTCTCTATCAGATTCTTAGAACTTTAACTCATCCAGGAGCGTGTAGCAATGAGAAAGCACTGACACAAACTCTGTAATTAAAAATGCACGTATTTTTCAAAGAAAATTGACTTACTATATGATAACATCACCCGAGACGGAAGCGGTCATCATGATTCTCCTGGTGGACACACACCTTTCTAGCCTAATATAATGAAGTTGGAACACATCCCTTTGCTGACGCCCAAGGAGGTAGAATCTCTACTCAATAAGGTTAAATCAGACTCACCGCTCTATCATTCCGGCTAAGACCACCTCACTACTGTCCAAACAGCTCGCCACCCCTATCTGCTCCATACATAAATAAATTGCTGGAAAAAGGTCTTCTCCCCAATGATTGGAAGGCAGCACAAGTAATTCCGATACATAAGAACACGAAGGCCCCTATGGACGATCTCTCCAACTATCGCCCTATCTTGCTGCTTCCCCTGATGAGCAAGATTCTGGAAAAACATAATAAGTATCTCGGACTTAGTTGATGCCTCTGGTTGTCTGGATCCCTCACAGTCGGGATTTAGACACAGCACTGAGTCGGCTTTGATTGCTGTCACTGATAACGTCAGCAGTCCGGCAGCTCTACTGGTGCTGCTTGACCTATCGGCGACCTTCAACACTGTCTGTCACCAAATCCTGCTCAGGAGATTCAGTGAAATTGGTATTCAAGGGACAGCCATGCAATAGCTTCGGAGTTTTCTGGCACACCGGACTCAGACTATCAGCTTGGGCTCTTTCCGTTCCGAGACGACGGTACAGACCAGGGAGTACCCCAGGGATCCTGTCTCAGTCCCACCCTGTTTAACATTTATGTGGCCCCACTGGCAGGAGTACTCGGGGATTTAGGGTTCACTCCTATTTCGTATGCTGACGATACCCAGCTTTTACTCTCCTTTGACAAAAACTACCCCAACGCTCAGTCCATCTTCTCAGAAGGTATGAAGACCATTGTCTGCTGGATGAGAAATAATTTCCTCCTGCTTAATGCGGGAAAAACTGAAATCATGCTGTTCGGCGACACATCTTTGAGATGGTGGCCAGCAGAGCTAGGATCCACTCCTACCCTCGAGACTGCGGTAAAACATTTAGGGGTCCGCTTAGACCAGAAGGTATTCTTGAAGTAACAGGCCTCTGCCACCATCGGTGCCTGCTTCCATGTCCTAAGCCTCCTGCAAAGGGTATTCCCCTTCCTCCCTCTGCCCACCCGGAAAACCCTCATTCAGTCATTAGTACTGAGTCGCCTGGATTATTGCAACGCTCTGCTGATTTCAGCGAATGAAACATCTTTGAAAAGACTACATGTGGTTCAAAATACCACAGCCCGGCTTATCTCTAATGCTCCCTCCCGCACTGCCTCCCTTCCCCTCTTGCAGAGCTTGCACTGGCTCCCAGTGCGCAAGCGGATCCGCTTTAAGATATGCTGTATTGTACATAATTCTTTAAATGGTAAAATCCCCAGTTATCTGAGAGGCAAATTCACAAACTACCAGCCTCCCAGAGCACTGCGTTCTGGTTCTAAATCTCTTCTTGTATTTCCTCGCTGCAAAAAATCCCGGCAGGGAGGTAAAGCATTCTTCCATTTAGCCCCAACCTACTAGAACCAACTACCCATCCTGTTGCAGGAGTGCACCGACCACCTGCAGTTCCGAAGGCTTCTTAAGATGCCACTGTTTTAATTAGATCCCTTCCCTGGCCGACGAAAGCAAAGTCCTAGCGCGGAGAGACCCCTCACGGGGTGATTTGGGCGCTTTACAAACTACAAATCACATCAAATCTGCACCAAAACAAAAACCTACCATTGCGGACATGACCACAGCTCCAACTAAACCAAAGCTTCTTTCACCGGAATGCTTCGTTTTCTAACCAAAATCTCCCCTGGAGCCGATCCTCGTTCTAATGCAAGAACAGCTTGACCCGAAGCAAAAAAGTGCTCCAGATCAGCCTGGACCTAAGAAAATAGAGCTTCAACCAGCAAAACCTCACTCTTCTATAAAAAAAATGTTTTTAAAACAGTCATCATTCCAAGACGTTTTGGACATTCCTCTAAAACCTCCAAAAAAGGATGCTGCCCCTAGCCCATTACACATCCCTATTCCAACTTCACCTAACCCACGAACACCACCCCTACCACCTACTCCACCACCTCACTCAGCACAATTATCTGAGGTAGGTGACATCTCACTCACCCATAATAGAAGATGATGAGGATATACCACAAGGCATACACCCCAGGGATGCTTGGGATGACTGTGTGTTGAACCACAAGGTGATACGGACTCTGATCTTTATCCCACACGACCATCACCACCTGATGATGCTTCTACATATCATGATTTAATATCAAGGGCAGCAGCTTTCCATCAAGTCCCCGTATATAAGGACACAATAGAGGAGGATTTTCTTTTTGAAACTTTATCTAATTCTCAAAGGGGGGCACAATACCTATCACTTCTTAAGGGCATGATATGTCACGCATCAACATTTTTTAAAGACCCTGTCAAAGCTAGAGTCATATCGACACTTATTGACAAATATAAGGCTGCACCATCAGAACCTACGTATATTAGAGGTCAGTTAACTCCGGACTCTCTGGTAGTCTCTAATACATGAAAGAGGGCTAACTCCCAAACATCAGGACATGCACCACCTCCAGATAAAAAGTATAAACTAATAGATGCTTCAGGGAAACGAGTAGCTGTACAACCAGCTAACCATTGGTTAAGCATAGCCAACAGCCAGGCTCTATTAGCTAGATATGACAGAGTCCACTGGGACAAAATGGAGGGGCTCCTTCAACACCTACCAGAGGAACACAGGAAAATGGGGCAGGAAATTGTTAATGAGGGAAAACTCATTACCAGCAATTCCATTAAATGTGCATTAGATGCAGCTGACACCGCTGCTAGAGGTATAAATATTAGTAACCTATTACGTAGGCATGCATGACTCAGTGTTCGAGGATTTAAGCCTGATATACAACAAGCTATTTTACACCTACCTTTTGATAAAGAACATCTTTTCGGACCTCAAGTGGACAAAGCCCATGAGAAAATTAAAAGAGACACAGGTCGCAAAGTCAATGGAGGCTTTACAAACAAGCACATACGTAGTTCCTTTCGTAGGCCCAGTTCTATACAAGGTGCAAGATTTGCCTCATAAGACAACACAGGGTCAGCATACAAAAATCAGGGACAAACTCCACTCCAAAAACAGAGGTTCCTACAGAGAAACCGTTTTAAAGGAAAAAGGCGAGGGACCAATACCCATACCTCAAACAGCAATACCAGGCAATGACTTCCTTACCATTCCTCCAGGCCACTTGACACCTGTCGGGGGTCGTCTTCAAAAGTTTCTCCCTATTTGGAAATCTATTGCAACAGATCAATGGATGTTGGATATTATCAAACATTGTTACTGTCTGGAGCCCATTACAACTCTTCCAAATATCTCACCTCGCAAACACAAACTATCCATTCAACATCAAAATCTCCTACAACAGGAAATAACAGTTGTAATTCAAAGGAGCAATAGAACCAGTTCAAAAAAGTTTCAGGGAACAGTAGTATATTCACTATACTTCCTTATTCCCACCCAAAAATGGGTCGCTACGACCCATTCTCGATCTCAGACCACTAAATCATTGCATCATATCAGAATACTTCCACATAGTCACACTTCAGGAGATCATTGCTTTGCTGCAGAAAGGAGATGTCATGGCTGCCTTAGACTTAAAGGACGCCTACTCCCATATACCTATTCATCCCTCACACAGAAAATATCAGAGGTTTCAGTTTCAAGGAAACCATTATCAATTCTAGGTTCTTCCCTTTGGGATTACCACCACCGCAACAAGGGTATTAACAAAATATCTAGCAGTCGTGGCAGCACATCTACGCAGACAAAACATACATGTCTTTCCATATTTAGACGACTGGTTAATAAAAGCAAACGGCCTCCGGCTTTGCAAACAAAATACTCAACAGACCCTGACCTTACTACATTAACTAGGGTTCACCATCAACCTACATAAGTCACATCTACAACCAGCTACCATACAGTCATACCTAGGAGTCCTGCTCATCACATTCAGCATTGGCATACCCAAATGCAGACAGAATACACAGCATAGTAACATTATGTTCGAGGCATATGAGCTGCTGATCACACACTAGCATAGATCGCCATCTGGTGTTGGGCTCGGATGCTTGCACGTTGTTGTTGTCTTGGAAGAAGTCTTTGTGGTCACAAGATAGGTGACTCCTCCCTTGGACGATAGTGCGCATGGGCATCAACTCCATCGTTAGATTGGTTTTTTCCACCATTGGGTTCCGATGCAACTTTTCCGCTCCAGTTGGAAATCTCAATTCCAAACTTCTCGAAGCGCAAAAATTACAGAAAAACCATCGAATCATCTTCGACATCGATTTCATCGGCTCGATTCCGGGCATCAACGCGGGCCACTGGGCCTATCCAGGCCGTAAGGCCTGCGGCTCATGCAAAGGACTCCTTTAAAAAAATGCCCCCAGTGTGGAGAAAAATTTCCACACAGTGACCATCACAAGGTCTGCAACCTGTGTCTATCACCTGAACACGACGAGTCCAGCTGTCCAGCATGTGCATCCTTTCGATCCAAAAAGACCATTCGAGATCGAAGGGCTCGAAGACACATCATGGCACAGAGACCAGCTCTGGAACCAGAGGACATCTTTGATGAAGGCCCCTATGTCCCAGAAGAAGATTCAGAGGACCTTGAAATCATCTCCGAGGCAGAGGACTCAGACGACCTCATCACTCCTGGGCAACGTGCGAGGACTACTGCTCCTGCCCCAACCCCTCCAAAACCAAAGGCAGTGGTCAAGACTTCGCCTGTTGGCCACAGTCGAGACCGAAAACATCCTTCAGAAGCCCCGCCTCCAGGCTCGGCTCCGAAGAAACACAAGCCTTTCAGTAGCTCGGGACTGAGCAAACCGCATGTCATTGTCCCACCGGCACCTTCGGCACCGAAGCCAAAAGAACACTTGGCGCCGAAATCTGCTCCGACGCCTTCGACCTCCAAATCGGCCCCGAAAACGCCAAAGCCCATAGACAAGCCGGCGTCAAAGACTCCCAGGCCTAAAGATCCAGCTTCGGCTCCGAAAATAACATCGCACCGAAACAAACAGCTAAGGACTCTGATACACCTCCTAAAGCCAAAACCTATACGGATCAACCACAACCTCGCTCGGAACCGAAAAAATCGGCTCCGAAGACTGCTACCGAGGAACAAGAACTTTTTCACCCAGATCCCATCGATCCAAGGCAGAAAAAGATTTATATCAACCCAAAAACTGGACATGTCACGGCTGTGCCATGTAAGAAGCGAAAACTGGACACACCATCTGTTCCAGTTCCTGTACACAAGAAGGACTCTGCAACATCGCCTATTTCCCCATCTTCTCCTATACTGCCTTCTAACCCACCTCTTCTGCCTACACCACCCCTACCAGTAACTTCTCCACCACATACACCACCTCCGGATGATGATGATGGCCTAGGGGGTGGGGGTGATCCTAATGATCCATTCACAGATCCAGATACCTCACAACTTGATGATTGGACATTCTCTATCCCAACAGACCTACCAGACCCACAGCCATATCCCTCAAAATCATCTCCCCCAGATGATCACCTGGGGTTTGGCCAATTAATAAATAGAGCTGCACTTTATCATGGCATTACAATGCACTCCGACGCACCAGAAGATTTCCTCTTAGATACTTTTGAAAAATCTCAAGTCAGTGCAAATCCTACCTATTATGAAAGGAGTCATTAAGCTTGCCCCCGAAGTATTTAAAGACCCCGTCTGTGCCAGGGTTCTTAACCCTAGAACAGAAAAGAAATATAGGCCTGCCCCTGAAGATCCTACTTACATCAAAGGACAGTTGCCTTTGGATTCTCTGGTTGTTTCCAATGCTAGGAAACGTGCCAACTCCCAGACGTCTGGACATGCTCTACCCGTGGACAAAGAATCCAAACTGCTAGACGTTTCGGGAAAAGAGTAGCAGCACAAGCCGCTAATCACTGGCGTATTGCCAATACCCAAGCATTACTGGCACGATATGACAGGGCACACTACGACCAGTTAGAAAATCTCTTACAACATCTGCCTGAGCAGTATAAAACCCAGGCAAATGACCTTATCCAAGAGGGCAAGCTCATTTCAAATGCGTCAATTAAATGTGCACTTGACACAGCAGACACTGCCTCTAGATCAATTAACATCAGTGTGCTCCTTAGACGACATGCATTTCAGGCTTTAAGCCAGAGGTACAATCTACCATACTCAGTCAGCCATTCAACCAAGAATAGCTATTTGGGCCAGCTGTAGACACTGCCCTTGAAAAAATGAAAAAGGACACCGAGACTGCTAAGTCCATGGGAGCATTACAGTCTCGACAAACGCAAGGCTCCTTTCGGTGCTCCTTCTACAGAGGAGCCTCCAAAAATATGGGCGCAGACACCTCATCTACATTCAAAGCCACCACACAAACATCCCCCAGTAGAGGATATTTTAGAGGCGGATACAGAGGGAACAACAAAGGACGAGGTCGAGGTAATAACACTCGCACCTCCCCTGCCACAAAACAGTGACTTTTCTCTGCTCCCCCCAGACCATTCTACTCCAGTCGGGGGCAGACTAACACAGTTCCTGCCTGTCTGGAACTCCATCACAACAGACAAGTGGGTAAGACAAATTATCCAGTATGGTTACTGCCTGGAACTTACAGCTACCCCCCACACATACCACCCAAACAGCGTCCAATGTCCCCAGACCATCTTACACTCCTCAAACAAGAGGTTCTCTCACTGCTTCAAAAGCACGCAATAGAACCAGTCCCCTTACAGCATCAAGGGGCAGGGGTATACTCACTCTACTTCCTAATCCCCAAAAAGGACGGGACTCTGAGACCAATTCTCGACCTCGGACCCCTAAATCTGTATATACACTCAGATAATTTCCTTATGATCACTCTTCAATAAGTGCTCCCACTGCTGCAACAAGGCGATTTCCTTGCCACACTAGATCTCAAGGACGCCTACTTCCACATTCCCATACATCCTGCTCACAGGAAGTACCTAAGGTTTGTGGTGGAAGGACAACACTACCAGTTCACAGTCCTTCCATTCGGGGTAACAACCGCGCCCAGAGTATTCACAAAATGTCTTGCAGTAGTAGCAGCACATCTCAGAAGACAACAAAGTCATGTCTTCCCGTATCTAGACGACTGTCTAATAAAAGCCAAGTCATTAGACCAATGTATTCTACACACTCACCAAACCATCCAACTATTACACAACTTGGGGTTCACTATCAACTATCCCAAGTCTCATCTCCAACCCTCTCATATACACCAATATCTAGGAGCTACCATAAACACCTCCACAGCCCTAGCATATCCCAGTCCAGCCAGGATACCCAGTATACAAGCTCTCATCACAAAGTTTCAAATCCAACACTCTTCCAGCCAGAGTGTTCATGCAGCTCATAGGCATTATGGCATCTTGCATCTTCATTGTGCCTTATGCAAGACTTCAAATGCGTCCCTTACAGGAATGTCTTGCACGTCAGTGGAACCAGGCTCACGGACAACTCACAGATCTGGTGTTGGACATCCGCACACATCGCTCTCTACTGTGGTGGAACATGACAAACTTGTCCAAAGAGCGACCGTTCCTAGAACCTCTTCTACAGATAGTGCTGACAACAGACTCATCACTCACAGGATGGGGAGCCCATCTCCTCGGACACACCACTCAGGGCAAATGGACCACTCAACAGAAAGTGTTCCATATCAATTACCTAGAACTACTAGCAGTATTCCTAGCATTAAAATCCTTCCGACTACATGTACAGAACAAGGCTGTCCTCATCCGGACGGACAGCATGACAGCCATGTATTATATACAAAAACAAGGGGCACACACTCTCTGCAGCTGTCCCAGCTCGCACAGAACATTTGGAGATGGGCCATTCCTTAAAACATATACCTTCTTGCAGAACACCTCCCAGGGGTTCACAATCAGATTGCCGATCTGTTAAGTCGACAGACACAACAAATCCACGAATAGGAACTACATCCCCAAGCTAAACTGCCCTTTTTCCAAAAATGGGGCCAACCAGACATAGATCTATTCGCCACACACGAAAACGCAAAATGCCCAACCTTCGCCGCCAGGTTTCCCCACCCGGAGTCAAAGGGCAATGCGATAGGGATGAACTGGTCTGGCAGATTTGCGTACGCTTTTCCGCCTCTCCTACTCATTCCACTAGTAGTCCGCAAGCTCAGGCAGCAGTCTCTCAAACTGATCCTAGTAGCTCCCACATGGGCACGACAGCCGTGGTTCACAACAAAAACTGCATCTCTCCCCATCCTTAATAACCCAGAACCATGGAGCGATCAGACATCCAGATCCCGGTCAACTGAATCTGGCGATATGGCTCCTGAAGTCCTAGAGTTCGGTTACCTTAACCTGCCACCAGACTGCATGAACATTCTAAAAGAAGCCAGAAGACCTACTACTAGAGCTTGCTATGCGGCAAAATGGAAAAGATTTGCCATTTACTGCACTAACAATAATATACACCCACTGGATGCATCCATCCAGAACATCATTTGCTACTTACTACACTTGCAAACATGTAATTTAGCATACTCATCCATACGTCTCCACCTAGCAGCATTAGCAGCTTACTTACAAAACCGACAGCACTTGTCACTCTTTAGAGTCCCTGCGATCAAAGCCTTCATCGAAGGACTTAAAAGAATTATTCCTCCCATATTACCACCCTCTCCAGTGTGGAATCTAAACATTGTTCTCACTAGGCTCATGGGACCCCCATTTGAACCGCTGCATAAATGCGAACTACAGTTCCTCACATGGAAAGTAGCTTTCCTTATGGCAATCACATCCCTCAGAAGGGTAAGTTAAATCCAGGCTTTAACCATACAAGAACCATTCTTACAATTACACTGTAACAAAGTGGTTCTTAGAACAAATCCAAAATTCCTTCCAAAAGTCATATCTCCTTTTCATCTTCACCAATCAGTTGAGTTACCAATGTTCTTTCCAAACCCAGACTCTGTAGCGGAAAGAGCTCTTCAGACCTTAGATGTTAAAAGAGCCCTTCTTTACTACATTGACAAAACCAAATCATTCCGCAAATAAAACAATTGTTTGTAGCTTTCTCTCCATCACATAAGGGCAACCCCATCTCCAAATCTGGGATTGCTAGGTGGATAGTTAAATGTATCCAAATATGCTACCAGAAAGCTAAACGTACAGTTCCCCCTAGAGCGCATTCCACATGCAAAATAGGGACTTCCATGGCATTCTTAGGGAACATTCCCTTAGAAGACATTTGTAAGGCAGCCACATGATCTACAACACACACCTTCACTAAACACTATTGTGTTGACGTGCAAGCAAAGCAACAAGCTTCTGTGGGCCAAGCTGTCCTTAAAACTTTATTTCATACTGCTGCAACCCATACAGGCGACCACCGCTAGGGGAGACACTGCAATATAGTCTATGCTAGTGTGTGATCTGCAGCTCATATGCCTCGAACGGAATATGCTACTTACCAGTATGCATCTGTTCTTGGCATGTAGAACTGCAGATCCACACACGCCACCCACCTGTATCTGTTCCAGCATTATCTTACTTAGATATCACACATGGACATCTCTCTCTCTCTTCTACTAACTCCCATCATGGCGAAAAACAATCGAACGATGGAGTTGATGCCCATGCGCACTATCGTCCAAAGGAGGAGTCACCTATCTCGTGACCACAAAGACTTCTTCCAAGACAACAACAACGTGCAAGCATCCGAGCCCAACACCAGATGGCGATCTATGCTAGTGTGTGGATCTGCAGCTCTACATGCCAAGAATAGATGCATACTGGTAAGTAGCATATTCCTTCTACAGTTTCAAACAGGGAGTCAAATCCCAGTCAAAACATTCCTGCTTCTAGGCATGATGGCATCTTGAATTTCAATAGATCCACATGCCAGACTACACAGGACCTCTCTAAGAACGTCTCTCATCAATGGGCACAGTCACTGGGTCAACTTCACAATCTAGGGTTGGTAGACAGCCTCACATATCACACTCTGCAATTGTGGAATCCGCAAAATGTATCCAAAGGGCAGCCGTTTCAAGACACAGTTCCACACATAATTACCACAGCAGATGCTTTCCTAATTGGTTACTGTGCACATCTCCAAAACCTCACAATTAAGGAGGTGTGGGACTACAAACACAAGGATCTCCATATCAATCATCTAGAGCTGCAAGCTGTTCACCTAGCAGTGAAAACCTTCCTAACTCATCTACAACACAAAGTTGTCCTAATTTGAACAGACCATATGCCAACTATGTATTATATATATTATATACAAAACAGGGGGGACGCACTCGCTCCAATTTTCTCAGCAGAGAACAATGATAATTATAGCTCCAGCATGGGCTCGCCAACCATGGTTTTCACTGTTGGAACTATCCCTGGTTCCACATAAGAAGCTTCACCTCAACCAGGACCTTCTCACATAAAACCAAGGAGCACGAAGACATCCGATCCCATGAAGATATATGTTCGAGGCATATGAGCTGCAGATTACACACTTTTGCAAAGATCGCCATCTGGTGTTGGGCCCGGATGTTTGCAGTTTGTTTTTCCTCTTGGAAAGTCTTTGGAAGTCACGAGGTCGGTGACTCCTCCCTTGATTGTATTGCGCATGGGCTTCGGCTCCATCCTCCGATTGTTTTTATCCGCCATCGGGCTCGGATGTAATACTTCGCGCTCCGGGTCCGAACATTCCAGTTCGACGATCGAAGTGGAATCCTCGCTCTCCGCGGTATTGTTTAGATACTGATCTCCTCAATCACCTTCTTCTTCGACGCACCTTCGATTCCAGTCATCGACGGCGGCCTTCGGGCCTATCCAGGCTCCGGTCCCGGCTGATGGAAAGAACTCCATTCAAGAAGTGCCCTCGATGTGGGTCCAAATTCCCTCACACCGATCTTCATGAGGTGTGCAACCTCTGCCTCTCCCCTGAACACGAGGCCAGACGGAAAATGGCGCACTCCTCGACCTCTGTTCCAGTCGACATCTTCGGGGACGACGTCGAAGCTCCAGGACACCAGCACACCGAAGAGGACCTTGTCAGTGCTTCCGAAGCAGACAACTCGGATGTGGAGGACATCACCCCGGCGCAGGGGGTCGTGAGTAAAATACCCCCTCCCACACGCGCGCCGACACCCAAAAAGGCTTCGGTCACGCCTTCGCCTTCTGGCCTAGGCAAGACCAAAGACACTGCTTCGAATACCCCACCTTCGGGCCCTGTGACGAAGCCAAGTAAGCCTTCCGGCGGCTCGGGCTCGAGCCAGCCTGCCAGCGGTGCCGAAAAACACCCTTCGGCACCGAAGAAAAGATCGGCCTCTACCTCGACATCTAGCTCCACACCAAAGCCCTTGGTGTCGAAACCCAGCCTCTCGGTGCTGACCAAACATCATAAGGCCCTCGGCACCGACACTCCCGCGCCGAAGCCTGTCTTGGCACCGAACAAAAAATCGGAGGTTCCCAAAAAGCATGGCACAGACAAGCCTAAGAAGCCGTCGGCCCCGAAAACGTCGGCGCCCACCAAACAACCAGTGTCGCAAGAACTTTTTACACCGGATCCTTTGCAAAAGACACTTACCAAGGATCCAAAAACTGGACATCTGAAAGAAACACGTTAGTTAGATTCCTCACCTTAGAATATCCCCAGGCGTCAGACTGGATCCGGAAGATTTTTCGTCAGCAATACCCCTTGCGCGTCGCTAGGCGTCGTCTGCGGCTCCGCGTCCGTCGTCTGCGTCGTGCGCCGGAATGACGTCGTCGGAGTACTTGGACGCCGCCCTCGCGCGCTGACGTCAGTTCTTCTCTTTTCCGCGCCAGTAAGCGCAGATCCGGGAGAGCTACCCCTTTAGTCAATTTTTGACTAACTTTTTTGATCCTTTTTGATCTTGTCTCGACTCCGGTGCCGGTAGGATGCCTGGTTTTAAAGCCTGTGCTGACTGTAGCCGCTTGATGTCGGTTACGGACCATCACCGCCGGTGCCTTTACTGCTTGGGCCTCGACCACGACGCGGAGTCGTGCTCGGACTGCAAGGCCCTGACCTCGAAGGCTAGACGGGAGCGGTCCCGTAAGCTTCTCGAGATTCGCCACTCGGCTCCGCGCGCCTCTCGATCCCGGTCCAGGAGGAGGTCCAAGGATCGGTCGCGGAGCCGCAGCCGACGTCACCATCGGTCGTTGGGATCCAAGTCTTCGGGTAAGTCGAAGCATTCCAAGAAGTCCAAGAGGCGACACCGCTCTTCGGACTCCCCTCGCCGGTCGCGCGACTCGGCCGAGGGTCAGGGTGGTTCCACCCCCGCGGCTCCGGCGGAGCCGCAGGCGCCGCGCACGTCCCCATACCCTCCGGTCCCTGGGACTAACGCGACGCCGGCGGAAGTCAGTGCCTTCCTCTCGGCCATGAGGAACCTGGCTCCGCCGTCGACGCCCGCTGGCGCGCCTTCGGGCCCCGCGGACCCGACTGGGCTGCCTTGCCTGCCGGTGGCTCCGGCCTCGACGCCGCAAGCGCCAGAGGGACCCGTTCCCGAGTCCCCGCCGACGCCGGTCGACCTCGTCACGCCTCCTCCGCCGGCGTCGACACCGGTACCACCCCCGACGCCGACGTCGACTCCGCTCGACGTCGGGCCCCAGTTCAGCCCCACTCCGGGCCCGGCGCCGGTACGGCGTCGATGGACGCCGCGTTCGGCGCCGCTAGAGACACATTATGTCTATCGCCCGGCTCCGTTACTTCCTCCTGTATACCAGGAATCGGATGATGGGGACAACTGGGAGGGATCCGAGGATCCTATGGCCGTTCAGGCTCAACTGTCACAGGACTGGGCAGATGAACTGGGGGAGGCCAGTGGCCTGGATACCTCCCCAGACACTGGATTTGTCTCTCCTCCGACTGTGGCTTCGGAGGAGGGCGCTGCTTTCTCTGTGGTGCTGCGCAAGGCGGCCGCAGCCCTTGGGCTCGAGCTGCCTGCCGTGGCTGTGAGGACTAACGTCCTTACTGAGGTGCTTCAGTCTGCAGCAAGCTCCACTGAGCCTCTGCTGCAATTCAATGAGGCCCTCATTGACGTTCTGCAGGGCACCTGGTCCAAGCCCTCCACACTTCCTCCTGTGGACAGGAACGTCGCCAGGCGCCACCGCCCTGCTCCGGGCGACCCCAGTTTTCTGTCCCAACACCCTACCCCTGAGAGCCTGGTTATCCAGGCCTCTACCTCCCAATCCTCTTTCACGACCGCCCCGCCGGACCGGGATTCCAAGAGACTGGAACAGTTCGGCAAGAAGCTGTTCTCCTCCCTTAGTTTGGGCCTGCGGTCTTTGAACACCGCTTGTCTCTTGGACCGTTATTCCCACTCTCTGTGGGATGCGGTGGAGGACGCGCTGCCCCTGTGTCCGGAGGAGGTCCGGACACGACTTACCCAGGCTCTGGCCGATGGGAGGGATGCAGCGCGACATGCTATCCGATGTGGGCTTGACACCACGGACTCGCTGGGTAGGGCCATTTCTACCACAGTGGCGCTTAGACGTCACGCCTGGCTGCGGTCCACGTCATTTTCGGGCGATGTTCAGAGCACTCTCATGGACATGCCCTTTGATGGCACTCGCCTTTTTGGCGAGAAAGCGGACAGTGCGCTGAATCGCTTTGAGGACTCCCGGGCTACGGCCAAGTCCTTGGGCCTCTCGGCCCCGCGGTCGCAAACTTCCGCCTTTCGCCCCTTTCGTGGCCAAGGGAGGGGTGCCTCCTCACGTGCGCCTAGCCACCAGCCGCAGAACCAACCTGCGTGCGGTCGTGGTTTCCGCCGAGGCGGTTCTGGAGGTCGACGAGGTCAGCCCACATCCACCCCGGCAGCATCCGCCTCAAAGCCTTCCTAGTCCGAGCTTTCAGGCCCAGTCCACGCCAGTGGACGGCAGAGTTCGCCATCACCTGCTCCACTGGCGGTCCATCACATCGGACAGGTGGGTGCTGCAAATCGTCCGAAGGGGCTACTCCCTCCCCTTCGAGACAACCCCTCCAGCCATGCCACCGCAGCACCACCGTATCTCGGGGGATCATTTGAATCTTCTCCACGAGGAAGTTTCGGCCCTCTTGGCCAAGGGGGCCGTCGAGCGCGTTCCGAGCCCAGAAGTAGGTCGTGGTTGTTATTCCCACTACTTCCTGGTTCCCAAGAAGGGCAAAGGGGGCCTCCGCCCTATCTTGGACCTCCGGCACGTCAATGCCTTCCTCCGGAAGGAAAGGTTCAAGATGTTAACTTTGGCTTAGGTTCTAGCTGCCCTAGACCCCGGAGACTGGATGGTAGCGTTGGACTTGCAGGACGCATATTTCCACATCCCCGTCCTGCCGGCCCACCGGCGTTACCTGCGGTTCACGGTGTGCCAAGAGCACTTTCAGTTTACCGTGCTCCCCTTCGGCCTCACCAGTGCCCCTCGGGTGTTCACGAAAGTGATGGCGGTGGTCGCAGCTCATCTGCGCAGATCAGGGGTCCCAGTCTTCCCCTATCTCGACGGCTGGTTGTTGAAGGCGGGCTCGCCCCAGACAGTCGTCTCCCACCTCCAGACTACGGCGGATCTCCTGCATTTGCTGGGATTTTCCATCAACGTGCCGAAGTCACACTTGAGTCCCTCTCAGAAGCTCCTCTTCATCGGAGCAGTTCTCGATTCGGCGCAGTTCCGTGTCTATCCACCGGAACAGCGGGTCCGGGATATTCAGGCCCTGATTCCCATCTTTTGGCCTCTATCCTGGGTTTCGGTCAGGCTAGTGTTGCGGCTTCTGGGGCTGATGGCCTCCTGCATCCTACTAGTGCATCACGCCAGGCGGCGCATGCGGGCTCTGCAGTGGGACCTGAAGTTTCAGTGGGCCCAGCATCACGGCAACCTGTCCGACCATGTCTTGATCTCGGAGGGCACTGCACAGCAGTTGCAGTGGTGGCTCACGGACCGCGATTGGGTCATGGGCAGAAGCCTCTCCCTTCCCCAACCGGAGCATGTCGTAGTGACGGATGCGTCCCTCCTGGGATGGGGTGGCCATATGGGAGAGGCGGAGATCAGAGGCCTCTGCTCTCCGGCGGAGTCTCGCCTCCACATCAACCTGTTGGAGTTGAGAGCGATCCGGCTTGCACTGAAAGCCTTCCTTCCCTCTGTCAGGGGAAGTGTCGTGCAGGTGTTCACGGACAACACCACCGCCATGTGGTATTGCAACAAACAGGGCGGGGTGGAGTCGTGGACCCTTTGTCAGGAGGCTCTGCGCCTCTGGACGTGGCTGGAACACCAGGGCGTCACCCTAGTGGTTCAACATCTGGCGGGCTCTCTGAACGCCAGAGCAGACGAACTCAGCCGCCGGTGCATGATGGATCACGAATGGCGTCTGAACTCCGAAGTGGCGCAAGGTCTCTTTCAGCAGTGGGGAGAGCCTTGGTTAGATCTATTCGCCACCGAAGAGAACGCGCAATGTCAGCAGTTCTGCGCGTTGGAATTTCCAAGGCGGCACTCGCTCGGCGACGCTTTTCGTCACGAGTGGAGTTGCGGTCTGTTGTACGCCTTTCCGCCTATACCACTTCTGCCCAGAGTGCTGAAGAAGATCAGGCGCGACCGGGCCCAAGTCATCTTGGTGGCTCCGGACTGGGCACGAAGGTACTGGTATCCCGAGCTACTCAGTATGTTGACCGATCCTCCGATACGTCTGCCCCTTCGGGAGGATCTTCTGTCGCAGCAGCAGGGGACGGTCCTCCACCCGAACCTGTCCAGCCTCCACCTCCATGCGTGGAGATTGAGCGGCGGTAGTTGATGCCATTTGACTTGCCTCCTGAAGTCTGTGATATCATTCTGGCAGCCAGGCGTCCCTCCACAAAGACGGTATACGCCTGCCGGTGGAACAAATTTGTGGCATGGTGCACAGCAAAGGCTGTGGATCCCCTTTCCGCCCCTCTTTCTGAGGTTCTACTGTTTCTTCTTTCTTTGGCCCGGCAGGGCTCTGCCCTGGGCACCCTGAAAGGTTATCTTGCTGCCATCTCTGCCTTCTTGCGGCTTCCTGATCAGCCTTCTCTTTTCAAGTCCCCTGTAGTTACACGTTTTCTAAAAGGCATTACTCACACGTTCCCTCCTGTCCCTTTTGTAATGCCTCAGTGGGACTTGAATCTTGTTCTCACATTTCTGATGTGTGCTCCCTTTGAGCCTCTTCATAATTGTCCTCTTCGTCTGCTGACGCTTAAGACTGCTTTTCTGGTAGCCATCACCTCGGCTAGACGGGTGAGTGAGCTCCAGGCTTTATCTTCAAAGCCTCCTTTTCTCTCTGTTCATCCGGACAAGGTTGTCCTTCGGCCTCGTCCCTCCTTTCTTCCGAAAGTGGTGACTCCATTTCATCTTGGGCAGTCTGTCACCTTGCCCACCTTCTTTCCGCCTCCGCATCCTTCCAAAGAGGAAGAGAGGCTCCACTGTCTGGACCCAAAACGTGCGCTCTCCTTTTATTTGGACCGCACTAAGCAGTTCCGGGTGGACGACCAACTTTTCGTTGGATACGTGGGTGCTAAGAAGGGGAAAGCTGTGCACAAACGGACCATCTCTCGGTGGATCGTTTTGTGCATCAAAATTTGTTACTCCTTGGCAAAAAAGGACCCTCCTGTTGGGCTGCGCGCCCATTCTACTCGGGCCACGGCGGCTACCACTGCTTTGGGACGGGGTGTCCCTTTGCAGGACATCTGTCAGGCGGCAACGTGGGCTTCGCTACACACGTTTGCCAGGCATTATTGTCTTGACAGCCAAGTCCGGAGGGATGGCTTCTTTGGCCGTTCTGTCCTCCAGGACTTTCTGGTGTGATCTTGGTTCGCAGACCCACCACCGGGGATGGTATTGCTTGGGTATCTATTCTAAGGTGAGGAATCTAACGAACGTGTTTCTTTCAGATGAACAAGTTACTTACCTTCGGTAACGATGTATCTGTAAGAAACATTAGTTAGTTAGATTCCTCACCGACCCACCCATCCTCCCCGTTCTGCGAACTGACATCTAGGGTTAAGGTTATCCTTTTCAGGCCCCTAGATTTATTTTTGGCACCAGTGTCGGTCTTTGCATGGCTCTGCGTTCCTGGCGCGGAAAGCTATGTACAAGAACTGACGTCAGCGCGCGAGGGCGGCGTCTAAGTACTCCAACGTCATTCCGGCGCACGACGCCGACGACGGACGCGGAGCCGCAGACGACGCCTAGCGACGCGCAAGGGGTATTGCTGACGAAAAATCTTCCGGATCCAGTCTGACGCCTGGGGATATTCTAAGGTGAGGAATCTAACTAACTAATGTTTCTTACAGATACATCGTTACCGAAGGTAAGTAACTTGTTCATTTGGCACTGTCTTCTAAAAACAGACATTTGGACAAACCAGCTCCACCTCCACCTCCAAAGAGGAATGACTGTGCTACCTCCCCTTTCAGAGTGCCTTCCCCGCCTCCTCCACCCTCTCCACCCCCTCCACCTTCTCCACCCCTGCCTCATCGCTCTCCGACCCCGTCTCCAGACCATGATGATCAGGGGGACCCATACTACGACCCAGCAGATGTGCCACAAGACCCCACCCCTACAGGATCCCCAGACCCCTGGGATGATTATAATAATCCAGACATTTCAGATGTCCCACAAGATAACCTCTATCCATCCAGGCCATCGCCACCAGAAGACTCACTAGGTTTTCACCACCTACTTCAGAGGGCGGCACATTATCACGGGGTAGAGCTACACACTGACCCAGTAGAGGAAGATTTCCTCCTAGACACCTTTGATACTGCACATAGGTCTACTGCTATACTACCTATGCTCAAAGGGGTAATAAAACATGCGCCAGAGGTTTTTAAAGACCCAGTCAGGGCTAGGGTCCTAAACCCACGCATAGAAAAAAGTATAAAGCTGCCCCTACAGATCCTGCCTACATCAAAGGGCCAGCGACACTGGATTCCCTAGTGGTATCCACCACAAGAAAAAGATCAAATTCCCAGGCGTCAGGCGAAGCACCACCACCTGACAAAGAATCAAAGCTCCTGGACGTGTCAGGAAAACGCACTGCGTCACAGGCAGCTAATATATGGCGTATCGCCAACACTCAAGCGCTATTGGCCAGATATGATAGGGCGCATTATGATGAACTAGAAACCATCATGCACCATCTCCCAGAAAAATATAAAAATAGGGCCAATGAATTAATCCAAGAGGGTAAGACCATAACTAATACCTCTATACGCTGTGCCATAGACGCAGCAGACACAGCTTCCAGGGCCATTAACACCAGTGTCCTACTCCGTCGACACGCTTGGCTGAGAGTGTCAGGCTTTAAACCCGAGGTACAAGCCTCCATATTAAACCATCCGTCAATCAGGAACATTTATTCGGTCCAAAGATAGATGAGGCCCTTGAGAAGATGAAAAAAGATACAGATACGGCGAAATCTATGGGAGCCCTACATTCACACCCTCCCAGACGCTCCTTTCGCCGCTCTTCATTTCGGGGCACAGGCAGAGGCTACTCCTCAGATAGCGCGTCCACGTCCTACAAATCCCCTCCTCAGTCCACCTTCACAAAAGGTTATCAAAGAGGCAGCTATAGAGGAAATAAGAGGCAAAATAAATACCGCCCGCTCTGCCACACCGCCTACCCAATGACTTTCCCCTGCTCCCCCCCAGACCATCCCACTCCGGTCGGGAGCAGACTACAAAATTTCCTTCACGTCTGGGAGTCCATCACATCAGACAAGTGGGTGACCCAAATTATTCGTTCAGGGTACTGCCTGGAACTCACATCTACCCCCCCCCCCCCCCCCCCCCACATTCCACCGAGGCAACGCCCAATGTCACAAGAACGTTCCACGTTACTAAAACAGGAGGTGATCTCCCTTCTACAAAAACACGCAATAGAACACGGGTCCCCCACGATCAGCAAAATGTAGGGGTCTACTCCCTATATTTTCTGATACCAAAAAGAGACGAGACTCTACGACCTATCTTAGATCTCCGGCCTCTAAACACATATATACATTCGGACCATTTTCACATGGTAACACTTCAGCAGGTACTTCCGCTCCTCTCCCAGAACGACTTTCTCACCACACTGGACTTGAAAGACGCGTACTTTCACATTCCGGTATACCATGCCCACAGAAAGTACCTCAGATTCGTAATGGACGGGCAACACTACCAGTTCAAGGTGCTCCCATTCGGGGTCACAACAGCACCACGGGTATTTACCAAGTGCCTAGCGGTAGTGACGGCACACCTCAGAAGACAGCACATTCACGTCTTCCCGTATCTGGACGACTGGCTGATAAAAGCCACGTCCTACAACCAATGTGTACACCCCACCGCCACTACAATCCAGCTACTTCACCAACTAGGCTTCACGGTGAACCACCAAAGTCCCAGCTAACACCATCCCACATAAAGCAATACCTCGGTGCCACCATAGGCACCTCAAAAGCCATTGCCTACCCCAATCCGGCACGGATCACAAGCATTCAGGCTTTGCGTCAAAAATTCATACTTCAACACTCCCTCCCAGCAAGAGTGTTTATGCAACTGATAGGGATGAGAGCCTCTTGCATTTTTATAGTGCCTCATGCAAGACTCCAGATGCGTCCACTCCAAGAGTGCTTAGCGCGCCAATGGAACCAGGCCCAGGAGCAACTGACAGATCTGGTGTTGGTAGACTGTCGCACCCATCGCTCTCTGCAGTGGTGGAACACCACAAATCTTTCCAGAGGTCGACCATTCCTGGACCTGGTTCCACAAATAATCCTGACAACAGACGCATCGCTCTCCGGCTGGGGAGCTCATCTACTACACCTCACAGTGCAGGGCACATGGACGCCGCAACAAAAGTTACTCCACATCAATCATCTGGAGTTACTGGCAATCTTTCTAGCCCTAAAATCCTTTCACACACAGATTTTTGGCAAGGCAGTCCTTATCCGTACAGACAACATGACCGCCATGTACTACATCCAAAAACAAGGCGGCACACACACTCCACAGCTCTCTCAACTAGCACAGAGCATATGGAGATGGGCAATTCCACACAAAATCTTTCTCCTAGCCCAGCATGTCCCAGGAGTCCAGAACACCATGGCAGATCTGCTCAGCAGACAGACGCAGCAGATCCACGAGTGCGAACTTCACCCGCAGGTTCTTCACCCGTTCTTTCAGATTTGGGGGCATCCACAGATAGACCTATTCGCCACCCACGAAAACAAAAAATGCCCAAGCTTCGCCGCCAGATACACACACCCATTGTCCAAAGGCAATGCGATATGGATGAACTGGTCAGGCAAATTTGCATACGCCTTTCCACCTCTCCCACTAATTCCATTAGTGGTGCGAAACCTACAACAGCACTCCCTCACACTCATTCAAGTAGCTCCAACATGGGCCAGACAACCATGGTACACCACGCTGCTGGAACTCTCAGTAGTGCCACACCAAAAATTACACCTCTCACCATGCCTCCTAACCCAGAACCATGGAGAGATCAGACACCCGGACCCAGCTCAGCTCAACCTTGCGATCTGGCTCCTGAAATCCTAGAATTCGGATACCTTAACCTTCCCCCCGACTGTATGAATGTTATCAGAGAAGCTAGACGTCCTATCATTAGAGCCTGCTACGCTGCCAAGTGGAAAAGATTTGTTGTTTACTGCCATAACAACACAATCAACCCTCTAGACGCATCCATACAGCACATCATATGCTACTTACTACACCTACAAAGATGTAACCTAGCATATACATCCATTCGCCTACACCTCGCAGCAATTGCCGCTTACTTACAAAACAGACGGCACCTATCACTTTTCAGAGTGCCTGCCATTAAAGACTTCATGGAAGGCCTAAAACGAATAATTCCCCCCAGAGTGCCACCCTCACCTGTGTGGAACTTAAATATAGTGCTCACAAGGCTAATGGGACCGCCTTTTGAACCCTTGCATAAATGCGAACTGCAATTCCTCACATGGAAAAACGATTTTCTTGTAGCCATCACTTCCCTCAGAAGGGTCAGTGAGATACAAGCACTTACCATTCAAGAACCTTTTCTCCAAATGCACCCGAACAAGGTTGTCCTACGTACCAACCCAAAATTCCTACCCAAAGTCATATCACCCTTTCATCTAAACAAATCGGTAGAATTACCAGTTTTTTTCTCGCAACCTCAAACGATTGCAGAAAGGGCTCTACACACACTGGATGTTAAAAGGGCCTTGCTTTACTATATCCAGAGAACACAACCTTTCAGGAAGACAAAGCAACTGTTTGTCTCTTTCTCTCCACCTCATAAAGGCAACCCCATCTCTAAATCAGGGATAGCTAGGTGGATTGTGAAATGCATCCAGATTTGCTACCACAAAGCAAAACGCACACTTATCTGTTCCCCCTAAAGCCCACTCTACAAGAAAGATAGGGGCTTCTATGGCTTTTTTAGGGAAGATCCCATTAGATGATATCTGCAAGGCAGCTACATGGTCAACACCGCACACTTTCACTAAACATTACTGTGTAGATGTGCAAACCAAGCAACAAGCTAGTGTGGGCCAGGCTGTACTAAAAACACTATTTCAAACCACTGCAACAGGTTCCGGTGGTCGCCGCTAAGGTTGGGAACTGCTATATAGTCTATGCAAAAGTGTGTAATCTGCAGCTCATATGCCTCGAACGGAATATGCTACTTACCAGTATGCATCTGTTCTTGGCATGTAGAGCTGCAGATCTATACACGCCCACCCGGCTACCTGTATCTGTTCCAGTCTATCTTATTTAGATACAACACACATGGGTTTCTTCACTGTTATTACTACGCTCCATCTTTCCCTGTTGGCGAAAAACAATCTGAGGATGGAGCCAAAGCCCATGCGCAATACGAACCAAGGGAGGAGTCACCGACCTCATGACTTCCAAAGACTTCCAAGACGAAAAACAAACTGCAAACATCCGGGCCCAACACCAGATTGAGATCTATGCAAAAGTGTGTAGATCTGCAGCTCTACATGCCAAGAACATTTGCATACTGGTAAGTAGCATATTCCTTTTTTATTTTTGTTCATGCTTCTATGGTTCTTCAACAGCCCGTTCCTGCTCCTGAAAGTCAGAGTTCAAAACACCTAACCTCTGATGAGCAGCTGAGATCTCCTGTCCCGTCTGTGTTTCCAACTGTTGATAGCTTTCTGAAAAAAAACAAAAAACAATCAAGGTTGTAATGCATGCAGCTACAGAGAGATTAGTACACAAGCACAGCGCAAGAGCTGCATAGGCTAAACATTGAAATAAGCACTTGCGCTGTGCTTGTTTACGTAATGTCCCCTTGGCTGCACACATTTCAAGCATGCTTGTTAAAGGCAATCTGTGTGGCTTAACAAGCATGATTGAAATGCATGCTGCCACGGGGAGATTACGTAAACAACACAGTGCAAGCACTATTCAGGCTAAACATAACTAGGATGGTTTACAAAACGTGTTGTCTTGATGATAGGCATAGAAGTGGCCGATATAGAGTGATGATATTTAAATAATGGGAAACAAAAAATAGAACAAGTGCTGTGCATGCGAAACCTTAACGTTTCTCAAAAACGGATGGAAACGGTACTTTGGCGTCGGGAAACTGATGAGAGAAGCACACAAGTAACAGGAAACAGTATGGTACAGCCAATAGAAATGGAGAAAAGGTAAGTGGCAAACACAGGTACCAATGAAATGCGAGGAGCCAGATGTAAGCCCCTTTTAAGATATATTTAATGCAATACATTTTACAAGCACAGCGCAAGTACTGTGCAGGGAAACCTAAAAAGGGGAACATTTTCAGTGGAAAAATGTGATGTTTCCATGTTGTGTTTTAGGGCCTTTCCAGTATGGGCACTAGCCCTACCTACACACGTGTGGAGCCATGTGAATACAGAATAGTGGAACACTTGTTGTTGCCAATTTTATTTCTCTGCATTTGTGCCTCCCAAATGTAAGGCAGTGTGTAAGAAATAAGACATTTTGATGAATGCCCTCTGAATCACATTGTAGTATGGGTACCCACAAATTCAGAGGTGTACAAATAGCTACTGCTCAAACTCTGTCTGGTGTCTGTTTCAGAAAATCATAGGTTTCTTTGATACCCATTTTTCACTTTTATATTTTACTATAGGAGTTGCTGTATACCTGGTACACAATGAAAAACCATTGTAAGGTGCAGTTCAGTTGTTTTCTCTGGTTAAGTCGGGTTCTTCGAGAACCTGCAAACCATATATATCCCCGCAACTAGAAGGGTCTAGCGAACGTAATGACACCTTGCTTTATAAATCTGCCATTGTTGGCACAAAAGGCTGTTTTTCCTTACTCATTTTCAATATTTGTTTATTTCAACGGTTAATTTATTTGGTTACACCTTGAGGCTTTTACACAAATGATCCCTCGCTGAATTTAGAACTTTGTCTAATTTTCAAACATCTACTCCATTCCCAGATCACCCATGGGTTTCACCCTGATTTTTTATCATAAACTGGAAGTAGGCTGAAAGCAGTCATCCCCCTCATCGCCCCCCCACCCCCTGAAAATCTACGAGAGGAGTTAGGCAGGGATGCTTTCTTGCCCCCATCTTAATCCTACTATATTTAAATGGCATTGCTAAACATTTGGTTAAACTAGGGAAACACGTTCCTAATACGGGGGGTACCAAATTCCTATTTTATTATATGCGGACGATGCTGTGCTAATTGCACGCACGGCCAACGGTCTGCAAATATTATTGGATGGTTTTTTAAGCTGTAAGTATACATTAGATCTTACAATCAGTTTTGGTAAATCATTTTTTATGACATGTGGGCCGCGAAATTACAAAATGTAAAACTCATATGATGGGGAGCACAGTACCAGAGAGTGTACAAAATTTTAATTTAGGAATTTTATTCCGTTTTTCCTTGGCCTGAAAATAGCTTTTAACTGTCAGGACAAGTTATTTTAAAAGTAACATTAAAGCAAATTTTAGATTCACCCAGAAATTAGGACAAAAACCTGTTAGGAAGATAATCCATCTCTATAAAACGAAATGTGTTTTAGCAGAATCATCAGTACCGACCTATGGGGACATACAATGGCTTGTGTGGCATCCCTTGGGTTCTTTAAAAAGAGCCAGGGCTCTAGTATTGGCAAGTGAGGACAAGTGTTTATATCGATAGCCTCTTTAATTGTTTGTTCATTGATTCTACAGAAGCGGAAAACATCGAGAGTGCCAAAATACGAAGATTGGGTAAATAAAATTCTTAAGAGGAAAACGTTTGAAGAGGCATATGTAAGACGGTGGGGGACTTAGAAAGATTGAATGATTATTGGTAGTTTTTGGATTCAGTAGAAAAGGCGGGCCCTGACTCGGTGCAATGCAACCTGTGATTGCTTGAGGACAATGTTGCAGATGCTGGCGATTTGCAGTTTTTTAAACAAGGATAGGGAGGCATGATGTTTACATTTGAATATTCTATTATATGGTACTGTCAATCCGTTATCTGTTTATTGAGTCTCACTGAGATTAGGGCTGTTTTGCTCCTAATATTGGCATTTCTGATGGAGCTGGCTTGAGAAGCTTCATTTTTAAAAAAAAAAATGTTTTGTTCATTGCTGCTATTGCATTTGTACTGTATATTATTGCAACAGTTGAATGGGCGAAGTAATTGTATAAGCAGAGAATTAATGTGGCATGATGACACTTTATTTATTGCTATTAGGCATTTTTATCATTGCCGTTTTTAATGGTTATGCTGTCCTAATTTTTGTGATGTGCCTTTTTATACTTGTATGGTGTCTATATATTTGCTTCTTTTCTATATTAATAGGTATCCTATGTCATCTGTACTGTATTATTTGTATATATGCTTCATCTGCGATTCTGCTCAACAAAAATAAAATTCAAAAATAAAGTAATTGCTTTAGAACAAATCTTGATATTGTGAAGTGTTTAATTCTGTATTGAATTTATGATTTTTATAGGAAAGTCGAGATGGGCGTGTGGACAGCTGGCGGACCTTTCAACATACAAAAGGGAAAAAAGAGAAGAAAAACAGGACCTTTTTGAAACCACCCAAAGTAAAAATGGAGCAGCGCGAATGAGTGGAGTGCGATTCTCTGCAGTCTTGAATTGTTATTATATATTGCTTTTACAGACTTGATCTCAGAACATAGTGATGTCTGCCCTTTAGTGAGATGTTCTTCCATCCCATTAAGTACTGGATATCTTTTTTGTACCTTTGGAATCTGGCCAGAGGTGTGATGACCAAGAGAATGAAAATGGTGGTTATTCAAATAGGAGAAATGCGCTATTTTTTTGTTTTGGACATCTCTGTAATTTAATGTTTTGTACTTCACTGAAATCATTTCCCCCAACATATTGTATAGTTTGTGAAACCACCTTATTAAAGTGTTTTAAAAAAAGAAAGAAAAGTAAATTCTTCTAGCCTTTCACTAATATTTATTTATTTCAGCCGCGGTAAATACCTTTGCCTTTTTGATGTTAAGTTGTCTTGACTCCTCCTATTTTGCCATTTAAACTACATTTGCTAGTTCCTCAGTTTTTGCTTACTCTTTACTGCTTGTTTTGGGTACACTTTTACAATAAAGGGCTTCCCTTCCTCTACAAACATAATAAAGGGAGATCTAGTTAGATCCTAAATACGGACGCGCATACCCTTCTCATCCACCTGCCACTAACTTCGCCTTTTACCTTATTGGTCATTGTAAGTATTGCCTATCCCCATTACATTTCAGATGCAAGGCATTATGACAATTTTCTTACAATAATCAATAAAATATTTCAGATTAAAAAAAGTTTCAGAAGTTAATTTCTGTTGTAAAATGGTGACAGTAAGGTGCAATATAAAATGTGGCGAGTGATTGTATGTCGGTACACAGCATGTGTGTACCGATATGTGCTTTTGTGTAGAGCTTACAGAAATTTGCAAGTCATTAAAAAGTGGATACTTACAAGCGCCAAAACAGTTGCAGGTGTATTAAATGTGCTTAGCCATATTGCAATAGGTCTATCATAACTAGCAATGCCCAGTTGTGGGTTTCTTCATACGTTAACAGCATGAAGGTTTCGACTTGGTGCTTTTAGTGTCTAGCCTCCATCAAGAGAAGGACAGATTGCATAGTTCTTTCATAATTGAATACATTCTCAGTGACCAGCAGTTTCCACTGTCTGTATAACCTTTTATTAATTTAAACAGTGGAAACCCAATTTGGTGTTATTTTTACATCGTTTTCATGTTCAAGAATGACCTCCTAACCATCACCCTACATGTAATGGATGGTGCACATCTTCCAGGTCTCTCGTCACATAATTAAACATGGACAGATCTCCAATGGCCCTGTCCTGCTTCTTTGAGAAAACCATCATGTGTATTCAGTTTTTACTTTACAATCCGATGTAAATTGTGAGGCGGTTACATTAGTTGTCTTTTTGTTTAATAATTTCTCTCTAGATAAATAATTCAGTTTTTTTGTGATTCCTATTTTTAAACAGTTTTTAAACCATAAAAAGTAAAAGGCAGGGCTTTTAAATGTACTTCAATAATGAAAATAGTTTTCACATCAAGGATTACCTTTTATCAATACCAAGGTCCCTCCGTTTACAAACTCAGTTCTAAGAGCATTGCAGAACAGAGATCGTTAAATCATGATGTAAGACACCCCTGGCAGATCACATCTTCCGAAGTTGCTCTCCAGATCAGCTACTCATGTCTGCACCGAGGTAACACTTCAGCCTAAGGAAAATATCCCTGATAGAGTATTATTTTTGTTGTGTGTGAGTGTATGCAGTTGCTCGCTATGTCTGATTACGGAAAACAAGGAGGAAAGGCTTGTGCTAAGGCCAAGACCAGATCTGGACTGCAGTTCCCTGTGGGCCATGTTCGCAGAAGGGTGACCAACCGTCCGTAAATTTCACGGACTGCCCTTTGTCCACGATGATCTCTTTCACGGACGCCTTTTGTCTGTAATTCTGGGCATTGGAGCGAGCTGCACTGCCCCCCCTGCAAAAAGCCTCAGAGTTCTATTACTCACTATACAGGTGTGCATCAGCCCTTCCCCGGCCTGGGACTGACAGCTATCGGCCCATTATCGGTGTGACCCTGTGTTGGTCAGTCCTATTACTGTCAGTACAAGTGACCAGGGAAGCCTTTTTAAAACGTGCTGGATGCTGGTGAAAACAAGTTCCCCAACTAGATGATGGCTTCACTCCAAATATGGATGTTTGGTATCAAACCTCTCGTCTTGATAAACCCACTCTGATGCCAGTGTTGGATTTATCAATACATGCACCCAGAGGTGCCCCTTGAAACCTACAAGCCTCTGGTGTGCTTGCTGACTGGATTCTGCCAGCCTGCCACTTGAGACAAGTTTCTGACCTAGGGTAAGAATCTTTTGCTCTCAGGCGTTCAGGAACAAAAGCCTTTCTGGGAAGGAGGTGTAACACCCCCTCCCACAGGATGACCCGCTGATTAGTGTCCTTGGGCTGGCGAGCGTCAAAGGAGCCGCCGCCTTTGGGATGTGAATCTGGTTTCCCTCACAGGAGCGGAAGCCACCATTCTCCCATCCAGAGCCCTCTTGGCACCTTGACAGGTGGGAAAATTAGCTAGTCTGATTGGCATGCCATCCCCAGGATAGTATCACCCTTAAGGTGGGCTAGCTGCGAGATGGACCCAAAATGTCAGAGCTAGCCATCTTTGTGATGGCATACCTATTAATTCTGGCGCAATGTTGCAGCCACTTCCAAGAGGACGTGGTCTTATTAGGGGTGTAGTGACCCCACGGGTCAGTAGCCCACTGGCTACTACCTACACTCACCTAACACCTTTACATTTAGCGTAGTTTCTGGCACCAGAGAAGCAGATCCTGACTGCCTAAGAAGAGAGAGGACACTGAAGAGCCGCAAAAGCAAAGACAATAGAAGAGAGCACCTGACTTGGCCCTAGCTCCGCCAGCCTGTCTGCAGCCCTCGATGAAAACTGCACCAAAGTAGACTTGTTCTGCAGCTGTTACTTTAGAAACTTGAGAGGACAGACCGGTTCAGCAGAAATTCGAAAAAGAAGGCTCTGAGACCTCCGAAAGTGCCAAAAACTGATACCTGAAGCATCCACTGCACCCATCCCTTCTGCCCGAGTAAAAGTGGGCCTACAGCCCCAGCCAGGTTCCCCAACCCTCCAGAGCCCGAGTCCATCGTGGTTTCACCCTTGCTGGACTCTCCGACATTGCCTGCAGCCTCTGCATGCAGGCCTCCACTACCGCGACTGCTCCGGAAAGGAAGAACCCGCCGCCTAAATACACCTCTGCACCTGTCGCCCCCGGGCCTTGGAGAAGAGAACCAAAGCCGCCCCCCCCCCCATACCCGAGAATCGCAAGGCCTGAGCCCACTTGTTCTCCTAACCAGAGCCTGTTCCCTCGTTTTACAGACCCCGATCCCCATTGAAACGCATTGGGCTCCCGATGCTGATTTGCAGCCGTCGTGCCGCTGGTTGTGTAATGCTGGTGCTGCCTTGGACCTTGCCCACCACTCATCTGAACTGGAGATTTGTCCTGTAAGTCGACGAACTGTACCTGCTTGCAGAACTTGTCTTTCCTTCCATAGCATAACTTTGCAGAACTCAGAAATTGCATAGCGCCCAATTTTTAAAGTAAAAATAATTTATATTTAAATGCTTACTTACCTGTACAATTTTTCTCTGATGCCTAAACATATATAAAGGTACCTGGTATTTTTATAAATTAATGTTGATCTTCTTCTTGAGTTGCTTTCAGACCCTCCAGGATATTGCGGCATAGATTTGCAAATTTTGCAGCCCAAAAATTGAAAATTTGTGGCACAAAAATTGAAATTTTGTAGCACAAAATTGAACTTTTTGTGGCATTTTTTGCTGCACTTAATTTTACTCCTAATCATTCCTTTTCAGCCTTAAATCAATGGAACCGGTTTTAGCAGAGTATTCCACTTTGAAATAGGCATGTTATAGTATCTGCTGCTCTACGGTAGCACAGCTCCAATCCTAACCTTGTGGTAGGGGGGCCGTATTTCTCCCTGAGATGTTCTAGCATGCATGTATGCACCCCTGCCAGGCACTGCTGCATCCCGGATCCGTGTGGCATGGCACCTCCTCCTCAGGCACAGGATTGTAGGGTATGGAGAAATTTGTGGTAGTGGAGTATGATTTCCACAGTCACTTAGGCACAAGGTAAATCTTATACAAATATTACTTAGTGACGGTCTGACCAGAAATTACAACTCTGCCCCAGTCATCACAAAGGAATGCATAAGGATATCCCTGAAAGGAAACTCACATATCCAAATATATATTTATTTTCTGTAAAGTAGCTGAGAAATGACTCCTTAATGGGAGTCTTGCCACCCCTCATGGTGGTCTGCTGGGTTGTTTATCGGTCCCATGGGGCAGAGATTTCCCTGGTCCCGTTACTATATCTATGTGGATGATGTTATCTACATTATGAGGGTGGATCTGGAGCCCTGCTCTTTTGGAGATGCTGTCTCTACAAACAAACATTCACCTGTTCTCTTATCAGAAAATAGCTAGAAAACAAGTTGCAAAAATACATTAGAAAAAACTTATGTTTGGTACAGATGGCTTTAGCTGACTGCCAGAGGTCATGTCAACACTACACACAACGTTCATTATATAATTTGCAGATGGGCTTTGGGATAGCCCCTTTCAGCCATTGGCTTATTTTGGCGGGTCCCAGCCTTCAGTCAGTGACTTGATCTTGTGTTGGTACCAGCCCATGGGATTTTGCGAATGTCTTTCATTTTTTTAATACACATTTAACTTATGTAAATAGGCTCAAAGTAGTCCCCTAATACATGCACATGAATCTATGATACAGTATGCAAGCTCCTCAGCAAGGTGGGGCATTGCAGGGGAGTGTGTAGAGGGTAGCTTTATCGTGGATGGCAGGTCGTCTATCTCCGCTACTCTGAAGCTTTCACTGCAAGGATATATGGCAGATATCTCAGAGTGGAATTTTGCCATGAGAGTAATGAAGTTTTGCAGTGATGGTAATGGAAATGTCAATATAAGATGGCCACAATTTTCCATATAGTTCTAGAGGACCCCTCACCAATTCAGAGAACCAAGCTCTCGGGTACACGTAGAGCCTCGCGGTCAAATGCAACTGTTTGCGCTAGTTATTCTGCACTGTACCATCTCTCAAGCACATGTGCATTCTCCTGTTGCACACACTGCTCAGTGCAGGCCAAGGGTTGAGTTTTTCCACACAGCAGTGGAACTTTGCTAGGGTGGGCATGAATCTCCACTGTAGTGACACAGGTAAACCGGACCATTTCACTCTACTGATGATTAAAAACATGATATACTGCCACCACCGCGTTTATGCTGCTTTACTCCAGGTGAAAGCAGCAGCCTTACACCTCCTGAGGGTAACGCTTTGGGTGCCTCTCCTGGTCTAAGCAGACTGGAATCCATGAGACAGGCCAAGGATTTAGCTATCACTGCAGATGGGGCAGTCAGGGAAAGGGCACACGTCTGTCACCATGCAAGGAACTTTTCCGTCCCAACAGAGTACATTCACGATCCTGAGAGTAGAGTTGGCAGCCATATTTAGCCTTCTAATGAAACAGGGCTTTTAATACAATAGTCCCTGTGTGACGATTTGGATAGCTGGTATGAGGGACCTTAGGTACTACCAGTCACTGTGTGTACGAAACAAGGGTCCAGAAAAGGTGAACTAAGATTTCATGCCCTGAAGAAATTGCCACTACAATATACAGGCAATGAACCATGTCGGCCCATCATTACATGGTCTGCAAGCATACAGTTTGTTTTTATTTGAATAAGCACACAAGTTGAGAATAAAAGTGGCTGGTTGGTGACTGTGTGGCTGATCTCAATTTTAGCTTCACTGGGTCTATTTTTGTTGTCAGCACACACATTCATGTTTTTTCACTGGATTTCTGGACACCAATATATATCATTTTTGCGAGATAGCGACCAATAATGAAAAAAGTGGGCACAACTGGTGATGATTAACCAGTAAGCTCCTCTGGTGATGCGCACGTGAGGTGCTATCTCGCTTTTTCACAATGTTTCACAAAAATTGGTTCACATTTGTGTGTTCTATATACCTGTTGAAGTGGAGGGTATTGGTGTAGAACACAGTGACTGTTGATTCAGAGGTCGGTTCTTTGTAATAAATGAGAAGATAGGGCTAGTGTGAATGGGGACAATACTTAAGAAATATGAAGGGTTGTTGTTGGGGTTGAAAATGAACTCCCTCTCAAGAAGTTAAAAGAATTTATTGCCCGAATTGATCATGTCCAATTGTTTTTGTTAGCCATATTTACATGCCAAACTCTAATCTGTGGACTCCTATAAGTACAGCTTTCATGTTTCCTCTGTTTGCTGCTGAGGCCTACATGAGTTCTAAGCAGCGGTTTAACATTTCACTCCTAACCTGGCGAGCACAGTGGTAGCTCAAAGAACTTTGTTGGATGTGTGTACTGTACCCTGAATATTCTTTGACAGCGCGGGAGAGAAACTGCACTATGATATGAACTGTGAAGTGAAAGGAAAGCATACAGAACAAGTATGAAGAGAAGAAGCTAGGCCACTTTGAAAACTATCCTTAGGGTAAAGTAGGCAGGGAATAAGATTGAGAGCAGCGCCGTAAAAGAGAAAATATATTTAACAGGAATTCTGCGCTCCAGAGAGCCAGAAAAATAGCTTGACTTTTGTTGTTAGCAAGGCCATTTCTGGCAGTGAGAACATGATTGTTACGTGCTACTCCCAGATCCGTTATGTCTTCTTTCCAATGGCCTCTATTTTCTTTGCACCAATAGTTAGTTTACTGTATACCTAGGAATAGCTTGGTTCCAGAAGTTCTGACTCCATTAAAATTAATAAGCATTATTCACTGCAATATTAGAAGTTTTCATCGGTAAGCTTTTGTCAATACTTTTCTTTTGCCACTGAAAGTGACCACTAGTAAAAATATTTTTTCAAAGGCCCTTGTGTGTGGCCCCATTGCTAGGTTGACCAACCGTCCTGGATTTCCTCTGACAACCGCCGTTGTCAGAGGACTGTCCCAGAGTCCCGACGTTTTTCTGAATTTTAAATATATTTCCCAGTTTTTGGGACAAAAGTTGAGTAACCCTGCAAAGCAGAATTCAAATCAAATTTATGCTTTAGGTTCCAAAGGCCTATATTTTACAAATAAACTGGATTTCCTCGTATTCCAGTGCACTTGCATTCAATTTGAATTTCCTTGAGCAAACCATATTCTGGCAAATTGAAATGAATACGATGAAAAAGACGTTCACTTGTTTACTCAGAGTCCTCGAGTATTACTCAAGAACTCAGTGTTACAACGCAAACTTTCTTTTGCCAGAATGTTTTGCATTTAAAAAAATACAAAATTGAATACAAATACACTGGAATATGAGGATATATGCTTTTATTTGTACAAATGTAAAGACATTAGGGGTGAAGGGTAAACAATTAACATTGCGGATATATATATGTAGCCTTTAGTCCTACTTCTATGTCTGGCCTGCTGACCTGTCCCGGTTTTGGTGTCTAAAAATCTGATTACCCTACTGATTGTTCCTCTGGCTTCTGACACTAGTTTATTACTAGTTTATTTAAAACTATGCCACCCCCCTTCCCCACCAACCCCTAGCTAGTCCTCTAGGGCCTCGTTACCTGGAGCAGCATTGCCAACCAGGTGCGCAGCCTCTATTTGTGTCGGTGTACACAAAATTGCTCAAAACCTTATGGTAAGGCCTCGTAATAAGTTTCTGACTTTAATTGCCCACGTTTTGTAACTGTGGTTCCAAGTGAGGTTGTCATTACGTAACCAGTAATGCTATAATTATCAGTGTTGGCTATGTTAGATGTGACCCCACTGATTTCTGACCCCATTCACTGTGGTAAGCGCTTGAAAGTAATTTTTCGTTCTTAAGTTTAGATTTAAATCCCCAAGTCATAAAGGGTTGTATTCACTCTCTAATTCAGCAATATTAGATTTTTACAATACTTCTTCGTTCTGATGCTTTGTAACCATAAAGGACCACCTGGGTTTATACGGAGTAATTACTTTAATTCGTAATGGTTAAATAAAACCACACATTTTTCGGATACAAACTGCTTCCCAGGTGCGTATGCATATAATGCAATAATAATGTGTTTTTCAACAACGGTTAATAACACCATTCCTGCCATTTTAAGTGTTGTAAATAAAAGGTCATTGTATTTTCCTGCAAAATGGACAGATGTCAGTAATGAGTGTGTAACTCACCAAGTAATATTGCTGTTTACTATTGAATCTAGACATCTAGAAAGTGTGACTGTATAGAATATGTAAAACTTTGCTTCACAACCTTAATCTCAAAATTGGCTGGAGAGGAACTCTACTGAGCGACTGCATGCAGGGTATGGGTAAAGGGGTGACGGTTCTTTAATCTTGGTCTACTGGGAGTCCCACACGATGGTCTCCTCATGAGTGGCTCAGAAGTGGTCTGAGGCCGTAAGCTGCGCTGGATGCGGGGGACAGGATTCGCAGCTGTTGTTCAAAGTCAATTGAAGGGAATAAAAGGCCATTTTATCCATGTGCCTCCACCCACCTACTCTTTGGGTCAACGGTAAACACCTGACCAGTCATTGGTCTACTGTTGTTGCAGGACAGCCACAATGTGCAGTGACACTAATCACTGGATTGTGGTTGCATTTTGACTATTCAAAAAAAATTCAAGGAATGTTCCAAACCCACCTAGGTAAATACAGGACTCATTCATTTGGCCCATTATGGCCACAAGATGTCCTCGTTTCCCAAAAGTTGGGAATGTGGGGGACTAGAATATCTGTTAATTATATTTTCATGAGACTTTCTCAGCTTCGTTAACAAAAACAATATCAGATCGTATATATGCTCCACATTTCACGGGTGGTTTTGCAAACAGCGCTGCCTTTTTGCAAAACGTCCGATGTCGTGATTTTTTTGCCGATCGCAAAATCTTGGAGGGTCCGATTAATCATTGTGTGTATGTGCAAATGTCTTGTACTCACCTGTGTTAAGCCTAAGGCGGCTTGACCTCACTACCCCTAATACAGCACTTTAGGATTGCATAGCAAGCCCTGTCCATTAGTAAGGGAACCTCTGGACTATTTACAAGGTATATCATATAAAGAGCCAGCTTTCTACATCGGTGGTGCAGTGGTGGGATAGCAGACTTAACATTTGCTGTACCACTTGGTTGATAAGTAATTACTCTAAGGAATCCAAATTGTCTTTAGTTGAAAACATTTTTGTTGATTTTCGATTTTTTTTTCTCTAAATTGTTTAAAATAGCTGTTAGGGTCTTCGTTATGTCCCTCTGCAAAACTGTTTAGAATTTTAAATTTCTTTAGAATGAGTTAGACCCTATAGTGAGTACTTAGAATTTTTTTCACTTTTCTAAAAAGGTCCCAACTAAATTAAAACCATGACTGATGCAGCAGGTTCTTCCCAGAAGCTAAACCTGGGGCCCTATAAGAACCTTAGGTTGGACACACTTAAGACCCTCTGCAAAGCATGGGAACCTCACCAAGGGGCCTAGGCCCACAAAAGCCCATCTGTAAACACTGAAAATGCTAAGGCCTTGGCTGAGGAAGAAACCCCCCATTAGAGAAGGGAAGGTAGATGCTGAAGTGGATGACTATTCCAACAGCAATCACACAGAAAGCAATACCTCCGGGAGCACTACTCGTGTCCCAGAAGAGATGGACACTGAAGATGCAGATCTTTAGATAGCATCAGAGGCTTAACTCCTGGCCATAGAATAGGAAAGAGCTGAGTTGCACTTAGGACCCATCTTTAGTGGAAGCAAAATTATAACTTATGCAGGTTTTGGCCCTAAAATCCCCAAATCGATTGTCCCAAAATAGCCGGAGGATGATGATATCGCCAAATGGTTTACAGCTTCTGAGAGGGCCTGTAAACTGAGACAGATGAACAAGAAGTATTGGGGCTCTGTTCTTTGGAGCTGCTCCCAGGAAAGCGTAGGGATAGGCTCCTGACACTGAATGAGGCAGATGCTGAGTCGTATGACCTCATAAAGGACACCCTGATTGAGGGCTTTGGACTCACCACTGAAGAATTCAGGATCCGGTTCAGGGTTACTTAAAAAACCCAGTCAGTCCTGAGTAGGTTTTGTAGAATATTCAGTAAAGACACTAGGTGAATGGTTGAAAGGTAACTGTGCATGATCATGATGGGCTTTACAGTTTTTGATGAAAAAGCATGTTAAGTAATTGTGTTCAAGAGAAGTTACATCAGTACCTGGCAGACCCAGGTCCAATTTCTCCTAAAGAGTTGGGGAAGAAGGCAGAACACTGGGTCAATACAAGAGTGACCAAAACTACCATTGGTGAGGCTGATCAAAAGAAAGGGGTTGCTAAGCCCCCCCCCCCAGAAAGATGGTGAGCAATACAAAGATAACAGTAAAGAGTCTTCAAAAGCCCCCAAATACCTGTTCAGGAGCATGGGCCCAGAGCTCTATACAGTTTAAGGGTGGGTACTAGGGTAAGAACTGGAATCCCAAAATCACTTGGTCATGATTGTATGGCTTTTAGACACCAAATTGGGCCATAGTTGTAAAAACAAAAAACATGCCTCTAGCACACCTGCAGTAAATTCAATTGAAAGTCTCCTGATGGGATCACAGGTGAGCCCTGACCATGTCGGAGAGCTCCCCTAGGCAACTCAAGTCTCAGAGGGTGGATGGATGTAGCTGCCCTGGCTGTCTAGTCCAGTAACCTAGAGAGATAGACAACAGCCACATATAAATGGGATGAGGGTTGAGGCACTGAAAGACACTGGAGCCAGTGTCACCATGGTAACTAAGCCACTAGTGTCCTCAGAGCAATTCTTGTCTATACACTCCTCAATGCTGATAATCAGGCTAAGGGGCTCCCCATGACGGTGGTTACCTTAGAGTGGGGAAGGGTTATTGGCCACAAGAAGGTGGTGGTACCTTCTGCAATTCCTGTAGAAACTGCTGGACAATGATCTGGAAACCTCAGCAAGGGCTAATGTCGAAAGAAAGACCCATGCAGCAATGCTGGGTATGCCTGAATGGGTGTGTGTGAAAACCAGAGTACAGGGTATATTCCAGGGTGAAAAAGAAGAGTTGGTGCCTGGGATATTGGCCCAACCTTTTAAGAGAAAAGGCAGGAAGACTGGGAATGCAGCTTCTAAACCGGTACCAGAATAGGTTCCCTCGCCTTAGGGAGAAGACCTGTCAGCCCCAGAGGGAACTGAACCCTAGGAGCTTGGGCCTTACAAAGCATAGCTCTTGGGCACAGGGAGACCCTCTAGGGAAGATCTGTGCCAGGGGCAGAGGACATGTCCCACTCTTGAAAGCCTGGGACCGCACGCTGCTGATCAGGAAAGGAGATGTCAGTGGTTCCCACAGGACCTATTGGGAGGGACTCCTTTACACTTGGTTCAGCGACCCCAAACCTAGTGCCACTAGGAGAGTGGTAGTGCCTCAGCAGTTTAGAGAGTTTCTTCTTACATTGACCCATGGCATCCCCCTAGCTGGGCATCTTGGCCAGGCCAAAAGTTGGAGTAGATTGGTGAATCACTTCTACTGGCCAGGTATGTCCCAGAAGGTGAAGGAGTTTTGTAACTGCTGTGCCACCTGTCAAACTAGTTCAAGACAGGTGGCCACCAAAGGCCCCCTTAAGTGGTTGGAGTTCCCTATGAAAGGGTAGGCATTGATATTGTCAGTCCTCTTGACCCTCCAACAGCCTCAGGAAACACATTTATACTGGCAGTATTGTAACATGCTACCAGGTATCCTGAAGCAATTCCCCTAAGGACTACTACTGCTCCTGCAGAAGCTAGGGCCCTCATTGTTATTTTTACCACAGTGGGTTTTCCAAAGAAAGTGGTATCAGACAAAGGTACAAACTTCATGTCTGTTACCCGAAACACATGTGGGCTGAATGTGGAGTTAATTACAAGTTCACTAGCCCATATCACTCGTAAACAAATTGTCTTGTTGGGAGATTCAGCAAGACCATGAAAGATATGGTTGGTGGACTCTGGAAAAACTCAGGAGGAGATCTGATGTCTTACTGCCATGCCTGCTTTTTGCCTATAGGGAAGTGCCACAAAAAAGAGTAGGGTTTTCTCCCTTTGAACTTCTGTTTGGTGATCTTGTGAGGGGACCATTGTGTCTTGTAACGGAAAGATATGAGAGTCCTCTCAAATAGCCTAAACAGTACATTGTGGATTATGTGCTTGGCCTTCGTTCCAGAATGGCTGAGCACATGAAGGAAGCAAATAAAAATCTTGAAGCCAGCCAGGAGCTCCAGAAGCACTGGTATGACCAAAAGGCTGCCATGGTGGATTTCCAACCTGTGTAGAAGGTATGGGTTTAGAGCCTGTGGCTCCTAGGGCTCTTCAGGACAAATGGAGTGGACCCTACCCTATCCTACTGGGAAAAGGGGAGGTCACGTATCTGGTGGACCTTGGCAGTTGTAGGAACCACCAGAGGGTCATCATCCATGTTAACCACCTTAAACCCTCTCATGACGGGGCTGAAGTGGCCATGGTGATGGTCACAGATGAGGAAGCAGAGTGAACCTCTTCATAACCTACTCACAAACAACCCTAAAGATGGGTCAGATTGAGGAGTGGTCTTGTCAGACACCCTCACTGCCCAACAGCAGACTAATTGCAGGTAAGTCTTACATCGGTATGCTGAGTTCTTATTGACCCCTGGTCAAACCAACTGGTTATCACATGATGTGGACACTGGGGACAGCCTACCTGTCAAAAACAACATTTTCAGTCAGATCATGTTGGAGAGCATTAAAGCTGAAGTATGATGCTGGAAGTGGGCACCATTGAACCCTCTGAGAGCCCCTGGGCCAGCCCAGTTGTCTTAGTCCTCAAACCTCACACCCAGGGAGGAAAGAAAGAGTTGAGGTTTCGTTGGGACTATAGGGGCCTCAATGCCGTGACCAAGACTGTTGCACACCCAATTCCTAGGGCTGATGAACTAATGGACAGGTTAGGGGCAGCCAAAATTCTCAGTATTTTTTAATCTGACAGAGTACTGGCAGATAGGTCTGACCTCTGGAGCAAAAGAGAAATCGGCATTCTTGACCCCAAATGGGCATTATCAGGTTACTGTTATGCCCTTTTGACTAAAGAATGCCCCTGCCACCTTTCAAAGGTTGGTGAATAAAGTCCTTGCTGGTCTTGAGTCCTTTAGTGCAGTTTATCAGGACAATATTGCTGTCTTTAGCTCCACTTGACAGGATCATCAGATCCACCTTGGCTAGGTCCTTGAGGCCTCACTATCAAGACAAGCAATTGCGAGATAGGGCAGAGCACGGTTGTATACTTGGCCCACCTTCTAGGTGAAGCCTGGTTCAACCCTTACAACCCAAGATCCAGACAATTATGGACTATGTAGCTGCAACCACCCAGACTCAAGTTAGGGCATCCGTTGGCTTGACTGGGTATTACAGGAGGTTTGAGAGGGGATCTGAGTCCATTGTGGCCCCCCTCACAGAACTGACCTTCAAGAAGATGTCCAAGAAAGTAAACTATACAGAGGCCTGTGAAAAGGCTTTTGACACCTCGAAGTAAGCAATGTGCTCAGCACCCATTCTAAAAGCTCCAGATTATGCAAAACAATTCACAGTGCAGACAGATGCCTCTGAACATGGGATAGGAGCGATCCTATCCCACCTTAATGATGATGGCCATAACCAACCTGTTGCTTTCATTAGCAAGAGGTTACTGCCCAGAGAGTAACGTTGAAGTGCCATCGAGAGGGAAGCCTGAGCTGTGGTTTGGTCTCAGAAGAAGCTGAGGCCATACTTGTTTGGCTCTCACTTCCTTGTTCAAACTGACCACAGGCCTCTCGGATGGCTAATGCAAATGAAAGATAAAAACCCCAAACTGTTAAGTAGGTCCATATCTCTATAGGGGATGGACTTTACGGTGGAACATAGACGTGGGACTGACCATGTCAGTGCCGATGGCCTTCCAAGGTTCTTCCACCTAGAAGATGAAGACTTTCATGGGAAAGGTTGGTTTCATCCTCTTTCGTTTGGGATGGGGGGGGAAGTTGGTCATGTAGGAAAGAGCCCCTTTTTGACATGGTCGCCCCTGCTTTTTGCTTGGTTTGTGATGTGAGTTCAAGTAAAAGTGAAAAGGGCTCCTGCTAATCAGGGCCCGAGTGCCAAAGCTCTTTCCCTAAATTGTACAATTGTTCCCACAATTGAAAAAAAACATTAGCAGCCTCCAAGTACCTAGTAAATGATACCCTGGTACCTAGGCCCTGAGGTACTAAAGAGGGTCCTTAAGGGCAGCTGCATGAATTGTGCTGCCCTAAGGGACACCTCACGAAGCACATGCTAGGCTGCCATTGCGGGCTGTGTGTGTTGGTGCAGGCAAAAGTGAAAATGCGATATGTCACACATCCCTCTGTGCCATGTCCCTAACACTGCATGTAATATTGTTAGGTCACCCCTAAAACAGACCTGACAGCCCTAAGGCAGGGTGCTGAATATTACATGTGTGGCATAGCTGCATTAGCTGATATGCCCCAGTGGTGGTCATTCCTATTACTGCCAGTACAAGTGACCTGGGAAGCCATTTCAAAACATGTGATGGACACTGGTGGAAACAAGTTTCCCACCTACATGAAGGCTTCACTGAAAATAGGGATGTTTAGTATCATATTGGTAAACCCACACTGATGCCAATGTTGGATTTACCAATATATGCACCTCAGGGGCTCCTTACAGGTGCCCTCTGAAAACCTACCAGACTCTGTTGTGCTAGCTGACTGGTTTCTGGCAGCCTACCACCCACAACACTGTTCTGGCCTCCTAAGGTGAGAGCCTTTGCTCTCAAGAGACCCAGAACAAAGGCCTGTCTGCAAAGAGGGTGTAACACCCCCTCCCACAGGATGACCTGCTGATTAGCCGCTTGGGTCGGAATGTTTCAAATAAGTTGCTGCCTTTCAAATGCAAATCTGGCTCCCCTCACAGTAGAGGAAGCCATACCCCACCATCCAGAGCTTCCTTGGCACCTGGACATGCGGGGAAATTAGCTAGTTAGGTAGGCGTGCTACCACCAGGCTAGTACCACCAATAAGATGGGCTACTGTGAGGTGGACAAGATTTTCAGAAGTAGCCATCTTTGTGATGGCATACTTAGAATTTCTGGGGCAGAATTATGCCCATGGTTCACAGGAAGTTGTCATATAGGGAGTATGGTACCCCAAGGGTCAGTAGCCCATTGACTAGTACCCTAACACCCCTACATTCAGTATTATGGGGAGGCACTGGCACCAGAGAAGCAGATCCTATGAAGGAGAGAGAGTACACCTAAGAGCTGCAAAAGCTGAGAAGCAGCTGACCTGGTACCAACCCTACCGGCCTGTCTGCATCCCTAGACGAAAACGGTACTAAAGTCAACTTATCCTGCAGCTATGACTCCAGAAATTTGGGAGGGCTTCGAAAAAGAATCAAGACCTCCTGTAAACAGGGGACCTGTTCTAAAGAACTCCAAAGGAGAAGACTGAAGCCAATGGTGCCCACAAGGTTTTCCAGCCTTCCAGAGCATGAGTCCATTGTGGTTTCACCCCTCCTTGACTCCCTGATGTCGCCTGCAGCCGCTGCACACAGGCTCCTTCTACCGCTATTACTCAGGTAAGGAAACACCCGGTGCCTATGGGCACCTCTGCACCTGTAGTCTCTGGGCCTTGGAGAAGAGGACCAAAGGTGTCCACCCGTCCCCCAGCATCGCGAGGCCTGAGCCCACTTGCTGGTTCAACTCTACTGGCTTCCTACCCAGAGCATGCAACCTCTTTTTACAGTGGCTGATTTCCATTGATACACATTGGGTTTCTCACACTGATGTGCACCCTGTCACCCTCATGCTGCTGGTGATGTACTGCTGGTTTTGCCTTGGACCTTGCCCACCACCCACCTTATCTTCTGGAGATTGGTCTTGTAACCTGATGTACTGTACCTGCTTGCAGAACTTGTTCTTCCTTTCATAGGATAATATTGCAAAACACAGAAATTTCACTAAGTGTCCACTGTTTAAAGTGAAAAGAATTAATATTTAAAAACGTAACTTACCTGAATGATTTTTCTCTGATGCCTAAACATATATAAAGGTACTTGGTATTTTTATAAATTGTTGTGGATCTCCTTCTTGAGTCTTGTGTCATTTATTGATCATTGTTTGTATTTGCAAATGTCTTGCACTGCTGTGTGTTAAGACTAAAGCTGCTCGACTACTATACCCCCTAATAGAGCACTTTGGGATTGTATAGCAAGCCCCTGTCCACTAGTAAGGGAACCCCTGAACTCTTTACACGGCGTATCAGTTTGATATATAAAGAGTCAGCTTCCTACAACACTTATACAAGCCACTGCATCTGTATTACATGTGGACCATCACCTTTCTTTTACTCCTGGGTCCCACTCCCAGTGTTCTCCTCCCCTTCAAACTATGCCTCGATCTACTCACAAGTTTGTTTAATCTTTGCCAGCGTAGCAATAGTATGTTCATGTCCCCATAGAAAACAAACGACTGAGAATATTAAACTGAAGGCCACTGCTTTGGTCAAGTTAGCTCGGTCAGCCTTAAAAGATGTGTAACTTGATCTTTCTTTTGCTGTTCAAGTCTGTTATTTTTAATTATGACTTCTAGCTTGGTGAGGAACCAGGGATCTGAGTACGTTTGTTTGCGAGGCTGCAGAAAACTCTGCAAACCAATTTGCTCTAAGAAATGCCCAACCACTGCCTCAACAGTTGATGCAGAGTTTATGCGATGTTGGTGTATTCCGTAATGGATGCAAAAGTAATGTTTTTTTTTTTTTACAAGGTTAAACATGAAGCAGGCTATGAATCTACCTTTCCTGGACTGCACAACAATGAGCTCTCCCTCATTATGTCCACTGTGTGTTCATGTTTCTTGTTTATGGCTTCCCATGCCACCATCTTTACTTTGGGGATTTCTGATGATCATTTGGTCAATAGCATTGCTGTCATATGCATGGTTGAGTGACCAGGGTGATGTCCAGAGGTTTGCTGTGTCTAGCATTCTGTCTCATTGGTTCAATGTGTGTCAAGGCTTCTGTGAAATTATACACTGTGTGTTCAAGCTACTGAAAGATAATTCATGGTTTGATCAGGTTGGTATATGAGGATTCTCTGTCCAGGCTATTTTATGATTTTTCTGGTGTGACTTTGCTTCTGTCCGAAGGCTTACTTAGCCTTAGTGAGCTGTCTGATGGTGAAATGTGACCAGGCTGCTGTGTGATGATTGACAGCGTGATGTGGCTGCTATCGCCTGCCAATGCTGCTGTCACACTGACCACTTTTATGGGTAGGCTGCTGCTTGATGTTCCGTATGTGCTAAGTCTTGGTCGAGTTATGCCACAATATGTTTTAAGTTAGCCCAGCACATAGTATCTTTTAAACTGTACTTTATTATAACTTGGAGAGTGCTTTGGGGCAATTTAGGAGGCGGTTTGGTGCATATGTGCACTAACCTGAAATGCACTTGCAGAAGCAATATTTTAATTGCCCTGGATTGGCTTGAAGATGGGTGGTTGAGGCTTAAATGGATTGTATTAGGACAGTGTCTAGGTAGCTTGGAGTACAATAATAGGGTTAATACAAAAAATAGATATTGAAGAGGGGGTCTTTAGGCACATCAGTGTTTGGTAGAGTCTCATGAAGGAGCATGTGAGTTAACAGTTTATAGGTTAGTAGACTGGCTGGTGTGACTAGAATGAACCGGTATAGGTTACGATCGCACTCTTGGGGCGTGAATATTGTAGTGGTATTGTATTTAATTTCCTTGATTCTTGGGTGCCAGAGAGTATCACCTCCTGACCATGAGGTGTGGGACAATTGTAATGTTCAAAAGCGTTCTCCAACAGGGAAGGAACGAACCCTTCCGGCACTCCTGAATACGTTAACATTTGTAAATCTTTCAACAAAATGCTAATTCCAATAAACTTTGTTTTAGTGCTTTATTTTCTCATTCTTTTCCATAAAGTACTGAAACCAAGTCTATTGGAATTAGCATTTTGTTGAAAGATTTACAAATGTTACCGCATTCAGGAGTGCCGGAAGGGTTCGTTCCTTCCCTGTTGGAGAACACTTTTGAACATTTGGTGTGACGAGAATAACATATGATCTGGGTACTGCAATACATAGTGGATTGCTTGAGGAGGGGCATAATCAAATGGGAGAATACTCATGAATGTGTCCTTACCTTTCAAGTTGTTAATGTTGTGTAAGGAGTTAACTGTCTCTCACATCTGAGGGTGTTCAACCTTCAGTGGTGCATGAGTATGCATCAGGTGCCATTGATGAAAGCCCTCTTAAACTCCTTGTGATCTGAAGACGTAATCTAGGACACAGATGTCTTAACCATCTTTCATGTAAAAAAAACTTGTAGTGTCTGTTCTCATCTCCCCCGGTTTAAACCAAGCTACCTTCCCATTTAAACATGAGTGTATAATAAGACGAACTTTATACAATTTGGAAATAAAGTATCTCAATGTTTAAATTGGACATTTGAAGCATATCTGAAATTCACCCCTCACTTTCTAGACCGTGGTGGGTTATGCAGTTAACACAGGATGCCAAAGATCTGATTCACCTGTAGGCTCACTCGAGACTGGCCAAGATCATTTAATTTATTTACAGAGGCATATAAACTTGGTCAGATGCTTTCATCCGGTAAGTCCGCCTCTGCCACCATATACTTAATTTACTGAGTCACAATGTAGGGCATTTGTAATATTCCCAGTTATGCCGCCTTTAGCCTTCACCCTTTTTACGTCCAAAAAGTGGGATAGTGAGCAACAGAACACCATGCATCTCCTCTACAGCACCACACACAAGAACAGAACACCCTAAATGTACGAATTTCACACCCTTGCACAACCAGCCTAGGACCAAGTGCACAACGTCTAGCAAACTATCACACATACTATTGAGCCTTATTATGAGTTTGAGTTGAGAAGGTGAAGGGGTAATAAAGATGCATTTAAATTTTGTTTTCAGCTTGTCACAAGTGCTGTGTAATTTCTATTTTATTCCTTTAACATGTGCATTGGTGTTTACAAAATTCTCAAACTTTGCAGTCAAAGGCAGAATAGTAAAGTGTACTAGTTGACAGTCTTCTGGTGGTAAAAGTTGTTGAAAATAAAGGTTGTAAGCTGTCTGTTTGTTTTGTAACGCAAAATTTTGAAATACCTGTAAATGAACTGTGAAAATGTTTCAAAACAAATCAGCAGTTAGGAAACTACAATTGGACCACTTCTTTGCAATTCAGAAGTGTGCTGGAAACAGAGTTTTAATAGTATCAAAACAATCAAGACACTTGGCAATGTTCAAATGATACATATTTGCTGTAACCACATTTTCACACATTATTTCTGCGTTATATCGTTTTGTCAGTAAAACTGCATGCTGGCATTTTGCTTCCATTTCAATGGAAAATGTTCTGTATGTAAAAGACAGTGCCTCCTCCTGACCTACAATAATTCCTCCACAACATATACAGTTTCTAGTCTATAGCCCACTCCTGTGCATCAATGAGAATCTGAAGTTTACAGCTCACAGAAATTAAACATCGCAATCAGTATACTATGTCCCATATACAGGTAAAATAAAGAGGGCTGATACATGGCTAGATAGGGCATTGTATAGTAATGTCAACTCCTATCTAACTGTTCTGGCCCACTATAATACCATAACACAGCAGTGTACAGCCAATTATAACTTATGCAGGCTGGTTAGCTCAATTTTCCTACTTAATGCTCTTACCCTCACACAAGACCTGTCCGCTATGGGCATTATCCATCACCCAGTACTGTACCAGCCCCTAAATCAGTCATCACCAGCTGACAGACATAGAATACCTGAAGCGATCTGATATGAAGCTGGCTACTCGGAAGGCTGCACTCTAGTGCAGCACTGCAGGTCCCAATTAGCTATATTCTATGCGTTTCGCTTTACATCTCACAGTGGCACTCGTGATATGAGATACTAGTAACAAAGTGCATCTGAGAATATCTTCCTGACCACTTCTCACTAAACACACTTTCTTAAACCCATGAACTGTAAACAAAATATCACTCTGGACAACCCAGTGCAGTAACCATATAAGTAGATTATGATCATATGAAACCTCACAAAAAGACCTTCGCAGTTGGTCAAAGCTGCGTGTATACTAAAAAACGTGAAGTGCATGATTATCTCAACCTAATATTAACTTATTTTGACTTGTACTTAATGTTGGTTCTTTATTTACTTCCTTATACACTATTGCGCGACCTTCTCTGATGTGGCTGTAAAACTTATTTTGTTCCAAACTTTTATCCTAAATTTTGACTTTCTGCCCTGAATTTTGAGCCTTTGTCCTGAATTTTTACACTCACCATCCTGAATTTGCACCCATGCCAGTTGGTCACCCCTGTGCACAGGCTACTCCGTACGGGAAATTACAGTGAGTGAGTCGGTGCTGGTGCTCCAGTCTATTTGGCTGTAGTCCTAGAGTACCTGACCGCTGAGATCCTTAAGCTGGCTGGCAACGCGGCCCGGGACAACAAGATGACCCGCATCATCCGTAGGTACCTACAGCTCGCTATCTGCAACGGCGAGGAGCTCAAAAGCTGCAGGGCAGAGTCACCATTGCTCAGGGAGGAGTTCTGCATTACATCCAGGCTATGCTGCTGACCCAGCAAACTGAGAACTACAAGGCAAGGGGCAAAGTAAGCAAGTGTAGCACCACAGCCAGACGTGCAAATCACATTTATATCTCTGATGCTTGAAGATGTGGTGGACATGCCCAATCTGGTATTCCCTTGGACATATATTCTAGTAGGGGTTTCCATGTCGACTCGGTTTGTGTGTTCCTTTCTGATATTGCTGATCAGACACTCCAGGTATGCTCTACATTCTCCAATGCCACTGTGTCAAAGAGGATGGATTGTTGTTGTTTTCTAGGAATGGCACCAGCAGTTTTGCTGCCCCTAAACTCTGCCATATTAAAAATCTGTCTGTGCCCTCCATTCCACAACAGTTTCTCAGGGGAGGAGGGGGGCAGCAATGCTCTTGAATCACTTTTAAGAGGGTAGCTCAATATATCCTTAAGTGCATCTTTCACCCCAGCCCACAAATTCAGTAGTTTGGGCCACTCATACCACAAATGACAGACGCTTCCCACATGACTTTCCCTCCTGCAGTTGGGACCAACTACATCTTATATAACATAGATGGAGCCTGATTCTCACCTGAAAGATTCTCATTTTTGACCTTTTTTGTACACGCTCTTCTGTGGAGAACTTTACAGATCACTTCCAGATCCTCAGGTAGGAGTTCTCTCGCTAAGTTTTGGTCTCATTTATTTGTGCATGCCCAATGGAGGGCAGCTCTGGACTCCAGCAGGATTGAGTACTGTTTGGACCCACCCTACCCACTAAGTGGTTAGTAGAAAATATTCTCAAATAACATTTTCTCATGGATAGGATCTTTCATCAAGAGATGCCCAATGCCTAAGTTGAAAATAGTGTTCTTTCTGACTCATCAATTTGAAATTCCTGCTTGCATTGGGGATATGATTTGATTTTACCTTTATAAAACAGATCTGAAACACATCTACAATTCCCTTCATGCTGTTAATCAACGAGACCAGTTCGTTATGCTGGTGTGATGTTCAGATTTCAGTTTATTGGGGTCTAAAAGGATAGAAGAGTGATCGGTTTTTGTTTAGTTGCTGTATTGTCCCAAATAGAACAGAGCTCACTGAAGTGCTCCATCATTCTACTTCCCATTGCTTGCACATCCTTTCAGTGACATTCCAGTTTCGATCCCAAATACAAGCGCAGATCATGCTGACCATTAAATCAGTTCTCTTTCAGGGGTGTGGCTGGCTGCTGAGCGTAATGGCCGCTAAGCGTAATGGCTGCTGACTAGCCTAGCTCCAGTGCACCCCGGGTAATTTCCCCCAAAATCCATCCACTAATCCTGTTATCGAGCCACGAGACGCGACGATAACCTAAGCGGAGGTTTGTTGGGAGTCGAGCGATGTGATCGATCAGCAGGAAGAGCCAACAAAACAGTTCCTAGGTGCCGCGAGCGTGATTGAGGCCCACCCGCGTGGAGAAGCTGGGACCTAGAGTACAGAGTGAGCCGGCACCCAGTATGTAACCGACAGCAGCGCAGCGTCCCCACCGCTCCTGAGTGACGAGGTGTGCAGGGAAGAGTAGCGGGCTGCGCGTAGGAGCAGCATCCCAGCAATACCGAGACCAGCAAAGAAAGTAATCCTCTGGCTGCAGAGGGCAGTGTGGCGTCCTGGAGCAGAAGCGCAGGTGGCCTCAAGGGAAAAAGAACCGCAACTTGCCCAGAGCGGTAAACTGCCGGGTCCACTGGAGCCGTCTTGGTGAAAGAACCTAAAGAGAATTGAAGAACACAGCATGCAAAGGTGAGAGTGCATCAGATGGACATTGCTGGAGGCAGCATGAGACACCTACCAATTGTCGAGACGCCACAGGTCTAATTGCAGCGACATTTAAACAGCACAATAATGGCAAAGACTTAGCAGATATACAGATGCCGCAACACACTACAAAGGGCCTGTAACAATCCCCCTTTCGGGGGGATTGTTACAGGCCCTTTGTAGGTGGCCTCAAGGGAAAAAGAACCGCAACTTGCCCAGAGCGGTAAACTGCCGGGTCCACTGGAGCCGTCTTGGTGAAAGAACCTAAAGAGAATTGAAGAACACAGCATGCAAAGGTGAGAGCGCATCAGATGGACATTGCTGGAGGCAGCATGAGACACCTACCAATTGTCGAGACGCCACAGGTCTAATTGCAGCGACATTTAAACAGCACAATAATGGAAAAGACTTAGCAGATATACAGATGCCGCAACACACTACAAAGGGCCTGTAACAATCCCCCCCCCGGCACGCTACTCAGCCAAGGCAAGCTTAGGAACCGTCCAACTAAAGGAAACAGCAATCTAATAACGACACCACCCCAATAATACCGCTGGGGCAAACGTGGTCTGGATAGGCAAGGGGAGCAACACACCGTGCAAGGAACCTCCTGGTTCACTCTCACCTAAAGGAGCCCACGGGCAAGGGACAAAGAGAGGGAACCCTGGTCAAAAAGGAAGATCATCCTGAAGTCATCTGATGACTTCAGCTGAGCTATTCCTGTAATTATCTGGGGACATCATCCCAAACCATGCTGAAGTATGCCTATAGGGGAAAATATTTAAATGGGACGACTCTTACTGTGTTCACAAAAACTACTCTAGGATGGTGTTCTGATGACTTCCACAGGCAGGGAGTGATTACCTTTTACAACTCCACAAATACTAATTGACAACTTTCGGATCAGTGTGAATTACTCCAGGATGGGCTCCAGACAATTTAAGGGTGATTGTGGATTATTCCTGGATGATCCTATTACCGCTTTAGGATGGAAGTTGATTACTCTGGAATGATCCCATGATAATTTCAGGATAAGTGTGGATTACTCCAGGATGTTTTAATGATAACTCAAAAATGAGCATAGATTATTTAGGATTATATTAGGACAACTACAGAATGAGCGTGGATTACTAGACAATGACTACATAAGGTCTTTAAGATGGTTATGAAATACTCTTGCAGGATTTTATGCCAACGGCAGGCCAAGTGTAGATACCTCTCAGGTGATTTAATGAACAAATTAGAGTGGCTGTGGATCACTAATAAATCATTATGGGCTGGATTACACCTTAAAAATTCCATGTTACAAGCACATTAGCTGACTGCCAGTATTCCGTTGCAGGATGCCACTATTAGTTTAGGAATATGGATTTGCAGGTAGGGAAATATTTAGAGGATCACCTCCTCAATGAACCTTCCTGTCAAAAACAGGCCTCTTGGATGCAATATGCCTTCTTTATACAATACCATGAATTATTTGCAATGCCATGAGTTCTACAGTAAGACCTAGATTTACAAAAGTGTCACTTAACGCAGTGCAACACCCAAATTTGCTGCGTTGTGTCACAGGGTGAGAGCAGGAAAGTGCCATGTCTACCTCTCTCCCTTCAACCACTGCACCATTAGGCAGTCGAGCACCATGCGCACACATTTGCACTATGGTGCAAAGGTGTCTGCGAGAATCTAGCTTAGGTTTTGTATTGGAAGTGCCCCCTTGCAGTACAAAAAATACTATGCTTAGAAAAACCTGAATACTTTTCCCATTGTGGATGAGTGTTGTAACAAATACCAATTTGCTCTTGTTTATAAATCCTGAAAAGATTTTGCGTCCAGTCCGCATTATAAAACTTAAGCAAACCAAAAGCAAAACTTCCATAGATCTGGTCCCAATTATAAGATCAATATTCTCCTACTCTGGAAAGATTACTTTTTAAACTCTACCTTGAGATGCTGGCACTGTACAAAATAAATCTCAGAAACATTCCTTTTGGCTATCTTTGTGCTGTAGAAATACCATATGCATACAAAAGTAGTGGCTTCAGCAATGTTATACTTTGCATTCAGATAAGATTAACAACTTGTGCAGTTACTCCCATGCTCCTGACTCACTGGGACTTGCCTTACTTTGAGGTACAGAGCATTATCTGAAGCTGTTTAATGTGGTGACCAGTGGCAAAAGACTGAAAAACGTAATTGTTAAATGAAAAAGCATCAAAGGGGATGTGTTAACATGTAATTTTATTGATCTAAAACACACCTTTGGCCCCAATAGGAGCCAGGATACTGAACAAGAGAACATAAAGAAAGTCCAGGACACTGTTCAAGAGGGGAAACAATGACAGAATATTACAAAAAGAACAAAAAGGCTTAATGAAAGCCAGCAACGTCAATGTTTGTTTTTAGATTCAGAGTTTTCTTTAGTCCTCTTCCAGTATTGCAAATCTTTATAGCCAGCTTCCTTCTCATAGTTCTGTTGTCCCGTGATGGCCAGCCTTCATCCCTGCACATAGACTTCATAGAGTCTGGAGGAAAAATAAATTAACATACATCAGTATCATGTTAACACCACTATTTTAGGTTTTTAATAGACTGGGCTGCCTTTAAAATGTTCCAATCCTTTCATTTCATATAGTGTGCCCGATGAGATATGGTTACAAGGGTTCATAAGTTTAACATTGTTACTTGGTCAAAGAGGTAATGGTGAGAGCGAGGCATTGATGAAGAGGTGGGCAGGAGGTAAAGAGGTAAAGAAAGAAGACTCAGCTGTCCAAGTGTAGAAACCGTGACTGTCACGCTTCCTCTGCAAACAGAAAGCAATCAATACCAGATTTAATTTACAAAACCATCATGGAGGCAGCCATGTTGAACCTGAACTCTACTTACAGTATTCTTATTTGGAAAACAGTCTAACAAATTACCATACTGACCAGAAATCCAAATAGGAGCTTACAACCAAATGCTAGGAACAGGGCAACTTATCTAATTATTGGGAGAGCTGAAATTAAATCCCAACTCAAGGCTATGCACCAGATTTGCGTGTCATTTGTAGCGCAAATTCTCAATGAGTTCCAACCCCTCCCCCATTGCTCTTTTGCAGACAGCTGTTAGTTAAGTGTGAAGGAGTATGTGTACAATAATATGATCCAGGACCACATATGCAAACATATATTTTAACACTGCATGTATATTCATGTATTTTTATAGTCCTAAATCAATCGGAGTGGAAAACCAAACGACCGCGTGGAGCACTACACTCCCACAGGCAGGCAGTGGCGAGTGCTCCCAGCCAGAAGCCAGCACACAAACAGGAACAGTTGTATTGTCCCAGCAATTGCAAGAGGTGAAGTGCCACACAATATGCATCAGACAAAACTTGACAAATTTGCATGGGCCAAAGGGTAAACTGACCTCACAGACCAAGCTGCAACCCAGGCAGTAGCACATACCCCAGCAGGAGATAAAGAAATAACACTCCAGGACATCATGTCGACCCTCGATAAAGTTCATTCCTCACTGGGAACTTGCACTCGTCAGAGCGGACCTTCAAAATATGAACACAAGACTCACGGAAGTGGAGAAAATAACTGCAGCTCTTCATGATGACACAGACAACCTCGAGTGCCATATCCAACAGCTTTAAGACAATAGTAACATGCTTGCCACTGTTGCAGCGGAAATCCCACGGTAATCTCGCTTTGGAAAATCTAGGAAATGTGGCACCATTACCTCTGATTACCGTTACCCTGATTTCCGCTCAAGGTCGATGGATCTTTGCCACCGTTTATGACCAGAGAGCTACATAAACATGAGCAATTAATAAAATGTAAATAAACATTTTAGCCAATTGTGAGTAGTTTTAAAGGGATTTATTTTAAAAATGTAAGAATCTATGACTCTTCATTCAGTAATCGGGTATCAATCAGGTTACAGAATTGATAACAAAAATTAAGTTAGCACAAAAGCATCATAATTTGCAAACCGCACGTTCCATAAAGAAACAGTCCCTATTGTAAGACAATGGGCTCAAATGATGTCAGACAGAACTTCTGAAAGTTCTAGAAGCAAGAGTGAGTTAGCATAAAGCCATATCAATATTTAATAATTGCAGAATCTCCCATGAAGGGAAACAGAGCATAGAGCAAATAAGCCTTGGCAAAGCCAGTTAGTCAAAGCACAAATCAGAATGAAACTGAACCTACATCTAATCTGCCTACGTCTGCCTACGTTCTCCTCTCCATCAAACGTCTGCCCTCTCCTCCACTGCATCTGCAAATCACTTCTGCTCTCCTCCCTTCATTTCTGCGTCAGAGTCTGAAACTCCTCTGCAGCCTCGCAACTCTAAATCTCTCTCTGTCTGTCTCTCTCAAAGGGCTCTGAAAGTCTTCCTGCCTGTGTTCTGGACAGTGTCCACTCTCCTCTCTCTGAAACTCCTAACTAGGAACGGGTTTATCAAATAATAATGTTACAAAGCAGGTAGCGTGTCTTTCTCTTCCTCCAACTGGAATCCAGCATTCTCCAAAAGGATGCCTCCACCCAGCTGCAGATTTCATACGTCATCTCTCAGACAGGCAAAGATCCTTCCCACGGTACATTCTGCATCTTATTTAATACAATTTCATCTCCTAACCTTCCTTTTAAAACAGCATTTTATTTCTAACTACACACATAACATGAGCTGCAAAATAACTTTTTTTAATTAAGCAAGAAACATTAAACATGGTAATGCATTTTTAAAATACGTGTTTTTCTGTTCTCACTAAATCAAATAATTAAATGAGGCTTCGTTCAACATTTTCAGCAACTACAGAGATAAAGCTCAGACCGAGGTCATAGCTGTAAATTATGCCACTGTTCTCTTCACATGGAGAGAAAAAGATTCCTTTGCTTATCTTGAAGGTGACAGAAACTCTGAGAGCAAGAGCTGAATTACGAGCTGGTTCTGTTTTCTACATTTTAAAATGCTGTGCTAATTCAAATACAAGTTATTTCTACTAATGCACATTTTAACACTTTCACAAGTTAGAATCACATTTTCATAGTGAGAACAGCATCTAACTAAACACATTTAAATCAAACTGTGAATTACTTACACATGGGTTACATAAATTGCTAAATGAAAGTGTCTGACTAAAGTCTGTGAATTTCAGAGCTCATGTTTTCACTCTGTGGCACAAAAATCTGCCTGTCACTTTCCAAATGCAGTTTTTAATTTCTAAAGCAGAGGCAGATTTTGCATTAGTAAAGAAAGCACAGGTTTAGGTTCTTTCACCACCAAGCTAGATAACTATGAAGGTCGTTCGAGGCGCAACAATGTGCAAATTATTGGTGTTCTGGAAAAGGCTGAAGGCCCGGCTGCAGATCTATTCATGGAGGAACTTGTGCAAAAACATCTACATCTCTGAGGGTTATCAAATTATTTCTCAGTGGAACGAGATCGCCGGGTACCAGGAGGCCGACCCAAACCAGGAGCACTTCCGAGACCTATTCTGGTGTGAATCTTCAACTTTCGAGGCCGCGACATTATCCTCCAGATGGCCCACGCCGTCACTGGCTCCGCCACTGCGATATGCCCAAAGTACCATTACCTTCTTCCCAGACTACATGGCGGTGGTGCAGAAGCAGAGACGCATGTTCCTTGAAGTGAAAAAGGAGCTGAGGGATTGAGGACTGAAATATTCAATGCTGTTGCCAGCAAAATTGCGAGTAGAAGTGGAGGGGAAAGTATGGTTCTTCACAACACCATAAGAGGCCTGGGATTGGCTTGATAGATGGCGGCAAGTCACAAACCATAACAGAGGAAGAAGAGACAATCAAGCGATCAATGCAGCAAAAATACTTGACGGTCCCTGATAGAACTTGAAAACGGCAGACTGAATAAACTCTCCTAAGAGAAACAGCGGAAAGGCGCCAAAGGAAATATGAGTTCCACCATGAATGAACCGACACTGAACTCAATAAGGTTTCGGGAATAAAGAACTGTACAACAGCTGAACAACCACCGCCATCTAAAAGGATTACCTGTAAAATATGGTACTTACCGCAAGAGAATAAAGTATAAGCAGAAAGGAACGAGGGGGGCGCCGCCGAAATGTTCCCTCCAAAGAAGGTACAGGGAGGGGACGACAGGCGCTCTGCATTGTTGGGGAGATGGGTAGTTATAAGTCTATTGTGCAGGGAGGGGGAAGGGATCTGGGGTTGGGAATGGAAATCATAGTAGTTATGTTCAACATTATAGTTTTAAGACGCAGGACATGAAACACAGCATCTCACAGAAGAGCATCCCACTCTAGATCATAAAATCTCCTTGGGATGGCAACCAAAACCAGTGCTCGGGAAGAATGGACTCATGCTCAACATACATAATGCAAGGCTCACCACATAGCCCGAGACTGCAACTAATCTCATGGAATGTGAATGGGGTAAGAGACAAATTGAAAAGAGGGCTGGTGCTACAATATATTAAGCGACAACTACCAGATGTGGTCCTTCTTCAGGAGACACATCTGGTGGGTAATTCATGTAAAGCCCTGGACAGATGGGGATTCAAGCTGGTGGCACATTCTGGATTTACCTCCCGGTCAAGAGGAGTGGGTATCCTAGTAAGAAAACAATTTCCCTCCTAATAGAACGACGAGCAGGGTAGATTTTCAGCAGTGTCAGGTTGCTGGGAGGAGAAGCCCATCAACATCGTATCCATCTACATCCTACCTGTTCTGCATACTATAGCCTTGCCTGCATTGAGTGCATTTCTACTTAAAGTGCTGGAATGGGAGTTAATAATCGGAGGTGACTTCAACATAACACCCTGTGACCAGATAGACTGTCTCCCCCCTAGACGACCAACTCAGAACGTGTCACAATTTTCTGACTTCTTGGGTACCCTGGGACTCGTCGAGGTGTGGCAGGAACATAATCCACAGTTACTGCAATACACGTTCCACTCGGGCGCATAATAGTTTATTATGTTTTGATTTCATTCTCACCCTGGCAGACAGAGTCACTAGATTTAAGGACATACACCATTTTGTGAAGGGGCATCTCTGACCACTCCCCTATTTTGGCCAGCTACACAGCAGAGAGACAGAATCAGTGCCGAGTGATATCTATACACCCAGGGTATCTCAAAAGCCCCCAAATAAGGAACAGTCTCATCACAGCCACACAAAATTACTTCAGGGAAAATGAACATTTGGTAGCATCTCCACTGACCCTATGAGAAGCTTACAAAACAATAGTTAGGGGACAAGGCCTCTCCCTTATAACAGGTCACAAAAGAGAGAAAAGGAAAGCGACTGAAGCACTAGAGACAGAAATATTAGACCTAGAAGCACTACATTCCAACTATCCCTCTGACTCCAATACACACCGGCTCAATATTAAAAAGCAGGAATACAGGGAGCAAGTATGGGAAGCAGCCAGAGCAAAACATCAGAAAATTTATGAAGGAGACAAGATGGGTAAACTGCTTGCCTGGCTGGATTGATGAGAATACACAGATAGATGGATAGCCTTGCTCCAGTCAGAAACAGGAGACCCGTTAAGAGACCCACAAGTCATTATAGAAGCATTTGCAAAATACTACGCAAAGATCTACACCTGAGTGACCGCCACCACAGCAGCAGACTGCTGAATTCCTCAAAGATATCCACCTCACAACCCTCACCTCAGAGGAAGCACTACAACGTGAGGACGACCTCACAGAGGAAGAATTAAGCTTGGCCATTGGCAATGTACAGTCCAGGAATGTTATGGGCCCCAATGGCATCCCAATTGAGCTGTATCAAATGACAGCATCACGATTGGCATTAACGTAAGGAGAAACCCTATGTTACAAGATTTTGTACATTTTTATCAAAAAAACTTTGTGTTTTGCATTTATGTCTCTACTACATGTACATGTAGTTTTTTCGTAAACATTATATGGCCGAAGAATATTCGATAACTGCTGCATTGTTGTGAAAATACTTAATTGGTGTAACCCCACTAGTATCACAAAGCAGCACATGATCCTAAGTTTTTGGCTAGGGACTTGTTTTACTTTCTAAGCATCATGATTGGCACCATACCTCCTCAATATGTACCAGGCTAGTGTGGAGGCAAGGGACCAATGGTTGGCGACCATAGTCACCATCCGCAAGCCAGCAGAAGACTGAGGCCCATCTCCCTGCTTAATGCAGAAGCTAAAATACTAGCCAAAATACTTGCAAACAGACTGTCGCCATACCATAGCAATTTGGTTCACCCAGACCAATCCGGCTTCACGCCTGGTAGAAACACTGCACTCAATCTACAACGCTTACATGCAGTACTAGGGAGGAAGAACACCATCTGAGAAGAGGCCATTGTACTCTCCTTGGATGCTCGCATGGCCTTCGATACCATCGACTGGACCTTCCTATTCGCAGTCCTGGAACGCATGGGGTTCGGCCCTAAATTCAGGACTTGGATCCGCCTCCTTTATACGAAGCCTTTGGTGCAGGTAGAAGTTAATGCTAGTCTCTCAGCAACCTTTCTTCTCGGGTGAGGGATGTGAGCGGGATTCCCCCTGTCACCAATACTATTCGCACTCGTGCTGGAACCACTTTTAGCATGGGTCGGGGAGACCCCCTGATACTGGGACTCCGATGGGCAGAGGAATGGGAGGCCCACATATCACTATATGCAGACGACATTCTATTGTACACTGCATTGCCAACACGCTCCCTACCCAGAATAATGAACATATTCACAAACTTCGGGAAAGTGCCCTCCAAAACACACCATACCAGATACCACAGACCTACTTTCAAGCCATTGACGCAGAAGTCCATACTTTACTGTGAGATGGGAAACTGCCTCTCATTGCGTCAAAACAGCTAGGAAATGGATGGTATGATGGCGGCATCGCACTGCCACATGCCACATGAAAATTCCTGGGCATCGCAGCTAGTGGTCATAAACCAATGGACATACAGCCCACACAACGACCCCGCATTTCAAATGGATAGATATATTCTGGGAGAGGGAGGAGTCCCACGGGCACTATATGCAAAATCGTGTAACAGGAACCACACAGGACCCACAGCACAGACAGTACATTTATGGCACACGGTGCACAAGAAACTGGGCTGGCACAACAAGATAACACAAACCACTCCACTGTGGGAGACTGAGCAATTAGGTCAACTGATCAACTAGGTCAACTGATCAACTGCCCGGGATTCCGTCAGTGGGACCTAATAGGCATCGCAAGAGTGGGTGACCTCTGGGACAAGGGAAAAGTCATCCCTTTTGCAGATCTACAACAGCAACAGAACAAGGCAGCGACCGACACTTTCTGATACCTACTGATCAGAAAAGCACTCAAGCCAGTGATTCCGGTGGGAACTACCCTCCCAGAGGCCTCCCCGCTAGAGGACAGGTTGCTCTCAGAGACAATGGACCACAGAGCAATCTCATTAACCTATCAAATACTAATCAACAACTTGACAGACTCAATGCAATGCCTACGTGAGAGATGGCAGGGAGACATCGGGAGCTTGACGACACTGACTGGCAGGAAGCCATAGAGTCCCCGAGAGAAGTGGCAATACCCTCTAAATTGAGATTAATACCATTTAAAGTGCTCCACAGGACTTAACTACCCAGAGAAACCCTGATTAAAATGGGAAGAACTTACTCCTCACTTTGTCTGCGTCAGTGTAGGGGGGGGCAGGTACATTTTACCATATTATATGGGAGTTCCCAAAGATTAGGACCTCCTGGGAAACAATCATGCACACAATCACACAGGTATGCGGGGTGCCAGTTCAACCAGAACCCAAAAGATGCCTTTATAACATTTGGGAGGCGACAGACCTCAATCGTAAAAATCAGAACTGGGTATGGTGATTGCAAAGCGTAACATTGCCAAGCACTGGGGAGCTGAGCTTGCACCAACCCACACTGAATGGTGCAAAGACATGGATTGGGCCATGGTAGCTGAGAAAGCTGTCTATATAAGCAGGGGATGCCCTAAGAAATGAGAACAGGTGTGAGGAGGATAAAATGCCCATAGGGGAGGGTAATGCACTTCACCTTCTCAGGGCCCGACGCTAACAGCTTTCTAGAACTCTCACCCGGAAGGACCTGTCAGCCCCACTGCAGGAATTAATGAAGAACAACATGAAGGGATGAGAATCATAACCAATGTAAACAATTGCTGTAATGTTTCCTATAATCATCTGCAAATGTATCAATAACATTCTGCTGCACAATAAAAAGATTTGGGAAGAAAACCCAGTCCTCTTTGAGATCGTTACGGAGCTCTTTTAGATGCTTTGAGAAAATCTAACAGATAAGATTTCATGAAGGCCATAGTTGGAACTGGCAAGCCAACATCCACCCTCGCATTCAGCAGGGTCAGGACCCATCAAGGCAGTTGATGAATCCTCTGACGGACGACTGTTACATTAAGCGCTGCCGTGCAGGCAAAGAATGCCGACCCCCGGGGTAAGTGAAGGTCACAGACCATTCTACCCCCGGGGTAGTTCGCGCAAGGCCAGAAGGACAAGGTGGGGAGGAGGTCAGAGGGGTAGGGGAAGGGGCGGGAGTAGGGTGGGGTATAAAGGTGTCAGGAGAGAAGGATCCGGCCCCTGCCTGACACCTAGCACCACCGGGAGGGTAGGACATAATTTAGTGGGAGTTTTTTTGTTCAGTGGGGCCTAGCTAGTTTAGGTAAGCCTGGGGAGTCAGTAGGACCGTTATAGCCCCTCTAGTTAGCCAAAGTGCTTAGGCCTACCTTTTCAGAGACAGCAGAGAGGCGATGGCGGCACCCGACAGTGATGCTGTGCGGGCCGCATTGCTGGTCCTGGGCCAGGCAGGTCAGGTGCACATCCTGCAACCCGGAATCCTGGGCCAAGCGTGGGTAGGCATGGTCTAACCCACGCGGTCTGCATCGAGCGGAGTGGCTGTGGCGGCGTGTCGAGAGGAGCCACCACACGCCGGGAAGTCAGCCGGGGCGGGGCCAGAAAAAAGAAGCATTGGGAGCGAAGCGCATAGGCAGGAGGGAGAGCCTGCTTGTGCGGTTCCACGACAAAACCACTGCCTTGAAAGCGGGGGGCGGAGCCGCCTAATGATGAGCTAGCACTGCGGAGTGCAGGCGGCGGCAATGCCCAGATAGTAAATGAGCTCTCGAGGAGGCACCCCGCGGGAGCAATGAGGATCGTGCAACAGCCAGTCTGGGCCTGCAATCAAAGAGTCCAGCTGGGCTGGGCGGAGGCCACATTGACTACATCAGGGAGCTCAGCCAGGGACGGAGACCTGGGAGCAGAGGGCCCAAGCAAAGATGAAGGTGGGGTGGGGATTTCTCCCCACCATGCCCAGATGGGAAGGCATGGATTTGAAGGCGTGCATAAAAGAGCAGCGCCGAATCATCCAGGAGTCTGAGGAGAGGTGGCCCAGGATGTGCGAAGCCAGGGAGGGGGCGGAGAATGTATCCCACGGGTGGGGGACCCCCTCCTAGGCGAGACGGGAGAAGGGGTGCAGTAGATGGGGGGGGGGCTGCTTGGGGGCAACTGGGTCTGGTTTTCCAATAGTCGGCCCCAGGAGAAGGGGAGAGGGACAGCCAGTACATTAGTGGGACCCAGTGGTGCGCAGGACCCCCCAGGTTGCCAGGTTAGAGCTGCCTGGTGGGGGGGGGATCAAGACCGGCAGGTGAGGCTGGTAGGAATGGGGTGATGCCAGCAGGGTGCATGACGGCCAAAGGATGCTGGCCAGAAGCAACAGGGAGATCCGTGGCGGACTATCCTACAACGAGGGATCACGCAGCGGTAACCACAGTGAAGGAGTGCGCCGGAAAGACTGGCACGAATGCGAACGGACAGAAGAGAGTGGTGTATGACGAGATGTGGGGTGCAATGGAGAGTGAGGCTGATATAGCGCTGGATTACGGGGATGAGAGTGACAAATGGGAAAAGGGAGGAGTGCCTGATGATAGAGAAGAGGCTGGGTGAGGCCCTGGGGGAGCAGAGAACGCAATAAGGATGATTGGTGTTTTGCAGGAGGCAAGTGCGACCACAGAAAAGTCAAAGCCCATGGGGCAGAAGAAGACCAGCAGCTGGGGCAAAGACAAGGAGGGCCAAGTCGGGCTCTCAGGTAATGGGGATTGGTGGACGGCATGGGATGGTGGAGACAAGGGTGCGAAGAGGAAATCCTACTGGTTGGTGGGAGTGGGTGATGGGGCAGTGAGGGATTTGGCGACAAAAACAAGTGCTGCTGCGAATCCGGCGTTGGACAAGGGAAAAAACGGCGCCAAATGTTTAGTAGATGCAGGTGTCCAGATGGACAATGTGGAAGGGACTGAAGGGAAGGATGACAAAACATGATGATAAGCACCACAAATAATTACCATACATGGGGTTGGCGATGCCATTGGGTTCGCATCTGTCAGAAAAAACAAAAAACAGGATATGGAAGCACGAATATGTTTACGCGTTCAAATTATTACATAGAGAGATGCAGGCGAAGGAGGGCTCCAAAGAAGAGGAGTGGGAGTTGACCAGGAGGCCGAGGGTGCCCATTAACATGGAAAACTGGACTTCCGCTTTCTTAATCTATGCTAGCATTTACTGTGAGCGGCATTCGGGTAGGGCGATTGCCTTGCTGAAATACATGGATATTATCCGTAAGACACAGATACATTTTGGGGGTTTGCCTGGCTGAGTTACGATGAGGAATTTAGGGCAAGGGTCAACATCAACCCAGACAAACCTTGGGAAGAGGTAGATCCAGAGCTATGGATGCAGTGGATGTTATCAACCCAATCCTCGGCATCTACACATACATCCAGCGGCTTACCAGTAACATATCGGTCCTTTCAGATGCGACCCGCTCCACAGAGAGCGGGAGGGTCTAGCTTTGGGGTGACAGTATCTGGTTTTCCACCAAAGCAATCAGGATCCACCATGTGGGGCATGTTGGAACCTTAATAAAGGTATTTGTTCCAGACACCCATGTTAGTGTAAGCACGAAGGCTCCAAATACAAGGGGAGGCACCCACTCACACAGTGTTTTACCATGGCCACCCCAGCAGAACAGTGGAAGGCCCCTTAAGGACAAGGTTAGTCTGGGTCAAGGGGCCCCTACCCCGGTTAAGATCGAGGCCATGGGAACTGTAGCTCTCGATTTACCCTGATAAGGAGGGGGCACTACAACTTAGTTGGGGATTCACCGAGGGCTTCAGGGTAGGATACCATGGTCCCAAGAGGCATAGATGGGCGGACAACTTGAAATCAGCTAGAGAATTACCACAGGTGGTAGCGGAGAAATTAAAAAAGGAAGTTGAGGAGGGTAGGATCGCTGGTCCATTCATGGATTGGCCTCTGGATGATTTGATCATTTCACCTTTGGAGGTGGTGCCCAAAAAGGAGCCGGAAGAGTTCAAAATGATTCACCACCTATCTTGGCTAGAAGGTGGGACAGTGAATGATTTCATTGCGGAAGAAGACTCCAGGGTGTTGTACGCATCAGTGGGTGATGCCATCCGACTGGTGCAAGCCTGTGGTCAGGGAGTGGAAATGCCAAAATGTGACGTCAAATCTGACTTTCAATTGCTGCCCATACACCCAGTGGATTTTCCGCTACTGGGTATGCAATTTGAGGGTGCCATCTATGTACACAAAGTCTTGCCAATAGGCTGCGCAATTTCCTGAACCCTGTTTGAGATGTTCAGTACATTTTTGCAGTGGGTATTCACAAAGAGCAGTGGTCACCGGGGGGTGTCTCATTACCAGGATGAATTTTTGTTCGTAGGGAAGGGAGCCTCCATGGATTGTGTTAGGGCATTGCAGAAATTTAAGGGTTTGACACAGGCCTTTGGGGTTCCCTTAGCGCCAGAAAAAACGTCCGGGCACAGTTGCAGACTGACCTTTTTGGGTATTGAACTGTACTCAGTACACTGGGTGGTGCGACTGCCTACAGAAAAAGTGGAAGAGATTTGGGCTTTTCTGCTGCAGGTAGTGGGGGAGAGAAAGATTGAGCTGAGAGCAGTGCAGAAGCTGCTGGGCTTCCTGAATCTTGCATGCAGGGTGGTAAGAGCAGGCAGAACGTTTTGCAGGCGCCTTGGCATTGCCATGTCAGGGGCAATGTTGCCACACCACAGGGTAAGGATTTTGCTGGGGGTCAGGGCAGACTTGGGAGTATGGCAGAAGTTTTTGGCTGATTTCAATGGTGTGTTGTTGGGCTTTGTGGAGGAGAACACAGTCTGGCACATGCAAAAAAAATTCGGATGCGGCAGGATCTTTGGGTTTTTGACTGTTGTGGGATGGATGATGGTGCGCGGAGAGGTGGCCAGCAAACTGGTTAAGGCAGGGACAGAGTATCGCATTCTTGGAGTTTTTACCACTGTTGGTGGCATTGGTGGTCTGGTGTGCAGAACTGGAGAATCAGACGGTGCTTTTCCACGTGGATAATATGACAGTAGTTGAACTGGTGAACAGACAAAAGGCAAAGGACTTGAGGGTTTTGCTGCTGTTTCGACGTGTTATGCTGATGTGTTTGTGGCTGAATGTTGTTTTTTGAGCCAAGCATGTATTAGGGGCCAGCAATTACATCGCGGATGCCTTGTCTCATTCACAGTGGCAGCAATTCCGCGGACAAGCGCCCGGAGCGGAGGAATGCAAGACAGAGCTGCCGGAGGATATCTGGGCCTGGGGGGAGTGAGAGTGATAGGTCTGGTCGAGAGGTCTTTGGCAGAATCCACGAGACGGAGCTACAGACTGGTGTGGTCCAAATTTGGGGATTTTATGGTGCAATCCATAGATTCACTGAGCCTTATGTGTCAGGACACTGAGCGGAGAGTGTTGAGTTTTGTTTTACGTTCCATGGATAAAGGTCCATCGCAAACAAAAATTGCGGGAAAGTTAGTCGGGATATCTTTCTACAGCAAGTTATATCTAGGTTTTGATCCCGCCAAGGATGAGATTCTGTACAGAATGTTGAAAGGTTGGGGATGAGAACAGGGGGGAGCATAGAGGGAGGCTATTACGTTTGAGTTGTTGCAAGAGTTGTTGGGGGTGCCAGAGTGTTGTTACGGTCCATATGAGGTGTCGGTATTTACACTATATATGATTTGGATGTTTTTGGGGGCTTTCCAGGTCTCAGAGTTGTTGGGGACACAACAGGTGGGGGTGTCTTATGGTGAGGTGTGCCTGGACCAAGGACGATAGGAGATCTGGCTGAGTCGCTCTAAGACAAATCAGGCAGGCAAGGGGAGATGGGTGTGGTTGACAGAGAGTAGTTGCAGTGATGTGTGCACTGTGTGAGAATGGTAGGTTTATGTTTCCAGACCTGGACGGCCTCTAGCAGGGGCTTTTTGCCATGTGTCAGGAGGACGAGTGACGGCCTTTCAGCTGCTAGAGGTTCTGTACATGGCGCTACGCATGGTTGGCAGGGAACCAGTCAACTTTGGCACACAGTCCTTCCAAATTGGCGCTGCTACTGCAGCGGCGAGGCTTGGGTGTTCCTGGGGCACAATTCACCAGATCGGAAGAAGGAGGTCCAGCTGTTGCGATAGCTATGTGCGCCAATAGGGGAATAGAACCAGGGGTAGTGCAGGGAGGCAGGAGGTGCTAGCAATGGGGTGGGGGGTTCTTCAAGGCTAATCATTTTCCTTTATACTGCAGGTTGGGTGAGAGGCCAGGGAACCAAGACGGTTACCTGGATCGTAGGACACTTCTTCGTGCACTGGGCAGCCAAATATGCAGACTTTTGATACACCTGGGAGAGAACAATCTAGTGCAGCTGTCAGGACTGATACTACTGCAGCACATGCAGAGGGATTTGGAGGTGATGAAGAGGAATTTTGCTGGAACATGCTTAATTTGGACTGAGTGTGTACCTCGCAGAGTATGGAGGGGGGCTGTCAAGCATGCAGCCATTGAAAAAGCCTGCAGGAAATTGAATAGGGCCATGAAGGTATTTTTCTGGGCAAGAGACATAAAGGTGGTTGCACACGGGGGGGCTCAAGATGGAAGAGTCAGTCTTGTTCAGGGACGGTGGTGTGCACCTTTCGCGGATGTGGAACGCATAGTATATTATGGAAATGCAGGATGCAATTAGTAAGTTGTGGAATGAATCCATATGGTGTCGCAGGGAATACTGAAGGAAGGCAAAAGGTGCACAGAATCTCTTTGGGTGGGGCAGGTAACCGCCCTACGGGGTTCCCTGGTTGGCGGTACGTTGGAGGGGTGGTGAGTCACATATGGGTGGATCCACTCCTTGTGGGGGAGGGTATACAGGTGACTGATGGCGGGTGCGGAATGCAATGAGCAACGAAAGAAATTCAAGAGAGGATGTCTGGAGGGCAAGTGAAGGTGAGAATGGGGATATGAAGGAGGTCACAGAGTGAAAGGGAGGAGTGAAACAGGTGAGATGGTTTGAGAATGGCTGGGGAGGATGAGTCTCTATGGTTATGATAAAAGTTATATTTGCATTTATGTACTGGTAATAAAGTTTAATTGTCGCAACCTTGTCCTAATAAAATGGCCTTTTACGCTTCAAGTAGCAGCGTTTAGTGTAGTTATTGCGCGAAGGTCCGTTAAAATAATAAACACTGCACAAAGTCCGAATACCGGGTGGTAGACTGCTCTTTGGGTTCTCTTTCAGGCCTAATGGGACCAAAACTGGCAAAGGTGACCCTTTCCATCGCTTCGACCTTCAATGGTGCTGCCGCTCCAACCTTCAGTGGCCCACAAGCTGGTTCTAGCAGCGTTTGTTTCTGGCGAGAGTAGAGCTAAGCCAGGTCAAGTCTGATCAGCGCAGCTTTTTGCTCCGCCCCCAACGACCCTATAAAGTTGACATACCTTGCAAGATGTCCTGCCCAGGTTGAGTAATTTAATGTCCCACTGGACCACTGGATAAACTATTTCCATACAGTAATTTTCCTCATACAAAGTAAACATAGTCCCCCTTACCTCGTCTGTGGAGGACATTTACTTTCTGCGCTCATACTCCGATAGAGTCGTAATGACGCCGCTCTTTCTAGAGTTCTACTCTTCTTTTATGAAAAACCGTCACCTCTTCCTGTTATTTAGATCTCAAGTCCTACCACAATCCTGTAGAGTTTTCTCATTTCCATTATTTTCTTTTAAGTTGGTGTCGCTTCTGGATAGATGGAATCACAGACCTTATTTCCTTTTACTACTTGTTCCTGGCAAGCTTACCTCTTGTTTGTGACAGTTCTTCATACATAGCGAATGTAGTTCTGTTTTTCCGATGTGAGGGTAGATGTTTATGGTAAACCTACTTATTTTATAGAAGATAAAAATGCGAAATCCGAGGACCGGCACTAGGCATCGGCAGCATGGGCTGCCGCCAGGGCCCTGCACTCAGCCCACCAACATGGGGCCTCGCAAAAGTGTTCCACCCACTCCTAGGCACCGCACCTATGCTGCAGCACTGCGAGTCCCAGGGACGGGGCACCTCTCTCCGGGCCTCGCAGGCATGCATAGCGCTGTGAGGAATAAGCACTGGACCATGGCTGGTAAACCCCAGGCGGTGGCTCCTTCTCTCCTGGGCCCTGCAGCCCCACATGCATCTGCATTTACCAGGTTTGGCCTGCGTTTGGGGATGCTGTCCACTTCCTACTCAAATGCCCATTATCCCACATTTTGGCGACCAGCAGTATTAACCGTATGAAAAAACAAGCAACTCTCACTCTTTCAGACGCTGACGAGCTGTGAAAGAGATGCTTGTCAGTGGCAGGCAGGGAAGCACTGCAGCACAGGAGGGGCCATGCACCATGCAGGGTCAGGGGCACGTTCCGTTATTTAGATGCAAATAGCCTTGAATGAGTAAATGAAACCAATTTTTTCTCCAAGTTGTTATATAGCACAAACTCGACACAAAGGTATTGGAATGGTTTACATGAACACCAATTACATTACTCATGGACGTATTCCTGTGTTTTTAGGTTGTTGAGACAAGGCCAAGACTCGAGCCTGATGCCTCAGTTTTAAAGGTGGCAGCTCTGATGTAATGCCACATCTTCTCCCCTCTTCTACCCATGCCCAGGACCTGTCCAGGGAATAATCTCTTAATGTCTATTTCTTACATGAAGCCTGTTTCAAAGTGCTGCCATATTGTCAAATCAGTGGACGAGGCAAAGGAAGAAAATTTTTTGCCCAGGATCAAACAGATGGTTATATTAGTAGACCCGGTAGATCCCAAGTAGGAGTGCAGTGCACTCCTACTTGGGGCAAAGGCTATATATTTACCACTGTACTGCATTTAGGTGACTATACCATGTGACTGGACATAAAGGTAATATCCAGTCCAACAATCTGAAAGTGGCAGGGGCAAATCTGCGTTGAGACAATGCAATGTACTACACTCAAAATTCCCAAAATTTGCTCCTAAAGCTTTGGAGATTAAATCCCCAAGTAACTATACAATCAAAGTTTTATCCTGAGCAAATGTCCACTTCAAAGTAAGTATATCAGTCCGTTGTTATGGTATCTTCTTTGCTTTATTCCAAACATCCGAGTTCCAAAATAGATGATATCACAGCCAATCTGAATAGAATGCAGCCAACACGTGTTTCGTCTCGTGGATAATTTTCACCGAATCCATCAGGGCTAGTAAGTCCTAGTCAAATTGGGTCTCCAGTGAGGCATAGCAATCGGTAGTGCAGAAGGCGCACTGACACCAGGCTCAGGGGTATTAAGAGCTCAATGTTCCCATATTATGGCTTTAATTTACTATGCAGCCAGTAGACGAGGGTGAGGGGATGCTTTCACTTTGCACCATGGCACCATTACTGTGCTACTTCCCTCTTTTTCTCTTTCATGGGCCTCACAGCAATGTTCCAGAGCTGTGAGACTTGTGAGAGACCATCCCTACCCTGGGCCTCACAGCCATGGTTGGACACTCGGGGGAGGAGGCACCTACCTACCAGCTCAACAGCACTGAACATGGCTATGAGGCCCATTGGTTCTCTCTCAGGTGGTGTATTTAACAAAAGAGCAGTAGCTGCGTTGACACCAGGGTTCAAGAATGTTAATGACCCAGTGCACCCAAATCATGGCTGTATTTTACTGTCTGGTGTCATTTTCTTGCATAAGGGCCCATGGCAACATTCTATGCCACTAGTTTCTTCTCCCATGCACCACACAACCATGACCAAGAGCTGCAAAGCTTACGCAAGGACCTCCCTCCCCAGGCCTCACAGCCATAGTGCAGTGTTGATAGGCCCAAGGGAGGGAGTCTGCTGTCCTGGGCTTTGCAGCACAGATTCATGGATTCCATGCCCAGGGCATGAGGCGCCATCTGAAGGGCTTAGCTATCAACAGTGTCGGAAGTGCAATGAGACCATGGTCTTGTGGGGTTATGTGTCCAGTGCACTAAAATTATGGCGTACGCTTACAGGGGCTAAGACGCAGCTACATGTCCCAGGTCTACCCCACTGCCTGAGGTGACATGGTTGCGTCCGCTGTACACAGCACAATGTTATGTGGTAGGGACCGGGGCCCTCATGCATACATAATGACCACACGCACACACATAGATCATTTGTGGAACTGGCTACGGGCACGTGCGCCTGGCCCCTTTTATTGCCAGTTTCACGTGTCCAGTGACGCCTGTGCTGGATGGGTGTAGGGTGAGTGTAAGTCAGCCCTCATGGAGTGGTTGGTGCTGGCAACAACTTGAACAGTGATCACTATTAAAGCGGAAACAAAAAACACCAACATAACACAAACAACTGCGAAGCATCATGGTGGTAGCCAGAGCAAGTACAGAGGTCACCCAACATGCAAGCAGAAGGGTCCGTGAGTTGCAGTGCACTGAGGTTGGGGCACCAGAGCTGTGCGTGCTCATGTGAAGAAATTGTCTTGGATTGTGCCCCTTCGGGATATTCCTGCTGCAGCTGCAGTGGGGTGTGTTACACCTGCATCATCTGCCTCATCATCGTCCCAGGTCTTCCCCACTGCCTGAGGTGACATTGCTGTGTAAGCTGTCCACAGCACAACACTCAATCAGAAAGGGTCCATGAGTTGTGGTGCACTGAGTTAGTGGCACCTGAAGAGCTGAACAGGTTATCAAGCTGATGATGGCATACACGACAGGGGTGAGAGGCTCTGATAGTCTGGCTGTAAGAATCTTTAGACTCTGGCAGTTGTTGGTTGGAGGTGGTCCTGGCGGTGGTGGTGTGTGCATCCTGCAGTGATGCGTCGTCCGGGCAGGTCAGGACTCGATTTGATGTGTGAACCCTGGTGGACCGCAGTTGAGGCCGGAGACAGCGGTCAGCGCAGGGCCACAGACACATGGCGTTGATGACTCCCAGAAGCACTACGGCCGGGAAACAGGCACACCGCCATAGGACAGTGACTTGCGGTGCACTGAGGTAGGGCCAAGAGAGCTGAGTGGGTCCTCGTCGATGTCCAAGGTGAATGTCGCCGGGTGTTTCGGGGGACAGTGGAAGGTGTTCTTCCAGGGCATGATGCAGAAGGCAGAACCAAGCAGAAACAGGCAGTATGGAGGAGATGAATGCTACAGACTCATTCGTAACACCAAGTCAGTATCAGCTACATGATGATGAAGACAACCCCCAGGCCAGATACTCAGACGCCACCAAAGTTCAACCAGAGAGTGTCCATGAATGTCGGGGCACAGAGTTAGTGGCACCAGAGCTGGAAGGGGATGAAGTCTGCAATGAGGCCTGTACAGGGGCCCACAGCCACGTGTTGTCAGTGGCACCAGAGCAGTTATTGGTAGTGTTCGATCACCTCTGTAACAATGATCCTTTTTTCCTCCGGACTGAACCGCGTCTTCCTCTTACCCTTCTCCTTGCGTACAATGATATGAACTCTGCCAGAAAGAAATCAAGACTCAGTTCCAAATGTGTGACCTACTCAACCGCAGTGTAGGCCAGAGGCAGCTGTCAGCACGGGCCAACCGCTGTTCAGCCAGCTCCTCCTGGAACTCTCACACACAACGTTGAAATGGCATGTGGCGATGATTTGTGATTGACGGAGGTAGAAGCACCAGAGCTGAGTGTGTGTGCAGCCGACGATGATGTGTCGTGCCTAGTACGGACTGGAGTGGATTAATGTGATGCCTGCTGGACCTCAGTGTCGGCAGTACACAGGTGACCACGCGGTGCTGGACTGCAGTGTAGGCCGAAGGCAGTAGTCAGCAAGGGCTCACATACACGTGTCGTTAGAATGCTATGCACAGAATTGGTGGCACCACATCGAAGGGAGTACAGTGATTTAAACTCTGCCATAAAATATGTACTCAGCCATCTTATATTCAAGACTCAGTTCCAGATGTGTGACCTACTTGACTGCAGTGTAGGCCGGTGGAGTACGTCAATAAGAAAGGAGTGCTTGGTGCCTGTGTCGCGGAGGCCGTGATGATCTGAGGAGGCTGACAGGGTCGTGGGCCTCGGGCTTGAAGCTTGCACAGGCATGTGGTGGGCCCTTTGTGACACATGCCGGTGTCGGCAGGTGAGCGGTGTGGCCTGGTTGCGCAGGGGCGGCCAAGACGGGTCTGGGGACCTACGGCCTGGGGTGCAGCAGGCGCATGTGATCACAGGCACCGCCCCTCACGGTGTCGGCTTCGTGGCGGGCTGGGAGGTGCCGTCCAGGCAGACACATTTGCCATTCCGGAAGAGAACCACGCCAAGAGCAACGTGCTTTTTAGTCACAACCCTACGCTGGCCTGGCGTCCGCCGGGCCAGCCCACTCTGCTCACGCTTACAGGGGGGGGCAGTAACATGATACATTTCTGCGATCTACCCCACTGCCTGGGGTAACATGGTTGCGTCCACTGTTCACTACACTCCAAACACTAGCAGTATATGTCGACATGGGCATGTCTGTGGTCTGCATTCTGGCCAGCACATCCACGCCACACTTGGCATTGTGTACATTCTCATTCATGTGTCACTTGCCTCCTTCACACATGCCTGGTTCCCACCTCTCCCCACATTCTGCTATTGTGTGGCTGAGGTGCCATGCCGTTGATGGCTTGTGTACATGGCTAACCAAAGTTACCACAGTAAGTTGTGCTGTTGTGTCTGTTAGGTGGGCATGTTGTTTGGCATGTTATATGTGAGTTTGTAACGTGTGCATTCCCAGAGTAGTGAGTTGCATGATTGTGGATTTGAGGTGTGTGGTGTGTTCATTTAGGGGCAGATCTATATTGTAGATGCGCCACTTTTACGCCGCCGTTGCGTCACTTTTGTGACGCAGCGGCGGTGTAAACCCTGCGCCACGTTGCGCCATATTTACATCGTGACGCATCTATGGAGATGCGTCACGATGTAAAGCACTGCTCCACGTAAAACCTGTGTCAGGTTTCACGTGGGCGTGTCGACAGAGGGGGGGGGCGTTCCGTCGCAGGAACGCCCCTGAAAAGTGACTCAGTCAAATCTATAAGATTTGACTGAGTCACTTTCCCAACGCTGATGCGCCAAAACCCTGCGCCTGCTTGAAGCAGGCGTAAGGCTTGACGCTCCATGTTAGGGATAGGGTAGGTTGGAACAGTGCTGGAGTTGCGTCGCGCTTGCGACGCAACTGAAGCACTGCGCCAATCTTACGCCATCGGATGCGTCACGCATCTGTTTATTCCTGCGCCATGATGCGCCGCATTGTAAATGCGGCGCATCATGTGTGGCGCAAGGGTAAACTTGCGTGACGCATCATTCATGGCGCATCCTTGCTGATTTGCAGGGATGCGCCAGGAAACATAAATCTGCCCCTTAGTACTTACCAAGGAGCAATACAGTCCCATAGGTGGCAGCCTCAAAGCGCTGGTTGATGATGGACTGTCGGAAGATGAAGGAATCATGCACACTACCTGGGTAGTTGGAGACGACATTGGTGAAGAGTCCCCGGTGGTCCACTATTGCCTGCACATTGTTGTAATGCATGTGCTTTCTGTTGCAGTAATCGTGTGCAGTGTTGGCAGGGGACACAAGTAAGACATGTGTGCAATAAATTGCCCCAAACACGTGCTGGAAGCCTGCTATGGCGTAGAAGCCTTGCTTGGTCTCCAGCAGTTCCTGCACAGTGTGTGAGAAGTAAAGGTCCTGGGATACAAAGCTGATGATGGCATCCAAAACAGGTGTGAGGAACTTGGATAGGGCTGGCTGTGAGACTCCTCCGACTCTGGAGGTTGTTGGTTGGAAGGTACCAGAGACCAACAAGTGCAGCACAGCCAGCAGCTTTGTCTGAGGTGGGATGTTGGTTGTCTGCTGTGTTTGGTACCGTCACCCTGTGGGCAATGAAGGTCAGGATGCGGAGGATGGTTGTCCTTTTGAGCCTGTAGTGAGAAATGACATCCTCTGGTGTTAAATCTGTGAGGCTGGTGCATTTTTTGACGGTCCGCTGTCTTTCTCTGCGCTGCCTCTGTGGTAGTCCGGGGGAAAAGGTTCCTGGGGGGGGGGGGGGCGGACCTGGGGGTGCGGGCAGTGGGTGTTGTGGCCCTCTTGGGGCTCCGAGCTGCATGATCAGTAGCTCCATGGCATCTGTTGTTCACAGGTGTGGCTCTGGGCTGGGCTCCCTTTTATGGTTCAGGTTGTCGACCGACTTTACACCAGGTAAGAGCAGGTGTTTAATTCCTGCTGCTAATGCACCTTATGGCCTGTTTTGTGATCTTATCGCCGATCTGGCTGGTTGTTGTGAATGTTGCGAAGTGGTGTTGTCACGGCTTTTTGCACGGGAACGCCTACTCCGCATCTCATAAGCGTTAGTTGCTGGTGTCATCTGTGGCGATGTTTTGGTGGCTGCTATCGCAGGTAAACTGGTGATACTGGCTGTTAGCACCAGCTTGTGAATGGGGCGATGAATTTATCAAAAACCAAAGGAAATGATGGACGGAGTGTTGAACATTGCAAGCACTCACCCCCAGTCAACTGATCTGGGTTTAATCCATCACCGTTCTTTAGCCCACTCTGCCACCCCAGTTCAGACATGGCCATATGCGAATCAGTCTGACCCTGTGCCTCATGGGAACAGTCCAGCCCGAACTACCAAGCCATGTCTTCCCTGGACCGGAAACAAGTTTCCTAGGACCGGTTTCTGGCATTGCAGCCGTCTTCAGCCAGGCTTGCTTGAATCCAGTGGCAAAGTGAGCAAGGCACTCACGTCTGAGCATACCCTGCCAACTTATGGCGAACAAAGCAAAAACCAAAGGAAATGATGGACGGAGTGTTGAACATTGCAAGCACTCACCCCCAGTCAACTGATCTGGGTTTAATCCATCCCCGTTCTTTAGCCCACTCTGCCACCCCAGTTCAGACATGGCCATATGCAAATCAGTCTGACCCTGTGCCTCATGGGAACAGTCCAGCCCGAACTACCAAGCCATGTCTTCCCTGGACCGGAAACAAGCTTCCTAGGACCGGTTTCTGGCATTTCAGCCGTCTTCAGCCAGGCTTGCTTGAATCCAGTGGCAAAGTGAGCAAGGGACCAACGTCTGAGCATACCCTGCCAACTTATGGCGAACAAAGCAAAAACCAAAGGAAATGATGGACGGAGTGTTGAACATTGCAGACGTGAGTCCCTTGCTCACTTTGCCACTGGATTCAAGCAAGCCTGGCTGAAGACGGCTGAAATGCCAGAAGCCGGTCCTAGGAAGCTTGTTTCCGGTCCAGGGAAGACATGGCTTGGCAGTTCGGGCTGGACTGTTCCCATGAGGCACAGGGTCAGACTGATTTGCATATGGCCATGTCTGAACTGGGGTGCAGAGTGGGCTAAAGAACAGTGATGGATTAAACCCAGATCAGTTGACTGGGGGTGAGTGCTTGCAATGTTCAACACTCCGTCCATCATTCTCTTTGGTTTTTGCGATGAATTTATCACCACTTTGGCTGTGATAAAGTGCCAATAACTCGTCGATAAGTCCATGAGAATATGCCCCTTAGTTTCTGCTTTTATCTTGCTCTGTGGCCACTTTCCTGTGATTGTCTCATCTCTTATGCTATTTACATCCACACACATCCTAACATTTAAAACTGCCAAGAGGATCTTTGTGGGTCAGAAAAGGTCAGTGTTGTAAATGTGATTGTACTGTCCAGTACTGAGTACCTGCACTTCTTTAATTTGAAAGGAAGAGTACAAGCACTTTCTTTGTACTGCGACAATACATTTAATGGAAGGGCACTGGCACTTCACAGGAGCAAACAGGTACTCGAAATAGTGAGTAACTACACTTCCATATTCCCAATTCTAGCACTGGGAACAGCGAGAATGAAATCATTGGATTATGTTATGCTACTGGTCCTTTTGTGCTTTTGGTTTTCCAGTTGTGTATGCGGCATAGCTTTCAAATGTCTGCAATATGTTTTGCAGCAGTACTCTGTGCTGCCTGGACAAACGGTTGCTGTATGGTTCTAGTATGCAGACACCAATAAAGCGAGGATCCCTATGCTAGGGTTATGGTAGTGGAGTTATATCCGTTGTACGCATGCTTTCATGTGTGTGTGTTCTTTAATACTTGCTGTTTGGCATAGGTCATCTTGCGTGATTGTTGAACGTGGTTGCTTCTATGGTATGCTGCCTTAGTTAGTGTTGATTATCCACACAGTTTCACACCACACAATTCCACTCCACACATTTCCAATCCACACCACGAAAGTCAACACCAAACCACATAATTCAACTCAAATACCCAACTACACAAGACGCCACATACATCCAATCCAAACCACAAAATTACATATCATGCCACAAAATTCAACAGGACACATAATTAAGCTCCACTACATGCCACTCCCCAGCACAAAATACCATTCCATATAATTACACTCTATGGGCCTCATGTAGGTAGCCATATACCGGTCGGTAACGGCCGATTTTCGGTAATTATACCGTTACCGACCGGTATATTGGCTATTGGTATGTAGGGGGTCAATTTCTGAAATCGGAATTTACCGAATCGGTAAAACTACCGAATCGGTAAAATTACCGAATCGGTAACGTTACCGATGTGGTAATTTTACCGATTCGGTAATTTTACCGAATCGGTAAATTCCGATTTCAGAAATGATATGTAGGGGGAGTGTGTGTGTGTGTTTATGAGTCGGTATTTACCACCAACTTTTAGTTGGTGGTAAATAATTAATGTATGTGTGTATGCATTTGGAAGCGCGTAGCAGTGTGCAATGTGGCATACATACAGGCCCTTAGGGCATGTATGTGTGCCACATGTGCACACATGGCCGAATCAGGGGTGCAACAGGGTGTCAATGTGACACCCTGCCACCCTTGCATTTTCTCCACCATTACCGAATCGGTATTTACCGATTCGGTAATGAGGCATACCTTCCCCTCAATGGGAAGGTATGCCTCATTACCGAATCGGTAAATACCGATTCGGTAATTACCGAATTGTAACGAATCGGTAAAAAATACCGACTCATTACCTACATACGAGTTACCACTTCTAAAATACCGATTCCGTATCGTTCGGTATTTTAGAAGTGGTAACTGGTATGCTACCTACATGAGGCCCTATAACTCACAATTCCACTCCACATAATTCCAGTGCACTCAATACCACCTAATTACTATCCAAATCATTCCACTGCAAACCATGCCACATAATTCATCTACACAAATCCACTCCACACCACACAATTCCACGCCACACAATTCCACAACTAACAATTCAAATTCAACATACATAATTCAACTACATGCCACATACATACACTTCATAACACATGGGTCATACACATTGTCATTTACACCACCAATAGCTCTAACTCAAGCCAATGCAAGTACATAATGTATTCTTGGCTATTTATAAAGTAACAAAAATGCTTATAATACTTTTTTGTTATAACTTTTCAACATTGCTCTACAAAATACTTAAAAACATTGGCAAAGCCAATAGCTCTCGATAAACACTTATAAGATCCCAAAGGCGAGACATATTGGCTATGCTAATGCTTGTTTCTTATTTGGGAAGGCTTGGTACCACCAGATACAGGGAACTGTGATGGGGTCCAGGTTTGTTCCTTTTTATGCCCACCTTTTTATAGGTTAGTTTGAGAGGGAGCATGCCTGGGCCTCTTCAGCTGGAGACTGGACTAACTCAATATTCTTTTGGGGTTGTTTTATCGATGATATCCTTATTATTTGGATGGGCACTAGGGATAATTTGAATGCATCTATAATTTTCCTGAATGAGAATATGTATAATGTGCAATTCACTATGTGCTGTGATTCTGAAAGAATCAATTTCTTGGATGTGGAACTTTTTGTCAGTAAAATACAATTCTTGGACTCTTGAGGCACTCCCTTATGTGTGTTTTTTTCTGCACTGCAAAAGGTGCAGGAGGAAGCTTTGCTGAGTTAATCATTGCTGCGAGAAGGGGAAAAGTAAGTTTTACAAGACCACACAATATGGGCGGCCATTTTGGCTGCCAGGGTATAAACAGGAGTCACACCCTTAACTCTCTTGATATCCAGGATTCAAGAGCAGGTAGATAAAGATTCCTCAAGGTGCAGGTCTTCATTGCTCAGAGCACAGCTTAGAGCAGAGAAAAGCTTCCAATGTGGTTTCAAATGGTCTTTCAAATACATTTATTCCATCTAAAAGACTTGAGGTTTGTATGTTGAAACTTTTAGAGCTCCACTCTTGGGCTCAAAAGGTGCACTTTTAAGATTAGAATTGAACTGTATTTGATGCGGCTACGAAACTGCTAGGGCCTTTTGTTTTTTGTCCCATTTATAGATGGGTGCATATTAACGTTCCCAGAGTTATGTAGCTACTAAATGAGACTATATTATATATGACAGCTTCATGTTGTCACAGCATTTTAAAATACAACCATTTGCATTCTTGGACGTTTAATTTCTTTATCAGTTAAAATGTACATCCAGGAATGTGCTGTAGAATAAAAAAAAGCAGTGACTGGTCAAAGGTGCCCCACATGACATGGTACCACTGGCCAGCTGTGCACACCAAGCACTACATTGTTGCCCATAGTGTTTTTGTAAGGTTTTTGTAAGGTGGCTTTGCAGCTACAGCCCATGCTGCCCATCATTCTTGGTGGAGGCTTGTACTGCTGTACTTATTTTGTTTGGTAGACTTGCTTTCCTGCTGCTCACATTGTAAGTACCTCATTCTAACTGCCCCAGAATTGTAAATGTGCACTGATAGTGCCAGGACCAGCTGCTGTATTTAGCGGGTTCTATATTACTGCACCTTTCCAGATTCAGGCTTCGAAATGGGGATAATCCTCAAAGAGCATATTATTTCCCCTTGTCTGATGCGCCTTAATAATGAGATGTATTTGCCTACATGATCAGTGCCAGAAACATGGGGCAGATTTATCACTTTCACACAGCGCGAGTTAGCAAGCCACCTTGCTGCGCTGCATAATAGGGAAAGGGCAGGAAATATACGGTTCATTCTTGTCGTTTCCTAGCACAGGTGCACTTATAGCTGCCTAGCACCTACGCAGGTACCCATGCGTCATGGTGCAACGGTGCCTGTGTTGTAGGCAGGATTGTTTTTGTGCAGGAACGGAGACCGTCCTCCACAAAAAAAATTCAGAGAGGCATTTTTCTCTTTCTATGAGTGTTAGAAATAGGAGAAAACGAGGAGAAACAAAGATGTTTCTCCTCGTTATGCCTCACTTGGGGAGGGGTAGCATTTTGACGCATTTGCAGGTCTACCACAATGATAAATCAGGGAATGCGTCAAAATCCATGGGTGGATGAGTGGGAACGCCCATGCTCCACTCATGGAAAGCCTCCCTGCCGCAAAGTACTGCAAGTCAGCGATTTATGCTGCCTCGTGGTACTCTAGATTTATTAAGCCATGCTGGGCCACTCAAGGTGCTTTGCGTGGCTTGATAAATCTCACTTAGGTCTTGCGTGACCCATGCGCCCTCTTGCATGGCACAAGCGTCACACACGCAAAACCTTGATAAATATTCCCCCTGATTTGGGTCAGGTTTACCTGGTGAAAAAATCTGACTAGTATGCTACTTGCCAAGAGACCGAATCCCAATTTGGCCACAAAAACCTACATTTACCTCCTAAAGAGGGATTGCTGGCCAGTTATAACGAGGCCCTGTTTTTTGTGATTGAGGCCTGCACAGCTGCTCCCCATGCTGCAACAGATTTGTGAGAGAAGCTTGCACTGCTGCTTGTTTCTTGTGGTACACCTGTTTTGTGCAGTGTGCAGGTTCTCTTAATTTCAATACTGTGTGTGCTTTGGGAGGGAGGGATAAATAACCATTTCTCGCCCGTGTCGAATTAATCTTGCTAAGGAGGCTTGAGCTGATGCATTACTTCCTGCATTGTGACTGTTTTGCAAATGAGGATTCCATGGCTGCTGCTCATGCTTTTCAGATTTTATGCAACACATGTACATAATCCTTTCTCATATAGCCCGTTTTATGAGGGCGGTATCCTCAATATCTCACTTGTTACTTGTTTTGTGAGTGGGCCAGTGCTAATTTCTGTTCAGTATCTATTTTATGACCTTCTCTGCTGCTTTCTGTGCTGTACCTTTTTTGTTTGAGGGTGGTTTTTCACAGCTGCCCCTGCTGATCCATGTTTGTCGGGGGAAGCTTGCACTTCAGTTGCCTATGTTTTATGTGTGGTGGTGCAGCTGCATGTGCAATGGCTGTTTTACTATACACAAAAGTGATAGATGACTATGCCATAAAGTTTGCACATCCCTAGCCGCAGTGGCGTACCAAGGCCAGGTGGTACCCGGTGCGGAAGATTTCTTGTCACCCCCCGCGTCGAGTTCAGCCGTGTTCTGTTGCGTTTGTTGAATGAACTAAAAAGTTTCAATACGTACATATTTTTGCCATTTTGTCACCCCCCCTCAGTGATGACACACGGGGAGGCCCGCACCCACCGCACCACCCTTCCTTCGCCGCTGCCTAGCCATTCACAATCAGGGTCAAGTTACATGGAAAAAGGAAACATTAGTATTAGGGTGGTGTTTTCATTGTACATACACCCATGGGGGAGGTGAAATAGCCAGCGCTGAGAATCTTCCCAGAGCAGTGAATTTAATGAAAATGTACTGAAGCACACAAGGAAGTCCAATAGTTTAGAAGTATGAACAATGAAGTACTAAAGAGTTCCAGTGTATATTAATCGTGTTTATTCTTCCCACAGTTTGTTCACAGTTCTTGAAGATAAAACGCAACATCCAAAACATAAACAACAGCCAACACGTGTTAAAAAAAGTCCCAACCATGACCTTGTGAATAAGTGGTCAAATCAGTAATGAGCATGAAGTAATCAGCAATTTGTTCTCGATAGTGGTCTGGTAACGAACTGAGAAGTGACTTATGAGCCGGCAAAAACGACAGCCTGGTTAGTCTGGAAAGTCGCATGTAATCCGTATCGTATGTAGTAAACCCGTATGTGTGCAAGCCAAGGCCGGACTGGGAACACAAAGCAGTCCTGGCAATTTTGTAGGCCCAGCCCCCCTCCCCATAGAGTGGGGCAAAGGGGTGCAAGTGTAAAGCACTGCTGCTTTTATTACTGGGGTCTGATATTGCTGCACCACTGCAAAACCGGCCCCCACTGCTGCAAAACCGGCCCCCACCCTTCCAGCCTCCCGGGAAAATACCTGATGCCACTACGGCCAGTCCGGCCTTGGTGCAAACCCTCCGCATGGCTCGTCCAAAATAAAAAACTTATTACTGATTTGACCACTTATGCACAAGGACTCAGTTAGGACATTTTAGGATACTTCTTAGTCCATTATCAAACAGCTTTTAAACATAGCATTACTTCTTGCTTATTACAGAATTTTGACTGCCTAGTGACGAGGACCCTTTTGAGGCTCTTCGTCTCTGTTTCTTGGACACATTAGGACCTAGCAACAGATTGCAGCAATTGGGATTCTCTCATTACAACCGCATACTTTTTGGACATTTCTTTTTGATTAAGCCTTGAAAAAGTCTCCATAACGAAACACGTGTCGGCTGCTGTTTATGTTTCAGATATTATGTTTTATCTTCAAGAACTGTGAAAAAACTGTGGGAAGAATAAACACGATTAATATACACTGGATGTTGAGTAAATCCAATAGTCGTATTATAATTCAAAACGAGATTTAATCCATAAATAAAGAAAAGGAAGCACCGCTTGTTACACAGCTTCCAGCTCCAGCAGACCTCCAACAACTGTTGCCTCTTGGTTCATGGGACCGATCACATGTTCTATTCTAGAACACTGTGATCGTGCCATGAACCAAAGGGTTTATTAAATAACATGCATATGATCTCGTGCATGCAAGCACGAGATAAACAAAGGAAAAGCAGATTATCACATATAACACATCTTCCCCCCTAAAGTAAAATAAACAAAAATTAAAACATTCAATACACAAATCTGTTTCTGATAAATGAAACAAAATCAGCCATCCACCCTGATTTTTTCCGCTGTCGTTTTCCAGAATCTGCATCACATTCCTCATCATTGGAAACATTTACAAATTCGACATTGCTGATAGGACAATTGACGAGATCTTCATCTTCAAAATTGTCAACCGACCTTGTTTCATCCACAGAATTGGAATAAATACTTTTGTCCCCTTTGAGAACAGCAATTCTACTCAAATTCCAAACTTTATTATTGGTAAGTTTGACAGAGTTCTTAAGTACCTCTTTTATTTCAAAAGGTCCCATAAATTGGCTTTCCCCTTTTTTGACCTTCCAGGGTTTTTTTACTTTAACAAGCATCCCTACATTAACAATAGGATCATGTACAGACCCTCTTTTCTTATCATACCGTTCTTTATTAACATCATGATTTTTGATGAGATTTTCCTTTACAATCTGAAAATCCAAACTAGACATGGTAGACGGGGCTAACCACGCATGATTGCATTTGGTTCTTGGAAGTCTACCCCTCATTATTTCAAACGGGGAGTAACCCGTCATAGCATTAATTGAGGTTCTGTACATCCATACAGTTTTAAAAATTTGTAGTTCCCATTTATCATTTCCAATTCCCGTAACTTGGATTGCACTTTTGAGAACTCTATTAAACCTTTCAATGACACCATTACCACTTGGGTTGTACAGAGAAGTGGTACAATGAATGATGCCTACTCTATTGAAATACGCCTTAGCTTTGTTAGACAGAAATTGAACACCATTATCTGTAATTAGCCGCACTGGTAACCCCTCCTCAGTGAAGATTTCATCCAAAAACAATAAAACAGAATCAGTGTCCACTTTATCCACAATTTTGACCACTGGCCATTTAGAAAAAACATCAATGGTTGCAAGAACAAATTTAGAGCTAGGACCAACAGGACCCATAATATCCATGGCAATAGTATGCCACGGAAAATCCGGAATGTTATGTTCACCTAAATTAGGTTTGAGAGTAACCAAAGTCTTATCAGCATTCGCACAAATGATGCAATTCCTAATAATATGTTCAATAAAAACATCTATGCCTGGCCACCAAAAATTATTTTTCACTTTTTGCTTGGTTCTGACAATACCACAGTGACCCTCGTGACCGTGAGAAACGATATTATGTCTCAATTTGCATGGAGGAATGGCACGATCACCTCTTTTTAGCACACCTTCTACCAAAGAAAGTTCATCCTTAATCTCCCAAAAACTTCTAAGGTCAGAATTAATGTTCTTTTTATTAGGCCAACCCGATAAAATGTACCCTTCAACATTTTTTAAAATGGGATCATTTTCAACTTCCTTAAACCAAACCTTTCGGTCAATTGGTAAAAGGTCTTCATCATGCACCAAGGCTATATTATAATCATCCCACTCATTGTATGTGCTTTCTCTCAGAGGCAAAGGCATTCTTGATAGAAAGTCAGCCGTTACATTATCTTTTCCAGGCACATAAACAATGGTGTAAATAAAATCCTGAAGGCGCATAGACATTCGGGCTATGCGTGCTGAAGCTTTCAACATGCCTTCAGTGGTTAAAAGGCGTACTAAAGGTTTATGGTCACTTCTAAGTAAACACTCCTTGCCCCACACAAACACTCGGAAATGCTCAAGTGCCCATACGCATGCTAAAGTTTCCCATTCTATAGTAGAATATTTCTCTTCAGCAGGTGTGAGTGCCCTGGACGCATGCGCAATGATGTGTTCATTCCCATTATTAGATTTCTGAGACAGCACAGCACCTAAACCCTTCGAACTAGCGTCTGTAGTGATAATACTAAGGAGTGAAGGATCGAAATCTGAAAGTGCAGTCGCAACACAAATGGCTTTCTTGACATCATTAAATTCAGTCTCGCAATCCTTACACCACAAAAATCTGCTTTTGTTTTTAATCAATTGTCTTATGTTAAATGTCCGACAAGACAAATTTGGCACATATTTTGAATAAAATTCAGTAAGACCTAAAAAAGATCTAACATCATCCTTGGATTTGGGATGAGGAGCAGATCTAATAGCCTCAACCAAATCATTTTTAGGTTTGACTCCTTCCTCACACAATTCGTGACCTAAATAAGTCACCGACTTTACTCCAAATTTACATTTGGAATGTCTAATGGTCAAACCATGGTCAGAAAGAACTTTAAGTACATTCTCCAGTGCTGACAAATGTGACTGAGAATTACTACCAAAGACAAGAATGTCATCTTGAAAACAAATTGCATTTTTGCAATTCTTGAGAATGTCCTGCATTACACGTTGGAAAATGGCAGCGGCAGACGCCAAACCAAAAGGCATTCTGTTGTATCTGAAACATCCAAATGGAGTAATGATTGCAGTGTAGTCTTTGCTATTCTCATTCAATTCAATCTGGTGATACGCTGCCGATAGGTCAATTGTAGAAAAAAAATTTCCCCCCCAACGCTACTCAGCATTTCAGAGATGCGTGGTAAAGGAAACTGATCGATAATGATGTTGTTATTCAAATGGCGTAAATCAATGCATAACCTAATTTTCCCATTGGCACGTTTAGCAACGGCGATGGGTGAAACCCACTCAGAAGACTCAATACGCTCAATAATGCCATCTCTCACTAATGATTCTAACTCTACTTTAACTTCCTCACGGACAGCTAAGGGAATGTTGCATGCCTTATGAATCCTTGGACATGAATCTTTTTTTAAACGGATCTGATGTTTAAAATTGTTTAATTTGCCAATATCAGTACTGAAAACACTGGGAAATTTTCGTAATAAAAGTGCACTAAGGCCATTAGACTCATCAATTACCATGACTGGGTCAGGACTATTGGGGTTAAGAATAATATCTAATTTGCCCTGATCGAACCAGCTTAAGACAGATGGTCCTTTTTTTTACATGTATAATTTGGTGGTGCACTCCCGATTTTTGAACCTAAAGATGAGAGTTCTATAACCCAGAATGTCAATTCTTTCACCGGAATAACCCTCTGGACTGATGTCCGTCAACTCTAACGTGCTACCTAGTTTTGGCTCAAATTGCGAATTCCATACATTCTCATTCACTATGGAGTAAGGGGAACCTGAATCAGCATACATCTTGGTATTAACACCCCCGATAACCATATCACACACAGGTTTTTTCCTAATGACTGAATTATCAATATTCAGAATAGGATGATCTGAATCTTTGATATTGAGAAGGTAAGAACATACCTCACTGTAATCAGAGTTAGGTTCTTCGCCCTCACTATCATCAGTTTGATCAATACACTTTACTTTGTTGTTAACCTTCTTTTTGTTGCAAGCTTTAGAAAAGTGACCAACTAAACCACAATTAGAACATTTCTGCTTGATAGCAGGACAAAGTTTGAAATTAGCTAAATGAGTTATACTGCCACATCTATAACACCTCAAATTATCTCTTTTTTCGTCATTCTTATTCTTGAAAGAACTAGAGGTTTTATTAGTTTTAACGTCCTGTTCTTTGAAGCGAGTTTTTGTATTAACTTTAGCAATAGTATCTTTATTGGCACTGTTAGATTCCCCCTTGACCTGCTTTGCGCTTCTGCATGACATTTCAGATTTTCTTACGATGGCTAGAATACTCTCCAGATCCGAATCCCCATTGACCCATAACCTTTCTTGGATAGTAGCATTGTTAGTGTGCATTACTACTTGATCTCTAATGAATTCCTCTTGTAAATTGCCAAACTTACAATCTAAAGACAAAGTTTTCAAAATGGAAACGTAACTATCCACAGATTCATCAGTAAGCTGTTTCCTTTGAAAGAATTTGTACCTTGAAATGCCAATACAAATTTTAGGGGAACAGTAGCGATCAAAGTCTGAAATAGCTTTATCAAAAACATTTCCATCACCACTGCTTTCCACTCTGGGTAATTGATTAAACGCTTTCAGACCTTCCGGACCTAAGGAATGTAAGAAAATGCCTTTTTTTTCTGGTGGTTTCATTTTACCATTAGAATCCAACGTCTCAATATAGTTTATGAAATACGCTTTCCATTCAACCCAGGGCATACATGGAGAGCTACCAGCTGAGCAATAAGGTTGCGGAGGGGAAAGGGTATAACCTTGTGCACACATGTTAATGTTTTACAGAAAGAAACACAGTAAATGTGAGATATATGAATCAAATAAGGTACTACAAGTACACAAAAGCAAGACAGATAATGTGCTTATATCCAAAACACACTTTAAACTGCCAAAGAAAACATTGAAGAAAAAAAAAACTTGAAGGAATCACACCTAAATGCTTTGAAATGCAATATTGAAAGATATGCCACACAAAAAAAATACCATATTAAACCACTAGATGGCATAAACGGCTAACCCAAAAATTGAACAGAAAATAACATAAGTAAATTTTGCTTCGCAAATACGAACCAAACCGGAACAGAATGAATTAAAAGAGTCTTCGATGGTAATTCTTTCGCAAGGATGAAAAAAAGGCTAAAATCCGTCTCCTTAATGATGGTAATCGATTTTTACAAAAAACAAACGAACAATACTGAATCAGGCAGTCAGTATGAAGAAGTCCGTAGGCTGTTGAAATCCTGCCGATCTACGTGTAGCGTAGTTAGTGACTCAAGACGCACACGCCATCACCATAGTTACGTAGTCAGCGCTGGAAGAAGAAAGAACTCTGCACGGAAGAACGACGATGGAGCTCCTGGGGTGAATTCGGTGAGTGGAGCGTTGGTTATGTTTTAAAACATAACAAATACACAGATACTAGCTACAAATGCTCCGCACGTCTAAAAGATCGATGCTTACATTGTAGGTTCCACACCTCTGTAAAATACGAAGAGCTCGTCCACTCCTTCTCTCTTCCTTAATTTATTTCCCCGCTCCGTCTCAAAATCCGTCCAGACCCAGGCACAACACTTGAAGGAAACGAACTCGAGGAAACGAACATCCAATGCAATAAACTCCCACGAAGTCAAGCACAGTGGCCAGGAATCATGATGGAGGTCCAGTTCAAACGAGATAGTCAAAAAACTGGATGATGAGCACAAAAAAATGCGAAGAAATTCTTGAAATACTTTTTTTTCTTTTTAAAAGAAAAATCAATCCAGCTCGTAGGTTCGAAAGAAGGTGCTTCCTTAGATCGTCGCCAGTTTTGTTGAGTAAATCCAATAGTCGTATTATAATTCAAAACGAGATTTAATCCATAAATAAAGAAAAGGAAGCACCGCTGGTTACACAGCTTCCAGCTCCAGCAGACCTCCAACAACTGTCGCCTCTTGGTTCATGGGACCGATCACATGTTCTATTCTAGAACACTGTGATCGTGCCATGAACCAAAGGGTTTATAAAATAACATGCATATGATCTCGTGCATGCAAGCACGAGATAAACAAAGGAAAAGCAGGTTATCACATATAACACTGGAACTCTTGAGTACTTCATTGTTAATACTTCAGAACTATTGGACTTCCTTGTGTGCTTCGGTACTTTTCCACAATTCCTTGTTTTACTTCAAGGAAGCTTGGACTGCTACTCGCTGTGCTGTGTGCCACTTCTGTGTGAAAAAGCCCTTCACTATTGCTGCCCTTACAAAACCCCCACTGTTTGTGAGGTAAGCTTACACTGCTGCGGCCTTTGGCGACCCTTGTACTTCTGTGAAGTAATCATACACTCTTGCTTGTACTGTACCTTTTTTATGTAGATAAGAAGAGTGCAATACTGGCACGTGTACAGTACCCGTTGTGTCTGTAAATTAAGTTGCATTGCTGCTTACTGAAACATACTTTTTTCCTATTCCCCAGCTGTAATCCTATTATAAGTATTGATTTGATCTCTTTGCCCCAAACCCCATGTTGATTTCTGACAGGAGCAAAAGACCTGGGCTAAGAGAGGAGGAAAGGACTTGATATGGTTATAGAGAAAGATAAATAAGGAAAATGGCAAAAAGAGTGAATTAGAAGAAGCAACAAAACATGGAAGACAAGAATGAAATGGAGAGAAAAAGAAAGAGGAAACGAAAATTGGGGTAAATGTGAAGGGAAAGAAGTAGACAGAACCAGGATGTATAATGAAAGAACAAAGAAGATGTGGTCTAAGGGCTAGAGCGGTCTACCTCGAAGCTGGGAACAGGGTTTGAGTCTTGGCAGGGACGCTCAACATCCTGTGATACTGGGTAAATTATTTAATCTCCCCGTGCCTAATAAAATGAATGTGTCCTCATATAATGCAACTGGTGCTCATGTAAAGCCCTCTGTTACCTTCGGGTCAAGTTCGCAGCTAAATAAAACTCTGTGAAAAAAATAATAATAGATGTACAAAGAAAAACATATATAAGGAAACAATAGTACATAAGGCATAATGAAGTAAAAAAGAGAAATGGTAATGGAAAGTGGATCAGGTACAATAGACTGAATAAGAGCAAAGTAGGAGCATTGTAGAAAGTGGGACCATAAGAGGGGGGCCAAGAAAAGGAGAGAGTAGGCGTCACAAAGAGACAAAGGGGAAAGAATGTAATTATCCACTGCAAGATATATCGGGGAGTAAAACATTTAACAGAGATGTCGCAGGCTGAAAAGAGAGATGGAATGAGAAAGAGTCACAGATAGTTGGGAGCAGGTGCAGCCTGCTGAGGAAGAGCAGTGCTGGTAGAAAGAGGAAGCGGAGATGAAAATTGGGAAAGGTGGAGTTAAAAGAGGAGATCATAAAATGACAGCTTTCGAGAGGAAATAGGAACCTGCAAGAAGAATGTGAGAGAATATGTGAGGTAGAAGTGATGTTTGAGGGAAACTGGGAGCGATAAACAGGTGAGGATATTAGAGACACAAAGGTAAATGTCAAATTGACATTGTAGAATGATGCTTAGAGTATGAAAGGGCTAAAAATGGAACTAATAGGAAAACTGAAGACGTAGCGATTTTTAGTAGTCAAAGAGAGGTGTGAAGATGGAATGGTGATTAGATGAAATTGAGCTGGGAAAATTCAGAATTTCAAGACAAAGTGGATTGGCGAATGGAGAAGAGAGAGGTGGAACTAGGATTGAAACTGTGAGAGATATATAGGCGAGTGAGAGACAGAGAGATGAAAATGAGAGAATGAGAGCAATAGAGCTGTAGGTAAGAGGATAACTTGGGAAGAAAGAGCGAACACATGACAGAGGCTGAGGTGCAAAAATCCAGGACAAATAGAGGCAAGCGTAAGACTGTCAGATCCAGAGTTGTGAGAATGACAGGTAACTGTGTTGGAAATGATTGGAGTCAGTGAATGAGAGTTGGCAGTGAGAATAATAGAGGTACACTTTAAAGTGAGTGAAAAACTGAGGTGGATGAACTGCTTGCTGAGGGATGCTGAGGGGTTGAGGAGGAAGGGCGCTATCACCTGTTGCGCGGCCATACTTTCCCCAGGCAAAGGTCTGGGAAACAACAGGCTCCTTTAAGGGGTTGAAATTAGCTTGCCTGACACGTGAACTTGCACCTCACCCTCCGCTCCAGGTCCGATTCCGCTGACATCTACCCAAACCATGCACGTCGCCTTTCATGGACATCTTTGGGGTTCCTATGGGAACACAGCTGCCTTTTGGCTGCATTTCCGAAAACTAGAGATGGTTCTAAAAGGTGTCAGGGGTATAAAAACCTTGGGGCATATTTACATGGGAATGATGGAGCGTGACATTAAGCACAAAATGCTAACGCCATGCTCCGCCATTCCCAAAACGCAGGGAGGAGCCGTATTTGCAAAGTTTCTGCTCATCTCTGCGTCCTCCCTGGCGCTAAATTAAGCTGCCTAGCGCCAACGCAGGCATCCTTTCACCATAGTGCAAGCTGGGTGCCTGCGTTGAAGGAAACATTGTTTATGTGCAGGAAGGTGCCCCCTCCTGCACATAAACAAATGGCGATTTGAAACTTCTATGTGTGCTGCATTGTGCTGCACACATTTAAGTTGCATATTATCAGGGCATATTAACAGTGAAAGTGGCGGTACGCGTCGTTAAGCCAAGAAGGCTAACGCCGTGCTCTGTCACTTTCTAAACGCTGGGGTGTGCGGTATTCATAAGAATGTGGCGCGCCCCTGTGTTTCTCCCTGCGGTCTGTTAGTCGAGTGGAGAACGGATTGACTCCGGTTTGATACCAATTCCAGGCCAAAACTTCTGACTCACACATACGGCTGATCAATATGGAGACAATTGATGTTAAAGGTCGCAGAACCTTGGAGAGATTTCCAGCAAATTCATGGTGCAACGTTACCATCCTGAAGATGGTCTCGTGGATCTTATAGACCGTTAATGAGACCGAAACGTCGACACTACTACACCTTTTTGTTTTCATTTATGTTTGCTGATGCATAATGAAATTGATGTAAATACTTAATTGATTTCAATGTATGGTTGATTCTATGCACTATCCATACGTTTTTACAAAACAAAAGGTGTTTACTACTATTGTGTATTATATATACTGAGTCAGTAGTATATCTGTTGCCGTACATGATATATTGAATGTATTCTTTGCTTTTTGTCTTTTGATAGACTTGATTGAATCAAATATATATAAAATACTAATTTAAGAGAAATTCCCTGACTGTCGAATATTTTTGTTCACACATGTGACGATTGGAAATACCAAGTTATAGATAAATGATTCCTTAAGGGACATTTGTATTTTGTTATTGATTATTTACAAGGCGGCGTTGAGCCATGTTAAGTGGCTTAATGCCGCCTTGTAAATAAGGCGAAGCCCCAATCGCTAGAGGAACGTCAAAAAAAGTAACATTCCTGTGGCGATAGGGGCTAGCAAATATGCCTAGTCATTTTTTTAATGATTGTTTATGTGCAGTAAGGGACACCTTGCTGCACATAAATACTCATTCATGGCGTTTTTCTGTTTCAGTGTGTGCTGCATAATGCAGCACACATAGAAACAGCAAAAACGAGGTGAAATAAATCATTTCTCCTCATTTCGCCATAGTAAGACCAGGTATTCCCTGGTCTTAATTTTGACACTGCCCCATATTTACGCCACCCTTGTAAATAGGGGACAGTGGCAAAATCAATGTGTGTTGCGGCTTAACGCCCACGCAACACCCATTGTCCACCACTTTCACGCTAAGTATAGTGTGAAAGGGTGCCTCATTTACAAGGCGGCGTTAAGCCAAGCCACCTTGTAGATAAGGCGGAGCCCCTATCGCCACAGGAACATCCTTAAAAGTGACTTTCCTGTGGCGATAGGGTCTTGTAAATATGCCCCCTTGACCTCCCACGTTGCTTGCCTGGAGGGTGCTGGTCATTGCGATGTTTTGGTCAGCATCTGTGTACCCTGCTGGGGCCTGGGTGGGGGGCATTCTGTATCCGGACAGTGCATGCCAGGAGCTTGACGGTTTCTACTTTTCAGGAGGAGTGGTACAGTGGGAGTAGAGGATTAGGGAACAATACAACGAGAGGAATGAGATGAAAGAAAAATAGAGGGTGAAAAAACAGGTATGGGGGCAGGAAAATGTGACAGGAATGGGAGAGGAAATAAGATGAGTGAGAAGGAGAAAGGAGATAAGATGAGCAAAGTGGGCAAAGAACAAGGAAGAGAAAGGAACCAGAAATAAGGAAAGAAGGGAAGATGGGCACGAGGGAGAGATAAAAGAGGGGGGAGAGAGACCGAGGAAAGGGATAGAGTGGAGAGCATTAAATGGACGAAGGAGATGAGAAGAGGAAAGTGTGGAGATGGGGAGGTGAGAAGGAAAGGCAAGTAGAATGAGGAACTTGGAGACCTCTAAATCACATCAGTGTAATAGGTGCAGTGGCACTGGGCTAATGGGTGTGATAGGTGCCCTGGAACTCATTTCTAGCAGTATTTTATTAATCACTGGAGGGCCTAGGTTCATTGCTGCACTAGGGCCCATGAACCCCAGGCTACGCAAGGGAACCACGGGGTAGCAAAGAGGTGGGCATGCCATATTCAGGTATATATTCAGGTATATTTGATATGGGCTGCATAGGAGGCGCTTGAAGTAAACACACATTCACGTGGGCGAAGGAAAAGGGAACAACTCCAACAAGGCTGGAAAAAAAGGAGCGGCCCCTCTGCAACAGCGGTAAGGTGGGAGAGAAACTGCCCTGACCCTTACTCCTATCAGGGTAAGGAGAGCGGAGGATGGACGGCTAGGACCAGACATCACAACCCGAGTTACTCCGGCATTGCAGGTTTCCTTGCTTTCATTCATAGTACTGATTGCAGTTGAACTTCTTTACTTTTGATCGAAAGGAATCCGTTACCTCTTCTTGTGATGTGCCAGAGGTTGGTTGAAGAACTCAGATATACCAGAAAGGGCTGTCGTTTTGCGCCCACGGCTTCCAAAAGAACACATTAGGCATAACTCTGAACAGCAATCAATAAAGCACAGACTAGCAATTCAACATTTCTGAGAGTTACTTTTGCCCACAGATTCCCCACCTTGTGCTGAGCAGCAGGGTGGCTGCTCCCGGTGGGATCTTTACTAGATTCTACTATCCTGATTATATGCTGTATCTGTCTATCTTGTGACCTCATCTCAACAATAAATTTACATCTGGAACACAGCTACAAAGAGCCATCTTTTATTTTATTGGATGTTACAATTATCTTGCAGGCACCTTACTGGTTCCAGACACATTTTATCCAAGATAGCTCTTCAGCACTGCCTGGTGATGCGGCCTCCTCTGTGACACCTCCTGGCCAGGATGGGATGACATTGGAGCGTATAAAGTGACTAACTATAACGTGGAGCCAATTTCTGGTACTTGTTTCCGCACCTTTTTGAGAGGTGGCGAGAGGAAACAAGACAGCACCATTGACAGTGATAATACAGCATATGATATGCCTGCATGTTTTGGGATCTTATTAATCATGGCACAAACTCATAGGAATGCTGTGATGTAGCTGCAGGAAATATAGTGTCCTCCAGAAATATTGTTACTGAATGTCAGAATGTTTTTCTTCTGATTAATACTTCTTCCCACAGATTTCTGCCTATAAATTAGTTAGTCCCAAAGTAATACCCTGTGGAAGGTGGAATTGAGTAGAGCAGACTATCCAAGAAAGCCACGCAACACTGCCTTGGCAAAGTATCCAACACTGAGCATTACCCAGTAATACTTAGCAAAAGTATGTAATGATGATCAAGTGACCACCCAGCAGATTTCAACCACCAGAATGCCTCTCATGAAAGCAATAGAAGCAGCCGTGTCCACATTGGTGAAGTGGGCAAGAATGCCAGCTGGAAAGTTTTTCTCTGCCAAGACATAGCAGATTTTAATACTAGTAGCAACCCAACGTGAAGTGCTCCGCTTGGTCACTGCTTTGCCCTTCGTGGCTCTGGCAAACTCACAAAAAGCTGATCCTGCACTCTGTCCTGTTGTGAGCGATCAATGTAGAAAGACAATGCACATCTGGGGCTCCAGTCTATGGAGCCTCTCCTGGTCTTTGGTGGGATATAGAGGAGGGAGGAAAGATGGGAGAGTGATAGAGTGACCCCAGATCCAGATGGGCAGATGGCCAGATGGGCAGATACTATATACTAGTTTGCCCATATAGAAAACTGTATTGTAATTGCATTTATATAGCGCTTACTACCCGTGACCAGGCGTCAAAGCGCTTTTTCGGCGAGTAGCACGCTACTCCGGGACCCATAAATGATTAGTGTTGACTTAGTATAGTGAAATATAAAAGTAATTTAAGTGGTGGATAGGTTAGTCAGTTATTTGGATTCAGAAGGATAGCAGAAGGATAGAAGAGGAAAAAAGGTTTGTATTTATATAGCGCTTGTTACCCCTGATAGGGTCTTGAAGCGCTTTTTTTAGCGAGTAGCACGCTACTCCGAAACCCATAAAGGATTAGTAGTGAATTAGTATCTTGAAATATGAAAGTAATTTGAGTGGTGGATATTAGTCAGTTATTTGGAGTGACTGTAAATGGCAATCGGACCTGGGGGTTGAAATAACCATAAGGGCCAAAGCCATTGCCACTAGGAAGATAGGGGCTTAATTCCAAGCCCATTGTGCCACTGGGGCGCCACATTTTTTGATGCACCGGCGGTACCATGGGCTTGCCCATATTTACAAGGCCAAGTTAAGTCACTCTGCATGACTCTTTATGTCCTTGTAAATATGGGACCATTTCATGCATTACTCTGCGTGATAGGGGCATTCCATAAGTATTGCAGTGGGTGTTCAGACACAACATCCATGGAACTTGATTCATTCCCAGATTTACAATATTTTGTAACGCTGGGAATGCATCAGAATCATACACCTCTCCAGGGGAGGTGTAGGAATGGTGCAATGAGGAGAACTACTTTTATTTCTTGTTTTTACCCTCTTTCTATGCATGCTGCATTCTGCAGCACACATAGAATGAGGGAATCACCTCTGGTGATAGTTTATGTACAGGAAGGTGTCCCTACCTGCACATAAACTATCGTTTAAAAAAATGACGATTTGCAATTTCTATGTAGCACACATAGAAGTTGAAAAACACCATTTCAGATTGTTTATGTACAGGAAGGAACACCCTGCTGCATATAAACAATCATCTCCGTGACGCAGGCATCCTTACACCATGGTGCAAGAGTGCCTGTGTCGGCACATGGCAGCCCATTGTGCGCCAGGGCAGGTGAGAGCACAGGAATGTGACATATTATTGTAAATATGTCTCATCCCTGTGCTTTGAAAGTGCCGCAAGGTGGCGCAGCCAAAGGGCTTGCGGTGCCACGCTGCGGCACTTTCTTGTAAATGAGGCCCTACATCTGGGAATGCATCATGTTCCATGGATATTGCATGGGAACACCTACAGCAACACCCATGGAAAGCCCCTTTCACGCAGAGTAATGTGTGAAAGGGGTAAATATTTATAAGTCCATGAAAAGTCACGTATTTATGTGGCCTTGTAAATATGGTCAAGCCCATTGCACCGCAGGTGGGTCAAAAAAAGTGAAGCACCGGCGGCACAATGGGCTTGTAAATAAGCCCCATAGGGCCTTATTTATGGGCCTGACACCACCGTTACGTCACTTTTCTGTGACGCTGCAGCGGCGTAAATAATGTAAGTAACACTTTGTCCCATTTACAAAGTAACGCATCTAGACAGATGCAACACTTTGAAAAGCCCTGCACTACGTTATACCTGCGTCAGGTATAATGTATGCAGAGAGGGCATTCCCACGCAATAAAATCTATGAGATTTCACTGTGCCACTCCTACAACTTCACTGTGCCAAATCCTTACGCCTGCTGTAGTGACCCTTTTACATGGGACTCACCCATGTGCAATGACACATTACTGGATTTGCGTCTGTTTTGCGACACACTCCAGCAATGTGTCATTACTGCACCAATAGATACGTCAGGATTCCTGACGTATCTGTCCAACCCTTGCGACATGGAGTGCCGTAGTTTAAATACCCCGCATCCAGTGTGTCGCAAGGAGGGCACAAAGAAAAGTGTAGCATCGCTGTTTTCAACCAGCGATGCACCACTTTCATAAATTAGACCCGTGGTGTGGGCATTGGGATGAAGGGTCTGGCTTCCTGCTGCAAGGGCAGGTCCATCCTGTGTGCCTGAGGGTTAGGGGAGAGAGCACTCAGTGCCAGCAGATCAGTCTGCCAAATTGTTCCCCCTCCAGTCCGGCACGACCAATTTAAGATTTCTTTCTCTCTCGTCCTTTGATAGTGACGGAATATTGTCCATCCTATAATATTTAAATAGATACACTCCTAAGAAATCCAAACAGTTTTTATGAGATATGAAACATTTTTCCAGGAAAATAACAGCCCCAGCGAAACCTAGGCTTGCACATAGAGGATTTCCAATTGTGGATTTAGTATCAATGCCATACTTTACTGTGGTAAAACACCTTTACATTTCATTGGAAGCCGATATTTTCATAAATTGACCTAAGACAGCCCTTTCACTTCCTCAAATTGGGAAGAAAAGACTATCTGTTTTGTTTACTCCACTATAAAACTGTCTCTCAAAGTGCTTCAGCATCTGAGCATCCAGACATATGTTTTTCCTGACATATGTTTCCCTTAGTTTCATTCAGTAAGGCTCCAAAGGTACCCAGGGTGAGATGAAATTGCTGTTATGTTCTCTGTTCATGAATATTAATGAATACCCCATGGGAGGGATAAATGTTGCTTGCCTGTAACACCAGTTATTTACCGTCATCGTTAAAGTCATAAACAAACCTTCCATTTTCCGGTAAAGCCACAGGAGTGGAATCAGGGCTTTTATGGACTTTCTAGGGGATGTAGCTGGCCGTCAGACTAATTTTAAGGGTCCTCAATTATGGGCTTATTTACAAGCCCCTTGCACCACCGCTGCATCACTTTTTTCCATATGAAAATTGACGCGGCCACTGCGCAAGCGGCTTGTAAATATGCCCATTAAGGGTTTTTTGCCTTAGAACAGCAATGCAGGCCTTGCTGCTGCGCAGCCCTACGGCAAAGCAAAACAAGCATTGGCATAGCCAATAGGTCTCGCCTTTGGGACCTTATAAGTGTTTAGCTATGCAACAGTTGCATAACTAAATACTTATAAGGTTCCAAAAGCGAGACCTATTGGCTATGCAAAGCGGCCGTGCGGCCGCGAAAGTGATGGCGATAGCGATCAAACATAAAAGCGGCCCTGCGGCCGCGAAAGTGAAAGTAATCGCGGTAAAGCGCGGCACGCGCGCGCACATGCACTGTAGCTCTAGGCTGGCCTGGTAGCACTTTTTGGAGCCCTCTCAATAAGTCTTGCCAGACCAGCGCATGCGCTGGGTCAGGCGAGACCTAAAGAAGGGCAGGAATACGCTGTATCTATGAGATACCTTTAATGCAAAAAGATGTAAGGGTGTATGTCTCAAATTACTATTACTTCAACAGAAACCACTGTGTCAACTAGAGTGGTTTGGTGTTTTTATTACACCTTCTTAGTTCAATTATTTTTCAATATACACATATAACATTTATGACATATCATGACCAAGAGAAACAACAAACAGTTAGTGAATTAACCATAACATAAATGACAATAATACATTTGACAATAAATGATTACTCAAAAGACACATAAAGATGTAGAAAAATGACCAGTCCTTCAGTTGGACACAAAACAATGGTGGTACATATTATTTAAAATTCATCATATTGCACCCTGCCAGCAACAGCTAGTCAAACGTTATAAAATACAGTTACATGTTTGAACACCACATATCTCAATCAATCAAACACAAATCCCGACCAGCTGAGTAAGATGGGCGCGTTTCGTAACCCCTCGTAACTTTAGGGTTCTCCTCAGGACCAGGACTAGGTCAGGCACTATTTAACAGTAACGAATGGGGGTGATGACCAATAGATAGTTCAAGAGTTTCTCTTTTGCAGTCAATCAAGGCGCTGTGCCTCGTGTATGATTTAAAAAACTTCTGTGACTTCAATCTTGCTGTATGAAACCATTCTGGTAAAGTGGAGAATCACAAGACGTGTAGAAATTGTTTTATTTTCGGTTCACACTTCAAGCGACGAAACTAAGGAGTGATTCCCACATTGTTAACAGGTACTGTGTGACCTGTTGGTTAGCATTTTATTCAAATGGTTCTTTAATTAGCGGGTGCAGCAGTTTAAAGCGTCTCTCACTGCTATCGCGTACGTGACGTCTGCGGAATGTGGAAACGGGGCTTTTATGAACTTTCTAGGAGATGTAGCTGGCCGTCAGACTAATGTTAAGGGTCCTCAATTATGGGCTTATTTACAAGCCCCTTGCGCCGCCGCTGCGTCACTTTTTCCCATATGAAAATTGACGCAGCCACTGCGCAAGGGGATTGTAAATACACCCCTTAAGGTTTTTTTGCCATAGAACAGCACTGCAGGCCTTGCTGCTGCGCAGCCCTATGGCAAAAGCAAAAAGAAGGGCAGGAATGCACTGTATCAATGAGATACGGCGCATTCCTGTCCTTTTCCCCTCCGCCGGCACACAATGGACTGCCGTGCGCAAGGGTGCCTGCGTTGTGGGGAGGATTGTTTTTGTGCAGGAAGGGAAACCTTCCTGCACAAAAACAATCACAAGAGGCTTTTTACTCTTTCTATGGGTGCTGTTGAGTGCAGCACACGTGAAAAAAGGAAAAACGATGAGAAATAAAGATGTTTCTCCTCGTTGTGCCTCCCTTACGCCGTCTCAGACTTACAATTTTCGTAAATTTGGGGCAGTGTCAAAAAGTCATGGGTGTTGCTGGGTACTCCCCCAGCAACACTCATGGAACGCCCCTTTCAAGCAGTTTTCTACCTGAAAGGGGCACATATTTATAAGGCCATGAAAAGCCACTAAAGTGGCTTTACATGGCCTTATAAATATGCCGGTAGCACATTGCGCCACCAGAAAGTCAAAAAAGTGATGGAACGTCGAAAAAGTGACGTTCTGGCGGTGCAAAAGTGCCAGTAGTGCCTCATTTAGGGCCTCAAAAATGAGGCCCAAGGAGTGAATCTGCTGCCTGATGTGATTGTGGAGTTCCCTGGGCAGGCTTGAAATGAGGCTACGTGATAATGAATGCCCGAAACAGCAGCCCGTTTTCAGTTTCTCTCTTTTACAAAGGAGGGAACGAAAACGCTTTTGGCAGTAATGCTGCTTTGTGTTTTCGGCCCATTTTGTAGTGCAGCCTTTTCATAGATTTGTCTGTTCTTAGTTTTCAACATTTATATAATATTTATACAATAGTTTTTAGTTGTAACGTGTGTGCCTCACACCTCATCCATTCTATGAGACAGTTTTAATGGGTTAGTTGGTAGAATCACAACAAATTTGGGATCCCCATGTGCCCCACTTTTAGTCACCATATGCTCTGTAAGTGTGACCCTTTTAGTCTAATCTTCTTCTGTTGAAGATTGCATTAATCTCTTAGCATGAGCTGAAAGCCATTTTGTATTTGGCAGCCATTTTAGTTAGCTATGTGCTGGACATTTGCTGTTTCCCTCTCCCAGAGTCTTGCACATACGCAAATGTGCTTAGCTAGTAGAGTGCACCTGTTCCTAGTATAGAACTGTCAGGCTGTTCTAACTGATTTCAGCAACTTATTACTCCTCCTACTTGTTGACTGTGCAGTTTCTGTATGACCATCTATGTGCATAACTCTTCTCATGTGTACTTGTACCGCCTTTTTCAGCCCCTGTGTGGGTATAAAAGGACCATGCTTCTTCTGTTCAGTGTGCTACTTCACTCAACACCGAAGGGTGCTGTGTGAATGTAGTTCCACCTCATGAGGTTTATTAAACTTTGTATTTTCTATTCCAGTTTCTGTGCCAACTTCTTCCTATTGGTCTGAGGACTCTGTGCAGAGAAGGGCGAACCCCTTGCACTGGTAGGCCTAGCTGAGGTCACCATCAACACTTCCTCTGCCCAATAATATTCCATATGTATCCCCGGCAGATGCTTTATCTCCTCTTGATTGAGGTGTAGGGCACTCCCTGGAGCATATAAACTTTCTGGACAGTATTTGCATTTTCAAAGCATCTTTTTGCTGTAACCAGAATAAAAAGTATGACTAAATGGGTTATTATAAAACACAAATTTATGACTGAAGGCTTAATGGCGCTACCACTGGATCAATCAGGAAGTCACTAGAAGAGAAAGCTTTGCAGGAAGTGAGGTGACATTGTACTTGATGAATGGACGCAGGATGGTCATTCCAGGGAGAGACTTTTGCCACAGAAAATGGCCACCCCTCCTCCTTCCATAGCCACCCTCTTTACCAGGATTCGCTGAAGCTAAGTACTGAAAACATTCATGGTGATTTTGACCATCTGTCTCAATTTGGAAAATTTCTTTATGGAAGGATGACAAAAGATTGACAGGGGGAGTAAAACGCTGTGTATACACAACAAACAGACTTGAAAATTACCTAGAAGTACACTGTCTGCCATTTTGACAGTTCCAGAGGGCCTATGAGATCTTTTCGAACATCCTAAGGCCAAGAGCCTGTTGGATTGCCATATTCTGATTGTATTGCAATCTGTGTAGCACAGAGGATGGAAGTCTCAGATACCAAGAGTTGGCGTAATCAAGTTTGGAAATAATTAGAGCATTAACCACAGAGGCTTGGAACTTTTGGGGAATGTTAAGATGGAGATTTTTGAGGATGCTTATCTGCAGAAAGGTAGATGACACTACAGAATTAATCAGAGGAGTTTGGCGAAGATAAACCTACACCTTTTAGCTTCTCAGAGGATTAAGATGCATCTCCCATGGATACACAAAATCAATGAAGAATCCCGTTCCATGAAGGGTCCTAGATAGTGTATTGAATATCTAGAACCATAATGGTAAATGGAAGCATTAGCTTATTGGAGCACAAGCCCTCACCCACCCAAGGGTGGCATGTTTCATCATCAAGCCATGCTCCTCGTTGGATCGGCTCTGCATTGCCCAATCTCTTTACCGGAGATCTTTTTTATTGCCAATCAGGTTTGCAGGTATGCAACTCGAATGCGTCCACCACTGAGAAACACTAAAGATTCTCTAGGAAGATTGATGGCCAGAGACTTGGTCAACATGTGTCATGCCTAAAACGTCCCTAAGGATCTATGCATTTCATCAGGATCCAGCAATAACAACCTATTCTTCTCCTCTTGTAGAGTTCCTACACTGATACAAAGAATGTGTAAACCTACACCTATGTGAACAAACAAAAGTTGTTCTTAAAAACTTACATTACCACAATTAGTACTTTAATAAAGTGCTAATGGCCATAGTTACTTGAATGGAGGGCCCCTTGCAGTACGTGGAGAGAGGACCAATCCTCGGTCAATTCTCTGAGATCGAGTCCTGGCTTTTGTGGCTACCTGTCTTCCACGTCTCCCATGGATGGCCATAAAACGACACCAAAAAAGTGACGTCAAAGCATCGGTATCACTGTCTTATCTGAGCTTAGTTTAGGGAAGTTGTTCTTCGTCTAATGATATACTTCAGAAAGACAGCAATCAACCTACTCTCTGATTTCCTCAACAGGCTTCTCAGATCTCAGAATAATTTGAGTCATCAGCATTGGAAACTACCTTGAAGCCGAAAGCACGAACGACTGACACCAGGAGGTGCAAATAGATATCAAATAGAATTGAAAAGAGAAAGAGAAAGAGAGGGAGATTGGAGCTTTTGTGAACGCTATGCTCAACTAGAAAAGACCTTGACCCGGAATGAGGAAAGCATTAGAGAATGGGACCTTTCCAGATAAAGAGGGTTTTTCCAGCAGACAATTTCTGATTTAGTCACTTAGGAAACCTTATATATTCTCCTCGTTATTCCATAGTGTAGGCGTTAGCTCAGTTCCCAGATACTTCAGTCTCCTTAGCTGAGCAGAAGACAGTTGGCTGCTGTGAGAAGTTGGCCTGATATATGCTGTCCACTTCTTATAGTGAGCACCTTGTATCAGTCCAAACAACCCCTTATGGTGAATAAGTTAAAGACAACCTTTATTGAAAGCTATCCTAGTGGTAGCTATGGAGAGCAGCCTTCAGGCTAAGTCTTGAAGGAATGTAAAGCAGCTTGTTTTACCAATCTATAATCTCTTGAATGACCAAATAAAAGGACAACCACACCAGGTATATATTTAAAATATATGTATTTAAGATAAAACACATCCCTCTAGTCTCTTTATGAGACTGGAGTTCGAAGTACTTAATTTACAAGTTAGCAATCAACAGTAATAGCACAAATACACGTTTGGGCCCTAGGGGCGCACCAAACCATATACCAATAAAGTGGTATAAGAACCACGACTGAACTTGACACAAGGCCTAGAGCCTGTAGAATCGTTGGTACCCCAAGGAACCACCCAAGGTAGTAACACAGGAGACCCACGGGGGCTGTGTGCAGTGTGTAAACACGACCGCGGGTTCCCGTTAGCTTCTATGGGCAATGTCGCGGTTGGAAAATTAAAGATTAGGGACACTTAGTATCGAGTCAGGACCAAACCCTTTTGGACATAGGAAGTTCTAGGGCTAGCACCCATGGGAGCACCAGAGTACTCATGTTACCTCACCCAGGGCAGCCGGGTGCATAGGTGTCTTTTGGTGTCGGGTCGCGTTGTCGATTACAATGGAAGCTGGCGAAGAACTGCTGCTGCCGTGAAGAGGAGAAGTGTCCAAAGAGATCCAAGCCTGGATCTAGGATGGAAGGAACCTGAAAGCAGAGGGGACAGAGTCTGGGTCACTTACCAGTGACCAAGGGCAGGGTGGACCAATGCCCACAGATGTTGGGTGCTTCAGGTGCGTTGATGGGCATCTTGACTCTTCATCCACGAGGTCCAGGAGGCGTCGACGAAGTCCACAAGCCGGATTCGAGCTGTCCCATGAAGTCTGTCGAGTGCTGCGGTGTCGGCGATCAGATTGGACCCAACAAGCCTTGGCAACAGCAAGTCTCGTGGAAAGATAAGAAGGACGTCTGTGCAGACTAGCAAGGTCTGAGGGACTCACCCAGTGAGGGTAAGTCAGGGCACATCTGGAGCAACCAGGGAAGCCCAAGCAAAAGAGGAGTTGCCTTTGTGGGGACCCACTAACCAACGGGCTAGCGATCGCGAAGGAGCCTCAAGTGGTCGCACTGGAATCCGGCCCACGGGTCACTCGTGGAGTGGAGGCAAGAGATCTTCAGTGCAGTCAGTGCTCAAGGCTGGGGCTACTCGAAGCCTAAAGCAGAACTTCAAGGATAAACAGGAAGTCGATGTACCAGCAATAGTACGTCATGCCCAGGGGTCATGGTTTCTCATCATCCACGATAGCCACGGGCCTCAGCTTTGCTGTGGACACAGGGTAGCCTCGGGGAAGTCAGGAAATCCACCTCTGGTGATGCAGAGACTTCGGCGTCCAACGAGAGCTTCGGAATTGCAGACCAGACAGTTGCTTCTTTGCCTGCCAAGCAATCTCCCCAAGGGAGATTTCTTCAGTCTTCTAGTCAAAGTAGAACGTCGAAGGTCCAGGATATATGTTGCAGAGTTTTGTCCAGGGTATTCTTAAGTCTCAAGGACTGGGTTCCCATATTTATACTAAGTTTGGGAGTTTGACATACTCTAGGGACCCACCTATGGGAGGATTTGGAAAGAGGGGTGGTTACACCCATTTCCTTTGTCCAGTTTCATGCCCGAGCAGAGGCAGGTAGCCCCTGCAACCGGTTTGAACTGGACTATGCACAGGGACCCCAAGTGTGCCCCCAGTGCAGGACTTCAAAGCATCAGAGAGTGCTCCCGCCCAGCCCCAATACACATCTGCCTGTCTGGGGAGGTGGTTACACCTCCCTGGGACAGGAAACCTATTGTCCAGGCCAGCAGCAGGAGGCCAGACCCGTGTCTGTGGCAGAGGCATCCCTTTTGTGACGTCAGGGCTATAGAAAGTCCTACCGGGTTAGACCAGTGTGAAAACGTCTCTCCCTCTAGAAGGGTGGAATGCTACCCCCGCCACCAGAACTGGCTGGGGGTAGTATTCCAAAGCGTTTGACACCAAACATGACATGTTTCCGTGCAGTCATCCCAAAAGTTAGCATTTACCGCGAGGTTATAATGCACTTAAGAGTATATGGTCAGGCTGCACCACAAACAGCATCAGAGGAGGTACTCCGAACACTGCAGAGGGGCTCTGCTCATGCAGGGGCACCCTCTCACATAAAAACCAAGCACTCTGCCTTCAAGATTGTTAAGGCCTGCCATAGGAGTGACTTACAGGTTTATATGTGTGTGCAATGGTAGTGATATAGGTAGCCTATACCAGAGTAAGGGGTGCAAGCACAGCCTTACCCAGGCTGCAGTAGCAGACCTGTGGTGCCATTTTGCAGTGCTTCCCAGGGGTGTCATAATACATGCTTCAGCCCCTGGTATGTCTCTGAGGTACCTATGCCCTAGGTACATAGTATACCATATACTAGGGGCTTATAAGGCACTCCAGAATCCAATTAGATATGTACCCAATGTACATGGAAACCATTTTAGAGAGGAAGCAGCTAGGCTGGGGTCCTGATTAGCAGGGCCACAGTCAGACTAAGGTCGAAAAACAGTGAAACACCAGCAAAAAGTGGGGGTACTCATGTGAAGCAGATCCTATTCTCCTATAGCTGCGCTAAACTTCACATATCTGGCCTAGCATTAGTTTAAGTCACTCTTTCTTGGTTAAGTTAACTGTGAAGCCTCGGATCTGCTCTGGTATTGTTTGTCTTCAGTAAGTCCCTTTGCGTTATTATTCTCCTCCAGGCTGTCTCTGAATGTGTCTTTTTATTCATAGTTCCTGCTTTACTAAGGTCTATCTTAAGGTTTGCCTGTGATACCACCCTCATAGTCTTAAACCGGGCTGCTTCAGCAATGAAATTGCCACAATACGGCCTCATTTACTGTTGTATTATTGTTTAGTTTGATGTATTATGCAATATTCTGCTTAATATTAATTACTGCAGAGTCATTAAGTACACATCGTCATTAATGTGCCATGAACCTTGCTTCATCATTTCTGGTTTCTAGGCCATCCTAAAGAGTTCATAAGACCAGAAGTAGTAAGTCTGACGTGATATAATCCATCTGTGCATAACTTGTGTGGGCTTCTGTGTAGTTATCTAGCTACAATAGGTAGCAGTAATGCCAGGCACCATGTTCGCTCCTCAAGGCCTCTAACTGAAACTTGACAATTGTGTGCAAATTAATTGCCACCCATGCAACTTTCCTACAGATAGAGAACCTTAATTAAATTTGGTATTCTCACAATCAAAGACGCTCCTGATCTTCTGCAACCAAAGATGCCCCTAATCTGCTGCCACCAAGTGTGCCCCTTGCTTCTATGTTTCCTTCTTGAGGGTGTTGAGGCCCCTGTCATTCTAAGTTGTGATTGTGAACATGGCAAAGTCTTGTCGGTGCTACAGAGATTGTCTGCATGTCTCCCAGTAGTCACTTTTTCACTTTTGTACTTTTGCACAGAGCATCCAGTGAGTAGATAGCCCTGTGTGCATTTCCTTCTCATCAGGGCCTCTAGTCCCTTTTCCCTTTGAGATCAGTTGCCAGGTTGTCCTCCCTTTGAATGCAGCCTATGCAGATTGTTCTCAATATCTGGGATCAGACAGGCCCCTTCCAGGAATTTAGTCGCCCAGGGGTCATCACACCTCATACGAGTGGGCACAATGGATTCCTCGCTGACTATACTTAATACCATGACTTCTGAGAAACTCAGTTACTGGATGAAAAGCTTTCTATTTTTGCAGGGTGACTAGGGGCGTTCCTGGAATAGTGCTCTATGATGTTTCAAAACTTCCTGGAGTAATGCTCCATTGTAGGAAATTCACTGTTGTTTCTCAACTTGGACAAGATGCTTTCTTTGTCTTCAAAGTAGTGTATTTAGGCCCCGGATCTCTGGAAGGATTTTGTTCTTTGCAGAAAAAGCTGCAGGCCAAGATGGTGTAGAATAACCACTAGACATATTCTTTCACATCCCTTCCCTTCTCATTTCCTTCTGCTCACCTCAGGACTATTCTGATCCCTAAATTGTCCTGACACAACAATTTCTCCAGGTCTTGTTGCTTCTCTTGTAGGAGAATACGGTGCTCCTGGAGGAACAGTATTGAAGCCCATGTTTGGTCATGGTTAATAGATCATTCATTGATTATTTTTCCAAGGAAATGGTATTGGCACACGAAAACCGAGACATATAGCACAAGTCCTTTTCTCCCTGCTTCATTTTTGCTTGGATTCCCAGGCCCATATGCTAGCTAATTTGATTTTTAATGCCCAATGATCGCTCAGTGTGCATCCACTCAAGGAATCTATGTTTGACCTCTTAGTCACAGGTTCAAATCCCTGTGGATCCATTCAGTCTTTCATCCTTTCGTGGTCGATAAAATGAGTACCACTGAGTTAGTTAACAATTAGCAGCTGTTATTCAGTGCTTGGATGACCCAAGCGGCGAATGTGTGCTTTACATCTACAGGTTATGTTAGTTACTTATTCATCCTCTTCTATTAGGCCATTGATTTTCTGCTGTGTTGGTGGGAACACCTTTCCTTTTGTCACCTTACTGATATAATTATTTCATTTTGGGATTCTTCTTCACTCTATCACTAGTCATGTTGTCTGTGTATGATTCCTAAATGTTCCATAAGCTTTCAGCTCAAGGTTACTCCACTCCTCGCCTTTTGAGCAGGCCTATAAATATTCCTTTTCCAGATGTGCCACTATGTGCGCTGGAGGTCAGTTGACCTTCAATATGTGCACAAGAGGCCTAGCACTTTGCTCAAGGGTGCAACTGTATTTTAACAGCCTATCAGCGGTCATCAGGTTGGCCTATGGTCGCCTTCAAGACACAGGAAATGTTTGAAACAATCTGCTCCCTATGGTCCAATGCAAATGTGTGGGGGAGTAACTTAATAGATAGTATCCCTCTTTTATACCCAATTCTGGTTCCTACATACTTAGGCTCCTTCTCCTCGATCTCCTAACCACCCTCCCCGTTGCCCTTCATTCTTGTCACCTCCATTCTGCCCCGATTATTTGAGTTTAATATTTTATGTTGTAGTTTATTGTAAGACTGTTGTTGCTGTTGGTTTGGAAAGAGCAACTCTACTCTTGGTGACCATGTGATATATGAAACTGTTAAATAAATATATGTATTTTCCTGCTTCACAAATCCCACCCGCGCTTATTCCTAAGCCCTGTCACATCTTTGAGAGATTGACGGTTTAAGGCATGGGCAAAGTGGGCTCTGGCTCAGGGCCCCATCCTTTCAGGGGGTCCTCTGATCAAGCCAGCTCTGTTCTGCAGAATGTCTTGTCCTTGTGACCATGAATAATGTTTAAAAAAGATTGTTCTAAATACTGTTTTCCCTTAATTTATTTTTAATGTGGGTGTTGTGTGAGAGTCTATTATAAACATTTTGCAGAGAAATGTTGTGTTTATGTTTAATGCAGCATCCATAAAAAAGTTTATTTTAGAGCAAAATAGGACCTCACATATGAGAAATAGGAGGGTGTCACAGACATTACTTGCAGCAATATTACACTATTACACACAACAATCCCCGAATATTAGATGTAATCACATTTAAAATGTTGATGAGTGTTCCTGTGCACTGTCAGTGACTTGGCCAAAGAGTGCATGAAAGAGCTGAAATTAGATCATAAATTCAAAGCTATTCCGGACAGGGGCCCCCAAAATAAGTTTGGCCAAAGGCCCCCATAATCTTTAAGATGCCTGTTGAGAGTGTTCCTCTGCATCCCCCCCACACCCACAGACCAAGCACGAAACCTTGGAATCATCCTGAACTCTGCGTTCACCATGAACTGCCAGATCAGTGCTTTCTCATCATCCTGCTTCCACATGCTACGCCTGTTCCAAAAGATCTTCAGTGGATCCCCACCGAGTCAGGAAAGACAGTCACCCACACACACATCAGCAGCCGACTCGACTACGACAATGGACTCTATGCCGACATCACCCAGAAACTCCTTAAGAAACTGTAGAGCATTCAGAACCCCTCTGCCATGCACATCTTCAATATCCCCTGCCGCAGCCACATCACCAGCCACCTGAGAGACCTCCACTGGTTCCCAGTCAACAAAAGAATCACCTTCAAGCTCCTCACACATGCCTACAAAGCCCTACAAGATGCGGGACCGCCTCTCATTCCACGTTCCCCCCAGAGACCTCCGCTTCACCCATCTGGTCTTGGCCACCATCCCACGTATCCGCAAGACCACGACTGGAGGAAGGGCATTCTCCTACCTTGCAGCAAAGACCTGGAACACCCTGTCTCTCCATCTTAGGCAACCACTGTCTCTGTCTCAATTCAGCAAGGGCCTCAAGACGTAGCTCTTCAACTGAACCACAGTGCCTTCAGCGGATCAGCACCCCCCAGCACCTTGAGACCCTTACGAGTGAGTAGTCGCACTTTACAAGTCACCTAATTGATCGATTGATTCAGGTATGATGGGACCTCTTCTGGTGTATTTATTTCCTAGACTTCCTTAAACCTAAGCCATGCTAGGTCTTCCAAGAGACTTCTTCTTTCAGTTCACATCTGTTCAGTCAGGTAATGTCTGTCAGTTTTATAGTGAACATCTTGCCAATGGCAGAGCTTCTCAGACAGACTTCCCAGACGGATCTCCCTGCTTATAACTTTAGGTTTGGTTAGCCCTCTTCTGTAACTTTCAGATCTTTTCAGACATTGTAGGGCAGGTCCTCACACCCTCCCCAGGGTCTACTCCTCTGGGACGCTTTCTCCTAAGGCTTACCCTCTTTCCATCTACTCCCGCCTGCTATAAAAGACCACCCTCCACTTCAGTAACTTTTCCTTGGTCATGAAGAGCCTTTTCATATCTTTACACCCGGGCGTTGCCTGCAGCGACTTCCCATCCATTGTCCCACTAGACTCCTGGGCATATATGCACCCGCACCTCATGGGCTGAGAGCAGTTTTTGGATGGGCTCTCCACTTATTCAGGGTTCTTGCTTCACCGGCAGTACCTCAAAAGCTTTTCCAGCAGGCCCATCTTCCACTGCCATTGCTGCAGCCGAGCATTCACCAACTCTGGGTGTCTGCACTTCAAGTGTCACAGATCTTTTGATTCAGGAGCAGTGAACACAGTAGAGCATGAGATTCTCCATCAGTCATCCATCTCCTTCCTTCTCCTTCCCCTTAAAGGAGCTGCTGGCCAACTGTCTTCAACTATGCCCCATTTTTGTGTTGCTGCAAGGCCTCCCTTACAGATCTGAAAGTGGGCACTGCTTTCCAATGTTTTCACCATCTTCTTACTATCACAACCTTTTAATAAACCCTGGAGGTTGTTTTTTCATACGTGAGAGACTGAAGCAACGCCTCTGTTTCCCCTTCTCCTATAGAAAGCTAGATGTGAACTTGATGGGCCCGGTGGCTTACGCGTATCTAGTACTTAGCTTTGGGGTAGAAAAAAGATCTGCTCTCATACAAATTTTGCCACCTTGCATTCAGCCATACCCGTCTCAGTTTTAAAAAGTGTTCTGGGTCAGCCACGGCCGTGCAGTTAAGAGCGGTGGGGTCGGGCGGGGAGGGGGTGATTTTGACAGACGACGAGGGAAAATGTATTATTTATTTAATTTTTCCTTGTAGTCGATTCTCTCGAATCCCCCTCAACCCGGGTTCCACCGCCCACCACTCTTACCTGCATGGGACACTCATGTTCTAGGATCTTGCACATAGACAGGGCTAAACAGTATGTATATGTGTGTGTGTATATATACACATACACACATAGGCAAGCTAATATAGCAAATCTCAGTGCTGCGCTGGAAGGGATTCGGTGTGGAGAACTTCCACACTGATCGTGCTGGGGACGCGATGCTTTGGACAGAGTCTAAGAACAGTAAGCATTTGCGATAAACAAACATTCACGTAACTGCATTGATTTTAAGATAAAGTGCACCGGCAAGACGCAGTGAGCACGACATCAGCTGTGCCACAAGAATTAAGAACTGTCGGGATACATTCAGCATTACAACATTGTCCCGAGTGCATTATGGAACATGCAGGCTCACAGATAGTCACGTGACTTTACATTGAAATGCTTGCATTAACGCACTTGGCGGTCAACTTCCTTCCATGACCAAGGCTCAACCGCCGAAACATGTTGGAATTTAGGAAGCTTTCGTATGCCGCATGACCCTGAATAAAGCCTCTCTCCTCAGTATTGGGCTTCTTCTTGTTTCTTTTGAGTGAGGATTTGACGGGACCCCTCCGTGCCCGCCTAAGAAGCCGCCCTGAAGGGTCTGGGACTCCATGCCGGAGGTTCTTGTATGGATATAAATTATGGAGTATGACCCACTCGCCGCGCTGGAACCTACGAAGGCAAGCTAATATAGCAAATCTCAGTGCTGCGCTGGAAGGGATTCGGTGTGGAGAACTTCCACACTGATCGTGCTGGGGACGAGATGCTTTGGACAGAGTCTAAGAACAGTAAGCATTTGCGATAAACAAACATTCACGTAACTGCATTGATTTTAAGATAAAGTGCACCGGCAAGACGCAGTGAGCACAACATCAGCTGTGCCACAAGAATTAAGAACTGTCGGGATACATTCAGCATTACAACATTGTCCCGAGTGCATTATGGAACATGCAGGCTCACAGATAGTCACGTGACTTTACATTTAAATGCGTGCATTAACGCACTTGGCGGTCAACTTCCTTCCGTGACCAAGGCTCAACCGCCGAAACATGTTGGAATTTAGGAAGCTTTCGTATGCCGCATGACCCTGAATAAAGCCTCTCTCCTCAGTATTGGGCTTCTTCTTGTTTCTTTTGAGTGAGGATTTGACGGGACCCCTCCGTGCCCGCCTAAGAAGCCGCCCTGAAGGGTCAGGGACTCCATGCCGGAGGTTCTTGTATGGATATAAATTATGGAGTATGACCCACTCGCCGCGCTGGAACCTACGAAGGCAAGCTAATATAGCAAATCTCAGTGCTGCGCTGGAAGGGATTCGGTGTGGAGAACTTCCACACTGATCGTGCTGGGGACGCGATGCTTTGGACAGAGTCTAAGAACAGTAAGCATTTGCGATAAACAAACATTCACGTAACTGCATTGATTTTAAGATAAAGTGCACCGGCAAGACGCAGTGAGCACAACATCAGCTGTGCCACAAGAATTAAGAACTGTCGGGATACATTCAGCATTACAACATTGTCCCGAGTGCATTATGGAACATGCAGGCTCACAGATAGTCACGTGACTTTACATTTAAATGCGTGCATTAACTCACTTGGCGGTCAACTTCCTTCCGTGACCAAGGCTCAACCGCCGAAACATGTTGGAATTTAGGAAGCTTTCGTATGCCGCATGACCCTGAATAAAGCCTCTCTCCTCAGTATTGGGCGTCTTCTTGTTTCTTTTGAGTGAGGATTTGACGGGACCCCTCCGTGCCCGCCTAAGAAGCCGCCCTGAAGGGTCAGGGACTCCATGCCGGAGGTTCTTGTATGGATATAAATTATGGAGTATGACCCACTCGCCGCGCTGGAACCTACGAAGGCAAGCTAATATAGCAAATCTCAGTGCTGCGCTGGAAGGGATTCGGTGTGGAGAACTTCCACACTGATCGTGCTGGGGACGCGATGCTTTGGACAGAGTCTAAGAACAGTAAGCATTTGCGATAAACAAACATTCACGTAACTGCATTGATTTTAAGATAAAGTGCACCGGCAAGACGCAGTGAGCACGACATCAGCTGTGCCACAAGAATTAAGAACTGTCGGGATACATTCAGCATTACAACATTGTCCCGAGTGCATTATGGAACATGCAGCTCACAGATAGTCACGTGACTTTACATTTAAATGCGTGCATTAACGCACTTGGCGGTCAACTTCCTTCCGTGACCAAGGCTCAACCGCCGAAACATGTTGGAATTTAGGAAGCTTTCGTATGCCGCATGACCCTGAATAAAGCCTCTCTCCTCAGTATTGGGCTTCTTCTTGTTTCTTTTGAGTGAGGATTTGACGGGACCCCTCCGTGCCCGCCTAAGAAGCCGCCCTGAAGGGTCAGGGACTCCATGCCGGAGGTTCTTGTATGGATATAAATTATGGAGTATGACCCACTCGCCGCGCTGGAACCTACGAAGGCAAGCTAATATAGCAAATCTCAGTGCTGCGCTGGAAGGGATTCGGTGAGGAGAACTTCAACACTGATCGTGCTGGGGACGCGATGCTTTGGACAGAGTCTAACACAGTAAGCATTTGCGATAAACAAACATTCACGTAACTGCATTGATTTTAAGATAAAGTGCACCGGCAAGACGCAGTGAGCACGACATCAGCTGTGCCACAAGAATTAAGAACTGTCGGGATACATTCAGCATTACAACATTGTCCCGAGTGCATTATGGAACATGCAGGCTCACAGATAGTCACGTGACTTTACATTTAAATGCATGCATTAACGCACTTGGCGGTCAACTTCCTTCCGTGACCAAGGCTCAACCGCCGAAACATGTTGGAATTTAGGAAGCTTTCGTATGCCGCATGACCCTGAATAAAGCCTCTCTCCTCAGTATTGGGCTTCTTCTTGTTTCTTTTGAGTGAGGATTTGACGGGACCCCTCCGTGCCCGCCTAAGAAGCCGCCCTGAAGGGTCAGGGACTCCATGCCGGAGGTTCTTGTATGGATACACACATATATATATATATTTTCACAGAAAAAACCTCAGGTTTTAGGTACGTTATAGTTAGTTGGACATTACACTCTTACAAAACCAGAGAAATTTGGCCGTTATAGTTAGCTGAGTTAACTAAAATTCGCGCCCCGCAATGCACTGCTGATGATGTCACATATTACATCACTCATGACACGGTCAGTGACAACACAGATGACATCACTCATGACATCTCAAATTACATCACTGATGACATCATCCAGTGACTGTGTGTTTCTGCAAAGTGTAAATATGATATATATATATATATATATATCACGCTCAAGTTGCCCAACAGGCGGAACCGCACTCGAAAACAGGCGGGTCTCACAACATTTCTGCAGGTCCCTTTATTGTAAAACCAGCATGCACTGAAGATAAAACTGCGCCCTACGCGTTTCGGAGAATTTGTCTCCTTGATCACGGGCATGTTAATGGCTGATTTGCATAACAAAGTCACATGGAATTTATACATCACGCCCTTTGATGGGCCTCCTGGGACTCGTAGTTTTCAATAATTCCCTCAAATGGGTTTCGCCACATTAACAGTCATTTCAATGTTCACAGCTCCAATGAGCCAAAAGCAGCATTGCCGGTAAATTCATCCATACCTGTGCTCTGCAAAGCTTTCCGTATATCCAAAAGCAGCAGTCCACCTGTTATTGGTGGCGGTGCAGGTTCCCCGACCTTGGACGGGCCGGAAAATATCACGCTCAAGTTGCCCAACAGGCGGAACCGCACTCGAACACAGGCGGGTCTCACAACATTTCTGCAGGTCCCTTTATTGTAAAACCAGCATGCACTGAAGATAAAACTGCGCCCTACGCGTTTCGGAGATTTGTCTCCTTGATCACGGGCATGTTAATGGCTGATTTGCATAACAAAGTCACATGGAATTTATACATCACGCCCTTTGATGGGCCTCATGGGACTCGTAGTTTTCAATAATTCCCTCAAATGGGTTTCGCCACATTAACAGTTATTTCAATGTTCACAGCTCCAATGAGCCGAAAGCAGCATTGCCGGTAAATTCATCCATACCTGTGCTCTGCAAAGCTTTCCGTATATCCAAAAGCAGCAGTCCACCTGTTATTGGTGGCGGTGCAGGTTCCCCGACCTTGGACGGGCCGGAAAATATCACGCTCAAGTTGCCCAACAGGCGGAACCGCACTCGAACACAGGCGGGTCTCACAACATTTCTGCAGGTCCCTTTATTGTAAAACCAGCATGCACTAAAGATAAAACTCGCCCTACGCGTTTCGGAGATTTGTCTCCTTGATCACGGGCATGTTAATGGCTGATTTGCATAACAAAGTCACATGGAATTTATACATCACGCCCTTTGATAGGCCTCCTGGGACTCGTAGTTTTCAATAATTCCCTCAAATGGGTTTCGCCACATTAACAGTCATTTCAATGTTCACAGCTCCAATGAGCCCAAAGCAGCATTGCCGGTAAATTCATCCATACCTGTGCTCTGCAAAGCTTTCCGTATATCCAAAAGCAGCAGTCCACCTGTTATTGGTGGCGGTGCAAGTTCCCCGACCTTGGACGGGCCGGAAAATATCACGCTCAAGTTGCCCAACAGGCGGAACCGCACTTGAACACAGGCGGGTCTCACAATATTTCTGCAGGTCCCTTTATTGTAAAACCAGCATGCACTGAAGATAAAACTGCGCCCTACGCGTTTCGGAGATTTGTCTCCTTGATCACGGGCATGTTAATAGCTGATTTGCATAACAAAGTCACATGGAATTTATACATCACGCCCTTTGATGGGCCTCCTGGGACTCATAGTTTTCAATAATTCCCTCAAATGGGTTTCGCCACATTAACAGTCATTTCAATGTTCACAGCTCCAATGAGCCCAAAGCAGCATTGCCGGTAAATTCATCCATACCTGTGCTCTGCAAAGCTTTCCGTATATCCAAAAGCAGCAGTCCACCTGTTATTGGTGGCGGTGCAGGTTCCCCGACCTTGGACGGGCCGGAAAATATCACGCTCAAGTTGCCCAACAGGCGGAACCGCACTCGAACACAGGCGGGTCTCACAACATTTCTGCAGGTCCCTTTATTGTAAAACCAGCATGCACTGAAGATAAAACTGCGCCCTACGCGTTTCGGAGATTTGTCTCCTTGATCACGGGCATGTTAATGGCTGATTTGCATAACAAAGTCACATGGAATTTATACATCACGCCCTTTGATGGGCCTCCTGGGACTCGTAGTTTTCAATAATTCCCTCAAATGGGTTTTGCCACATTAACAGTCATTTCAATGTTCACAGCTCCAATGAGCTCAAAGCAGCATTGCCGGTAAATTCATCCATACCTGTGCTCTGCAAAGCTTTCCGTATATCCAAAAGCAGCAGTCCACCTGTTATTGGTGGCGGTGCAGGTTCCCCGACCTTGGACGGGCCGGAAAATATCACGCTCAAGTTGCCCAACAGGCGGAACCGCACTCGAACACAGGCGGGTCTCACAATATTTCTGCAGGTCCCTTTATTGTAAAACCAGCATGCACTGAAGATAAAACTGCGCCCTACGCGTTTCGGAGAATTTGTCTCCTTGATCACGGGCATGTTAATGGCTGATTTGCATAACAAAGTCACATGGAATTTATACATCACGCCCTTTGATGGGCCTCCTGGGACTCGTAGTTTTCAATAATTCCCTCAAATGGGTTTCGCCACATTAACAGTCATTTCAATGTTCACAGCTCCAATGAGCCCAAAGCAGCATTGCCGGTAAATTCATCCATACCTGTGCTCTGCAAAGCTTTCCGTATATCCAAAAGCAGCAGTCCACCTGTTATTGGTGGCGGTGCAGGTTCCCCGACCTTGGACGGGCCGGAAAATATCACGCTCAAGTTGCCCAACAGGCGGAACCGCACTTGAACACAGGCGGGTCTCACAACATTTCTGCAGGTCCCTTTATTGTAAAACCAGCATGCACTGAAGATAAAACTGCGCCCTATGGGTTTCGGAGATTTGTCTCCTTGATCACGGGCATGTTAATGGCGGATTTGCATAACAAAGTCACATGGAATTTATACATCACGCCCTTTGATGGGCCTCCTGGGACTCATAGTTTTCAATAATTCCCTCAAATGGGTTTTGCCACATTAACAGTCATTTCAATGTTCACAGCTCCAATGAGCCGAAAGCAGCATTGCCGGTAAATTCATCCATACCTGTGCTCTGCAAAGCTTTCCGTATATCCAAAAGCAGCAGTCCACCTGTTATTGGTGGCGGTGCAGGTTCCCCGACCTTGGACGGGCCGGAAAATAACACGCTCAAGTTGCCCAACAGGCGGAACCGCACTCGAACACAGGCGGGTCTCACAACATTTCTGCAGGTCCCATTATTGTAAAACCAGCATGCACTGAAGATAAAACTGCGCCCTACGCGTTTCGGAGATTTGTCTCCTTGATCACGGGCATGTTAATGGCTGATTTGCATAACAAAGTCACATGGAATTTATACATCACGCCCTTTGATGGGCCTCCTGGGACTCGTAGTTTTCAATAATTCCCTCAAATGGGTTTCGCCACATTAACAGTCATTTCAATATATATATATATATTTTCACAGAAAAAACCTCAGGTTTCAGGTACGTTATAGTTAGTTGGACATTACACTCTTACAAAACCAGAGCAATTTGGCCGTTATAGTTAGCTGAGTTAACTAAAATTCGCGCCCCGCAATGCACTGCTGATGATGTCACATATTACATCACTCATGACACGGTCATGACATCTCAAATTACATCACTGATGACATCATCCAGTGACTGTGTGTTTCTGCAAAGTGTAAATATGATATATATATATATATATATATATATATATATATATATATATATATATGTCCAAAAGCACTCTTCTTCCTCGTATATTTCACAGCCACGACAGAAAGAGCACGCACCACAGGATTCTTGTTAAATACCCGTTTGTTTATTCAGGATGGTTTTCACAGACAAACGGCAGCCATAACGCGTTTCATACCTCCCTGGGGACTTGATCACATGATGCGGTTCTACCAATGGTATTTCTTTTTTAAAGGTTACATTTTTTTTATTTTTTTGTCATTAATTGTGATTGGGCCAATGTGTACCACGTGGTTATTGTGCAAATAGTGCTAATTGCTTACTAAAATAAGCTGTTTAAAATACACTTTAACATCCATAAACTACAATCATGGTAGCTCCTTTGTACCGGGATAATCCCCGCGGCAAAAATAGGTACTTAATCCACCTGCAGACACTCTGTGCAAATTGCGCACGTTTAAATACATTTTGTTGGAGACCAGATAGGGCTTTGCTGTTTCTATACCAAGATAATTGATCAAACTATTACCTTATAATTGATGTTGGATGACAATTACTTCAATTAATAATTAAATAAATATATATATATATGTGTCCTCTGGTCATTTAAAAGAAGTGATCTTTGTTGGATGTTTTCATGCGCCAGCCAGTAGCGCGTGTAAGAGGACCCGTCTTGACAAGTGGCTTGCGGCAATATTGGCAACGTGGCAATTTTCTCCAAGGGATTGGATACTGCGAGCACGCCTCGGAAACAGACCAAGCAAACAGCCGCTGCTAACAGCAGTCCGTGACTGCACGGGGACTCGTGATTACTCAATCTACGTGTCACGGCCTGGTTTGGAACCTGGATTTGGGGCTGAGGCGTTAGGGATCCAAGGTAGCTATGGACACTGTTATTTTGGGACACATTCAGCTTTTACAAAGCCTCCTCCCTCTCTCCACAAGGCACAACAGTGCTCACTGAAGCACATACTGACTCCGCGATCAACACACACCGTTGAAATGTATGCTGGGTTCTGTAGTCTTCCGATGACAGACTGCAGCTGATAACAATCAGAGGTGGAGCCTACTATACTCCCACCAATGGGAGAGCTGGGGAATATTCAAATGGAGGAAACGAGTGTGAACCAGTGCAAGTGGCATCAGAAGAAGGCTAACGCCGAAATGCATCATGCCGAGCACTGTGAATAAATGGCTGCCCTGCAATCCCCGCTGTGTCCTCTGGTCATTTAAAAGAAGTGATCTTTGTTGGATGTTTTCATGCGCCAGCCAGTAGCGCGTGTAAGAGGACCCGTCTTGACAAGTGGCTCGCGGCAATATTGGCAACGTGGCAATTTTCTCCAAGGGATTGGATACTGGGAGCACGCCTCGGAAACAGACCAAGCAAACAGCCGCTGCTAACAGCAGTCCGTGACTGCACGGGGACTCGTGATTACTCAATCTACGTGTCACGGCCTGGTTTGGAACCTGGATTTGGGGCTGAGGCGTTGGGGACCCAAGGTAGCTATGGACACTGTTATTTTGGGACACATTCAGCTTTTACAAAGCCTCCTCCCTCTCTCCACAAGGCACAACAGTGCTCACTGAAGCACATACTGACTCCGCGATCAACACACACCGTTGAAATGTATGCTGGGTTCTGTAGTCTTCCGATGACAGACTGCAGCTGATAACAATCAGAGGTGGAGCCTACTATACTCCCACCAATGGGAGAGCTGGGGAATATTCAAATGGAGGAAACGAGTGTGAACCAGTGCAAGTGGCATCAGAAGAAGGCTAACGCCGAAATGCATCATGCCGAGCACTGTGAATAAATGGCTGCCCTGCAATCCCCGCTGTGTCCTCTGGTCATTTAAAAGAAGTGATCTTTGTTGGATGTTTTCATGCGCCAGCCAGTAGCGCGTGTAAGAGGACCCGTCTTGACAAGTGGCTCGCGGCAATATTGGCAACGTGGCAATTTTCTCCAAGGGATTGGATACTGCGAGCACGCCTCGGAAACAGACCAAGCAAACAGCCGCTGCTAACAGCAGTCCGTGACTGCACGGGGACTCGTGATTACTCAATCTACGTGTCACGGCCTGGTTTGGAACCTGGATTTGGGGCTGAGGCGTTGGGGACCCAAGGTAGCTATGGACACTGTTATTTTGGGACACATTCAGCTTTTACAAAGCCTCCTCCCTCTCTCCACAAGGCACAACAGTGCTCACTGAAGCACATACTGACTCCGCGATCAACACACACCGTTGAAATGTATGCTGGGTTCTGTAGTCTTCCGATGACAGACTGCAGCTGATAACAATCAGAGGTGGAGCCTACTATACTCCCACCAATGGGAGAGCTGGGGAATATTCAAATGGAGGAAACGAGTGTGAACCAGTGCAAGTGGCATCAGAAGAAGGCTAACGCCGAAATGCATCATGCCGAGCACTGTGAATAAATGGCTGCCCTGCAATCCCCGCTGTGTCCTCTGGTCATTTAAAAGAAGTGATCTTTGTTGGATGTTTTCATGCGCCAGCCAGTAGCGCGTGTAAGAGGACCCGTCTTGACAAGTGGCTCGCGGCAATATTGGCAACGTGGCAATTTTCTCCAAGGGATTGGATACTGCGAGCACGCCTCGGAAACAGACCAAGCAAACAGCCGCTGCTAACAGCAGTCCGTGACTGCACGGGGACTCGTGATTACTCAATCTACGTGTCACGGCCTGGTTTGGAACCTGGATTTGGGGCTGAGGCGTTGGGGACCCAAGGTAGCTATGGACACTGTTATTTTGGGACACATTCAGCTTTTACAAAGCCTCCTCCCTCTCTCCACAAGGCACAACAGTGCTCACTGAAGCACATACTGACTCCGCGATCAACACACACCATTGAAATGTATGCTGGGTTCTGTAGTCTTCCGATGACAGACTGCAGCTGATAACAATCAGAGGTGGAGCCTACTATACTCCCACCAATGGGAGAGCTGGGGAATATTCAAATGGAGGAAACAAGTGTGAACCAGTGCAAGTGGCATCAGAAGAAGGCTAACGCCGAAATGCATCATGCCGAGCACTGTGAATAAATGGCTGCCCTGCAATCCCCGCTGTGTCCTCTGGTCATTTAAAAGAAGTGATCTTTGTTGGATGTTATCATGCGCCAGCCAGTAGCGCGTGTAAGAGGACCCGTCTTGACAAGTGGCTCGCGGCAATATTGGCAACGTGGCAATTTTCTCCAAGGGATTGGATACTGCGAGCACGCCTCGGAAACAGACCAAGCAAACAGCCGCTGCTAACAGCAGTCCGTGACTGCACGGGGACTCGTGATTACTCAATCTACGTGTCACGGCCTGGTTTGGAACCTGGATTTGGGGCTGAGGCGTTGGGGACCCAAGGTAGCTATGGACACTGTTATTTTGGGACACATTCAGCTTTTACAAAGCCTCCTCCCTCTCTCCACAAGGCACAACAGTGCTCACTGAAGCACATACTGACTCCGCGATCAACACACACCGTTGAAATGTATGCTGGGTTCTGTAGTCTTCCGATGACAGACTGCAGCTGATAACAATCAGAGGTGGAGCCTACTATACTCCCACCAATGGGAGAGCTGGGGAATATTCAAATGGAGGAAACGAGTGTGAACCAGTGCAAGTGGCATCAGAAGAAGGCTAACGCCGAAATGCATCATGCCGAGCACTGTGAATAAATGGCTGCCCTGCAATCCCCGCTGTGTCCTCTGGTCATTTAAAAGAAGTGATCTTTGTTGGATGTTTTCATGCGCCAGCCAGTAGCGCGTGTAAGAGGACCCGTCTTGACAAGTGGCTCGCGGCAATATTGGCAACGTGGCAATTTTCTCCAAGGGATTGGATACTGCGAGCACGCCTCGGAAACAGACCAAGCAAACAGCCGCTGCTAACAGCAGTCCGTGACTGCACGGGGACTCGTGATTACTCAATCTACGTGTCACGGCCTGGTTTGGAACCTGGATTTGGGGCTGAGGCGTTGGGGACCCAAGGTAGCTATGGACACTGTTATTTTGGGACACATTCAGCTTTTACAAAGCCTCCTCCCTCTCTCCACAAGGCACAACAGTGCTCACTGAAGCACATACTGACTCCGCGATCAACACACACCGTTGAAATGTATGCTGGGTTCTGTAGTCTTCCGATGACAGACTGCAGCTGATAACAATCAGAGGTGGAGCCTACTATACTCCCACCAATGGGAGAGCTGGGGAATATTCAAATGGAGGAAACGAGTGTGAACCAGTGCAAGTGGCATCAGAAGAAGGCTAACGCCGAAATGCATCATGCCGAGCACTGTGAATAAATGGCTGCCCTGCAATCCCCGCTGTGTCCTCTGGTCATTTAAAAGAAGTGATCTTTGTTGGATGTTTTCATGCGCCAGCCAGTAGCGCGTGTAAGAGGACCCGTCTTGACAAGTGGCTCGCGGCAATATTGGCAACGTGGCAATTTTCTCCAAGGGATTGGATACTGCGAGCACGCCTCGGAAACAGACCAAGCAAACAGCCGCTGCTAACAGCAGTCCGTGACTGCACGGGGACTCGTGATTACTCAATCTACGTGTCACGGCCTGGTTTGGAACCTGGATTTGGGGCTGAGGCGTTGGGGACCCAAGGTAGCTATGGACACAGTTATTTTGGGACACATTCAGCTTTTACAAAGCCTCCTCCCTCTCTCCACAAGGCACAACAGTGCTCACTGAAGCACATACTGACTTTGCGATCAACACACACCGTTGAAATGTATGCTGGGTTCTGTAGTCTTCCGATGACAGACTGCAGCGGATAACAATCAGAGGTGGAGCCTACTATACTCCCACCAATGGGAGAGCTGGGGAATATTCAAATGGAGGAAACGAGTGTGAACCAGTGCAAGTGGCATCAGAAGAAGGCTAACGCCGAAATGCATCATGCCGAGCACTGTGAATAAATGGCTGCCCTGCAATCCCCGCTGTGTCCTCTGGTCATTTAAAAGAAGTGATCTTTGTTGGATGTTTTCATGCGCCAGCCAGTAGCGCGTGTAAGAGGACCCGTCTTGACAAGTGGCTCGCGGCAATATTGGCAACGTGGCAATTTTCTCCAAGGGATTGGATACTGCGAGCACGCCTCGGAAACAGACCAAGCAAACAGCCGCTGCTAACAGCAGTCCGTGACTGCACGGGGACTCGTGATTACTCAATCTACGTGTCACGGCCTGGTTTGGAACCTGGATTTGGGGCTGAGGCGTTGGGGACCCAAGGTAGCTATGGACACTGTTATTTTGGGACACATTCAGCTTTTACAAAGCCCCCTCCCTCTCTCCACAAGGCACAACAGTGCTCACTGAAGCACATACTGACTCCGCGATCAACACACACCGTTGAAATGTATGCTGGGTTCTGTAGTCTTCCGATGACAGACTGCAGCTGATAACAATCAGAGGTGGAGCCTACTATACTCCCACCAATGGGAGAGCTGGGGAATATTCAAATGGAGGAAACGAGTGTGAACCAGTGCAAGTGGCATCAGAAGAAGGCTAACGCCGAAATGCATCATGCCGAGCACTGTGAATAAATGGCTGCCCTGCAATCCCCGCTGTGTCCTCTGGTCATTTAAAAGAAGTGATCTTTGTTGGATGTTTTCATGCGCCAGCCAGTAGCGCGTGTAAGAGGACCCGTCTTGACAAGTGGCTCGCGGCAATATTGGCAACGTGGCAATTTTCTCCAAGGGATTGGATACTGCGAGCACGCTTTGGAAACAGACCAAGCAAACAGCCGCTGCTAACAGCAGTCCGTGACTGCACGGGGACTCGTGATTACTCAATCTACGTGTCACGGCCTGGTTTGGAACCTGGATTTGGGGCTGAGGCGTTGGGGACCCAAGGTAGCTATGGACACTGTTATTTTGGGACACATTCAGCTTTTACAAAGCCTCCTCCCTCTCTCCACAAGGCACAACAGTGCTCACTGAAGCACATACTGACTCCGCGATCAACACACACCGTTGAAATGTATGCTGGGTTCTGTAGTCTTCCGATGACAGACTGCAGCTGATAACAATCAGAGGTGGAGCCTACTATACTCCCACCAATGGGAGAGCTGGGGAATATTCAAATGGAGGAAACGAGTGTGAACCAGTGCAAGTGGCATCAGAAGAAGGCTAACGCCGAAATGCATCATGCCGAGCACTGTGAATAAATGGCTGCCCTGCAATCCCCGCTGTGTCCTCTGGTCATTTAAAAGAAGTGATCTTTGTTGGATGTTTTCATGCGCCAGCCAGTAGCGCGTGTAAGAGGACCCGTCTTGACAAGTGGCTTGCAGCAATATTGGCAACGTGGCAATTTTCTCCAAGGGATTGGATACTGCGAGCACGCCTCGGAAACAGACCAAGCAAACAGCCGCTGCTAACAGCAGTCCGTGACTGCACGGGGACTCGTGATTACTCAATCTACGTGTCACGGCCTGGTTTGGAACCTGGATTTGGGGCTGAGGCGTTGGGGACCCAAGGTAGCTATGGACACTGTTATTTTGGGACACATTCAGCTTTTACAAAGCCCCCTCCCTCTCTCCACAAGGCACAACAGTGCTCACTGAAGCACATACTGACTCCGCAATCAACACACACCGTTGAAATGTATGCTGGGTTCTGTAGTCTTCCGATGACAGACTGCAGCTGATAACAATCAGAGGTGGAGCCTACTATACTCCCACCAATGGGAGAGCTGGGGAATATTCTAATGGAGGAAACGAGTGTGAACCAGTGCAAGTGGCATCAGAAGAAGGCTAACGCCGAAATGCATCATGCCGAGCACTGTGAATAAATGGCTGCCCTACAATCCCCGCTGTGTCCTCTGGTCATTTAAAAGAAGTGATCTTTGTTGGATGTTTTCATGCGCCAGCCAGTAGCGCGTGTAAGAGGACCCGTCTTGACAAGTGGCTCGCGGCAATATTGGCAACGTGGCAATTTTCTCCAAGGGATTGGATACTGCGAGCATGCCTCGGAAACAGACCAAGCAAACAGCCGCTGCTAACAGCAGTCCGTGACTGCACGGGGACTCGTGATTACTCAATCTACGTGTCACGGCCTAGTTTGGAACCTGGATTTGGGGCTGAGGCGTTGGGGACCCAAGGTAGCTATGGACACTGTTATTTTGGGACACATTCAGCTTTTACAAAGCCTCCTCCCTCTCTCCACAAGGCACAACAGTGCTCACTGAAGCACATACTGACTCCGCGATCAACACACACCGTTGAAATGTATGCTGGGTTCTGTAGTCTTCCGATGACAGACTGCAGCTGATAACAATCAGAGGTGGAGCCTACTATACTCCCACCAATGGGAGAGCTGGGGAATATTCAAATGGAGGAAACGAGTGTGAACCAGTGCAAGTGGCATCAGAAGAAGGCTAACGCCGAAATGCATCATGCCGAGCACTGTGAATAAATGGCTGCCCTGCAATCCCCGCTGTGTCCTCTGGTCATTTAAAAGAAGTGATCTTTGTTGGATGTTTTCATGCGCCAGCCAGTAGCGCGTGTAAGAGGACCCGTCTTGACAAGTGGCTCGCGGCAATATTGGCAACGTGGCAATTTTCTCCAAGGGATTGGATACTGCGAGCACGCCTCGGAAACAGACCAAGCAAACAGCCGCTGCTAACAGCAGTCCGTGACTGCACGGGGACTCGTGATTACTCAATCTACGTGTCACGGCCTGGTTTGGAACCTGGATTTGGGGCTGAGGCGTTGGGGACCCAAGGTAGCTATGGACACTGTTATTTTGGGACACATTCAGCTTTTACAAAGCCTCCTCCCTCTCTCCACAAGGCACAACAGTGCTCACTGAAGCACATACTGACTCCGCGATCAACACACACCGTTGAAATGTATGCTGGGTTCTGTAGTCTTCCGATGACAGACTGCAGCTGATAACAATCAGAGGTGGAGCCTACTATACTCCCACCAATGGGAGAGCTGGGGAATATTCAAATGGAGGAAACGAGTGTGAACCAGTGCAAGTGGCATCAGAAGAAGGCTAACGCCGAAATGCATCATGCCGAGCACTGTGAATAAATGGCTGCCCTGCAATCCCCGCTGTGTCCTCTGGTCATTTAAAAGAAGTGATCTTTGTTGGATGTTTTCATGCGCCAGCCAGTAGCGCGTGTAAGAGGACCCGTCTTGACAAGTGGCTCGCGGCAATATTGGCAACGTGGCAATTTTCTCCAAGGGATTGGATACTGCGAGCACGCCTCGGAAACAGACCAAGCAAACAGCCGCTGCTAACAGCAGTCCGTGACTGCACGGGGACTCGTGATTACTCAATCTACGTGTCACGGCCTGGTTTGGAACCTGGATTTGGGGCTGAGGCGTTGGGGACCCAAGGTAGCTATGGACACTGTTATTTTGGGACACATTCAGCTTTTACAAAGCCTCCTCCCTCTCTCCACAAGGCACAACAGTGCTCACTGAAGCACATACTGACTCCGCGATCAACACACACCGTTGAAATGTATGCTGGGTTCTGTAGTCTTCCGATGACAGACTGCAGCTGATAACAATCAGAGGTGGAGCCTACTATACTCCCACCAATGGGAGAGCTGGGGAATATTCAAATGGAGGAAACGAGTGTGAACCAGTGCAAGTGGCATCAGAAGAAGGCTAACGCCGAAATGCATCATGCCGAGCACTGTGAATAAATGGCTGCCCTGCAATCCCCGCTGTGTCCTCTGGTCATTTAAAAGAAGTGATCTTTGTTGGATGTTTTCATGCGCCAGCCAGTAGCGCGTGTAAGAGGACCCGTCTTGACAAGTGGCTCGCGGCAATATTGGCAACGTGGCAATTTTCTCCAAGGGATTGGATACTGCGAGCACGCCTCGGAAACAGACCAAGCAAACAGCCGCTGCTAACAGCAGTCCGTGACTGCACGGGGACTCGTGATTACTCAATCTACGTGTCACGGCCTGGTTTGGAACCTGGATTTGGGGCTGAGGCGTTGGGGACCCAAGGTAGCTATGGACACTGTTATTTTGGGACACATTCAGCTTTTACAAAGCCTCCTCCCTCTCTCCACAAGGCACAACAGTGCTCACTGAAGCACATACTGACTTTGCGATCAACACACACCGTTGAAATGTATGCTGGGTTCTGTAGTCTTCCGATGACAGACTGCAGCGGATAACAATCAGAGGTGGAGCCTACTATACTCCCACCAATGGGAGAGCTGGGGAATATTCAAATGGAGGAAACGAGTGTGAACCAGTGCAAGTGGCATCAGAAGAAGGCTAACGCCGAAATGCATCATGCCGAGCACTGTGAATAAATGGCTGCCCTGCAATCCCCGCTGTGTCCTCTGGTCATTTAAAAGAAGTGATCTTTGTTGGATGTTTTCATGCGCCAGCCAGTAGCGCGTGTAAGAGGACCCGTCTTGACAAGTGGCTCGCGGCAATATTGGCAACGTGGCAATTTTCTCCAAGGGATTGGATACTGCGAGCACGCCTCGGAAACAGACCAAGCAAACAGCCGCTGCTAACAGCAGTCCGTGACTGCACGGGGACTCGTGATTACTCAATCTACGTGTCACGGCCTGGTTTGGAACCTGGATTTGGGGCTGAGGCGTTGGGGACCCAAGGTAGCTATGGACACTGTTATTTTGGGACACATTCAGCTTTTACAAAGCCTCCTCCCTCTCTCCACAAGGCACAACAGTGCTCACTGAAGCACATACTGACTCCGCGATCAACACACACCGTTGAATTGTATGCTGGGTTCTGTAGTCTTCCGATGACAGACTGCAGCTGATAACAATCAGAGGTGGAGCCTACTATACTCCCACCAATGGGAGAGCTGGGGAATATTCAAATGGAGGAAACGAGTGTGAACCAGTGCAAGTGGCATCAGAAGAAGGCTAACGCCGAAATGCATCATGCCGAGCACTGTGAATAAATGGCTGCCCTGCAATCCCCGCTGTGTCCTCTGGTCATTTAAAAAAAGTGATCTTTGTTGGATGTTTTCATGCGCCAGCCAGTAGCGTGTGTAAGAGGACCCGTCTTGACATGTGGCTCGCGGCAATATTGGCAACGTGGCAATTTTCTCCAAGGGATTGGATACTGCGAGCACGCCTCGGAAACAGACCAAGCAAACAGCCGCTGCTAACAGCAGTCCGTGACTGCACGGGGACTCGTGATTACTCAATCTACGTGTCACGGCCTGGTTTGGAACCTGGATTTGGGGCTGAGGCGTTGGGGACCCAAGGTAGCTATGGACACTGTTATTTTGGGACACATTCAGCTTTTACAAAGCCTCCTCCCTCTCTCCACAAGGCACAACAGTGCTCACTGAAGCACATACTGACTCCGCGATCAACACACACCGTTGAAATGTATGCTGGGTTCTGTAGTCTTCTGATGACAGACTGCAGCTGATAACAATCAGAGGTGGAGCCTACTATACTCCCACCAATGGGAGAGCTGGGGAATATTCAAATGGAGGAAACGAGTGTGAACCAGTGCAAGTGGCATCAGAAGAAGGCTAACGCCGAAATGCATCATGCCGAGCACTGTGAATAAATGGCTGCCCTGCAATCCCCGCTGTGTCCTCTGGTCATTTAAAAGAAGTGATCTTTGTTGGATGTTTTCATGCGCCAGCCAGTAGCGCGTGTAAGAGGACCCGTCTTGACAAGTGGCTCGCGGCAATATTGGCAACGTGGCAATTTTCTCCAAGGGATTGGATACTGCGAGCACGCCTCGGAAACAGACCAAGCAAACAGCCGCTGCTAACAGCAGTCCGTGACTGCACGGGGACTCGTGATTACTCAATCTACGTGTCACGGCCTGGTTTGGAACCTGGATTTGGGGCTGAGGCGTTGGGGACCCAAGGTAGCTATGGACACTGTTATTTTGGGACACATTCAGCTTTTACAAAGCCTCCTCCCTCTCTCCACAAGGCACAACAGTGCTCACTGAAGCACATACTGACTCCGCGATCAACACACACCGTTGAAATGTATGCTGGGTTCTGTAGTCTTCCGATGACAGACTGCAGCTGATAACAATCAGAGGTGGAGCCTACTATACTCCCACCAATGGGAGAGCTGGGGAATATTCAAATGGAGGAAACGAGTGTGAACCAGTGCAAGTGGCATCAGAAGAAGGCTAACGCCGAAATGCATCATGCCGAGCACTGTGAATAAATGGCTGCCCTGCAATCCCCGCTGTGTCCTCTGGTCATTTAAAAGAAGTGATCTTTGTTGGATGTTTTCATGCGCCAGCCAGTAGCGCGTGTAAGAGGACCCGTCTTGACAAGTGGCTTGCGGCAATATTGGCAACGTGGCAATTTTCTCCAAGGGATTGGATACTGCGAGCACGCCTCGGAAACAGACCAAGCAAACAGCCGCTGCTAACAGCAGTCCGTGACTGCACGGGGACTCGTGATTACTCAATCTACGTGTCACGGCCTGGTTTGGAACCTGGATTTGGGGCTGAGGCGTTGGGGACCCAAGGTAGCTATGGACACTGTTATTTTGGGACACATTCAGCTTTTACAAAGCCTCCTCCCTCTCTCCACAAGGCACAACAGTGCTCACTGAAGCACATACTGACTCCGCGATCAACACACACCGTTGAAATGTATGCTGGGTTCTGTAGTCTTCCGATGACAGACTGCAGCTGATAACAATCAGAGGTGGAGCCTACTATACTCCCACCAATGGGAGAGCTGGGGAATATTCTAATGGAGGAAACGAGTGTGAACCAGTGCAAGTGGCATCAGAAGAAGGCTAACGCCGAAATGCATCATGCCGAGCACTGTGAATAAATGGCTGCCCTACAATCCCCGCTGTGTCCTCTGGTCATTTAAAAGAAGTGATCTTTGTTGGATGTTTTCATGCGCCAGCCAGTAGCGCGTGTAAGAGGACCCGTCTTGACAAGTGGCTCGCGGCAATATTGGCAACGTGGCAATTTTCTCCAAGGGATTGGATACTGCGAGCATGCCTCGGAAACAGACCAAGCAAACAGCCGCTGCTAACAGCAGTCCGTGACTGCACGGGGACTCGTGATTACTCAATCTACGTGTCACGGCCTAGTTTGGAACCTGGATTTGGGGCTGAGGCGTTGGGGACCCAAGGTAGCTATGGACACAGTTATTTTGGGACACATTCAGCTTTTACAAAGCCTCCTCCCTCTCTCCACAAGGCACAACAGTGCTCACTGAAGCACATACTGACTCCGCGATCAACACACACCGTTGAAATGTATGCTGGGTTCTGTAGTCTTCCGATGACAGACTGCAGCTGATAACAATCAGAGGTGGAGCCTACTATACTCCCACCAATGGGAGAGCTGGGGAATATTCAAATGGAGGAAACGAGTGTGAACCAGTGCAAGTGGCATCAGAAGAAGGCTAACGCCGAAATGCATCATGCCGAGCACTGTGAATAAATGGCTGCCCTGCAATCCTCGCTGTGTCCTCTGGTCATTTAAAAGAAGTGATCTTTGTTGGGTGTTTTCATGCGCCAGCCAGTAGCGCGTGTAAGAGGACCCGTCTTGACAAGTGGCTCGCGGCAATATTGGCAACGTGGCAATTTTCTCCAAGGGATTGGATACTGCGAGCACGCCTCGGAAACAGACCAAGCAAACAGCCGCTGCTAACAGCAGTCCGTGACTGCACGGGGACTCGTGATTACTCAATCTACGTGTCACGGCCTGGTTTGGAACCTGGATTTGGGGCTGAGGCGTTGGGGACCCAAGGTAGCTATGGACACTGTTATTTTGGGACACATTCAGCTTTTACAAAGCCTCCTCCCTCTCTCCACAAGGCACAACAGTGCTCACTGAAGCACATACTGACTCCGCGATCAACACACACCGTTGAAATGTATGCTGGGTTCTGTAGTCTTCCGATGACAGACTGCAGCTGATAACAATCAGAGGTGGAGCCTACTATACTCCCACCAATGGGAGAGCTGGGGAATATTCAAATGGAGGAAACGAGTGTGAACCAGTGCAAGTGGCATCAGAAGAAGGCTAACGCCGAAATGCATCATGCCGAGCACTGTGAATAAATGGCTGCCCTGCAATCCCCGCTGTGTCCTCTGGTCATTTAAAAGAAGTGATCTTTGTTGGATGTTTTCATGCGCCAGCCAGTAGCGCGTGTAAGAGGACCCGTCTTGACAAGTTGCTCGCGGCAATATTGGCAACGTGGCAATTTTCTCCAAGGGATTGGATACTGCGAGCACGCCTCCGAAACAGACCAAGCAAACAGCCGCTGCTAACAGCAGTCCGTGACTGCACGGGGACTCGTGATTACTCAATCTACGTGTCACGGCCTGGTTTGGAACCTGGATTTGGGGCTGAGGCGTTGGGGACCCAAGGTAGCTATGGACACTGTTATTTTGGGACACATTCAGCTTTTACAAAGCCTCCTCCCTCTCTCCACAAGGCACAACAGTGCTCACTGAAGCACATACTGACTCCGCGATCAACACACACCGTTGAAATGTATGCTGGGTTCTGTAGTCTTCCGATGACAGACTGCAGCTGATAACAATCAGAGGTGGAGCCTACTATACTCCCACCAATGGGAGAGCTGGGGAATATTCAAATGGAGGAAACGAGTGTGAACCAGTGCAAGTGGCATCAGAAGAAGGCTAACGCCGAAATGCATCATGCCGAGCACTGTGAATAAATGGCTGCCCTGCAATCCCCGCTGTGTCCTCTGGTCATTTAAAAGAAGTGATCTTTGTTGGATGTTTTCATGCGCCAGCCAGTAGCGCGTGTAAGAGGACCCTTCTTGACAAGTGGCTTGCGGCAATATTGGCAACGTGGCAATTTTCTCCAAGGGATTGGATACTGCGAGCACGCCTCGGAAACAGACCAAGCAAACAGCCGCTGCTAACAGCAGTCCGTGACTGCACGGGGACTCGTGATTACTCAATCTACGTGTCACGGCCTGGTTTGGAACCTGGATTTGGGGCTGAGGCGTTGGGGACCCAAGGTAGCTATGGACACTGTTATTTTGGGACACATTCAGCTTTTACAAAGCCTCCTCCCTCTCTCCACAAGGCACAACAGTGCTCACTGAAGCACATACTGACTCCGCGATCAACACACACCGTTGAAATGTATGCTGGGTTCTGTAGTCTTCCGATGACAGACTGCAGCTGATAACAATCAGAGGTGGAGCCTACTATACTCCCACCAATGGGAGAGCTGGGGAATATTCTAATGGAGGAAACAAGTGTGAACCAGTGCAAGTGGCATCAGAAGAAGGCTAACGCCGAAATGCATCATGCCGAGCACTGTGAATAAATGGCTGCCCTACAATCCCCGCTGTGTCCTCTGGTCATTTAAAAGAAGTGATCTTTGTTGGATGTTTTCATGCGCCAGCCAGTAGCGCGTGTAAGAGGACCCGTCTTGACAAGTGGCTCGCGGCAATATTGGCAACGTGGCAATTTTCTCCAAGGGATTGGATACTGCGAGCATGCCTCGGAAACAGACCAAGCAAACAGCCGCTGCTAACAGCAGTCCGTGACTGCACGGGGACTCGTGATTACTCAATCTACGTGTCACGGCCTAGTTTGGAACCTGGATTTGGGGCTGAGGCGTTGGGGACCCAAGGTAGCTATGGACACTGTTATTTTGGGACACATTCAGCTTTTACAAAGCCTCCTCCCTCTCTCCACAAGGCACAACAGTGCTCACTGAAGCACATACTGACTCCGCGATCAACACACACCGTTGAAATGTATGCTGGGTTCTGTAGTCTTCCGATGACAGACTGCAGCTGATAACAATCAGAGGTGGAGCCTACTATACTCCCACCAATGGGAGAGCTGGGGAATATTCAAATGGAGGAAACGAGTGTGAACCAGTGCAAGTGGCATCAGAAGAAGGCTAACGCCGAAATGCATCATGCCGAGCACTGTGAATAAATGGCTGCCCTGCAATCCCCGCTGTGTCCTCTGGTCATTTAAAAGAAGTGATCTTTGTTGGATGTTTTCATGCGCCAGCCAGTAGCGCGTGTAAGAGGACCCGTCTTGACAAGTGGCTCGCGGCAATATTGGCAACGTGGCAATTTTCTCCAAGGGATTGGATACTGCGAGCACGCCTCGGAAACAGACCAAGCAAACAGCCGCTGCTAACAGCAGTCCGTGACTGCACGGGGACTCGTGATTACTCAATCTACGTGTCACGGCCTGGTTTGGAACCTGGATTTGGGGCTGAGGCGTTGGGGACCCAAGGTAGCTATGGACACTGTTATTTTGGGACACATTTAGCTTTTACAAAGCCTCCTCCCTCTCTCCACAAGGCACAACAGTGCTCACTGAAGCACATACTGACTCCGCGATCAACACACACCGTTGAAATGTATGCTGGGTTCTGTAGTCTTCCGATGACAGACTGCAGCTGATAACAATCAGAGGTGGAGCCTACTATACTCCCACCAATGGGAGAGCTGGGGAATATTCAAATGGAGGAAACGAGTGTGAACCAGTGCAAGTGGCATCAGAAGAAGGCTAACGCCGAAATGCATCATGCCGAGCACTGTGAATAAATGGCTGCCCTGCAATCCCCGCTGTGTCCTCTGGTCATTTAAAAGAAGTGATCTTTGTTGGATGTTTTCATGCGCCAGCCAGTAGCGCGTGTAAGAGGACCCGTCTTGACAAGTGGTTCGCGGCAATATTGGCAACGTGGCAATTTTCTCCAAGGGATTGGATACTGCGAGCATGCCTCGGAAACAGACCAAGCAAACAGCCGCTGCTAACAGCAGTCCGTGACTGCACGGGGACTCGTGATTACTCAATCTACGTGTCACGGCCTGGTTTGGAACCTGGATTTGGGGCTGAGGCGTTGGGGACCCAAGGTAGCTATGGACACTGTTATTTTGGGACACATTCAGCTTTTACAAAGCCTCCTCCCTCTCTCCACAAGGCACAACAGTGCTCACTGAAGCACATACTGACTCCGCGATCAACACACACCGTTGAAATGTATGCTGGGTTCTGTAGTCTTCCGATGACAGACTGCAGCTGATAACAATCAGAGGTGGAGCCTACTATACTCCCACCAATGGGAGAGCTGGGGAATATTCAAATGGAGGAAACGAGTGTGAACCAGTGCAAGTGGCATCAGAAGAAGGCTACCGCCGAAATGCATCATGCCGAGCACTGTGAATAAATGGCTGCCCTGCAATCCCCGCTGTGTCCTCTGGTCATTTAAAAGAAGTGATCTTTGTTGGATGTTTTCATGCGCCAGCCAGTAGCGCGTGTAAGAGGACCCGTCTTGACAAGTGGCTCGCGGCAATATTGGCAACGTGGCAATTTTCTCCAAGGGATTGGATACTGCGAGCACGCCTCGGAAACAGACCAAGCAAATAGCCGCTGCTAACAGCAGTCCGTGACTGCACGGGGACTCGTGATTACTCAATCTACGTGTCACGGCCTGGTTTGGAACCTGGATTTGGGGCTGAGTCGTTGGGGACCCAAGGTAGCTATGGACACTGTTATTTTGGGACACATTCAGCTTTTACAAAGCCTCCTCCCTCTCTCCACAAGGCACAACAGTGCTCACTGAAGCACATACTGACTCCGCGATCAACACACACCGTTGAAATGTATGCTGGGTTCTGTAGTCTTCCGATGACAGACTGCAGCTGATAACAATCAGAGGTGGAGCCTACTATACTCCCACCAATGGGAGAGCTGGGGAATATTCAAATGGAGGAAACGAGTGTGAACCAGTGCAAGTGGCATCAGAAGAAGGCTAACGCCGAAATGCATCATGCCGAGCACTGTGAATAAATGGCTGCCCTGCAATCCCCGCTGTGTCCTCTGGTCATTTAAAAGAAGTGATCTTTGTTGGATATATATATATATATGTATATATGTAGCACGCCATTTTAAGACAGCACATCATAATGATCTTAACTGTCTTAAGTATTATGTGGTAGCTGCGGTCCCAGTTCCAAGAAGAGGAGGTGACAGGGAACTTATGCTGAGAAAACTTGAAACGCATATGATAATGGAGTTTGATAGTAAGTCACCCAATGGACTCAATACAACAGAAGATCTGCACTATTATTTATAATCAATTTCCGTTAGTAACACATTTTTTCCACCACCATCAGGCATTATACTACGATTATAATTACAGTATATTCTTAGATAGGCACAGTTATTATTGTCTATGTACTTGGCCGTATCTCTGGAGGTTTCTTTTTACACTCGCTAGCCCCAGTTTTTCCCAGTATTTTTACCATCTAACGGTCACATACACGATTTTAAAATAATAAATAAGAAAATTATCCCATAAAAAATTAACTTAGTCAACATATATTTTAGATTGTTTAGATGTGTTTTTAGATAAGGGTTTTTACTATTTCTGGTATTTATTAAGCACTAGATAAGCACTTTTGATTAGTAATTAGGTGTTTTTAGGCGGTATTTGCACATTTTTTTGATATAACTGGTATTTTTATCTAGATCTGACAATACGACCATATGAATCTATCAACATTGTTTATTATTAAATAAGTGTTTGAAATGTAAGTTTCAAGAGAGGCATATGTGAGATTTTACTGTTGGTTTGTAATAACTGGATTTTAGTACTAAAGTATGTACCCCATTGCCGGTTGGAACTTTATGCATTTGAGCAAAGCATTTCCAGCATATTATCATGCGGACAAACCATTGGTTTTGTAAAACATTATCTTTAGGCAACTACAGCAATGAGATGGAATCCACACACATATTTATGTGTTCTATTTTGCATGTATGAATACAAAATCCGGCCCACAGTTTAACGTACTTTACCAAACTCCATATCTTGATTTCCATTGGTCTAAATGTATTATTTATGGATTTATCCAATTAATATTGGTGAGATTGTTTTAAATAATGTATTTATTATTGTTACCTATTTATTATAATATTAGCGTTATTTTGCACATGTGAAAAAAACACTTTCATAGTATGTTTTCTATGTCCTTTGGGATCACGTGACACTAGTAGGTGGTATTTAAAAAAGCTATGGTGAACGCATTTCTCCATGTGATCAAGGCTGCTGCGTCAGTCGAAACGCGTTATGACATGTTGAGTGAGTAATAAACATCCTGTCATTCCAACTAAGAGGAGTTCGTGCTGGTTCTTTTCATCGCCCGTGGGGAAGTTGGAAGGCAGCAATTCAGTCATATATATATGTGTATATATATTATCTACTGGCGGTCGCCAGTAGATAGTTATAGTTAGGACCTTGTTTCCATAGGAAATCTCAAAATTCTATTTTGAATAACTTTGGTGCTGGTTGACGAATCCTCGCGAAATTTTCAAAACTAATGGGGCGCTCCACTCAGCTCCTACCCTGAAAGTCTTGGGGGGATTCGTGAAGCGGGGGCCGAGAAAAAAGGGGGGTCCCAAAACGCGTTTTCCCCATGCATTTTCCCATAGGACCTTTAGTCGAAGGTACAGCCCGAACGGCTGAACAGAATTACTTGAAATTTGGCAAAGAGGTAGTCCTCAGGTCAGGGATGTGCCTTTTGCATATATGGAGTCAATCTGTTCAGTAGTTCCTGAGAAAATTGCAGTTAAAGTACATAAATATCTATAGCCGCGCACCGTGCGTGCACCGCGCGCGCACCCTAACGTGCGTGAGCGTAATTCTGATTGGTGGTTACATGTCAGTCAACGTTCGAATCGGTCGAAATCAGGAAGTGTCGGCCGCCATTTTGTTTGTTTTGAGTGCGAGAGTGAAAAAGGAAGGTGGCGAACGTGAAAAGGGGGCAGGGTGGAGAGTTCCTGACCCCCTAGCCTTTGTCAGGGGGTCCCTGAAGGACCCCGAAGGCAAAAAAAACCATTTTGATTTTTTTTTAAAAATCGCGGGGTGCACGCACGGTGCGCGCGCGGTGCACGCACGGTGCGCGCGCGGTGCGCGCACGGTGAAAAACCCAAAAAAATAATAATAATTTTTAATACGTAGTATATTGTAAAATAAATATATAAAAAATATAATTATAAATACATAACTTAGCATTTAAAAAACCGTACAAATTCACTGAAAAAACCATAGGATTCACACACGTTATAGTTAGGAATTAGCATTTAAAAAACCTTGCAAATTCACTTAAAAAACCATAGGTTTCACACATGTTATAGTTAGGTGGACATTTCACTCGTAAAAAACCAATGAAATTCCCCCGTTATAGTTAGTTCAGATAACTATAACTCGCGCGACCGCCACTCTATCAAAAGGATGATGTCATCAGTGATGTCATGAGTGATGCCACTGACCATGTCATGAGTGATGTAATATGTGACGTCATCAGCAGTGGATTGCGGTCGCGCGAGTTATAGTTATCTGAACTAACTATAACGGGAGAATTTAATTTTTTTTTTACGAGTGAAATGTCCACCTAACTATAACATGTGTGAAACCTATGGTTTTTTAAGTGAATATATATATATATATATATATATATATATATATATATATATATACAAATCCATATAAATATAAATATAAATACAAATATAACTATATACATACATACATAAATAAACATCAGTATATATCCAATGAAAATATATTTATAAAATCACCATAAATATATTGATAAATACTTGTATAAATAGTGTCATGTTGTGCAAAATTACATTTAAGATATATATACGCGCACACATCTCACATCACATCACAGAGTCCAAGGCCACACCATTTTTTAAGAATATTGGGATAAATCCCTTTTGACTCTATTTATAATCCATTCTTAACTGTCTAACATTTTCGTTTGGGCCCTTGGGCTTACCTGATTGTCCATATTTATCTTATTTATTCACTATCAATTAATCTTTTGCCCTGATTTATATCTAATTCGGCCAAACTTATATCTATGTTGTAGTTAATCTTGACCAACATTAGTCGACCTCACTATTAATGGATGTATTTGTGCAAAAAAGTGCTTGTGCAAAAACAAAAAACAAAAGAATAAGGGGGGGGGGAAGTGTGCAAGTTGTGCAAAGTTAATGGAAATGGTAGCTTAAAAAACTATAGGGGGAATCTTTCTTTTATATACTGTACAAATACTTTTTGATTCTTATTCATGTTTATATGCGATCTTAACTGATATCATGCATGATTTAACTTTCAAAGATTTTTAAAAAAAGTTTTGTTGCTGATAGAGGAAACTAACTGACCAAATTTAAACAGAGATAAACACCATGGCTTTCATAAACTTGCATGTAATTCCTCCGAACTGTTCAGCCCATTAGGATGCTTACTGTCTAAATTTAAGATGTAATGCATCTCTAATAATCTAAGGAACCGAATCAATGAGGAAATATCTGAGATCTTTAGGGTTACCTTCACGTTTTTCCTGAAAGTGGCGTGCTACCGGATATGACTGATCATGGTTTTTGATGGCTCGTATGTGTTGGAGCACCCGTTTGTGCCCCAGTAAGATGGTACTCCCAATGTATCTTAATTTGCACGGGCACTCCAACACATACACCACATAATCTGTCTTGCAGTTTAAAGCCTTAGTGATCTCATTATTTGGTCCACCAAAAGGAGTAGAGTAGTTGGTAGTGGACACCCCATGTTGGCAGGCTTTACAGACCTTACATTTGTGGAATCCATGTCTTTGTGCCAACCAAGATCCCTTCGCTGGCATGCCACATGGGTCATTGTGCACTAACATATCTTTCATAGATACACCTCTCCTGTATGTTATAGATGGATGTTTAGGGACTGTTTTACCTATTATAGTGTCCTGTTTTATGAGATACCAATTCTTGTTGATAATTTTTCTCACTGCTCCCTCCTGCCGATTGTAATCCAGAATAAATCGAAAGTCACTTGAAGTTTCATCGGGGGTAGTTTGTTCAGGCTTTTTATCCATTAACATTCCCCTATCAACCAGGTTGTACTTGGTTAGAGCCTTTCCTAGACACATTTTACTGTAACCTTGGGCTTTAAACCTACTAATACATTCCTCTTGTGCTGGCTCTAAGGTTTCGCTATTGCTGCACATTCGTTTCATGCACAGTAGCTCGCTGTAAGGAATGCTTTGTATTATATATATACACCAAGGTGTATTGAAGAATGAGTGGGTGTATGAGTGTCTGAATGGATGATTTAGTAGGTGCGTGACTGACTGTATAAGTGAGTGATTAAATGTGTCTTACTGAATGCATGGGTTAGTGACTAATCTGTGTGAATGTCTGTATCAGTCTGTCAGTTGGTGTGTAAGCGGCTGCATGGGTTGGTGAGTAGCTACATGAGTGTATATATGGGTTATTAATTGGTTGTCTGAGTAGCTGTATGAGTGCCTGAGTGTCTGTGTGGGTGGGTGGGGTATGTGACTCCGTGCATGGATGTGTGAGTGAGTGATTCCCTGGGTCTAGAGGTTCAACAGTGCATCTGTGAAGGGCTTTGTGGGTGGGTGAGTGTGTGTATTGGTGTGTTGTGAGTGAACGGATGTATCAGTGGTACATGTGTGAGTAACTACATATGTGAAAGTCAGTATATGTGAGTGTTGGGGTATATAAATGAGTAGATGTGAGAGTGAGTGATTGTGAGAGTGGCTGTATGGATGAGTGTGTGCTTGTGTCAGTGATTGTATAAGAGACTAAGTATGTGTTAATATCTGTATGAATAAGTGAGGTGGTGTATGTATAACTGTATAGGTGAGTTAATGGAAGTGTGATTGATTCTTTGCATGACTGACTAGGTGTGTGAGTAACTCTGGTTGTGTGGCAGTGTATGAGTGTATAGGTGTGTGAGTACATATGATAGTGGCTGAATTGGTGAATGTCTGCACGTATGAGTGAGTGGATGAGTGTGTAGACCTAGGAATCAGTGAGTGGGTATGTATTAACTGGTATTGGTGTGTCTATTGTTTCAAGAATGGTAGTCTGTATTTGGGTGTATCAAAGGTTATATTAGGGTGTGAGGAGGTGCATCAGATGATCACGTAGATAATGTAATCAGTGATTTCATCAGTGATGTCATTTGAGATGTCATCAGTGATGTTATCAGTGATGTCACTGACCATGTCATGAGTGAAGTAATATGTGACATCATCAGCAGAGCATTGCGGGGGCACGAGTTATAGTTAGCTCAACTAAGTATATTGGCAGAATTGCTCTGGTTTTGTACAAGTGAAATGTCCAACTAACTATAACGTCCCTGAAACCTATGGTTTTTGCAGTGAATTACTAAGGTTTTTTAAATGCTAATTTCTAACTATAACATCCCTGAAACCTATGTTTTTTTGAGTGTATTTCAAAGGTTTTCTAAATGCTAATTTCCAACTATAATGTCCCTGAAACCTATGGGTTTTTCAGTGAATTTCAAAGGTTTTTTAAATGAACATTTCTACACTATAATGTCCCTGAAACCTGTGGTTTTTGCAGTGAATTACTAAGGTTTTTTTAAATGCTAATTTCTAACTATGCCTACATAGGTAGGACATGTGCAGAAAGAGAAAGAAAGGTGCAGAAAAAGCAAGAGAAGTGCAGAAACAGGCAACTGAAGTCCAGAACGAGGAAGAAAGGTGCAGAAAGAGGCAAGAGGGGTACAAAAAGAAGCAAGAGAAGTGCAGAAAGAAGCAACAGAGGTGCAGAAAGAGGCCTACTTTGACTGTACCTTTCCACAGACTCATACAAAGTAGCCTAATCACTAATCCATCTACCAAGATGTCTTAAACCTCACTTTTCTCTTGAAGGTTCAATATTCATCAACTGCTCAGAATGTTAGGCCTACCAAATATAAAACAGCAATCCTAAGCATATCACTGTTGTAAGTCTGACCAAGTTTGTGAAGGTATGCATGCGTGTGTCTCTGCTTTTACCTAGTACATGTTACATAAAAATAAACATTCAAATACTTGAATACCTGTGTTTCAAACAACATACTCTGTAAATTTGTGTACAAAAAGGTAGAAGCAAGAGAAGTGCAGTAAGAATCAAAAGATGTGCAGAAAGAGGCAAGAAGGTTGAATAAAAAAGCAAGAGAGATGCAGGAAAAAGCATGAGAAGTGCACAAAGAACCAATGGAGGTGCAGAAAGAGGCAAGAGCAGTGCAGAAAGAAGAAAGAGAAGTGCAGAAAGGGGCTAAAGAGATGCAAAAAGGGAAGAAGGGTGCAGAAAGAGGCAAAAGAAGTGTAGAAAGAAACAAGAGAAGTGCATAATGAAGCTAGAAGGGTGCAGAAAGAGGCAAGGGCAAGAGGGGTACAGAAGGAGGTAACAGAGTTGCAGAAGGAGGCAAGAGAACTGCACAAAGAGGCAAGAGAGTTGAAGAAACAGAAAAAAGAGGTACAGAAAGAGGGAACAGGGGTGCAGACAGAGACAAGAGAATTGCAGACAGAGGGAAGAAGGGTGCATAAAGAGGCAAGAGAGGTGCAGAAAGAAGCAAGAGCAGTGCAGAAAGAAGCAATAGAGGTGCAGAAAGAGGCAAAGGGTATAGAAAGAGAAGAGAGAAGTGCAGAAAGAAGCAAAAGAGATGCAGAAAGAGGCAAGTGAGGTATCGAAGAAGGCAAGAGAACTGCAGAAAGAGACAAGAGAGTTACAGAAACAGGCAAAAGGGGTGCAGAAAGAGGTAACACATGTGCATACAGAGGCAAGAGGGATGCAAAAAAGGGAAGGAGGGTGAGAAAGACGCAAGAGAGGTGCAGAAAGAAGCAAGAGAAGTAGAGAAAGAAGCAAGAGAGGTGTAGAAAGAGGGAAGACACATGCAGAAAGAAGTAACAGAGGTGCAGAAAGAGGCAAGAGGGGTACAGAAAGAGTAGAGAGAAGTACAGAAAGAAGCAAAATAGGTGCAGAAAGAGGCAAGAGAGGTGCACAAAGAGGTAAGAGCAGTGCAGAAAGTACCAAGAGATGTACAGAAAGAGGCAAGAGAGGTGCAAAAAGAAGCAAGAGAAGTACAGAAAGAGGCAAGTGAGGTGCAGAAGGAGGCAAGAGAATTGCAGAAAGAGGCAAGAGAGTTGCAGAAACAGGCAAAAGTGGTGCAGAAAGAGGGAACAGGTGTGCAGACAAGAGGCAAGAGAGGTGCATAAAGAGGTAAGAGGAGTACAGAAAGAGGCAAGAGGGATGCATACATTTGCAACAGAGGTGCAGAAAGAAGCAAGAGCAGTGTGGAAAGAACCAACAGAGGTGCATAAAGAGGCTTTGGAAGGAGGTACGATGAAACATAGATACAGGTACAGATACAGGACTCAGCTGCAGGATGCCTACTAGGACTTTGCAAACGCACCGCCTCACAGAAAGTGCAACTCCGATTTTCAGACCTCGCCTTAATTATAGCCAAATGGTCCATAACAATGAGGTGGAAATCAGTAAAAAGCCCCACAGTATACACCTGGCACAATGAAGTAGTGTGCTTGGGTGGAGCTGAAAGCGCAGCTATTGGACGAGAGTAGGCTTGAGGGCTTGCATAAAAACCAGATCTCCATAGAATGGGATTTCATGCTAGAGGTCTTCAAAGCCATAGATCCCGATCCCTTACCTAGCACCCCAAATGTATATCAGCTACACATTGACTAGATGTAGCGCCAACTGGTAGAGCCCAGCGCAGGAATAGACAGGATGCACAATAACCAGCACTGTGTACTTAAAACAGGAACATCCGGGCTTCAAAAATATCATTGTCACTAGGCAAGATTGCCAGAATGGGGAGAGGGCACGGGGAAGGGTAGTTGTTACAAGATGAATACCAATATGATTATTAGAAGATTTTGTAATACATGGATGCATTATGTATATGCTTGATATAATTACAACAGTGTCACTTCAACTGACGGATGTAATATAAATGCAACCAACAAATGTATGATACCCTAATTAAACATGATGTAATGTAAAAATGTTCTTTGCGAATGCACCGGATAAATGGAAAATCAATAAAGTATGGTTTTTAAAAAAAAAAGATGTGCAGAAAGAGGCAAGAGGGGTACAGAAAGAGACAAGATAAGTGCAGAAAGAAGCACAAGAGGTACAGAAAGAGGCAAGTGAACTGCAGAAAAAGGCAAGAGAGGTTCAGAAAGAGGCAGGTGAGGTGCACAAAGAGGCAAAAGGGCTACAGAAAGAGGCAAGAGGGGTGCAGAAAGAAGCAACAGATGTGCTGAAAGAGGCAAGAGGGGTGCAGAAGGAGGCAAGAAAGGTGCAGAAACAGGCAACAGGGGTGTAGAAAGAGATAAGAGAGGTGCAGAAACAGGCAAGAAAGGTGCAGAAAGGCAACAGAGGTGTAGAAAGAGGTAAGAGGGATACACAGATTTGCAAGAGAGGTACAGAAAGAAGCAAGAGAAGTGCAGAAAGAAGTAAGAGAGATGGAGAAATAGGGAAGAGGGGTGCAGAAAGAGGCAAGAGGGATGCAGAAATTTGAAAAAGAGGTGGAGAAAGAAACAAGAGCAGTGCAGAAAGAACCAACAGAGGTGCAAAAAGAAGCAAGAGGTAGGAATGGTGCAGAAAGAAGGAAGAAAAGTGCAGAAAGAAGCAACAGAGGTGCTGAAAGAGGCAAGAGAGGTTCAGAAACAGGCAGGAAAGGTACAAAAAGAGGGAACAGGGGTGCAGAAAGAGGTAAGAGGGGGCAGACAGAGGGAAGACGGGTACAGAAATAGGCAACACAGGTACAGAAAGATGCAAGAGAGGTGCAGAAACAAGCAAGAGACATGCAGAAAGAGGCAAGAGAATTGCTGTAAGAAACAACAGAGGTGTAGAAAGAAGCAAGAGAAGTGCATAAAGAGGCAAGAGAGATGCAGAAAATGGCAAGAGAACGCAGACAGAGTCAGGAGGTATGCAAAAAAGGGAAGAAGGGTGCAGAAAGAAGGAAGAGAAGTGCAGAAAGATACAGGAGAGGTACAGAAAGAGGGAAGATGAGTGCAGAAAGAGACAACAGGAGTGCAGAAAGAAGCAAGAGAGGTGCAGAAAGAGGCAAAAGGAGTGCAGAAAGAAGCAACGGAGGAGCAGAAGGAGGCAAGAGAACAGCAGAAAGAGGCAAGACAGTTACAGAAACAAGCAAAAGAGGTGCGGAAAGAGGGAACAGGGGTGCAGACAGAGGCAAGAGAGGAATAGAATGTGGGAAGAGGGAGAGGGGTACAGAAAGAAGCAAGAGAAGTGCAGAAAGAAGCAACAGAGGTGCAGAAAGGTTGCTTATCAAGCTCCGGCGCCTGGAAGGGGAGGGTCACACGGGCCACACGGGGGTGGTTGGAAATGCCTGCGCGAGTGACTGTGTAACAAGGGCTGCCTCGCTGACGGGATAGCATAGCCCCTACTACCTCTGGCCTACAGTTGGGGTGTGTGCGGACACATGGGGGTGGTTGCAATCGTGGGGCATGGGGGTGATCCAGGGGGTGAAGGGGGGAGTCAGGGGTAGGAAGGGGGGGAGCAATATATGTATACAACTGTTCACGTTGCCACTATTATGAGTTCTTCTTTTGAATTGTAGGTAACCCATCTGTTTCTAAGCCTAAATTGAGTGGGCGGCATAAGCTTGCATGCACGGCTAAGTGGCTGATATACGGTTGCTACTGGTAATCCTTAAGAGACTGCACCAGAACTGATAATGAGAATGCACCCGGCTCCCGAGCGGGTGGTGGTTGACACATAGGTCGAATGCGTGTTATATTAAATTGGCTATAGACCAAGTACGGATTAACAATTTGCATATGCTCACGAACTCCTGTGTGTAATGTATGCTGCCAAAACGTGTATTCTTTAAAAAATAATAAACAGATATGAAAAAAAAACAGAGGTGCAGAAAGAGGCTTAGAGGGGTACAGAAACAGGCAACAGAAGTGCAGATGTGCAGAAAGAAGCAACAGAGGTGCAGAATGAGGCAAGAGAAGTGCAGAAACAGGCAGGAAAGGTACAGAAAGAGGAAAGATGAGTGCAGAAAGAGACAACAGGAGTGCAGAAAGAAGCAAGAGAGGTACAGAAAGAGGCAAAAAAGTACAGAAAGAAGCAGCAGAGGTGCAGAAGGAGGCAAGAGAACTGCAGAAGGAGGCAAGACAGTTGCAGAAACAGGTAAAAGAGGTGTAGAAAGAAGGAACAGAGGTGCACAAAGAGGGGTGCAAAAAGAGGGAAGAGAGGTGTAGAAAGAGGCAAGAGAGTTGCACAAAGAGGGAAGAAGGGTGCAGAAAGAGGCAAGAGGGGTACAGAAAGAAGCAAGAGAAGTGCAGAAAGAAGCAACAGAGGTGCAGAAAGAGGCTTAGAGGGGTACAGAAACAGGCAACAGAAGTGCAGAAGTGCAGAAAGAAGCAACAGAGGTGCAGAATGAGGCAAGAGAAGTGCAGAAACAGGCAGGAAATGTACAGAAAGAGGAAAGATGAGTGCAGAAAGAGACAACAGGAGTGCAGAAAGAAGCAAGAGAGGTATAGAAAGAGGCAAGAAAGTACAGAAAGAAGCAGCAGAGGTGCAGAAGGAGGCAAGAGAACTGCAGAAAGAGGCAAGACAGTTGCAGAAACAGGTAAATGAGGTGCAGAAAGAGGGAACAGGGGTGCAGACAGAGGGAACAGGGGTACAGACAGAGGCAAGAGAGGTACAGGAAGTGGGAAGAAGGGTGCAGAAAGAAGCAAAAGGGGTGCACAAATCTGCAAGAGATGTGCAGAAAGAAGTAAGAGCAGTGCAAAAGAACTAACAGAAGTGCAGAAAGAGGCAAGAGGTGTGCAGAAAGAAGGAACAGAGGTTCACAAAGAGGGGTACAGAAAGAGGAAAGAGAGGTGTAGAAAGAGGCAAGAGAGTTGCACAAAGAGGAAGAAGGGTCCAGAAAGAGGCAAGAGGGGTGCAGAAAGAAGCAACAGAGGTGCAGAAAGAAGCAAGAGACGTGCATAAAGAAGCAACAGAGGTGCACAAAGAGGCAAGAGGGGTACAGAAAGAGACAAGAAAAGTGCAGAAAGAAGCAAAAGAGGTACAGAAAGAGGCAAGTGAACTGCAGAAAAAGGCAAGAGAGGTGCACAAAGAGGCAGGTGAGGTGCACAAAGAGGCACAAGAAGTACAGAAAGAAGCAACAGAGGTACAGAAAGAGAAAAGAGAGGTTCAGAAACAGACAGGAAAGGTGCAAAAAGAGGGAACAGGGGTGCAGACAGAGGTAAGAGGGGGCAGACAGAGGGAAGATGGGTGCAGAAAAAGCCAACACAGGTGCAGAAAGAGGCAAGAGAATTGCTGTAAGAAACAACAGAGGTGTAGAAAGAAGCAACAGAGGTGCAAAAAGAAACAAGAGAAGTGCAGAAAGAAGGAACAGAGGTGCACAAAGAAGGGTGCAAAAAGATAGAAGAGAGGTGTAGAAAGAGGCAAGAGAGTTGCACAAAGAGGGAAGAAGGGTGCAGAAAGAGGCAAGAGGGGTACAGAAAGAGGCAAAAAAGGTACAGAAAGTGGAAGAAATGAGCAGAAAGAGGCAAAAGAAGTACAGAAAAAGAAAGAAAGATGCAGAAAGAAGCAACACAAATGCAGAAAGAGGCAAGAGAGGCACAGAAAGAAGCAAGAGTGGTTTGCACACAATTAGTACCCACATTTAGCAATAAGTAACAGATGACCGCCTAGCTTTGCAAAGGGCATTCCACCATGCTGTAACACTTGTCGCTGCATTTTTGGTAATGTTTGAGCTACAAAGAATTTTTTTTTGTTCAAATCTGCAGATTATGCAGCAGATTATAGATTATGTGGCAAATGCGGAAAATGTATAATTGTGCAAAAGTCGGTGCAGCCAAACAGTTGCATAATTCCAGTGGCCCTGCTCATACCTCTGACTAGGTCCAGAAGTGCTCCTCAATGGTTCCTTTTTTTTGTCTCATTGAGGTTATCATTTAGCTTCTATGCAAACGAGGAAGGCTAAACCTGAAGTTACCACTCCACAACACAGACTGTCATACCACACAATTACTCTCCATAACATATAATCCCACTCTACATAATTCCTATACACTAAATATCACATACTTTCTATCCACATAATATCACTGCACAACATATCACATTAGTCCACGACACGAAACATTAATTAAAAACGTTTACATTTACAACACCAATAGCTCTATCTCTCGCAAATGCAAAACCTATTACATTGCAAATGCTTATTTAACTAGTAGTCGCGTTTGCAGAGAGGTGGAGAAAGGAGGCTGGGCCTCCGACCACCGCTCAGGAATTCCGCTGCATAGGACTTACAGGAGGTACCAGGAGGGGGTCTTGGCCCCCAAAGTCCCTCAGGAGAAAAGTGGACTTCATCCCCCAACCCGTAGTGTGCCAGGAAGCGCGTTTGCAGAGTGGTGGAGAAAGGGGGGCATGGCCTCCGAAGACGTCTTAGCAATCCCACTGTGTGGGACTTACTGGAGGTAACAGGAGGGGTAGCTGGCCCCCAAGGACAACCTTGGGGGCCAACTACCCCTCCTATGACCTCCAGTAAGTCCCACACAGCAGCATTGGTAAGTTCTCATAACAAACCACTCCCCCTTTACCCACCAGTCTGCAAACACGCTCCCTGGAGCGCTCTTTGATGGGGATTGAAGTCCCCTTCGCTGCTGGGGGTGGTTGGAGGCCAACTAACCTGGTACCTCCAGTAAGCCCCACACAGTGGGATTGCTAAGAGATGGACACAGGCCACATCCCCTTTGCCCACCACTCTACAAACACGCCTCCTGTCGCACTCTTGGTTGGGAGATGAAGTCTCCTTGCCTCCTGAGGGTCCCTGGGGGCCAACTAGCCCTCCTGTTACCTCCAGTAAGTCCCACACAGCTAGATTGCTGAGAGTGGTCCGAGGCCATGCCCCCTTTTTACACCACTCTGTAAATGTGCCGCCTGGCACACTGCTGCTTGGGGGATAAAGTCCACTTCAGTCCTGAGGTCCTCAGGACACAAGGGGACCTCATCGCCCCACCAGCAGTGCACCAAGAGGTGCGTTTACAGAGTGGTGTAAAAAGGGGCATGGCCTTGGACCACCTCTCAGCAATGCCACTGTGTAGGGCTTACTGGAGGTACCTGGTGGGCTAGTTGGCCCCTAAGGACCCTTAGGATTCAAGGGGACTTAACTCCCCAATCCAGAACGCACCAGGAGGCGCGTTTGCATAGTGTTGCAGGGAGGGGGCGGGACCTCCGGTGAGATGCCGGCTTCTGCTTTTTCTTTTATTAGAAGGGGGGCTGTGTGGCCCCCCTTCTCTTAATATTTTGTGGGCCCTGAGAACTCCATCCCCCAGGGCCTGAACCATAAAAAAAAAAATTTAAACTGGAAGGGGGCTATGCTGCCCCCCTCCCTAGGCCTTTTTTCAGCCCCGGGAACCCCATCCCCCGGTGCTGTGCCTCAGTTTTTTTTTTTATTATTTTATTACGGTCCCCGCATGGCCCCCCTTCCCTGGGCCACTTTTGGCCCCGGGGACCCCATCCCCCAGGGCCTGGCCTCGTTTTTATATTTGTTGACAAAAGGGGGTCGCGTGGCCCCTTTCCCTGGGCCTCTTTTGGCCTCGGGAACCCATCCCCCGAGGCCTGCCCTGCTTTTCTCTAATTAGTGTTGGAGGGGGGCCACCTCCTGAGGTCAAATTCCTGGGGCGTGGCCTTATATATTTTTTTTTTAAATAAATGATTTAAACAGGGAGGGGGCCAAGTGGCCCCCCTCCCGGCCCACTTCTGGCCCAAGGGACCCCATTCCCCGGGGCCAGTCCTCACGTTGGGGACTGTGGGGGGAGCCCCAATGCCCCTGCTGGCCCTGCCGGCTCCCTGCCTTCTGCAGGAGCCGGCATTGCTTTTGGACAAGGGGAGCTGCTAACATGCAGCTCCCCTTGTCCAAAAGCAATCTGCTTTGCTTCGTGGAAGCGAGAGCAGGTTTCCTGCTCTCGTTTCCACAAAGCAAAGCAGAAGTTTGCAATGACAGGGCGGGTCATTGCAAACTGCAATGTCCTGGGGGTGGGCACCCCGGTACATTGCCGGAGCCAGCCCTGGAGGGTGGCAGTCCCTGGGGCAATTGAGGGCTCCAGGAGGGGAGCCGTGCGGCCCCCCTCCCAATTGTTGTGAAGCCCCGGGAAGGTGGTGGTCCCCGGGCCTGGGGGTCCACCACAGACCCCCGTATTTAAATAATTATTGCCCCGGGAAGGTGGTGGTCCCCGAGGCAGTGTGGGGGGCTCGAGCCCCCCACACTATAATTCTAAAACAAGCCCCGTGGATGTGGAGGTTCCCGGGGCTGCGGGGGCTGCATGCCCCCCGCATTGAATAATTATCGCCCGGGGAGGTGGCGGTCCCTGGGCTGCGTGGTGGGGGCAGGAGCCCTCGCCATGCAATTTTGTTTTTAAAAATGAAGTCACGGTCCCCGGAGCTGTGGGGGGGTGTGTGCCCCCTGTGCATAATAAATTAAGCCCCGGGGAGGTGGCAGTCGCCAGGGCTGCGGGGCCCATGCGGCCCGCATATATATAGCACATTGCCCCCCGGGACAGAGCCCACCCGGGGGCTCAAAGAAACGAAGCGCAAGAGCCCGCGCTTCGTTTTTTTAAATTTTTTCAGCCGGATTCGCGCACCTTGCACAAATCCGGCCAAAAATATTTTTTTTCAATGCTTTTTGGGCCCTGGGGGTTCTTGTGGGACCCCCTGAGCAGGCCTAGGGGGTCAGGGTGTTTCTACCCTGCACCCTTTTCTTGTTTTTTATCCTTTTTTCACTGTCTTTCTTCTGACTCGGTACTGAGTCACAAGATGGCTGCCACTACTTCTTGGTTTAGAGAGTTGACAGCCAATCTAAATGAAGCTTGTGGTCAGAAGGGTTCCCGAATCTTCCTCGGCCACCAGATATCAATATTTGTTATAAAAACATAGGTTAAAGTAATGGTATGGTTAGGTGAATTTCTCAGTTACAACGTTGACATTTTAAACTAAAAACACAGAAATTCACCAGTTATGGTTAGCAGCACAAACTATAACTTGCACCTCCACCATGCACTGAGTATGACCTCACATATGACATCACTCATGACATGTTCTATGACATAATTTATGACATCATTGATAACATCACATAAATGACGTTATAGAACATGTCATGAGTGATGCCGTATGTGAGGTCATAAGCAATGCATGGCAGAGCGCAAGTTATAGAGTGTGCTGCTAACTATAACTGGTGGATTTCTGTATTTGTTTTAGTGTAAAACATTAACGTTGTCACTATGATATTCACCTAACTATAATATTACTTTAACCTTTGTTTTTTTCAGTAAATTTCTACGTTTTTTTAAAGTAATTTTTTTAAAGTGTTTCCATGGTAGAATAACTGAGCAATAAATCCTGTGTTCCGACATTATTCTGAAAGGGAATTGCTTCTGTATTGTAGTTTAACAGGAATGGGTGCAAAATGTTCCTAAACAATTATGCTTGAGTACAAAATGGAGTAATACACAGCGATGGCTCCTCCACTATAACGGAGTGTCGCCCTACCGGCCAGCAGCCAAAAAAATGAAAATAAAATGATTATAAACCCTTTTTTATTATCATTTTATTTTTTCTCTCGGAGGCGACTCTTGGCGGCAGTGCCAGGGCGGTGACAGTACTGGAGGGGGAATGTTGGGCACTGCTATTCAGTGCGCATTCCGGTCTGAGCCGTCGTCTCAGGACGGCCAAACTGTCATACGCACTGAAACTCTCTCCAACATGAGCTGTGTTGTCGGGTTGCCCAGTCTAACTGGGAGCGCAAATCATCGGTGCTCAGACCAATCCTGGCGCTGCTTGCAGCACCATGAAAGCAGCGTCAGGATTGGCCGCAGTGTACTCTGGGAGCCTGTGCCTGTAGAAGAGAGGGGCGCGATGTGGTGAGGCAGGTAAGTGTTTTTTTTACATTTATTTGATGTCCGTCCATTCTTTCTCCCACTCCCCCTCCCCCTCCCCGCCTTCCACTCAATCCACACACCGGCCGCTACTGGTGATACAACAATATTTGTGTTGAGATTGTTGATCTCCTCAGTTCTTCTGACTCTCATATTGAGACATTTTCCCAGCAAATTCACCAATATTGTAATTGCATATTTTCATAGGTTTTGTATGTGTTTTTACATTAAAGTTGAATTTATCATCAGCTTTTTGAATGTTATATAGTATTAAGCTTCATTATATAAGTCTATTTTTTAAGTGTGTGATTACTCACTAGAGCTTTATGTTTTGTTTTTATCTACTGTTTAGAGTTCTTTTTCATGTGTTCAATTATTACTTAGTGTTAATATGTAAAAAGAGAGTTATTAAAATATGATTAGACTCTTTATTTTGTTATTTAAAAGGTGGTTACTCTTGTGAGATGTTTGCTTGAGTCTATCACACAAGCCCCAGCATGAATTTAGTTTTGGAGGGCTTAAAGAAAAAAGATTTATATATCTCTATGTACACAAATTCTCCACTGTTCCAACAGATCTCATGGTTATTGGCTGCTAAAAGTTCAACCAGGAAGTGCTGGCAGCCATCTTGGGACTAGGACTCTGCGAGTCCCAAGGAAAAATCCCAAAAAATACATAAGGGAGCAGGGTAAGAATACCCTGACACCCTAGGCCTGGTGGGGGAGTCCCACTGAGACCCAGTCTGTGGCCAAAAATGTTTTTTTTAAGTATTACCGCAAATTCGCAGAGCATCCGCAAATCCACTGTAAAATTTTAAAAAACAATCCTAGGCTACCACGCTTGTTTTTCCTAATGCCCCATGGGTGGGCCAGGTCCGGGGGGGGAGATAATTAGCATTGTAATTAGTGAGGGGGCATGCATAGCCCCTCTCCTCTGGCCAATTTCAACCCTGGGAGCCCAATATCCAGGGGCCCGGCTGAGTAACAGAAGGGGTAGGAGGATCCCCAGCTCTCCTCCCAGGCCGATTTCAGCCCCAGGGACCCCATTTCCCAGGGCCCAGCCCTAATGGAAAGTAGGAGGGGACACGCAGCACACCTCTCCGACCGATTTCGCCCCGGAGATCACCACCCCCCAGGGCCCAGCCATAAAAAATGGAGGTGAGAGTAGCACACAGCCCCCCTATCGGGCCTATTTCAACCCCGCTGACAGCCACCTCCCCGAGACCCAGCTATTAAAAAATAAAGAGGGGCCACATATTCCCCCCTTCCCAGGCAGTTTTCAGTCTCAGGGACCCCAACCCACAGGGCCCAGCCATGCAAATAAATGGAAGGGGAACTGCGTGGCCCCCCCTCCCGGAGCCAATAATGCCCCGGGGACACTATCCCCTAGGGCCGGCTCCAGCTATGCCTGGGATGCCCACCACCAGGACATAGAGGTTTCCCTGGGAAACCTGTGTTTGCTTTTGCTTGGCAGGAGCAATTTTAAAGCTCCTGCCAAGTGACAGCAAACAGTAAGTCCACTCCTAGAAGGCCGAAGCATGAAAATGCTCCCAACCGCTGGGAGCGGACTTTTTATCTGTATCCCTGCCTGGGGGTGGCCCCCTCCCCCATTAATCATTGTCTGCTCCCAGGGGATGGGGTCCCAGGAGTTGGGGTCCCAGGGGTCAAAATTGGCCCAGGGAGGGGGACTGTGCAGCCCCTCCTCCCCATTATTGATTGCACAGGCCCCCGGGAAAGGGGTCCCCGGGGACATTATTGGCCCAGGGATGGGCGTGTGTTCTCCCTCTCCCATTAAAATATGGCTGTGCCCCGGGAGATGGGGGTCGCCGGGGATACTAATCAGCCCAGGGAGGTGGGCTGGGTGCCCCCCTCCCCATTTACAATATGGCCTGGCCCCAGGAGGTTGGGCCCCCAGGGCCATTATAGGGCCGGGGAGGCCATCGTGCACCATCCCACATAAATACAGAGGTGGGCCCCGGGGCATGGGGTCCCTGGGGCCAAATGTGGCTTGGGAGGGGGGCAAAAATATGTGGCCAACCCCTGCCGCTCATGACTTTGTGTGGCATAGGGTTGGCTGCATGCGGGGTTGGCATGCCCTAAGGTAACTATATCTCATGCCTCACCAAACACTGCTAATTACTCCGCCTATTACATCACTTATGACATATTTTATGGTATTATTGACAATATCACTGTAACATTTGCTGTAATATTATTGATAAGAAAACTGTGAATGGCGGTAGCACGAGTCATAGTTACCTTAGGGCACGAGTTATAGTTACTTGAGTTAACTCTAACTATAACTGATGACTTTCTATGGTTTTGTATGTGTAAAATCTGAACCTAACTATAACGTTCCTGCAGGGCCGGACTGGCTGTAGCAGGAATTGAGCATTTTCCCAGGTGGCCCGAAGGGTTGGGGGCCGGTTTTGCCATGGTGGGGGGCCTTTTTTTACTTAGGGTAGTTCTGCAGCAGTACTGCAAAACCAGCCCCCAGTAACAAAAGCAGTTGTTAGTCACACTTGCACAGCCTGACCCCGCCTCCTCAGGGGCTGGACGGACAAAATTGCCAGGGTTGCCTTGGGTTGCCAGTCCGGCCCTGTAACCTTTGTTTTTATCAGTGAATTTCGAAGGTTTTTTTAGATTCTGTTTCCCGACAATAAAGTCATTGTAACCTTTGTTTTTTAAGTGAATATATATACAATTAAGACAGATGATAGAGAACTGGTGTTAGAGGTAAGTTACTTTTTTCTTCTCTACAGAAATACCATGCACTTGAAATCATTGTTTCACCTCATTTACCAACTCTACCACAATTGCCACCAGATTCCAGCTTCAGTTGAATCCATAATCACCTCTTCTCAGGGCAGCAAATTCTTGTGCTAGTCATGAGGAAGCTGGACCTTTGTTACAATCTTCTGGTAGGTCTCCTTCTAAATGCTCCTCTTGATTAAGTTTATCACCTTCTATACTCGCAAACTGCACCACTTACCATCACTCACCCACTGATCTATATTTTGTTGCCTCTTCCAAAACAAGGCACAATATACATTACATGACATGGTTTTTAGGTCAAAGCCTGCCAGACAGCTGCTGAAGACATCTTGGGGACATTCACAAAGCTTCCCTGAGAATACATTCTGCCCATTGCTTACCATTAGTTTTGTGGATGTATCTCACATTCCTTGCTTTCTATTTGCTGGCTCTATTTGTTTTAGGCAGCCCAGCTTGGGTTTGTCTCTTCCCGAACCCAAACCTTGTTTACTGTATCCTTACGCGATCTCACTTTCTGTAAACAGGCTTTTAAATCTTGTTCTTATCTTGTCACATTTGCTGTGCATTTAAACACAAAGGTAAAATGCCTGGCTCCATCTTCTGAGGGAACTTGGTGTTTACTTTTTTCTATGACTTCAAAGTGACAGCATTTATAGAAAATCAAAAAGAATGCATATTATTACTCTCCCCATGGAGCCCAATCCTGCCTCTCCTATGCTCCAGTTAATGAGATTGTAACATAACCCTTAAAACAGGCATGCAGGAAGGAGGTTCACACACATTCAGTGGCAACAAATATTAATGTAGAGGTTCTTCTATGAAAGCACTTTTGCCTTTGGCTCAATGTGACCCTCTAGTGAATGTCTAATCATGTTTCTGTGTCTGACGTTGCGTGGTGGAGGGGGATCCCCCTCTCTATGTTGGGACAGGCAGCCCTTTTACAAAATGATCATGCTCCCCAAATTGTTGTACATGCTTCAGAACACCTATTATCAGGTTTCTCAGACCGTGTTCACTAGAATAGAAGGGAAAGTGAGGTCTCTGATCTGAAACGGAGGCCACCCTAGAGTGTTACTCAGAACATTGCAGTGCAACCCATATAATGGTGAGATGGCTCTCCCTGGTGTAGAGGTATACTGCTGGGCTGCCCACTTGATTAATACAATGTTTCAATCTTCGTGCCCCGCAATAATTTTACCTTTAGATTAGAACGGGTTATTTTAGAACCCAGATCACATTTACACTACCTCTATGTTGAAAAAGGGGCCCAGCGGCTGCCACCAGTGACTAAGGTGTCCATGACAGCTTGGAATAAGGCCACAAACTTGTTTAGTTGGGCGCACAAAATTACCCGGGAAACGCTCCTCTGGGAGGGTGCATGGTCGGGTGAAAAGGCGAAATGCCGAGGATTTGGGACCTGGTATACAATAGGCATCGCCACCATTGGGGACATTCTGGAGAAAGGGACATCATGCCCTTCTCCTCTATTCAACAGGAGCATCATCTTCAACCGACCCGGGCACAGGGGTTGGGTGGGAGGGAGATCTCAGAATACTGCCCTTTAAAAGTTTACATTCTAAAGGAGGCAAAGGTGAAATGAGTAATCTCCCTAACGTATAAGACACTGAAAAATAACATGTCAGACAATCTGGGTTTGCTCAGAGGGATATGGGTATGAGATGTGGGGGAACTTGAGGGCATTCACTGGGAAGCGCCATTGAAGCATGGCAGTGAGGTGGCTATAAAATCTCGCCTGCGATTAATACAGTTCAATATACTCCACACAGTTTATTATGATTGGTTCAGGTTGCACAGTATGGGGAGAGACACCTCGCTGACATGTCTACAGTGTGTTGAGGCTAGTGGATCAATTCTACACACACTCTGGGAAGGTCTCTCATACTGACCTACTGGACAGTGATTATTGAGGAACGTTATGTTATATTGGAAATTACACTTCTGATTGACCCAAAATATGCCCTGTTGGGGATTCCCAATTACATTGACATCCCACGCCTTAAGCTCCAAATCAATGCACTGGGATTGGTGGTTGCGAAGAGGGATGTGGTCAGGCTAATAGGGAAGGAAGTACCAACCATTTATGAATGGAGGAGGGGAATGAATCTATACATGGCAGCTGAGAGCATCACTTACCACAGTAGAGTATGCCCCCGTAAGTTTCATAAGATATGGGGGAGCAGGATGGAGTATTAAGGACTGGGGTCTCTGGAAGGCTGTCCCGGACTTGCCTCAAGTCCGAAACATTGATTGACACTTATGAACGTATAGTATTTCTGTCTTGCTGTGTTTGAGTACTATGCGCATTGTGTACATGGTGGTGGAAATTGTCGTTTACTTCTATTGACTTTCCATGACCATTGGCGCATATTGCACTTTACTGTGTCTTTTTCTCTTAGCTTATGGTAAAAAATAAAAACATACTTTAAAAAAATCATCTTTCAGTTTACAGTCAGCAAGTTGAAGTACCAAGTCCATTAAATAGTAGCATGCAGTGGCAAGCTAAGAGGTGTAGCCTACACAGCTACACTTAATGAGCAATAGCCTCAGTATGTGCAAGACATGCAGTAGCATCATGCCATAAAACCCTAAACAACACAGATTACTGCTTTCCAGAAAACTACGAACAGGAGTCCTGAAACCAACTACATTATTTACACTTCAGTCTTAAACATCCTGCCTATGTCAAAACATATTTTTTTTACTTTTTGATGGATGTTTGTGTTGTCAACAATGAAATAGGTGAACATGTTACACTGAAACCGCAATGGCCTACCACCAGGGCCGGCTTTAGCACTACTGGTGTCTGGTGCGACACTCTACGCCACTTCGCTCTATTTCGCTCGACTCTGCGCCACTCTATTCTGTGCCAGTGCACTCTATCCCACACTACTATGCACCACTGCACTCTTTGCCACTGCACTATATACTGGTCCATTCTAGACCACTTCACTCTATTCTACATCACTGCACTCTATGCTGCTCTACTCTGCAGCACTCCACTCTATGACACTGCACTCTATGTCACTACTCTATGCCACTGCACTCTATCCTGCGCCACTCAATTCTACTCTGAAACAATCTACTCTATGCCACTGCACACTACGCTACTCTATTCCACTTTGCACCACACTACGCCACTGAGCTTTACACCACTACTCTATGCTCTCACATTCTACCTTGCACCACTTCACTCTACTCTGAAACAATATACTCTATGCCACTGCACTCATTGCCACACTGCTCCACTTCTCCACTCTGCGCCACTCTACTCCACTAATCTCCACCCTGTGCCCCTCTACTCTGCACCACCCTACTCCATGCCATTGACCTCTATGCCACTCGACTCTAAACCACTGCACTTTATGCTAATGCACTCAACTCCACTTTACTCAAAACCAATGCATTTTACGCCACTACACTCTACATTACTGTACTCTATGCCACTATACTCTACTCTGCAACACTATACGCCGCTGCATGCTATGCCACTCTAGTCTACTCTGCACCACTGTACTCTGTGCCACTGTACTTTGCACCCCTCTACTCTACACCACTCTATTTTGCATCACTCTACTTTGACCACTCTTCTCCACGCCACTGCACTCTATGCCACTCTACTCTGCAAGACTGCACTCCGACCACTGAATTCAACACCTCTCTACTCTGCACCATGCAAGTTACACCACTCTACAGCATTTAACTCTATGTTACTGCACTCTACGCCACCCTGTTGCACCACTGTACTCTATGCCACTGCTCTCCGAACCATTCTACTCTGCACTACTCTACTCTATGACACTGCACTCTATGCCACTCCATTCTACTCCACACCACTCAACTCTACGCCACTCAACTCTAGGCCACTCTACTGCACTCTACACCACTACACTCTCCATCACTTCACGCCACTCTAATCTATTCTGCACCACTGCACTCCATGCCACTGTACTTTACACCACTGCACTCTATGCCACTCAAATCTACACCTCTGCACTCTACCCTGCACCACTCCAATCTACCCTTAACCACTTCACTCTACTCTGAAACAATCTACTCTTCACAACTGCGCTCTATGCCACTGCACTCTACTATGCACCACTCTACTCTACACCACTGCACTCTACCCCACTGCACTCTACTATGCACCACTCTACTCTATGCCACTGCACTCTACATCAATGAACTCTACACCACTTTACTCAAACCAATGCACTCTGTGCCACTGCACTCTACACTAATCTACTCTGCACCACTGTACTTTACGCCACTTCACCCTAGGCCACTCTGCAAAACTCTACAACACTGCACTCTATGACGCTCTACTTTATTACACTATACTCCACTCTATGCCACACTACTTCACTCTATGCCACTCTACAACACTACTCCATTCTGCAACGTTCTACACAACTCCCTCTATGCCACTCCATGGCACTTCACTCCACTCTTATTGTATGACACACTACTGCACTCTACTCCCTTCTACACCACTCCACTCTATGCCACTCCACTCTACTGTACACCATTCAGCTCTTCAACACTCCACTCCACTCTATGCCATTCCACTCTCCTACACTACACTCAATGCCAACTCCAGTCTACGACAGTCTACTCTACTCTATGCCAATTTACTCTACAGCGCTCTATGCTACTCCCTCAATGCCACTCCACTCTGTCCTACACCACTTCACAACACTCTATGTCACTTCACGACACTCTACTCAACTCAAACACTCTAAGGGGCACATGCATCAAGCTATTTTGCCATTGCAAATGTTGCGAATCGTAAAAATTGGAAGTTTGCGATCGCAAAATAGCCATAAGCAATGCATGAAGCAAAATTGCAGAATCTTCCGTAAATTCGCAAAATTTATCGACTACCTAAATACCGATTCTGAATTTGCGAATCCGTAAGAGTTAATCACTAATTGGTAATCGCAAACCTATGCATGAAAAATTCGCAAATTGAGATTCTGCTGGGAATCGCAAATTGCATTTGCTAAATACCACCAAATGAAATCAGGTGGTAACCATTTCAAAGTTAACAAATCAGGTGATAACCATTCTCAAACTACTTAAATAGGCCCAGAAGGCCTCAGAATGTCTCAGAATGGCAGCGCTCTATGTCATGGCCAGGAGGATGAGGCTACGAGCAGCAGCACCGAGAAGAAGGAGGATACAGGAGCGCATTTTCAGAGTGCACGTTACATTGTTGGGGCAGACAGAGGAAGAGATATATCACAAATATATGTTGAATGCAGACATGATCTATGATCTCATAGCTGAATTGGATCCACAACTGCAGCATCAGACTCGCAGGATACATGCCATCCCCACTCATGTGCAGGTCCTATGTTCTCTGCACCTCCTAGCGTCAGGTAGCTTCCAGGGAGTAATAGCTGCAGCTGTAGGTTTCTCCCAAAGTGCCCTATCGAGATTTTTCAACTCATTCCTTGATGAAATGTTGCAGAGAATACTCTACCACATAAGGTTTCCAATAACACCACAGGAATTGCAGCTACCCAAATATGATTTCAATCAGTTAGCCCATTTTCCACACGTTTTTGGTTGCATTGATGGGACACATGTAGCCATTTGTCCGCCCTCAGTGAATGAGTACATTTACAGGAACAGAAAATCATACCATTCATTGAACATACAAGTCATCTGCAATTCCAAAAACATCATCACAAACATAGTGGTTAGTTACCCTGGTAGTACACATGACTCCTACATCTTCAGACACAGTGGCATACACAGACGTCGCCTTGCGGGTGAATTTGGCGAAGGAAACTGCTTGGTAAACACATGTAATACTGTCTTGCAGACTCTTTGGCCACGGTGACACATAGCAGTGAATAATGTTTTTGTATTACACCCTGTAGGTGATAGCGCATACGCTGTGCACTCCGTCATACTGACGCCATACCTAAATCCAAGTACTCCAAGTGAGCAGCGATATAATGAGGCGCATATGTCCACCTGCAACGTGATTGAGAGAACATTTGGATTACTGAAATCTAGGTTCCGCTGCCTCCTCAAAACTGGTGGTGCATTGTAATACAGGCCAGATACCTGCTGCAAAATTGTTGCCACTAGTGCCATGTTGCACAACATTGCTACTACTAGAGGCATACCCCTGGAACTCACAGACAGTGAGCCTGAGGAGGACAATCAGCCAGGACAACCACCACAAGCAGCACGCGGTCCGAGCGCAGCAGAGGGGAGACAGAGACATGCAGAAATCACACAGCATGTTTTTTAAGGTGGATAATGATGATACAGCACACTACATGCTCAACTGTTTAATAAAACAAAATGTGGTAGTGTTATTGCACACATACCAGGTGCAAACAAGCATTGTGTTATACAAAATAAAACAACATGACATTGCAATGGTACTTAAATGGCAGTCCAGACAATGTTCATGCTAATGGTTACCTCACCAGATTTAACAGTGTCCCACAATTCACTTCTTGTGGCCACGCACTCCTGGGGCCTTTCAGTAGGCTCTGCCACATCACTTGTGGAGCCTTCAGAGCCAGTAATGCTCCGAGCACTGCGCCTCCTGCTTGTGGTTATTGGTGCCAGAAGACTACTGAGGCTGGAGGACTCCTCACTCTCCCCCCACCTCCCAGAATGTTGTTGCCACCAACTGCATCAGTCTGGAGTTGCTCCACCCCATTGGTGACCTGTATAAGGCCCCTGGCCACATCCCCACAGCAATGGGTCATCTCCACTTACATCCCCAAAGCACGATGGGACAGCTCAGCCAATTGATCTAGGCGCACCATCAAATTATAATGCCTTTTACGTTGGGATGCATGGTCATCCTGCATCACCCTGCACAATTCATGCATGGATTTGTGACATTTGAAATTTTTTCATTTGTAGCCCTCTGTCTTTCCACAATAGCAGTGGTGAGCTCCTTCATGCAGTCCTTAATTTTGCCAATGTTTGTTGCCAATGTTCCAAGTTGGACCTGCATTAAGCGCATGTTTTTGCATCATAGGTGCTGGACCTTCAGCATCTGTCCCTCCAGGCCATTCCAGACAGCAGACCCATCGACTCCTGCAACTGCCATGTGTGCCCTTGCCCTGCGCCTACGTAAGTGGACGGTTCTGCACCGCATTGTTACCTCTGATCTTGTTGTGGGGGTATGGCCAGCCTGTGATGTTGGAGTGTCAGGTTGGCTCCCCTCCTCACTTCCTAAATCTCGCAGTGGCGGCACTGTGGTCCTGCTTCTAGTGGATGCAGGTATAGGTGTTGCTGGTGCCACTCCTGTCTCCTCTCCTGTCTGTGCCTCAGTATCCTGTGTGTCATGGACATCACCACCGTCAGTCTCCTGCGCAGCTGCATCTGTGATGTTAAACAGTGCAAGATCTGTATTTGTTTGTGGCCATGTATGTCACATTGCACGTGTTATTGTTTAATAAAGTTATTTAGTTACACACGAAGTCTAGTTTATTCACTTGCTCGTTGTACTCTGATGCACTAATTCTGATTTGATCCCTCCTTGCCTTTCAATTTGTATTTGCTCATTGCTAAAATCATAATGCATTTGGGTGTGGCAAGTAAAGTGTGGAGTGGAGTCAGATTTGCTACACTAAGCTCGATCTGCATAGAGGGGAAATGTTTAAGATTTAACAATGAATGATAATTTGCATTGATCTTACCTTGTGAAGTGCCAGCCTGTTCAGAGGTGTCAATCTGTGTAACGCCAACAACTGCTGCCGGCTGCAGTGTTGACTCCACCATGAAATCCAGGGTGTAATGGCATGTTCTGTTGATGGTCCCCCTCCTGTTTTGTTTGCATATGCAAGCCTTGCAGCCACCTTTTCCTTAGCACGGCTATGCAAGTCATACCAGCGCTTGCGCAGGTCTGATATGGAGCATTGTGTGACCCCCAACTGCATTGATCTCGGATCCAAAGCCATATCTTTCTTTTTACCGACTCTAAGGCCTGCAGTGACTGCTTGCCAAACAGTTTGTTGTGGCTCTGGACGACTTCCCCAATGAAGACTTCAAGTTCTTTATCACTGAATTTCAGCTTCCTCTTGCGTCCTTCTGCTTTCTTGTCACCTGTTCCAGGAGCCATGCTAGTGTTCTTGCACAGCTTCTGCTCTTACAAAATTTTACTTCTGCTCAGCTCCAACAGTCTGCCTCCTCCTCTGCCTGTCTCAGATCACAGGTGTGAGCAATCCCAGCATCACCTCCTTGTGATGTCATCAAGCTGCATCGATATGTGCGAATCGCTATTTGCGATTTGGTAATAGCGCATTCGCTTTTCGCAATTCGGTAATACGCAATCCCTATTAGCACTAGCAAATTGTTCCTAATCGCAAAAAATAGCAATGTTTTGATGCATAGACTTTTGCAATTACTAAATAGCGATTTCTTAAAAATCGCTATTTAGAAATCGCAAATTGGATGCTTGATGCATGTGCCCCTAAGCCATTCAATTCCACTCCATTCTACGCCCTTCCACTCTACGACACTCCACGCCACTCCATGACAGTCCACTCCAGTTCACACCACTCAACCCTACACAACTCTACGCCACTCCTCGCCACTCAACTCTACTCCACTTTATGACACTCCACGCCACTCTCCTTTACCCCTTTAACTTTTAGCCATGCTAAACAGCAGCCACGCTGGTGTCACCATGGCTATAAGTTATCGTCAAAGCCAATAGCTCTTGCATAGCCAAGACCTGTTGGCTTTGCCAATGCTTGTTAAGAATAGCCACTCACTATACAGCCCTCTATCTCCCTTTACTCCTTACATACCAAAGCTTGTCACCAATCTATGTTTGGCCATTCATAAACTCCTCACAATCGTGAGTCTACAATGAAGCAAGATACCTAACCTTTGAGCTATCTGCACTACTACTTTCCCCAGCTAAACCAGTGTCACCACTAGCCTCCCAGAATTTAAGAGTCCTGAAAGCCCACCAGCTAGAATCAAACCTCAACCAGGAATAGTCAGCAAAGGAACTGCTAACTTCTCCCAATCCAGCTAGAAATTGTAAACATTGTTGGTTTTGTTGCAGTGGGCGATTAATCATTCCCTTTATTTTTCGTTTTGATAGTTTTGTAGTTTTAGATTCTTTAGAGATGGCACTGGAATGTTGGAGTGTTTCACAATTAAGTAAGAAATTTTATTATTCACAGTTAATAAAACTATAGCATGCATTCAAGTAAAATTGCAATAAAACAGAAAAGCAAGAAGTATCATTAAAGCATTAAAACAAGAGGGAGTGCAGTGTTTGAGTTGCGAGAGGATTAACAAAGGTTGCAGTTCTTTTTGTGCAACTTGTATTAAAATGTTTTGAAAACGACATTTCAAAATAATATCCGTTGGGTTAAAACATGCGATGATAGCCTGTCAACAGGAATGAATGGCTCGTTGATTAAAAGGTGCTCTCAAAAGCTCAATCAGTTCCCTCAGGAGGTCAGTGCATTTACAGACTAGATGTAATGTATTGTACTGTAGTGTAATTGCATTTATATAGCGCTTGCTACCTTTGATGGGATATTGAAGCGCTTTTTCGTCGAGTAGCACATAAAGGATTAGTTGTGAATTAGTATAGTGAAAATATGAAAGTAATTTGAGTGATGGATATGTTAGTCAATTATGTGGATCGAGAAGGATAGTGGAGGGATAGAAGTGGGGAAAAAGGTTTGCATTTATATAGCGCTTGCTACCCTTGATGGGGTGTCGAAGCTCTTTTTTCGGCGATAGCACACTACTTCGGAACCCATAAAGGATTAGTGGTGAATTAGTATAGTGAAAATATTAAAGTAATTTGAGAGGTGGATAGGTTAGTTATTTGGATTGAGAAGGATAGTGGAGGGATAGAGAAGGGAAAAAGGTTTGCATTTATATAGTGCTTGCTAACCCTGATGGGGTGTTGAAGTGCTTTTTCGGCGAGTAGCACTCTACTCTGGAACCCATACAGTGTTATTGCTGAATTAGTATAGTGCAATATGAAAGTAATTTGAGTGGTTGATATGTTAGTCAGTTGTTTGGATTGAGAAGGATAGCGAAGAGGTAGAAGAGGTAAAAAGTTTTGCATTTATGTAGTGCTTGCTATCCCTGATGAGGTGTTGAAGTGCTTTTTTGTCAAGTAGCATGCTACTTCGGAACCCATAAAGGATTACTGGTGAATTGTGTATTGAAATATGAAATTAATTTGAGGGGTGGACATGTTAGTCTGTTATTTGGATTGAAAGGGATAGTGGAGGCATTGAAGGGAAGGAGTAAATGGGAGGTGGAGGGGGATGAGTAAAAGGGAGGTGGTGGGGGAGAAGTCAGAGGGAGGGTTTAGAAAGGCTTGTTTTGGGTGATCAGAATAGTAAAAAGAGGTATGAGATGATACAAGGAGGGGTGGAGTAGGGAAGAGTCTCAAAAGGGTTACTTTGGGGATCATAGTAGTGGTATGGGGTTTGGGATGAATGAGAGAATGGAGGTAATGGATATATTGATAGAGGTATAGGGTAGAAATAGGGTAGTGCCTTGGAAAGGGAAGTAGAAAGAGGTTTGAAATGAGTATTATGCCACCCAGAAGGACCTACACAAAAACAGAATGCAGACTGCCATTGTAGAATGCGTGAAATGGTGCAAACCATTTTGAAAACACAGCATGAGACACTCCTGCCATGCCCATGTACTTTGTATATAGTATATTTAAGTCACCTCTACAGCAGGCCTTAGGGCCATAAGGCAGGGTGCATTATATTATATGTGAGGGCACATCTGCAGGAGCAGATAGGCCCCTGTGTTGTCTAGTTCAATTACTAGATATTGCAAGTGATCAGGCAGCCATCTGGGCACTGCTCATTACGAGTTACTCAGCTGCACCGAAACCCATGGTGTTTTGTATCAAACATCTTGTCTTAAATCTGTACTGATTCCAGGACTAGATTTAATATGCAATCCACCCAGGGGTCCTGCACAGAAATTGGCACCAAACCCTTCCAGGCTGCTTACACCATGACAATCACAAAGACCGACTCGTCCAGAAGCTGTACAGCCTCCCCAAACTTTTACAGTGCTTCGACTTACCCGTATGTCCCAAGGACTTGGAGTGGGACGATTACTACTTCGGGCTCCGTTATCAGTCCTGCAACCTTCCTCTCGACCGGGACCTCGATTTGCGCAGTCGAATGCCCGGACGCCATGAGCTTCAAGGACCGCTCTCTCAAAGCCTTTCGGTTCATGTCCCAGAATCGGAGCAGGAATTCGGGTCATGGTCACACTCCAGGCACCATATACAGATATGGTGCAAGTCCGCTGTAGGAGGCTGGCTCAGTATATAGTGTCCACCTATGGTGAGGCACTGTGGACTGAGTCCAGGCAACCCTTCATGATAGTGTTTACGTCCCTGATAACCAAAGCTCTCAAGGGGATAGCTGTGGAGAGAGAACCTCACAAGTGTTTACAAAAATACAATACTATTTATTATCACAACACTAATTACTAACTTGGTATATCTCCTACCCGAAGATATCTAATGCACATCAGGAATAATTCAAAAACAGGTAAGTAGCATGGAAAAACACATAGGCCCCTATGGGGAGGGGGGGCAAACCATATACTAAGAAAGTGGTATGTGAGGTAGGTACCAAAACTTGACTGATACCCAAGGATGGAGAAGCGCAGGGGAAGCAAGGAACCACCAAAGGGGAGTAGCTAGGGACCCCAAGGCGCTCTGGTGCATAGTAGTCACACCAGGTGATACAGACGTATGGATAACACAGGGTAAGTAGCAGTTGGTATTTTCTTGTTCAGGGCCCATCCCAAAGGACCCAGAGGACACCAATTGAATCAAGGAAGGTTGGAGAGCCGCCCCAACCCATGGGAACCAGGATACCTACACCAGAGTTCCAAGGTGCATAGGGACAAAGTGGTGTTGGAACTGCCCGTTGGAGGCAATGGAGGGTCTTGGAAGTCCAGTGGCTACAGCAACTCGTGGACCAGAACCGTGGAACCCAACCATAGATTCTGGATCAGGAATACATGAAAGCAGAGGGGACAGAGTCCAAACCACTCAGAGGTATTCAGGAGGTGCAGGAGCACAATGCCAACCCTTGTCAGAGGTACTTGCTGAAGCACGACGGTCTTGATGAAGCAGCTTTGGAGCCCAGGTGATGATGCATGAGCTCAATCTGTCCAGCGATGTATGATTAATGTCAATGGCCGGCAGGACCCCCAACAAGCCTTGCCAACCTTAAGTCGAGTCAAATGAAAAGATGCTTGGTTGCAGACCAGCAAGGTATGTGGGACTAACCCAGCAAGTGGAAGTCAGGCCCGGCTCTCAGCCAGCAGGAATCATTGGAGCCCCCTCGAGACCCCTCTGCCAGCAGGCACAAGAAGACGTAGGATGCCTCAGCAACCCACAGGAGATGGAGGCCGCAAAGCAGAGGATACAGGCAGGATGCAGTTCTTAGAGCAGGGTGATGCTGGAGGCTGGGGCTTCTTGGAGCTCGAAGATCTTTCGTGAGGAGAGTAACAAGCCTTGGCAACGGCAAACAGACGCTGTGCACAGGGAGGTGGCTCAGGTTGGCTGGAGAGGGATTACAGTCTCCCAAGTTGCAGGAAAGACTGGTCTGGCCTCTGTGGACCCAACAAACTACCACCTGTGTTTCACAGCCAGGAGATGTCTGTGGAATAATAGAATCAGCAAACTGGCTGTCCAAGGAAGATTCCTTCTTGCTTGGATGCATGTAGAGTCCTTGCTGACTCAGAGGATGCATGGCCACAGAGTTGCAGAAACTTGGAAGAGCACAGAGACGAAGTTGCAGCAGGAATCTTCCTACCAAGAGCAGTCTTGTTTTTGATCCTGGCTCGATCCAGCAGCAGAGTTCCAGTGTCCAACAGCAGAAGAGTCTTTAGACTACCTTAAGAAGACAGGCAGTCAGTTCTTGAAGATGATGTATGATGCTGTTCTCTGCCATATGACTCATTCTACACATTAGAAGCTCTGCTTCCTGGAGTCAATGCAGGGTGTGGCCAAGCCCTGAGAGAAGGCCAAAGTGGTACATAGCGGAGGTCTCCTTTAGCTGCTTGGACCATCCGGGCACCAGATAAACAATTATGAAGTACCGTTAGTTGCATATATAATTCAGAGAATTTAGCTATTGTCAGAGAATTCTGCAACCATATAGCCAAATGTGGGACAAACAATATGAACTCATACATACAAACTACGTAGATGACCTTAGTGTTGGATTGAAAAAACAACAATGCTGGATTAAATGGGTAAGCAAAATCTTCAAAGCATACAATAGTTACACTGTCATCTCAATAATAGGCCTAGAATCAGATAAAGATGGACTAAATCATTAAAAACTATAAGAAGGAAGGACTCTAGTCAGCACTAGTTTTGTACTGCTAAGTGAGAGCAAAGAGGAAAGTTTTAAAACATGAGGGGAGAATGAAGGAGAATGAGAAAGGTCAGAGTTTGTGTTGATACAATATAGGGCAAGAGGAGGAGTAATAATTGTGAGTAGAGCAGTAGAATACCTGCAACTTCAATGGAAGGGGAATGGAGTGTGGTGCCGGTTGACAGTGTCTTTCGAGAAGCTGATAGATGTAGTTCAAGAACGTCAAGTGCAAGGTGGTGGTTTAAAGAGTTCTAGATTGTAGTGGTATATCCACAGAATAAATTATCTTTTGTGCATTGTTTTGGGGATAACTGGAGTTCCAGAAGTAGAGATTTGGTGCTTTGGAGTGATTATTGTCCGCCTGAGATAGTTGGCTATTCTGTCAGATGTTACAAATTTAAGTAAATAGAGAGGGGGCCCACACCCAAAGGAACAGGGCACCGTACAAGACTTATAAAGAGAAAGAAATCTCCCTTTGGGAACTCAATTAAAAGTGCATAAAGTAATTTAATGACTCACGCCTGTTGTCTCCATATCACATTCAATTATGCTCACAATTCAGCCAAAATTCCGTGCCACAACCATGTATAATTGGTTAGATCTTTACATCGCATCTACCAAAATCACATCACAATTAAAATTCCTATAATTACTTCATCAGATCATAATGTAGCATCAATTTGGTGTGTAGGGCATCTTCAACCACCTGAGTAGAACTGTTTCAATACTGAAGTCTTTTTTGTTTGGAATTCATTTAAAAGGTTGTTATTAAATTGGTTGTTTGAGTTGTGAAGCTATACAGCTTTCTTTAACCTTCCATAGGAATGATGTGTCCCAACTGACCAGATGTCAAGAAATATGCCTTGGGCCTTCTCACTAAGACTGTACAGTCAGGTGCAAGGTAATATCTCAGTTCTTTGGCCATAGAGGCAGGCATAGGTTCCACAAAATAGTTGGGAGGTTCCACATTTACTATAGTGTTAACTAGATCACTTTGGGATATTTCCGTAAATCTTAACCAGTTATTTCTAGATTTCAAGCTCACAGAGGGAGTAGGCATAGATTTGGAGGGCTTAGAGCATGAAAGCTCAAAAGATTTGACTTTCTTTTTGAAGAACAGAGCAAATTTGGCATTTCCCTGTCTGGGTCGTCCTCTGTGAAAAAAGAGGCATTGTCATTGCAAGTTATGCAACTTAAAACTGTTTTCTTGGTAGGTTGTTTGCATTGTGAATCAATTTCAGATATATTTTGTGTCTTTCACATTGAATATTTGCCATTTGTAGAGTAATCTTGCTCTTCTATGATTTTCTAGATTTGAGACCAAGGGACAGTGTCTCTAAATATTTTACCAGAGCTCATAGGGGTCTTCTCTCTTCATTTGGGCAATCTGAGAACCATTGTACAGGGGGTTTGGTTTTCTTCTTATTTTTTTGTGTGGAATTATGTCATATAGCAATAAAGTCATTTATTCATTGGATTGAGCTGCAATGTATTTAATATCTTGAGTACTGGAGATCCAGGAAAATGACTGGAGGCCTTAATAGCAAAGGCACGTGGAACCATGTTTTTAGCACCATGGACCCAAATTGTCTTCTTTTTTTGGTTGGACAACCGGCTGAATAGTCATGCAGAGGATTGAAAGGGGAATCTTGAAATGACCCAGCCATCATCAGTTACCGCAACATCAAGGGTAAGAGGGCTATTGCCTTAAGAATTAGTTCAAGAGTTGAGTCTTCGGTATGAGGTGTCGGCTAATGCTTGATACGATCATTGTTACTTAAGTTAAAGGTACATATGTTAATTGCCTAGTCCTTATCAGCTTAGTGTAGGTTGAGATCCCTTACAAATGTTTCCTTGTTTCAGTTCAGTTGGATCCGCTACTTCCTCTCCGGCAGAACCCAAAGGATCAGACTCCCCCCCTTCACCTCAGAGCCCACGGAGAACAACTTCGGAGTGCCTCAAGGATCATCACTCAGCCCTACGCTCTTCAACATCTACATGGCCCCCCTCGCAGCTATCGTCAGACAACATGGGCTCAGCATAGTGTCTTACGCCGACGACACCCAACTCATCCTCTCCCTCACGAAGAACCCCGAAGACACCAAACTCTGTTTCCAGGACGGTATGAAAGACGTCGCAGATTGGATGAAAACAGATGCCTGAAGCTCAACTCAGAGAAGACCGAGGTCCTTATCTTTGGACCCTTTACCTCCTCCTGGGACAACACCTGGTGGCCCCCCGCCCTCGGGAGCCCGCCCACTCCGACAGACCACGCACGCAACCTCAGCATAATCCTCGACTCCTCCCTCACCATGACCCGCCAAATCAACTCCATCGCCTCCACCAGTTTCAACTGCCTACGGATCCTACGCAAGACCTTCAAATGGATACCCCTCAATACAGAAAGACCATCACCCCCGCACTCATAACCAGCAGGATAGACTACGGCAACAACCTCTACGGCGGAATCAATAGGACTCTCCTACACAAGCTCCAAACCATCCAGAACGCCGCAGCCAGACTCATCCTCGGAACCTCACAGCACGAACACATGACCCAGCACCTACGAGACCTCCACTGGCTCCCCGCGAGAAGAGAGTAACGTTCAAACTACTCACCCAGGCCTACAAATCTCTCCACAACATCGGACCCAAATACCTCAACGAGAGAGTCTCCTTCCACATACCTCCGCTCCTCCGACCTCGCCCTCGCAGACCTCCCCCAGATACGGAAAACCAGAGCCGGAGGAAGAGCTATCTCCTACGTCACAGCCAAAGCCTGGAACAAGCTACCAGTCAAAGTTAGACGCTCCCCCTCCCTGCATGCCTTCAGGAGGAACCTCAAGACCTGGCTCTTTGCCTGAGCTGCACACTCTCCCCTCAGGCCCTCGCCCGGAGCTGGAGCTGCTCATTCCCCTCCCTTATCCCAGGGAGGGGAATGTGCCTTGGGACCCTCACGGGTGAGTAGCGCACTTTATAAACCCCCTGATTGATTGATTGATTGATTGTTGATATGTTCAATGTAATGCTTTAAAAACAGTGCCTTGTCATCAGGTAGGCGATATAGGACATGTAATCTCTTTGGGGATAACTTTGTGAAATTCATTTCTAGAAGTGGACCGGAAAGAAAAAAACGGGTTATTTGGGTGTGTGCTTGCATTCTTCTGAATACCTGTGTATAACTGCAACCACACCACTAACTATACCTTTGTAGTATTAGAGGCACTCCTATGGTTTGAAACCACGTGATGACCTTTGACTACCATGATTTTAATTGACTTTTGAAGTTTTATTTTACCCTAGCCTGAATGTACGACATTTTTCTCTGCATGTGCATGTTTCCCTAGAATATTTCTTTCGTATCTCTCATAGCTTCAAAGTGGGAGCTGTCACAGAGTAGAACAGCTTGCTAAGAACAGAACGTGTGAGATGTGCATTTGAAAGCATGAGAGAGAGAGAGGTGTGGAATGTACTTTTTTGTCTCGAAGTGCAGTGTTATGAGCAGTGGTGCTCAAATGTGCATTGTCTTGGTCATTGGGAGATGAAGTATGTGATGCTATAGGCAATGGTCCACATATGTGCATTGTGTTGTACAGTTAGAAGTATTATAAAGTTTTTACTATTGGCTTTGACATGCCCTCATGTCATCTTGAATTCTGACTCTGTCTTGCTTGAGCTTTTTGCGCGCACAGGCAGGCCTCCAGATTACTCAAGTTGTTTAGGTTATTGACGTTCAAGGTTGCTTTGCTATTATTGAATGTACTGCCAGAGACTTTCGTAAGCTTCATTAAGATAAAGGGTGGGACACATGAAAATGCAGAAGGAACGTGAGAACTCCTTTGCCCTGGAATGCTTGCATGGAAAGTGTCCATTTCCAGTAAGTTTCCTTGGCGCAGAGGGAAGGTCTCTCGGAACCTTCTAGTGTGTTTTGAGATTATATAGCTGAGGTTTGTTGACTTAGAAACTGAGATTTCGAGCCTGAACAGTGGACGCATCATCAGTGCAGGCATCTGGTTGCTGAATCTCCTGACCTCGGCTGTGAATCCCCCAGTCTGGAGTGGGCCAGGATGAAGTTTGCACCAGGTGAAATGTTTGATTTTTGAGTGTTGCCATTTGTGATGTGTGGTTGTTGGTGTGCATTTTCAGTTTCCAGAGGCTATAATCATCTGAGGTGTTTTCTTTGAGTATTGACTTCGTGATGTGTGAGTAAGTCTGAGTGCACATTCAAGTTAATCATCTGATGTATTTAGTGTATATATCTTTCTGATTTCTTGCAGGACGTCCAGTATTATCTGCTGCTTGAGTTTCATTCATATTATTATCCATGCATTTAACAGTTGCATTTGCCAAGTGTCTTGGTATTTCTTGCATATATCTATATATATATCTATATATATATATATATATATATATATATATATATATATATATATATATATACATATATATATGAGCACTCTTCGCTCACAAGTTTCTCCATGGAAAAAGAACGAACGTAGACCTCTTTGAATAGATTCAGAGTAATTTATTCCTCCTCGCCTGCCATTACACGTTTCAGCCGTCAAAGAGGCCTTGATCACATGACACTGCTCAGATTTTTTTGCTCATTATTTAAAGTGCTAGTGCATAAAAAAAAACCACACACATGATCCGTAATTTATGGACATGGAAAACAGACTTTTTTGTTTCATACTGATGCCGGTAAAATTATACATTGAATATGTTCGACATTTAAGCACAGCTAAATACATTTTGGTAAAATACCCCGTTTTAGCAAGTTCTGTGGCATAATAAATTCAAATATCCACAATTCCAAACATTGAAAATATTTACCAATGACTGTAGAGTACCTGGAAAAATGAAACTTTATAAAAGTATTCAGTTCGTCCATTTCTGAAAAATGTGTGTGTGTGTGAAAAATAAATGTGCTTGCCCAATACCTGTGTGAAATACCGCATAAATGCATCCCCGGATGATACTATCAAATATCAGCATATACATAGGGCATCACCAGAGAATTTTCTTTTTTTTTTCTCTATAGGAAATACTTCTAAGATTAGATTTCTTACATTATAATAATGCATATGTATGATCGGTGTCCATTAACGGTAGAATGCCTAGGAGACATAAATTAGAAAATCTCACTATCTATGTAAATAAGTTACAGTTAAAAGATCCCCTGATCTTTAGTTATTATAGTAGGCCCTTATGTTAAAAGATGTAAAAACAATATTTATTATATATATAAAATCCGAAGGTGCAAAAAAGTGCAAATAGTGCTGTGTTGGTCCATATGGACACCTAGTGCAAAATATAGGAAGGGGGATATGTGCAAAAGATTGCTTTCAAATATGCATAAGAGTTAATGCCCTGGGGGACGAAAAAAAAGGGCTGCTGAATTCCCCGTGTGGTTCATGAGAGAAACTAGATAACTTAAATTATGTTTATATTCTAATAGAATATCCTAAAACTCAATACCATCAGAACAAACGAAAGACACACAATAAAAACTAGATGTCTAAAATTTCATTCTAAAAAGTCTAAGCAAGAATAAATATTTAAGTAAGAACAGTATAAATACTAAAACAATAAGTTATCTTTAAAAAAACATGACCAATATAAATAAATAACATTTCATGATTTCACTTTCTAGATGGGAAATAACAGATCAAAGTCAGGAGGGAGATTAGCAAGGTTTACAAATATGTGTAAAGGTCTTCAGTTGCGTTAAGCCCTCCAGGATATTTAGAATCAAATTCCAGTATATAGTTGGTTTCCAGACGTCTAAGCTTAGCTTCCCTATCACCTCCCCTCTTGGTAATTGGGATAGCCTCGATAACATAGTATTTGAGATGACTGGGGTCACTATCGTGAATAGCTTGAAAGTGTCTGGCAACTGGATAATTTTTATCTTTATTTATGATTGCACGTATATGCTGTAGTATTCTCTTATGGGCAGCCAGCTTGGTGCTACCTATGTACCTAAGTTGACAACTACATTCTAGAACATACACAACGTACTCTGTTCTACATTTTAAGTGTTGCTTGATCTCCCGGATCTTGGACGAGAAAGCTGTTGTGTATGTCTTGACATTGTTGCCAAATTTACAAGCTTTACAAGTGGAACACTTAAAAAAACCTTTTCTGGCAGTAAGCCACATGTCTTTACGGCAATCATCTTGTCTGTTGTTAGCTAGTTTATTTCCCATACTTCTAGTTTTTCTGAAAGTGATCGAAGGGTTGGCAAGCATGTGACTTCCTATTACTGGGTCATCTTGAATAAAATGCCAATTCCGCTTAACTATACTCCTGATTTGTTTTTCATGTTTGGAATACGAAAGAATCAATCTCACAGGTTGGGCGGACGCCAGTAGGTAGTTATAGTTAGGACCTATTCTCCATAGGAAATCTGCAACATTTTATTTGGAATAACTTTGGCGCCCGTTGACGAATCTTTGCGAAATTTTCAAAACTTTTGGCCAGCTCCGGTCCGCTCCTATCCTGAAAGTCTCGGGATGATTTGTGTAGTGGGGGCTGAGAAAAAAGTGGGGTCCCAAAATGTGTTTTCCCCATGCAATTTCCCATAGGACCTTTAGCCGCAGCCACAGCCCAAACTGCTGAACGGAATTACATCAAATTTGGCAGAAAGGTAGATCTTGGTTCAGAGTCGTGCCTTTTGCTTAAATGGTGTAAATCCGTTCAGTAGTTCCTGAGAAAATCAAAAGTAAAATCACATATATATCTGGGCGGAGCCTAACCACACATCTCATCGTGAGATCTGATTGGCTGTCAGCACTTCATCCAAGAAGTGTTGGGAGCCATCTTGGGACCAATATACATGATAGCACCTCATTAAAAAGCATTGCAGTTAATAGAATGTTTTAAGACTTTAGTTACATTATAAATCATTTGTTGATGGTACCATACTCATTTTAGGAATTGTGGTATGTTCTAAGGTGATTTTACCATGTGAAAAAGCCTTCTGATGGGATATCATGAATCATGATTGAGAGAAAATTATTTTCTCATGCTTTTCCCACAGAGATTTGGAAGGTGATCTATAAGCTAAACTGAGAGCATTTTTTCTGTAAATTCACATTATCTTTCTCAGTCATGTGAGAATGAAGTCTGACATTCTCAGAAAAACATGTACATCCAACAAGGGCAGAGACTGTCAGTTGATTCTTTTGTGTTCTACTGCAGCTTCCCAGAGTGTTCCAAAGAACAACTAGAGCGCTAACAGTCCTACTTATGATAAACGTATGGCACACCTGAAGCCATCTTGATTGGAATAAAGTGGTAACTCTTAAAACATGTAATTTAAAAAGGAACAAAATGAGGGGGTTCATTTTGCCATAGAAAGTATGATTAGTGCTGCAGAAAGAAAAAGTAGGGCACATTTTGAGAGACTTCTCAAATCCTCTTCTATTTCATTAAAAAAATTTGACATGCAGACTGAAACATGCACTTTCAATACCAGCAGCAGACTTCCCTGGTGAGCAGTAGCTGTACTACAGTGATCTAATGAGCAACTAGAGTGCTAACATTCTGAATGTATGGCAAATGTGTGACACATCTGAATGCCTTCTTGATGGAATCAAAGTAAAAAACTGAAAGTATTCCTACTGAGACTGTAGTAAATGAGGAAATTAGGAAACTTCATAACAAATAAGTCTCCCAAGATGGCACCAGAGACAAAATAGCCCAAATGTAGCACAAATATCACCCAGATGTAGCCCAAGTATAGCCCAATGACATACTGTCCCAGAGTGTTTTAAAGAACAACTAGAGCACTAACAGTCTTACTTATGACAAAAGTATGGCACACCTAAAGCCATCTTGATTGGAATAAAGTGGTAACACTTACAACATTTAATTTGCAAAGGAACAAAATGAGGGGGTTCATTTTGCCATAGAAATTATGATTGGTGCTGCAGAAAGAAAAATTAGGGCACATTTTGACTTCTGAAATCCACTTCTCTTTCATTAAAAATTCTGACATGCAGACTGAAACATGCACTTTTAATACCAGCAGCAGACTTCCGTGGTTAGCAGTAACTTTACTAGAGTGATCTAATGAGCAACTAGAGTGCTAACATTCAGAATTTATGGCAAATGTGTGACACATCTGAATGCCTTCTTGATGGAACCAAAGTAAAAAACTGAAAGTATTCCTACTGAGGAGACTGCAGTAAATGAGGAAATTAGGAAACTTCATAACAAATAAATCTCCTAAGATGGCCACCAGAGACAAAAGAGCCCAAATGTAGCCCAAATATCACCCAGATGTAGCCCAAGTATAGCCCAGTGACAGAAGTGTGCAAAACACTTATTTTTTGTGTTTTTGCAGTTTTATATAGTGCAGACTTGTCAGGTATTGGAGTGCTTTACATGAGCATTGGTTACATCACACAAGAACAAATTCATTTTGGTTGTAGACATGGGGAGATTAAGTGATTTGACCAGAATCACAGAATGTCGAGCTGAAGCAGAAACTCCAACCTGGTTCCCCAGTTGCAAAGTCTGCAGCTCTGGAAGTAACACCACATCCTCTCCCCTAAGTGCAACATTTAATCAAGTGGTCAACTGGATAAAAAAACATAAAGATAACAAATCATTTAAAAGTGCTTTGTCGCTATATGAAAACTCCGAAAATATGTCCCCATTTTAGTTTTTTAGAGCACTTACCATAATTTTGATGCAAATAAGACCCTCTCATATATGTAATTTCTAAAGGAAATGCTCTAGGTATTACAGTTTTGATTACATCAAGATGACATCAGGCGTTTCACACTTTTGTAATAAATATAGAATGTTAACAATCTAGTTGTTCATTAGGATACTGTTGAGAGGCAGAGGCCAGGGGCACGGACTCTGAAAATTGAAGGCAGGTAGGAGGGTGCAGAGGCAACAATTTGACCACACTGGGCAGGCATGAAGGGCCGTGGCAGCACAACAGACTATGGAGGGCAGTAGAAAGTGGGGCAGGGGCAACAAACCAACAATTCAGGACTGGCAAGAGAGTCTGTGGCAATATAATAGACCATTGTGGGCAGAAGGAAGAGGCAGTGGTAGTACAACCATACATGCCAACAGACCCGATTCGGCCAGGAAAGGTCCAATGTTTTTAAGCTCAAATGGGCTTTATTTGATCTGTCTCCTGTCTACAATCTCATATTTTTCAATGTAACTCAAAGTGGAAAATCAATACCCCAGTTTGTTTTCAAAATCTCTTTCTTACCAAGTTCAAAATGTTCGCAAGTATGGTACATTGGATCATGGAAAACAGGAGGAATTGGGGTAGGGACATGGACTTGGATAACAGAGGACAGGATGGACATGGAGAGGTGCACCAAACTGACCCTGCAGAGCAGGCATCAGGATTTGCAGCAGCACAATACACCACACAGGGCATGCGGGACGGGAGTGCAGCACAACAATCCATAGAAAGCAATAGGGAGGGGACAGGACCATGCACATGGACAACAGAGAACAGAGGGGAAAGAGGCAATGGTAGCTAGCTGACCATAATGGACAGACAGGAGAGAAAGCTGCAGCATAACAGACCATAAAGGGCAGGAGGGATGGATCAGGAGCATTACAATGGAGCAGACAAGCCAGGAGGGAGGGAATAGGGGTCTGCACATGGAAACAGAGGGCTGGGGGCAAGGGGGCAGGGCAGGAGCAGCAAGATGGCCATGGAGGTCAGGCAGGATGGGCACTAGAAGCAAGACACACCATGGAGAGCAACAGTGAGATTATGATGGCATACACACAAACCATGGAGGGAAGGTGGGAGGGGGTCAGGGGCCGCTAGCTGACCACACAGGGAAGGTGGGAGGGGCCGTGGCTGCACAGAAGACCATGCATGGCAAGCGGGAGGGTTAGTGGCAGCACAATGGCTATGATGGGCAAGAAGGAGGGTGCAGGGGCATGCACAAAGGACCATGGAGGATAGAAGGGAGGGTCAGGACCTGGGCACAGACAATAGAGTTCAGGGGAAGGGGCCTCACAACAGACCGCGCGGGGCAGGCAGGAGGAGCAGTTGCAGCACAACAGACCAGGGAGGGCAGAAGGGTGTGGCAGTAAAATGGACCATGGAGGACAGGAGGAAGGGGATAGGGGCATGGCATGTGGACATGCAAGGTGGAGGTGGCAGGGACAGGTTACAGTCATCTGACAATGCTAGGCAGGTGGGAGGGGAGGGGCAGCTCAACAGAACTCTCTGAGTAGATAGGAGTGGCAGGTCCATGGAACATGGTGGGCAAAAAGGATGGAGCAGAGGCATGCACAAAGACATCGGAGGGCAGGGGGAAGGAGAATAGGGGCAGCAAGCTAAGCACAGAGGCTAAGAAGAAGGTCAATGATAGGGCACAGAATTGGGCAATGGAGGGCAGGAGGAGTGGACTGGTACATCATGCTAAATGGAGGGCAGTGGCAGCACATCAGACCATGCATGGCAGGAGGGAGGAGGCTAGTCCTTGGATTCAGACAACAGAGGATAGGGAGGAGGGGGATGGGGAAGCAAGCAAGCTGTTCAGAGAAGGTGGGTATAAGGAACTTTATTGTTTTTAAAATGTGTCTCTGTGCGAACTACTTAAAATATGAACAAGTATGCAGCATAATCTCACTTTTATTCAGGAAGAAGAGGACGTTTGTGACTGTGACTCCGGGATCACTTGGCAGAAACACCCCCTGACCCTCCACCCCCCATCGCAAAAATGTAATGCCCGTGAAAAGGGTAGGTGAGCGCAGTGTTATATAGAACATAGTCCTGAGAGCATGATTGAAAATGAAAACTAGATATAGTGTATGGTATAAACTATGCACCAAAAAGTGTGATATAAGATGAACCGGGGCGTGAAATATAATATGCAATACATTGTGCGCAATGACCGATTCATTGGAGAGTGCGAGATAGCACAGGCACTAGCGCGTGCTATGCGATATGCGCCTTGGAGTGTAAAATGCACAGGGCAGTGTTGTGTAACCTAACTAGTCTCTAAAGTTGTAATATAAAATATGTGCTGGGGAGTGTAACGTTGCATATGCACTGTGACAAAGATATAGATCCCAGATTGTAATATGTATGGCATAGCGCTGTGCGTTATAACATAGGCATCGAGGAAGGCACGTTAGATGGGGCAATATAACCCGTGCGAAGGCAAGTGTTGCATGACATATTCACGGGGTGGTGTTACAGTGCACATGGGCTAGAGAGTGTCATAGCATACACACTAGCTGGTGGAATACAACACAGAGGTGTGAGGCAATCGGCGGGCACTGGTGGGTGTAACACAGCATTGGGCTCAGCCAGGAGCACGCTGTGACTCTCAAGTGAGGTTCGTCTCCTTTCCAGAGAGTAAAATAAAAAGTATTACACATCCGGCGGTGGATGTGTTTTTTATTAACCGTGAGGGGGGTTTCTTGCATAGTTTGGTCGAATTTTTGTCGAATCCCCTTTGAATGGCTTGGTGTGCATGTGTATTAAATGTGCCCGTCAATAGCTACCCATGTTTGTATAAATAAACGACAAGGGTGTCTACTTGGAGAGTACCCACCGGCGGGGGTGCCGGGATTAGTCACAGTAGGGCGTCAGACACGTCAGAGCTTCACTAGCGGTGTATATACATTCCATGTGGATTCATTGTATGCATAGTCACCTTTTAATGAATATCATGCAAATCGTCATGGTGATAGGTACGTACGGTTTGTCCAGCATGTCCTAGGTGTTTCTATAAATATATATATTTTTTAAATATTAAAAAACAAAGGCCGGCCCGGGGGATGGGATCTCCGGGGCCATAAGTGGCCTGAGGAGGGGACAACGCAGCCCCCCTCCTAAAGATTTTTTTTTTTTAAAAAGGCCATGCCCCGGGTGTTGGGGTCCCCGGGGCAGATTAAGACTTTGGGAGGGGGGCCACGCGGCCCCCTACCAGTTTTTTTTTCTCCAAAAAACAAAATTAGGGGGCAGGGCCTGGGGGATGGGGTCCCCAGGGCCAAAAAATTAGAAAAATAAGGGGGGGCCACACAGCCCCCTTCTTAACATAAATAAATAAATAAATAAAAGACCGGCATCGCGCCGGAGGCCACGCCCCCTCCTTGCAGCACTCTGCAAACTCACCCCCTGGCAAGTTGTAAGTTGGGGAATTAATTCCCCTTCAATATTGAGGGTCCCTGAGGGGCAACTAGCCCAAGAGGTATCTCCAGTATGTGCCAGGGAGCTGCGTTGCAGAGAGGTGTTCTGAGGCCTCGCCCCTTTTTACACCTCTCTGCAACGCAGCTCTGTGGCGCTTACTGGAGGTACCTAGTGGGCTAGTTTGACCCTAGGGACCCTTAGGATTCAAGGGGACTTAATCTCTCAACTTAGAATGGCCACAGGGCGCGTTAACACAGTGGTGAAGGGAGGGGACGGGGCCTGAGGTGATGTGTGCAAACACGCCCTGTGGCGCGTTTTAAGTTGGGAAAATAATTCCCTTTCAATCATGAGGGACCCTGGGGGCCAACTAGCCCACCAGGTGATTCCAGTAAGCGCCACTGCGCTGCGTTGCAGAGAGGTGGTGCAGGCCGTGCCCCTTTTTACACCTCTCTGCAATGGCGCTTACTGGACATACCTAGTGGGCTATTTTGCCCCTAGGGACTCTCAGGATTCAAGGGGACTTAATCCCCCAACTTAAAACGGCCACAGGGTGTGTTTACACAGTGGGGAAGGGAGGGGACGGGCCCTGAGGTGATGTGTGCAAACACGCCCTATGGCGCATTTTAAGTTGGGGAAATAATTCCCCTTTAATCCTGAGGTCCCCTGGGGGCTAACTAGCCCACCAGGTGCTTCCAGATGCTTCCAGTAAGCGCCACTGCGCTGCGTTGCATAGAGGTGGTCCAGGCCGTGTCACTTTTTACACCTCTCTGCAACGCAGCTCTTTGGCGCTTACCTGGGCTAGTTGGACCCTAGAGACCCTCAGGATTCAAATGAACTTAACCTCCCAACTAAAAACGGCCACAGGGCGTGTTTACACAGTGGTGAAGGGAGGGGACACGGCCTGAGTTACCGTGTGCAAACACGCCCTGTGGTGCATTTAAAGTTGGGGAAATAATTCACCTTCAATCCTGAGGGACCCTGGGGGCCAACTAGCCCACCAGGTGCTTCCAGTTAGCGCCACTGCGCTGCGTTGCAGAGAGGTGGTTTAGGCTGTGCCCCTTTTTACATCTCTCTGCAACGCAGCTCTGTGGCGCTTACTGGAGGTACCTAGTGGGCTAATTGGACCCTAGGGACCCTCAGGATTCAAGGGGACTTAATCTCCCAACTTAAAACGGCCACAGGGCGTGTTTACACAGTGGGGAAGGGAGGTGACGGGGCCTGAGGTGACGTGTGCAAATACGCCCTGTGGCGCGTTTTAAGAGGTAGTTTTAATCCCCCTGCCCTATTATATACTAGGGGCTTACAGAGGAGGTCATGCTAATCACAGGGGACCCCAAAGCATAGTGTTCCCTAGTGAATGTAGGTGTTTTCACTGTATTCTAAGTGTCTTTTAACATAGCACTGGCTCTAGGACTGGTTAGTCAGACACAGTTACCACCAGTATCCGTCTGAAAAAGTTGAGGGTACAGGATGATTTTGCAACAAGGCTTTTTTCTGATCTTCTGTTTGTTCTTTCTGCACGTTATCCTTCTTCCTGCACTTTTCTTCGTCTTTGAGGACTTCTGTTGCTTCTTTCTGCATTTCTTTTTTTTTCTTTCTGTGCGTTTTTCTTCTTTTTTCACATGTCCTTTCTCTGTAGGCATAGTTAGAAATTAGCATTTAAAAAACCTTTGAAATTCACTGAAAAAACTATAGGTTTCAGGCACGCTATAGTTAGGAATTAGCATTTAAAAAACCTTTGAAATTCACTGAAAAAACCATAGGTTTCAGGGGCGTTATAGTTAGCTGGACTTTTCACTCATACAAAACCATTGAAATTCCTCCGTTATAGTTAGTTCAGCTAACTATAACTTGCGTGCCCGCTGCTGATGACGTCACATATTACATCACTCATGACATGATCAGTGACATCACTCATGACATCTCAAATGACATCACTGACATATATATATATGTATATATTCACTGGAAAAACCATAACGTCCCTGAAACCTATGGTTTTTTCATTGAATTTCTAAGGTTTCTAAGGTTTTTTAAATGCTAATTTCTAACTATGCCTACTGAGGTAGGACATGTGCAGAAAAAGGAAGAAAGGGTCAGAAAGAGAAAGAGAAATTCAGAAAGAGGCAACATAAGTCCAGAAAGATGAAGAAAAGTGCAGAAAGAAGCAAGAGATATGCAGAGGCCTTGCTGCAAAGTCATCTTGTGCCCCCAAATTTTGCTGACTGGTACTGGTGGTAACTGACTCTGATTAACCAGGTCCAGAGCCAGTACTCTGCAGAAAGACACTTAGAATACAGTGAAAAAACCTGCATACACTACGGTACACTATGGGTTGGGGTACCCCTGTGATTCGCATGACCTCCCCTGTAAGGCCCTAGTACATAATAGGGCAGGGGGTTTAAAACTACTTTTAAGTCAGAGATGCAGAAAGAGGCAAGAGAAGTCCAGAAAGAAGCAACAGAGGTGCCAAAAGAGGCAAGAGAGGTGCAGAAAGAAGCAAGTGAAGTACAGAAAGAAGCAAGAGCAGTGCAGAAAGAATCAACAGAGGTGCAAACAAAGACAAGAGGGTGCAGAAAGAGGTAAGCAAGGTGCACAAAGATGCAAGAGAGGTACAGAAAGAGGCAGGAGGGGTACAGAAAGAAGGAAGAGAAGTGCAGAAAGAGGCAAGAGAATTGCTGAAAGAAACAACAGAGGTGTAGAAAGAAGCAAGAGAAGTGCAGAAGGAACCAGCAGAGGTGCAAAAAGAGGCAAGAGGGGTGTAGAAAAAGGTGGGAGAGGTGCACAAAGAGGCATGACAGGTACAGAAAGAGGCAGGAGGGGTGCAAAAAGAAGAAAGAGAAATGCAGAAAGAAGCAACAGAGACGCTGGAAGAGGCACAAAGGGTGCAGAAAGAGCAAAAGAAGTGCAGATAGAAGCAACAGTGGTACAGAAAGAGGCAAGAGAGGTGCAGAAAGAAGCAAGTGAAGTACAGAAAGAAGCAACAGAGGTGCCGAAAGAGGCAAAAGAGGTGCAGAAAGAAGCAAGTAAAGTGCAGAAGGAACCAACAGAGGTGGAAAAAGGGGCAAGAGGGGTGCAGAAAAAGGTAGGAGAGGTGCACAAAGAGGCAAGAGAGGTACAGAAAGAGGCAGGAGGGGTGCAGAAAGAAGGAAGAGAAGTACAGAAAGAGGCAAGAGAATTGCTGAAAGAAGCAACAAAGGTGTAGAAAGAAGCAAGAGAAGTGCAGAAAGAAGGAACAGAGGTGCACAAAGAAGGGTACAAAAAGATGGAAGAGAGGTGTAGAAAGAGGCAAGAGAGTTGCACAAAGAGGGAAGAAGGGTACAGAAAGAGGCAAGAGTGGTACAGAAACAGGCAGGAGGGGTGCAGAAAGAAGGAAGAGAAGTGCAGAAAGAAGCAACAGAGGTCCTCAACGAGGCAAGAGAGGTGCAGGTAGAAAGAAGGAAGAGATTTTCAAAAAGAAGCAACAGAAGTGCAGAAAGAGTGAAGAGGGGTACAGAAAAAGGTAGGAGAGGTGCACAAAGAGGCAAGAGAGGTACAGAAAGAGGCAGGAGGGGTGCAGAAAGAAGGAAGAGTAGTGCAGAAAGAAGCAACAGAGGTACAGAAAGAGGAAAGAGAGGTGCAGGCAGAAAGAAGGAAGAGAAGTGCAGAAAGAAGCAACAGAAGTGCAGAAAGAAGCAACAGACATGCAGAAAGGCGGAAGAGGGGTGGAGAAAGAGGCAAGATGGGTGCAGAAAGAAGCAAGAGAGGTGCAGAAAGAAACAAAAGAAGTGCAGAGAGAAGGAACAGAGGTACAGAAAGGGGCAAAAGGGGTGCAGAAAAAGGTAAGAGGGGTGCAGAAAGAGGCAAGAGAGGTGCAAAAAGAGGGAAGAAGGGTGCAGAAAGAGGCAAGAGGGTTACAGAAAGAACCAAGTGAGATGCAGAAAGAGGCAACAGAGGTGCAGAAAGGGGCAAGAGAGGTGCAGAAAGTAGAAGAGATGTACAGAAAGAGGCAAGAGAAGTACAGAAAAAGAAATGTGTAGAAAGAAGCAACAGAAATACAGAAAGAGGCAAGAGAGGTGCAGAAAGAAGCAAGAGTGGCTTGTACACCATTAGTGCCAATTTAACACCCACATTTAGCAATAAGTAACAGGTGACCATTCTAGGTTTGCAAAGGGCCTTGCACTACGCTGTAACACTTGTCGCTGCATTGTTGTTAATGTTTGAGTAGTTTGAGCTAGAAACAAGGCTTTTTTTGTTCAAATCTGCAGATTAGGGAGCAGATGATGGATTATGTGGCTAATGCGGAAAATGTATAATTGTGCGAAAGTCGGTGCAGCCAAACAGTCGCATAATTGCAGTGGCCCTGCTCATACCTCTGACTAGGTCCACAAGTGCTTCTCAGTGATTCCTTCTTTTTTGTCTCATTGAGTTCATAGTTGCACTTCTATGGAAACGAGGAAAACTAAACCTGATGTTACCACTCCACAACACAGACTACCATACCACATACTTTCTATCCACATAATTTCACTGAACAACATACCACATAATTCCACTACACACAAAGTACATCCACTCCACTCCAAAAAACATTAGTAAAAAACTTTTACATTTACAACGCCAATAGCTCTAACTCTCGCAAATGCAAAACCTATTACATTTCAAATGCTTCTTTAACTAGTAGTCGCGTTTGCAAAGTGGTGGAGAAAGGGGGCTGGGCTTCCGACCAGTGCTCAGGAATTCCGCTGCATAGGACTCACAGGAGGAACAAGGAGGGCTTCTTGGCTCCCAAAGTCCCTCAGGAGTAAAGTGGACTTCATCCCCCATCCCGTAGTCTGCCAGGAGGCGCGTTTGCAGAGTGGTGGAGAAAGGGGGTGTGGCCTCCAAAGACGTCTTAGCAATCTCACTGTGTAAGACTTAGTGGAGGTAACAAGAGGGGTAGTTGGCCCCCAAATACATCCTTGGGGGTGAACTACCCCTCCTATTACCTCCAATAAGTCCCACACAGCAGGATTGCTAAGTTCTCATAGCAGACCACGCCCCCTTTGCCTACCACTCTGCAAACAAGCTCCCTGGCACGCTCTTGGATGGGGATTGAAGTCCCCTTCACTGCTGGGGGTCCTTAGGGACCAACTAGCCTACCTCTTACCTAAAGTAAGCCCCACACAGTGGGATTGCTGAGAGGTGGACACAGGCCACACCCCCTTTCTCTACCACTCTGCAAACACACCTCCTGGCGCGGTCTGGGTTGGGGGATTGAGTCCCCTTGCCTCCTGAAGGTCCCTGGGGACCAACTAGCCCACCAGGTACCTCCAGTAAGCCCCACACAGCTGAATTGCTGAGAGTGGTTGGAGGCCACTCCCCCTTTTAACACCACTCTGCAAACGTAATATATAAGGAGCCTGCCACAAGGTTTGGGGATTAACAGGGGATCACCATAGGTGCCCCCTTGGCCCCCAACCGGGGGCCTGCTAGAGGCCCCCAAACACGCTTTCCCACAGGGTTTTCCATGTGAGAAAGGCCAGCATGGAAACCCTGCCATAAACTGTGCATCATAATGTGGATGGCCCGTCAGAAGCCAGCCGGAATGACCAGGGTCAGTTATATAGATTCCGCGTTATCGGAATCCCTCTTTTGCAATTGTTGCCGCGCACTCTTGATATTTGTCCATGTAGGATATATATAATGGACGTCGCCCAGTTACTGGTGTATCCTGAATAGCGGCCGAACAAGGTAAGTATTGGCATTAGTCTGTCGACTGTGAAGACGGGGTCCATCACGTAGTGCAGAATGTCATATGCATAAAGAGATATTTTGTCCTCCCAGCATACGGTCCAACACAGGCCTCGGACCAGTGGGTCCCGTCTGAATTTGAATTGAATTTGAATTTAAAAACATTTCTATAGCGCACTTTTACCATGCGGTTTCTTGGCGCTGTTAGATTGTGAGAAGCAGGCAGGAGCAGAGGGGAATTTAAGCATTGTAGGCTCGGGGAAAAAGAAAAGTTTTAAGACCCTTCCGGAACTCAATGTAGGAAGATGACATCCGGAGTTCCGGGGGGAGGGAGTTCCAAAATGCAGGAGCAAGCACTGCGAATTTCGTACCGCCAGTCTTTTTCTTGCTGAAGCGGGGGATGGTTAACAAAGCCTGATGAGTAGACCTAAGCTCTCGTCCAGGTATGTAGGGGGTGATGGCAGAACAGATAAATTCCGGGGCAGTGCCTGTTTTAGCCTGGAAAGTGGTGCAGCCAAGCTTGAACAGAGCACGCTCTTTCACCGGCAGCCAGTGCAAGGCCTGCAATAGGGGAGTAGCTCTATGGTATTTAGGCAGGCCGTGAATCAGGCGGGCAGCCTGATTCTGCACTAGCTGCAAACGGCGAATGGCGTAGGCTGACCCAGGCCACCAAAGGTTCCAATATTAGGGTGAAGATTAATGGCAAAAGTGGGCAACTCTGCCTGGTACCATGTTGGAGTCTGAATTCCCGGGATGTCCCCCATTTACTTTGACGTGTGCTAATGGTTCTGCGTACAAGAGCTTTATACATGCTGTAAAGCGCGGGCCAAAACCCAGCCTGACTAACACCTCCAACACATATGTTCCTTCAACCATGTCGAACGCCATTCTGGTGTCAAGCAAGAGTGGCAGGGCATCCTCCTGAAAATTGTCGACCGTGTTAAGTATTCCATGTAGGTGCCGTAAGTTAAGAGTGGTACTTCTACCTAGAATAGAGTCAGATTGAACTGGGTGAACCAGGGTTGTGTTTACCTAAATCACTCTGGAGGTCAGCACATTAGCTAGCATGTAATTTCGGGATTTAAAAGCAAGATTGGCCAATATGAGGCACAGTCATCTGGTGGTTTACCATCTTTGTGTATAATGACAATAGCAGCCAGCCTTTGGTCTCTAGGGAGCAAGCTCAGTTGTTGACTCTCTTTAAATATACATAGCAGGTGAGGGGCCAGTTTGGAGGCTGTTAGTTTGTAGAGTTCAATTGGCACACCGTTGGGGCCAACAGCTTTACCCGAGTCTAAGTCACATATCACATGTATTATTTCTTCCTCGGTGAGCTCCTCTTCCAGGAGAGCTCTATCCAGGCTTGAGAGGCTTAGAAGCCAGATGTCAGCCAGTAGTTCTCGGGACTCCACCACCATAGTGTTCATAGCTGGGTAGTATAACTGTGTATTGTAGGTGGCAGAGGAGCCTGCCACACTCTCTCTTGCCCACACACCAGTGGGAGTATGTGTCTCCAACACCCCATGGCCAGCCTGTTCCCACTTGGTCAGCCAGGCTAGAAGGTTTCCAGCCATATTCCCAACCTCGTAGAGGTGATGCTACGTTGCTGTAGGCTTGTCCTAGCTGCATCTGTCTCTGTGTCCCTATCCTCTTTTTGTTTCAGGCCCAGGGTGTGTTTGGGTTTTGTGTGCCTTCTGCTCGGTAAGTTTAGTTACCAACTTGTGAATCTCTCACTCGCACGTCTCCGGCATGGCCCTCTCGTCCCTTTCGTAACCAAACACCAGGGAGAGGCCCTGTCCTTTCAACACCGCTTTGTGCACGGAGTCAACTGAGGACTCATTATTCAAAATATTGTTCCACCATCTCTAGGAGGCCCTCTCTGACCTGGGGTATTTTGAGGAACCTGGGAAAGTGTATACTCTCAGTGGTCTAGTCTTCTATGGAGGCCAAAGACCGTTCACATTGGGGAGTGATCAGTAATGTCTCTGGCTACGTGCGGGACCTCAGGGAAATTAGGAAGTTGGTGTGCCAGGGTGAGGAAATAGTCGATCCAAGAAAGACTGCCATGGGCACCGGAGTAAATTGTGTGGTGTTGTGTTGTAGGATTATTAGCATGCCACATGTCTATTAGTCCAAGAGCTGAGAGGAAGTCAGCCAGGGGCGGTGAGAAGACGCCATCTGTCTGGGGGCCCAGTTTTCTCTATCATCACAAAGTGCCATATTGAAATCTTCCCCTATCAGTAACTTACCCATCTGGCATATGCGGCAAAAGTGCACTCAATTATGGAAACCGGGTTTTATGCAGCCGCAGGGGGTCATAAATAGCGATGATATTGATTGTCGTGCCCTCACAACTCCCAGCCATACCTCCTATTTGTGTCAGGCCCAATGTGTTGGATAGTGTGCTGTAGCGCCTTCCTCATTAAGATCCCCACTCCTCTAGAGCTGGTAGTGTAGCCCACATGGGTGACCATTTTGTATCCCCACCTGTCTAGTACTTGACAAGCTTTTCCCATGAGGTGTATTTCCTGGAGAAGGATGACATCTGGGGAATGGCGTTTTATATATTGCTTTACTACCCCTCTTTTGATCTTGTCTCCCAGGTCATTAACATTCCATGACAAAAACCTGATGGCCGACATATCCTTGCTATTGGCCATTGTAGCGAGTGGGTTGAGGGTTCCCTTCCACACTGGCACTGTCAGGAGACCGGGTAGGGACCCAGTGTTGAGCACGGTGGAGCAGTGTCAGTGTCAGTGTGTCGCAAAAAAAATGGTAGTCTCTAAAACATACTTCAGTAACAAACAAAATCCCCGATAAAATCCCCACTCCCTGCCTCCCTGCATACCACACTTTAAACTGCCGCCCCCGGCTAACATTGCAGAGTGCCTGTCGCCCCAAACCAGTAGTTAAACAACAGGTAACAGTGATGAATACCAAAAGGCCCCCCATCCACCCCGAAAACTATTGCATATTTATTACTAATGTTCTCTGTCTTCATTCATGACCACTTCGCCTCCGGCTGCAGCAGCAACAGTTAGTAAAACATTTAGCAACAGTTCACTTTTGCCACCTGTAAAGGTGAGTACAACTATAGGATTGCTAACCTCACCCAGCATCTTAAACCAGTCTTTGTGTGGTTCTTTTTGAGATGTTGATTGAATTGTCTGGTGTTGTGGCGATTTTGATCCTAACTCGGATTATCTGTGTCCTGGCTTTGGTCCCGGGCACCCTTGTTGTGTCAATGCCATTGGGATTGGGATCAGGGTCTGACTCCTCCAGCCAGTCTCCAGCTGTGTAAACAGTCCTAAGCTGCTTCTGAAGTTGTGAAGTGCCAGGTTTTCCCATCTACTACTATTCTTAACTGTGCTGGAAACATTATACAGTATTTCGGCTCATGTTCCCTAGTGTCTTTTTTAACCTTAATGGAGCTGCGGTGCAGCTTCTGGACATGGAGCGTAAAGTCCAGGAAGAAGGTGATGGTGGCATTGTCGAACTTGACCCGTGGGGCTCCTTGGGCTGTTTGTAAAATTATATCCTGGTCTCGATAATTAAAGATGCGAGCTATGATTGGACGAGGTGGCATGCCCAATTTTGTCTGGGCGCCCGAGATCCTGTGAGCGCCCTCTACTGAGAAGTAGTTTGAGAGGCTTCGGAGTTGAAGCTGTTTGAGTATGGGGTCTTCTACGAAGAGGTGCACTGTGGCCCTTCCGTTCTTTCCGGGACCCCGATTATTCAGATGCTGTTTTGTTTTGAGCAGTCCTCAAAATCTTCCAACTTCGTCCCCAGGACATCAGTGGTTGTACACAGTTTCTTGAATTGTCTCTTCAAGGTTGCATTCTCGACTTTGAGGGTCCTGAATGAGTCTTCTGCATCTTTCATTGTTTGCAGTGGTCTTTGCCGACGCCAGCCAAGGGATGGTCTCTGTCAAGGACCTATCCTGCGGCCTGTCGCTTCTCCCTCCGGCAATTTGGGCTTCCTCTCAGGTCGGCTGCAAGTCTTTGTGCTCTTGGACTCCCAAGGCAGTTGTGGAGTGCCGGTGATCTGAATGCAGATACAGTGTCAGTCCAGAAACCTGATTATCATTAAAAATTAACTCAACACATTTTTGGGTTCATCAATCTAACTTGTGCGATAATTATTATAAATGCCATTTAAAACACTGTAGGGTAACATACCTATATTAAAGATGTTTCGTTCACAGTTCAATCATGATTGTAACTTGCAGTGATATATGAATCTGCCCACGAGTTTGTGTCTGAATATCTGAAAGACAAGGGCCTGCACTAGAAGTGTTTTCAAAATACTGACATATTTTCTTTAAGTGGGGAAATGTTTATTAAAATCACAGAGAACAAACAATTCACATCCTAATAATATGCTAAACATATCTGGCATGCTCAATTATAATGTATCGTTTTGCAGGCTCTTGAACAGGTTGGATAAATATAAAAACAGTTCATATTGTGAGGTGATTAATGTAACAAGCAGATGTTACACAATTTCTTTTTAGATTTTCATTAGAAAAAAAACCCAGACATAATTACATATTAACTATTGATAAAACAAATTGAAAATCGCATCTTGTGAGAAATGAGATCTCTGGTTGGCTAAGGCTTGCGCCAAAGCCAGGCAGAGACCACCAGTCTAGTCAGGGCAAGGGAGTTACACGCCAAAGATAACCCCTGCCCACCCCCTTGGTAGCTTGGCACGAGCAGTCAGGCTTATCCCGGAGGCAATGTGTAAAGCATTTGCGCAACACGCAGCAACACCATATTAGGCACACCACAAAAGGAACTCCACACAAAGTTATATCAAAAATAGCCTTTGTATTATCATGAAACACATTAGAATAGTAATCACACAATATACACTGTGCCAACTGGCACTGGGCAATATTTACAGGGGATAACATACACATGACAGGGCCACTTGGACCACTGTCTGAAACAACACTTAATAAAGATAGTAAATGTAGAACATGTAATAAACGTAGAACACAACCAGTAATTACTAGCAAACACTGTACTCAGCATCATCCTGTAACACAAACCATATTATGCACAGTATCACCTTAGGCGTGAAATACATTCTGCGCCAACCTCATAAGCATAAACCCATTATGCAATCTTCTCATAAGTCTAAACGCATTAGACCATAACCTCCTAAGCATAACTCACATTAGGAAATAATCTCACTAGCATACACCACAGTAGGCAAATAACTTAATACCTACATCATAGTAGAGAATAACTCAAACATAACACAGTGTGCAAACCCTCATAATCAGAAAACCACATTAGAGGCATAAAACAGGGTGCGTAAATCATAGCATATAAATCACATTTCCTAGCACCACATAAATCACCTTAGGGCCTGGCTCCCTACAATCCTAACAGTCCCCTGGGCCAACTGGCCTTCTCAAAGGGGCTCAAATGCCCTGTGTCTCAAAGTCAGGGCAGCTGCCAGGGCAGCAACATCAAAAAGTGCGCAATTGCGGTGGCACCACTGTGCCTCCTGGGTCCCCACTGGGACTTGTAAGCAACTGGCCTAAATGTTGCAACTGCCGCCAATTGCGGTGCAGCTGTGCAGAGACTGTGACCACTGACATTCACTGTGCCCCCACTGGGGCTTTCTCTAACAAAATGTGACCCAACGTTGCAGCTGCCCGTAGTCAGGGCGGTGCAGCTGTAGAAATGAGGCTTGGGCACCACGGTGCCGGTGGAGCCCCCAATCTGGGATTCTCTGAACAAATTATGCCTATCGTTGCAGCTGCGCCACTCTGGGGCAGTGCAGCTGGGGATAAACAATGAGTCCCTGGAACGTTGGGGCCCCGCTCTGGGGCTATGTAAGACAAGTTGCCCCCAAGAAGAAAAATAGGCGCAGGCACTACACGTGCCTCAGGGAGCCCTAACACGGCTCCTCTGGTGCTCCCTTTGACAGGGGGGAGGCACGAACCATAAGAAAAGTGAAGCCCCACTCACCGGGGCCGTCGCGGTACTCGGTGGAGGATCGCCTCTCGACATCTGCGGGGCTCTCGGGATTCTCATCTTGGGAACACACAGGGCTCCCACCACACAAGGGAGCCCTGCTCAGGCAGTTTCCTTTCGATGCGGTGGGGGCAGGCACCGACAATGTGCCTCGGGCCCCCTCTGCTGCAAAACACCACACTGCTGCTGCCCGCGGGGTTCTCCCTCACGCAGGGGAGCTCAGCTTATTCACCGGCCGCAGCTTCCGCCCCAGAGGGCGCGTAGCTCCAACTCCGGTCAGGCGGCTCCTGCCTGACTTCCGGGTCGCCGCGGGCAGCGCGGTAGCCCGCTTCGGCAATCTCCTTGATTCCATGCCAATGCAGGGTGGGCTCCTGCTTTTCTTCTGCACACAGGGGGCTCCCCACGCCGGGGGTCCCCTCGAGGGCCACACAGCAGCGGGTGGGCACCCGCCCCCAGAATAAACATAAAGCGGCCATGCGTGTTGGGCACCCGACATTAAAAATAGCGTGAGAGCGAGGTGGGCACCCGCTCTCCCAAATAAAATCAACAATGCGGGGTAGGCTCCCGCTTAGTCACGAGATGCGTGGGGGAATCTCTATGCCGGGATTCCCCAGGCACCCACGATGCAGCCCAGCGCTGCAGAGACCAGCTCCCTCCAGTAGCACATAGCCAAGCACTCACGAGGCGCTACAATCCTGGATCTGGAGAGAAAAAGGTCCAGGCAAAAGTTTCAGGGGCATAGCTGGGCACAGGGAGGCCAGCACACAGGGCCCTCCAGCAGGGAGGCAGCCTCCATGGCGGTTCCTCCTGGACCCCAGCAGCAGCAAGCCCCCTCCGCCAGGAACAGCATGCCAAAACAGACTGAATATTTTCATGGGGTCACAGCCCCTATATTTATACTTCATAATCCTTTGTCTCAAGTGCAGGGCATGGGGGAACCAGACGCAACTGGGGGCGGAGCCAGCATTCACTAGGGCAGGCACCATCCTATTCAGAGTCAGGGGATTACCCCTCCCACTACTCTTAGCCCAGGTGTCCTATTCAGCCTAGCGCTGAATCACCCTGCCCCTCCTGGAGCCACCCACACCTCTCAGCTCCTGTCACTCACAAGCCAGACATGCAATTCACATCAGGCAGGCAGACACATAGCACACAGAAATGCCAACTTCTAAAAGTGGCATTTCTCCACCAGTCACCATAAATCTGCACACACCATTGCACAGCATTTATCCTCATGAGTTCAAACATACTAAACTCGACCCTGCACTCCTCTCATACCAGGAATTACCATGGACACACTTATCCCCCATGCATTCCTATGGGAGGGCAGGCCCATCTCACCACACATACACAGAGAGCGCACGCACTTTACACTGAACCACAGTGCTAAAGTGCCTAGAGGCCTAAAACCACTACCACCATGTCAGGTAAGGCAAAAAGTTCAGGGGTGAACCTGCCCAAAAGGGCCAAGTCCAACACATCCAAAACATTTTATAGCAAGTAGGGTACAATTACATGTAAAGAAAACTAAATATGTGTATGGTGGTTGCTTGCACCACATGCTGTTTAATTGAACACATGACAGCATTGTGCCTTTTCACACAGTTCTGCCAAGCTCAAAACATACAGTTCAGAATTGGAATCATTAAAATCCTTTCAAATTGTGCACTATGTACGAAGGGCTGGGAAGCAAAACCTTTAATCATCGAGTTGCTGCTATTGCAAACTTTTGCAGTTACAGCAGAAATAACAAGCAACACAAAAAATAATAATAATTAATCTGATTGTGAGTAACGTAATCCAGTACTCATGTAAAGCACCCCAAAACTCTCAGCCTGATTTCGCCCTATATAAAAATTTATGTGGAGCGAGGTGGGGGTGAAGAACCAAAGAAGGGGAAGCGGAATGGGAGGAGACGGCCTACAAACACACACAGTATTAGGAGAAGTGAAAGCATTTCTCCTTTTTAACGCCCGCTTCATAGTGGCTTTAACTTTTGGTGCCAAACCCTGTCTACTATTGTTTGTGCATAGGGTTTCACGTCAAAAACCATGGGTGGTTGCATGGGAATGACCATGTACCACCAATGGAACGCCCCCTTGGCACAGAGTAACCGCAATGCCTTGCTTTGCGTTGCTATGAGGAATCTTTCCAGCACAACACAAGTTCTGCACTGGAAGGTAAATAAAAAATAAAAAAAAATGTGTGCAGGTTTTTTTCACTTTGGTGACACAGACACAGCGCAAAATGTTTGTTTATCTGGGCCGTATTGTCAGACACTAAGCATTAAGCATTCATAGGAATGGTTGTATCAGTTTGGATGAAAACCCAGCTCAAACAATGGAACATATGTACAAGACCCTATCGCCACGGGAACATCACTTTTTGTGACGTTCCTGTTGCGATAGGGGCCTTGCCTTATGTATAAGGCAACGTTAAGCCACTTGACGTGGCTTAACGCAGCCTTGTACATAAGTCACCCTTTCATGCTATGGTTAGCATGAAAGGGGCGTGCAGTGGGTGTTGTGGTGGGTGTTCCACCGCAACACACATTGTATTTGACGCTCTCCCCTATGTACAAGGGTGGCATACATAGGAGGCAGCACCAAAACTAAGACCAGGCAAATCCTGGTCTTAAGTTGGCAAAACACCCTCCCATAATTCTGATGACAACAACACGAGGCTCACCACTGCAGTGACTGCCTCAGACTCTCCTCTGGGACAGAACAACCAATACCACCACCCTGGAGCCACCACATGCCACCACACTCAGCAATTGGTTCCCCTCCTATGTAGCACACCCCTGTAGCGACTTTATAGATGCTTAGAGCTGCCACTGGTGCCCACCTTTATCCTTCCAACTGGGCATCTAGGACTGAGAGTACACTCCTTAAGACCCCTGCCGCCATCCTCATGCGGCTGACTGGGGGCCTGCACTGCCTGCTCCTTGGGCGGTGTCCCCAGCTCCCCACCCTTCAGGGTCTGGGTGTAACCCACATATTGCTGCACGCTCGGTTCTGCTTTCATCGGGCAGTACACACGGGGACCCCCAACTGCCACTCCCCTTGTGGCATTGTGGTACGGCAAGGGCCGCAAAGATCCTAAACAGAAGACCCTTCCCTTTGAAAAACTTGTGAATCCAAAACGTTGCTGCAAGAGATGAGAGCGGGCTTCAGAGCCCTAGACAGTCGATTTGACACCCTCGACAGATGTCTCCCAGACCTGGGTGATAAAATTCAGGTTCATGACCGACGCCTGGATGTCGCGGAAGCCCGCATATCAGACATCGAGGATGTCAGTGCACAGTCCCTCAAAGACTGAAGCGTGTGGAACGCATTCTCAAAGAAGTGGCAATTAAAAACGAAGATCTCGAAGCGTGCAGTAGGCGTTATAACATTTGCATTCTGGGAGTTCCGGAATCCACCACCACTGGCTGTCTTGACGCCTTTGTAGAGTCACTGTTGGCTGACATGTTCGGAAGAGTCTCCTTCACCCCTGGATTCGTGGTGGAGCGTGCCCACTGCTCACTGGAGCCCTGGCCTACTCCGGGATGCACTCCGAGACCCATCATAGCGCATGTCATGAACTTTCATGACTGTGACACCGCACTGAGCATAGCTAGGGAGCATGGTGACACTACTTGGCAGGGCTCCAAGCTATCACTTTATCCAGATTTTACCATCATGGTGCAAGAGGCCCGCCGCAAGTATAATGGGGTTAAATCCACCCTTAGGAACCTTGGTTTAAAATACGGCATGTTATACCCCGCCAGAATGAGAGTGGATGTCAACGGTAAGGCTCGCATTTTCGATAGCCCAACGGAAGTCCAGGAATTTTGCCACGCTTGCAAACGAAACAATCAGACAGTTGCGGATGGTTCTCGACCCACCCCGACGCACAGCGGATCCGAGACCAGCATGGAACTTTTGTCGGGAACTGGCTTCGGCTGATTCCACCAAGTATTTCTTTTTCCATTGATGTATGACTGTTTTGGGATAATGTTTTTTCATCTTTGCAAAATGTTTCAAGTAGCTGGGAAACTGGTGTGGCGTTGCCACCCCCCTTTGGTGTACATCTTGGTTCTGTTCTTCGTTAAGTGGATGTACCACTTCTGGGTTTTCTTCACTTTGCTGTCAAGTTGATTGGTACTCTGTATATTGCTGACAGTTTTGGATAGGCCTCGCTTTATTGGTAGTGAGGTTGGATGGGGGGGTTACAACTGCTAATGCATAGATCTTTTTGGATGTTCATGGGACTGTTTACTGTCACGGTTAGTATTTACTCGCGACTATTTGCAATTGTCATGCATCCCACAACCCTCAGATGGCCCAGCTAAGTAGGGTAGGTCTATCCTTGATGTCCTAGAACGCTCGGGCCTCAATGATAATCGTAAGAAAAGACACATTATACATTATTTACTCAGACATAAGATCGTCATAGCCTTTTGACAGCAGAGACACTTACCTAAATCCGACTCCGCATGGTTTGCTTCTAGCTGGGGTGCTGTTAGACCTGTCAGCCCTTTGGCAGTTTCCTCCTCATTTTTATTATTTTTGTCCCTTTTCCCGTTCTCATTTTTTCTGTCTATCAAACTTTTTGGGGTTCTGATGTAGAGGCTCTGGGCGCTTCCCCCTCACTTCCTGAGGGAGAGGCGCAAGGTGCTCCACTGAGGTATAAGGGGAGATTCGCAAAATGGTGGCTCCAACTGCCACCTCAGCACCTGGGCCATGACTGCCATGAGAGGTTCCGGAACCTTCTGGGCCCTTCTGGCAAGTCAGGCCCAAGGTGATAAATAGAGGTGGCAGGAGGGCAGCCATTTTAGGATTGGTGGGGATTGCGGAAGGTTCAGGAGTAAGGCGCCTGTGTGAGGAGGTGGTTGTACTTAGAGGGGAACAGACAGGTCCCAGGGTCTGCGCAGAGTCCTAATCCTAGTAACATCACCCCTCACCCTGTGACCGGTCCCTGAGTGCAGCCCGTGACTTTTGAGGTCCTTGTACCTGAGGAAGTCTCCAGGTAGATTGACCCCCTGACCCCCTGGACTTTGGAGTGGGCCAGCGCCTGGGCCATCTTCTCCCCAAATCCGTGTCATCTGGGAATTTCTGGACTGATCCAGTGTGTCACCCTCTCTGACGAAGAAGAGAGGTGGTTGTGCCCCAGCCCCAGGAGTCTGGTTGCCTCAGTTCCTGTGTGGAAGCCGGCATCTTGTGATTCCCCCTGCCCCTCCACGAGACCCATTGTCGGAGCCCTGGCCGTTTCTACTTCTTCCCCCCCCACCTGAAGTTGAGAGGTTACCTAGGGTCCCTTGGCAGGAGACGCTGCCATTGTGAGGCCGAAGGCGGGGAATTGGCTCCGGGTGTGTGTCAGCTGTGAGGGAGCAGCGCGACCGCCCGTCGGAGATTCTCCTCAGTAAGGAAGTGAGGCAGTGAAGCTGCGGCCCTGGTCACATGAGAGGGGCCTGAGCGCCGCCCCCTTGTTGTGGAAAGGAGGCGGAGGCCGCGCCCACCCAGGACGCCCGATCCCGGATATCGGCCGCAGAAGGAGCGTCTGCTGACAACGAAGTCTCCTGGTAAAGTGCCCCGTGTGGTGAGATTCTGCCGCAGGGAAGCGGAGAGGCGTCCGTCATCACTGGAGAATGTACACCCGGGGGAATCCCTTGGGGGAGGTGGCCTGAAAGAGCCTGCTGTTTTGTTCCCCTCTTTACGGCAGGACTCCCTTGCTGGTTGCCCCCGCCCCCCGAGCTCCGCGCCAGAGGTGAGAGACCCAGCACCGAGAACTGTCCTGGATGAGGACTTCGCTATCAGACAGTAAGCTGGGAACACAGCGCGGGGCAGGGGAGAGAACTGGGGCCGGATTGTTCGTTTATCAGGAAGCGAGGGGGAAGGCCAAGTAAGGTCGTGGTAGTTACCGGCAGCCTAGCGGAATCAGGCACGTATCCAGGATTGGTTACTGGCAGGCTCACGACTGGTGAGGGAAGTAATAGGTTGAACCCCAGCCTCAGGAAGCGCCTAGATGGATGGCGTAACGGGGACAGAGTAGAGCCAGGGTTATGGAATTCTACCAGTAACCTAACTGAAGGTAGCCATTGTCTGTCAACTGTACCCCTGGAGTCCCACTAATGCTTATAGATCTAGAGATTGAGGGGTGACCCTGCATTGTGGAACCGGAGGGGGTTTTTCAGAGCGCAGACGGCCGGGTGGGACCACTTAGTGGGTGGAAAGACCTACTGTGTTAGAATTATCTCGAAGGGAATGTCCTGGGGAAATGTACTGAAATGGTTTACCTCGAAATGTTGCGAAATGCTCTACCTGAAACATACGAAATGTTAATCTTTGAACTGTGGTGAAAAAGTATTCTGAGTTGTTATGCCATGTTTTATTCCTAAATGAAGGGAGCTGTTCAACCTGTAATGTAATTAACCGCTACACTCCAAAGTGAGAAACCAGAAAACTAAGTTTGTTAGGAAAAGATAAAGAATTGGAGTATTCCATAAATTTAATCGGTGTAGTGTCCTTTTTGAGTGAAGTAACGTTGAGATTGCGAGCTGGGTGTGATGCAAGCACATGACGCTGTGTTGGGAGGAAAGCCTGTGAGCCTGAGCCAAGCTACCAAAGGACGCTAGGTCCAACAAGTTGGTGCTCAGCGGTGGGATTACTTATTCAGTGCTTGCATCCGCTTAGTGGCAGTTTAGCGTGCATCACCACCTACACTGGATTGTTTTGACTGGAGTTTTCTCCAGATTGTTTTCTAATTGGAGGATTTTTGAAATTGTCTTGTGCGTATTCCCTTTCTTGAGTAAAGTTCTTGTTAACTGTGTTGGGGTCCCATTTGGCAGGATGGAATTCGAATTGGGTAGGCTGGAGGAGTATACAGTGGCCCAATTGAAGGAGTTCTGCCAGGAACGGGGGGTATTCTTTAAGCAGGGGGCGAAGAAGACAGAGCTCCAGGCAAGCTTAAGAGCCTGGGTTATGGCCCACCCTAGCGGGAAACGGGAAGAAGAACCAGGACTAGATCTCCTAGAAGAACCGGAAGTCCTTCTTCCCCCTGGGAGCGGTAATATGGACGTTGGGTCCAGGGCCCCATCGAGGGTGGGAAGTAGCGCCTCAGGGGGGAGCTTGTCCTCTGCTGACCTAGTCGATCGAAGGGAAGAGAGACAGCTTAGAATGGATCTGGCCCGGTTGGAAAAGGAGAGGGAGGAGAGGAGGTTCCTCCATGAGCTTCATTTAAAAGAGTTAGAGCTCAAAGCCCTTCAACTTGGAACCCCCAGCAGTCCTAATGGTGGCAGCATACCGAGAGAGTCCAGGCCCTACCTGCCCAAAGATGTAGTTGCTAGCTATGGTATAGGGGATGACATTGTAAAATGGCTGGCTGCCTATGAGGTTTCTCTAAGAGCCCATGGGGTCCCTGAAGCCCAGTGGGGGGGTGGCCTGTATAGGTATATGCCTCCGGTGGGGAGGGATGCCTTGTTAGCGCTAGAACAGCCAGACCAGACCAGGTACCCCGTCATGAAGGTAGCCCTAGTAAGGAAATTTGGACTGACCCCTGAAAAATTCAGGCAGAGGTTTCGGGGCAGTCAGAAGTTGTCCACTCAGAATTGGGTGTACTTCTTGGATTATGCCAGGAAGGCCTTAGAGGGCTGGGTGCAGGGCAGTGATGTCAAGGACTATGAGGGACTGTACAATTTAATTTTAAAGGAGCACCTCCTAGAGAAAAGTTTTCCAGAGCTGCGTCAGCACCTGGTAGACAGCAAGCTAACTAATTCCAGGAAGCTTGCAGAGGAGGCGGATATCTGGGCGAGTACCCGGGTATCCTCAAAAGGGACTGGAGGGAATTTCCAAAGGGCTGGACAGGGCGCCCCCCAGAAGACAGAGGGGGGAGACAAAAAGAGGGAGTTCTCTAAAGGCCCCCAAAAGAGTTCACCAGGGAAGGGAGTAGGATTCCCTCCTAAGGTTGGTCCCCACAAACCCCCTTATCCTGACCGTGGTCGGCAGCCTAGGGTTGTCCGATGTTACGAGTGTGGTGAGGTTGGGCACTATAAGGGGGATGCCAAGTGTCCCAAGAGACCACACCCTCCCATTGGAGGAAAGGCCCCTGGGGTGGCGAGTGTAGTGCTCGGGGAGGAGTTGCCCCTAGATAAGTGAGTGGGCAGGGCTAACCCTAGTGTCCTTAGGGGATTGTGAGATGGTTCCTAAGACCCAGATGCCCTCGAATACTACTAAGTACAGGCAATGGGTCACCATCAATGCCCAGAGGGTGGAGGCTCTGAGGGACACAGGAGCCAGCATGACTATGGTAAGGAGTCAGCTGGTGTCCCCAGAGCAGTTGGTCCCCAATGTAGTCCACCCGGTTGTGATGGCTGACAACCGAGAGGGTCACTATCCGGTGGCCCAGGTTCCCTTTGAGTGGGGAGGGGTTGCGGGTCCTCTACGAGTTGCGATCAGCCCTGCCATGCCGGTCGACTGCCTGTTGGGAAACGACCTTGAACACTCGGCGTGGAAGGAGGTTGAGTTCAAGGCCCACATGGAGATGTTGGGGACCCCTGAGTGGACGTGTGCCCACACTCGGTCCGTGACCACCCGAAGAGGGGATTCACAGAGATTGGAGCCTGGGACAAAGGCCCAACCAGCTGCCGGAAAGGGTAGACGGGGACGGGGAAAGCCTGCCCCGGCATCTGACTCTCCAAAGGTGGATGGGGCAACTAAGGTGGTCCCGGAGTCTACGGAGGGGGATGTAACGTCTCTGGAGGGCTTGCCTACCCCTGCAGACTGGCAGGTGGAGGGAGGACCTACTAGGGAAGAGTTTTGTCGGGCACAGAAGGAGTGCCCTACCCTTGAGGGTTTACGGCGGCAGGCCGAAGCCCAGGCAGCGGGTAACGATTCGGGGAACTTCCACATATACTGGGAAGATGGACTCCTGTATAGCGAACCCAAGGCTCCGGTGCATGGTTCATCCCGGGCCTTGGTAGTTCCCCAGCGTTACCGAGCCTTCCTATTAGGACTGGCTCACGAAATACCCTTGGCGGGACACTTGGGACAAGACAAGACCTTTGCTCGACTTGTCCCTCATTTTTACTGGCCTCAGATGAGGATTGCGTCCGATACTTTTTGTAGGACGTGTGTAACCTGCCAAGCTAGTGGGAAAACAGGGGTGAAGCTGAAGGCTCCCCTGGAACCACTGCCTGTCGTTGGTACCCCCTTTGAAAGGGTGGGCATCGACATTGTCGGGCCATTGGATCCACCAACGTCGGCCGGTCACCGGTTTATCCTGGTTCTGGTGGATCATGCCACACGGTACCCAGAGGCTATCCCTCTGAGGACCATTACTGCACCTGCGGTGGCACGGGCCCTTATGGGAATTTTTACCCGGATGGGATTCCCCAAGGAAGTGGTGTCGGACAGAGGTACCAACTTCATGTCGGCCTACATGCGGGCCATGTGGAAAGAGTGTGGAGTTACCTACCGGTTCTCCACTCCTTATCACCCCCAGACTAATGGTCTGGTGGAAAGGTTTAACAAAACCTTAAAGGGCATGATCCGGAGTCTGCCCGAGAGCCTGCGGAGGAAATGGGACGTCCTCCTACCTTGTTTGCTGTTTTCGTACAGGGAGGTACCACAGAAGGGAGTGGGCTTCAGCCCCTTCGAGTTGTTGTACGGGCACCCTGTGCGTGGACCCCTCAGCCTGGTGAAGGATGGATGGGAAAAGACTCCCAGAAAACTTCCCCCGGATGTGGTGAGCTACATGCTGGCCTTTCGTAGCCAAATGGCTAGGTTGTGGAAGCAAGCTTCTGAAAACCTAGAAGCCAGCCAAACGGTCATGAAGGAATGGTATGACCGAAACGCTCACCCGGTGGAGCTGGAGCCTGGCCAGAAGGTGTGGGTGATGGAACCTGGAGAGCTTAGCGCCCTCCAGGATCGCTGGTCAGGTCCCTTTGAGGTGGTTGAGAAAAAGGGCAAGGTTACCTACGTGGTAGATCTTAAGACCCCCAGGCAGCCCCATCGGGTGCTCCATGTCAACCGCCTCAAGCCTCACCAAGAGAGACCCGAGGTCACGTTAATGATGGTGACTGATGGGTCAGAGGAAGAGGAAAGTGAACCTCTTCCCGATCTGTTTGCGTCCCAAGAGAAGGATGGATCGGTGGAGGGAGTGATCCTTTCACCGTCACTAACTCCTGAACAACGGAAGGACTGTCGCCAGGTATTGGAGCAGTTTGCTTCCTTGTTCTCCCTTATTCCGGGAAGGACTCATCTGTGTACCCATGATGTGGACACAGGGGACAGCCCACCTGTGAAGTCCAAGTCCTACCGACTGTCGGATAAGGTGAAGGCTAGCATCCATGAGGAAGTTACCAAGATGCTAGAGCTAGGAGTGATTGAGCCTTCAAGTAGTCCCTGGTCCAGTCCGGTGGTACTGGTACCCAAAGCTGCCCCACCGGGCACTACCCCAGAGCTCCGGTTCTGTGTGGATTATAGGGGACTGAATTCAGTGACGAAGACGGATGCTCATCCTATCCCGAGGGCGGATGAGCTCATTGACCGGTTGGGAGCTGCCCAATATCTCAGTACCTTTGACCTCACATCCGGGTACTGGCAGATTTCCCTGACGGATGGAGCCTCCGGGTACTGGCAGATTTCCCTGACGGATGGAGCCAAGGAAAGGTCAGCCTTCTCCACACCCGAGGGTCACTACCAGTTCTGTGTGATGCCCTTCGGGCTCAAGAACGCCCCTGCTACGTTCCAGCGATTGGTGAACCAGGTCCTCTCTGGAATGGAAGCCTTTTCAGTTGCGTACCTGGATGACATCGCTGTCTTCAGCCGCAGCTGGGAGGACCATTTGTGTCACCTTCAGGCTGTACTTCAGGCTTTGCAGCAGGCAGGTCTGACGATCAAAGCCAGTAAGTGCCAGATCGGGCAGGGGTCGGTAGTGTACCTCGGTCACTTGGTGGGTCGGGGTAAGGTGCAACCCCTCCAGGCCAAGATCGAAACCATCATGGCCTGGGAGCCCCCCAAGACACAGACGGAGGTCCGGGCCTTCTTGGGCCTCACTGGTTACTACCGACGCTTTGTCAAGGGATACGGAACCATTGTGGCCCCCTTGACTGAGCTCACTTCCAAAAAGCACCCTCGACGGGTGATCTGGACCGAGGGATGTCAACAAGCTTTTGACACCTTGAAAAAGGCCATGTGTGCGGCACCTGTTCTCAGGGCCCCTGACTTTGCCAAGGAGTTCATTGTCCAGACGGACGCGTCGGAGCACGGTATTGGGGCAGTGCTGTCGCAACTCAATGACGAGGGTCTAGACCAACCGGTGGTTTTCCTGTCTAGGAGACTACTCCCCCGGGAACAGAGGTGGAGTGCAATTGAGAGGGAGGCTTTTGCGGTGGTGTGGGCTCTGAAGAAGCTGCGGCCATACCTGTTTGGCTCGCACTTCCTGGTTCAGACCGACCACCGGCCCCTCAGGTGGCTGATGCAAATGAGGGGCGAGAATCCCAAGCTGTTGAGGTGGTCCATTTCCCTACAGGGGATGGACTTTAGGGTGGAACATCGCCCAGGAGTGGACCACGCCAATGCTGACGGTCTATCCAGGTATTTCCGCCTTAGTGAAGAGGACTCCCAAGGGGTTGGGTAGCTCTCCCCACTTTCAGCTGGGGGGGACGCGTGTTAGACCTGTCAGCCCTTTGGCAGTTTCCTCCTCATTTTTATTATTTTTGTCCCTTTTCCCGTTCTCATTTTTTCTGTCTATCAAACTTTTTGGGGTTCTGATGTAGAGGCTCTGGGCGCTTCCCCCTCACTTCCTGAGGGAGAGGCGCAAGGTGCTCCACTGAGGTATAAGGGGAGATTCGCAAAATGGTGGCTCCAACTGCCACCTCAGCACCTGGGCCATGACTGCCATGAGAGGTTCCGGAACCTTCTGGGCCCTTCTGGCAAGTCAGGCCCAAGGTGATAAATAGAGGTGGCAGGAGGGCAGCCATTTTAGGATTGGTGGGGATTGCGGAAGGTTCAGGAGTAAGGCGCCTGTGTGAGGAGGTGGTTGTACTTAGAGGGGAACAGACAGGTCCCAGGGTCTGCGCAGAGTCCTAATCCTAGTAACATCACCCCTCACCCTGTGACCGGTCCCTGAGTGCAGCCCGTGACTTTTGAGGTCCTTGTACCTGAGGAAGTCTCCAGGTAGATTGACCCCCTGACCCCCTGGACTTTGGAGTGGGCCAGCGCCTGGGCCATCTTCTCCCCAAATCCGTGTCATCTGGGAATTTCTGGACTGATCCAGTGTGTCACCCTCTCTGACGAAGAAGAGAGGTGGTTGTGCCCCAGCCCCAGGAGTCTGGTTGCCTCAGTTCCTGTGTGGAAGCCGGCATCTTGTGATTCCCCCTGCCCCTCCACGAGACCCATTGTCGGAGCCCTGGCCGTTTCTACTTCTTCCCCCCCCACCTGAAGTTGAGAGGTTACCTAGGGTCCCTTGGCAGGAGACGCTGCCATTGTGAGGCCGAAGGCGGGGAATTGGCTCCGGGTGTGTGTCAGCTGTGAGGGAGCAGCGCGACCGCCCGTCGGAGATTCTCCTCAGTAAGGAAGTGAGGCAGTGAAGCTGCGGCCCTGGTCACATGAGAGGGGCCTGAGCGCCGCCCCCTTGTTGTGGAAAGGAGGCGGAGGCCGCGCCCACCCAGGACACCCGATCCCGGATATCGGCCGCAGAAGGAGCGTCTGCTGACAACGAAGTCTCCTGGTAAAGTGCCCCGTGTGGTGAGATTCTGCCGCAGGGAAGCGGAGAGGCGTCCGTCATCACTGGAGAATGTACACCCGGGGGAATCCCTTGGGGGAGGTGGCCTGAAAGAGCCTGCTGTTTTGTTCCCCTCTTTACGGCAGGACTCCCTTGCTGGTTGCCCCCGCCCCCCGAGCTCCGCGCCAGAGGTGAGAGACCCAGCACCGAGAACTGTCCTGGATGAGGACTTCGCTATCAGACAGTAAGCTGGGAACACAGCGCGGGGCAGGGGAGAGAACTGGGGCCGGATTGTTCGTTTATCAGGAAGCGAGGGGGAAGGCCAAGTAAGGTCGTGGTAGTTACCGGCAGCCTAGCGGAATCAGGCACGTATCCAGGATTGGTTACTGGCAGGCTCACGACTGGTGAGGGAAGTAATAGGTTGAACCCCAGCCTCAGGAAGCGCCTAGATGGATGGCGTAACGGGGACAGAGTAGAGCCAGGGTTATGGAATTCTACCAGTAACCTAACTGAAGGTAGCCATTGTCTGTCAACTGTACCCCTGGAGTCCCACTAATGCTTATAGATCTAGAGATTGAGGGGTGACCCTGCATTGTGGAACCGGAGGGGGTTTTTCAGAGCGCAGACGGCCCGGTGGGACCACTTAGTGGGTGGAAAGACCTACTGTGTTAGAATTATCTCGAAGGGAATGTCCTGGGGAAATGTACTGAAATGGTTTACCTCGAAATGTTGCGAAATGCTCTACCTGAAACATACGAAATGTTAATCTTTGAACTGTGGTGAAAAAGTGTTCTGAGTTGTTATGCCATGTTTTATTCCTAAATGAAGGGAGCTGTTCAACCTGTAATGTAATTAACCGCTACACTCCAAAGTGAGAAACCAGAAAACTAAGTTTGTTAGGAAAAGATAAAGACTTGGAGTATTCCATAAATTTAATCGGTGTAGTGTCCTTTTTGAGTGAAGTAACGTTGAGATTGCGAGCTGGGTGTGATGCAAGCACATGACGCTGTGTTGGGAGGAAAGCCTGTGAGCCTGAGCCAAGCTACCAAAGGACGCTAGGTCCAACAGGTGCGCATAGACATTTTGCCAATTTTAGCAACTATGCTAGGGCACAGCCATCCTCATACACAAAAGAATTCCCTTCAGCCCCCGCTCTGTGGTAAACGACAATGTGCAAAACAACGGGGTAACCCAGTATCCTTCAGAACCTGGGCCTATGCAATATTAACAACAATTGGTTCTGTAGGGTCAAACAATTACTTTGTAGTATTGAACATTTGAGTACACATAAATGCTGAACACACTCAAAATAACAAACAAAATATGTTATTCCTGCAAAAGGTAATATTTTACTTTGTATTTTCAATTTATTCAAAAAAAGAGGTCAAGAATTACCAAAACAAACAGGAAAGGCAGTCCGAAAAATGAATTAATAAAATGGCGCATGTGAGCGTGATTAAAGTGACATAGTGGGTGTGGTGACAAAGTGACATATTTTGTGCATTAAACACAAATGTGACAAAATACTGTACATATATTTACAATAAAAACTTTTTGAAAAACTCCAATTTCAAATTTGGTAAACAGTGTAGCTAGCTTGATAATTAAATTATACGGATTTGTGTATAACCGTCGACGGTTGTTTGTCCTTTCATGTTCCAAAAGGCTTGCTAGCATGCAAATCCGTATAATTCAATTATCAAGCTAGCTACACTGTTTACCAAATTTGAAATTGGAGTTTTTCAAAAAGTTTTTATTGTAAATATATGTACAGTATTTTGTCACATTTGTGTTTAATACACAAATTCTGTCACTTTGTCACCACACCCACTATGTCACTTTAATCATGCTCACATGCGGCATTTTATTAATTCATTTTTTGGACAGCCTTTCCTGTTTGTTTTGGTAATTCTTAACCTCTTTTTTTGAATAAATTGAAAATACAAAGTAAAATATTACCTTTTGCAGGAATAACATATTTTGTGTGTTCAGTATTTATGTGTGCTCAAATGTTCAATACTAGAAAGTAATTGTTTGACCCTACAGAACCAACTGTAGTAAACGACAGCAAGGGCAGATACACCATTGTAGCTGGGTCATTAATGGGACACAGTATGGCTCTGATATGCGTCTACGCCCCGAACACTGACTCCCCGGACTTCTTTCATTCCCTATTCACCCAGCTCACAAAGTTAGGTCCCATATTCTTACTAGTTGGGGGTGATTTCAACCTACTCCCTGACCCATCACTGGATAGCACCTCCACTTCCCCAGATTCCAAACCACACGCAAGCCGGGCGCTCCTTGACCCTTGCGAGCAGCTTTCCCTGCAAGACATCTGGCACTCACGCAACCCCTCCCACACTCAATACACGTATTATGCTGGCCAATACAACACCTGGACCAGGATCGACTACTGGCTGATCTCCGTGGGCGTCTCCAGTTGGTATCACTCTCTCACGACGCTTCCGAGAACATACTCGGACCACTCCCCCGTTCTGCTTCACCTCATTGTCCCCCGACCGGAAGGGTTTGAACGGCAATGTCGCTTCCTAAGTCGCGCCCTCAATGATGACCTTTTTCACAATGAAGTACGGGAGGCCAATGAAGAATACTTCACCATCAACACTGGTTCGGTGGACACTTGGGCAGTCGTGTGGGAGGGATTCAAGGCATACATCAGGGACGTTTGCATTGCCAAACATGCTGGAGTACTCAAGGATCTGCGCAACACATTATCTCGCCTAGAGCGTGGCCTGGCAGAACTGGATAGCGTCATTGGGCTCTCCCTTGATCCGGAGTCGGAGGGGCAACGTCTTGCCCTCCTCTTCGAATATAGGGAATCTGCGGATCCTCTTTCTGGGCAAGTACCAAACCGCTAGGCGATACGGTAAAGGCGAAAGGCCAGGACGAGTATTAGCCCAGATGCTTCGGCCCCCATACAGTAAGGCCTATGTCACGGAACTATTCTCTTCCACAAACCAAGTGCTTTCCGCCACCTCAGAAATTCGTGACAAATTTCTGGATTATTTTAAAGCCCTCTACACTTCCAAAGTAGGGCGAGATCCCACAGCCCAAGAAGCCTATTTGTCTGAAATTGCATTAGTATATCTTGAGAAGAACATGCAAGATTTCCTAGCGGAACCTATTTCCGAAGCTGATATACTTGGGGCCATTAACGCCCTCAGATCCTCCTCTGCCCCTGGGTTGGATGGGTTCACGGGAGATTTCTACAAGGCATACAGAGATCTTTTGGCACAGTAACTCATTGAGGTATAAGCGGAGGCCCTTGAGAAACAAATTCTCCCCCCTACCCTGCGTGAGGCCGTCATTATTCTCCTCCCCAAACCGGGTAAAGACCCGCGATTATGCGTGTCATAAAGACCTTTGTCGCTACTAAATCTAGATTACAAAATCCTGGCCAAAGTTATTGCCATGCGCCTGTCTCAATTGATGGAATTCATCATCTCCCCAGCTCAACCCGGCTTTGTCCCCCATAGATCTACATCGCTCAATCTCCGGACTCTCTTCTCAATTCTCCAAAGAATGAATCCGGAGATCCCAGTCGCCGCTATTCTGCTCGACACGGAGAAGGCATTCGACTCCCTAGAGTGGCCCTTTTTTGTGTCCGTTATGCACCGTATGGGAATGCCGATGGGTTTCATAGCCACAACTTTATTACACTACTGTCACCCAACGGCACGGCCCCGGCTGAACGGCACACTCTCCTGACCCTTCTCATTATCCCGAGGTACACGACAGGGCTGCCCTCTGTTGCCTCTGTTGTTTATACTCGCTATGGACCCCTTAATTCGCCATTTCCCAGAAAAGCTTTTACAGAGAGGCCTACAATTCAACACGGCCCCCCCCCCCTTTGTCTCGCTTTATGCTGACGACACTATCCTTTATGTAAGGGAGCCTCAGGCCAATTTAGATCCTCTCGTAAGAGAAATAATTAGATTTGGTCAACATTCGGGTCTCGGCATTTACTGGCATACATCGGTTACTTTTCTCTTGACTTCCAGTACAAAGCCCTGGGAGTCTGAATTCCCTCTGGAATGGTCCCCAGACTCCGTTAAATATTTAGGCATCCGCATCCATCTGGACGCATCCCTGATTATACGCCTCAACTATGGGCAAGCAATCAGCACCCTCGAAACACAAGTAGAAAGATGGCTGAGGTTAACACTGTCCATCGCTGGCATAGTGGCGATCCTTAAGATGGTGGTCCTTCCCAAATTCATATACCTTTTTTTTTTTTTTTTTGGAAAGTTTTATTGAACAATAATTCGGTTACAAGTACGGGCCTACAACCACCCGGGCCGGCCGCTAGGTACAGAAGGAAATCTACATATATCAAGGCTACAGTCAGTTCCCAGGGCACTGCCCCGCAGTGGCTCCGGATAGTTCTCGAGGAACAGGAGGCTTAAGTCCAGCAATCACAAAAACAAAAAGAAAAACAATAAAAAACAAAAGGCGAGGTATGAGGGAAAACAGTGCAGATCAGGCTCCCCCCGGGGAACTCCAGTCAGGACAGTTGAGCAATCGGCAAAAGGGAGGAGTACCGGGAGGCCGGGGACGGAGGGGGGGGGGGGGTCAAGGGAGATGAACGTCCATATGTAGTTATTCCAAAAGGTGCCAGGAGCCATCAAGGGTCAGGGGGACATGGCGATATCAGTGTCTACCAGGGGGGGCGTACAGATACCTCCGCGATACGTATTCCATTGCCCCCAAATTCTACCCCATGCCCCCGGCTTGCCACGGGCCACATACACTGTCTTCTCCCTAAACATACACCAGTCCATATTCTCCTTCCATACTGACACGGTGGGCGGCCGTTGAGCGCCCCAAAGTTGCGCTATGTCCCTCTTGGCAATCATGTTCCCTAGGGCCGCCCACCGAGTCTGAGCCGCGCTGTAATCATTGGGCTCCCACACATTCAGGACACAGCGACGCACCTCCGGCAGCAGCACAACCCCAGTGACCTGTCCCATAACCGTATGAACCCGGCGCCAGTAGTCCGCCACCTCGTGGCACTCCCACAGGATATGAAGAAAGGTGGCGCTGAGCCCACAGCCCCGCTTACAGAGCCCGTCATCGGAAAATCCCATCGAAACCAAGCGAGGACCCGTGACATACACCCGGTGGAGAATTTTGAGCTGTACCAACCGGAGACGAGCCGGAATGGCGACCTCCTTGGGGGACGACAGTGCAGACTGCCAATCCTCGTCGTCCAATTCCACCCCATCCCCAGTCCAAGCCTCCCGAAGGCGCACAAAGAGGTCAGCCCGATGATTAATTAATTTTTTATAAATTAAAGAAATAGTACTATCAGGGACATGTCCGTCAAGTATGCGGTCCTCGAGGGGCGAGGAAACCGGGATCTTGGTCCCCTCCCCGAAGACCGAGAGCAGGGCGTGCCGAACCTGGGCGTAGCGGAAGAACTCCCTGTCAGTCAGCTCGTATTCGGCCTGGAGCACCGCGAAAGTCTTAACCGCGCCCTTGTGCCACAGGTCTCCCACTTTGCTGATACCAATCGTGTCCCACTGGTCAAACCCCTTCGTGGTCCAGAGGCTGCCCAGGCGGTCGGAGGCAAACAAGGGAGTAGCACACGTTAATCGCTCACTCCAGCCCATGGCCGCAGTGGCAGCCCTCCAAGTCCGCACCGCAATCTTAGTAGGACCCGTCAGGGTCCGGCCAGCCAGGCGGGAATAAAGTGCCCTGTTATAGTTCCCGCCAGGAAGCAGGAACTTGTCCATCTCATACGCCGGATTCAAGCCGGGCGCATACGTGGCGTGGTTAATGGCCGATAGTTGCGAGGCCCAATAGTACCTGCGAATGTCAGGAAGCGCGATGCCCCCGTCATACCAGGGGAGAGTGAGCTTAGCAAGAGCAATACGCGCCCGCCCGTCCCACACCAGTCTCCTCTGCAGGCTCTCCACCTCCCGAAAGTAGGCCACTGGGATAACGTCGAAGGAGTTCTGGAGTGCATAGAGGAACCTGGGAAGGGACATCATTTTGAACAACGCAGCCCGACCCAGCGGGGACAGGGGCAGCCTGCACCACCGGGCCGTGTCCTCCCGCAGTCGCCGAAGTGGACGCAGGAGATTCTGCTCATAGCGAGCCACCGGGTCCCGCGAAATGTATATCCCCAGGTACTTAAAGCCGCTCAGAGATATTTGGATCGGGAGCCGAGGCGGCAGGAGAGGAGGACCACCAGAGATGGGATAAACGCAGGATTTAGACCAATTGATCGTGAGACCCGAATTGTTCCCAAAGGAGGTCAGAACGTCAAAGAGGACGTTGAGCGACTGCCGCGGTGAGGTGAGATAAAGGAGAATATCGTCCGCATACAGCGAGACCCGATCTTCGAAGCCCGGGCCCCATCGGATCCCTCTAAGCGAGGGCTCCCAACGGAGCCAAGCAGCGAGTGGCTCCAGGGCGAGAGCAAAAAGCAAAGGGGACAACGGGCACCCCTGCCTCGTGCCCCTGCCGAGGGCAAAGGGCCGAGAGACCCGCCCATTCACCACCACCTGAGCCATGGGTCCCGTGTAAAGGAGTTTCACCCAGCCAATAAATCCTTCCCCAAAGCCAAATTTAGCCAAGACAGCCCAGAGGAATGGCCACTCAATAGTGTCAAAGGCCATCGTGGCATCCAAAGAAACCAGCACGGCCGGTTCGGAGAGGAACTCTGCCCTGGCAAGGGCGCCGTGAAGACGCCGCAAGTTAAGAGCGGTGTTGCGGTGCGGGATAAAGCCGCATTGGTCCGGATGAATAAGGTCGCACACGACACTCAACAAGCGATTGGCAAGGACTTTCGCCAGGATTTTAGGCTCCGCATTGAGCAGTGAAATAGGCCGGTAAGAAGTACAGCGGTCTCGCGGCTTGCCCTCCTTGGGGATAACGACTATAGTGGCCAAGCGCTGGTCGGCCGGAAGGGAACCCGCTGCAAGAGACTCGCGGAACATGCGACTGAGAAAGGGCGCAAGCTTATCAGGACGCAGTTTGTATAGTTCAATGGGCAGACCGTTAGGACCCATAGCCTTGCCCGAGCGAAGGGAGCGAATCGCGGTCGCTATTTCATCCGACGACAAGGGGGCGTCCAGCCGCTCCCGGTCCTCAACGGACAGGCCGGGCAGGGCAATATCTCTCAGTAGAAGGCGAGAGTCATCCTCATCCCTGTCAGTCACCGGGGAGTACACCGCCCGGAGGTGGTCGGCGAAACATTCCACAATCTCATCCGGCTCAGTCACACACACACCATCCGCAGCACGCAACTCGGGGACCACACGATTCATTCTCTCCTTTTTGTCCAGCCACGCAATCAATTTTCCCGCCTTGTCCCCGGCGTCATACAATCGGCCCTGCTGCTCCCTATACATAGTTTTGGCCGCGTCAGTGACCAGGGACCTATATTCAAACTGTTTCAGGCTAAGGGCATGTAGCCCGTCCGGAGTAACATTCGCCTCCAAGGCCGACTCCAGCCCCGAGATGTCAGTCTCCAGCGTCACCACCGCCTCGCTCCTAACCTTCTTAGCCACCACTATCTGGGAGAGGGCGTGTCCGCGGATCACAGTTTTAAAGGCTTCCCACAGGGACAACGCAGACGACACCGACCCCTCGTTTTCACTGAAGTATTGGTCCATGGCCTTAACCAGGCTATCACGAGTCGTAGGGTCCCGCAGGTACCATGGGTTAATGGGAGCTATCCGCCCCGCGGACCGCGACCCGGTGTCAAAGAGAAGCCACAGCGGAGAATGGTCGGAGATACCACGCGCCAGGTGCCTGACCTCTCGAATCCGACCAGTCTGCGCCGCGGGCATAAGGAAGTAGTCTAACCTGGAGAGACTCCCATGCGCCCCCGAGTGAAAGGTGAACTGACACTGGGTCGGATGCATTAGTCTCCAACTATCCACCAGGCCGAAGGTCTCCAACATCCCACCCAGCCATGACTGGGCAGCGGGGAGGGTCCTTGGTGGGTGACGATCCAGTTCACCCGAAACCACAGAATTAAAGTCCCCGCCCATGAGCAGGAGGCCGTCCGGAAGGTCAAGCAGCATTCGACCCAAGTCAGTAAAGGTGGAGTTCTGGAGGCCCGGGGGGACGTAGATTGAAACCAGGGTAAGGGGCTGCCCCTCCCACCTCCCAATCAAACACACATAGCGCCCTCTGTCATCCGAGACTATCCTCGTGATCTCCACCGGAAGGGAGGCTCGCAGGAGAATGCCCACCCCCCTGGAGCCAGTTGTGAAACCAGAATGGGCTACGAGGCGGTATCCCCCCCTGTTCATCGCATGACAGACATTGCCGACCAAATGCGTCTCCTGGAGAAACACCACATCAGGAGTCAAACGACGCAAATATTGCAGTACAACACCCCGCTTGATACGGTCCCCCAACCCATTGACGTTCCATGACATAAGCCTCAACCCGTCTCCCCCCATCCCCTCCAATAGATCAAGAGACCCCCAGCCCGCAGCACAGTTCCCAAATGTGGACTCATATACCTTTTTAATAATATCCCGATACACCTCCCTAACAGCTTCTTCTTGATGTTAAGGTCTCTTCTTATTAGATTGTTATGGGGGGAAACAAGCCTGCGTTTGTTGGCAGGTGCTTACTCTGCCCTACGAAAGAGGGGGATACAGGGTGCCAGATCTACACTTATACTATCTTGTGGCCCAATGCAGCTACGCCTATGCATGGTATCACCCTGATGCCAGGATCCCATTCCTTCGTCCGGAATCTGACTTTGTCCTTCCTGAGAAGTTACTCACAGTGTTACCCAAGGGCGTTTCCAGAGACCCAAATGACATACAGACAGTATCCACTACCAGCTGGGCCTGGGAGAAGCTGACACGGATCACCGGCACTACCACACTGTATTCTACTGCCCTGCCGCTCCCTAACGCCCGTTGGTTACCAAATATAGGGGAGAGAATAGTACAGCACACCTTGACTAAATTTGATATCACAAAAATGGAAGACCTGTACCCCGATGGCCAAGTCTTCTCAGTGCGAGACGACGGACGCTTTCCCGATGCGACGTTCATGGATAGCTTTGTGCTGGGTCGGATGCATTCGGCTCTACGTGCTGCGCTGCCTGGTTTTCCAATTGAACCTGAATCATTTGCTCCTCTGTCTCTGGTCATAGAAAGCGAACAGGGAGTTCACCTCATATCTAAATTATACAAAGCTTACTCAGGGATCATCCCGGTAAATGATGACAAGATCCGTAGGGACTGGGAAGGCGACATAGGCCGCCCAATCATGGATGACCAATAGGCTAAATGCTGCAGTCACAAACGACGTCTCCCTAAACAGCAAACACAAGCTACTACTTTTCAAATTTGTGCGCAGAATTTACATCATCCCAGCCAGATCCCACAGACTAGATCAGTCCAGACCCCACACCTGTCGCAAATGCACGGCCCCTCAAGCCGATTTTGCATACCTTCCGTGGACCTGTCCAATCTTACAGCTGTATTGGGAGGCAGTACATAAGGCACTGGGCGAAATGAACAATTTGTCCCTGGTTCCCACCTCGGACGTGGGGCTATGTGGTAAACTTTCCCAAAAAAGTGCAGAAATTTGTAGCCCTAAGTTTGTTATTAGCCAAAATAGACATTGCTATTCACTGGGGCCGCAGGACAGTTCCCACATTGCAGAGCTGGATGGGTAGCTTGGCATCATGCAACACGAATAGTAAAATTTATTCCACTACTTTACCCCCCTCTTCTCGTCCCAGAGACAGTTGGGGTCCGTTCAGGGCATATATTGAGTCCCATCGGCGGCCCTCTACCTCGCAACTGGAGCAAGGCATAGTCCCAGCAGGGGTGGGGTAATTTGACTATTGATTTCAAATGTAATTTGATCAATGTTATAACGAATGCTCTTCTGATGAGGATTTTATAGCAATGTCTCTGCTCTTACATCTACGATGCTTCAGAAGAGATTAACGCCAGACAGGCGGGTGGTGATGACACTTGCATTAAGGTGGTGGCCGTGACTATGGGACTCCAATATTTGTTATCAGCTGAGACTCTCCGATATCAGTATGCATGGCATGTTTGCAAATCCTTGACTATGTTTTATTCAATTGTGCGGACAGTGACAGTGAACGCTTATGCTCATGTTGTTCATATGTGGAAAAATCATAAATAAAGTTTAAAAAATAAAATAAAGTTGGCTAAACGAGGATAAATGCATTATTTCTCCTTGTTTTTGCTTTTTCCATGTGTGCTGCCTTGTGGAAAAAGCAAAATGCCATGGTTTGTTTATGTACAGGAAGGTTTCCCTTTCTGTACATAAACAACCTTTTTTTTTTAAATGTCATTTGATAACTTTCATGTGTGGTGCATGAAGCAACACACATGAAAGTTACAAAATGGCATTTTAGGATTGTTTATGTGCAGGAAGGGCCACCTTCCTACACATAACCAATCCTCCCCTGCACATGACACCCGTGAACCCTGGTGCAAGGGTGACTGTGTTGGCGCTAAGTTGTTAAACTTAGCGCCATCGCAGGGGGAAATGCAAGGCTGCACCACATTCTTGTAAATATGGTGCAGCTTGGCGTTTCCGAAGTGGCGGAGCGTGTCGTTAAGCCAAGGAGGATAATGACACGCTCCGCCACTTCATTGTACATATCCCCCAATGTGTTTCTGACTTAGGGCTTGATTGCGAGTTTGGTGGTGCAGCGCTCGGTCCGCCCCTCTGCAGCACCACCAAACCGGTGGTTGGACCGCTTGCCAGATTACGAGTGATTCTCGTGTCTGGTGGGCTTTTTTTATGTTCTCCCAGGGGTGCCCGGAATATGGGTACCCCAATGGGAACACCAAAACAGTTCCTGCACAGCATGGACTGAAAAGTCTCTGCTGTGCACAGGCTCCCACAAGTCTGGCAGTCCATGGACCTCCAGACTTGTAATTAGGCCCTAAATGTTTTCATCGAACCAGTGGTGACAATTTTTTTTAATCAAGAATTGGTTTTACTAGCCTTTTTTTGATAAAGATTTCTTTCCTAAGGGAGTTTATATTGACTTTTTTAACCCCTTGTGTGCTTCGGACGGCCCCTGGCTGTCCGACGTCACAGTGGGCGTGTGCGGAGGACGGCCAGGGGCCATCCAAACTCCGCCCACTCAATAAAACGGCCGCACAGCGCGAAAATTCGTGGAATGGGTTAAGGGGGGCGTTCTGCTCTTTATCCTCCTTATTCTTTTTTCTCTCTTTTCTTAAAGACCATCTTTCATGTCTTCAATGTCCTTTGTGATACTCCCTCTTCCACTCTACTCCCTTTATTTGCAAACTCCCTCAATACCTAACCAACCCCTTACTGTCATTCCAGCTTTGCTCCCTTTTTACAAACCACCTTTCTCCATCGTGCTTTTTTCTCTTTTTTTGTCAAACCCCTTATTCCCCCTCCCATTTTACTACCTTTTTATAGCCCCTTATTCTCCCTCCCATAGTAATCCTTTTTGTTTTACAAACCCTTTACTATTGCCCCTTGCCAACCAACACCTCTACTGTTGTGTAACCCCCCTATTTCCTTCATAACTCTTTGTCATGCTGTGCGTTAGCATTTACCTTTTATATGAAAATGTTATATTTTCATGAAGAAGGTATTTCACCATTTTAAATTCTCTCTAAAATGAAGTTTCTTCAACCTGTTTTCGTCTGGCTTACTTTCTTCATTTTCTTCAAAATTACAGATTATTCATCTGAACTCCATATAATGTGACCCAAAGAGTAATTTGTTTGTGTGGTAGATTGTTTTAAGTGCCCTGAAGCCAGCCACAACCAAAGTACTGCCTGCTACAGAATATGTGGTGATTAAAAAGAATTAACGACCCGCAGTAGTGCTGAAAGTGGGCCACGCGAGTTGTGGAAATGGGCTGAAGCCTTCAAAAAAACATTTTTAGCAGTGGCATATTATTATTAATATTATCATTATTAACAAATGAGGCAGTCTGGCCTGCTAAGCTGAAGTCATGGGATACAATCAGATTCAAGCCATAGACGTCAATTAGGTGTTGCCAGGGGTTGCAACTGCGACCCCTGGCTTGCACTTTGCTACCCCTGGTAGAGTCCCTGCGACCTCTGTTTAATTTCTGAAAAAGAAAAGCATGAATTCCACTGTAGTGAGGCCTACTCGTGTTGAAAGCAATGAACAAAGCTACAGCTCCTGACAAACGTTTACCATGTTTGCTTTGAGTTTTGTTTTCAGCCAGTGTTACATGATCAAATACAATGTTACAAAAAGCGATGAACTGACAGGTCACAAGTTCAGTAAGGAAACATGTTGTTTGGAGCTTGGCCCACAGAGGTGGGTCTCTCAGTGTGTATGCTGAAAAGTGAGCGGTGCTGACCTAAGTGGAAGAGGCTTTGTAAGTTGTTTGCCAGTGACTAGCCCTGCTGCTGCAAAAGGCACATCGGATCTCAAGCAGGTCAGTCAACGCGCTGTGTACTTTCATTTTGTAAATCAATATAGAGCAACTGTTGAGGGTGGTCCTTAAGACTGGGAAAAATACAATTCACTTAGCGTTGAAACACAGAGCTGAAAATAGAGCACCCTAAAGAATAACTAGAAGACACCCACAGTGGATATTTTCTGAGCCCTTTTCAGCATCTTAAGGATTAACTGAGTAAAAATGGTATTGCCATCAGTTGATAATACTAATATCTGTAGTTTACAGTGCTTAGAAATTGCACAAGTGTGGATTGAACCTCAGTATAAACAACAAGTTATTATTAATATTAGTAGTAGTTTTAGTAACATATATTGCCATATTATTATAATAATAATAATAATAATAATGATAACAATAATAATAACTTGTTTTTATACAGCGATTCGTGCCTGGACGCAAATTTACTTCTAGAAACATGCTACCTACACTTGTCCAAAAATCACCAAAATGCAATCTGATCCCAAAAACATTTATGACTGGCTTTTCCACTGTGGCTTCTGTATGAATATAATTATTAACAACAATAATAAAATTTGTATCCATGGTTTGGGTCCATGCAGCCTGTGTGCAGACTGGTTTTGAGAGAGAGACACGTCTGTCCCTGTGCTATGCTTTTATGAGGCTGTTCCGGGGCATGTCAGGCTATACCTGGTCAAATAGAGACAGAGGTTCTGGTTGAAAATATGAAAGTTTTGCCTCAGCATATAATTTGGTGATTTGACACTAGATGTCATCTCTGGATATTTGAGACTATGTCTGGAAATCTGATGATTGTACTTGAGCATTAGATGGTTGTGCCCTTGATGCCATGTTCCTTTGCTGCTCACTGTTGTATATCAGGCATACAATGCAACATCCTTTATATGGGGTAAAACTTAACTAGTGTTATCTACTTTAGTGTCTCTTCTATTATTATGGTAACTTGCTTTTATTGTAGGCCTTTCAAGTAAAATGATATCCCTTCCTGGAAAGACAATAATTGCTGAGTGTCATGAGATCACTTCCTGTGATGTCATAAGGGATGTGTCAAAGTGTTTTGATGTCACTTCCGCTACCCCAGGCATTTTAATGAGTTGACATCCATGCTTCAAGCATTCAAAAACAAAAAAGAATGGTAACTGCTGCATTCATCCTTAGACAAAGGCCACCTATCCCAGTGAATTGCAGCTTCCAATGAATAAAACAAGATCGTGACACTCTCACAAAAAACAATTCTAAGTAGTGCCTGGGCTCTAGTAATCCAAAATCAGTACCCTGGACTCTTTCTAAGTGTAGAATCACTGTATGACCATGATCACATGGGCAACATTATAACTTTGTTAAGTTGCCATGTCCATTACCCAAGAACTCACTGCAACAAGTTGTCATGCATCCATCCAACATCTTGGACACTATTTATGTATCATCTTGGAATCAGGTAAATGTTCTGGTCCCAAGGCTGACTTGAATTCTTTCATTAAAATTCAATTTTACAAACAGTTCTTCCTATTGCATTTTAACAATTTGAGGTGTCTGGGGTATGGGGGGATATGAATTATCATATTCTCTTAAAACAAGTTCCACATTTGTTCTAGTGAAATATCGGAGATTTTAGGGTGTGGAGCTATTGAACATTTCAGTGTTTTAAACAATATTTTATTATTTTACACAACATAATAAGAAAAGAGAAATAAGCCATTTGGCAATTTTCAAGCACGGTTTCAGTGGTGGTGCAAGGCAAATTTTGTCATTTCACTATCAGTTTTCAACCTCCCCATATAGTTGGTTGGTGCTGCCGCTGCATAGTCTGTCATTGTTAAAACATAAGAACTGGAACTGGATTCATCTGGGTCTAAGTAGTTCTTGTTCACTGTTCCTTCTACTCCAAAGTTATTTTTTAAGGAATGGTCATTCCAGAGTGAATAGTATAAAGAGCAACCCAGAGGTTTAGTTGAATGACGCCAGTATGCTGATTGGGGGACTCCATTTTCCAGAATTCAAGAGCTCAGGAGGCGGGGCTCCAACGGCAAGCACATAAGCGCAGGAGGGTGCCCCTGTTGCGGGACACCTAAATGCTAGTTTGCTGTTTGGGGGACTCCATTCCCCAGAATTTGAGAGCCTAGGAGGTGGGGTTCCAATGACGAGCGCTTATAGGCAGAGGAAGGTGCCTGCGGAATGGGACATGAGGATGCCAGTTTGCTGTTTGGGGAACTCCATTTCCCAGAATTCAAGAGCCCAGGATTCGGGGCTCCAATGGCAAGCACATGTAAGTGCTGGAGGTTGCCTGTGGCACAGGATGCCTAGACGCCAGTTTGCTATTTGGGGGACTCCATCCATCACAATTCAAGAGCCAAGGAGGTGGGACTCCAATGATGAGCGGTTCTAAGCGCAGGAGGGTGACCATGGCGTGGGACATGCTTGGGATATGCCCGGGTGAAGACTGGGCCAAGAGTGGGCGCATCTGCACCCATCCAAGCCCAGAGGAGGCTGGGCTGGGTCTCCTCTCTGACATCTGCATTTTGAAGTCCTGAGGTTGGAATCTTCTGTCCTATTTTATCCCTTCATCATGAGTAAGGGCACATTAGTCTCCTCTGCAAATGTTGTGGCAAAAGGGGGTGTTAGACCTGGTATCCTTGGCATGGTTTCCCCTGACTTTTTGCCTACTGAACTCCTGTTTTGCTAACTTCATTTTTGCTGACTTTTGGATTCCAGGCACTTTACCACTGCTAACCAGTGCTAAAGTGCATATGCTCTGTACTCTAATCATGGTCATATTGACTTATCCACAATTGGCACATTTAATTTACTTATAAGTCCCTAGTAAAGTGCACTAAATGTGCCCAGAGCCTGTATATGAAATACTACTTGTGGGCCTGCAGCACTAATTGTGCCCCACACTCAGTAGCCCTTTAAACATGGCCCAGGCCAGGGTGCAATATAAGATAGGATATATACTTTTTACATGTCCTGGTCGTGAAACAATGGTAAATTTGATTACCACTACTGCAAGGCCTATCTCTTCTATAGGTTAACATTGGGATTACCTTTAACACATTTTAAGTGTACTGTCCAATTGGGAGCACATAGAAATTTGGAGTTTGGTGTCTCTGTACTCACAATTTTAAATCACAACTCATGGAGAAGTTGAATTTTAAATTGTAAGCCTGAAAATGAAACATTTAGAAATGTGGTATTTTCTTACTTTAACCATGATGTGCCTCTGCCTGTCTCTCCATATATGTCTGGGTTGGGGGACAGCTGGGATTTCTGCATTCCCTCTAGACAGGCACACAAAGGGATAAGGGGTGTGACATTTGTATCCTTATGGCACATCATCAGGATAATAAGCCTTCCTGAGGTAGATTGGGAGAGAGGATCTGACACTTGCACCTGAATAGAGCTGTGCCTGTCCCAACAAAAAGAGCTGCATACCCCTCTGTAGTGTGTCTAAAGCCAGAACAGGAAAGGCAGGGACCTTGTGATCTTCAAAGGCCTCCTTAATGTCTCCCCTATTTCAAAGGCACATTGGGGTATAAGTACTGGACCCCTGACACCACCAAATCAAATCTTTGGTGGAACCAAGGACATTTTGTCTGGAAGAGTAGCTGCTGTGCTGTAGGATGGACTGCCACTTTGCTACCTGCATTGCTGTGTTGGCCTGCTGCCTGCTGATGGCTGTTCTACAGGAGGGACTCCCACTTTGCAACTTGCTCTGCTGTTTTGGCCTACTACCTGCTGCTTCTTTCCTGGGAGAGAGAGAGAGACTGAACCTGTTTTCTACATCCTTGAACCCAAGATTCTAAAAGGGCTTGCTGGCTTGCCTCTTGTTTTTTCAATCCTCAGGGAAACAAAAGATTTCTTGCAACTCTGCTAGTACTACTGGACTTTGCCATCTGTGAGTCTGACCTGGCCTGAGCTGCCCCCTCCAGTCCTGGGCCACAGAAGCGGGTCGTTAGCTGTTTTTCCTGCAAAAACTGGTGCATCAACCCGACTGTATGAGAAAAATCAGCTCAATACTCCCTGACGCTGACGCAGTGCCAAATCGATGATGACTCAGGTCCCGACTGCGAGGCTCGACAACAATCCAGCGCTAATTCTTTAACACCATCTGCGAGGCTCGACGACACAGAGCCGAATCCTCAGCACCGACTGCAAGGTTTGTCTCCAATGCAGTGACCCGACAGTGGGCATTGCATGCTCAACGTTGACGCTTTGCTCCATACAAAGTACTTTCTATGCGGGCCCTGAGTAGGTTCTGTGGCCGGCATGCCCTTCATCATGGTCAACCTGAACTTTGGATTTGTACCGGTTCCTCGCGATCTCAAATAATCTTTTGACTGCCAGTGACTTCTAAGCACTGTTTTCATATTTAGTCTTATAAAAATCAATATCTCAATTTCTACTTATTGTATTTTTATCATTTTGGTCTTGTTTCACTCAGATAAATATTCTCTATTTCTCTAAACTAACGTGGAGCTTTTTGTGGTGTTTTCACTGTGTTACTTTACACATTGCCTCTTGAGTTAAGCCTGACTGTTCTGTGCTAAGCTACCAGAGAGTAAGCACAGGTTAATTTAGGTTGTGTATCTGACTTACCCTGACTTAGATTGTGGCTCCTGCTTGGACAGGGTGTATACTCTGCCAACCAGAAACCTCAATTTCTAACAGGGGGAATGTTGGCTCTTCAATAACATCTTATTTGACCAATGTTATGGGAATTATTGACTCAGAAATTGAATCAGTTGATGGGCTGGTGAATTCATCAAAGCCTCCCGTAGCTAATGAGTCACTGTGTGATCCGGTTTAAGGTTGTGAGCCTGCCAACAGATCAGCAGTTCCTAAGATGAATCTGTGTGTTCTATCGGAGGAAACCTGTACTAGCACTGACTCAAGTCCTCTATCTACTGCAGTCATGAGTCCCTCACCATCAAAGAGAAAGAGAGACCCAAAACAGCTGCCCTGTTCCAGGGATTATTGTTCTCATGGTTTTGGTTCAACCTTCAGGTGAAATAAATAATGCCTCGGACAGTCCAGCGATTTGTGATCCCTCCATAAACTGTCAAAATTAATTTTACAACTGGGGTGACCAACGTTTGACATTGGAACGCCATATAAAGTTGTACTTTGATACATTAGTCAAAATTAAATTGTTGGAGAATGGCATATGTCTGATGGTTGAATCTATAAATGAACAAAGGTCCCAGTCCACTAAATTTGTTGTTCCCTCTGTTTCTAAGCCTACGGTTAGTGCTGTTCTGGCCCCCTCAACTTTTGTCTCTGGCAGGCTAACAACGTTATCTGCCCACCAAAAAGCATATACCACTCCTCTTGAAAGATGAAGGTGTGCTGGACGAATGAACATATCCCAGGAAAACAATAGGTATACCGTCTGGATTATGGCCACATTGCTCTCCAAGAACTGTTGCAATCACAGGAAATAAGGAGAGTATCAGGGAGAATAAAGTGGCAACACTACCATGGGCTCATGCAAGGCTCCTTAACTAATAAGTTCAATTTACACCTACCCTGGCAGGCAACTACATTCTAAAAAATGTTACGCCCCTCCCCAGTAACTATGTCGAGAGCTATGCTGCCTTGAAGAATAAAACTGTTAACTGGCTGTCAAATAGGGTGGGGAATATTGATCAGCTCTATAAAGAGATTTTGTTAGTCTGAAGGGTATCCTGGATTGGACACTCAAACAAACATGAACTGGGGATTGCATTGTGGTTACTTTTAAGAACACAGGTTTTGTGAACTTCATTTTACAGAAATGTAATCATTTTAGCCCACAAAATACCTGCAACACAGTTGTTCCCTTAGGTTATCTCTACAGGTTCGTTGTTGTTATTCCCTGGAGGCAGTGTTTAATGTGAGCCGGTGGTTTACGGTGCTCTGCACTTCAGCATCCACTCCAGCGATTTTCATAAGAACCAGGTAAGGACACATTAATTTATGGCAAGCACGGGGAATTAAGTGATTTGCCCAGAATCACAGGATGTTGAGCCGATGCCGAGACTCGAACCTGGTTCCCCAACTCTCAAGTTGGCAGCTCTGATGATTACGCCACATCCTCTCCCCACTTTGAAACAGTTGGTTCTGTTTTAAGTGGCACTTACAGGAGAAATGGGCTGCTGCAAGCTGCCTCCCGACGAGAGCCCCGGCACTTGTTTTTTTACAAATGAACCACAGCCTGGAGGGATATATCAAAGTAATCTGTGGTTGAAGAGAAGGCTCGAAGGATGTACAACGTCAGAACCTATAACCGTTTTGAACGTTTAATTTTTATTAAGAGTTTAAATTGACTTACTGAACCATGCCAGGAGGATAAGAGACCTTCCCCTGAGCTCAGGGACATGGAATATAGGGACATTAATCAGAGGAAGGGAATGAGATTAGACCTTCACCCTACTTGGCAACAAAATTGTCAAGCGAATAAATCTGGGGGGTAACACTAAAATAGAAACTTGGAGCGTGGCAGGTATATCTAATAAATGAAGCAATGCTGACTGGTTGGCTGCCATTGCAAATTTTAGTATTGTTTGTCTCCAGGAAACGTGGACTCAGGATACATTTGATGTAAATTGATTCATTACATATGTTGCAGCTGCACAACCCCCCAGAACTGGGTGCGCAAAAGGGGGACTAGCTATGTTAATCTCCAGCCTTCTTCCAGTGAAATGTAGGTGGCTTGTTCATGATAATCCTTAGTTTCAACTGCTTTGTTTAGGAATAAATACAGTACTGATGTCATATTAATTAATTATTACAACAACTGTTTCAATCTAAATAATACAGATGTATTGGTAGCCCTATGCTTAGCATTTGGTGAACACATTATTGCAATAAAGCATTAAGTTAATCTTGTTTGGGCTGGGGATTTTAATGCCCATATATGTAGATATGATCCTAAGGCTGCATGTGGTTTTGAAGATGATATGGGGGATGGACAAACCCATTTTACGCACTCAACTTATAGGATTCTTTAACCAACCTATTGTGTTCATTCAAATTTTCAGCCTGCCAGGAGACCTTGTCCACCTTCTCGGGAAGAGGAGCTACAAGTATCATTGATTATATACTAATTTCAGAGAACATGTTCTCATCTATAAGGAATTTCATGATTATCTCTACTTGACTGAGTGACCGTAATATGGTCAAAGTAAATCTCAACCTAGGGATCATTCAAAATAATGACTCCTGAAAGTTAGTAACTTAAAGCCTATTAGACCTAATGGGGTCCGTATTAAATTTTCTGGAATTGAACCTAAAAAATTTCTCTCCAATCCAATTTCTCAGATTAAGGATAGTTTTGCAATCTGTTTAACAGATGATGGCAATCCCAGTGAGACAGTGAAGTCATTCGAAGCTATTTGCGCCACTATTAATGTGAAGCTAACCAAAAATACTGTCCCACACAGAAAATGTACTACGGGTTGGTTTGACTACTCATGGAGAAAGACATACTCAAAATTAAAAAAGGTTTTTAAAGGTCACCTAAAAGATTGTCTGTAATTGCACATTGTAGAGCCCAGTGTAAGCAAGTTTTAAAAACCCGGAAGTCTGTTTATGGGAGGAGGCCTGGTTAATTTGGTGAAAGCTAGTGCTTTAAAAGATTCAAGATTATTCTGGTGCACATGTAACTCTCCATACTTTAGGGAGGAAAACTACTCGGCCAGACTGTTATGGAGGACCAATCAATCCCACATTATAGCAGACTTTTTCTCATGATGCAACTAATGGAGCTGTTGTAGAAGAAGAATCTACACAGATCCCCTATGACTTTCATTTAACTTTTTGTTTGGTTGAAATTAGAGGCGCCTCCTCCACAATGCCGGAGGAGCGTTGCCCCACTGCCTGGCTCAGAGCCAGCAAATAAAAAATAAAAGGATATTCTAGCATCGTTTTATTTTTCATTTGCCGACTCTAGGCCAGCGCTGTAGGGAGGGGCGGGGCCAAGACATGGGAGGGGTGAGGAGGAGTGCTATGTGCACTTGCTAAGTGCGCATATGTGTTTGGCCGGCCATCTCAGCCCGGCCGAACACATATGCACACTTAGATTTCTCTGACCCGGCAGCATTGAACAGACAGGCTGGAGAAACCCTACAGACTCCCTGGTCTGAGCAGAGCATCTTTCCAGCCTGCTCAGGTCAATCCCTGCGCTGCTCTGCAGCATGGGATTGGATGGGAGTCTGTTTCAGGGGCTGCTGCAACCAGGAAGAGGATAGGAGGCCTAACGCAACGTGGGAAACGGCCAGCGGCTTCAGGTAAGTTCTTTTTTTTAAATATATCATTACTAACACTCCCCTGTGCACAATACTTCCCCCACCACACTCCACCAACCTGCGTTCCCTCCACCTGCCCCACCACCCTTTGTTTATGGTGGCCACCACTGGTTGAAATCCAATTAGCATTGACTAGGAGTCAAATCAGTAAAGCAGTGGGACCCGATTGAATTGTTTAAAGCCAATGATGCACTGTGGGCTCCTTTACTAACCAATGTGCTGAATGCTGTCAGCAAGGCAGTGCTTCCTTCCTCCTGGTCCAGACCTACATAAGGGGATAGTTATGACCCTCAATGATATTGCCCAATTTTCCAGCTTGACAGCTTAGTAAATATTATGGGAAAGGTGTTGTTGGAGAGGCTTGAAAATTGGTCAGAAGAGCGTTCCATTATTTCTGAACTACACTACGGTTTTAGAAAGGTTTTAGGTACCCTTGATCAATGTTTAAATCTGGAACTACTTGTGGCCAAGTACACGAAGCCTAGGAAGGCTTTCCTCTTCCAGGCCTCCATGGACCCGAGCAGTGCTTTTGACCGTGTTAACCACTTAAAATTGTGGCAGACTGTTTCTTATGGGTGTTGACCCTCACTCATATTATTCACCTGTTAATTCAACTCTATCAAAATGTTACTGCTAGGGTTCAATTCGGTCCTAGAGGAGAATGTATCGGCCAATTTAGGGTAGATAAGGGAGTCAGGCAAGGGTGCATTCTGGCCCCTTTCTTGTTTACATTGTATATAAATGTCCTTGAACAAGCTTATTTGCAATCCACTACTGATTTACAAAAGGTAGACTCCAGGTTTACACCGATCCTATTAAATACAGATGATGCAGTTCTTCTTTCCACACTGCAAATGAACTACAGAAGTTGTTAGACTTATATAGTGTGTTCATTGAATTGTTGAATTTAAAGGTCAATCTGTGAAAGACTTATGTTATGATTTGTAGGAAGGGTATTTCTAAAATGATTACATTTGTTGTTAAAAATACTGTGATCCTTGTAGTGTTGACATCTTCTTATCTAGGGGTCTTATTTGGCAACAAAAGGAAGTGGCCGTCTCAAAATCAGCTGAATTCCCAACAGCTGATGAAGACGGCTGCTTCGGTCTTCCAGTTTACCTCAAATTTGGGGTCCAGGCCAATTAGAGAGATGCTTACAGTATATAACTGAGAAAACATCTCAGCTGCCGCCTATGGCTCTAGTATTTGGGACTATGCTGACTGTCAGGTTTTACAATGGGCGTAGAATACAATCCTTAAAAGACTTTTAGTGGTCTCCCGAGACGCTCTAGCATATATTAGTCATAAGGACCTGGGAAGCTCTTATATTGAAGATATTATTAAATCACATCCAATGCAGCTTTGATACTCCATCTCGACAAAACCTAAATCTGTCCTTAATAGGGCATTAATTTCCCTTGACTGTTTTTATACAATTGATTGAATAAGATGTATTAGATTGATCTATGTCTCTATAGGTTTTACCCTGGGTTCCACTGAAGAAAGAAGTCTCCCCAGACTTACGAAGCTTTGTAAATTTAAACTCAAGCAGGATCTGAAAATGTTGACCTATTGCTTGTGAATTACTATAATAATAACTTCCAAATCCCAGAGATGGTACCTCTGCTTCTTGATGACTCAATAGAGGACTTTGCAGAGTCCCATCCTAAACCCTTTCAACTAATCTGGTCGGGCGATGTCAACACAAAGCCATGTTCCATGGGTTTGGAGAACCTATGCGGGATTGCAGACCAAAGGGGAGACCCTATTCCCCATTTCCATCACGATTATATGGGGAATATTTTAAATAGTATCCTAATGAAGTGGGAACTAAAAACTCTTGGGGCCTCATTCATGAAGGTCTTGCGCCGCCGGTGCGTCACTTTTAAAATGGGAGAAAGTGACGTACTGGTGGCGCAAGGCCTTCATAAATAAGGCCCTTAATGTACTAAATGCACAGATGGGGAAATTTCCCCCCACATTTCATAGAGCGGATTACTCATCCTCGATTGACTATATTGTCTTTTCTGATATCCCTAGCTTAAGACTAGTCACTTTCCAGACACTTTTTAATGAACACAGTGATCATGCTATGCTTTCGTGTGTCTTATTCTGGCGGGACTCTAAAAAACGTGATGCCACTACTGTACCAAAACCAATTCTTGCTATCACAAATGGCTTTACTCTAAAATGGGACAAGGTCGATGTGGTCTCTCTTTTTAATAGTCTTATTCTGGTAAACCAGGAGGATATCAAAACCTGCCTGGATCCTTTTGCAAATCAAGTTGAGGTTTCAAATGCATTCGGGAAGTTATAACATTTTCTAAAACTACAATTGATTTGCCCGTTACACACTAGAGATAGTAACTCGCATAGATGGTTTGATCAGAACTGCTCTTTAGTCGATGCAAAATTGCGTAAGGCTCTTAAAACCCTACCCAGAGATAAAGTGCATGTTTGTGAATTGAGGAAAACTTATAGACGAGCAAGAGAAAGTCGATTGAGGCAGCTCAAATCGGAAGCATGGGATAATTTAAAACAAGCCTCAGCTCTCCGAGATAGTAGGTAATTAATGCGCCTCTTTTGAAGGATAGTAGTGGGCCCTCTTTAGAAGTACATATTGACGAGGACACCTGGGTAAAGTATTTCCAGGAGATCTTTTTAAAAACGGACTGCTCCTATTGCAGATGTAAGTAATTCTATAGAGGCCTCCACCTACCTACCTTCAATCTGAAGGAAGTCAAACTTGCTCTGTTACAATCCCCATCCAGGAAAGTACCAAGGCCCGATGGGGTTCCTATGGACATATTTCTCTAAGATATCACTTTCTGGTCCCCCTTTTTAATTGTGGTTTTTAATGCTATAGCAAAATATGGTCCCTTCCCCTACTGAAAAAACTCTGTCATAATCCTGATCTTTAAAAAAGGCAGCGCCTCATTGCCTGCCAACTATCGTCCTATTTCCTTGCTTGATAGTACAGCCAAACGTATGGGCAGGCTTTTATTAAACAAATTGGAAGTGTGGGCAGAGGAAAAGAAAATTCTCTCGGAAAAGCAGTACGGGTTTAGACAGGGGCGGGGTACTGTAGACCAATGTCTTAATTTAACAATGATTTTGGAAAAGTATTAAAATGTAAAAAAAAGACCCAATTATATATGGCCTTTATGGACCTTTCAAAGGCCTTTGACTGCGTGGTACATAACAAACTTTGGTTAATTTTAAAGGAGATGGGAGTAGATGATGCCATTACACATTTTACAAGAGAGCTTTATAGGAGCGCCACAGCTATGGTTCTATAAGGGAGTTTAGGCGAATGCACCACTTCATTTAAAATTGAAAGGGGAGTCAAACAAGGATGCGTGTTGGCCCATTTTTTGTTTGCCCTATACACTAACAAACTTAATGACACCTTGATTAACATTTCGAAAGATAACCCAATAGTCTTGCGGCCCCCCCTCCCCATCCTTCTATATGCGGATGTCGCCATTTTGCTGGCAAGGACCCCTTTGGCACTTCAAAACCTTATTACACACTATGCAGCCTTTATGTGCAATTTGGATTCACATGTAAATAAACCCAAAACCTATATTATGGCAATAGGAGGTGCTAAAAAGAAAATTATGAGTTACCATCTAGAGAGGGGCAAAATTGAGCATGTACAAAATTTCAATTATCGGGGTATTGCTTTTGATGTTAAACAAAACTGGAAAGAGATGCTGCAAACCCAGGCAAATTTAATGCTCCAAAGTATTAATGCGATTTTCAAAAAAAACTGGGCTGCAAGCCAATTTTAGAAATGGTTAAAACGTATTTGGCTAAAACATTACCAACGGCAACATATGGGGCAGCAATCTGGGGGATAACATTAGTAACTACACTTCAAGTCCTGGAAGACAAATGTATTAAAAGATTGCTGTCAGTTCCACAAACATGTAATAACCTTGTGGCTCACACTGAAGTTGGTACTTTTATCACTGATGCTATCAAATTAGCCCACTTTCCCTTTGGTTAGCTGTATGGAAAAGGGATACCGTGGGTCTGAACCAGAATATTTTAAAAGATATTATGAATATGGCTCACGCCCACAAAATCCCGTGGCTTTCGCATGTCAGGCAAACTTTGACCTCTTTGGGTCTTGCCTTCTTGTATGATGCCCCTACCCTGTGTGTACACTTTCGTAAATCTAGACTGAAGGCCATTTACTTAATGAAAGCTACCCGTGATAGGTGGGAAAGCAAAAGAGAAAAACAGTCTGTAAAGTTTTATGAGAGCATACTTCAGATGCCAAATTATTCTCATCTAGATCTAGGGTTTGTCGAGACTAACAAGCAACGTGTTATCTTGACTAGATTCCGACTCAATTTTATGCCACTAATGCTGTGTCATCCACATACCTTATTTTCTATAAGTCTTTTACCGCCTTGTCCGTGCAACAAGAAGGTGACACAATCAACTTCAAATGTATTGCTCTTTTGCCCTCTGTATAAAGTAGAGAGAAAGATTTTCATCATTCCACTTTTAAAGACATTTTCATTGTGCAACCCAGTTTTAGCCCTCCCCTTATTTTATAAACTCGAAACCTCATTGGTCTGTTATGCACTTGCCTCCTTTTTATTGGCCACCGTCAGATCTCGTAAGGTTTTTAATAATTTATCTATTGAATCCTAAGAATTATTGCTTTGGTTGATTGTACCTGTTTTAATTTATGATCGCTGTTATTGGTCTACTGATTGTAATTTGCGCTGTTCTTATACTATGTTTATTATCTGTAATGAAATGTTTTTTATTGGTGTACTTTTATGCATCCGTGAGGTGCAAAATAAAGTTGATGACGATGATGACGAGATACACCAGGGAACACAGTGAAAAGTCCCTCAAACCTTGCCTTGCAGTTTTATCTTTTGCATGTTTCAAACAGTCATCAATGTCATATTTTAATCTGTTTTCGTCTGGGTACAATACATTTTAAGGTTGCTGATCCTACATCTGGCTGTTGGTTCAAAGGTAATAGATTATGCCCATGTAATGGAATGTCTTCCCAAAGAACTTGACATCTAGTTATTTTTGCGAATTTTATAGGTCTCCTAGAGCCCGATTTATAAAACAATTTGTAATACAATTTAAGCAGTGTAGGCTTGTACTCTCCTATTTACAATCTTTGCGTTCCCTTCCAATCTATTCTGCTGTGTTAAGCTTTGTAATAATGCTGTGAAGATTAGGAAATCATTACTGGATATGGCTGCAGACTGTATTTGATTTTAACTTTTGAAATGTTTTTTGTATTTATTATTTTATGGTATCTTTTATGCTTATGAAACCGAAAAAAGATTAATTTGACTTTTGAGTGAATCAGTTGATGAACACTGAGCTGAACATGATGGAAGTGATTTGGTGTGTGTGAGGTATCTCCAGTTAATGGCAAAAGGTTGGCTGGTGAACATGCACCCCTGGTGGCGGCTAATGGTGGGCAACAATTGAGTCATCTAAGACAATTGCTCCAGATAATGTAGTAAGATTATAGTAATATCGACAGGGCGAAAGTAAAAGAAAATGAAGTGCTTTCAGGCTAGTTGGTGCGGGACAAAGTCCTTAACAACACGGTCAAAACACCGCAATACATTTACATCGCTGCTTTTACAACACAAGTCGTTACAATGACTTGCGCTGGATGGCGCTATAGACTAAGGAATAGTGAGATTTACTATTCCAACACCTTCTCTACTGTAAGTAGGCTGGAGTTGGAATAGTAAATCATACTATTCCTAAGTCCAGTGCCCTACAGCGCAAGTCATTGTAACGACTTGCGTTGTAAAAACAACGATGTAATGTACCGCGATCTAAATGATCGTGTTGTAACATCATACACCCGTTGGTGCGTTGTGTGTTTGGGGGGTTGGTGACAGAGATGCGAGGAAATGCATTCGGTAGAGAGTGAAAAGTGGGTGCTGAAGAGAAATGAGATGAGGTGTAAGATATGCAGATGGATCAGATGTGCAGCGAAAAAGAGTATACATGTGTAGCAGGGTGAACATTAGAGCAGCCGCGGCCGCCACAGGTTAAAGCGGTGGGGCGGTGGGTCCGGCTGGGGGGATTTTGAGAGACGACCAAGGGGGAAAATTGATTATTTATCTAATTTTCCCTTTTGGTCGTCTCTCAAAATCACCCCCCAGCCGGCCCCACCACCCCACCGCTCTTACCTGCAGAGAGCAGTGATTGAGGCACTCTAAAGTTCAATACCCCTTCCATGGGCCTCAATAATGTTTAATTCACAGTCTCACAATTTCAAAAGTGAAACATTTTCAATATTAAATATTTACAATAAAATCATTGTTGTTCCTCATTTATCTTAAGCAGATAACAAGCATTGACAAAGCCAATAGTTTTTCCTGATTTTAGGTGTATGTCTGTTATATATCCGGATACAATAACAGAAAGCTCATAGAGGAACCAAACTAGAGGTTGGGTGGCACACTATGAGAATTACAGAAGTTTAGTATAGTCATTTTCAGTCATGCCCGTAATTACATAGGCCACACCACTTTTAGAGACTCCGCCACTTTTTTCATTACACTTAAAAATCTTCTTGCATGTGTATTTAATGGCGTGTGTTTATTTGGGAAACTTGGCTGCATGATTGTAGGTGTGTGTGTTGGGCAAATGTGAGAGGTAGTTTATATCAAGTATGAGAGAATGGAATGTTGGCTACTCTGGTGGGGACTGTTTGTGAACGAGAAATGACGTAGTAATGTGCGGTCTTGCAGAATGGAATGGTGTGTGATGGGGAGATGTGTCTGTGGGAGGAGTTACGTATTGTCTCATCTGAGATAATAGGATGGTGTCTGTCAGACCCCTGATCAGATGGCCACAGGCCACGAAGGAATAACTAGGCCCAACCGAGGGGGTGAAGGCCTTTTACTCATACTACTCGACCTACTATGGATCCTGAGCAATTAGGCTAAGTACCCATTCAGCAATTGACTCTGAGGAATATCGTGTTCCGAGCAGTCCATCCAAGCCACCATCTGCGGGAGGTGGATACAGGGGGGTAACACAGGCCAATAACTCAACGAGCAGTTAGTGGCAACAATAAATGATTGTCCAGCCAAATACTCACTTTTATGAAAAAAGAGAAGTATTTTATTCTACTGCTATTAACACAAAGGTAAATATGATATTCACAAACAACTACACAGTCCTGTCTGAGGTCAAGGATCAAGTGTTTCTTTAGGCAGTTCCCTTGGTCCCACTTCTCGCTTCTAGAGGTAGTGGTTATTCCCCATTCACTATAGGCACAATCCAGGGTAAGCCCCACTAGTAGTCCGAGTCTCAAGAGTTCACTCCGACTATTTTAAAGTCACCAGTTTTCCAGTACTGTAGCACTACTCAATCAAGTAATTTACCCCGTGGAGACTAGCCTGAAATCTGTCATATCTGCACCTGCAGGCTCGGTGTGTTTAGAATTTCTGAGCGCGTCTCGTCCGAGGGTGCTTACAGTAGCAAGCTGCTGAATCATGTGAGGTTGCTGCACACAGCCCAGTCGGGCTGCGCTCAGTAGTTGCAGAGTTTTTCACAGGAGGTCGTGCCACTGAAGCATCAGGAGGTTCTTTGCACCTCTTCCTTGCAGGATTAGTGTCTGGTCCATCCCACTCTGAAAGGGTAGTGACCGGGGGCTTTGGGGGGGAGAGCTGATGCTACGAACCTGAAGCGGGTCCCTGACCTTGATGAAGGTGCACAGGTGCCCCTACGGTGGCCTAACTTATCCGCCGGGGATGTTGATCAAGTTGCACATCTTGTTGCTCTCGGTGACCCCCTACGGCATACGGGTCACTATATTCTGTCTGTACACAGACTTTGGCCCATTTGGCACAGCAAAATCATAGGTGGCAGCCCCTGCTGGCGTATGGAGTTGCAGCCCACCACTTCACAAGGTCTACAGCCCTCACAACATGGCAGTCTCCTCACAGCATCCCCTCCTAGCATACGGGGTCACCTGCTCCTCACTACGCAGGACTCCAGTCCGATCAGCACTGTGATGCGCACGGTGCAGTTCACATGGCCCTCCTCTGCCATACGAGGGTCGACGACTTAATCGTGCATGCAGGCAATGACCCAATCTGTGTGCAGACATCTCCTCACACCTCACACAGGGAGTCCACTAGACAGAGCTCCCCACTGGACCTCGATCCCTCCAATGCTCTCCTCTTCCTTACAGGATAGACTGGTCTTGGCAAGCAGGCAGGCGCTGGTGCTCCAGGCTCCATGGTAGGTGGTCTTGGATTCCCTGGGTGATGTCCCCTCACTCAGAAGGGAGTCTGGTAGGCCTTGGCCCCCAGTCCTGGCCACCGGCAGAAGTCTTGCAGAGCTTCCCCTCCTCACACAGCATGTCTGGCTGCTTAGCAGATGGCAGTTTTTGAGGTCCCCAGCTCTGCTTTTTATAGTCCATTTCCAGACACCAAATGTGATTTAGAGTCTGAGTCTTTGAAGTTTATGTTGGGTGTGCTTCCTTTTGATGTGCCCTCTCTTCTGCACTCTCTTCCTCTTGAAAGCAGTTTGTCACAGCAGGAAGAACTAAAAAGCTGATAGCCCCGCAACACAGGCCATGAAGTGACTAAAGTTTGCACCAGGATGTAATATGTGTATCAAAAGGTTAGCCTAAGGCCAGTGCTTAATTTGTAACAAAACAAGTGCCAGGGCTCTAATCAGGAGGCCATTGCAGTTTGCACCACCCAGTGCCACTGCCAGCTTTGCCAATGACAGTACCTACACAACTACTAACCAGCACACTGTTACAAGTGTGACAATTCAGATTATTCCAGGCCCCCAAAGTTATAATAAAAACTTGCTTGGGCAGCAGGTATTAGTTGTTTTAATTCATACTGAATTAATAAACAATTGCTGTTCTGCTCATCTCTAAGTTATACAGACAGCGCCACCTTGTGGCAGCTGTCTTAAGTGCCTGTGTCGACAATTAAGTGCCGGTGCCGACAAGTAAGTGCTGGTGTCGAACACCGGAAACCACCAGCTCAAACTGAGCACTGCCTAGGGCCCCAGCCCTACTCTTTATGATTCTATTATCAGCCCCATCTCTTTCCTGAGATGTGCTCAGGCCCCTTCCTTGTGGCCTCTCACTGAATCAAAGAGCACCTTTTGAAGTGTATAGGGGATGCCTGGCTCTCCCCTCTCCATTTTGTGTTTCACCCAACTTACAGAAATGTAGCAATACACAAATCTGTCTGAAGGGATTCCTCTACCTCCTCTCCTCATTTTTCACCATGCAGGCTGGAGTTTCCCAAAATGGAAACCAGAGTCCTTCATGTATTGTACCATTCACAGGCACACATATGCCCAGTGCATGTATACAGCATACACACAGGAGCGGCTCCTCTGTTAAGCCAGAGGAGCGTCGCCCCACTAGCCAAATTGCCCCAGATATAGAAAAATAAAATGGTAATAAACTTCATTTATCACCATTTTATTTTTCTAAACCTCGTCCTGAGCCGAGCGTCAGGACGGGGGTCAGGGCTTTCTGGTTGCTGCTGCTGCCACTCAGGCACTCTGACTGCCAAGAAGACCTGTGCAGTTTTAAACCTCTAACTCAGCTGTCTGAGGCAGCAGAGTTAGTGACAGCATAGGGCTCCAGTGCCCTCGCGAGTGGCGAGAGAGGCCGCTCCCTCCAATCCTGGCATAGCTTTTATGCTGGATGAAAGCAGCACCAGGATTGCTGTCTGCAGGTTCCTGGTCCCGTACTGAAGCCTGCCTTCCTGCCTGGACCCGAGCGAGAAGGTCATCGCGTCAGGATCAAAGGTAAGTGTATTTTATTTTTATTAATAACTTTTATTGTTTTCCCTCCTGCCCCACTACCCTCCTTACATGGCAGCTGTCACTGCATACACGCACAGCACTGTATCCCTCATGTACTGTACCACTCCTAGGCACACATACACCCAGCACATGCATTTAACATGCATGCATTGCACAGCACTATACCCTTCATGTTTTGTACCATTTACAGGCACACATATGTCCAGGACTTATATTTAATATGCATGCACTGCAAAGTACTGCATTATCCCTATATTGTACCATTCAGAGGCACACATACAATCAGCACATGTACACCACTCATGCACTGCGCAGCACTATTCACAAAACCGATGTAGGCCAAGGTTTGTGTCAAGTACACAGCAGTGAGCTTGTAGGCAGTGCTTAACTTGTAAAAGAATGAGGGCCAGTGTCTAAAGCTCTGTTCAAAAGTGCAGTCTATTCCTAAATCCACCTCGTGCCTCTGTAATCCACTTCCAGACACTCCTTGCCCATTTATTTCACTCTTGCATTTTCCTGCTTCCTCCATTTGTGATAGGTTTTCTGCATTTCTCTTCCTTCGACTTTCCCTTGTGTGTGTTGTTCTCGTATTTGTCTCATGAGGAGAAATAGATGCTGGTCCCCACAAATGAGTGCCAGTGCCCCCACCCTCAGCCACCAGCACAAATTAAGCATTGCCTGTAGGACTCACTCCAGTGACACAGGTTACAAAGAACATGATCACTCCTACTGATCACTACACGGTATACTGCCACCACAGTGCTGCTTAACTCTTGGTAAAGGCAGTAGCCTCTCACGACTACGAGGATAGAGCTTTGGGCGCCCGTCCTGGTCCAACAAGGCAGCATTCTGTGAAACAGGTCTATGTCATGATGCCCACGCATGATCCGTGTTTGCCTATGTCAACAAAAATCAGTATTAGGGATTCAGACATCAGTACAGTTGGGGCGTTCAGGGCAGGGGTGCGGAGGACTTTAGAGCGGATCTCTGTCACATGAAAGATGAAATGTCAGTATGCCATTTGCTGGCAGTTGGCTCCATGCCTGACCAGCTTTGCTCGGGGGTCTTCTAAAATAATAACGGGCATCTGGTACTGTTTTTATTCTCTCCATCTGTGAACCCCGAGGGCTAGAAAAAGGGTTTAAGAAGAAGCTCTGAAAAACCGGTCTGCAGAACAGGCGCGTAGGAGGTTAACCATCCGGCGGTCACCCCAGCCCTGCGGAAGTGCGTTGAGCCATCATCGCACAGGAAGTGCTTTCTTTTCGTTTCTTTCGAACAGGGAGGGACCGGTCTTTTGTCTCCACGGAGTGAGGTTCTGGGCACCGAGGTATCGCGTGCTAAAAAAAAATTGTAATTCAACAAGAAATACTTTTATTCGTAAAACTAAATGAAATAAGTGCCTGACGGGGTATCGCAGCTGCAAGCAAACATTCGACAAAATCAAAAATAAACGGCTTCGTGGGAAATGCCCAATCTCACCGTGAATGAACAGTGTAAGTCAGACTCCTGACGGCTGGAAGGGGACTTTCACAGACTGACGCAATCGAAACATTCCAGATGTATTGCCTACTATTTCGAAACAATTCTACTCACACACACAAATTATGGGCCCTTTTATTTATTGCTGATAGTGCGTGTCATAGCGCCAGGATGTACTATTTTAGCCATTGTAGAGCTCAGTACCACAACACTAAACAAAGAAAAAACATATTTCAAAGCCGTCATTTGTAAACTGTAACCCCTGCGCTAATGGGTGGGTGGAAATGTAGACCTGGGTCTTTTCATTCACCCTTTTTAGTTCATTTGTATGATTCTGGAAGTAGAGAAGGGCAACTGGGTGGGTAAACAACTGAATTCATAAATTAGATATGAGCACTGATCTCGGCATTCCCACCTGACCAAAACTTCTTGACCATAGTCAAATCTCTGTTCTTTCTACTACACCGGTTTGCATGTGCTCAGATCAGCAGAGCTCAAAATCGGTCTCAAAACGGTGTTAAATACACTATATTAAACAAGCGTTGCCCTGCCAATAGGGCTGGCTTATAACTGAGTGGGCCTTTTGTGTCATGGATGGGTTTTAGCTTTCAATAACTAATTAAACATGCACTCTGTTATTCATATTTACACTCATTCATCCATTCACTGACTCCTTCTTGCATTCACCCTTTGACACAACCACAACAACAAAAAAGGCAAACTCAAAAATATATGCAAGATAAATAAAAATAAATATAAGAAGAAAAAAAACATACTGCCGTCTAAACATGGCAGGCTTATTCTTTTATTAACAAAACTAAATATGACAGCGGGTGTCCATCATACGGTGATATTGCACATCATCTATCGTTATAAAGTTCCAGCCTGGCTGCCACATTTGGAACCAACGTGTTGACCATCTTAAATTGTTGAAACAATGATAAACTATGGGCAGCCTCATTCCATTATGATCGAATGGTTTAGAGCAAGTGGGCATGCGGGATGAAGTACAGTAAAGATAAAATGAGAGGCAAGCAAGCGGCCTGTTAGTACTGCTTGGGGACCTGTAATATCCTCTTAAGAAACATTCAAATAAAAAGAGAAGAAGCAAACTATTGAAAGGGGAACTATAAGAGGAGGACATTGAAAACTAAAGTACTGACTACCCAACCCTGACAATTAAGAGCACTTTTTTTCAGGTGGATGTGCACATGAGCAGAAAATTTGATCATTCACAGGGAAAGCGAGCCAAGGACTGATGTGGACTTGAACCATTACTCCATGCAGTACGATCTCATGGGTTTAAGCGACATCTAAATAAAGTTCGGACAGATGATTGGCAGGAGAGGGCTGACCGAAAGGCACTGTATGGATATGTACTAATTTATATGGATATATGTATTATTTAATGGGTTTTTTATTACAAGATCCTGGCTAAACCTGTCATGCCTTCCAAAGGGATTCTACCAACAATTATCACAGTGCAAATCCTCTACCCCTAGAGTTAAATGGGGTAACCAACACCCAAATACTTCTCTACAAAGGTAATCTGTGAGATTTCATGCAACAAAATATCTGACTGTACACTTTAATAACAATCTATCCTTAAAGGTCTATTGTCTTTAACAGAAGTGTTAGATAGTAACTAAATCAGGCCTACCGACGTTGTCGTAGCTTTTCATGATAGAGAGATCAGACCTATGATTTCGGAAATACCGTTTCTAAGTGAAGCAATCAGGCCTATAGCTGTTATCGTTGGCTTGTGACCATAACCAACTAAGGCAGCCATGAGGCATGCAGTCATACAATGACAAAAGTATAAAAAAATACAGACAGTTATTATCTCTCCCAAGAGAGTCTGTCAAGGATTTTCACAGTACAAATCTTCTATATCCACAATTTGCTACACTGTGTAACCAACACCAAAACCCTTGACTTCCACGTTAATCCATGAAAGTCCCAAAATACATTTATACCTTGCTGTAGGCTTCAATACAAAGTGATAACAATCCACCCTTAAATTCCTATTGATTTTAACATATGTGTTTCACAATCTATATGCCAGGCCTATTGCCCTTATCTTAACTTTTCATAATTAACAATGACTACGGAGAAAAAGAATACTTACCACAAGAAAGGCTCCACTGGCGGTTTATAGACAGAGGGTCATATTTACAAGCCCTTATCGCCACGTGAACATCACTTTTTTCGATGTTCCTGTGGCGATGGGGGCTTCGCCTTATTTACAAGGCAGCGTTAAGCCTCTTAATGTGGCTTAACGCTGTCTTGTAAATAAGCCCCCTTTCACGCTATGCTTAGTGTGAAAGGGGAAGTCAATGGGTGTTGCTGTGGGCGTTCCACCCCAACACCTTTTGATTCTGACACTGCCCCCTATTTACAAGGGTGGCGTAAATATGAGACAGCGCCAGAATTAAGAATAGGGAAAACCTGGTCTTACCCTGGCGCAACGAGGAGAAATGTTTAATTTTTCCTCATTTTTTGCTGTTTTCATGTGTGCTGCATTGTTTTTCCTAACAAACAAGCAGCCCTGAAATTCATCATTGACTTGTCACCATAACCAAATGAGACCTACTGTGTTGGGCATAAGTTGTCCCACAGCCAAAAAGTGCATTATAAACAATCTTTATAGAGGATGCACAGAACTTTGGCCCAATTAAATCCTGTACTTAGGGTTAAATCAGCATTGGTGGAGCCTCCGCCCTCTCTCAGCAGAACTCTGAAAGATCTTTTTTTGTTGATCACATAAATTCTGGTGAAAGCTGTGCTGTTATTCCAAACCCAAAACGAGATTTAATTTATCAACTTTAAAGCACCTAGCAGTGATTCAGTACATGAGGCTGTGCTAAACGAGCCCTAGATTTGCTCAGCATTGTCTATCTGTTTGAGCAAGAATACTACCCAAACAATCTGCCTCAATAGTAGGGTAATGCCTTGAGACCTTTCTGCAGACTACGATAAAGTTAATCATTCACTCTTGACTGACTGGAGAGTGTATTTGGATTAAAGGGTGTTCCTTTCAAATCACGTCCATCAAGTGAACCCTGGTGCCTTCCTATCAACAATTATTCAGGTAATTTGTGAGATCAACAGGTACATAACCCCACTTGCACCAGTCATTACCACCCACAATGGTGGCAGCCTTATGTTTGCTGATACCCCCACATAAACTTTAGAATCTCAAAAGAATCCTAAAACAGAAAGTTAATGCATAATTGTCATCCAGAGAGTGTTATTGAAGTGCATGATGTGATTTCGAAAGGGTGAATTATTGGTAGAACCTTCTTTACAAGGTGCCCCATCAGGGGTCAGAAGGGTGATTTCAGCTTCCAGCTTTTAGGCACCCTGTGAAAATAGTGGGTAGACACCCTCTACCCGCATGTACCCTCAACTTGTGCCCTGGTTTTCTAAGGACTGTTTCAGGAGATTATCCTTTAAGGACCATAAACTTGTATTTTTGCATACCTAGTCATTCCACACAAGGAACTGAAACGATTCTCATCCCTTACCAGACTGATATTTCTTTTTTGTTGGTGCTTTTTTCGGTTAAGTAAGTGATTGCTTGTGGTTGGGCGAACTTTATCAAGTGTGTTTATTAGATTGCAGTTTATGCATATGTCCCTTTGCATGAACTGCAATCACAGAGTGTATGCTTATGATACAGTAGGTGGTCGTCTGAAGTGAGAAAAGCATAATAGCTCTGAATACGTTTGGAATTTGTTCATAAATAATAATTGTGTTTGTGCTCTAGGAAGACTCAGAGTTTCATCAGGCTTTAGAGATTTGGTAACATGGTGATGGTCTGAAGTTCTATCATATGCAATATTAGAAACGGGAAAAGACAGTAACGCCCTCTTATCTTTAGATAACAATGCTCCTCCAGCTGAAAGCAATGCCCAGCTGAATGTCAAGTCAGAGTGGCATTATAAAGTGTCTATCTCTCTTATTCCATACCCGCTCCAATCCTTTTTAGATGCCATTTGTTTCTTCATAGACATCATTATAAAAGCCATCAATTGCCACTCAAAGAAAATGGACGTTCAGGTTGACTTTCTTAGCGGTATCATTGATAAATCACTTCAAATCAATACAAGATTAAGCTCTGCAGCAGGCTTTGAAGACAAGAGAAGGCGTGGCTTAAGGCCGAGCAAAATGGCCGCACTCATGTGAAGCTCCCGAGGCTAACCGAGCATAATCCCCGAAATATCTGTCTAGCATATGTGATAAAGAAAGGCATTGTGTGCAGGATAAATACCTCCTTGCTGGAGGTGCAACAGAGAGGCTACCAAACAAAATCAGTGTGGGATCCAAGAGCCCTGTACAACATGGCAGAGGCCAAGTAGGTGTAGCAGACTGCAGTGGATGGAAGGAAGCATGGGGTTGGCTCCTTGCTGTGGGCAGCACTCTGTGAGCCGTCCAGGACTAAGTGGCAGCATGGTTGAGAGGCAGGGCACCAGTGCCGGGACAGCAGCAGCTCGATGGGATAATAGACAGGCCTGGAGCTAATGCTGGAAAGTGACGTGAGCAGACTGACACCTGCAGGAAGATTTAGGATCCCAGGCAAGACCACAGCACATTCCGACATCCTTGGGGGGCTGATCTACTCAGGAGACAGTGGACGAGAGCCCACCGATTGACCTGCAGTGGAAATGAGGATGGACTGCCCTGGGCCCCATTAGGAGGGCAGGTCCTGGGTAGTGACCACCACAATCATCAAACCAGGCTACATGTGCTCTAGAAAATAGGTGGCACAGAAGGGGCCCTGCTCTGAATTCTTTACAGTGAAGGACATAGTGCACTGTGGCTGGGACTGCCCTTCCTCTCCCTCTCCCATGTGAAGTGGGTGAGATGCCATGGTGAAATAACTATTTCAGGATGAACTGGTGTGCCTTCACGAATAATGTGTGAGAAATAAGTGAGACTCTGATTGGTTAAGATTTTGTTAAAGTAGGGCCTTCCCCCTTATCCCAGAGGTGGAGTGAGGCAAGCCCGCTGGACACTGGGAGGAAAAAAATGATCTGTTTGTCCTGGCAGGACGCACCGTAAGGGTGGAAGGGAAAACCGAAAGGCCGCAAAGTGAAAGCCTGGCACAGCTAAATCGAGCGTCTCCCTCAGGTAGGCAGCGACGACAACTGACATCCTGTTCATACATCCTCTTGGCATCCCACGGGTTTAGAGATAGACTGGGACTTGAGAGGATACCCAAGACGAGGACCCTGCACAGCTCAGTGTGGAAGCATGTCCACTTGGAAAACAAACAACTGCATATTGGGCCAGGACTGGGAAGGGGAGATACACCCAGAAAAGTAAAATGGACAAATATTCTACAAGGCTGAAGTGATAGTAGAGCTAATCAGGAAAATGAAAAAAGACACTGTAGCAGAATCCTCAACAATAAAAGAAGTAGCAGAACGCACCCTAATTCACATTAAATCCGCAATATGAAACCAAAATCCTACTCGAATTCAAGACTGACTCAGTCACTGTTGAAGTAAATCTCCGTAAAACCAATGTCTGTAAAATGAATGACTGAAATTCCCAAAATGAAAAGTGGCTCACCATGTTAAAGACTGACTTTAAAACCCTGCAAAATTTTGCTGATAAACTCCAAAGGACAGAACCTTCAAGCAAGCAAGACTGGAGGACTCTGAGGCGAGGTTGGGAAGAAACAACATCAGAATAGTTGAGGTTCCAGAGAGAGCAGAGAGAGTGTAAAACTGTTCATGGAAGATTTGACCATCGATAGCTTCAAACCAAAAGAGCTGCCCAACTTCTTGATTGAGTGAATCCATAAGGCCCCAATCCGTACACCTAAATGGGCGACCCCGAGAACAATTATTGCTCAAATCTTTAATTAGTGGCATTGCAATGTGATACTAGGCAGTCATAAAGCAAGGAAGACTATAATATGAAAATACTGAATTATAGATATTTGCAATCTTTACCCTTCTGGTGTAAAAATGCATTTGCATGAAAGAGAAATTTAAGATATGATGATGTTCCCTGAGAAGTAGTGTATCAAAATGGAGGGCAAGACAAGGACATTTTTCTCACCAGAAGAGGCATGGGATTAGATTGAGTGTTAGCGCTCTGCCGCCAGTGAACATGCTTGTAGGAAGGATGCACTGAAGCATGTAAAAATGATGGATGGAATGCTTGAGTTAATCTCATCCACTGGTAGTTACTCTGGGCCACATCCCAGTCCCTGAATTGTAACACAAGCAACACAAGACCAGTTTCAACTTTTATTGAGGCTCGCAAGTCATATGCAGCTTGGTTCCAGGGGCACAGTGAGCACGGGACGCACGTCTGAGCATACCCATCTCACTTAGGGAATCGCACCAGAGTATTAAAAAAAACGAGGGATGGAATGCTTGAATTAATCTCAGTTACAGTTCATCATTATTTTGCATATACCATGTCACTTCAGTTTGGACCCAGCCTTATGCAAATCAGTCATGATCCTGCTCCAATAGCGAGAGGTTAGTTTGAACTGCCAGGCCAGGTCCTCCCTGAACCAGGACACAAGGAACCTAATACCGGTGTTGCCCTGTTTGGGTGTCAACAGTTGGGTGCAGCTTGGATCCACTGGCACAGTGAGCACGGGACCCACGTCAGGGCGTACCCATCACACTTAAGGAGTCTCACTGAAGGATACAAAAAAGTTATTGAATCAAACTCAGCCACTGGTAATTACTTGGGGACGTATACCACTCCATTATTATTTTCCACACACCGAACCTGTCAGTTTCAGCCTAGTCATATGCACATTGTTCTTGACTCTGCTCCAGTAGGAACAGTCCTATACAAATTTACATGCCTTGTCCTCCCCAGTAGAAAGGACGCCTGCAGACAGGTTCGATCAAAGAGACCCTGGGAAGGAAGGAATCATGGGGAAGACGAAGCAGAGGAGTACCCCATTCAAACTAGAAGGAACGACATTCAGGATGCAATACCAAAAGCCAACACCCAGAGGAACTAAAGAGACAGTGGACATCCTAAGATAGACATTATGAGGGGTGGAACTCACTTTAACTATGATAACACATCAGGTATAAAGGACATCTGTAAAAGACAAAGTGAAAACTAGACACAGTAGTTGGCTTTTCATTGACAGAAAAGTAATTACACCGGTAACTGGAAATGACTAAATGCCACAGGATATATTTAATTGTGTAATACTATGATTACAAACAGGGGTATAAGGAGAGACTTGTTCGCTGACTTATTCTCTATAAGTTTATTACAAGAGTTATATGCAGCCGCGGTCGGTAGTAGGAGTAGCTGCAGGGCGGTGACGTGGGGAGGGGGAGGGGCAGGGTGGGGGGTAGTAAACTATGGATTACGGAGGTTTACAGGTAAGTTAACATATAAATTATTAAAATGAATTTCGTTGCGTGCACAGCATCCCCAAATGCGATGCAGTGCACGAAACGACATTCGTTTTATTAATTTATATGTTAACTTACCTGTAAACCTCCGTAATACATAGTTTACTACCCCCCACCCTGCCCCTCCCCCTCCCCACGTCACCGCCCTGCAGCTACTCCTACTACTGACCGCGGCTGGTTATATGTTAACATGGATGTTTGGATCGACAACTCCCTGCCAATTAGGGTGATGGGCACTTGTGAGCCGGCTGCGCAGGGTGGTGGGGCGAGGAGTTGCTGGGGCAAAGAGGAAATTGGTGAGTTTGGTGTTTAATATATGGTACAGATTTTTCATCATTACTTCAAAATTACATAGAGTAATCGAGCAAGCCAAAGTACTATGGCCATTGGTAGAATGTTGAAGCCAGTGTGATGGGCATGGAAGCTGGTGAACAGTAGGGCTCAACTCTTAGCTTACTCCCCTGGAACATCAACGACCTGGTCAGTAAGACAAAGAGGGAGATGGTACATAAATACTTCCACAGACACAACCCAGATGGAATTGTTCTGCTGGAAACTCACCTGAAAGGAACCTGTTGCAAAGGCCTGGAAAGGGGGCAAGACAAAGTAATGGCACATTCTGGGTTGACAATCAATAAACAACAACAACCAACCCCTTTCAATAATATTCACTCTAGAACTGTCCCACAGAAGAGATAACACTTAATCTATAGCATTATTTTATTTTCAAAATTCTTTTTCTTTTTCAATAGGTTAATATCCATAATTTATCAAATATACATATGTCCATTTAGCCAAAATGAGAATCTCAAAAAACGACGAAGCTATACACTTTGGTAAAAGTACATGATTCAACAATATATAATAAATAACAACACAAACACAAAACAAAGGAAAAGTATCAGTTGGTCAGAGACAAAGAAATACAGTTGATCAATAAAAACAAACTCAATATTAACAAAGACAATACATAACCATAATATACATTACAGACACTATATACAACACAAATGCGCCGACGTGCGTTTCGGAATTCCATGTACCATCCTTCCTCAGGGCGCTGATGGTGAATTCAAAGCCATCAAAACTAGCCCATACACAAATTTCATTCGGTACACTGATACTTCCAAATATAAGTCAAAGCTCTGTCAATAGTATTTGTTTTGTTACAAGTAGAGTAGGTCAGAAGCAGTCTATCAATAAGCAATGGCTGAGTCTTTAAGACTTTCTTCGTACGAATCAATGTATATATATGTCTTCAAATGAAGATATGGGAAAAGGACTCAGGCTATTACGTCAGAAAATGTCAGACAACGAAGTTAATGGATATTCGCCAAGGTTGAAGGTTAAGGTGATAACAGGCCTCCACTATATCGGGTGAAGTACTTATGTGTACAAAGCGGATAACAAACTGGATTACGCGATACAATTTGAGATGGACACATCCTTATCCGGAGATTATAGTGGCAATGTGGCTTACTCGATATTTAGAGTAGCTTGAATAGTAAAGGTACAATATGTCTGGCTACGTACAAGCCGAAGCTGCATGGCTGACCCCCGATCCTAGAGGAACTCCACTACCGAATCTGTTTTATTTTGGAATTATTACAAGGCTATGCTAGCTTTTTGTCATAAAAAGCACGGACCAGATGGGATAATACCTTTACTATTCAAGCTACTCTAAATATCGAGTAAGCCACATTGACACTATAATCTCCGGATATGGATGTGTCCATCTCAAATTGTATTGCCTAATCCAGTGTGTTATCCGCTTTGGACACATAAGTACTTCACCCGATATAGTGGAGGCCTGTTATGACCTTAACCTTCAACCTTGGCGAATATCCATTAATTTCTTTGTCTGACATTTTTCTGACCTAATAGCCTGAGTCCTTTTCCCATATCTTCATTTGAAGATATATATGTACATTGATGTGTACGAAGAAAGCCTTAAAGACTCAGCCATTGCTTATTGATAGACTGCTTCTGGTCTACTCTACTTGTAACACAACAAATACTATTGACGGAGCTTTGACTTATATTTGGAAGTATCAGTGTACCGAATGAAATTCGTGTATGAGCTAATTTTGATTGCTTTGAATTCACCATCAGCGCCCTGAGGAAGGATCGTACATGGAATTCCGAAACGCGCGTCGGCGCATTTGTGTTGAATATACTGTCTGTAATGTATATTATGGTTATTTATTGTCTTTGTTAATATTGTGTTTGTTATTCTTGATCAACTGTATTTTTTTGTCTCTGACCAACTGATACTTTGCTTTGTTTTGTGTTTGTGTTGTTATTTATTATATATTCAGATCCCCCAGGATATAGCGGCATGGATTCGCAAATTTAGCCTTACAAATATGGAAATTTAGCGGCACAAATATGGAAATTTAGCGGCATTTTTGCAGCACTTTATTTTACTCATAATCATTCATTCTCAGCCTTAAATCACTGGAAACTGTTTTAGCAGAGTATTCCGCTTTGAAATAGGCAACCTGGGATATGGAACAGAGGAAGCAGCCCATAGGTGAAGGCTGTTATCCCTTGGAAATGCATTCCTCCATTTGCTTTAGTATAGGTTCTGAGAAGCCCATAAACGATGGGCTGGTAGCATCCCATGGGAAATGGTATTCCAGAACCTACCTTAGTGATGTTAATTTTTTTTGTGGAGCAAGACACAGTGGTGCTGGCTGCGATCCACGCTAATCTTGGGGGAAAGAGAGAAATAACGGAAGAAGAGCTCTGTTATTTGGGCATGGGGGCTAGAGCCAGACGATATGGAGAGGGTACAGACAGGGCAGAACCTTGGCACGCTTACTATGCCACTCATGGACCAAGTCTGACGTTATTGAAATGCCCCAGGAAGACTACACCACTGCACATGATGCTGAGGAGATTTTCAACTGGTCTCTCCTCTATATACTGACCTTTACCAATCTAAGTCTGACCTCAGGCAGGCACACATCACCTTGCGGTTTGACACTATTGGTGAGGGGGCTCACTGTCATTATCTTGACAAGCCCATATCAATTGAGGAGATTGTACAGGTGAATCGGAGCCTTCCCTCTGGCAAGGCCCGAGGGCAAATGGTTTGATTGTGAAATTCTGGCTCCACAACTCCTAGCTATCTGTGAGGAATCCAGGGAAACGGTCTGTCTGTCTCCCCCTTGCACTACAAGAAGCGGCAATGGTGAAATTGAAATTATGCAACCAGTCACAGTATATGACCTGTGGATTCCTCTTAGGAGCAGCTGAGGAGAAACTCATAATAAAGGCACTGTACAACCGTGTAATACTTCAAGGCAAATCGCGAAATAACAGAGGGTCTGGCTAGGGCTCTGACCGTTTATGTTTTCACGGGTGAAGGGGGCGGAGGGGCACAACGTTATAACATTTGCAATGAACGCACGTTCAAACTATTGTCATTGTAAATGACAATGCCATTTATTTATGTTTTATAAACCAAAACATAAATAAAAGGCATTGTCATTTACAATGCCAGTAGCTGGAACTCACGTAAATGTGAGACCTATTGCATTGCAAATGCTTGATTTTTTCCTATTCTGCTAGGGTGACAGACATTTACACAAGACATGTATGGATGGATTTTGCTGCTGCTCTGTTCTCTCTCCACCACTTCCTTGCCGCCTGACAGTTTCCAGAGTGTGACTTCTTTTCACCTGATCTCCTCCATTGGGTTCACTGCCTGCGCGCTAAGTGTCCTGTTCTGGTCCCTTGTCTCCATGATACCCATCACTTTGCTTCCCATAAATTACCTGCCTGTATCCCATTCTGCCCCCAAGATGGTCCCTTCCTGTTTACCTTTCCTCTACTCCCTGCTTTTATCCAGTTGCCACCTCATCAACTCATATCCTGGTCTTACCTCGTCACTTCACTTGATACCTGGAAAATGTCCTCCTCTCTCTTGATTTCTACCCGCGCCAGGTTCTGCCCTAAGGTGCTCGCTGCCATCCCACTCCTTCCTGCCTTTGTCCTCATCTCATCTTCTTGTGCTGCCTTTTGGGCCATGATGCCCGACACCTTTCGTCCGCCTGGCCCTTACTTGTGCCAACTCTGTTACCAGGAAGCTTGACGCCTGCCCTTCTCTCGCCTGCCACCTACATTTGTCATGTTGCCATTGTCATACCAGTTTCTTCACTCGGTTTAGATCCCAAGATGTCCTCTTTCTGTCCGAGTTTGCTACGATAAAGGCACCCTCTTAAATTGGGAAGAAGCGTCTCCCCATGAAACTTAGTCACCAGCAGTTGCTGTCTGATTGTGCGCATTACCGATTTCGCGGACACTTTTGTAAAAATCGCGGCATTTTTACAAAAGTGCCGATTTCGCGGGCACTTTTGTAAAAATCACGGCATTTTTACAAAAGTGCCGATTTCGCGGCAAACTGCTAAATCGCGAAATCCTGGAGGGTCTGTATATTGTTGAATCATGTACTTTTACCAAAGTGTATAGCTTCGGTGTTTTTGGAGATTCTCTCATTTTGGCTAAATGGACATATGTATATTTTATAAATTATGGATATTAACCTATTGAAAAAGAAAAATAATTTTGAAAATAAAACAAAATTATGCTATAGATTAAGTGTTATCTCTTCTGTGGGACAGTTCTAGAGTGAATATTATTGAAAGGGGTTGGTTGTTTTTGTTTATTGATTGTGTTTCCCTGCTCCTCTCCCCCTGATTTTGATGGTACAGGGACCCTCTTCTGTATTATTAATTACATTCAGGGCTGACGCCAGACTGTGGGAGTAGTACTCCTCATGAGGAAACAGATGGCTTTAATATAAAAGGGGGTATGGCTGGATCCTCAGGGCTGATATGCAATGATCTCAGGATTTTGGGATGGGATGAGTCTCAACCTATGGTCGGTATACCTACCTACAACCCAGATTGCAGACATCAGCTCTAATCTAGGTGGGCTTCTTACTGATGTGGATATCAAGCAACCTATGTTTTTGAGGGTGATTTAAATTTGATATTAAACAAAGACTTGGAAAGGCCCCCAGCGGAAAGGTAATTCTTCAAACCTGTGGACTTTTTTGAGGTGTTTGACCTAGAAGATGTGTGATGGGCACAGCATCCTAGAGCTAAACAATACTCCTTCCATTTGGGAGTGCATGATCATTTCGCCCGTGTTGACTACTTGCTCACATAACAACACAACTCTGGTAGACTGACTAATGCTCGATTTCTAGCAAGAAGGATATCTGACCATTCTCCACTCTGGGTGGAGTTGAATAAACAAAGCATGAGCTCATATTTCGGATTGAGTTTAGACCCCTAAGGTCTTATTTATGAAAACTGTTGCATTGCTGCGTAAAAAAACAGCGATGTTATAGTTTTCGCTGCACGCTCCTTGTGACATTATAGATGCGTCATATTTACTGTATGACGCATCATGTCGCAAGGAATGACAGATACGTCAGTATTACTGACATATCTGTCGGCACAAAACTGACGCATTGCTGGAGTTGTGTTGGAAGCGTGACTCAACTCCAGCAATGCAGGGGGAGGGCTATGATTATAGCACTGCATCAGTCTTACGTCTGCTGTTAGGCAGGCGTAATATATTGACGCAATGGCGTCTTAGAAGTGGCGCACTGAAATCTCATAGATTTCAATGCGCCACTTCTACGAGGCTTTCTTGCGTCGGAATGTCCACCTTGCATACATTATACCTGACGCAGGTATAATGTGGTGCAGGGCTTTACAAAGTGATGCATCTGCCTAGATGCGATACTTTGTAAATAGGGAGCAACATGACACTTATTTTATGCCGCCGCTGCATCAAAAAAAGTGACGCAACGGTGGCACAAAAGTGAAGCAGGGGCTCATAAATAAGCCCCTTAGTATCTAAGAGATAAAGAGGTAATGGAAAAACTACTCCTGGCCAGAGAACTATATTTCATAGAGATTTAAAACACTTTTCGGTTACATACCATTCTGAGGGAAGCATATAAGGCAGTCATTAAAAGAGAGATGTTTTCAATCCTAACGAGGAAAAAAAGGAAAAAGTAGCTGATGCTGTTTACACTGAGATATACATCCTTTGAACAGAGAGACAATATGTACAAACTAAAGATGAGAAATTGTGTCACTTATTACAATTACAGCACCAGGAGTATCAGGCTCTGACAACTAATGAAGCATGTAATTATTTCTTTCAAATATGATTAAGACTAACTAGTCAACGTTTTGACCCCAGAAGTAATTTAAACAGGGCATTCTTCAGGACAAGAAAGTAGCATCTTATATGCCACGCGCAGTTCGGGTTCGTGTACATCGACACGCTCAGAGAGCTTGGCGATTCATCACACCACCTGTGTGACTTCCAGTATTCATACTTTTTCCTACGTGATGGGTTGCCCCTAGAACATCTATGGATCCTTTGTCTGTTTGACCTTACTCTTCTGGGTCCCCTATTTTGCAGTGACAGATAGGTTTCTGCTTTCTTGTCCTAAGGAAGTCCCTGTTTAAATTACTTCATGAGGTCGAAACATTTACTAATTGGTCTTAATTATATTTGCTTTTGGTGCCAGATGCGATAGATACCTGAGAAATTATTTCTGAATTGGATTCTACTTAGCGTAATGATTTCTGTATGATTAAGACTTTTACATGTTCACACGCATACTAACTTGTTTTATGTTTTATTTTTTGCCTTTTACTGTGCTTGCACATGCACTGGGCCGTCACCTGTAGCACCTATCCTTTCATAGGAAGTGTCACTGCTTTGTATATAAACATGTATATGGGTGCATATACATGTACAATCAGTGTACCGTCACTGACAAAGGGTTACATTTTTTAAATCATGAGTCGTTAGCACATTGTTTGTGTTAACAGGGCATTTATGTTGAGTAGTCCCTTCAGTAGCATTAAATATTTTCTGTAAGTGATCACTATGGAACTCCCACTCCCTTATATATCTCCCCTTCTCTGCGTCTTTGCAACCTTTTCTACCTGTTTCTCTGCCCCCTTTCTGTGCGTGGGAGTCATTTTTTATTTTCCACTTTTCTTTCCATCGCCACCCTTTTTCCTCATCTCTGTCTAACCATTGCTCTTTTTCCCTTTCTATGTTTATCTGCCAATTGGGACCTGTTGAATTGGGACCCATATTCCTTGGCCCAGAAAGTGTACGTCTGAAGGGAATTCTTCAGCCGAAATCTATACCTACTATTGAACAAATAAAAAATAAAAATGTCAGACATTAGAAATCGCTGCTGTGGCCCCTTCTGAGCCAAGCAGCAATATTCACAATAATAGTGTTGCAAAATGTACCTAAAATCTTCAAAACATCCACTATTGAGTTCCTGATAATGTTTTAAAGAAACTTGACCCAGAGATTTGACTGTTGATATGGGATGTGAAAACGCCACAGATTTCACTCTCAAAACAAGTTAAGGAACATAAGATGGGGGCATCGCCATCACAGATATGCAAAAGTGCTGTTGTGCCTCACAATTGGTGATAGTATGAGAAAGTGCCTCTTTTGACATGGTTAGCCCCCCACTTTTGCCTGTAAAATCATATGGTTTCAATTGTAGTGCACAGGGTCCCTTCCACCAGGTTCCATATGCCAATGCTCCTTCACTAAAACTGTACCACGATTGGCAACTTCAGCCTCCTGGAAGTCCCTAGTAAATGGTACCCATAGTACCTAGGGCATGGGAACTGAAGAGGGTACCCTAGGAACCCCTCACCAAGGCCATGCCACTGCCACTGCCACTGCCACTGCAGGGGGCATGCCTTGGTACAGTGAAAAACGACAAAGTCGACATGGCACACTACCTGTGTGCCGTGCCAATCAGCACTACCTAAGGTATAGGTATGTCATCCCTCTAGCAGGCCTTACAAGCCCTAAGGCAGGGTGCTCTATATCTCAGGTGTGGACATATCTGCATAAGCAGATATGCCCCTACAATATTTAAGTCTATTCCTTAATATTGTAAGTGCCAATCAGGGCTAGAGCTAATGACCCCCTCCCACAGGAAGGTGGCATAATAGTGGGTGTAGACACCCCAGGTAAGGAACCCATTGATCCCTGTTTGTTACTCCCCTGTAACACCCCCAAATCTAGAATTTAGGTGGCTCCCCAGACCCTGGAATCAGATCTACGACAACCTAAGAAGCCCGGACACCGAAGAGCTGCACCAGCACGAGAGAAGAAGGACCAGTGACTGATTCTGCGTCAGCCCTGCTGGCCTGTCGGCTGGTTTTTGTCTCTGCTACAAAAAGACGAGTCGTCCTGCAGGCCCAGTGACTTCCACAGCCCTGGGAGGACTTATTGCCTTTGATAAAGACTCTAAATCTTCTGTGGACATCGGACTTATGCAGAAGAAACGATCTACAATGAAAAGAACTCTGCCCTGAGGAATTACAAACTCACCTCTGCACCCAATGCCCACTGCCCGAGTCCAAGTGGGCCACCGGTCCTGCGAAGCTTCCCCAGCATTTCTGAGCCAGAGTCCACCGTGGACGGACCCCTGTCAGACTCCACCTCGACACCTGCAGCCACAACTCGAAGACTCCCTCTGACCGCAACCTGCTAGGTAAGCTGTTTTCCGATGTCTGAGGGCACCCCAGCATCCGAAGCCCCTGGGCCTTGGGGATCCTGGCTGTTGGTGTACCTACATTCTCTAGCATCTCTACTTACTTTGGCAGCTGTGAGTTTTCTTCATTCGGCCTCCAGGCCTGAGCCTGCAGCCTTTCATCAACCTTGATCTACCCCATTGAACTGCATTTTGTGCCCAATGCTGTGTCGGCACTCTGCATCCTGCTTCCCCTGTGCTGCTGAGGGTGTAAGATTGGTGCTGCCTTGTGTCCCCCCTTGTACTTACCTTAACTCCAGGAGATCGATCCCTGACACCACTTTCCTTACCTGTGAGCAGTGCATCTTCGAGAACCCCCAGTCTCCATTAGTTAACATTGGGCACCAACCTTGATTCTGACCTTTGTACCCGTCCACCCCTATGCCACTGGTGTGGTAGTTTTCCTGAACTTTGCCTGGTGTTGAACTGAAGCCCCAAAGACGGGAACTGTAAGTTGTGCACTTTCCTGAAAAACCGCACTCTTGTTTTCCTCCCTAGGTTAAAATTGCAATTGCTTGAAAATTGCACAGTGTCCACTTTTAGAAGTATTAATTTTTCATGAAAAATGTGCTTCCCTTTTTGCGAACATCTTGGTCTTAAAACAAATCTTGAAAGAAGCTTATTTTTCTAAAATTGGGGCGGATCTCCTTTTTGAGCGGTGTGTCATTATTAATCAATAATGTCTTATACTCCTCTGTGTTAGGCCTAAGACTGTCCGCCCACACTACCCCAAATAGAGCACTTTGGTTTTACATTGAGCCCTTTACACTTCTGGAGGAATCTCTGGATTTTGTGCATAATATAACCCCTTAGTGGTATACCATATACAGAGGTAGCTTCCTACAGGTAGTTAACGTGTCGAATTTCGCCAAGCAAGATGAACCCTCTTTGAAGGTGGGCAGACATGGAATGGAGCCCATGGCAACCCTGCAGTCCTATGTAGGAGGAAACATGGTAAATCACTTCCTCCACATAGACACCCATTAGCCAAAACATGGAACAAGGCTTCTAGATACTTTGAATATGGTGGTGCAATGACCAAAGAGACACAGTGATTTACTGAGAGATCGGAAACCTGCATGGGTTACGGAAATGGCACTTAATTGGGATAACCATGCTGGAGTACATTTGGTACTGGACTAATTCCCTTTGACAACCTCAAAGTCGACTATGGACATTTACAGTATGCACTAGCAACCCATGTCAATGAAGACAAAAAGATACTACTTCCCACTAGAAAACTGAGCTCTCGCACAACCGCTTTCCAAAAAGGCAATTTCCTTAAAATATAGGAACATAGTGAATAATTCATCGACCCTTTGGGTAAATTGAGGGAGCTGTGGTCAGCAGACCTAGATAAATTACAAAGCGCTTAATGGGAAGACGATCACTGGGCCCAAGGAACATCGCAATCAGGTCCGGATTCAGACTAGTACAGTTTAGGATCTTTCAACTATCATAGTCCGCAAGAGACCACCTAACTGTGATAGATGTGTGGGGATAGATCGACGTTACAGAGAGTGTGTGAAACAAGACACTTTTGTAACACACCGCAATGCTCACACAACTAGGACCCTTCTGGAAGGGAGTTTGCGAGTGCTTGACACAGCTTCTGGGGATTTCTATTGAGCCCAGTGCGAAATTATCACAAGTGGGTATTTGAGATGAAGTAATGCCACTAAAATATGTACATATTTTTTGCCGCTTAGACCTCATAACTGCAAGATCATTATATTGCGAGACTTTGTGCTTTAGAAACAAAGCACTACAAAAGGGGGTGGTGATGGACGGAGCATCAGAACCAATCAAACACTCACACCCAGTCAACAGATCTGGGTTTGATCCATCACCGTTCTTTAGCCCACTCTGCCACCCCAGTTCAGACATGGCCATATGCAAATCAGTCTGACCCTGTGCCTCATGGGAACAGTCCAGCCCGAACTGCCAAGCCATGCCTTCCCTAGACCGGAAACAAGCTTTCTAGGACCGGTTTCTGGCATTTCAGACGTCTTCAGCCAGGCTTGCTTGAATCCAGTGGCAAAGTGAGCAAGGGACTCACGTCTGAGCATACCCTGCCAACTTATGGCGAACAAAGCGGTACAAAAGGGGGTGGTGATGGACCGTGCATTAGAACCAATCAAACACTCACACCCAGTCAACAGATCTGGGTTTGATCCATCACCGTTCTTTAGCCCACTCTGCCACCCCAGTTCAGACATGGCCATATGCAAATCAGTCTGACCCTGTGCCTCATGGGAACAGTCCAGCCCGAACTGCCAAGCCATGCCTTCCCTGGACCGGAAACAAGCTTCCTAGGACCGGTTTCTGGCATTTTAGCCGTTTTCAGCCAGGCTTGCTTGAATCCAGTGGCAAAGTGAGCAAGGGACTCACGTCTGAGCATACCCTTCCAACTTATGGCGAACAAAGCGGTACAAAAGGGGGTGGTGATGGATGGAGCATCAGAACCAATCAAACACTCACACCCAGTCAACAGATCTGGGTTTGATTCATCACCGTTCTTTAGCCCACTCTGCCACCCCAGTTCAGACATGGCCATATGCAAATCAGTCTGACCCTGTGGCTTATGGGAACAGTCCAGCCCGAACTGCCAAGCCATGCCTTCCCTGGATCGGAAACAAGCTTCCTAGGACAGGTTTCTGGCATTTCAGCCATCATCAGCCAGGCTTGCTTGAATCCAGTGGCAAAGTGAGCAAGGGACTCACGTCTGAGCATACCCTGCCAACTTATGGCGAACAAAGCGGTACAAAAGGGGGTGGTGATGGACGGAGCATCAGAGCCAATCAATCACTCACACCCAGTCAACAGATCTGGGTTTGATCCATCACCGTTATTTAGCCCACTCTGCCATCCCAGTTCAGACATGGCCATATGCAAATCAGTCTGACCCTGTGCCTCATGGGAACAGTCCAGCCCGGACTGCCAACCAATCTTCGTTTTACTGATGAACACCAGATCATCTGCATAAAGTAGGTTTGGGAGGCAAAAGCTGCCCAGTTTGGGCTTGTGAGAAATTAATGAGTTAAGGACCGGAGGCAAGTTAGATAGAAACAAGTTGAATAAAGTAGGCGCAAGAACACAACCCTGCTTGAGGCCTTGCATGGTGGTTATAGGCCGTGACAAGTGCGATCCGTCCCCAATTTTTATTCTGACCCATGTATCGTGGTGCAGTAACTGTAGGGCCCTAAGGAGGGGATCTGAGATATTGAAAAGCGCTAGTATCTGTCAGAGCTTCCCCCTATCGACCCTGTAGAAGGCAAATTTATAATCTATGAAGCCCATGTATACGGGATGGTTGTTAGATTCTGCCTGGTCAATCAATAAGGAGAGTGCATTGAGGTTCACAGTTGTCCCTGTATGCCTTATGAATCCGGTTTGATTTGAGAGCATGATTTATTCGACTCTGCCCATGTTTGTAATGAGTCCAGCAGCACACCCACAAAATACTTTGTTTCATTGTCTATTAGAGCTGTCATACGATAGTTCCTGGGAGACTTTTTATCACCCCCCTTGAAGATAGGAGTGAGTATCGAACCACGCCATAAGGGGGGATACAATTTTTTTCCAGGATGGAAGAGTAAAGCGGGGCAAATTGGATAGCCCAGAATGTTGGATCGTCCTTGTAGAGAGCCGGTGGAATTCCGCCTGGTCCCGGTGCCCCATCTCTGCGTCCCCTAGCAATTTGTTTCTGAATTAGTGCTTCAGGGATGGGGCTTCAGTGATGGGGCGGTCGGTAGCAGCCTGATGACAGCTCTCTGTTGTATCTGCAGGGACACTGCTAGTCGCTGAGCCTTCCTCCTGCATGTGCGATTGATCAGATGGTGATTGGATATTGAAGTGATTGAGGTGATACCACGCTGGCTCTGAGATATTGGAAGAGACCGCTTTTGGGAGGGTACCACCCAAATCATTTATAGTGCGCAAAAAGTTTACAGAGTTATTTGTCCTGGTGTCATACAATAGTTTTGTCCAGAATGAGTTCCATATTTTCCTTTGATGTTCCTTTTTTGACACCTTCAGAAGTCTTCGGGCTTCCCTTAGGTTGCTTATTATTTTTCGGTCCAGTGGTGACCTTTTGAGACGTCTCCACAGCCGATTGATCCTTTTTTTGGCAGTCCACTGCCCTGGGATTTGAAACTTGGAAATAAGATCTTGACTGGTGCAAGGCAGTCAAAAAACATGTTTATGACGGGAGGGAATGCCTCAAAAACTGGGACAAAATGTGGTTACCATGGAACAATTATAGGGATCTGATGTAAAGTGCCAGTGGGGACATAAACGCCTAAACTGAGATCATTTTGGAATGTATTCTCCTGCCTACTATAGGAAATGTGCTGGTATTCTATGAAGCTGGCCACTATATTGATTGGTAAAAGTCAACTGTGCCTGTTTGATTTTTTTCTCTAAAAAATAGAGTAAAACATGTCTGAAAAAAATAACAAAAGAAGAACCAATGCAGCCCCTTTTGATCATTGCTTTTATGCCATGCTAAATCTGATACGTCAACAAAGGTCTGATTTAATTGTTGGTGGAAAGGGTACTCCATCGCAACAGCGACGGAGTACCCTTCCCGCCAACCTGAAGGTCCGCCTGCCTCATTTAGTCGGGCATACCTTCAGTGTATAGACGGCAGAAACTACTCTGTCTCTGACACCTATACACCTCTCTGACAACCTGACGGAGTAAGGGGCATCATAGAATTGGCTATATATCTGCCCAAATTTAGCAATTTTTCAGTGCATGTCACCGATAGGAAAAACCTGGTGATAAGAGGCTCTGAAAAGAATTCAATGCCCTCCTTGCCATGGGAGGAAACTTCCAGGGTGACGGGACATTGTTTTTTCTTATTTTCAAAGAGAAAATCCCACTGCAATTTTCTTTTAGACAATAAAAAAAGTTGTATATTTCATGTCTGGCTCTGTCATGTTGACGGAGCCATCCGTCAAACTTACAATGCATTTCCACGAAAGGCAGTGCCGGCGGTTCCTGGAAATGCTAGAGATGTCCACAGGTGCAGCAGAGTACTCCGTCCTGGCTGCGGTAATTACTCTGTCCTCCATTATTTAAATCAGTCCCCAAGTCTTCTTCAAATTATTTTTGACACCTGGAACAGATCTCAGATCGCATTTCTGCAAAAATGTAAATTGTATCATAAGGAATGGAAAGGGAACCTAGAAGAAGAAACAAAATGCAATTAACAAGGGAAATCTCAAACACTGGATCATCTTCATTGGTGCCAATCGAGACACATGCTTAAAAATACAAGAGAAGAAACACCTCTCTCACAAAAATAAAAATAAAGGAAAATAATGATGTCTAATAAGAAGGTGCTAATAAATAAGTTTAAATTGCCCCATGTTCAAGAACCATTGGGTAACTCAACTCTCCAATTTTCTCTAACCTACAAAATTGTAAAGGTAGGATCATTAAATCAGAGTGCATGCATACTAGTAAAATGGCACATGATTCCCTTAGTGCCTTTGTATAGCCCTCGAAAGTCACCAACACTACAAAAGGCGCAAAGCTCCCCAGTACTTAAAACATGCAGTTTTTGCACTGTAATAGCTATCATTTACAAGCGAGATCGGAAACAGAAAGTAATACAGTTAACACATGTAAAAACGGAGAATAACCAAAACAGCCCAAGGATGTCAAGGGTTGGTGATATAAGTACTAGTGCACCAAACTATGATTCTGTTATATTACTGCATCATTCCTAGCCCAACAAAATTCCATTACGAGAAGGAGACCCACTGGGTGAGGGAAAGAGAACATTCCACCTTTTATAACAACACAATTGAATACCAAGATTCAATTCTAGAGAATCTGACACATTAATCTTAGGTCGTTTGCAGGACCGGCCAACACAGGAAAGGGCAGTGGGGCTTTGGTGCATGGTGGGGTTAGTCAGCAGATGACGGGATCGGTAAAATAAAATAAATAAAACCACTTACCTTGCGCTCACCGCATATAGCAATATTTGTAAATTGTAAATTTTTAAATATATGTGTAATATTTTAATGTTTCTTTACACATTTTAAAATCTTTTTTAATATTTAATTGTATTGTTTTTCACATAAATATTTTTTTAACTTGTTAATTTACAAATTTCATTTACAAACAATCATGTTACATTAACTTTTTTTATATAGTACTATACAGTATTTTAATAGTGTATGTTATTTTTTTAAAAATATTCACATAAAATTATTGTAATTCTTATTTTTTAAATCTTAAATTAGTTTTTGAATTAGTGTTAAAACAATTATAAATTTGTATCTGTATTTTAGTATGAGTTGGTTAACATTTTGGTATATACCATAACGATTTTGTAGTGTTACCTATTGTGTAAAATGTTTTTGGAGATTTTGAATAGTAAATCTGACGTCTTCGGTATCCAATACCTTCCCCAAGATGGTTTAGTGTGGAGTGAGAAGAGTAGATCTGACCACTTTATTATCCAAAACCTTTCCTAAGAAGATTTAATTTGGAGTGGGATAAGTAAATATGACCCCATTGGTTTACAACACCTTCACCAAGATGTTTTAGTTTTGAGTGTGAACAGTAAATATAACCCCTTTAGTGTCTAGCACTTTCCACAAGGTGGCTTAAGTTGGAGTGGAAATAGTAAATCCAAACTCTTCAGTGTCCAACACCTTCTCCAAGATGGTTTATTTGAAGTGGGAATAGTAAATCTCACCCCTTTAGTGTCCAAAACCTTACCTAATTTAGAATTGTTTGAAGTTTATAATAGTATATCTGCCCCTTTAGAGCCCAACACCTCCCTCAAGATTTTTTTAGGAGTGGCAATGGGAAATGTAACACATTTAGGGGCCAATTCATAAAGGTAAACTTAGACCTGAAGTCTAACTTGAGACCTGAAGTCTACGTTAGACCCACTGTCTAAGTTTAAATCTAAAGTCTAAACTTAGACTTCAGGTCTAAAGTTAGACTTAAGGTCTAAACTTACACCTTAGGTCTAAGATTAGACTTTAGGTCTAAAGTTAGACCTCGGGTATAAACTTAGACTTCAGGTTTAAACTTAGACTTCAGGTCTAAGATTAGACTTTAGTTCTAAATTTAGACTTCAGGTCTAAACTTAGAAGTCAGGTCTTAATTTACCTTTGTAAATCAGGCCCTCATTGTCCAACTCTTTCCCCAGGATGGTTTCATTTGAAGTGGATAGAGTAAGTCTCAGCCCTTTAGTGCCGAATTCTTTCTCCAAAATAGCTTAGTTTGGAGTGGGAATATTTAATCGGGCCTCTTTTGTGTCCAACACCTTCACCAAAAAGGTTTCGTTTAGAGAGGGAAGAGTAAGTCTGACCCCAATTAGTCTCCAACACCTTCCCCAAAATGGTTTAGTTTGAAGTGTGAGATGTATTAAGCCACGCCTTATTTACAACACTCAGTTAGCATAACCGAGATCATGGTTAACAAGCAAGCGTGTCGTTTCTGCTGCGCTGCACACGACACTGTTGTTATGTGTTATTCATTTTAGAAATGCTGACTCGACTTTGCCTTACAGGATAACGAACTGTTGTTGCACATTCTTAACCGTGAAATGTGCCCTTGGTCTGTACATCATGCAAAGAACGCGTCTGGGTCACTAGAAGGTACAGAGTGTTGTATTTAGATTGATCGTACCACTTGTTAGACATATCATGCATACAGCTGCCAATATTTGAAGGACAAGCGTCTTTAATATTGCAGAACAGTTTGGTTTTACATTCATTCGAACAAGAAGAGCTGATGCATGCTGTGAGAGCTGATCTTTTGATGTGATTCTACTAAGCTGATCTATACGGTATGGGGTCCCCCCTGTTAGCCTAAGAGACCTTCTAATAGTCTAATAATAATAATGTATTAGATTATAGTGAAAGGAGTGTGGCCGTATACCACTGTCATTAATAGTATGATTGCTCCTTTCATTCTATATGGTATTGTAATAATGCTCATGATTCTGATCTGTACTGTTAGTCTGCTAGTGTTAGCCAAAGTACTGCATCTTAGGACGCGAGGTTTATAAAATAAACTCTTTAAACTTTACCGTGTCTGTATTATTCCGTTGTGGACTAATAAATAAGTACGAACAGGTATTTCGGATTCCCACCACTCCTGAGAAATATCTAAGTCGCTTGTTCTGGTTTGTCTATACATTGGGACCGCCTAGCTAGATCTAGGTTAACGAATGGGATACTAAGCTAGTCGGATAAGGGGTTCTGGGTTCTGAGGGGAGTTTTCTGGTACACCACAATTCTCTGAGGTCCTGGTCTCCTGCGCATAGTTCTGTGCAAAAGCAGAATCCCTGCAACATGGCGCACCTAACGTTTGGTCTTAACGTCTGAGACGCTTTAGTAGTGCTAGTTTTAGTCCACAACGACCCTCACTCTCGTTTCCGGAAAACTTGAGTGACGGTTTAACCTACCTAGGTTTAGACTAAAGGTTCTATCAAGCTTGAAAATTAAAAAGGTTAAATTTTTTTAGCCCAAATGCTACTGTGTAAATCGTTGTTACTCTTTAAGGAGTCCATATGGCGGTTAATATTCCCGCTCATAGTAGGGTTCCTCTGCGCGCTCATTTGAGGACGTATGGGGTACCTGATGACGGGATGTCTGTAGTCTTTGTGGTCAGTGCTGATACCACCTACCCGTATGAGTTGTTTTACTCATGGGTGACCTTTGAGGAGGTGGATACGGACGATAATTTGTTCCACAATTATACTTCCTCGGCTGTACCTGCGGCTTATGCCCCATATCGGACTCTAGAAATTCCTATTTCTGCCTGGCAGCATACAATTTGGTTTAATGGCGCCCTCCCCCATGAGGTCGTATCGGCGAGAATGGGCCCGTTGTCAATTGCAGGGGCTACATGGCCGGTACTGGCCGGATATACTCCTCACCCACGCTACATGACGGTGGCAGTGGGTGATTTACGTACGCTACACACAGCCCTGATTACGGTCCATAGGGCTTTAGTGCAGTATGTGTCACGCACAGTTCAGGTGGGAACACCTGCGGTTGCTGGACACGGGGCGGATCACCATCACGCGGTGGTGATAAGCCCTGTTATGGTTAACGCGGTTGTCGGCAAGCGCCCCCTCAGAGAGGATGAATTTCCTTACTGGCTTGGGGAAAAATTTGATCAATTAGAAGCCGTGTTTCCAAACACTACACCTGTGGATAAACACAGGATACTCACCATTACTTTGCCGAAAGAACTGGTCCCTGAACTTGTTGATTGTGACAATTGGGGCAAGGTCTTTGCTGCGACATATTCGAAGTGCTACGGCACTCCGTCTATGGCTGTACTACCCTTCGTCATCAAGAAAGTTCAAGAAAGTCATGGTGCGGAGGCAGCTATTGAGTTGGGAATGAGGTTTGTCGACAGTTTCGATGTGGTTTGTTCCATGGTAATGGGCAACCTCAAAGGAGATGCCATGCAGTTCCAAGTTGGTAATATGCTGGAGCTTGTGGCTGATGCCGATAAGCCTAAGCAGTTCGCAAAAATTATTGCGAAAGCCTATAGGATGGTTGGACGTAGTGCCTTAGGTGTGAAACCCACCATCAGAATTCCAGATGTAGTGCAACAAACTAAGGTGAGTTCGTCTACAAAAGACGAAAAGCCCAACTTTCCTAAACAAAGTTGGCGAGCCAAAAAACAAGAGAAGCAGCAACAGAAACAGGTTTCTCGTCCTGCCTCACCAGTTCAGTCGTATAGTGAACGCACTTATGATTTACACGATCGTACTCGTATTAAGTCACCTGATAGGTTTCAGGTTTCTGAACAACGCTCTCCTCGTTCTTCACAGGAAACATCGACATCGCACTCTGGTGGTGGAGAGCGTGGAAGAGGACGGGGCACTCAAAGTCGAGACCAGCCCCGCCAGACTGACGGTAAAGGCAAGCAGGAAGACGCTGCCAGACCACGTCCACCGTTTCAGAAAAAGAAAGTTGCTGCTATCTCAGCGAGATATGCCTCAGATGGTCAGGACACAGCTTCGGAACCTGACATGGGCACTAACGCTGCTAGACAGCGCGGCGGAAGTTACAGTAGTGCGGGAAGCATTGCGTCCATTTCTGGAGGCGACAGCAACTGACATATATGTGACAGTTGAAACTGCTGATACTCGCGTAGCCCCCCCAGAAAGATTATTTGAAATAGTCCTTAATATTGAGGGTGACATACAACGCAAAATTAAAGTGGTTTTTTGGGATAATCTTACCACCACATATGATATTCTTTTGGCGGAGAAAGATTGGCCTCCGGCTTTCATTTTAGACGCCCCTAGGGGAGAGTAAGTTAAACTTCCTTCCTTTGGGCACGCAGTGCCCACGGAGGAGTCTACTAGGTTAGCCGGGGAGTGGGCGCAGGTGCTTGCGCCTGCGTTATATCGTAATCAGGTTGGCTGGGATAAATGTTCTCCCAATCACGAGATTCCATTGCGATCCGATCCCCAGGCTCAACCCCAATATCCCATGCGTCGCGAGGCTAGACCTCACGTCGCGTCAATCCTTGAACAATTGGAATATCAAGGAGTGATTGAGACATGTGTGTCACCCATGAATAATCCTTTATTCACTGTAACGAAGCCTGACGGGTCGTACCGCCTAGTTTTGGATTACCGACATTTAAACTCACATTGCCGGACGTGTCCGGTACAAAATACTCATAGTTCGGCTCTCGTAGATAGTCTTGTGAGAAAACGTTTCAAAACTACGCTCGACTTATCAAATGGCTTTTATTGCCATAATCTGGCCCCTCTTAGTTATGAGTGGACAGCATTTACCTCGGGTGGCAAACAAAAATTGTTCAAGAGGCTCCCGATGGGCTATAAAAACAGCCCTGGAGTTTTTGCCGCTCGCGTGGTCTCTCTCTTAGAGATGGTAGACCCGGAAGCATACTCGTATGTCGATGACATCTATCTGACAGACGACGAGTTGCTTCCACACCTTGCTCGTGTGGATAACATAGTGACTATGTTTGCAGACTTCGGTTATAAGTTTAACTTTAAGAAGTCGCACATTGCTGAATTTACAGTGTTGTTTTTGGGGTACGAACTCAATAATGAAGGTCGAGGCTTGGCACCGCAGTTCCTTGAGAAATGCGCAAACCTTCGTATCCCTACGACACTGAAAAAACTACAATCCTTGCTGGGTTTTCTGAATTTCGGTCGATCATACATTCCTGATTATGCCCAGCGTATCAAGACACTTTATGCCTTGATACAACCAACTTATACCAGATCTTGCTGGCTGCCAGAGCACTTGTTGGCATTATATACTTTGCAAACTGATCTTCTTACAGCTAAATATCTAAAAACTCTTGACAACCACACCAACCTGGTCATTAGAATTGTTCCAGGCGCGGAAGGTTTCACGTACTTAACGTTCAATGAGGGTGACACAGTCCCCATTGCTTACAAATCTCATCTGTACACTTCGGCTGAGCTGTGATTTTCCACTGTTGAAAAAGTCTTGACAGCAGTTCAGATGGCGATCCTGAAAGAACGAGCGCTATCACAAGGAAAACGCATGCTGGTGGTAACACCGTTTCCTGCTCTTGAAGCAGTCACTAAAGCTAGTGTACCAAATTCTAAGGCTTTGCATCCACGGTGGATACAATGGGCAACCTCCTTGGCTTCGCCAGACGTCGAATACATCTTTGACGCGGCGTTGCAGACTCAAGAGAGTTTGGAGTATGAGTTCGTTCATCCAGCTCCACAGTCATTGCGCCCCATAGAGGAGTACCATTGTGTTATATACACTGACGGGTCGGCGCAACCCGCAACTGGATCAAGGCACGCTTATTCAGCGGCTTGCGCAATTGTAGTCGGTACTTTCGTGAATGGAGAGTTCAAATCTGATGCAGTGCATACGCAGTCATTGGGTGATTGTACCGCGCAACTGGCGGAGCTTCGTGCTCTGGTGCTTGCACTCGAGTTTGCTGATCACAGAGTCACTACTCTTATAGTGAGTGACTCTTACTATTGTGTTCAATCTTACAACGACAATATACTTTTTTGGATTATGAATGGTTTTCGTGATTCCAAAGGTTGCTCAGTAAAGCATAAAACGATTTGGGCTCGAGTGTCGGAACTCAAAGGGAGTCTGCCACTTGTGGATGTAATTCACACTCTTGGTCACCAATGAGTTGGTGTCCATGCTGTCGGTAACAGTTTGGCTGACGAGGCAGCTAAAACAGCAGTGGCGACATATTTAGTAGCAGCAGTTACAAGATCAAATTCTAAGATAGATGCAGACATCTTAGGAGCTATAGCTGCTTCTGAGACAGGGACAAACTTCCCTAGAGGTTTTCCTTCTCGATACCATTATCACTTAAGTCCTGATAACGTCCCATTAGTGAGGATTAATGACGTTGGTGATAGATTGATTCCCAACGCGGACTGCAGATCAAATTTGATAACAGCTGCCCACGAGGGTGTTGCGTCAGCGCATGCTGGAGTGTCAGCAACTGTCTCTCTTTTGCAGCAACGTTACTAGTGGTACGGTTTGTATAAAAAAGCGCGGGCTTATGTACTTAATTGTGACATTTGCCAGCAGATCAAACCTTCTTCTGTTGCGCGTCCACCTCCAACGCAGCTGCATATATCTAATCAACCACTAGCGTGTGTTTATTTAGATCACTGCGGTCCTTTTACCTCTGATACTGCGTACAAGTACATCTTGGTTGCAGTGGATTCGTGCACACGTTTTCTGTGGGTGTGGCCACAAAGGAGTGCTGATGCCAGGACTGTCATCAAAGCATTGCGTGTCTTTATAGGGAGTTTTGCGTGTGGTACCCTTCACTCTGATCAGGGCCCGGCGTTCGCCTCTAAGGCTTACAAAGAGGCTATGAGAAGTTTGGGGGTCCAAGTCAAATTTTCGTCTCCATACCGGCCTGAGGGCAATAGTGTTGTGGAACGGATGAACCGTGACCTAAAGCAATCGTTGACAGCCAAGGTGTTAGGTACAGGCCGGAACTGGCTTGCCCACTTGTATGACGTCCAACGTGCACTTAATAATCTCCCTAGAAGGTCTCTGGGTGGGCGGACCCCGTACATGATGCTCTTTGGAGTGAGAATGTTTGTTCCGGACCTTGATGGTCTAGACATGGCGGCAGCTGCCGCGCCTTTTGACCTCGATGACCACTGTGCTGTATTACAGAATCTACAAGAAGCAAGAGACACTCTAGCTAAGGAACACGTGCCCTCTACATCTGAAGAAGCGCTCCTGATTCCGGTGGTCGGCTGGCTGCCTTGAGTTGGTGATCTGGTCCGTGAGAAGGTGGAGAACAAGAAGGAGTTTGGCCCCTCTTATCGTGCACCAGTCCCAGTGCTTGGAGTATTGGCTACACGTACAGTTGTTTTACCACCGCTTCCTGGTCGCAAGGAAAAAAGGTACATTTCAATTGAAAATGTCAAGCTACACAGGGTGGCCGATTCTCCAAAGTATGACACCTTCGGTTTCCTGCCCTTCAATGCTGAGAAACTCTGTTGTGTTGCCACCCTCTGTCATCGTGCCTGAGGTTTCCGTTGAGATGAATACAGTGACTGATTCACCACCTAATGCTGGTGATGTGCCCGCTGATCCTGAGTATGCTTATCCTACAGAAGTCGCTTTGCCCCTATTAAATACAACAACACTTAGTCAGTCACATTCTTCCTTTGAAACTGAATCATTGACATCCACTGTCCCTTCAAAAATTTCTATATTTTTTGCATGGTTCAAGAGACATTTTTTGGTTGCACCTTGGACTTACATCTGGTTGGTGCTGATTTGTATTTTTTTATTCATGACAATTGGCTTTGTGGTAGTGTTTTTTAGACTTATCAACGGACACTACCTGAATGAGCGTTCTACAATTCAATTAATTGATGGAACTTTGGCCCCCCATTCCTCATCACACATCATGAAAAGAGACCAGACGTTTGTGAACATCACCGCCTGGCCTGTACATGATGGGATTGCTTGGGATGCGGTGAACTTTCATATTCATGGTCCCACCGAAGTTATTAATGTGCCAACTGTTTTTCGTGTTTCTATGGGTGATGTAGTTAAACAAAACATCCGCTCAGATGATTGGGATGTACAAGCAATAGAAGCACTGTTTTCTGATTTGAAATATTATGCTGCATTTGATACTGAAGACCTGTATTTAAATACTGCAAACTATGATGAGCAGTTTTGTTTTCAACATTATGGCACACATTTCCTACACAGAGCAAATACATTTAGAAATGTTGTTAATTTCACACAATGGGAACAATGTCCTGTCCCTATGCCCGGCAGCTCTGCCACTTTATTGAAAAAATTCACATACTTTTTGGATTTTAGTGTGTCAAACCCTGAGTCTTTTTATTTTAAAGTAGCGGTAGAACCCACTTCTAAGATCAGACTGACACACACAAAGTTATTATATTCCAAATCCTTTATGGAGGAATTGGCTATTGGAGGTTATGACGTATGGAAAGCTACTGTCGATCTTAAATCGGTTTGGGGAACTAAACCATGGCAGGTACAGGGAACAGAAGCTTTGCATCGTGCCTGTCTTATCCCAAACCATATTTTATTTTTAAATTCATCTATTTTTCAGACCACCTGTTTTGGATTGGCTATATCTAAAAAATTAATTTCCCCCTCGATCCCTGATCTGGGTGCTTATCCGGGTTGGGAAAATCACTCAGATCTGTCCCTTACTATGTTGCAGTCGCTTGTTTCCAATGACACCTTCAATATTTCGACATTGAATCCTGAGGGTTGGTTGATATGGCAAACAAGCTCAGATTCCTGTCAACGTCGGTTTCTGGATTTGGTTCCAGGATATACACAACTTAGGGTTGACCCTCGTTTTACATCTTCACACACAGTGACTACCTACTCTGTAGGTAAATTATGTCAGTCATAGCTGCAACATTCCACGTTGACTTCAGTTAAGCTTCATTTATCACGCTTAAATGACAAAATAGATTTGAATGATTTTATTAAGGGTCCTGCAAATGGCAGGTCTAAACGATGGGCTTATGCTATTTACAATGAAATCTGGAAATTGTCGCAAATTGAAGCTGCTTCTAGATTACGTGCTATTGACCAGGCCAATATGGAAAAAGTATTGGCTGTGATAGATAATAGTATTAATACGTTGTCTTCTAGAATTTATACATTAGATAATATTGTTTCTTCTGTCGTAGACATTGTGCAAGATGATGTATCTGTGTTGTATCATGGTCAAAATCAGTTGCGTTCAATTATGCAGTTTGCATGGACATTGCAAACGTTAAAAGCAGGGAAAGTCCCTTGGGATTACATGAATATTTCATCATTGTTCCTGCCGTTTAATTTGACTGAAAAACAGCAGTTCATGTCCATGAAAGATGCAACTTATGCATTGCTGCACATTGAAAAATTAGAACCTTTACCCTTTTCTGTAGCTGAGTTAAATTCAGCCGTGTGGTTAGTTCACGGATTAGTAACTTTACCGTTCATTTTGTTCAAGTTTAGTTCGTGCATGAAACACTATGCTATCGGCAGATATGAACAACTTGGTGATGCATTTCTGCATGAAGTTTGGTCACTTCCGTTCACTTACAGATGCGTGAGGGATGGCAAGGAAGTTTACTTAAAAGGTGAAGAATGCAATTCCGCTCCTGATCACTCTGTTGTTTGCAGACATATACAATTACATGGCTCTTGCAATATACACGCTCCTAATTTAGCTTGTGTCCTAAAGGGGATTCCAATGCCAGTTATAACGTCTTCTTTTAAGCTGCTTGCCAACGGTACTTATTTGCTTTTAAATAGTGAAGCTTGCTGTGGGATGCTAGTGGGTATTCCTTACATTGTGACTGTTTCACAAAAAGTAGTTTGCTGTAATAACGTCCTTTTCCCGCCCCCGCAAGGCCGACTCGATATATCCATCTGGCCAGCGATTCCAACCTTGAACGCAGAGTTCAATAGGATGAGCAGAATAAGGGCTCTTTTGTCTAAAAAAGAGGTTGCGTTGACTTCATCCCGTGAAACATTTCTTCTTAATGTTGCGAACACACGCACTGAGGTACAAGCTCTCTTAAATACCGACCTCCCCCTCCATTTTGGAACCTTGATTCAAACTATCTTTAATGCTTCGTCTACGACTGGCCTTGTTCATTTTTTTAAAATTGTGGGCTCCGGCCTCGTGACATCTTTCCAGACTGTTTTTGGTGTGATCCCCGCATTTTTACATTCTATTTTTTCAAGTGTCTTCGGAGGGTTCCCCTTGCTCCTCGCTTTGGTGGCTGGGATCCTCTTGCTGATTGGCGCACTTCGATATGGCTGCACACCGGGAGTTGCAAGACAGAATGCTGCGCTTGCTCCATCTTCGTAGCCGGATGCTTGATTTCTACGGCACCTTACCACTGGCGGTATTAAGCGTCAAGTATGGATTGTCTTTCCGGTTTCCCTTTTTTACGTGTGTGCAACCTGTTTTTCATTGCCTAGATTGTCCCTTCCAATGGGCTCTGGACTTGTGCCTGTCAAACTTGGCGTCACCTGACCCGGATTTTGATGAACTAATGTGTCCCTTAGTGGCTCATGAATTCAACTGTTCTGGTGTCGGGTTTATGGCTTTTGGTGCTGCACACGGAGTCCTTGGAAACTGGGATATCGGAGAGGCAGCTATTGAATTCCTTGAAAGGAGTTATATCGAGGAGACTGACAGTTGTCCTATTATGGTGCTGGATGCTCCGATAATTGATGAACATGTGTGTTCCTTTCCTTTGCTCAACTGGATGGCAGATACTTTTGCGGAACGCTCCAATGATTTCCTCTTGGAAGCAGTCGCAACTTATGGTGCATATACCTTCATGGATTGACTGATTGCCATTGTCAATGCTGCTTGCATCCAGAATTGTTAATTTTTTACGAAAATTTTGCTTATTTTTAGCACATCATTTTTTCATTTTCTAAACGAAAATTTTTTTTATTCTCGGACTTTACACTTACTTTATATACCCTTGGTTCCGCTCTAAATCAATTGAACTCTGCGTTCTTGATAAGTGTATCCCTATTGGTTACTGCTCCGATCATGGGGGGCTGTGAGATGTATTAAGCCACACCCTATTTACAACACTCAGTTAGCATAACCGAGATCATGGTTAACAAGCAAGCTTGTCGTTTCTTCTGCGCTGCACACGACACTGTTGTTATGTGTTATTCATTTTAGAAATGCTGACTCGACTTTGCCTTACAGGATAACGAACTGTTGTTGCACATTCTTAACCGTGAAATGTGCCCTTGGTCTGTACATCATGCAAAGAACGCGTCTGGGTCACTAGAAGGTACAGAGTGTTGTATTTAGATTGATCGTACCACTTGTTAGACATATCATGCATACAGCTGCCAATATTTGAAGGACAAGAGTCTTTAATATTGCAGAACAGTTTGGTTTTACATTCATTCGAACAAGAAGAGCTGATGCATGCTGTGAGAGCTGATCTTTTGATGTGATTCTACTAAGCTGATCTATACGGTATGGGGTCCCCCCTGTTAGCCTAAGAGACCTTCTAATAGTCTAATAATAATAATGTATTAGATTATAGTGAAAGGAGTGTGGCCGTATACCAATGTCATTAATAGTATGATTGCTCCTTTCATTCTATATGGTATTGTAATAATGCTCATGATTCTGATCTGTACTGTTAGTCTGCTAGTGTTAGCCAAAGTACTGCATCTTAGGACGCGAGGTTTATAAAATAAACTCTTTAAACTTTACCGTGTCTGTATTATTCCGTTGTGGACTAATAAATAAGTACGAACAGGTATTTCGGATTCCCACCACTCCTGAGAAATATCTAAGTTGCTTGTTCTGGTTTGTCTATACATTGGGACCGCCTAGCTAGATCTAGGTTAACGAATGGGATACTAAGCTAGTCGGATAAGGGGTTCTGGGTTCTGAGGGGAGTTTTCTGGTACACCACAATTCTCTGAGGTCCTGGTCTCCTGCGCATAGTTCTGTGCAAAAGCAGAATCCCTGCAACAGAAGTGGCAATAGTAAATCTGACCCCGTCAGTGTAAAACACCTTCTCCATGATGCTTTCATTTGGAATGTAAATAATAAATCGGACTTCTTTAGTTTCCAACTCCTTTATTAAGATGGATTATTTTGGAGTAGGAATAGTAAATCTGGCCCCTTTACTGCCAAACACCTTCCCCAAAATGGCTTAGTTTGGAGTAGTATTATTTAATCTGGCCTCTTTAGTGTCCAACACATTCACCAAAATGGTTTAGTTTAGAGTCGGAAGAGTAAGTCTGACCTCATTAGTGTCCAACACTTTCCCTAAGATGGTTTAATTTGGAGTGGGAATAGTAAATCAGATCCTGTTATTGTCCAACACCTTCCCCAAGATGGTTCAGTTGGAATGGAAATGGTAAATCTGACCGCTTTAGTGCCCAACGCCTTCCCCAAAACGGTTTAGTTTGGAAAGGGAATAGTAAATGTAACCCTTTTCCTGTCCAATACATTTCCGAAGACAGTTTACGTTGCAGTTGGAATAGTATATTCTATTTGTTTAGTGTGTAAGTATTTTAAGTATATTCTATGGTTTTAAGTGTATTAAAGTTAGTTTGGGTTTTGTTTATTGGAATATTTGTATTATGTATGCAACTGTATTAGATAATCAAAGTGTTTTAGTATTGGAGTAGTTGATTCTAGTGGGTTTTTTTGTATTTGAAAAAATGATACCTTTTTTCTTATATGGATTAACACATTTCTAATTTTTGCTACAAATTCTATTCATATTTTATGAAATACATATACATTTTTTTTAGTATAAAAAAATAACATCAAACATGTTTTAGTTTCTTAGACATGCAATTAAGTTTTACACATATTATACATATTTTGCAGCGTAATTCTTTTTATACATCATTTTAATGTCACATACTCTTTTTTTATACGTTACAAATGTGTTTCTTTGCTTCTGTATTTGTTTTATAAGCACATTGCATGTAACCATATTTATAACAGAATTTACATATCATACAGATCTTGGAGAACATGCTTTACATCTGTCTATGTTACATATGGGGGTGGTTGTGTTCTCCAACGTTACTTACAATGTAATTTTTTGTTTAGTCCCTCCCATAACAAGCAGCTATATCACAGTTTTTTGTTACTTTACTTGCTTGTAGTTATATTTTGAAGTGTTGGTCCTGGGTTTTCTTCAGAAAATCTGGCATAGTTTCGTCTTCTTCAGTTGTAGCATTTTGCCTTAAAATGTAGCTGTTTTTTGTGCTCTTTTTATAGTGGTGTGTTAATTAGATAAAGGGTTCTACTGGTTATTTTGTTTAAAGTTCTATGTCATTAGTTTGTTAGTGTGAATTTTGAACTTTTTTGTAGTTTGTTCCTTACTTGATGATGGCTAATTAAGGTTTCTTTTCAGTGATATATATATATGATTATTTTTTAATATTTTTGTGTGTCTATAATGTTTTATGTATTTTAATAAAAATCCTCTTTTTGGTGTAAATGCTTTAATGTTTTAATCGTTTTTATAAGTAATTATATTTGTTTTCAAGAATGTAGCTTCAATAAAATGTATGTTAATGTTATTTATTATTTAGAGATTTCATCTTGTTGTATAGGTATTAAAATATTTTATAATGTGACATTATTTTTATTTATTTTTAGGCGATATTGTAAAGATATTTTTATTTTCAATATTTTATTTATTTTGAGTGTATTTAATGAGGTAACACAAATTTGTTTATCAATATATTTTATCAATATTGCTTATTTAGATATTTTTAGAGTGATATTTGTATAGTTCTTGGTTATAGGATGCTGATATTTTTGTGATTCAAATTTTTTTGTCTGTTATTGTGGTGAACTAATATTGTTCATTCATTTCTATTTTACTAGCAAATTTCGTATAGGACTAGGGAAATTTGAGGCATCATCCAGTACAGTCTGTACTCGATGTATTAATTATGTCATATTTTTAATTGGGGATGGTGAAGTCAAAGATGCCAACTAAGCCTTCTTTTTTGCAGGAATTGCACAGATCAATTGAAGCTTCCACTTTTCTTTTTCCCATATCTGGAGTGCAGTCATCAAGTGCTAAAGTGCAAAGATACTACAGCGGTGATATCACAAATTAGTGGTTTCAAAGACTGAATAGTACTAAGAATAATGAAACGATCAGATCAAAGTACCAGATTCACCCACGTAACACTTTGATACCAAGGATCCGGTCTTGGGAAGAATCCAAAGGCTAATAGGAGGTCAGACTGCGCAGAGACGTGCATTTCTAGAATGAAAGGATTGTAAGGCGGCTGCTAATGGCAGCTAGGTCAAGAGAAATGAGATAGGGGCACAGATTTGGTCAAAAGAGGGAGATGGTGAGGAACGATTGTTAATTGAGGATTGTTATCTGTATGTTACATCCTTGAATAAAGACATATTTAAACTACAGAATCAAGTGGCATAACTACAGTAACATTCCATTCCAAACAATATGGAGCAGCATATAGTCCAAAGTAGACCTTGAGCTCTGGATAAAATGAAAGAAACTGGTCCCTCAATCTTAGGTCTTTGTTGGGCATGGGCAGGTCTGCTCATTTCCTGTGATGTCCATGGTCTGCCCTTGGCTCTGGCTGCATATGTTTCAGCCTGTCTGCCAGCCCTTTGGCCCAGCTCTTTGATGCCACGGAGTGTGAGCCAGTTGTCAGACTGTTATGGTTGACTGGGAGCATGAATGTTTGCCGCAAGGATGGTCCCTTTCAATTCCCATGAAGGAAGGGCCTACTTTCTGTCTCTAGTTGCAGATTGTGGGCAGCAACAGTCATTTTTGGGGACTCAGCCTTATTTTTTATCATGAGACTTTGACCCAGAGCAAGAGAAAGAAAGGCAAAAGGGGATAAAGAATAAAGGAGAGAATGACAGAAAAATTGTGAGAAATGAGAAAGAAGGGATAAAAAAGAACTAGAAAGAGTGAAAGAAAGATACAAGAAGTGTACAGTGATGAATGAAAGAGGCATGAGGTGGAATGGAGACTATGTAGCTTTGGTGTTTAGCAACTCCAACATTTGTCTAGGCTACCAACGGTGGAGTTTGTGCAATCATAGGTGCAGAATTTTCTAATTTCACACTAATCGTTTCACTAGCCGCACATGAACAAATTGATGAAATACATGAAAGTTTAAACAACTGGAACAAGATAGATAACTGGATGGGTTTTGAAGTGTCAAGTATATGGTCTTGGCTAAAAAGTATTTTTGGAGGCTGGGAAATGAAACTTCTTGAACTTCTTTTGTCGTCTGTGTCATCCGTATGCTGATTTACGTTATTACCTGAGTCGGTATTGCCTCCATCAACAGTCTTACCAGGGACAAGGGTGCGCTCCATTTTAATCGCATATGGAGCTACTGAAGGATTATTTCATGAGTACAGATGTGTCTTAATTTGTGCTAATGACCAGCTCAAGAGGGAGCAAATGAGAAGTGAGAGTTATTGTGTAATTATAATTGCTGCAGACATGTTTTCTTGCTCATGCTAACAATGCCAAACTGAAGTGCCTTTCACATCTTGGCATCCAAGACAAGGAATGAAGGGGCATATTCCTGAAAATGCAGGGATGAGCCTTATTTACAAAGATAAAGCACATCCCTGCATTTTCAGAGCGCTGGCGCTAAATTAAGCTGCCTAGCGCCAACATAGGCACCCTTGCACCATAGTGCAAGGGTGCCTGCGTTGAGAGAATGATTGTTTATGTGCAGGAAGGTGTGCCTTCCTGCACATAAACAATCACATATGGCAGTTTGAAACTCCTATGTGTGCTGCATTGTGCAGCACACATAGAAGTTGCAAATCGTCATTTTTTTAATGATTTTTTACGTGCAGGAAGAAATACCATCCTGCACATAAACAATCATTCATTGCGATTTGCTGTTTCTATGTGTGCTGCACAATGCAGCACACATAGAAACAGCAAAAACAAGGAGAAATAAAGCATTTCTCCTCGTTTCACCATGTTAAGACCAGGATTTCCCTGGTCCTAATTTTGTTGCAGTGTCAAAATCAATGGGTGTTGCGGCGGAACGCCCACCGCAACACCCATTGCCCACCCCTTTCACGCTAAGTATAGCGTGGAAGGGTGCCTTATTTACAATGCGGCGTTAAACCACGTTAACTGGCTTAATGTCACATAGCTTAACGCCGCCTTGTAAATAAGGCGAAGCCCCTATCGCCACAGGAACGTCGTTAAAAGTGGCGTTCCTTTGGCACTTGGGGCTTGTAAATACACGCTGAAGATTCCTTGCTCTGCCAAAAAGTTTACATTCTTGTAACTACCTGAAGGTTTTCTTCTTTCTTTCTCATGATCTCAGAACCAAAGACCGATGTACTCCCTTTGTTTTACGAAGTCATGCGATCTTTATTGTAAATCGATATGTTCAACTCTATACAGTTGCGCTTTGCATTTTCCTTGAAGAGTTTGCCCCAATATATGTTGCTAGCCAACTCAAAAATATGATTCACGGATAATCATTTTTTAATTTTGTTAGTATTCAATTCAATTTCTTTATTTCGATGGTTAAAAAATCATCATAAAAAGTACATGTTATAAAAAAATTAAAAAAACACAGCAACACATATGATTATATATTACATCAATATATAATGTATATTGATGTAATATATATTCATATGTGTTGCTGTGTTTTTTTGTTTTTTTTATAACATGTACTTTTTATGATGAGTTTTTAACCATCGAAATAAAGAAATTGAATTTTGTTAGTACACTTTTTCAGACTTCAACTGGCATGGGCACAGATTTTCTTTAACAGCACCCTTGCTGCTTCCCTTGTTGCAGGCGAATGGATATGGTGAAAAACGTAGATGGGTAGGAAGAAATGGGAAATTGAGAAGCAGATAGAAAAATCCTGGGGAGGAAGCTTTGAATCCCTGTTGTTTCTCTCCTTGCAGATTCTCCCCGGCCAATTCCAGGACTTCCACTGCTAGGTCGCTAGTTCTTTCTAGTTGTACCATTCTGACTGAAAATTGAGACATTGGAATATGATGTGATATGTCTTTCTGGTAGTGATTATAAATAAAGCAATCCCTATTCAGCAAAAGTCTCTAGATGGGGTCATTACAGAGGGGCAGTAGGCAGTGACCCCTCTTTAGGGTATATATATATATATATAAAGCCCTGAACCCCACAACTATAGATCCCCTGCCACCATCTGGTAGTTGTTTCCAACCTGGTGATTGGGACACTACTCAGCCATCATACTAGAAGTACTACTTTGGGTAGACCCCTACATACATTCCAACGGAGACTAGGGTTGTGTGGGGTGAAGAAAATACATCATGCAGAGTACTAGTTTTGGGGCTTGTGAAACGAGTCCTCTGAACAGGAAAACATGCTCGGTCATGCAGTATGATTCACTGAGGAGCAGAAAGAACATTGAGATCGTGGTAAGGACTTTCAACCCTACAGCCGTCATATGAAAATCCCACTGTGCTCAGGATTCTATAGTCTTCGCTTTCTGTGAACCCAGAAAACATCCCATGCTGGTTGCAAAATTCATCAAGCACTTGCCGCCTCCTGCGTCACCATACCACATCCTACAAAGCTACTATCGTTAGTTCCTGTCCTTTCTATACCTAGCTCCTGCTGAGTCAGCAGCGAGTGGGCTGACAATGTAGTACTCATGAAGCAACAAACAGCCAGAGAGAGAGAAGAGGTAGTTGCAGTGGTAGTTCCTTCTGCTCCCCTCTTACTGTGAAGTGTCCTTTGCATGGCTCTGATCTGGGCCTGTATTGTCAGCAGCTTAGGTTTAGGAGGCACTCAGTGTATGCAGCAATAACTTACCACACATTTTTATCTTCAACTCAGAATCCCCACTTTATATTGATCCCGGACATCAGGCCTGTTATGCCAGGTGAGAGCGCACCTGCAGGCCGATCCCTTGCCTTAGCAGTTTATGTCTCTTGTGTCTGCTACATAACATTTATTAAGGCTTGTGCTCTCTCTCACTTTTTCTCTCTCATTTCACGTCTTTTAGGTCTTCACAAACTAGATAAAGCCGCTGACTGCCACATTGTTATATGCCAATCATGCCCCTGCTGGTCCAGACCAATATAGGTTTATACCAGGCCGCAGCACCTTCAATAATATCAGATGCCTTTTTTGCGTGCTAGAGGAAACATCAGCGGAACACCGGTTATCGACTGTTGCGCTATCAGCGATCTGGAAAAGGTATTTGTTATCTGCAAGCGTTTTTGACCAAACTGAATCTGGGAGGCGGCTGGTCTGGATGGATAGCACTCTTATAAACCCTTCTGACTGCCAGGGTTTGCACCGGTAAGACAGTGACAGAAACTTACAATGTCCGCAGGGGTACTCAACAGGGTTGCCCACTATCACCAATGCTTTTTGCGCTGTCAGTGGTACACTTCCCCGGCATAGTCCGGATGGAGCATGCTGGGAGAGGGGTTGAACTGGATGATGGCATACACTCCATTTCACTCTATGCAGACGACATGATAGTGTATCTCAGAGATGGCCGGTCGGACTTGGCAACTGTGCTGCTATTACTTGAGGAACTGGGGAGGGTCTCACAAATTGGTAGAAGACTACTGCGTTTCCACTATTCCCTCGCAGAGCAGAAGCACCTTAGATATCGAGTGAGAAGGGCATTCGTTAGTGTGGACACACTATCCGCTATCTAAGCATCAGAATCTATCACGATGACAAATAAGTCACTGAAGATCATTTGGGAGCGGAGTTACACTCTTTGAATGGTCGGATGGAATTCTAGAGGAAGTACCCCCTGTGGGTGATGGGCCGGATAGCCTTGACTAAAATAAATATGCTGCCATAGCTGTTGTACTACTTTGCCAATCTCCATGTATGGCTATCACCTGGTTGGTTCTGGGACCTTGACAAACAGGCAGCAAGCACAGAGATGCCTTGTTGGTCCTGAAGGCACCTACGGATAACAGAGGATTAGGAATACCCGATTTTGAAGCTTATCATTTGTCTTTAGAGAATGCGATGGGCAGCTAAATGGCTGAAGGGATGGACTTTGTCTGACCTAACAACACTGCAGAATGATACGGTGCCGAGAAACCTGCTTCGTAAGTTGTTGGGACGTAGCCGGGGAACGGGCGACTTACAGAGGCTGTTGCTATAAAACCATGGGTCCATAACTTTATGATCCCACTATCCCACTCGGAGAATTGCTGATGACTTGGTCAAGGACCTCAGAACTTATACCAAAAAGGTGGGCTGAGCTGGACGACCTCACTATTGGGGACTGCTACAAAAAAGGGAAATTCTTAAAAAAGCAGGAAATGATGAACGGCCTGGGCGTCACAGTGGCGACTCCTCTTCAATGGCGGAGGAGCGTGGCCCCACTGCCTGGCGCAGAGCCAGCAAACGAAAAACAAAACGATGCTCTAGCATCATTTTATTTTTCGTTTGCCAGCTTGTGAATGAAGGGGCAGGGCATGGGAGTGTGGAGGCGGAGTGTTTTGGGCACGCCCTTAGTGCTCATGTGTGTTTGGCCGGCCGTTGCAGGCCGACCAAAACACACATGCGTACTTTAGTTTCTCCAGCCCGGCTGCATTCAGCAGCCAGGCTGAAGAAACCCCAACAGACTCCCTGGTCTGAGCAGGGTGTCTTTCCAGCCAGCTCATACCAATCCTTGCACTGCTCTGCAGCACAGGGATTGGCTGGGAGTCAGTCCCAGGAGCTGCTGGGACCCAGGAGGAGGCCAGCAGGAGAGACGCGACTCAGGAGGCAGCCTTCAGCATCTGGTACGTTTTTAAAATGATTATGAACCCCTCCCTTGCTCTCCCACACCCACCCACGCTCGCCCCACCCTTTGTTAACGGCAGCCGCCACTGCGGCCACACATTTTCTTTTGAGATATTGGGCCTGGTGTGAGAGCAGTGGGTGTCAGGGCAATCCGAGCTGCCCACGTATGAAGCTTTACAGCTGTTATTCACTATGGGGGGATGGGAGTAGATTGCTCTTATGGTACTACAAGACACTCCTACATATGTTTACACCCCCTTTCTGTGCCTTGACAGCTTGATGGGCAACCCATCTTAGGAAACAACTTACAAATAAGCAATGGACCAAGGTATTGGGAAGTGCACAGGTCTCTCACAACGCAAGGCTCAAATACACACAATTTAATTACTTCCATGCAACCTACTTACCCCTTGGTGGCTAACAAAAAAGTTCCCCACTACTGTCCATACCTGCCCGAGATGCGGCTGGGAAAATGCTGATTTTATGTACATGGTTTGGGAGTGTGTTGCAGTAGTGGAGTATTGGGCAGAGATTCTGGAGTGATTGGGTGGGGCACTGGGACTGGAAATTCCACAACTGCCTTAATTATGCTTTTCGGGACTCAAACAAGTGGCCACGAATCAGCGAGTGGGCTTCAATGTGGCGGTATCAATCGGACGACTCCATCTTATATCTTTTTGCAAGATGACCCCCAAGTAGGTAAAAGCTATCACTTCCAGGAAAGCAGAATATTATGAGGCTCGGATTATTGATGCCCCTAACAAACAAAAGGAAACCTTTAAGATCCTAAAGGAACTTAGCAGAAAGGTCGATGTCACGTCAACTTTAATACCTTTCGACATTGACACCTTGCAGTCCTTTTTCCTGCAGAAAGTGATGGATATTTTGTATGAGATTAATAGATCTCCTGCGGTCGCTGCCCTGAGCAGTCAGGGACTGGCGTTACCTCAAATTTTACCAGCCCAATTTCTTGCCCAATTTCCTCCTCTGGACTCAGAAGCTTTGGCCTTCTTGATAAACAAAGTTAAATCCGGCTCACCGGCTGATCCCTGTCCACCCAGGATTTTTCAGCTGGCTCGCCCAATCTTGGAATGTCAGATCCTCTTGCTCCTCAACAACTCCCTGGCCATTGGTCAGGTGCCATCTAACTTGAAGGAGGCCAGAGTTATCCCCTTACTGAAAAAGCCAGGAGCTGACAAGGCTGAACTGAAAAACTAGAGGCCTATTTCACAACTCCCCTTTTTGGCTAAAGTTATGGAGCAACATGTCCTAAAAAGCCTATCCAACTTCCTGGACACATTTAAGCTTCTACATCCACGTCAGGCTGGTTTCAGAGCCCATCATAGCACGGAGCTAGTCATGTTGTCTGTCCTTGACGACCTTAGATTGAATGCTGACAAGAGAGAGCCGAGCGCACTTGTGCTCTTGGACCTCTCTGCAGCATTCGATACGGTCAGCCACTCCATCTTACTGACCCGTCTGATGGATCTGGGACTCAGGGGCTCGGCCCTTGACTGGCTAAAATCCTTTCTCTCTGGTCGCTCGCAAAGGGTTCATCTTGGTGATTGCTCCTCTAAGAGAGGTGACATCCAATGCGGCGTACCCCAGGGCTCTGCGCTGTCCCCTTTGCTTTTTAATATTTATTTGCAACCCTTAGTGACCGCCCTATCCAATCTGGACTGTCGTGTCTTTAATTATGCTGACGACACTCAGCTTATTCTGAGGATTGACAATTCAGCCCATGCCCAGGAGACGGTTCAAAATATTTTAAGATTCACCACTAACTGGATGACAGTTAATTCTTTAAAAATCAACACCGACAAAATGGAGGTCCTCGTCGTCCCAACCATTAATAACTCCTGGTGTGGCCTGTTCTGGTCCAAAGAACTTGGGACTCCTCCCTGTCCATCCCCAGTCGTGAAAAGCTTGGGAATCAAGATTGATGCTGAACTTTCGCTAAGTCATCAAGTCTCTTCAGTGGTGGGCACCTGCACTGGTATCTTGAGGCAACTGAGGAAGCTGGTTCCCATTCTATCAACTTCCTCCATGAAATCCATAGTCTCGGCTACTATTTTATCATGCCTTGACTATGGGAATGCGCTGTACCTGGGCCTTCCTCTGAAACTCACTAACCGGCTCCAGGTGGTAAAGAATGACGCTGCTAGGTTGGTTTTCAGCATTCCTAGGAGGTCTCATGCCTCACCTCTGCTTCTTAAGCTACACTGGTTGCCCGTTAGACAACGTTCGAAATTCAAGGGCCTATGTATCGCCCATAAATCCCTCTATGGTCACGCCCCCAGCTACATTAGGGATCGCCTGGCTAGGTATGTTCCAGGACGCCTACTCCGATCCACAGATGCTTTCCAGCTGGTCTGCCCTCGAAGCAATCTGGCCACCAAGGGTAGGGGAGCTTTCTCTGTTATCTTGCCACGTCTTTGGAACAAACTGCCGGATGCTTTACGGAAAGAACCAGGCTTACTCCCTTTTCGAAAGCTACTAAAAACGCTGCTTTTTAGAAACACTTGTTAAGATCCCTGTCACCAGGACTGTCTTTGCCGGGCCATTTTGCAAATCTCCTTTTGTCAGCGCTAAGAGACCTGTCGGTATACATGTGCTATATAAATTCCCCTACAAATACAAATACAAATACAAATACTTGTTCTAATGGCAACCTTTCCAAGAAAAGGCCTCCTCTAAATGTTGTATGCTGGTTGAAGGTCATAAACTTGGTCTTAGCTACATTGATCTCCAATCCCCGTATGGAACAAAACTTTTCAAAGAGGAGCAATGCACGCTGTAGACCACTAGTGTTTTTTTAAATGATGAGCGTGTCATCAGCGAACATTAGAATGGGAATCTTTATACCCGCTAAGACCGGTTCATCAGTGCCACAAAGCATATTATGATCTGTGGCAACACCCGATCTGATGTTGTAGTGCAAAGCACCGCATCTTATGAAGTGTGTGAGCAAAGTATACACAGAGGAGGCTGATACGATGCTGTGTTGAAAGTGATTGTTGCAGATACAAAGCTGTGTTTTGTTCATAAAGGAGTATGTCAGCAGTGAAAATAATAAAAAAATCTATTTAAAAAAAAACCCAACAGAATCCACTGCGCAGCTGCTGCACGCATTCTCCCTTGGCATTCCCTTGCATTCTCAGCTGTTGACATGGGGGGCCAAAGTTAGGTGCAAATCGTTTAAAAATTGGATGAAGGCGAGCACTAGCAAATGCCGACAACTCGTTGGGCTGTGGGAACAGTGGGTCAGTGGGTCAGTAGGCCGTAGCACTGTGAGGTGTGGTGCAACGGCAGAGGTTGTATAGTGTGACACCTGGCCCCCATGTCATATTGTCAACGCATCAGCACACCTTACCAGGCGTGATGCCAGCAGTCAGTAACCAGTGCCACTGAGCAACCGGCTCAGGTGCCGCAGAGCTCTGAAAGTGTACATGTGTCTCCTGTTATGCGGGCGCCATGCACATTACAGGTTACAGGTCGGAAAAAATGGGTAAGGTTTCTGGCCGCGTCAGTAGGCGTTCATTAAACCTCCAAATAACCCACAATTACGCCGAGAGTCAGATATCACAGCTTTTCAGCTATAAGAATGAAATATTCTGGGCTTATTTACAAGCCTTGCACCGCAGGTATGTTTCCCATATTAAAAGTTATGCACCAATGGCGCAAGGAGCTTGTAAATAAGCCCCTCTATCGCTTCAACCCTTTAAAATTGGAGCCTGGGTAGTATGTGTACGGCCCCAGTAGGGCTTTTATGCAAATTTTCACCTGCGACCTTTACAGGTGTGTCGCCACACTTGACACCCAGTAGAGTTGCAGTAGCCCTGAACCTCCTGTCCCTTTCCCTGCTTCTCCTAAACTGCAAGTCTTACAACCTGTATATCATTCATACAGCTCTTACTACCTCTCAGGACGTGGGGCAGTGCTTTATGGTAAGCAGCATGGTACTCTAGAACCCAAGGTTAGTGGTTAATTGTGAGAGGCTGGCCTGATATATGATGTACACTTATGTAAGTGGACACCCTGCACCAGTCCAGACAACCTTTATGGTGATTTAAGAGGTCGTAGACAACCTTAGAAAGCTCTCTAAGTGGTAGCTGTGGAGAGCAGTCTTCAGCCATAGTCCAGAAGGAGTGTAAAGCAGCTTGTTTTACCACATTGTAATCTTAAAGGTATAGATTAAGTGAAAAAGAAAAACACAATGTATTTATAAAAATATGTATTTATTATATAATATTCACTAACATGTATAGATATCTCCAACCTGGAGATATACACAATGCACACAATACTTTGCATAGAAATTACGTAAATAGCACAGAATACACAGTGGATCCCAGGGGGTACTAAACCATATACTAAAAAAGTGGCATAAGAACCATGACTCGTGTCAAGAGAATGAGCAGAGAACGTAGAAGTAGCAGGGACCCAAGCAACCACCCAAGGTGAGTGACTAGGAGCACTATGGAGATCATGTGCAGGGTGGAAACACGACCCCGTTCTCCGTACAAATCATCGTGTAAGTCGCGGTTGCAATTTTAAAGATTAAGGACTCTTCCCAATGGACCCTGAAGAAGCCTTGTGGAAGACAGAAGGTTGGAGAGCCACCCCATACGTGGATACATTAGTACCCACGTTACCTATACCAGGGAAGCCGGGTGCATAGGTGTGAAGTGGTGTCAGAAACCGCCGTTGAACCCACTGAAGGACTTCAGGAAAATGCCGCTTCTGGAAAAGTAGAAAGTGTCTGGTGAAATCCAAAGGTGGATTCAAGTTCAAGAGTACCTGCAAGCAGTGGGGACAGAGTCAATGTCACTCAGGAGTGACCCAGAGACCTGGAAGAATACCCACCGATGTCAGGAGTTGCAGGAGAGTTGACGGTGACCTTGACTCTGCAGCTGTGAGGACCTGGCGGCGCTGTGGAAGACCAGGAGCCATGCATGAGCTATCTTACATCGTATGCCGAGAGATGAGGGGTCAGTGTCCGTCAGGAGCACCAACAAGCCTTGGCAACTGCAAACAACGTGGAAGTCATAGAAGGTGCAATGTCGGGACCAGCATGGTCCAGGGGACTTACCACAAGGTGGGGAGTCAGGGTAGGCCCCAAGCAATCAGAGGAGCCCAAAAGAAACAAAGGTAACCCGCAACAGGACCCACAGGCCAGAGGCACTGGAGTCGCAAAAGGACCCCGAGCAGCTCAACAAAAGATGCAGGCCACGGTGCAAACAATGCGATGTGGATAAAGATTCTTGTCACTGGAGATGCTTTAGGTTGGGGCTACTTGGAGCCCAAAGATCTTGGTGGAAGGAAGCCAATAAGCCTTTGCAAAGGCAAGTTGACGCGGTGCACAGGGGTGCGGTTCTTGCGGATCCTACGAGGGATATTGGCCATAAACTTGGTTAGAGGGCAGGGCAGGCCTTGAGAGCTGTGGAGAACCACCATCTGTGTTGCTTAGCCTTTCTGAGTCCGTGGGAGCACTGGATAAGCAGACCAGTCAGCTTAGTTGCGGTGCCTGCAGATGCAGGGAAGTGACTACTTCACTCCAAGGGAAATTCCTTCCGGGGTTTTGGATGCCCACAGGCCTTGGAAGGTTCCTGTATGGTGAACAGGCACAGACTAAGCAGCAGACTGGAGGGAGACGAAGTCGAGCCCAAACGAAGTCCAGTGAAATCCAGAGGGCCCAGACGGTAGAAGTTGAAGTGGTGTCTGAATTGAATCGTGTCCCATGACGAATCTAATGGCCTACACCCAGGTAAGTCCTTAAGTACCCTAAGAAAGAGGTTAGGACTATTCAGAGGACCCTTCCAGGGGAGGGTTTGGACAGGGCGGAGGATACTCCCATGTCCTTTGTCCAGTTTTGCTCCAGAGCGGGAGCCAACGGTTTGAACTGGACTATGCAAGGAGGCACCAAATGTGCATCTCATGCAGACACTGGCAAGCGCTACCACCCAGCCCCAATACACTAAATCCTGTCTGCCAGGTGGTCACCCCTCCCTGTGACAGGATACCTATTGTTCTTCCTTCCCCTAGCTCGAGCTTGGCTCAGCAGCAGGAGGGAAGAATCGTGTCTCTAGTCTGCAGCAGCCATGTTGTTCTGTCTGGGTCTAGAATGCTGGTACCGGGAGCACTGAGAGCCTAACGGAGGCCCGTTCCAGTGCTTTGAATCATACCTTCCACACCATTTATGGTGTGGGGGTATGATACCAAACATGATAGGATTCGTTGCAGCCAATTTCGAGATGGTCATCATATAATTACGCGGTTCCCCTCTGTATAGTATATGACTGCTTCACTGACAACCGGGGAGAATGGACTCTATAGGCTGTAGGGGTGTCCTACTCATGCAGGGGCACCTCACACTTAGAACAAAGCACCCTGCCTTCAGGATTGTAAAGGCCTGCTATAGGGGTGACTTATAGGTTTTAAGAGCAGTGACCCTTGATATAGGAAACCTATATCTTTCGTAAGTGGTGCTAGCACCAGCTAACGCAGGCTGCTATGGCAGGCCTGTAGTTACAGTTTGAATGGTCTCCAGTGGGTGGCACAATACATGCTTTAGCTCATGGGGGACCTCTTGGGTACCTATGCTCTGGATACCTTAGTACCATATACTAGGGGCTGATAAGGGTAACTCAGTATCCAATCTGGGATGTACCTAAGTACTGAACATAACAATTTAGAGGAGAAAGTAGAGAGACTGGGGTCCTGATTAGCAGGATCCCAGTCAGACTACTTAATAACAGCATAGCAGCAGGCAAAAAGCGGGGGTAACCATAAAAGCAGGTCCTACTTTCCTACAGTAATGCAGTGGTAATTGGGAATAGCCATGTGCTCTCAAGGAAAGAAGCATTCCATACATTGACTCCTTTTCCTTTGTTATAGATTAAATTATTAAGAGTTTAAGATGGAGCTATGTGAGTTCATGCAAATGGTTGGTGATATAGCCAGGGTGGTAGAGATCAGGTGTTGTTAGGTAGCAGGGATAGGGTATTAAAGCAGTTGAGGTTGTGGTCTATGAAATGAGGTGTGAGCCATTCGTAGAAATACATCAAGTGATTAAGAAGGATAGACATGCTGCTGAGAGAAGGCTATTCTCAGAAATAGAAGACAGGCAGAGGATGGAATCTAAGGAGAGGGTCACTCCGAATAAAATGTGCTAATCTGTATTGTAGTGTCCTAGGGGCCTCAATGGGCACCCAAATATTGACACACAAACATAGCGATCATGAGAGCCTTCAAACCTCCTCATTCCCACTCAAAAACATTAGATGGCATCCTCCATCTGAAGCTTAACAGAGCTGCAGACTTTACAAAATGTTCCAAGTGGCTAGCAATTCCCTTATGAAAGAGTCAAGTGCATGTAAGTACCATGTTGAAGTTATGTCGTAGCATAGCCTATGTTTGATTAAGAGAGCAATGATTAAGGGAAGAGGTATGTCACATAGAAAACTTGGGGCAAATCGAAGAGCTGCATTAACTCACTCCCTTACAGCAAAGTACACCAAGGTATGTTTTCTAACTAACAATGCAAATTATCTTATTTTGGAGAGCCCTTCTCTCTTTGTCAAGTTATTGTCGCCTTCTATGTTCCCACAGTCGGTTTTGATACATTAGAGCAAACTGATGTATTTGTACAGCGGCTCATCCAAATGCTTTGAGTGACCATGTGTCCAAGAAACAGATGTTTTCTACTAGTAGACACAAATCCTCTGCAGTGCACAATCTGCTATGAAGTAGCTTCAGCGCTACAAGGCTACCAGCTCTGATAATATTACCAGTATCCCCCACGTACTGCACTTTGTGTCTAAATGCTATGCACCAGCAACACGCCTACACTTCGAGCTAAACACCTCACGTTTCCCAGGTCCATGTGTGAGCAGGTCATCTACCCAAGGTTTTTTCTTTATATTCTTTATAAGTATCAATTTAGGACTATAGGTACAAGAATATACAGAATGAACTGGAACTTAATGAGTTACACATGCATGGACTTGGAAAACCTGAGAGTTCTGGTCATCAGCACAATGCACCTCTATAAATATCTTTAAACTCAGGTGATAATAACCCCGACATAGAAAATGTAGTACATTATCAACAGTCTGTAAACAGGCCTCCACAGTCTGTCTGTCTCAAAACTCAGTAGAGTCCAAACCTATGCATCTTTACTTGTGGTTTAGTCTCAAACACCACCATCACATCACACCAGGACTGGAAACCCTCCACTTGGTCTCTGAGAAAGAAAAGTAGACTTTCAAAACTCTTCGCCTTGTACACAACAAGGCACTTGCAAATCTGATTATGATTATCTACCAAGCAGGGGCCTCAGGTCGTCATGTCTACCCAGCCATTTAGATACAAGAAATTCAACTGTCAGTCATTTTTTGCTCAGGGGTGCCTACTGTGGCTTCTAAGACTGGAAAATGATCATCTCAGGTTCAGAAGATCCGTAAAATCCCGCCTCTTCACCTTGGCACTTGGAAAATTCAGAGTTCTTCTCTACAGCCACGCCCGGCGGTTTCAGAGTTCTTCCAGGCAGGAGCATAACTGACAACAGCAGGTCCAGTTGCACCAGGAATGTGTTGGGGTGAGCAGTCCATTCCACCCCAATTTTAGTTCTCTTTTGCTATGCAACAGAAAATTAGGGTTCCATTGTCCTTGCATGCATCAGAGCCCATATCACTGGTACTACCCTACAGAGACCTAATCAGATGCCTAAGACCAGCTTCAGACCCTCAACCTGGGTTCTCAGGAATGTTGCTCTTCTCAAGCCTGTGTCATTATTTGGGCACATATTTGATCACGGATACAAGCTGGTATTCTGTGTCAATTGACTGGTTTCTCACTATTAGATTCCTGACATGTATTATTTTGCTCTGTATTATAGGTGCCTATAATCCAAAGGACTCCGAGGCTACCACATAACGGTTAGTAGCACTTCACAAAAATCCCAAATGAAATAAATAAAAAAAACACGTTCACCTGGGAAATGGAAACTGTATTTAAACCAAACACAGACAATGGTAAAAACAAAGATTTCTATAGAATGTCACTTGTCTGTTTAAAAAAAAAAAATATTTAGAAAGTTTTATATAGCGCAAACATGACCACCGAGGGCATCAGAGCGCTTTGCAGTTTATACATCAAGAAAGATACAGGCAGTCAAAACATAACAAACAAGGACGAAAATTCACAGTCTTGTAGAGCAAGGTATCCTCAGGAGCTCTGGCAGCTTAGGACACAAATCTGCGACGGTGGCCTCAATCTCCGTTGGAGCAGCCTATCTAAGGCAGAAATTTCTTTATCAAAAACACTTTGACTTCCTTTTTGAAGAGGACAATAGAAGGTTTCAGCCTGACTTCGGGGGTAGGGAGATCCAAATCCTCGGCGCAATACCTGAGAAGGCTCGATTGTAGGTTTTCCTTTTCTTGAATTTTTGTGGTTTGAGCAGTAGAGTGCTGGTGCTTCTGGAGGCTCTCGATCCACCTGAGAGCTCCAGTTTTTGAGCGAGGTACAGCGGGGTATTGAAATGAATGGTTTTATGTGCCATGCATGCAATTTTTAACTGTATTTGAGCTTCATATGGAAGCCAGTTCAGGGATAGCAGATCTGGCGATATATGGTTGTATCTTTTGGCGCCTGTTAAGAGCCTAGCAGCAGAGTTGAGGGCAGCCCGAAGAGGAGCCGTACTTGCTCTAGGAAGGCCGCAAAGGGTTGCGCTGCCATAGTCCAGATTTGAGATCACTAAGACTTGCACCGCAACCCTTAGGTCATAAGGAGGGAGAAAATGTTTAATTTTCCTTAAGATGCTGAGTTGGAAGTTTGCTCCTTTGGTGAGGGTACTGATGTGCTTCTGCATGTTCAGACGTTTGTCTAGCATTATTCCCAGAGAGGTTGTGGAATCAACGAGGTGTGGCATACAGGTCAGAGCAGTAAGCTGATTCCTCCATTGTTCTATGACCGGAGATTGCTTGTGTGGTGCAATTTGGAGGAATTCCGTTTTGAGAGCATTTAGCTTCAAGTGGTTAAGTATCAGCCAGCTTTGTGTTTTCAGTAGGACTGAGTTGAGGGACCTGATGTCCTCAGGGGGGGAGACCTTCAGGTATAGTTGGGTATCATCAGCGTACATGTGATAGTGAATGCTGGATGATTTCAAAATTTCTGTCAGAGGCTTCATGAACAGGTTGAAGAGCGTGGGTGAGAGCGCCGAACCCTATGGAACCCCCATCGTGACTGGAGAAGGCTGAGAAAGGGACTGGTTCACCTTGAAGCTTTGGGTTCTGTTGTGAAGAAATGAGGAAAACCAGTTTAGTACAGGCGCAGACAACCCCATCCTGTGTTTCAGGAGGTCAATTAGATTATAGTGTTTGACAGTGTCAAATGCTGACTGTTGGAAATGGCCCTTTTTGCAAGGTCATCCCTAAGCTTTTTGCCTTCCTCCTGGATTTGTTCTAACCTGTTTTTGTTGGCTTTATGACTCTGGGCACTTTACCACTGCTGATCAGTGCTAAAGTGCATATGCTCTCCCTGTGTAAATTTGACATGTGAATTGGTATATCCATGATTGACTTATTTGGTTTGTCTGTTAGTCCCTAGTAGCATGGCCTATGTGTGCCCAGGGCTGGTAAACCAAATGCTGCTGGTGGGCCTGCAGCGCTGGTTTGTGCCACCCACAGAAGCAGCTTGTAAAGTGTGTCTCAGACCTGCCACTGCAGTGTCTGTGTGCAGTCCAGAACTGCATCTTGGCTGTAAAGTGCACCCACTTCCCAGCCTCTGAACCTTCCTTTGGCATCATGTAAGTCCCCCCTATGGTAGGGTGCATTGTATGTGTAAGGCAGAACATGCCGTGCTGTGTGTAGCATGTCCTGGTAGTGAATTATACCCAATTTCGTTTTTCACTACTGTAAGGCTATCTGTTCCGCATAGGCCAGAATGGGCAGTTTGACTATTACATTCTATAGTCCTAACTGACCCAAAGAACATGGAAGAAAAACTAATTTAGTATGCCTGAGCTCAGAATATTAAAATACATCTTTTAGTGAAGTTTATTTTTATATTCTGTGTTTGAAAATACCACTTTGGGTCAGACCTGGGTTGAATAGAGAGATCTGCATTGGAGTATGGGGAGGGGTAGCTCCTGGACCTGAAAAGGGCTGTGCCTGGCAAGGTGAATGCTGGCTCCACCTCCCACTGTGCGTCTGATGGCAGACCCCCTCTTTCTGAAAGGAAGGATGCAGCCTGATAAACAAGGTGCTCCAGGGCTGGGCAGAACTGGTTCTGGCTGGGTTCAGTGACTTGTAGCTTCTGAGAACAAAGACTTTTGGGCTATAAATATCTGTGCTGAAACCCCTACAATTTGTATTGCTCCTGGATAACAAGAAGAACCTCTGTCCGTGTAACTGAAGGAATCGGCAGGAGAAGGACTGTCCTTGTGCTTGTGTGCTATTTCCTGGACTGGCCTGCAGTGGTTACTACTGGACTTGGAAGAAGAGGAAAAGGACTTTGAAGGAACTTTTATTTTTGCTACAGCAATCACCCACGGGCTAGAAGAGAGCTAGCCTCCTGCAGGAGTCTCAGGCACATCAGACTTCACCACCAGCCTCCTGTTTCTTCCCAGCGAGGATTTCTATCTGTAGGTGAGGCTCCTGTGAGTTCCAAGGCCTCTAGTCTACTGTGGAGCGAAAGAGTGCTGAAAATTGTCGCTGGCCTCAAAACGCTCGCTAAGCAAAGATCATCGCATCGAGTTCATCGCTTCACGACATCGCAGAGCGGACGTTGAGCGTTCGCCATTTTCATCGCATCGCATCAGGATCGTCGCTCCCTCGCGGAGCGCCATTTTCTTTCATTGCAACAAGATCGCACACGCAACAGGCTCGGCGCATCATCCTCTCTTCGTGTTAAGGATTTTATCGCATCGCCGGCTTAGCGTGCAGAAGTTTGTCGCCTTGTCCTGCACACAAATCAGCGCATCATCCTGCCTTGTGGTAAGGATTCAACACATCGCTGGTTACCGTGAGGAAAATCATCGCTACAACTCCTTAGCGACATTTTTGTTGCTTTGCTACAGAATCCAGGTATCTTGTGAGTAAAAGGGTCGCAGAGACCACTGCCTTGAACTGAACTCCTCTTTGCACACCTTGAACTATTTTTGCAGCATTTTTAGAGTAACCCTATTTTCTAGTATTGTGGCTTTTTACTGTTATTGGTCTTATGTTAAGTTTATATATAAAGATACTTATTTGTTATAACTACTTGTGTGGTGTCCCTCTGTAGTGTTCTTCACTGTGTTACTGTGTATGGTCATAAATGCGTCACACACTGCCTCTGAGATAAGCCTAGCTGCTCGTGCTACGTTACCACAGGGTTGAGCAGGGGTTATCAAAGGGTGTAGTCTGCTTACACTGACTTAGGAAGAAGTGTCCCTACTTGGACAGTGGCCTGCCATTGCCAACTAGAGACCCCCATTTCTAACACTGACGAAAGGTCGAGAAGGATCAATTGGGCAAGATTCATTTTGATCCAACATTCTTAGCACATCATCTACAATGTGAGTGATCGTAAATTCTGTACTATAACCTGGGCGGAAACCAGATTTGAAATTGGTCCAGCAGTTGGAGATGATCTTTGTGGTTTCACAGTTGGGCGAGCTTTGCCAATACGGGGATGTTAGAGATTGGGCAGAAGTTGAGTAGGCCCATGGGATCAGCAGATGGTTTCTTTAGAATAGGGGTAACTTGCCCCAATTTTAGGCAATCTGGAATACCACCTTGCCGAAATGAAGCATTGACTATCTTAGTCAAAAATGGGAGTAAGGAGGTTCTAATTTCAGAGAAGAGGTTCGATGGCAGGGGGTTGTTGTAGTGATTAGAGTTAGAACAGTTTTTTTTAATGTTTTAATGTTTTCTTGCTTGCTCTAGTTGATTTTTTAAGACGGTGGCTTTCGAGTATCTGATACGTTTGTTGTAGATGCTTCTTAGGGATCTCAGATGGTAAAGATGTTCATGGGAGGGATAGGATCTCCACAGTCTTTCCGCAAGTTTTAAATTCCTTCATTTGGTATTAAGACTATCACTGAACCATGGTTTAGAGACTTTGGAGGACAGTCTTTTTAGCTGTAGTGGCGCCAACAAGTCTAAAACATTTGTCATTGAGAGGTTATAATGGTCTGTAAGGTCATGGACATCAGACATGTTCATAGGAGGGGGTAGGATGTTTTTGCAGAGAGCCGTCAGATCGTGCGAGTTGAAGTTTTGTAGACATCTTTTCAAGTGTTTGGGGTTCCTAGGCTGGACTCTATTAACTCTTACCGAATCCAGGATGAGGAAAGTGATGCACTAGTGGTCTGTCCAATCACACAGGAGGATCGATTCCAGAAGGATGGTATTGGGTTTACCAATGACAAGATCTAAGGTAGCTCCTTTAATATGTGTGAGGCTGTCACAGATTTGGATTACGTTGAGGTCTAGCAGGAAGGATTTAAGGCTATCGACCGCCCCATCATTCACATCATTCCAGTGAAGGTTGAAATCTCCCAGGAAGATCTGAGTGCCATGGAAATCTGCATTAGCTGAGATAATGTCCATGATCTGTTCTAAGAAGGAAAGGTTGTCGCGTGGCGGGTGGTAGAATGTGTGCAGTTTGCATGGGTGAATATTGCTACCAGCCACCTCAATACATAGGTACTCACAAGACAGCAGGAAGTCAGATTGTAGTACTCTCACTGTTAGATTGCTACGATGTATACAGGTGATGCCTCCACCATGTCCGCTTGCTCTATCCAACCTAATGATATCGTAGTTGGGAGGCACTAAAATGTCCAGGATTGGAACAACTGAGTCATTTAGCCAGGTTTCAATCAGCGTTACAAGGTCAAGGCCCTCTGCAAGAATGAGGTCAGTAATGTCAGCAGCATGTCTAACTGCTGATCTACAGTTGAGAAGCAATCATTTGAGTTTTGGATTGTTTTCCATTGGGACAGATAGTGTGGTGGTGACTCTCATGAGGTTGTTCTCATTTACGGCTCTGATGTTTAGCCTGGGTTCCCTGAAAGGGTCAGTAGGGATGGTTTCAATTTGGTGCAAGTTTGTTATGGTGGAAGAATTTGTCGGATCAAATGAAAGTAGGGGAGAATGAATATCCCTATCTGACAGTGAGGCTATACATCTAGAGGGCTGTGAAGGGTCGTTAGGATTGGGAGCAGTTACCCAACTATGGGGTGTGTAGGTCATGTAGGACGATGACCAATGATTTGAGGGGGAAGCTAGGAGCCAGGTACACCCTTTAGATGGGAGCGTGTGGATAGGGTGATTTGTTATTGTGGAGCAGCTTAATCTCGGGTTAACTGACAGTTCTGCGGTGATAAGGTAGTAGCTACGTAACTCTGCCTTAAGTTGTTGGAGGCAAAGTGAGATCTCATTAAGTCTGCCTTCCAATGAAGTTCAGGGGACACTGCGGTTGGGGAGAGCTAGGGGATGCGGGGGACAGTAAGCCCGGCGGCGAATGTATATGCCCAGTGGGGAGGGATTCTGGGACTTGGTGCGGGGGGCTCGAAGGGTTGGGTGGGATAGGGGAAGACGGGTTAGACAAATATTGACCCCTAAGAGCCTGTTGGGGTAGGCTGGGACTGAGGGGTGACCTGGGGGAAGGGATCACAGTGATAACTGGGGCGATGCTGTGATCTATGGAGCTAGGGGAGTTAGAGCTAGCTATCCTCGAGGAGGGGAGAGCATGCAGGCCAGTATGGTGGCTCTACTGAAGAGGCTCATTCCCACCAGGCATTGAAGGAGAATTGTTCTTACGTGTAATGGTAACTACAAGGGGGCCCTTCGGAACTAAGGGAGGGTCAGAAAATGGGTCTATTGTGATATGGGATAGACTTTGAGGAGACTGGTGGACCTCAGGGGAGCTAACAGCTCCTAGGGAGGGGGCAAATTTGATGTTAGTCACTGTATTCATGATGATGGAGAAGAAATTGTCAAATACCACTAGGTTGCGGTCTGAAACTTATATAAGGATGGTTCCGTTTTTGTAAAGGGAGATGGTGGCTTCAGCTCTATAAGCTGGGGAGGGCGCAACCATCAATCTAAGACCATGTGGAGTCTTCAGGGAAGTGGAGATCTGGAGCAGTGAGTAGATGACCTTCTGCTATTGTGCATGTCTTATAGTGTAGAAGATGAGATCATTTATGGTAACACCTTTTTTGATGGAGAAGTAGGGATCTGAGATAAGAGTTTCTGGTGGGTTTTAGGTAATCTGTGTTTAAAGTTTTTTGCCACATTTTTTGATAGATTAGGGGGATATATGATTCTGAAAGCATTATGGCCAGCCGGCTCGAGGTTGGGAGGAATGGAGTTCGTGGATTTTGGATCCATATCAACGCTCGACTTAGTTCATGACATAGGAGACGCAAGTAATCCAAGAATCTAGACAGAGGTCAGAAAGGTGTCAAAATGTATTCAGTGTAGCAACTAACTGAGAGTTTCAGGGGGTAGAGGGATAGGTGGAATGATCAGTCGATTCCCATTAGCCACCACCATTCAATCAGGTTCACTTATGCAGACAAAAACCTATGTGAGACCAAATGTCTTGGGCTAAAAAGACAGGAGGATGGGTCGTATCAACTTTAAGGGAATTCCAAAGGTTGAATTTTATTCTGTTTGCAGTCGGCAGTTCACACAAGGCATATCACGCAAGTCAATGAAAGGAAACCTCAGAGACCAAGTATGTGGTATTGAGGTATATTGACCACTCCAAGATGGCCACCGTATGTGGTGGATTTCATTCTGTTTGCAGTAGGGAGTGCACGCAAGGCAGTTCATACAAGTCATTAAAAGGACACCTCAGAGACCAAGTGTTTGGGATAGAGGTAAATTGACCCCTCCAAGATGGCCACCGTATGTGGAGGATTTTATTCTGTTTGCTGAAAGGAGTTCACGCAAGGCAGTTCATGCAAGATGTTAAAATGAGAACTCAGAAACCAAGTGTGTAGGATAGAGGTAAATTGACCACTCTGTGTTGCTGAAACTGTTTTTTTGTGCAGCAACCTGGTTACATTTCAAAAATACTGTTAGTTATAGGCAGGGCCACTGTAATTATGCGATTGTGTGGCCACAGTAATTATATGCATAATTATAGATTTGCCGTTTTTGTCACATAATTCATCATCTGCCACATAATCTGAAGATTTTAACAAAAATAATGCGTTTCTATCTCAAACGGTTCAAAAGTTACTAAAAATGCAGCGGCACATGCTGCCACATGGTGGAAGGCCTTTTGCAAAGCTAGACTGCTCACATTTTTGTTGCTCATTGCTATATTTGGATGTTAAACTGGTACTAATGAGGTGCAGCCAATGTCCAGAAAGTGTTACCAAGTTTAAAAATGACAAAATAATGAAGTACTACTATTATGAAATGGGGCGCATTATGCCACATCATTTGCCTTTTCTTACACATAATTTACTCAACCCAATTGCATAATTTGGCCCTGTCCTGCCGCATAATTCCAGTGGCCCTGGTTGCAGGCATCAAGATAGATGGGAGTAAAATCATAATCATGGAGCTGCGCCCACAGCTGATGACTGTATGTATTGCAGAAACAACATCCACTTCAGTCATACCACGCAGCTCCCATGGACTGACCACCACTGCGTACATTTCATCGTCAACAAACCCAAACCTCCAAACCGGCTCCACGCCCCCCAAGAATTAACTGGAGCAGAGATACCAAGGAGCAACTCAACCCCACCCTCAACCGCAACACTCCCCAACTGCCACAAACATCAAACTCGCAGCCAGGGAATTCCACACATGGATCTCCAACTGCACTGACAAGCTCTCACTGCTACGTTACTCCAACAGACAACGCCCAAGGAAAGCCGCCTGGTTCACCACCGACCTCCAAGTAGCCAGACGCACCTGCAGGCGCCTAGAACAGAACTGGAGAAACTGCAAGACACCTGAAAACCACACCACCTACAAGGACGCCATGACAGAATACCACCAATGCATCAGACCACCAAAAGGACCTTTATCCATGACAAAATCCTCGCCAACTCCAACAACTCCAAGGAACTTTTCAGCGTTATCCAGGAATTCACCAAACCCCGCACCAAAGCCACGGACATCTCCCCCTCCCAGGACCTCTGCAACAAGCTTGGACACTACTTCCACCTGAAGATCAAAAACCTTTACGGCAACTTCAAAGACCGCACACCTGACTCCGCACCCATCCCGCCCTCCGACAACAACAGCCAGCCCACCATCAGCTCCTGGACACCCATCACAACTGAAGAGAGCGCCTCAACCATGAAAAGGTATCCACTCAGGGGCCCCACAGACCCCTGCCCACCACACATCTACTACCAGGCCGCCATCGCATTTGCACCCGAACTACGACACACCATCAACACCTCCTTCATGACTGGCACCTTCCCGATGACTGGAAACACGCAGAAGTCAGGCCCCTACTCAAGAAGCCCTCAGCAGACCCGACGGACCTCAAAAACTACCGGCCCATCTCGCTCCTCCCCTTCGCGGCGAAAGTCGGTGAGAAGACCGTCAATGCAGAACTGACAAGGTTCATCGAAGACAACGCCATCCTTGACTCTTCTCAATCCAGATTCCACAGCAACCACAGCGACCGCCCTACTCGCCGCCACAGACAACAGCCGCACCATTCTCGACCAAGGCCACAATGCAGCCCTGATTTGACTCGACCTGTCAGCAGCATTCGACACCGTTTCCCACAACACACTCACCGCCAGACTGCACGACGCGGGAATAAAAGGACCCGCCCTTGACTGGATCCGATCATTCCTCACCGGCAGAAGCCAAAGGATCACACTGCCACCCTTCCGCTCCGAGCCCACGGCAATGAACTACAGAGTCCCACAGGGATCATCGCTCAGCCCAACCCTCTTCAACATCTACATGGCCCCCCTCACCGCCATCGTCCGACAGTACGGCCTCAGCATAGTATCCTACGCTGATGACACCCAACTCATCCTCTCCCTCACCAAGAACCCCACCATCACCTGACTCAACTTCCAGGAAGGAATGCAGGACATCGCAGCCTGGATGAGCAGCAGCTGCCTAAAACTCAACTCGGAGAAGACAGAAGTCCTCATCGTCTGAACCACCCAATTGGCATGGGACAATACCTGGTGGCCCACCGCCCTCTGCAGCCCCCCACGGACCACGCCAGAAACCTTGGCATCGTACTTGACTCCTCCCTCTCCATGAACAGACAGGTGAACGCCATCACCTCCCGCTGCTTCAACACCCTCCGCATCCTCCGTAAGACAATCAAGTGGATCCCCCCGAGTCAAGGAAGACAGTCACCCACACACTCATCACCAGCAGGGTAGACTACGGTAACGCCCTCTACGCTGGCATAAACAAGTCTCTACTACGTAAGCTCCAGCCAATACAGAATACCGCCGCCAGACTCGTACTCGGGATCCCTCGACACGAGCACATCAGCCAACACCTACGGAAGCTCCACTGTCTCCCTATCGAGAACAGTCACTTTCAAGATAGTGACCCACGACTACAAATGCCTACACAACACCGGACCCCAATGCCTCAATGAGAGAATCACCCTTCATGTACCCAAAAGAAACCTCCGTTCCGCCAACCTCTTCCTTGCCGAAACCCCACGCATCCGCAGAGCCAAAGCTGGGGGAAGATCCTTCTCTTTCATCGCGGCCAGGACCTGGAACAAACTCCTGATCGACATCAGACGAGCGCCCTCCCTGAACACCTTCATGAAGGCTCTCAAGACCTGACTCTTCTGCTGAAAGGAGCTGCAGATCCCCCCAGCGCCTTGAGACCCTCACGGGTGAGTAGCGCGCTTTTAATCTCCCTGATTGATTGATTGATTGATTGATTGATTGATTGATTGATTGATTGATGTAGACATTTTCAAATTGTCATCCTCAGAAGAGGAGGTGTGTGCCTCATAGAAGCACCACATTGAGAAGGCGAAAAAGATGTTTGTGGTTTTATGTAGCTCGTTTTTTCTTCCGTCTTTTGTTCCTTGTAGCTTTGAGTGAGAGGGTTAGAATGTAGTGTGAATTCTCCAGTCTGTCACTCTCAAAGGAAGTGGCGAGAGTGACGCCGTCCCTCTCTTATTGTAGTGCTTCGCTTCATGACCACACCTCAGAGTCTCACGCTTGACTACAAAACATACTATGTCGTACGTCACCCCTTGACCATCACTCAACCATGCACACCAAATTGAGTAGCTGCTCACTCAACCAATCAGAAAGCGCTTTAGGGTCCTGTAAGCAGTAGGAAATTGCTATACCAGCAGTTCTTAACCTGGGCTCCACGGACCCCCTTGGCGTTCTCAGGGCCTAATCAATGGATCTGACTGTTTAGAAAATGAAGTCATTTTAGCGGATAATATAGCGCATATATATAAACAACAAAATATTAAATTGAAACATGTAAAACACTCTGTATATGGGAAAAAAGTGAACTTCGAAGCTAAAAAATTAGGTTGATATCGTTAGCATAATTCCTGGGCTCAGTGTATGTAAATCAAACAAAATCTAGCAGGGCTGATTGGTGGTCTACAACAAATCAGGGTTGTGGCCAACATAAAAAGAGCATGCATTACGAGCAAAAAAGGCAAAGCAATATGTGAGAGTCCAATATGTTATTTGGTAGTTTAGAAATAAAAATAAAATCTTGAAAAGCCACAACCTTCTCATTAAAACTAAAGTTACATTTTTTGTGTTTTTATGTTGGGAATTAAATACAATTTCGTGATATGTGTATTTGTATGGTGCACACTTGTTTCTGTATTTTTGTGAGTTGCTTTGTGTGGGGTTTAAATTGAAGAAAGTGCATTGGCGGTGGCCCATGGCTTCCAGTAGCGATTGGGAAGGGGTCCACACAAGTCAAAAGGTACCAATGCTGCCTACCGCATCGCTCATTCAAGCTGTACTCGGACATGGTGCTGCACACGAGAGGTTACTGGGACCCACACCCACAGGCGAGGATTGACTGAAAGTGTCAGACATGACTTGAAGTCGCTCGACAGCCATAGAGATTTTATAGCACGAATCACAAATGAATGTTGACCTTGGCCTCTCATTCTAAGCATGAAACCGAAACTGAGGGCTCAGTGTCACCTGCGGCAGTTGCACATCTCAAAGGTCGGCATAAGTAACGTTCGCTTCTGGGGTGCCTCAGTCACTGGGCGAGCGAGGGCCTGCTGTTCTGACTAGGAAAAGGAGTGTGCATACTTGGAGGGTTAGTCGTCGACGGCTTCCGAATCCGCGGGCCCTCAGGCCTGACCTCCGCAGCCGCAAGCGCTTCTGGGAACAGACAGACCTGCCCGGGCCGAGCCCACTCTCAATACCGGTAATTGCTGACATGATGGCTTGTAATGCGGTTCCGTAATGGGTCTGATAGTCTCTTAGTGTCGGGCTCTCGTGTGTCGTTTCTCTCTAATAGGACAGTGTTTGGTTGAGACACTCCCCTAAGTCGGTCCCCTGCGGGGACCTGGCAGACAGTTCCTGTTCTCCGCTGAGTGAGCGGTTAGACAGCACCCGGCATCTAACGGGGTGCAGAGCGAGTGAGACCCCTCCAGCCATCACACGGACACCTGGGAGCTCCCAGGGAAGAGGCGCAGTGACCAGTCCTGTCAACCCGCGGACACCGAGCTCACGGGGCTCAGAGTGAGTGTGACCCTAGCAGTCAACATCGTGGGACTCCCATGGAACGGGTGCTGTGACCGTTTTTATCGACGCCGAGATCACGGGGATCAGAGTCAGTGTGACCCCTTGACCTACCACTAGACTAGAACATCGGACGCTCACAGGGAAGAGAGCGGACACACAGGGTGATGGGATAATCGTGTGGTCCCCTCCAGCCACCACCCAAGAATCCTGCATCTCACAGGGCACAGTAGGGTGTCACCTCACTCCTCCCAGCACCGGCCATCCGACAGATCACAAGATACGGGGTGGTGTGACCAGTGGGGACCCCAGCAGTCAGCAGAGTGTAGTGTGACCCTCTCCTGCCAACACTTGTACACCTAGCACCGCCAGTGCACGGGGTGGCGTGACCCCCTACATCGACCACTTGGACACACAGCACCCTTCCGAGGTATCAGCTTTTGTGACCTACCCTCCTCTCACAGGGTGCACTATCGTGTAACCCCCTCCGGCCACCACACGGACAGCCTGAAGTTCACACGGTAGCGCGTGGGTGAGTTACCTACTGCCAGTACCGTAGCACCGCGCAGCTCACACTACCCTCGCCCCTGTGGCCCCCTCTGCTTTCACGGTACTACGAAGGAACACCGGCGCGGGAACAGATGCGCTGCAGGCAGGACTGAATTTACAAGCCCAAGGTAAGCAAGCTATTAATGTGGTAATTTCTAATTTATGACGCGAATCATTCTGTACAAAGAAGGAAGTTGATCGCGCGTGACTATTCTTGAACTTGTAGTAAGTTGTACAATCTTTGGTTGGCATCCCGGCTCCGAGTACAAGACACGCATTTTGTAATCATTAAAGTGGGCGTCGCCCTTGCATGATTTATTGCGATCGTTCATTTAAATCAGTGTTTAAATTCACCAAGACAAGCACAGTATATTGAGATACACACCAAAGCTAGTTTAACTGATGATAAATGTTTCTGTGGCATTTGCCAACTAATAAATAGATAGCTGTTCGTCTCCTCTGATGTACACACATTTCCTGAAAGATTTGCGTAAGATTTTCACATCTTGAAAAGAAGCTCTTCGTTTTCATAGCGTTGCTCAATACGTAGGAAGAAGTAGTGAGAAGTCAGTAGGAGTGGCTTTTGTATAGTGTATTCCCATAGAGACACTCAGGCTCCATGCACACAGACAAACAAGCACCTACAAAGACACTAACAAGCATACCAGAACCACGCACACACACCAAATGTGAACCCTAAAACAGGTATAGACAGTTGTGAACGTAAACCAACAGGCATACATATCAACGTACTGATACCAATGCAAACAGTCAACAGATGTACAGTCACATGTGAAAAGAAATACAATCAGCCATGAAGACAGACCACCTGACATTCAGGCACTCATGAAACTGAGCAACAGGGGAACAAACACCCAGGCTAAAGGCCCAGAAACATAAAGGCGCTAAAGCACATAGACCAGCAGAGATATGTGGCATTCATGCACACAGGCCAAAAGTCATGCCGGTAACATACATACGGTCTAACAAGCACACGTTATCAGAGATCACCAGACAAATAAGCAAAAGTCATACAGGAACCCAGGTATGCAACCACTGATGTGTGCAGTTTCACTTAAACACTCACATATAGTATAATAAATACCAGCCCACTTATGGTCGTAGACAGCAGCCTACATTAAAACATGGATGGTGAGACGGAGATATGGATGAATAGATGGATATATGGTTGAAGAATGGATGGATGGATGCATAACCACCTCTGGTAACCTGCAGTTTTATCCTTTAGCCTTTTGCAGAGAAAATGTCATTTGAGGAAGGAAAAAAAGGGGTTTGGGGGCAGTCAATGCCCATTCAATTATCTCCCTTGAGAAATTACTGAGAGCCATACAAGCCATCGCAAAGTTCACTGCACACACAGCCTTTATGCAAACAAACCAACGGAAATACAGGCACTTGTGCATACAGAGAGACCATCACACACATATGTAAATGTCTAGTCCAGTATTTGTAAAGCGCGAACAATTACCCGAAGGTGTCAAGGCGCTGGGGGCCGTCGGGAAGATTAAGCGAGCTATTGCCCAGAGTCACATGGTGCTGGGCAGACCCCTGCTGCCGGAGCCGGGGATCGAACCGTGATCCCCCACGTCCAGCGTCAGTCGCCCTGTCCGCTGCGCCACACCTCTTCCACTATATGATTATCCATGTAACAAATGTACATTTAAAACAGAGATAACACAACAGTTCCAGACAACAAACACATGGATGGACAAACAAAGGAGAATCAATAGAAGGACAAAGAGGCGGACGGGCAGGGGAAAATATTCAGATTACTCCACTACCGGTATCTATGCACATTAGGATCAATTCACCTACATACACGACATGAAGACATCTATCTACACACACATTGGGAGATATACACACTTAAGTTCACAGCAAACAAAAGGCATACAAGTATCCATGCACACAAACCAACAGACATTCAAACACGAATGTATGTAGACCAGGAGCTATGCAGGCACACATGCACACAATCCAGAAAACATACAGGCACCTGTGTTAACATTTAAATGCACACATATGTACCTCCGCCCCCACATCAATAGTCAGTCACTGATGCACAGAGGCCAATAGATATAAATGCGACCATGCACTCAAACCAACAGATTTACTGAAGCCAATCCACACACAAACACCCAGTAAAGACAGACAACACTCATACAGGTCCTCTTGTGCCCAGAGGTGTCTAAACACACACTTACAAACAGCTAATATATACAAGCATGCACAAATGGTGGGATGGACGAATGGACAGAAGAATGCATTGATGGGCGGTTGGGTATGGGCAAGTAAATGGGTGCATAAATAATGCTGTGACGAGCCAGGTATCATATTCACATAAGGTTTAGACCTATGTGGAGGAAACCACATTTTAAAAAGGCGTGAAATGTGTCCCCGTTCCTTGTAAGTCTGAGATGGTGTCTGGAATGCTGAGAGTGAATGATGTAATAGCATGTTAGCCAGCAGCGGCTCCTCCGCTAGCAGTTTAAAAAGGAAAACTAAAATGATAATAATGTTAGATATTATCATTTTTTTCCCCTTCATGCTTAGGTGTGGGGTGGGGTGGGTGGGGCTGGGCTGGCCAGAGCAGGGGCCAGGGGGAGTTAGGCACACTCTAAAAGGAGCAGGACGGTTTGGCAGGCCCTCGTGGACCGGCCAAATCTTCCTCAGAATATTGCACATCTTCATCATAGAAAGGGGACGCGGCTCCTGCATTCTTCTAAAATTAAACAAATCACTCACTAATTAACAGCTGTATTGGAATTTCGACAACATTCATTTGCTCTGTAAAATGACTTCCATACGTTTATGCAAGCAATAAACATTAATCTGTTTTGATACCAACTCGGTTTCAGAGCAGTGGAAAGAGACGGGGCTTGGTTGCTGTCCACAAAACTCCTTTGTCTGCCTGGAGATACGTTTGATAACAGCAATGGAGGATTGTTGAAAAGATTTTCACGAGGGATTGATTGTTGCTTCTCTAGGCTTCATTTTTTAAATGTATTCATATCGTTTACTCTCTGAGAGAAGCCCTTCCTTACGCTGCGAGTCAGAGACCAAGTGGACACAGAAACCGATGCCAAAAAGACAAAATGGTGCGAACAAGAAATAAACCAATTGGAGGGTCAGCGGGAAGACTGGGGGGCGAGGAGGGGAGCAAGAACGGGGACGCAGGGAAAAAAATGCACGCAGTTGTGAGTCGAAAATAAATCCAATAACAATCAAAATAGGTCCTGAACAGTTGGATTTTGAGGATCCTTTTAATGCGCTCTTTGGAATGTAGCTGAAGAGGTAACCTCCAAATTTGGGAGTAACAAAAGCACTTAGGTGTTGCTAGATGACACTTGAGCCTCACGCAAATATAATTAAGGCTGGATGCCCATTTGACCGTGTGGGAGATGCATAGGACTTTGGGTCATATGTATGAACACATTTTCCCATTGACACAAAATGGGTAAAACCCTTTGTTACATCTGACCCTCTGAATGTTTTCCTTCTGGAAGAAGGCAGTCCATGATTGTCCTTCTAGCCTAGAGTAATATTCAGTCATATGTGGATCTGGAAGATGAAGCAGTCTGCTCGGTTGTCAACACATTAGCATGCATTCCTGGAAGACCAACAAGAAAGGAATTACAGTAATCCAGCAACTGCCCTTATAATGTATTTTTTTTTTTTTACATATTTAGAATTTATTTGCATAAAAAAAATAATGAAAAGATTCAGGAGACCCAAGCCACGCTCATATACGTAATTAGAGAGGCAATTACCTTGCATAAGGCAACAATCCCCAGTTTTTCCATTGGTCGGCCTCCGTTCTGACTTTCCAGCCTGTGGTGTGTACTTATTCCCATCATCCTGGGCCCCTTCCCTCGCTACAAAGCAGGATGCACCTTAATTGCCATGCCTGATACGGCCAATCAGACACCAGTGCCTAAGGGTGTTCAAACCATAAAAGAGGACTGGGTTACCAGGGGCATGTAACGGATGTAGATGGGGGAGGGTGTAACTGAGAAACGAGACAAGTGTCCTTGGGGTGAGTAATTACAATGGCGGTTTGGCAGCCAGCACTTAAAGGGTGCAATGGTCCTTGTGACACCCCTCAGAGTAATTATCCGGTTTAAAGCTTACTCCTCAGCGCATGTATGGTTGCAGTATCTTCCTGACATTGGAATGTCCTCATCTGGGACATGTCTAGACCATGTCCCAAGTGATAGGGTTGACTTTGGCGAGTCCATGCTTTTCCTGGCAGATCAGTACCTCTATGGAGATCGTGATCTTCTTCATCTTGACAGAGACATGCAGCTCCTGCGTATCCTCCCTGTGCCATAAGATATGGATCATGCGTGCACTACTAAACACAACTTGCTGGGTGGAGAATTTTAGCCTGTGCTCCCATCCCAAAGAGATTAGAGGTTGCAGCATCCTTCTTTCCTATTGGCCTAGACACATCAATGGTGAAGTGTACCAGGATGCCTCTTTTCTTTATTGTGCCCTTTTATCTGGCCACCTCCCGCATTTTATCTCTTGAGTTTTCATCTCGCAGCATCGCCCTGTGTGGTCCAATTCCAAATTAGTGATCCCAGTTTTAGGCAATTTAAGGCATAGCACCCATGTATTTGTTCATAGATAGACTCTCTTGACAGTCTGGGAGTTCATATGATACACTTTACCAAATAGCCTCTCAAATTCCCTCGACCCCATCTTCTGTATCTGGGATACTTAGGTTCCTTATGTACTTGGCCATCTGAACACCCCCTTCTCCATTCTCGATCAGTATGTTCAACACTGATAACTACAGTGCAGCTACAATTTCCTCACATACATTGGTAAGTTCCGTTTTTAACTGTTTAGTTTGTTTAGGTTAAACAGCACCTTTGTCTCGGCCTGTGCTCCTAGTCTGTCAAAGATTCATAACATTTGTCGCGCCGGGCCGCTTAGAGGTTTTTCCTGCAAGAACACAGAGGTGGGTTCCTCCCAAGCACCATCTTCCCCATGTTCTCTTGAGCTTTTATTTCTCCTTCTGATTCCTCCCATTAGGCATAGCTACCCAGGGACCAAGGCCACGGCCTGCCTAGTGTTGGGTCTCGTCAATATCACCGTACAATGAACATTGCCTGCCATAAGGTTGGGTAGTGTCTCTATCTCTACCCTTTGAGCACATCCAGCCCCAGATTGGATAACATCACTTGCTTTAGACCCCAAGCACAGCCTTAATGATGGGTAGCATTGGTATCCATAGACTATAGTCACAGCCAGCCCCTTGGTTGGGTAGCAGAAGTACCTCTAGACCATCAACATAGCCTGCCCCAGGGATAGGAAGCATCGGTCTCTCTAGACCTTGACCCCAGGCTGTTCCAGGGTTTGGTAGCATCAGCACCTATAGACCGTAGTCATAGCCAGCCCCAGGGGTGAGTAACATCGGTGTCTCTAGACCAGGAACATAGCCTGGCCCGGGGTTAGGCAGCATCAGCATCTCTGGAATTTAGCCCACCCCAGAGTTTGCCAGCATCTGTATCTCTAGACCATGAACATAGTCTGCCCAAGGGATGGATAGCACCTCTGTCTCTGGACCAGAGGTCTTCATATTGTGAGGCTGAACCTCTGGGTGACGGGAACGATTCGTTGCCATGGGGGAAGCAACAGGCTCTGACAAAGAGGAGCACTTAGCCTGAAGGCAAGTTGGAAAGCAGTGCAAGAAAAACAGAGAGGATGTGAGCCACTACGTAATGATCAATGTCGATTGTCACTCATGTCCTGGCAGGAAGTTGGTGTCAAATGAGCGACACCAAATTAACCCAAAGACTTCACCCTCTCAATTCAGATGAATGATCACACAGTGTACATTTTTAAAGAGAAAAGTCTAGCAATAGCATGCTGGCAATCATGAATTTGAGGGAGCATTTAAAAGGGATATCTGAACATAACTAGAATGCTCAATTTAATGTTACTAGTTTCCAAGGTGCCCCACGTGTTGTATGCACGGCCAGCCAGTTGGGATGTAGTGGGGGCAGAAACACCAGATTGCAAAGTAAGTTTGTCTGATAAGAGTCGACTGATTAAACATGTTACACATGGCATGGAATCAATGGCTAATATAGTATAGTAAGGTGAACAATGAAAAAGTAAGAAATAACATAAATTTTTGCCAAAACTTCTTGGATGCCCTCTAGGATCCCTCGTGAAGGTTTGGTCTTTTGCCTAGAATGCACTTTTTAAATTTCACATATGAGGTTTATTGTAAAAAAGAAGAAACCCAGAATGTTGAAACTGAAAGCTTTAGCACATATCAGTTTCATCTACATTTGTTAAAGGGTACACCCTCCAGCCCACTGAACTTCTTCCAATTGCTTGATTTCATGGAATAAATGTGAGTAAAATATGTTTATCATTTTTGGAGGGTCCTGGTGATATTATTTCTTACATAAGGGGCACAGGATTAAAAAGTTTGAAAAACATTGCTCTAGTCAATACCATAAACACAGCCTGAAACAGGATTGGGTAATCCCAACCATAAACCTGGCAAGTCCTAGGATTGGATACTCAACACTTAATAGGTATGGTCTGCAATCCCCAGAGGTCTAGGGGATATATTAGACATATATGATGTCCCCAGAGGGCCTGACATCTCAAGACATATGTAGTACATTTGCAGCTACGGTGCAAAGATCTATGGCCAATGGTAAAAACTCAACTGGAATTAGACACAGCAGTGGCATAGCAGAGATGCCATGGGCACTGGTGCCAGCAAGGGAAATAGGCCCAGTAGTAAAATACAGTCACTATCAGTTTTCAGTGGGCGCCTCAGATCTCTGGGTTCCAGTGCCACTGCATCTGCTGCACCAGTGATAGCTACTCCCACAGACACAGACCACTCCTGAGACCGAAACAGTATAAACAAGCGACAGTGCATTCCATATTACCACAATCAGTACATGTGTGAGGAATGTTTTACATTGAAATACATTGTACAGCTGTTCACACAGTGACAAATAGGTAGTGCCATCAATTATGTATTAGGCGCAGTGCTTAATTTGAGCTGGTGGTTGCCAGTGTGGGCCACCGTCACTCATTTTTGCTGACCGGCTCTTATTTTAATAATTTTGACATTATCCGACAACAAGAGAAGGAGAAACATACAAAGGGGAAAGAAGGAGGAAGAGAAAGAAGGCAAACTGACACAAAGGAGGGAAAGCAGGAACCTGCACAAGTACAAAAAGGTGCAGGGAGTGTCTGGTAGCGGATTAAAGAGGCCTGGGGTGGATTTAAGACTATGTGGCCTTGTATTTTGCTCGCTGACATGTTATAGTGCTGGCCGCAGGCATCTGAGCAGAGTTGCCAGCCACCGCCTCACCAACTGGAGGACCGCCAAGCCCGTCGCGTGCCCGCCCCGCTGGATTACAACGGTAATCCATATTGGGCGGTGCTGTGGCAGGCTCATGACAGCAGCTGTATAAGCCTCATAGTGGGCCTTAACTGCAGACGAAGCCGTGACAGCACTTGTAGCATGTTCCTGCACAGTTTGTCATGCATAAAACACTGTGTAGGAACTGGGGTGCAATTCCAGTGGGGACAACATGTGTCTCCCCACATACACCCCCAGGCCCAGAAGTGGCAGGGGGCCCTATTAGGGCTCACTTAGTTGCCTCTCTGCCACCCTTTTCATGGCAGGCTCACTCGTAATATGCACGGTGGTGCCTCAGCGGCACCGCCACCATGTTGCTGCCCCATTCCGCTGCACGACCACCGCAGGATCCTGGAACCCCGGCAGATGCAGGTGTCCTGTGGCAGCACACTTTGAATACTGCGGGCGGGCTCAAAGTGATCGGACTACCACCATGAGTACGGTGGTCCTGTAGACTGCCGCACTTGTAATAGGGCTCTTAGACTAACAAACATTTTTCCCACTTTGTATTTGTGCTCTACAGAGCAGCACACATGTAAATTGGAAAAAGGTTGGTAAAAATGAATCTTGTCGAGCGCTAGGTGGCGCGAACCAAGATGGCCGCACTGAGGTGAGGCTCCTGGATGCTAGACCCCTCGCATCCGCCCTACATCCGCCAGAGCCGTCCTAAGTCCGACCTAATGCCCGCCGAGTGCTGAGGACCCGCTGCCCTGCCTCCGGTGAAGATTTCAGCCGCTTATGAGTCGTTGTAGCCGAGATAGGCGGGCCGTGAGCTGCGCCGGAGACCGGGACGCACTCGGCCGCTTCCTCGGCCGGCAGTGCACTTTACGAGCGTCCTTGGCCCGGAGCGGGGAGCTGTTTCGCTTGGCGGGCAGGAGCCGCCTGCCGGTCCATTGCACAGGCCTTCGTGCCTGGCGCGTGCTCCCTGGGCCCACCATGGGCAAAGAAAGAGGCCCCAGACCGCCGGCGGCGTCCCACCAGACGAAGATTGACCAGTTCGCGAGCTCGGACCCGCCGGGTGAGGGCGGAGGGGAGGTGCCGGCCCCGAACAAGGACTTGGCCACCATCCTCCAGGCCATTGACGCCTCCCGCACATCCTTGGAGGGGATGGTTGGGGAAGTGAAGGTGGACGTTACGCTCTTGCGGCAGGACCTCCGCAACGCCACAGCCCGCATTATGGAAACGGAATCCCGGATCTCCACGGCGGAGGACGACATTCGCCAGCTGCAGGACTAGGTCCAGGAGCTCACAACCCACTCCAAAGAGCTGCACAGACGGGCAGAGGATGCCAAAAACTGCGCCCGCCGCAACAACCTCCGCCTGGTGGGCTTTCCGGAGGGGGTCGAGTCTGGCCGAGCCGACGACTTCCTAGAAGCCTGGTTTAAGTCTTGGATGCCGGCGGCCAATCTGTCAACTTGGTTCGTGGTGGAGAGGGCGCACCGGTCGCTCGTGGCCAAACCTCCTGTGGGAGCCCCCCCACGCCCCTTTATTCTTAGGATCCTCAACTTCAGGGACAGAAACGCTATCCTGCGGGAGGCGCGGGTGAGCGGCCCTTTGACTTTCAACAACCACACCAATATGATCTTCCCGGACTACACCCGGGAGGTCCAGGAACAACGCCGCTCCTACACGGAGGTAAAGCAGAAGCTGCGCTCCCTGGGCCTCCAATACCAGCTCCAATTCCCGGCCCGCCTGCGCGTGGTTTTCCAGGGCAGGACACTGTTCTTCGACACTCCCAGGGCAGCTTGGACTTGGCTCACCGAGGAGAGACCTCTGCGCCAGCCCAGAGGGGTATCACCCACTACTGTGCCCCGGGGCCACGACGCAGCTGGGCCCCAACGACCACGGCGCAGGAAGCGCACGCACTCCCGGCAGCGACGGGGCGCGGCAGTGGCCCGGACCCGGTCTGCGAGCATCTCTGGCAGGACAGTGAGAGACTCCTCTGCCCCATCTGGAACATCATCTCAGGCGGCTGGGGGGTCCCGGCGCCGCCTGTCGCCTCGGCCGGGCGGGTCTCTCACCCCCCTCAACGTGCAGATTGACCTGTCAGACCTCTCCCGCAGCCCTGCTTTATGACTTAATATTTGTTTCCCGCATCTGCAGGGGAAAGCGACGACCTTGCCCGACGGCGGGGGTGGGTGGCTCTACAGTCTCTCACGTTTTCCCGTAGTAACCTAGGACGAATCACTGGAATCCGTGCTTCAGGAGGGGTCCACCACGCTCTTTACACCCGAGCGCCCACGCTTGGGGTTCTGTAATTGTTGGTTCAGTTAGGGCGACAGATACTTCCATTCTTGAAGTGTAGGGTGGAGGGTGGGGGGTTGGGGTTGGGTACTCGTTGGTTGCTCCTCCTTGGGGGAAGGTTTTGTTTGGTTTTGGTTTGTTCTCCACTGAGCCTCTTATGCAGCACCATGCATCGCATGTCACCACCCTATCCCATGCAGCTGCTCACACGCGCTCCGCCGCCGCTCGCTTCCCTGCGCTGTCCGCTGGCCTCCCCTAGAGTGGGTGCCGTAGTCCCGACGTCCCCTGGCCGCTTCCCTCCCGGCGCGCTCCGTTCCCGTCGCTACCATGGATGACATAGCTCCCAAGGCCCAGATGTGCATTTTGTCCTGGAACGTGAACGGCCTACTGGACCGGCTCAAGCGCACCGCCGTCCTTAAATATGCCCAGAGGCAGATGTGCTCATGATTCAGGAAACCCACCTGCTTGGCGAGAAATGTCCCTTTCTGGCGCGCTATGGGTATGATCGGGTGTGGCACTCCGGGTTCGCGCGCGGATCGCGGGGGGTCGCAGTCCTGCTGCGCCGCTCCCTTCCTTTTGTGTTTACCCGGGTGATCTACGACCCCCTTGGCATGGGGATTGCCGTTTGCGGCACGCTTGAGGGTCGGCCGCTCAGTCTCATATCACTATATGCGCCGCCTTCCGGGCTGTCTCAGGCTTTATCGCAGGCCTCGTCTTTGCTGGCAACTCTCCCGCCGGGCACTGTTGTTCTTGGGGGCGATTTCAATGCTGTCTCGGCCCCTGCAACTCGACTCCTCGGGTCCGGTATCGGCGCCCCGAGCCACACGGGCGAAGCAGCTGGCGGGCTGGGCGGAGGCTCAGGGCTTATGCGATGCATGGCGGACCTGGCACCCGCGCGCACGGCAGTACACTCATACCTCGGCCGCCCACCACACCCATGCACGCATTGATGCGATCTTTGTCCCCCCCGCCGATTGTGTAGGCATCCAGGACATCCACATCCTCCCTAGGGGGATATCTGATCACTCTCCGGTCCTCCTCGGTCTGGGCCACCCACCCCGTGTGGCCCGCCAGATGTGGCGCTTCAACGCCTGGTTCCTCCAGGATAGGACGCTCCGTGGGGAGGTGGGGTCCGCATTGGCGCATTATTTCAGTGACAACGACGGCTCGGTTTCCTCTGCGGGCACCCTTTGGGAAGCCTGTAAAGCCACCATTAGGGGGGCGGCCAAAACCCATGTGGTACGGCACCGTCAGAAGCAACTCCAGCGCCTCACCGCCTGTGAAGCCCGCGCGCTGCGCCTGGAGCAATCTCTCTCTGAGTCCGGTGATCCGGCTGGGACCTGGCAACTGCGACTTCTGCGTGAGGAGATTCGGCAGCGGTCGCTTGATGCGGCTAAGCTCCTCTGGCAATCCTCGCTGGCGAGGGTATGCGGGTGGGGCGATAAGAATGGGGCGCTGCTGCATCGGCTGGCTACTTACCCCAGGGCATTGCGTATCATCCCGGCGGTAGCCGACTCTGCCGGAGTGCTCCAATTCTCCTCCGTGGTGATAGCGGAAGCTTTCGCTCAGTATTATTCGCAGCTCTATCGGGCTCGGGCGTCGGACCTTTCCCTGGCTTCTCTGCTTGCCACTAGTGACCTGCGGCTTCCCCAACTTCGGTCGGACGACTGGGAGAGTCTGGAGGTGCCCATTTCTCCTGAGGAGATTGGGGACGCGATAGGGCGCACGTCCGCGGGGAAGACCCCGGGGCCGGACGGCTTCCCCCAGGAGTTCTATGCCACCTACAGGGAGCACCTGGTCCCGCGGTTGGGTGCCCTCTATGCTGAAGCGGTCACCAAAGGCTCCTTCCCTCCGGAAGCCGACATAGCCACGATTGTGGTTCTGCCCAAGTCTACGCCGCCTCCTTGTGATAGGTCGGCCTATCGGCCGATCTCTCTTATCAACACTGATATCAAGCTATACGCAGCGGTCCTGGCCCAGAGGCTCCGGCCCTTTTTGTCGTCCTTGGTGCATCCGGACCAATGCGGCTTCATGCCGGATCGGGGCACTCGCCACTGCCTTCGTCGCCTTCACGTGGCCTTGGCTCACCGCCATCGCATATCTCCATATCTCACCCTCCTGCTTGCCGATTTCGAGAAAGCTTTCGATTCGGTTGGGTGGCCCTACTCGTTTGATGTCCTGACCCACATGGGTTTCGGCCCCAAGTTTGTTGAAATGATACGGGTCCTTTACGCGCACCCCCGCGCCAGAGTGTTGGTTACTGGGGCACTGTCAAGACCATTTCGGATCGGCCGAGGAACACGGCAGGGGTGTCCGCTATCGCCCCTCCTCTTTGCGCTTGCAATGGAACCCCTTGCTGCCCTGATCCGAGCGGATCCTCTCCTTCGGGGCTGGGAATGGCCGGGCCTCGAGCCGGACAGAATAGCTCTCTACGCGGATGATGTCCTGCTGTACCTTAGCGATCCGGCGCGCTCGGGACCGCGCGCACTCCATATCTTGGGCCGCTTTGGCCGCGCATCTGGCCTCTACTTAAACCCGCGAAAACCGGTCCTTGTGCCTCTGAACCCCTCCCGGGAGTGTTTTGACTGGCAGGACACTATTCCCCTCCGCCGGTTGTCCTTCAGGTACCTGGGCATCTGGGTTTCTCTTCTCCCGGAATTGAGCTGGGCTCTTAATGTGACCCCCCTGGTCAAGAAAGCCAAGTTAGATCTGGTGCGATGGCAATCGCTCCCGCTCAATCCGCTGGGGCGGGTGGCGCTATACAAAATGATGATTCTCCCCCGGTTCTTTTATGTATTGCAAAATATCCCCGTGTCCTTCCCGCGGCCTTGGTTTCGCGAGCTAGATGGGTTGGCGACCAGATTTCTCTGGGGTGGCGGGAGACCGCGGCTGGCCCTGTCGGTCTGTCGCCTGCCCATCTTTGATGGAGGGCTAGGCATGACCAATCTTTACCTCTACTACCTGGCCACCCGCCTCCTGGTCATCCATGACTGGTTTGGGGGGGGGATGGTCTGACCCGGCCTACAGAGTGGAGTTAGAAGACCTAGGTTTCTCTCGTCTGCAGGACCGCCTGTATGGCGCCCCCATCCCCACCTCCTGCCCCGACATCACCAAAGCGGTCTTCCTGGCTTGGCGAGCGGCGCTCCGCCACACCCGGTGGACCGGGAGGCTGACTCGCGCCACCCCCCTCTGGCATGGGACATGGATGCGGGAGGTTGCGGAACTGGAGGGCTTTAAATCTTGGGATCTAATCGGCATCTCCCAGCTGGGAGATGTCTGGCGTGTGGGACGCATGTGCTCATTTTCGGAACTGCAGGCACGCTTCTCCCTCCACTCATCTCAATTTTATAGATACCTCCAACTGCGACACGCCATACGCACCTACACCCCACTGGACATTAGATTGCCGGACGGACCACAGCCCCCCGGAGGCTCAGGTCCTGCTGGGCAACCTGGGGAGGGGGGGTGTCTCCAGGATACACCACCCTCTTATCAACAATACCCCCACGCCCCGGGAAGGCCTGAAGGAAACCTGGGAGGGGTGGGTGGGTCCCCTGGACGAGGTCGACTGGCGAGATGCCCTTATGGCCCCCAGGCTGGTGACGGCCTCCGCCAAGCTGAGGCTTATTCAAATTTATTACCTTCACACTGCCTATCTCACACCGGCTCGTCTACACCGTGCGGGCCTCTCCGTTGACGCAGCTTGCCCCCGCTGCGGCTTTGCTCCGGCTGACTTCCTCCACATGGTGTGGTCTTGTCCGGACTTGGGGGGATACTGGAGTGGCATAGAAGCTGACCTCACGGAGGTTTTGGGGTGGGTGGTGCCACATAACCCTAGACACACCCTATTGGGTATCACTGACGGCCTAGATGGCACGCGCGCAGAGAAGCTATTTCTTATGACGGCGCTAATGGTGGCGAAACGAGACATTGCAGCGGCCTGGAAGCACCCACAGCCGCCTAGCTTGGCCAAATGGAGTACTGGTGTGGACTGGTGTGCGGCACAGGAACGGACTCTCTACCAGGCGAGGGGCTGTCTTAAGAAGTACCGTAGGGTCTGGGGGAAATGGTTGGGCAATGTATTGTGAACATGCTGTTTGGGGGGGAGGGGGCGGGTGGAGAGTTTCGGGGGGGGTGGGGAGGTGGAGTGGTCCTGTGCTGTGCGGTTGTAAGCTGGTGGTTCGACAGGCTCAATGTTTTTCTGTTGTGTCACTTAAAACAATAAAAACTTGTTTATCAAAAAAAAAAAAATGAATCTTGTCTACTATTTTGCATCAGCCTTAAGGATGCATACTTTTTTGGGACAGAGCCCTGCTTACAAATGTTAGAAGATAGGGCTTTGCCTCAAAAACAATGGTGTTGTAGTGTGGGTCCATCAGCAGGGCACTTACGGGAGACCCTCAACTTTACGCTTTGACTCTGAGCAGGAGAGAGAGGAACAGACAAAAATGAGAAAGGACGAAGAAGAGAAAGATAAGACAAAGAGAGAACTATATAAAGAGACAGGAAGTGTAGGGTAGTAGAAGAAGGAGGCTTGAGGTGAAACCAAAACTTAGGCAGTCCTGGTATTCGGCTACCCCGGCTTTCAGCAGCACATTCCTAAGAAAAACTTTGGGCCCATGCACTTTTATTTTTTACAAACCCAAAGCACACGCTTTGCATCTCTTATTGTTTGTTCATTTGATGCAGAACTGACGAGGAAGTACCTATTTCCGCTTTTGAGAAATTTCAGGCAATGTCGCAATATGTTTTGTTTACTGATGTTGCCAATGACACCAGAGTATGGTGTGCACTTGAAACTGTTTTACGGATACATGGAGAATTGTGAAAAAAGATATTTCACTGTGTCTCTTAAGAAGTAATTATGGATTCCTCCATGTGAATTACAGGCAATTTTTTAAAAATATTTTATTTTATTCGAGCTACTGCTTTTCTGGTTTCAAACTTCTATTTTCTTCTTATTTATTTGTGGGATGGCTAACAGTCAAACTATTGGAATGGAAATGTAATGATTAATTATAATTTTGTCATGATTGAGCAAACAAAGCTGTTGTGTGTGCATCCAACTGTGAGAGTGAGTACCGGGCGGATGGTGTTGGATAGCTGGATGATGGAGAGAGCAATGGGCAAGATAGTCCTCTTTCACCATTATTGTTTGCTCTTGCGGTGGATCTATTGGCCTGAGAGTGTTGTGGTAGTGTGGCATCACCTTGGGTGCGACCGCTCATATAGTGTCTATGTATGCTGATGACACATTGACATTCATGCACCAGCCAACCAGATTGCTACCACGATTACTGGGTAATTAGGAAGCTTTGAAGCAGTGCTCATGAGCAAACTTCTTGCTGCGACATCTGAAGCCATGAGGACCTGAAGGTGACTGGGGACAAGCACAACCATACTGATTCCCAGAAGGAAATAGAGAACTGAACAAGTTAAGGACCAAACTGAGTATGTTATTGAGCAGTACATCTGACCTTGGGTCTGAACCAGAGGTTATTAGACAACATAAAGTAAAGCCCATAAGGTGCTGAAACAATGAGTACGAGTGAGCATTAATAGGGAAACAATATAGGTATTGAGAGACCCCAAGGAAAAGGTGGTTAAGGATCACTGGGTGAACAGCCCCTAGATTGTTAGACTGTTGGGAAGACTTCTGCCAGTTGGCCCTCGCCAAAAGCTTAGCCCTTAGAGGGGAAGACTATAGAGGACCCCCCAAAATCCCAATTTAGATGGAATGGGATTTGTTATTCGAGAACTTTAAACACAAGATTTGGATCCCTGGAGAACAGTAGGTTCCCAGTGAGCGGATATTCATTGGTTTAGTAATACTCCTCACCTGTTGAACACTAGGGTTTGGCTCCCATAATCACCAGTGTTCACTAGGTTCACAAACATGTTACACTACACCCACATTGGCACTTCCGTCCCCTCCCCCCTCCTCCCTCCTTCTTCTTATATTGATTGCCCTTCTGTGACACACAGTAGGTTCAAGTTTGGCTAGGGATTCAGGTGGGTGGGGTTTGAAATTCAAGTAAGTGATATTTTGTCCATGGTCATTATCTGTATATGATCCGGCACACCCTCAACGGCGGTGTACAGTGCTCAATATGATAATGTGTTATGTCTTGCACTCAATTATATGTACTACTGTGATGGACATCATTCTCCTGTAATATTATATATTTTGCTAAAATGAAAATGCAATAAAGCTGGTGTTAAATAAAGGATGACTGTGTGAACGTTACTATGTTTAGACAGTTCTACTTTTTGTTCTACTCAAATGGTTGAGTTGAGTCCTGCTTAGATTGTCGTTCTGGGTAAACTCTTGTTTCTAAAGGTCTGGGTATCCCAGGGTATGGGTTGGGTACCCCGTAGAAGGGTGATCTCTAGGGAGAGTGATCCCTACATTGAAAAGCACAAGACGCTGTATACATTTCACAGGCCTTTGTCTTCACTAAATGTGGATGCACAGATTCTTTTGTGAACCCTCTCTAGAAAGCTAGAATAGAAACACCCTGATCTGATACAGAACAAGTAAACTAGGTTTGTCAAGGGATGCAGACCTTTGATAACACAAGCTACCTCTCCTTGTTGAAAAGTCAAGCAAGAAGAAGAATAAACCATTATTGATTTAGTTGAATGCAAAGGAGCACTTTGGCACCTTGTGCTAGGGTTCCTGGGGAAAGTAATGGAGAGGGTAGGACTGCAAGTGATTTACATTAGAATTATTCTGGTGAGTTGCAACATTCAAGGAGCTACACTACTAGTACTAGGTGCCCTGAGCCATTTTGACTGCCCGGAGGGACTAGACAGGTTTACCCGATGTTCCCAATCCTATTTGGTCAATGGTCAGGCTCAGGACTATATCTTCTCCATATGTCTCTGCCTATGGACTTCTAATGTTACAACATAGTACACTTCATAGAGTAACTTTGTTTTCTTCTTTTCTTCTGTTCCTTTCTGTAGGCGGTACAGCAGCGCAACTTTAACTCATCTAATAACCCACATCACAAAAGAATGGCCATGATCACCACTGCCACCTCTACCTCAGTGGAGGCCTCCAATAGCTCTTGTCATGTGGATTCAGAGTTCAGATATCTGCTTTTCACTGTGTCATACAGCCTGATCTTCATTGTGGGCTTCATTGCTAATGCCTACGTTCTTTGGATTTTTACTCGCATTTATCCGACACGCAGACTGAGCGAGATCAAGGTCTTTATGATGAACCTCACCGTGGCGGACATGCTCTACCTGGTGACCTTGCCACTCTGGATCGTGTACTACCACCACAATGGCGACTGGATCATGCCTGATTTCTTGTGTAACATTGCTGGCTGCTTCTTCTTTATCAACACCTACTGCTCCGTGGCCTTCCTGGGGGTGATCAGCTACAACCGATTCCAAGCCGTGACCCGACCTGTGGAGACTGCCCAGGGTTCTACTGGGAGGAGAGGCCTCTACATATCGGCCATAGTCTGGCTCCTGATCGTGGCCATCGCCTCCTACTTCTTCTTTGTCACCGGAACAAATGTGGAAAGTTTCGGGTCACACAACGTCACTCGCTGTTTTGAAGGGTACGGTCCTGACAACAACAAACCAGTGGCAATAATCAACTTCTTACTGATTGCTGCCTTCTTCATTGTTTTCCTGATTATAGTTGTATGCAATATAATTATTATTAAGACTCTTTTATCACAACCTGCGCAAATAAGGCAAAGTGTCAACGCAAAGACTCGTGCCCTGAGGATGGTGTGTGCTGTACTGGGTGTTTTTGTGATTTGCTTCGTTCCTCACCACGTGGTCCAAGGGCCTTGGACTTTAACTGTTTTACACCTGTGGAGAGTGGAGGATTGTGCCTTCCGTCAAGCCATGAACGATGCCCACCAAGTGACACTCTGTCTCATGGGCACAAACTGTATGCTGGACCCTGTCATCTACTGCTTCCTAACTAAAAAGTTCAGGCAACATCTTTCAGAGCATGTCAGGAATATGACAAGTAGTCGGAAGTGCTCCAAACAAACCACTGAGACAGGCTTGGAAGGCATGGTGCCACTAAAACCCTGTGTGGTGAACTAAATTCAAAGCCATTTGAAGCAGGCAGGAATGAATGAATGAAAAAAGACTTGTAAAGCGCAACAAATGCCAAATGGGTCAAGGCGCATGAATATTTGCTCCTATGTATTCCTTATAATCAGTGGTAGACACATGCTCATGCACTTCCCAAGAATACTTCTGGCCAGAGAGCATTGTGGAGACAATGAAAGGAAAGGTAGTGTCAATCCCAATGAGAATTAACTGCACTTAAAAGGAGCTCACCTTCTAAAAGGGACAAGCACAGCCCACGCACACTGGATGCTCCCTTTTAGAGTGCATTTCCTCATTAGCAATGACAAGGCAGTAGTGACTCATTGGAGAAGTAACATTGACCTTTATGAGACAACCCTTAACTTACAAGGCTGTTTTTATACGGCAGAGACAGTGGAAATTCCAGTCTCCAATTTATAGGCTGAGCAAAGTTAGAGCTTAAACAGCAAGGGTCTTCCAGGGCCTTCTTTGCTGAGTGTGAACAGAAATATTTGGAATGCTTCCACAAAAGTCTTGATTCTAACTCTAAAATCCTTTGAAGATTTTTCACATGAGACCTTATAATATATATGTCTGTGGTATTTAAAATGGTGGACACTTTTCATTTAGGTGATTAGAGGAAAGCTTTGCGTCCACCAAATGCACTGACTGATGTCTGACATTCTCTGGGAACAACGCAATGGAGCTCAGGGATAGAGGTGAAAAAAGAATTTAAGCATACCCTTGTGCATTGGTGGAAATTCTAGATGGGCAGTTAGAGTGTGTCTTTGGACATGGGATTCAATAAAACCAGAAAGGGCATGCTTACTGGTTACTTAGCGATATGAACTGAAACTAATGGAGACCATCAGACACCAAAGATCAATTTGTAAAATGTACCTGAACCCAACACACAGTGTTGTTAGACATTAAGGACCAGGTCCGAGATGCACCTGAAACCTATAGACACCGTTAGGTACAAATAGCCAGGATGCCCCTGAAATCACTGGACCCCACAAAACACCAGTACTCAGTCTCAAGATGTACCTGAAAGCAATAAACACCATCAAACACAAAAAAATGCTTCCAAGATGTATGCGAAACCAACAGTCACAGCTAGAGATCAGTAGCTAGTTTCAAGATGAACCTGAAAGCAATCGGCACCAATATGTTATGTGGTATAGTAATACTGCGGTACACAACTGTCACCTGTGTGCTATCATAGACACCAGTAGCTAGTTTCACGATGTCCTTGAATCTGATTTGTTGGATTGTTCTTTGCAGCAGCTTATGATGTGCGAAAAATTCACATGCTACCAACCTGATCCAGCTGACCAACTGGAATATCCACCGTGGTGGAGTTCGATAGAAAGCCCCCAGCTTTCATACAATGCACTTAATCCAGTTGTGAACATTCCAATGCCAACATTCCAGTGAGAAAGGCTCTAGAAGGATAGATGGAAAGAAATGCACAAATGCACCAGATGCGCAGTTAGAGGTGGGCCAATGGACCTGCTTCTGTGCCTTGAAGGATTTACAGCGCGACCTTGACGTTTGATTATGATGTGAGTGATCAGCAGTACCAGCTAGCTCACATGTGCAACCTTAGCATCTGAAGATGTGTTGAACAGGCAGCTTAACACATTTTTATAAAGACTAAATAAACTAAACTAACCTTGACTGAATTTTTCTGATTTGTAAATTATCCATGTACCTTATTGTTTGCAGATCTGTAGCAGAACTCATGGTGTTGGGTAGCACTCACTGAGGTAGTTAGGATGCCAGTAGCATACCTGCCAACTTGAAGAACAATCTCACTGTGCGAGGAGGGGGCGGGGTCTTGAAGGGGCGGGGCCTCACGCAGAGAAGTACCTACGAGGCACTTTTGAACTGTACCCCGCCCCCAAGTCCCCGCCTCCCAAGAAAAAAAAAAAAGCTTGCTGAGGCTTGTGCCGATGTCCTGGGGTGTTTTCACACCACTTAGTTAATGGACTTCGGCAGTTCAAAACCTCAGGTAACGAGCTGAAAAATCACTATTTACAGTGGTTTTCAGTTTGTTTTCCCTGCCATCGTGTGATATTAGCTCCTCACCGGGAGACCTTGTGATGGGAGCCGAGACCGTGTGTCACACGGCACCATGTGAGTTGACAGGTATGCAACAGTGACTCCAGGGTTGCAGAGGCAGACATACTATTGCTCTACTGCATAGGTAGGAGTTTACTTACCAGAATAAGGTTTGGTAGACAAGTACACATTGGAAAGAAAATGGTGCAAAAAAAAAGTTACTGCGAAAAAGAGGAAGGATTAATGAGAAAGTGGCAGAGGAAGAGCTTTTGGGGTATAGATAGGGTAAACAGACTAGAGTTTAAGTAGGGATTGAGGCACTAGGGCACAGGCAGTGGTGTCGGTGCGATGGTTAAGTCCAGACAGAGTTCTGTGTTTTAGGGACATGTAGAAATACTAGGGTACAGAAAGGGGTGATGGTGCTAAGATATCGCCTGCAATAGATATCAGAGGAAGCATTTAGGTAAACATAGCAGTAAATAGAGGTAAAGGTAAAAGGGTATAGGCACAGATTGAGGTATTATGGGAGAAGCAGAGGTAGAGATAATAGGGTACAAACCTGGGTACAGGTGCTAAAGAAAAGTCAGGGGTAGAGCTGCTAGTATAGGAACAGACATACAAGACTGTATGCAGAGTAGAGGTGGAAGTACTAGAGAATGGCAGAGCTAGAGGTACAAGAGCGCTGGCAGCTATAGAGATACAGGGTTATAAGTAGGGGATGGGTAGAGATTAAAAAATGTACGCAAGGTGTAGCTTGGATATGTAGGGGTAGTGATACTAAGGTTTAGGCATGGATTAAGGGTCTAAGGTATAAGTGGTGGCAGTAAAAGTGTGCATATAGAGGTATGGCTAATATGGTATGGGCAGGGGTTGTAGTATTGGGGTATAGGCAGTCTTAGAGATACTGGGGTGCACTTGGGGCGATTTGTTTGGTTCTTGTTAATCACTTACAATTGTCTGCTATCACCTGTCTGCTACCCAATGAGTTGTTTACAATAGGAAGGACGTAAGAGGTAAATGGAAGTTCTCGGATTTCTGCAGGAGTCGCTAAGACTAGAGTGGGACCCACCACTGGAATACTATTGCTCTGATGGAGGAAGTTTCACCTGTGACTCTTATGTTTAAATCCATTAACAATTCGCAATATCGGCTATTGCAAATGAAAGACAACACATTGAGGCACCATTTCCTAGCGGTGGCCTGAATGCAATTGTAAATCCAATCACAAATTAACTGTACCCCTTGATCAATTTTAATTGTACTTGCGAATGTCAGTGGGCTTACAGCAAGCCCAAAAAGAGGGAAATGAGGAGCGCAGAGAGAAAACAAACACCTCGTCAGCCTAAGGAAAATAAAGACTCGAGTATCATATCCCCTGCCCACCTCCATCAGCAGGCGGACCCCCAGTCCCAACACACGATGCATCAGTCCATTACATAGAAGCCCAAAATAGCATATCACTACCCATCTGACAAACTGTCCAGGAAGGACTCCCCCGGTTCCACTTGGGAGAACATAAGTTGCCTCCTCATGTTTGTCACCCTCAGACGTGCAGGGAAGCCCATTAAGCCCCCAGGTTCCTTGCCACTAACTTGTTCTTAATCTCCACAAAGGGTTGTATTACGTTACAATGCATTCCGTTGCAACGCTTGCCTTTACTACTCATGAGGGACTATAACATAATTAGAATGTAATTCGTTGTGAAGACATGCATGGTCAAGGCTATGCGTTGTAACACATGCGTGGTAAAGGCTGTGCATGGAAACAGCCGTTATAATGGATGTTTCACCAACATAGGCTCTTTTCTTCACCAGTCTCTATAGGTGCAGCAGATCATGATAAAACATAAGTCGCTGGTCTCCAAGCTACACCAAGTTGTTTCTGGCGACCGCTTTTAGGGTGCCACATCTTCCCTCAGAGGGTCTCAGTGCGACCATCACTGTACCTCCTGTCTCTGACCTCCCATCTCATGGTCTGGGAGGACGATGAGCTAATTTCAGCATCTGCTGTGCCGTGTCTCGCTTCAAATCTACCAACTTTGACAACACCTTGCACATCTCATTTTAATAAGGTCTCTTTGGGAATTATAAGTCACCTCTGGGACTCTGAGGAGAGACCCTCTCCCCATATTATCTAACTGTTCAATTCTCGCATCAGTATGGGGCTGTCTTCTGTCTCTATAGCCTTACAGGACCCCAGACCTTAAAGGTTGGTGTTCCTCTCTTCAGACTGACCCTCCACCTCACAGATCCGCTGTCCCACCCTATGCTGCTCTTGTTTAACATCCTGCACTTTTTCTGAGAGCCCCTCCAGTCACCGGTGACATTTCCTCCTATTTTTGCTCTACCTCCAGAAAGTCGAGGAACTTGCCAATGCCATCCAAATCGAGATCATGCTCCCAAATCTTTTTTCAAACAGGCATTTATAATTTGCTGCTTTACACTGACTGATGCAAACGCTCTCTTTATGTTCCATCGTGTATTATTTCGACTGAAAATATCAGTAAAACCAACACACAGAATATATGTTCTACACATTTAGGACGGGCAGCATTAGGATATTTTACAGAATTCTGGGCGGTTTAAAAAACTTTTCCATCCATGGTCATTGTAGCAGCATGGTTGTTCTAACCTTCAGTCCATGGTTATTATTTATCCAAACCCAGATTTATTTAAAAACAATCTACAAAACGTTTAGTGATGAGATACAATCTCTGGATGGGTGTATCGACTTAGTATACACTTGTGTCAGCTAAAAAACACATCTTCTGTGAACCAGTCAGCCTTCCAGTTACCGAAGCTATAGTTGAAACAAGGGTAGAATAAAAACAAACTAAAGTGCAAAAAAACATAAAAGCGCTTTAGCCTTTGAGCATGATGAGGCAAGTCACAAACACCAGGCGTTTGAGCTGTCTTCCAGGCTCCATTACAGCATATTAAAGCAAGAATAGCTTCTTACTATTAATTGAAGTTGAAAAGATTCATCATGCGTGCCCCAGTTCTAAGGACCCAAGTGTTCTGAAGGCCCTTCATGCTGTCAAGACACCTTTAGAGGCATGGGGCTCGCGACACTCCATCCTTTTAAGGAATCTATGGACATATTTACAAGCCCCTATCTCCACCATAACATCACTTTTTTGGACGTAGTGGTGGCAATACGTACTTCGCCTTATTTACAAGGCAGCGTTAAGCCTTACCGCTGCCTTGTAAATAAGGCACCCTTTCACACTATACTTAGCATAAAAGGGGTGGGCAATTGGTGGTGCGGTGGGCCTTCTTCTGCAACACCCATTGATTTTGATGCTGTCCCATAATTTACAAGGGTGGTGTAAATATGGGCAGCGCCAAAATTAAGACCAGGGAAAACCTGGTCTTAACAGGGAGAAAGGAGGAGAAATGCATTATTTCTCATCGTTTTTGCTGTTTTTATGTGTGCTGCGCTGTGCAGCACACATAGAAACAGCAAAACACCATGCATGATTGTTTATGAGCAGGAAGGTGTCCCTTCCTGCACATAAACAAACATTTTAAAAATGACGAGCTGCAACTTCTATGTGTGCTGCACAAAGCAGAACACATAGAAGTTACAAATCACCATTTAAGATGGTTTATATGCAGGAAGGGGCAGCACCTTAACAATGCTCATAAACCATCATCCATGGTGTTTTGCTGTTTCTATGGTGCAAGAGTGCGTGCACTGGCGCTAGGCAGCTAAATTTAGCACCAGCACTAGTTGAAACACAGGGCTGCACCGTATTGTTATAAATACGTTGCAGCCCTGAGTTTCAGAAGTGGCAGGGTGCAGCGTTAAGCCAATAAGGCTAACGTCTTGCTACGTCGCTTCTTAGTAAATATGCCCCCTACTGTGATAGGACTGTGCACCGTGTGCCTCTACCTCTCTGATGTTGGTCTTCAGACACAGAGCACCGTATACCAGGCCCCACCCCCCCCCCCCCTGTAAGAAGGATGCAGCACGGTGCTGTAGATTTAAATAGACCAATGCAGCAAAACTTGAGTGAGTTCACTTCAGAAGTGTATAATGTAGGCCATACTTTCAGGATATCCACATAAGGTTTGTTTACAGAGAGCGAATCTGACTGGAACTCATTTACACGGGCCTCAAGTGTCGTGAAACTCTAGCATGGATCCAGCCCTCTGGGATCTACGTTGCACACCCCAATTATGTATTGAAAACTTGTAGCACAATTACATTGTAGGTTATGTAATGTATACAAGAAGATGACTATATCTCATTCAGAGCGGCCATGCCAAATACAAGGCCCAAAGGAATTTGAAACATTGAAGAGACGATCAAATTGGGATGGTTAGGGCGTTGATTGTGATATAATTTTTTTTTCTAGTTAACTCCAACCTTATTGTGTTTGCTACACTCCTTTCCCAACCTATGACCGGGCTTTAGGCTTCTGGAAATTAGTCACATGTTGCTTACTCCATACTTGTTGATGCTAGCAGCAGAGGGTGACCACTGCCGCACACTTGTTGTGTGCCAAGAATGGCCAAGCACGCTGCATGCGAGGATTGCACCAGATGAAGACGCTATGCAGGCTCATCTATGGAAAACATACTGCTAGAAGGGCCAATACTTACTAAAGTGATCTCATTCACCTACCAGACCCTGATGCAAAATACACAAGGGGAATAATAACTGCTGAGGAAAAGACGGCAGAGGGAAGTGGGAGACCTAGCAGATGAGGATTGGGGCGAGGCGCTGCAGTTCCCAAGATGAGTAGCGATTAAGGCCAGATACAGATTGATACAGTTCAAGATACTACACAGAGTATATTATACCAGAGTCCTATATAAACTGGAAAGAGTATCGGATGAGAATTGTTGGCGAGGGTGCGAACAGAGGGGCACGTTCCTTCATACACTCTGGGATTGTTCAACGATATGTGTGTTTTAGGAGGAGGTGACTCCTAGGTTGGAGAAAGCTGTTGATACTCAGAAAACTCCAGAGGCCAAATTGATATTGTTGGGATATAGAGTGGATCTGATGCCTCCACCTATTTGCAGATGTTATTCGATCTGGGTTTTCTCCTGGCCAAGAAAGAAGTAGCACGGAGGTGGAGGTCCACAGTGGTTCCAACGGTGAGAGACTAGGAAATAGAAATTAATATTAGTAACGCACAGGAAAAGGTGATTTATGAAGGTTTCCGTAAAAATTTGATGAGATTTGGAATGGATGGATGAGTGATGTTTAGAATAAGTCCGTCCAGTGACCTCAGTGGGCGGGGGAGTTGGGTTGGGGATTGGTTGTTGTTTTCTAGTTGGAGATATTTGCTGTATTGTTTGGAAAATCAATAAAATACTGTATTAATAAAAAAAGAATGGCCAAGCAGCATCACCAACACTCCTAGGGCCCGATTCACAGAATTAACTTACGACAAAATCCTAAACTTAGTACCATTTTGGTATTCACAGAATGCACTTACTACTTCTGGTATTCACAGAATGAACTTACTACTTTTGCGATTCACAGAATAAACTTACTACTTTTGCTATTCACAGAATGGATTTACGACTACTAACTTTACGTCCGCACTCGGGCCGGAAATTCCGGCCCGGAGGCGGAGCTTCCGGCCCGGAGGCGGAGCTTCCGGGCCCGGAGGTGGGGATTCTGGCCAGTGGCGGAGATTTAACCATGGCCAAAATCTCCGCCTCGGGGCCGGAAGCTCCGCCTCCGGCCCGGAAGCCCCGCCTCGGGCCGGAAGCCCCGCCTCCGAGCCGGAAGCTCCGCCTCCGGGCCGGAAGCTCCGCCTCCAGGCCGGAATTTCCGGCCCGAGTGCGGACGTAATGTTAGTAGTCGTAAATCCATTCTGTGAATAGCAAAAGTAGTAAGTTTATTCTGTGAATCGCAAAAGTAGTAAGTTCATTCTGTGACCAGAAGTAGTAAGTGCATTCTGTGAATACCAAAATGGTACTAAGTTTAGGATTTTGTCTTAAGTTTGCTCTGTGAATCGGGCCCCTAGATACCAATTGGCCGAGTCCCCAAACCTCACCATACCTCAGGCCATCTGATCAACACACAATCAGTACCCCTCAGATTGACCATAGTAATTTTCCAGGGATGAACAATCCCCCTCGACTCAAAACTTCAATGGGAGGGAAAAGCCAACAGGAAAAAAGTTCTTCCTGAGTCCCCTAATGGTAACTGCTGAAGTCTGAGGGAGCACCCCTTGAAACTTTAGCATGCACAGAGGGCAGCCCTGCAGGAGCATCTAAAGGAATATTTAATGGCTACCAGCGACCTAGAAGTTTCCTTTTTGTGCCTCAACCTTCAGCTTTTTGAGTTACTTTAGGGCAGATTACGAGTTTGGCCGTCCTCATGTAGGACCGCCACTGTTGCGATCCCAGGAGGACTTTCAAGCCCGTGGTGCAACTGCCTGCCAGATTCCGAGTTGGATCCATGGCGGGTGGGAGGTGTGGCGGTGATGTCTCGGCGTCGGTCTGTTAGGCTCATAGGAGAGCCTAACAAACAGCCTGTCACAGTGACTCCACGTTCCTGCACGGTGTGGGATGCACCATGTCGTGCATGCCACACAGTGCAGGAACAAGAGTGCAAATGTAGGGGAGCACAACATGTGCCCCCCCCGCACGCACCTCCATGGGCAAATTCACCCGGGGGCCCTGTCTGCCACCCTTTTCATGGCAGGCTCAAAGCCATGAAAGGGGCAGCGGAAATGCAACTCAGAATATGATCGGCTGTGCCGGCATTGGCACAGCCAGCATATTCCTGCCCCTTTCTACACTGCCTGTTCCACAGGATCCTGGATTCCGGCAGAGGCGGCCGTCCTGTGGCAGTCTGACTGCCACACTCGGAATACAGGGGCCGGATCTGCAGGGGTGGCGGTGGTTGGACCACCACTTCAAGTACAGTAGTCCCAAGACCGCCACACTCGTTATAACCCCTAAATCTTTCTGGCAACTACATACTATTAAAATGTAACCATTCCTATACAACATCCTATTTGTGAACCACTAACGATGCGAAAGACTAAGATGTGTGCAAAATATATGTAGCATTATCATGTGGACTGTGTGCCGACTTTACTCAGCTCAATAATATTTCACCTGTAGGCAGCTCAAGGATGTGCCAACCAAATTTATCATATGCAGTGTAAAGCACTACAAGAGCTGCAGCGCTACTGATGGTTTGACTTGCCAGACAGCCTTACTTTGAGGCGAGAGGCCTCTTGCCCATACAAAACAATATCCTACAGTTAAACTATTCTTTTCAGTCACAGAGTCAATCTTGGATAACGTTTTGTTGTCCAAGGGTGAATATGGCAATTTTTGAACCAGAACGTATGGATTTCATAGGTCGTGAGTCTTTATAAGCTGAAAAGTACTTTTTGATAACTTTAATGCTTGAGATGGCAATCATGGTGGAAGACTCACCTATAACATGATGGAATATCTAACCAGGTTGGACTACCAACAAGAGGTCTGTGCTCCAGCACATCAGAAGGTACATCTAGGTGACTGGGTCACATCTGCAAAGTTTAGTCTGATGGATTTGTTGGTCCTTGGTCTTGATTAGATTGACGATAAAGGAACTGAGTTCATTGTTTTGATTGATCAATTAATACAACATGGAAATTAAAATAAAATAGAATGTGAGTCCTTTTTTTTACTAAACCATATGACATTTTAGTTACAGTCACATACAGATTTTAAATGTGATGAAAGGCCTTATAAAAAGTTTTCCACTACAAATAAGAGATTTAGGGGCATATTTACCAAGCAGCTACCTCCCCCTTGCACCACGCAACTGGGTGCAAGAGTGATGCGACTACCATGTAAGATTTATCAAGCCACGCAAGGCCACCTCGCGTGGCACAGAATGGCTTTATAAATCAGGAGTAACGCATCGCAAATCACTGCATTGCTCTGCACCACGGAGGTGTTCCACAGGTGGAGCATGGGTGTTCCTAGGCATCCACCCATGGATTTTGGCGCATTCCCAGATTTACCATTACTGGTAGACTGGGGAATGCATCGAAATGCTAGGCCTCCTCAGGTGAGGCGTAATGAGGAGAAATATCATCATTGCTACTATTTTTTTCTCTTTCTATGGGTGCTGCAAATAGCAGCACATGTAGAAAGAGGAAAACGTGTGTTAGGACTATTTTGGTGCAGAAAGGTATCTCTTCCTGCACCAAAACAATCCTGCCTACAATGCAGTCTCCCTTGCACCATGGTGCAAGGGGGCCTGCGTTGTCTCTAGGCAGCACATTGTGCGCCAGCACAGGGTAAAGACAGGAATGCGCTGTATAATAGTAAATACTGCGCATCCATGCCCTTTCCCTATCACGCCATGCAGCAAGGTAACTTGATGCACTGCACTGCGTGATTTGTTGATAAATATGCCCCCCTATAGTCTTTTTATGATTAATTAGGCATTAATACAACTCCTCTTAAATATCTTTTCCGGTGCCTAAAAGTCAGTCAGACTTCAGGATGTGGTAGTGTGGAGAACAGATAAACTTACAGCAGCAGTAGAAGATTGACCATACGTCAATAATTCCCTCATCACAAGTGTACCAACACAACCCCAGCACTGTTATCAGAAGTAAGGCTTTTTTAGCCATCCATAGGAACATAAGTAGGAGGGCATACACGGGTGTGAGCTTCTAATCACTCCAATCTCCCTGATATGCCATCAGGCAACTTCATGAATTCGATAATAGAAGTAGAAAGGCCGATTTCCAGCAGTCCTATAACACAGACAAGCCAAAGATTACAAAAATCACTGCCTGACACTGAAACTTCCACCCATGATCAGCCACTGATGCTCATCCTGGAACATCCTATGGTGAAGAGCTCTTTCTTCTGTATGTTGCATCCGGCAACATGAATCTTACTTTTTATTTTCCTATCTCTTGCAGAGCTAAGTAATATATATATATATTCACCAAACTTTCAGTGGGCCCCGGGGGCCTTGGCAGTCACGGGAAGGGGGCCCCACAGCCCTCTCCCCATGTAAGATCATTTTGGCTCTGGAGGTGGGCTTCCCAGGACCTCTGGCAGTTTGGGGAGGGGGCCATGCAACCTCGCCTGCCCTTCATGAACACAGCCCCATTTGTAGGCTCTAGTTCCCCGCAGGGGGCTTATGGGATCAGGGTATCCCTACCCTGCGCCCTTATATATATTTTTTTCGTAATTTCAGGACAGTAGACAAATCCCCGAGTCCTGTAATGGCTGCCAGCAACATTTTGTTCTTGTTGCTGGCAACCAACTAGAGCGCTCGCTCAGGCTCCCATGGGAGCGAAATGGCCCACGGAAAATAAAGCTCCCTGGGCCAATAAAAATGCTCCATTTTAAATTGTCTCGCAAGACTCTCACAGGCCCACCCGTCCAGATGGTTCACTGACATAATATAGACACCACAAATATTGAGTTACAAAATGATCAATACCTTAATACCATTATAAAAGTATTGAGACCCTACACTTAGTTGAAAAAAGTCACTAATATCAAACAAAAAATATCAACGTCAAATATATCTAATTTAACATATATTGAAAACAAAATTATCGGAAACAAAAGAAATTGTGACTTATAAATAACCAGAGAGTATGTCTAAAATATCAAAATCAACAATATTGATCTACATAAATATTATTAAAACAAGTAATAAGTAGCAGTAAAAAATACAAAAACACAATATTTTACCAGACAGCAAAAATTATATCCCATAATAATAACTACAATTTATAATTAAAATATATAATTTTACTAAACCAAAATAATAAATTTATAATATACCAACGTAAAACTCTTCTAAATTATAAATTACACAAATTTTCATCCACTTTCATACAACACATAGGGCAAGATTAGGGTGGCAGTTGGACCGCCACCGACAGGCCATCGGTGGTAGGCCGAACGACATCCAGCAGAGCATTTGAATCGCATCAGTCGGACAGATCGACCAACACTTCCGACGAGCTCAAGGAACCCGTTGGGCCATCGGTCAGATCATATTCCCTGCAATAGGGATTACAATGTCTCTTTCCAACAGCCTTTCCATGGTGGTCCAACCGCCATGGAAAGGCTGTCAGAAAAGGACTTTGGGGGCCCCTAGCAGGGCCACAGTACCCCATCCCCCATGGGCCTCCGCTGTGAGGCCCGGGCAGCACCTGAGGTGCCCCCCAAACATCCATACTACAGGGTGCCTGGCACATGGTGCACGGATGTTTAAAAATGTCCTTTTTCCATTGTGGCTTGTAATGCAGCCCTTTTCGGGCTGCAGCACAAGCCTCAATGGAAAAAGCCATGATTCCGAACGCCTACATAGCAGTTGCATCATAATTTGGTGGGTGGGACTATCGACTACTTGTCGGTCGGTTCCAGTCCCACAGCGACGGCGCTGATCCGACCGCCATCATAATCGGGCCCAAAGTTACATTTGCAAAAAATAATATTTTTTTACTAAAAATGAATACATATTGCATAAATTACATTATCTCGACTACGAGAATATAAAAACATGAATTGGCATATTCCAAATAAGGACATAACAAAAACATATTAGTAGGAACCTAAAACAACCAATACTTTGAAACTATACAAAAGTATAACCAATAAAATAGCATAATCAATAAAACAAACAATATAAAAGCCACAGTAACATCACTAAAAAATAGCTCAAAAACGTCAAACGCTTCAAATGAAGGAAACTATGCTGGATTTTCCTTGCATCACAGAAGCCTTCAACATACATGACCGTAAATACACTTATAAAAGAAAGTAACAATTATACTTCAAATAGGAAGTTAAATAACTTTAAAAAAAACAATATTAATAAGCAAATAGCAGCAAAGTTTTTTCTGTTTATCTTTTTCTATAGATTATTCTACCTTCAACGAAAGTTCATCAACAAGCACACATCAAAGACCACAAAATAAAGTAAGTATACCTAAAAAAAACCTGCTTCAAACATAGTAAAACAGCAACAGTTAAAACTCTGAATAGCCCAAACGTCCTTAAACATCAAAAATATATGTGCAACAAGTAAAACTCCCTTTTCTCTTCCAAAAGAAGAAATACCTGTTTCAAGATTAATTAGGCATTAATACAACTCCTCTTAAAGATCTTTTCCGGTGCCTAAAAGGCAGTCAGACTTCAGGATGTGGTAGTGTGGAGAACAGATAAACTTACAGCAGCAGTAGAAGATTGACCATACGTCAAGAATTCCCTCACCACAAGTGGACCAACACAACCCCAACACTTATCAAAAGTAATACTTTTTTAGCCATCCATAGGAACATAGGTAGGAGGACATACACGGGTGTGAGCTTCTACTCAGTCCAATCTCCCTGATATGCCATCGGGCAACTTCATGAATTCGATAATAGAATTAGAAAGTCCGATTTCCAGCAGTCCTACAACATAGACAAGCCAAAGATTACAAACATCACTGCCTGACACTGCAACTTCCACCCATGATCAGCCACTGATGCTTATCCTGGAACATCCTATGGTGAAGGGCTCTTCCTTCTGTATGTTGCATCCGGCAACATGAATCTTACATTTTATTTTCCTACTCTCTCGCACAGCTAAGTAATATATATATATTCACCAAACTTTCGGTGGCCCCACCGGGGCCTCGTCAGTCACGAGAAGGGGGCCCCACAGCCCTCTCCCAATGTAAGATGATTTTGACTCTGGAGGTGGGCTCCCTGGGGCCTCTGGCAGTTTCGGGTGGGGGCCATGCAACCTCGCCTGCCCTTCATTAACACAGCCCCGCTTGTAGGCTCCCCGCGGCCTATAAAATAAATAGATGCGTCCTGCCCGCCATTATTTTTGTTTTTGATTTTGGAAGAGTCTTGCAGGATTGAGTCATTTTTTTCACTTTTTTACTTTGATTTTGGCCTCGGGGGCAGTCCCTCTAGTTTCCCCCCAGGGGGCTAAAGGGGTCAGGGTATCCCTACCCTGTGCCCTTATATTATTCTTTTTTGTAACCTCAGCACAGTATACAAATCCCCGAGTCCTGTAATGGCTGCCAGCAACATTTTGTTCTTGTTGCTGGCAGCCAATCAGAGCGCTCGCTCAGGCTCCCATGGGAGCGAGATGGCCCACGGAAAATAAAGCTCCCTGGGCCAATAAGAATGCTCCATTTTAAAGTGTCTCACTGGCCCACTTGTCCAGATGGTTCGCTGACATGATATCGACACCACAAATAATGAATTACAAAATTATCAATACCTTAATATCATTATAAAAGTATTGAGACCCTATACTAAGTTGAAAAAAAGTCACTAATATCAAACAAATAATATCAACGTCAAAAATATCTAATTTAACATGTATTGAAAACAAAAATATCGGAAACCCCAAAAAATTGTGACTTATAACTAACCATAGACTATGTCTAAAATATCGAAATCAACAATATTGATCTACATAAATATTATTAAAACAAGTGATAAGTAGCAGTAAAAAATACAAAAACACAACATTTTAACAGACAGCAAAAAATATATCCCATAATAATCACTACAATTTATAATTAAAATATATTTTACCTAACCAAAATAATACATTTATATTATACCAATGTAAAACTATTCTAAATTTTAAATTACAAGAATTTTCATCCACTTACATACAACACATAGGGCCACATTAGGGTGGCAGTCGGACTGCCACCGACAGGCTGTCGGTGGAGGGCCGACCGATATCCAGTAGAGTGCTCGAACCGCATCAGTCAGACAAACCGATCAATGCTTCCGAGGAGCTCAAGGAACCCGTTGGGCCGTTGGTCAGATCATATTCCCTGCATTAGGAGCAGTGCCTTCACAGGCACCGCTTTAGGGATTACAATGCCCCTTTCCAACAGCCTTTCCATGGCAGTCCGACCGCCATAAAAAGGCTGTCGGAAAAGAACTTTGGGGGCCCCTAGCAGGGCCACAGTCCCCCATCCCCCATGGGCCTCCGCTGTGAGGCCCGGGCAGCACATGAGGTGCCCCCGAAACATCCATACCATGGGTGCCAGGCACCACAGGGTGCCTGGCACATGGTGCACGGATGTTTAAAAACTTCCTTTTCCCATTGTGGCTTGTACTGCAGCCCTTTTCGGGCTGCAGCACAAGCCTCAATGGAAAAAGCCATGATTCCGACTGCCTACATAGCAGTTACATCGTAATTTGGTGGGTGGGACTACTGACTACTTGTCGGTCGGTTCCAGTCCCACAGCGATTGCACTCGTCCGACCCCCATCATAATCGGGCCCAAAGTTATATTTGTAAAAAATATTATTTTTTAACTGAAAATTAATACATATTGCATAAATTACATTATCTCGAATACGAGAATATAAATACATTAATTGGCATATTCCAAATAAGGACATAAAAAAAATATATTACAAGGAAGCTAAAACAACCAATACTGTGAAACTATACAAAAGTATAACCAATAAAATAGCATAATCAATTAAACAAACAATATAAAAGACACAGTAACATCACAAAACAATAGCTCAATAACGTCAAACGCTTCAAGAGGAGGAAACTGCTGAATTCTCCTTGCATCACAGAAGCCTTCAACACACATGACTGTAAACACACTTCTACAAGTAAGTAACAATCACACTTCAAATAGGAAGTTAAATAACTTTAAAAAACTAATATTAAAAAACAAATAGCAACACATTTTTATCTGTTTATCTGTTTCTATAGATTATTCTACCTTCAACTAAAGTTAATCGACAAGCACACATCAAAGACCACAAAATAAAGTAAGTATACGTAAAGAACTGCTTCAAACATCGTAAAACAGCAACAGTTAAAACTCTCAATAGCCTAAACGTCCTTAAACATCAAAAATATATGTGCAACAAGTAAAACTGCCTTTTCTCTTCCAACAGAAGAAACACCTGTTTCAATACGCTTGCTGCAGATAAAGTTTCCAAGAGGAAAAAATGTCGCTAAACAAGATACAAGTTGTGAAAAAAACGAAAATGTCTATTTAACTGTATATTGATTAAAAAAAAATATTAATAACTATTTTTCTATATTCATATTATTACAGTAAACAAAGACATAATGACAGAAGGTGCAACATTTATAACATCACAGAAAGGGAAACCTTTACTGTGTTACAAGGGATACACATACAGTCAAGAAAATTCTTTTGATTACGATTTCCTCTGACCGACATTCATGCAGTTTCTAAACCGACCGACCTCTGGTTGGTGGTGCGAAACTGCAATTACGATGCGACCGCACATGCTGCCGTCGCAGACTTCCATTTCCCTATGGGAGCTTGTGCGACGGTCGGAAACTGGCTGCAGCACAAGCTCCCATAGAGAAATGGGAGTCACTGTAAATCCCTGCACTGTGTGGCAGGCACCCCACGGTTCAGGGATTTACAGGGGGGAACCATAGGTGCCCCCTCGGCCCCAACTGGAGGCCGCGGAAGAAGGGAGGCCCTGCTGGAGGCCCCCAAAGTTGCTTTCCGACAGGTTTTCCATGTTGGCTATAATAATCCCGACTGCGGAAATGCCATCCATATGGGATTATATGGTGGTTCCAACTAGCCGAGGGCTCCTGGAGCCTGTCAGAAACCAGTTGGTTTGACCAACCTGTTTAAACTCCGACCGCCTTCTTTGTAGCAAGGCGGTCAGAGTTTAAACCAAGGATGTCGTCGGAAAGCATCCGTCTGACATCCTAATTGGCCTCAATATGCCACTCCATACACTCTAAATTTGGCTAGGTTCTTGACTCTTTTAAGTATTTGGAATCCTCTAACTTAGACTTGTGCACACTACCTACAACCTGTCTCATAATAAATATCAGACCTACTTCCTATACTAAGATTACTTTGGGATAGGAACATCAACTGCTTGTTCACCGTGGATCAATAGTAAAACTTCAAGTGAATTAAAGCCCATCCTCCTATTATAGGGAAAATTGAAAATATTTCTGTTGTCTGCACACTCATGTACAGTTCCAGATAAAAAACACAAAATTTGTAGAAAAGAGCAGAGGGACATAGAGCGCCAATGAGAAAAAAATTGAAATTTGAGCGCTACTATCTTTTTCACAATGCTGGTGCATCCAAAAAGTTAGATTGGTAGCTGGTTCCAATTCTGCATTAGATTTAGAACAGTGAGCATGCAGCACTGTATATGTCAAAATCTTTCTTCGAATAGTGTCATGCAGTTGAAACCACTCTTAGGGTCCAATTACGACCATGGCCGTAGCTGCGGTGGTGATGGGCCCTATTACAACTTGGTTGGTCGGTCCGCCATTGCATCTTCGCAACCGCCGGGGATCTAAGATCGCTGGCAGTGGCAATCTTGAAGCTGCAATATGCTTGGCAGGACCAGCGGAGGTTGCGGTCCTGTGGCAGTCCGACTGCCATACTCGAAATACAGGGGCCATATCTGCAGGGGTGGCGGTGGTTGGTCCGCCACTGCGAGTACAGTGCTCCCAAGACCGCCATACTCGTAATAACCCCTAAATCTTTCTGGCAACTGCTTACTATTAAAGTCTACCATTCTATTACAACATCCTATTTGTGAATCACTAACGGTGCGAAAGACTAAGGGGGATATTCTCAAGAATGTGTGATAACCATCGCTAAAGTAACTTAACGCAACACTCAACATCGCAGTCTATCGCGGGAAAATTACGCTGTGTTAATCAAGTATTCACAACACTGTGGTACCATGCAATAGTCCCCAGATAACGCGTCAAATGACTGCGATAAAATCAACGCCACGCCTCAAAAATGCGAAACACGAACGCAAAAAAAGTTGGGATCAGGCCAATCGTGATACAAAAAGCAGCGAAGACCAGCGACCGGCCTGCAAATCTCACACGTCTGGCGGGAAAATGCACTATAAAAGCTACAAAAACAACACACCAGAAACAATCCAATGTGCGTAGCAACATGGATGCACCCTGACCGAATGCAGAGGCCAACACAAACCCCACAAGCCCCTCAGACCATCAGCAAGGAACAACGGGGGTCATAGAAGGCCAAGGAGAAGTGGGAGAGGGAGATGGGGTGCAGTCCACAGGAAAACCAGATCAGCGTCACGGAGGTGACAGAACTCTACCATCAACTGACCCACAATTAGACTACCTTGAATGCAGTCGGAGTGTCGAGGAGGCCAAGAGGCGCTGGCATGATGTGAAAACCTAAACCAGGCACAAAGCCGCTGCCAACTGGAAGGCAGCAACAGCGACAGGAGGTGGGAGTCTTGTGCCACAGGAGGAGCTGGAGGCCACAGTCATCAGTGTGTCGACGGTGCAAGGAGTCGGGAGACCGGACACAGCTCGGGAGGACCTGACAAAACAACAACAGTGTGAGTAACGACCAGGGACTGGGGGGACGTGGGGAGAGAGCCACAATGGCACACATGCACAACGATGTGTTGCACACGCAGAATTACCCAGGATCATGTCCCTGATCCCCGTGGCACACGGCAGCACACACACATAGCAATCACAGCACATCCCATGACAATGTGGCACAAAGTGCAACACCGACACTGCAGACCAGGGGTCTGCTCATGCGCAGAAACAAGCCAATCACATTGGGCAGAGCAGGGAACTGTGAGATGCATATGTACGTGTACAACCTCACATCCGTCACGTAGTCCAAATGTCCACTGTTCCCCCTCAAATTGCGAGCACCGCCCAAACAGTCACAATGTACATTGTCACACAGTCTACATGTCAACAAGAACAATGCGCCAACATAAATGTCAACACAATGTCAACATGCATCTCCCCTTCACATTGCAGAGGGACAAACAACACATCCAGCAGGGCAGACCATACAACCCATCAGTGATGCTGGAGACGACCACCACACCTTCGACACCGACGCCCTACAACAGCTCATGGACATCTCAGGTAACCCACCCCCAGGAGCAGGAGGCAAGCTACATAGAGCAGACTCCAGCAGACCCCAGCCCCTGCACAGACCTCACAGCAGGGAGCACCCGCCACCACGGCTGGCTCCAAACACTTCACCAAGGCACAAATCGCATTCCAATGCCAGGTGTCAGAATGCCAAAAGGAGTTGTCCGAACAGGTGCGGGTGGGCTCAGAGCTTATGGAAGCTGAACTACAACACATACGGGGGTGTCGAAGTCCCATCAGGGACCACATACACCCCAGAAAGTAGACCCACACTGCAACAGAGACACATGCATGTGCACATTTCCTGTACTGAACTACGCCCTGAGCCCCGGAATTATCATCCACACACCCACGCCGGTCCTCCGTATGATGGCCCAGTACACACCTCTTACGTATCGAGTGACTGATGACAAGCTCAAACCCGCTGCCTGCGATGACATGGTTTGCATCCGCTGTACACGGCACAATGTAATGTTGTAGGGCCCGGGGCCCTCATGTACACATCATGACCACACGGACACACGCAGATTGTTTTTGCAACTGGCTACGGGCACGTGTGCCCGGCCCCTTTATTGGCAGGGTCACATGTACAGTGACGCCTGTGCTGGATGTGTGTGGGGTGAGTGTAGCCAGCCCTCAGGGATTTGCTGGTGCTGGCAACAAATACAACAGTGAATACTATGAATACGGAAACAGACAACTCCAGCATTACAGAGACAACTACGGAGCATCATGGAGGTAGCCGGCGCAAGTCCTGAGGTCACACAATGAGCAAACAGAAGTGTCCGTGAGTTGCAGTGCACTGAAGTTGGGGCACTAGAGCGGAGCATGCTCTTGTGACCAAATTTTCTAGGATTGTGTCCCTTCGGGGCATGCCTGATGCAGCTGCAGTGGGGGGGGGGGGGGTGTCACACATGCATCATCTTCCTCATCATCGTCCCAGGTCATCCATACTGCCTGAGGTGACATTGCTGCGTGAGCTCCCCACAGCACATTACCAAAACAGTAATGGATGATGATTCGTGGTGCACTGAGTTAGTGGCACCTGGAGTGCTGAGCAGGTATCAGGCAGAAGATGGCACCCACGACAGGTTTGACAATTCTATTCCACACAGTGGCATACAAAGTTATTTTGGGTAAAAATGCATTCTTATTAGTAAAGGCAACCCCAATCACTGTGGTACATTTTAAATCCTGGGTTTGTGCTTTTCCAGACCACTATTAAAATATAATGCCTACCTAACTATAGATGACGTGATCCTACACCTTTTAATCCTCATTGTTTTTTTTTTGTTTTTTTACTTTTCCTAGGATGATTCATTGTCTCTGTACAATGTGCCTGTGGTATAAAGTGCTCTGGCACCCTGCACTGGTATGAGCAGCGCTATAAAAACAAATGAAATGTTTTGTGAGAGAGGAACTGCACTATGGAGAGCTAAGGGGCACTAATGGAGAGTGGTAGTAAGGGAATCAGTGGAGAAGGTGGTTATTGGAGGGGGGCACCAAAAAGGTTTGTTGCACCGAGCACCACCTGTGCTAATGCCAGCTCCTAAAGAGTGAGTCAGTGATGTCTGTCACTGTGCTGTTTGACATTGTTAGTTTTGTCTAGTTGGGAAAGTGTAATACTTGGTCAGTCATGGGAGGTAGTAGATAGAGCCGAGGGGGGGGAGAAGGGGGAAGAGGGTGTTATCTGCTAAAAAGTTATGGGAGCACCGGCACTTAATATTTTACAAATTAAGCACTGCTCTCGGGGCCTCCGCAGACACGGGGATGGGGCCCCACAGCCCTCTCCCCATGTAAGGTAATTTTGGCTCTGGAGGGGGGCCTCTGGCAGCTTGGGGAGGGGGCCATGCAACCTCGCCTGCCCTTCATGAACATAGCCCCGCTTGTAGGCTCCCCGCGGCTTATAATAAATAGATGCGGCCTGGCCGCTATTTTCTTTTGTTTTTGATTTTGTGATTTTGTGAGAGTTTTGCAGGATTGAGTCATTTTTTTTACTTTTATACTTTCATTTTGGCCTCGGGGTGGTCCCTCTAGTTCTCCCAGGGGGCTATGGGGTCAGAGTATCCCTACCCTGCCCCCTTATATTATTGTTTTTGTAACTTCAGGACAGGAGACAAATCCCAAGTCTTGTAATGGCTGGCAGCAACATTTTGTTCTTGTTGCTGGCAGCCAATCAGAGCGCTCGCTCATGCTCCAGTGGGAGCGAAATGACATAAGGAAAATAAAGCTCCCTGGGCCAATTAAAACAAGTAATAAGTAGCAGTATAAAATACAAAAACACAATATTTTAACAAACAATAAAAAATATATCCCATAATAATAACTACAATTTATAAATAAAATCTAATATTTTACTTAACCAAAATAATACATTTATAATGTAGCAACGTAAAACTCTTCTAAATTATAAATTACACACATTTTCATCCACTTACATACAAAACATAGGGCGGCATTAGGGTGGCAGTCAGACCTGTTTAAACTCCGGCCGCCTTCTTTGTAATAAGGCGGTCGGAGTTTAAACCATGGATGTCAGTCGGAAAGCATCCGACCGACATCCTAATCGTCCCCAATATGTCACTCCATAAACTCTAAATTTCGCTAGGGTCTTGACTCTTTTAAGTATTTGGAATCCTCAAACTCAAACCTGTGCATACTACCTACAACCTGTCTCATAATAAATATCACATCTACTTCCTACACTAAGATTACTTTGAGATAGGAACATCAAATGCTTGTTCACCATGGATCAATAGTAAAACCTCAAGTGAATAAGAGCCCATCCTCCTATTGTAAGGAAAATTGTAAATATTTCTGTTGTCTGCACGCTGATGGACAGTTCCAGATAAAAAACACAAAAGCGAACATCAATTTACTTAGCAAAGAGCAGAGGGACATAGAGCGTCAATGATAAAAAAAATTGAAATTTGGGTAGGACTATCTTTTTCACCGTGCTGGTGCAGCCAAAAATTTAGATTGGTAGCTGGTTCCAATTTTGTAATAAATTTAGAAAAGGGAGCATGCAGCACTGTATATGTCAAAATCTTTCTTTGAATTGTGTCATGCAGTTGAAACCACTCTTAGGGTTCAATTACGACCATGGCAGTCCTATAGACCACCGTAGTTGCGGTGGTGGTGCGGGCACCACCACACAGGTGGTCTGACCGCCCTATTACAACTTGGTTGATCAGACCGCCATTGCACCACTGCAACTGCCAGGGATCAGAGATCCCTGGCAGTTGCATTGCGAACTTGTGGCCGCAATATGCTTGGTGGGACATATTACGAGTTTCCGCTCTGCCAAAGGTTTAATGGCAGTTCGTACTCCATGAAAACAGTGGCAGAGAGGAAACAAAGGAGCCCTACAGGGCCATTTGTTGCCTCAGGGCTATGGGGTGCCTGCAGGGGGGGGCACATGTTGTGCCCTTTTGTATGCATGTACCCTAGTACCTGCACTGCATGGTCTGCACCAGTCCATGCCATGCAGGTACCGTCTTTGAAGTTCACATTGCAGTGCCTATTTCATAGGCACAACAGTGGGACTGCCAAAAAACCGCCCGCCAGTGACTGTAAAAGTCATGATCTAGTATGCGGTAAGCACACAGGTTCGACAGTGCGGGAGCATGGTGGCAGTGTAGCGGTCCTTCTCCTACACCACCATGCTTGTAATTAGGCGCTCATTATGATTAAACCTATATCCTAATGCTCAGCCATATTTAGCCACCAGCTCTACCATAAGGTCCAGAGTTGCTGTTAGTTGCTGTGTATATATGGCCACTTTATCTGTATTAGCTGTGACCCTTACTCTAAGCCTGCACATATTACAGGGAGGATTTGGTACAGCAATTTAACCAGGGACAGCGCCATGTAAATATCATGTAATGAGTGGACAAAGGCATCCTTGTCCCATACCAAGTCTTATGTATATAGGTACTGAGCTGGGGCTACTGAAAGATATAAGTATTTCATGGGTTACAATGCAGTAATTGCACCCAACTCATATATGACGAATTGATACTCACTTCATACCGCAAGCTTTGACACTTTAATTCTCATGTCCATATTTATTAGAATAATGATGCCTTCCTCCTTTGGTTTAGCCATGTGGCAACTATAACTATAACATGGACTTGTACCCAGTGAGCTGTTAATTGCCCTGATGGTTTTGGAAGGTGAGGCAAATGATTATAACGATTTGTATTCTGTGGCATTACATATAAGCATATATATACCTTGTACCTCTTAGGATACACATTTATGTATGGGCATTCCACATTACCAAGGTGCTAAGCATTCCTCTCTTTTTCTAGTAATGGACAGAACATGTCATCTGAGATCAGGCCTCCTCTGTGGCCCCTTACTTATAAATATGACCACTGTGCATTGTGTGGTACTGACAACTCTGCTTTTTTTTCTATCAATTACCGTGGAACTTTTGTAAGCCAAACTATTCTCTATTGAAACTGTGGATCATCGCTCCCACTCCCACACAAGGGCAGGCGCTATAACAAGTAAATCAAAACCTGGGATAGAGCTCCATTTTGGTCACAGTGAGGCTTTAAAAAGTGGTTATTCAACATGAGGCACAATCCAATTGAGATTTTGAATAATTTTTTCTACATTCCAAAAAATTTAATTTTCTGATGTAAAACGAATATCCCGGACCTGTCGAACTTTCTCCAGATGGTCAGAAATGGTAATTTTTTATTGTTTAATCTTTTGACTGTAAATGACCATTGCATGTGAATTATCACTTTTGGAACTAAAAAAAGTGTGTATAGAGTCATATTCCTGCCCGAATGTGGTTGAAATAGAAACTTCTGAGTAGGAGGACAAGTTTATAAAAATGGCAATTTTTGTCACGTGAGGCTTTAAAAGGTGTTTATTCAACATGAGGCAAAATCCAATTGAAATTTTGAATCATTTTTTCCACAGTCCAAAAAATCAATTTTCTGATGAAGAAACGATGACCCCAGACCTGTCGAACTTTCTCCAGATGGTCAGAAATGGTCATTTTTTAATGTTTAATCTTTTGACTGTAATTGACCAGTGCATGTGAATTATCACTTTTGGAACTAAAATAAGTGTGTTTGGAGTCATATTCCTGCCCGAAAGAAAAGTCTGTAAAAATTGCAATTTTGGTCACTGTGAGGCTTCAAAAAGTGGTTATTCAACATAGGGCACAATCCAATTGGCATTTTGAATCATTTTTTCTACAGTGCAAAAATCTATTTTTTGATGAAAACCAATGACCACTGACCTGTCGATCTTTATCCAGATGGTCAGAAATGGTCGTTTTTTAATATTTAATCTTTTGACTGTTAATCACAATTGCATGTGAATGATCACTTTTGGAACTAAAATAAGTGTGTTTAGAGTCATTTTCCTGCCTGAAATTGGTCAAAATAGATGCTTCTGAGTAGGAGGAAAAGTCTGTAAAAATGGCAATTTTTGTCACTGTGAGGCTCTAAAAAATGGTTATTCAACATGAGGCACAATCCAATTGACATTTTGAATAATTTTTTCTACAGTCCAAAAAAACTCAATTTTCTGATGAAAAACGATGACCCCAGGCCTGTCGAATTTTCTCCGGATGGTCAGAAATTGTCATTTTTTAATGTTTATTTTTTGACTGTAAATGTCCATTGCACGTGAATGATCACTTTTGGAACTAAAATAAGTGTGTTTGGAGTCATTTTCCTGCCCAACATTGGTCAAAATAGAAGCTTCTGAGTAGGAGGAAAAGTTTGTAAAAATGGCAATTTTGGTCACTGTGAGGCTTTAAAACGTGGTTATTCAACATGAGGCACAATCCAAAAGACATTTTGAATAATTTTTTCTACAGTCCAAAAAATCAATTTTCTGATGAAAAACGATGACCCCAGACCTGTCGAATTTTCTCCGGATGGTCAGAAATGGTCATTTTTTAATGTTTAATGTTTTGACTGTAAATGTCCATTACACGTGAATTATCACTTTTGGAAGTAAAATAAGTGTTTGGAGTAATTTTCCTTCACGAAATTGTTCAAAATAGAAGCTTCTGAGTGAGAGGACAAGTTTATAAAAATGGCAATTTTTGTCACTGTGAGGCTTTAAAAAGTGGTTATTCAACATGAGGCACAATCCAATTGACATTTTGAATAATTTTTCTACACTCCAAAAAAATCCATTTTCTGATGAAAAATGATGACCCCAGACCTGTCGAATTTTCTCCGGATGGTCAGAAATGGTCATTTTTTAGTGTTTAATATTTTGACTGTAAATGTCCATTGCACGTGAATGATCACTTTTGGAACTAAAATAAGTGTGTTTGAAGTAATTTTCCTGCCCAAAATTGGTCAAAATAGAAGCTTCTGAGTAGGAGGAAAAGTTTTTAAAAATGGCAATTTTGGTCACTGTGAGGCTTTAAAACGTGGTTATTCAACATGAGGCACAATCCAAAAGACATTTTGAATAATTTTTTCTACAGTCCAAAAAATCAATTTTCTGATGAAAAATGATGACCCCAGACCTGTCGAATTTTCTCCGGATGGTCAGAAATGGTCATTTTTTAATGTTTAATGTTTTGACTGTAAATGTCCATTGCACGTGAAATATAACTTTTGGAACTAAAATAAGTGTGTTTGCAGTCATTTTCCTGCCCGAAATTGGTCAAAATAGAAGCTTCTTAGTAGGAGGAAAAGTCTGTAAAAATGGAAATTTTGGTCACTGTGAGGCTTCAAAAAGTGGTTATTCAACATAGGGCACAATCCAATTGGCATTTTGAATAATTTTTTCTACAGTGCAAAAATCTATTTTTTGATGAAAACCAATGACCACTGACCTGTCGATCTTTATCCAGATGGTCAGAAATGGTCATTTTTTAATATTTAATCTTTTGACTGTTAATCACAATTGCATGTGAATGATCACTTTTGGAACTAAAATAAGTGTGTTTAGAGTCATTTTCCTGCCTGAAATTGGTCAAAATAGATGCTTCTGAGTAGGAGGAAAAGTCTGTAAAAATGGCAATTTTTGTCACTGTGAGGCTCTAAAAAATGGTTATACAACATGAGGCACAATCCAATTGACATTTTGAATAATTTTTTCTACAGTCCAAAAAAACTAAATTTTCTGATGAAAAACGATGACCCCAGGCCTGTCGAATTTTCTCCGGATGGTCAGAAATTGTCATTTTTTAATGTTTAATATTTTGACTGTAAATGTCCATTGCACGTGAATGATCACTTTTGGAACTAAAATAAGTGTGTTTGGAGTCACTTTCCTGCCCAAAATTGGTCAAAATAGAAGCTTCTGAGTAGGAGGAAAAGTTTGTAAAAATGGCAATTTTGGTCACTGTGAGGCTTTAAAACGTGGTTATTCAACATGAGGCACAATCCAAAAGACATTTTGAATAATTTTTTCTACAGTCCAAAAAATCAATTTTCTGATGAAAAACGATGACCCCAGACCTGTCGAATTTTCTCCGGATGGTCAGAAATGGTCATTTTTTAATGTTTAATGTTTTGACTGTAAATGTCCATTACACGTGAATTATCACTTTTGGAACTAAAATAAGTGTTTGGAGTAATTTTCCTTCACGAAATTGTTCAAAATAGAAGCTTCTGAGTGAGAGGACAAGTTTATAAAAATGGCAATTTTTGTCACTGTGAGGCTTTAAAAAGTGGTTATTCAACATGAGGCACAATCCAATTGACATTTTGAATAATTTTTCTACACTCCAAAAAAATCCATTTTCTGATGAAAAATGATGACCCCAGACCTGTCGAATTTTCTCCGGATGGTCAGAAATGGTCATTTTTTAGTGTTTAATATTTTGACTGTAAATGTCCATTGCACGTGAATGATCACTTTTGGAACTAAAATAAGTGTGTTTGAAGTAATTTTCCTGCCCAAAATTGGTCAAAATAGAAGCTTCTGAGTAGGAGGAAAAGTTTGTAAAAATGGCAATTTTGGTCACTGTGAGGCTTTAAAACGTGGTTATTCAACATGAGGCACAATCCAAAAGACATTTTGAATAATTTTTTCTACAGTCCAAAAAATAAATTTTCTGATGAAAAACGATGACCCCAGACCTGTCGAATTTTCTCCGGATGGTCAGAAATGGTCATTTTTTAATGTTTAATGTTTTGACTGTAAATGTCCATTACACGTGAATTATCACTTTTGGAACTAAAATAAGTGTTTGGAGTAATTTTCCTTCACGAAATTGTTCAAAATAGAAGCTTCTGAGTGAGAGGACAAGTTTATAAAAATGGCAATTTTTGTCACTGTGAGGCTTTAAAAAGTGGTTATTCAACATGAGGCACAATCCAATTGACATTTTGAATAATTTTTCTACACTCCAAAAAAATCCATTTTCTGATGAAAAATGATGACCCCAGACCTGTCGAATTTTCTCCGGATGGTCAGAAATGGTCATTTTTTAGTGTTTAATATTTTGACTGTAAATGTCCATTGCACGTGAATGATCACTTTTGGAACTAAAATAAGTGTGTTTGAAGTAATTTTCCTGCCCAAAATTGGTCAAAATAGAAGCTTCTGAGTAGGAGGAAAAGTTTCTAAAAATGGCAATTTTGGTCACTGTGAGGCTTTAAAACGTGGTTATTCAACATGAGGCACAATCCAAAAGACATTTTGAATAATTTTTTCTACAGTCCAAAAAATCAATTTTCTGATGAAAAACGATGACCCCAGACCTGTCGAATTTTCTCCGGATGGTCAGAAATGGTCATTTTTTAATGTTTAATGTTTTGACTGTAAATGTCCATTACACGTGAATTATCACTTTTGGAACTAAAATAAGTGTTTGGAGTAATTTTCCTTCACGAAATTGATCAAAATAGAAGCTTCTGAGTGAGAGGACAAGTTTATAAAAATGGTAATTTTTGTCACTGTGAGGCTTTAAAAAGTGGTTATTCAACATGAGGCACAATCCAATTGACATTTTGAATAATGTTTTCTACACTCCAAAAAAATCAATTTTCTGATGAAAAATGATGACACCTGTCGAATTTTCTCCGGATGGTCAGAAATGGTCATTTTTTAATGTTTAATGTTTTGACTGTAAATGTCCATTGCACGTGAAATATAACTTTTGGAACTAAAATAAGTGTGTTTGCAGTCATTTTCCTGCCCGAAATTGGTCAAAATAGAAGCTTCTTAGTAGGAGGAAAAGTCTGTAAAAATGGAAATTTTTGTCACTGTCAGGCTTTAAAAAGTGGTTATTCAACATGAGGCACAATCCAAAAGACATTTTGAATAATTTTTTCTACAGTCCAAAAAATCAATTGTCTGATGAAAAACATTGACCCCAGACCTGTCGAGTTTTCTCCGGATGGTCAGAAATGGTCATTTTTTAATGTTTAATGTTTCGACTGTAAATGTCCATTACACGTGAATTATCATTTTTGGAACTAAAATAAGTGTGTTTGGAGTCATTTTCCTTCCCGAAATTGGTCAAAATAGAAGCTTCTGAGTGAGAGGACAAGTTTATAAAAATGGCAATTTTTGTCACTGTGAGGCTTTAAAAAGTGGTTATTCAACATGAGGCACAATCCAATTGAAATTTTGAATCAGTTTTTTCTACAGTCCAAAAAATCAATTTTCTGATGAAGAAACGATGACCCCAGACCTGTCGAACTTTCTCCAGATGGTCAGAAATTGTCATTTTTAATGTTTAATCTTTTGACTGTAATTGACCAGTGCATGTGAATTATCACTTTTGGAACTAAAATAAGTGTGTTTGGAGTCATATTCCTGCCCGAAATTGGTCAAAATAGAAGCTTCTGAGTAGGAAGAAAAGTCTGTAAAAATGGCAATTTTGGTCACTGTGAGGCTTAAAAAGTGGTTATTCAACATAGGGCACAATCCAATTGACATTTTGAATCATTTTTTCTACAGTGCAAAAATCTATTTTTTGATGAAAAACAATGACCACTGACCTGTCGAACTTTATCCAGATGGTCAGAAATGGTCATTTTTTAATATTTAATCTTTTGACTGTAAATCACGATTGCATGTGAATGATCACTTTTGGAACTAAAATAAGTGTGTTTAGAGTAATTTTCCTACCCGAATTTGGTCAAAATAGAAGCTTCTGAGCAGGAGGAAAAGTTTATAAAAATGGTAATTTTTGTCACTGTCAGGCTTTAAAAAGTGGTTATTCAACATGAGGCACAATCCAATTGACATTTTGAATAATTTTTTCTACAGTCCAAAAAAAACAATTTTCTGATGATAAACGATGACACCGGACATGTCGAATTTTCTCCGGATGGTCAGAAATGGTCATTTTTTAATGTTTAATGTTTTGACTGTAAATGTCCATTACACGTGAATTATCACTTTTGGAACTAAAATAAGTGTTTGGAGTAATTTTCCTTCACGAAATTGATCAAAATAGAAGCTTCTGAGTGAAAGGACAAGTTTATAAAAATGGTAATTTTTGTCACTGTGAGGCTTTAAAAAGTGGTTATTCAACATGAGGCACAATCCAATTGACATTTTGAATAATGTTTTCTACACTCCAAAAAAATCAATTTTCTGATGAAAAATGATGACACCTGTCGAATTTTCTCCGGATGGTCAGAAATGGTCATTTTTTAATGTTTAATGTTTTGACTGTAAATGTCCATTGCACGTGAAATATAACTTTTGGAACTAAAATAAGTGTGTTTGCAGTCATTTTCCTGCCCGAAATTGGTCAAAATAGAAGCTTCTTAGTAGGAGGAAAAGTCTGTAAAAATGGAAATTTTTGTCACTGTCAGGCTTTAAAAAGTGGTTATTCAACATGAGGCACAATCCAAAAGACATTTTGAATAATTTTTTCTACAGTCCAAAAAATCAATTGTCTGATGAAAAACATTGACCCCAGACCTGTCGAGTTTTCTCCAAATGGTCAGAAATGGTCATTTTTTAATGTTTAATGTTTCGACTGTAAATGTCCATTACACGTGAATTATCATTTTTGGAACTAAAATAAGTGTGTTTGGAGTCATTTTCCTTCCTGAAATTGGTCAAAATAGAAGCTTCTGAGTGAGAGGACAAGTTTATAAAAATGGCAATTTTTGTCACTGTGAGGCTTTAAAAAGTGGTTATTCAACATGAGGCACAATCCAATTGAAATTTTGAATCAGTTTTTTCTACAGTCCAAAAAATCAATTTTCTGATGAAGAAACGATGACCCCAGACCTGTCGAACTTTCTCCAGATGGTCAGAAATTGTCATTTTTAATGTTTAATCTTTTGACTGTAATTGACCAGTGCATGTGAATTATCACTTTTGGAACTAAAATAAGTGTGTTTGGAGTCATATTCCTGCCCGAAATTGGTCAAAATAGAAGCTTCTGAGTAGGAAGAAAAGTCTGTAAAAATGGCAATTTTGGTCACTGTGAGGCTTAAAAAGTGGCTATTCAACATAGGGCACAATCCAATTGACATTTTGAATCATTTTTTCTACAGTGCAAAAATCTATTTTTTGATGAAAAACAATGACCACTGACCTGTCGAACTTTATCCAGATGGTCAGAAATGGTCATTTTTTAATATTTAATCTTTTGACTGTAAATCACGATTGCATGTGAATGATCACTTTTGGAACTAAAATAAGTGTGTTTAGAGTAATTTTCCTACCCGAATTTGGTCAAAATAGAAGCTTCTGAGCAGGAGGAAAAGTTTATAAAAATGGTAATTTTTGTCACTGTCAGGCTTTAAAAAGTGGTTATTCAACATGAAGCACCATCCAATTGACATTTTGAATAATTTTTTCTACAGTCCAAAAAAAACAATTTTCTGATGAAAAACGATGACACCGGACATGTCGAATTTTCTCCGGATGGTCAGAAATGGTCATTTTTTAATGTTTAATGTTTTGACTGTAAATGTCCATTGCGCGTGATTTATTACTTTTGGAACTAAACTAAGTGTGTTTGGAGTCATTTTCCTGCCCGAAATTGGTCAAAATAGAAGCTTCTGAGTAGGAGGAAAAGTTAGTAAAAATGGCAGTTTTGGTCACTGTGAGGCTTTAAAAAGTCGGTATTTAATATGAGGCACAATCCAATTGATATTTTGAATACTTTTTTCTACAGTCTAAAAAATCCATTTTCTGATGAAAAACGATGACACCGGACCTGTCGAATTTTCTTCGGATGGTCAGAAATGGTCATTTTTTAATCTTTAATCTTTTTACTGTAAATGACTATTGCATGTGAATTATCACTTTTGGAACTATAATAAGTGTGTTTACAGTCATTTACCTGCCCGAAATTGGTCGAAATAGACGCTTCTGAGTAGGAGGACAAGTTTATAAAAATGGCAATTTTTGTCACTGTGAGGCTTTAAAAAGTGGTTGTTCAACATGAGGCACAATCCAATTGAAATTTTGAATCATTTTTGCTACAGTCCAAAAAATCAATTTTCCGATGAAAATCGATGACCCCAGACCTGTCGAACTTTCTCCAGATGGTTAGAAATGGTCATTTTTTAATGTTTAATCTCTTGACTGTAATTGACCAGTGCATGTGAATTATCACTTTTGGAACTAAAATAAGTGTGTTTGGAGTCATTTTCCTGCCCAAAATTGGTCAAAATAGAAGCTTCTGAGTAGGAGGAAAAGTTTGTAAAAATGGCAATTTTGGTCACTGTGAGGCTTTAAAACGTGGTTATTCAACATGAGGCACAATCCAAAAGACATTTTGAATAATTTTTTCTACAGTCCAAAAAATCAATTTTCTGATGAAAAACGATGACCCCAGACCTGTCGAATTTTCTCCGGATGGTCAGAAAAGGTCATTTTTTAATGTTTAATGTTTTGACTGTAAATGTCCATTACACGTGAATTATCACTTTTGGAACTAAAATAAGTGTTTGGAGTAATTTTCCTTCACGAAATTGTTCAAAATAGAAGCTTCTGAGTGAGAGGACAAGTTTATAAAAATGTCAATTTTTGTCACTGTGAGGCTTTAAAAAGTGGTTATTCAACATGAGGCACAATCCAATTGACATTTTGAATAATTTTTCTACACTCCAAAAAAATCCATTTTCTGATGAAAAATGATGACCCCAGACCTGTCGAATTTTCTCCGGATGGTCAGAAATGGTCATTTTTTAGTGTTTAATATTTTGACTGTAATCAATCAATCAATCAATCATGGAACTTATATCGCGCACTACTCACCCGTAAGGGTCTCAAGGCGCTTGGGGAAGGGGGTCTGCTACTGCTCGAACAGCCAGGTCTTGAGCTGTTTCCTGAAGGCCAGGTGGTCCTGGGTCATCCGCAGGTGGACGGGTAGGGAGTTCCAAGTCTTAGCTGCCAGGTAGGAGAATGACCTTCCTCCAGCGGTGGCTCTCTGGATGCGAGGGACGACGGCGAGGGCGAGGTTAGCGGAACGTAGCCGGCGGGTGGGCGTGTAGAAGGTGAGGCGGCTGTTGAGGTACCCTGGGCCTAGGTCGTGGAGGGACTTGTGTGCGTGGGTGAGGAGTCTGAACGTGATCCTCTTGTTGACAGGGAGCCAGTGCAGGTCTCTCAGGTGGCACGAGATGTGGCTGCGTCGGGGGACGTTCAGGATGAGTCGGGCGGAGGCGTTCTGGATACGCTGAAGTCTTTTCTGAAGCTTGGCTGTAGTACCGGCGTAGAGGGTGTTTCCGTAGTCTAGTCTGCTGGTGACGAGAGCGTGGGTGACCGTCTTCCTGGTCTCGGTCGGGATCCATCGGAAGATCTTTCGGAGCATGCGGGGGTTGTGGAAGCAAGCTGAGGAGACGGCGTTGACTTGTCTGGTCATCGATAGGGAGGAGTCCAGTATGACGCCCAAGTTGCGTGCGTGGTCCGTCGGTTCAGGTGCGGTGCCTAGTGCCGGGGGCCACCAGGAGTCGTCCCATGCGGAGGGTGATGGTCCCAGGATGAGGACTTCTGTCTTGTCCGTGTTCAACTTCAGGCGGCTGATGTTCATCCATTCAGCGACGTCTGTCATCCCTTCGTGCAGGATGGCTTTGGCGGTGTCTGGGTCTCTGGAGAGGGAGAGAATTAGCTGGGTGTCATCGGCGTAGGAAATGATGTTGAGGTTGTGTTGGCGTGCGATGGCAGCGAGCGGTTTCATGTAGATGTTGAAGAGAGTGGGGCTGAGCGACGATCCTTGCGGGATGCCGCAGATGACTTCGGTGGCCTCGGAGCGGAACGGAGGGAGGCGTACTCTCTGTGTTCTGCCGGAGAGGTATGAGATGATCCATTCCAGAGCCTTCCCTTGGATGCCGGTGTCGTTGAGGCGTTGGACTAGTGTGCGGTGGCAGACAGTGTCAAATGCTGCGGAGAGGTCTAGGAGGATGAGTGCCGCTGTTTCGCCGTTGTCGAGCAGGGCTCGGATGTCGTCGGTGGCTGCGATGAGGGCGGTCTCGGTGCTGTGGTTGGCTCTGAATCCGGACTGTGATGGGTCGAGGGATCCGTTCGTCTCGAGGAAGGCTGCCAGTTGCTTGTTGACGACCTTCTCGATGACTTTGGCGGGGAAAGGAAGGAGCGAGATGGGGCGGAAGTTCTTGAGGTCGGTCGGGTCCGCTGTTGGTTTCTTCAGCAGAGCGCTGAGTTCGACGTGCTTCCAGCTCTCCGGGAAGGTTGCTGTGTTGAAGGAGGTGTTGATGATGTCTCGGAGGTGGGGTGAGATGGTAGAGGCTGCCTTGTTGAAGACATGATGGGGGCACGGGTCGGTCGGAGATCCGGAGTGGATGGTGTTCATCATGCGTGACGTGTCTTCGGGGGTCACCTCGGTCCATGTCTGGAGGGTGGCGGCGGGGTGCGAAGGTACGACCGATGGGTGCGGGGGTGAAATGTCAAAGCTGTTGTGGATGTTGGCGATCTTGCGGTGGAAGTACGAGGCGAGGGAGTCGCAGAGGTCCTGTGAGGGAGTGATGTCGTTGTTGCCGGTGCTGGGGTTGGAGAACTCCTTGACGATGTTGAAGAGCTCCTTGCTGTCATGGGCGTTCTTGTCCAGTCGTTCCCGCAGAGATTTCTTCTTGGTGGTGCGGATGAGCTGGTGATGTCTGCGAGTGGCGAGTTTGAGTGCTGTTCTGTTGTCGGCGGTCTTGTTGAGGAGCCAGGCCTTCTCGAGGGTGCGGCAGGCCTTCTTGGAGTCCTTAAGTTCGTCGGTGAACCAGGGGGCCTTCTTGCTTCTGGGCCTGGTGAGGGGGTTCTTCAGTGGCGCGAGGTCGTCGGCACAGGAGGTCAGCCACTGCGTGAGGTCGAGGGCAGTTGTGTTAGGGTCCGTGGTCCTGACAGGTGGGCTCTGGCTGAGGGAGGTGGCGAGCTGGTCGGCGGTGATCTTGCTCCAGTTTCTGTGGGGAGCCTGCTTCGGGTGATGGTGGACCGTGTTCTTTCTGAAGCTGAAATGGACGCAGCTGTGGTCGGTCCAGTGAAGTCCGGTGGAGTGGCTGAAGGTGACGTGCTTACTGGACGAGAAGAGTGGGTCGAGCGTGTGGCCGGCGAAGTGGGTGGGGGTGTTGACCAGTTCCTGAAGTCCGAGGTTGGCGAGGTTATCCAGCAGGGCGGTGGTGTTGCGGTCATTGTTGTTCTCCAGGTGGAAGTTGAGGTCCCCGAGGAGGATGTAGTCGGCGGAGGGGAGGGCGTGAGGGCTGATGAAGTCGGCGATGTCTTCGCAGAACTGTGCGCGTGGTCCCGGGGGTCTGTAGATGAGGGTGCCTCTGAGGGTAGTCTTGGGGTCGGTGTGGATCTGGAAGTGCAGGTATTCGGCGGCGTTGAATACGTCGATGGAGTCAGTCGAGATGCGAATGGTGCTCTTGTGTACGATGGCGATGCCTCCTCCGGTCTGGTTGACGCGATCCTTCCTGATGATCTTGTAGCCGTCCGGGATGGCTATGGCGATGTCGGGGGCTGAAGAGTCGTTCATCCAGGTTTCCGTGAGGAAGGCGACGTCTGGAGATGCGGTGTCGAGGAGGTTCCAGAGTTCCACGGCGTGTCTGTGGATGGAGCGGGTGTTGAGCAGGATGCACTTGAGGTGGTTGCTGTTGTCCGTCTTGGTGGGCGTGGTGCTTGTTTGGAGGCAAGAGAAGTTGCAGGATCGGCAGACGAAGGGTCCATGGGTGCGTCGCGGGGACGCTCGGTAGCATCCGGGGGCTCGGGCGGTTTTGAGTGCGATGAGTGTAGCGAAGTCGTAGGTCCTGCGGGGGGGCTGGCGGGCGCGGGGGCCAGGGGGTCTGGCGCTGGGCGCGGTCCAGGCACGGACGGGCGCAGACGGCCTTACCTTTGGCGCATCTTCGGACCTCATTCGGCGCTCCCGCTGCGCGGTCGCTGGGGGGGCGTCATAAATAAGGAGCCGGGAGGGAGGGTCAGCGGGAGGCGGGAGCGGGGTGGCCAATGGGCAGGGAGGGGGGGCGGGACTGAAGGAGGAGGCGGGAGTGGGAGTGTGCGCCTGGGGCAGCGGCGCCGAGAAAACGGCGGGAAAACCGGCGGGAAGCGACGGAGCCCAATGAGTGACCAGGTAAGTGGCGGTGGTCAGCGGGCGTGAGGAGTGAAGGTAGCGGCGTGGGTAGCGACCAGGAAGCAGCAGGCGTTACCTGGGAGGCGGAGGCGAGATGCAGGCAGCGGCGTCAGGTAGGTGGTGAGGAGCGGCAAACAGGCGTCAGGCAGCGGAGGCAGGTAGGTAGCAGCAGTGGGAGGGAGCGTCCGTCTGTGAAGGGGGTGAATGATCACTTTTGGAACTAAAATAAGTGTGTTTGAAGTAATTTTCCTGCCCAAAATTGGTCAAAATAGAAGCTTCTGAGTAGGAGGAAAAGTTTGTAAAAATGGCAATTTTGGTCACTGTGAGGCTTTAAAACGTGGTTATTCAACATGAGGCACAATCCAAAAGACATTTTGAATAATTTTTTCTACAGTCCAAAAAATCAATTTTCTGATGAAAAACGATGACCCCAGACCTGTCGAATTTTCTCCGGATGGTCAGAAATGGTCATTTTTTAATGTTTAATGTTTTGTCTGTAAATGTCCATTACACGTGAATTATCACTTTTGGAACTAAAATAAGTGTTTGGAGTAATTTTCCTTCACGAAATTGATCAAAATAGAAGCTTCTGAGTGAGAGGACAAGTTTATAAAAATGGCAATTTTTGTCACTGTGAGGCTTTAAAAAGTGGTTATTCAACATGAGGCACAATCCAATTGACATTTTGAATAATGTTTTCTACACTCCAAAAAAATCAATTTTCTGATGAAAAATGATGACCCCACACCTGTCGAATTTTCTCCGGATGGTCAGAAATGGTCATTTTTTAATGTTTAATGTTTTGACTGTAAATGTCCATTGCACGTGAAATATAACTTTTGGAACTAAAATAAGTGTGTTTGCAGTCATTTTCCTGCCCGAAATTGGTCAAAATAGAAGCTTCTTAGTAGGAGGAAAAGTCTGTAAAAATGGAAATTTTTGTCACTGTCAGGCTTTAAAAAGTGGTTATTCAACATGAGGCACAATCCAAAAGACATTTTGAATAATTTTTTCTACAGTCCAAAAAATCAATTGTCTGATGAAAAACATTGACCCCAGACCTGTCGAATTTTCTCCGGATGGTCAGAAATGGTCATTTTTTAATGTTTAATGTTTCGACTGTAAATGTCCATTACACGTGAATTATCATTTTTGGAACTAAAATAAGTGTGTTTGGAGTAATTTTCCTTCCCGAAATTGTTCAAAATAGAAGCTTCTGAGTGAGAGGACAAGTTTATAAAAATGGCAATTTTTGTCACTGTGAGGCTTTAAAAAGTGGTTATCAACATGAGGCCCAATCCAATTGAAATTTTGAATCATTTTTGCTACAGTCCAAAAAATAAATTTTTTGACGAAAATCGATGACCCCAGACCTGTCGAACTTTTTCCAGATGGTCAGAAATGGTCATTTTTTTATATTTAATCTTTTCACTGTAAATCACGATTGCAGTGAATGATCACTTTTGGAACTAAAATAAGTGTGTTTAGAGTAATTTTCCTGCCCGAAATTGGTCAAAATAGAAGCTTCTGAGTAGGAGGAAAAGTCTGTAAAAGTGGCAATTTTGGTCTCTGTGAGGCTTTAAAAAGTGGTTATTCAACATGAGGCACAATCCAATTGAAATTTTGAATCATTTTTGCTACAGCCCAAAAAATCTTTTTTCTGACGAAAATCGATGACCCCAGACCTGTCGAACTTTCTCCAGATGGTCAGAAATGGTCATTTTTAATGTTTAATCCCATGACTGTAATTGACCAGTGCATGTGAATTATCACTTTTGGAACTAAAATAAGTGTGTTTGGAGTCATTTTCCTGCCCGAAATTGGTCAAAATAGAAGCTTCTGAGTAGGAAGAAAAGTCTGTAAAAATGGCACTTTTGGTCACTGTGAGGCTTCCAAAAGTGGTTATTCAACATAGGGCGCAATCCAATTGACATTTTGAATTATTTCTTCTGCAGTCGAAAATATCAATTTTCTGATGAAAAACGATGAAATTGTCATTTTTTTAAATTTTTTAAAAAAAACCTTTATTACAGTTTCAGAGACATACAAGTATGGGCCTACAACCAACAGGCCGGCCGCTAATGCACACTATAAGTCTAGACACATCTTAACAACCACATCGATGAAGCAATAAGAGAGTTACTGGAGTGCTAATCAACTCAGCCAGCCGCAGCCGCAGTCCATAGACAAGCAAAGAAAGGTTTCATATTTTTGAAGAAAACGAAAAACATCACACACACAAGGCAGAGGAGGTTAATAGCAGTAACATGTGCTCCCCGTATCGAAGGAGTAAACAAACCCAGGGAGAAAGAGGGGGGGGCAGGCAGAAGAAACCAAATGCGCATGTCGCAGGAGCATAGAGGAATGCGCGGGCTAGGGAGACAGAGCAGCATCCATCTCTCGCGTCTGGGGCGGGACGCAAATACCTCCACGATAGGAGTTCCAGGGACCCCACACCTTAATCCACTTCCCAGGCTTGCCTCTCGCCACATACACCGTTTTCTCTCTGAACATACACCAGTCCATGTGTTCCTTCCACGCTGAGACCGTTGGTGGCCTCTGGGAGCCCCACAGTTGTGCAATGTCACACTTCGCTACCATGTAGCCCAGAGTCACCCACTGCGTCTGCATCACATTGTAATCAGTCGGCTCCCAGACATTCAGCAAACATCTCCGTGCCTCCGGCAACAAGGCAACATGCGTGACTTCTTCTAACACCGCATGCACTCTACACCAAAACCGAGTCACCTCCGGACACTCCCACAGGATATGGAGGAAAGTCCCCAGTAGTCCACAGCCTCGCTTACACAGACCATCCACCGAATACCCCATACGCATCAAACCAGGCCCCGTGACGTACACTCTATGAAGTATCTTAAGCTGGACGAAACGCAAGCGGGCCGGGATAGCCACCTCTTTCGGGGAGGCCACCGCTGACACCCAATCCTCGTCGTCAAGTTCCAAACCGTCGGCAATCCATGTCTCCCGCAATGAGGTCAGCAAACCCATTCGATCATTGATAAGCTTCTTATAAATCAGCGAAATGGTGCTATCCGGCACATAGCCATCCAATACTCTGTCTTCCAATGGGGAGGACTCTGGAATAGCCGCCACGTCCGGGAACACGGAACACAAGGCATGATGAACCTGAGCATACCAAAAGTATTCCCTATCGTTCAACTGATATTCAGTTTTCAGCATGTCGAACGTCTTAAATTTCCCTTTTGTCCAGAGATCCCCTACCTTGCTGATACCAATCATATCCCATTTCTCAAAGCCTTTCGTAGTACACAGATAACCCAAACGCTGGGAAGCGTACAATGGCGTTGCCCGAGTCAAGCGATCCCTCCACCCCATCGCCGCATTTGCTGCATGCCACACCTGCACCGCGACCCGCGTCGGGCCTGTCAGTCGCGCATCAAGGGACCCCGAGTATAGTGCTCGATTATAATCCCCGCTTGGCAATAACAATTTGTCCATCTCAAAAGCCGGGTTCAAAGCAGGCCCATACATCCCGTGATTGACAGCAGCCAACTGAGAGGCCCAATAATATCGTTTAATATCAGGGAGAGCGACCCCCCCATCATACCACGGTAGGGTTAGTTTGGCAAGAGCAATCCGCGGCCGCCCATCCCAAAACAATCGACGCTGAAGACACTCCACCTCCCGAAAATAGCGGGCCGGCACTACGTCCACAGTGTTCTGTAGGGCGTACAAAAAGCGTGGCAGCGACATCATTTTGAACAACGCCGCCCGGCCGAGCGGCGAGAGCGGCAGCCGCCGCCAACCCGCCACATCCGCCCTTAGGCGCTGAAGGGGGGGAGAAGATTCCGCTCATACGGGCCACCGGGTCCAGGGTTATAAAGATTCCCAAATACTTGAACCCCGACTGCGCAACCTGGATAGGGCACCCCCGCGGAAGGGGGGGGCCTCCCTGGAGAGAACGTACACACAAGACTTAGCCCAGTTAATGACCAATCCGGAGTTGCGACCAAAGGAGCTCAACACATCCACCAATACAATGAGCGATTTGCGCGGAGATGCAAGACACAAGAGGATATCGTCCGCATATAGGGAGACACGATCCTCGTACTCCGGCGTCCATCTAAGGCCACGCATCGAAGGGTGCCACCGCAGCCACTCCGCAAGGGGCTTCAAACAAAGCGCAAAGAGAAGAGGCGACAACGGACATCCCTGTCGCGTGCCCCTACCCAAAACAAAGGGAGCCGACACCCGTCCGTTGACCACCACCTGTGCCAGTGGGTTATCATAAAGCAATTTCACCCAACCGATAAACCCCGGGCCAAACCCAAACTTCGCCAATGCTGCCCAGATATACGGCCATTCCAAGGTGTCAAACGCCATGGTAGCGTCCAGGGACGCCAAAATGGCCGGCTCACGGATGAATGGTGCTCTAGCGAGGACGCCATGCAGTCGCCGCAGGTTCAAAGCGGTATTGCGATGGGGTATAAAACCGGATTGATCCTGATGAATCAGGTCGCCCACGACCCGGATCAGGCGATTGGTCAGTACCTTGGCAACGATTTTGGGCTCCGCGTTCAACAAAGAGATAGGCCTGTAAGAAGTACACCGATCCCGCGGCTTCCCTTCCTTATGGATAACAACAATAGTAGCAAGACGTTGGTCAGGGGGGAGGGAGCCCGCCGCCTGTGCCTCAAGGAACATGTCCCGGAGATACGGCGCAATCTTATCTGGGCGCAACTTATATAATTCGATGGGAAGGCCATTAGGACCCATGGCCTTGCCAGAAGCAATAGAGCGAATGGCCAAAGCAATCTCATCCGGCGACGGGGCCGCATCCATCAATAATTTATCCTCATCAGATAGAGATGGCAGAGCAATGTCTTTAAGCAGCAGTCGAGAGTCTTCCTCCGATCGCTCAGAGACCGGAGAGTAAACCCCGTGAAAATACTCCGCAAAGCAATCAACAATATCACCGGGGTCCGTCACACACACACCATCCACCCTCTCAACAACCGGCACCACTCGACTCGCTCTCTCCTTCCTATCCAACCAGGCAATCAACTTCCCCGCCTTATCACCCATATCGTACAAACGCCCCTGTTGCTCCCTGCTCATACTCTTAGCAGATTCAGTAACCAGCGCCTTGTAGTCGGCCTGCTTAAGCCCCAGCACATGCAGTCTGTCATCCGTAACACCTTGCTCCAAATCGAGCTCCAACTCGGTGATCTCATTTTCTAGTCGAACCACCTCTTTCGCCTCGCATTTTTTGGTATGGGAGATGAGAGACAGAGCCTGGCCCCGGAGCACCGTCTTAAAGGCCTCCCAAAGGGAGACGGCGGAAGACACCGACCCCACGTTGTCGTTAAAATAGTGTTCCAGGGACTTAACCAGGTCTGCACGGATCGTGGGGTTTCGTAGGTACCAGGGGTTGATCGGCGCCACCCTCCCCTCCGCCCCCATGGCGATATCTAAGTGTAGCAAAAGAGGGGAGTGATCAGATATACCGCGGGCCAAGTGTCGCACCTCCCCAATCATCCCAGCTTGGGCCGCAGGCACTAGCATATAGTCAAGCCTCGAAAGACTACCGTGGGCCCCGGAGTTGAAGGTATATTGCGCTTGTCCAGGGTGTTTCAACCGCCAGCAATCTATCAGTCCCAGGGTATCCAGAAAGCCCCCCAGCCAGTTCTGGGCCCGAGGGAGGTCCCTAGGGGGAGGTCGATCTTCAACTCCGGAAACCACTGCGTTAAAATCCCCCCCCAAGACCAAAACCCCCCCCGGAAGCCCAAGTAGCAGGCGCCCCAAATCAGCAAAGGTGGCCGTCTGCAGGCCCGGCGGCACGTAGACAGTAACCAGCGAGATCAACTTACCCTCCCATCTCCCCACCAGCGCAGTGTAGCGCCCTCTGTCGTCGTGGAGCACCTCATCCATCTCCAACGGGAGAGAGGTCCTAACTAAAATGCCCACTCCCCTCGAGCCAGAGGTGAAACCAGAATGGGCCAGAAGGCGATATCCTCGCCTGTTCATGGCATGGAAAGAGTTCCCTATGAGGTGCGTCTCCTGCAGAAACACAATGTCAGGCGAAATACGTTTCAAGAACTGCAGGACCACCCTCCGCTTTATCCTGTCCCCCAGCCCATTCACATTCCATGAAAGAAGTCTCAACCCCTTACCCCCCATCCCTCCCAGCACAAACTATCCCCCTCCCGGAGGGCACAATCATAATAGCACAACAGAAAACATTACCCCGCCTTGTGATGCAAACAAACAAACCCCAACCCCACCCCATCAACCCCAACAAAACTCCCCCCTCCCTGCACCCCTGCGTGAGCCCAAACAGCCCCCCCAACGTGCAGTGTGCCTGTCGCCCCAATATGAAACTCACTACAAAGAAGACAAGAAAAACCCCAGAAGGAGGAAAGGGCCCCAGCAAGCCCCCCGCAACCTCCAAATACCAAAGGGCAAAGTGTTACAAACTGGAGTCCAGTGAAGCCACAGGTGCAAAACGTTACCAGTCCGGTCCATAGCCAGGATCCCAGTTCCATTCCTACTCCGTCGAGCACTCTCCGCTCTCCGCCATCCGACCTTCCCGACCTCGACCCCTAGGTAGGGCATCCAGCCACACTCCAACCGCCTCCGGCCGGTCAAAGAAATGTGAGCGACCCTCTAACTCAACCCGCAGCCTAGCCAGGAATAGCATCGCATATTTCAGCTCCATGTCCCTCAAGCGCCGTTTGATGGCCAAAAATCCCAACCGTTGCTTTTGAACCGCTTGCGTGAAGTCTGGGTAAAAGCTAACATTAGAGTTCTCAAACTTTAATGGCCCAGCCACCCTCGATGCCTGAAGGATAGCATCTCTATCCCGAAAATTAAAAAGTCGGGCAATGATAGGCCGCGGGGGAGCACCCACCTTGGGCGCACCACCTGGAATCCTGTGGGCCCGTTCCACAGCGAAGAACTTGCTCAGCCCCTTGGGTGCTAGATGAGTCACCACTAGATCCTCCACAAAAAGATCCGCAGCAGACTCCTCCGATCGTTCGGGCACCCCGATAATACGGACATTATTCCGCCTGGCCCTGCTTTCGGAATCCTCAAGGCGACGATCAGTCAGGTCACTGGCGAGCTGCAACCTCCGCACCTCCGTCTGCAAAGCGGCCACATCCACAGTTAGGCTCGACGCCGCTTGAGTCAATGAGTCGACCCGGTCATTTGTTTTGGACAGGTCCGCTCTGACCAAAGTCACATCAATCAACACCGAGTCCAATTTATTAGCCAAGGTATCAAATTGCTGGTTCACAGTCGCCTTCATCTCCTCAATGGCCCCCATGACATCCAGCAGAGTCAATTTGGATGATGCGCCCGAGGCCTCCTTGGGCGGCTCAGGCGATTTATGTGATCCACTAGGGGATCCCTTTGGCTGCGCATAGCGGTCCATGTTGTTGGCCTGGGAATAAGCTCCCCTCCGGGTAGACTTGGGTTTCAGCTTGTCGCCGTCCACTCTCGCCGCCATCATCAGCGACCACCAAGGTCAGCACCCTCCAGCACCCGGAGGAAGGCCAGGCGACAAGTGCAGGAGATCCGGGCCACCAACTGAAATAGGCCCGTTTACAGTTCGAGAGTCAGGCTATGCACTCCGTCCTCGGCGCTGCTCACCCAAAGTCCCGACGTCAGTTTCCGCAGATCAACTCGAAACCGAAAGTGAAAGCACGGGGTCCGGGGCATGCCCAGACTGGCATGCCGCTGTTGTTCACTTCGCACCCGGGAACCTCACCAACTCGAGTTCGGGACCAAGGCCGGAGAAGGCCGCAAACTTCAGATCGCCACCAGTCCGGTTCCCGGAGTCCAATTTCGATTCGGAAAACGAATGGCACCTTAGCGCAAGATCATAGACAAAAGCCCGTCTAAAAAACCAGGATTATGACAGGATAGACGTGGGAGGTTGCGGAGGCCCTCGGGAGCCACAAGCCTACGCGGCCATCTTGGTTGCGCGCTAGGCTCCTCCCCGAAATTGTCATTTTTTAATGTTTAATCTTTTGACTGTAAATGTCCATTGCACGTGAATTATCACTTTTGGAACTCAAATAAGAGAGTTTGGAGTCATTTTCCTGCCCAAAATTGGTCAAAATAAAAGCTTCTTAGTAGGAAGAAAAATCTGTAAAAATTGAAATTTTTGTCACTGTCAGGCTTTAAAAAGTGGTTATTCAACACGAGGCACAATCCAAAAGACATTTTGAATAATTTTTTCTACAGTCCACAAAATCAATTTTCTTATGAAAAACGATGACCTGTCGAGTTTTCTCCGAATGGTCAGAAATGGTCATTTTTTAATGTTTAATGTTTTGACTGTAAATGTCCATTGCATGTGAATTATAACTTTTGGAACTAAAATAAGTCGGTTTGGAGTCATTTTCCTTCCCGAAATTGGTCAAAATAGAAGCTTCTGAGCAGGAGGAAAAGTCTGTAAAAATGGTCATTTTTGTCACTTTGAGGCTTTAAAAAGTGGTTATTCAACATAAGGCACAATCCAAAAGACATTTTGAATAATTTTTTCTACAGTCCAAAAAATCAATTGTCTGATGAAAAACATTGACCCCAGACCTGTCGAATTTTCTCCGGATGGTCAGAAATGGTCATTTTTTAATGTTTAATGTTTTGACTGTAAATGTCCATTACAAGTGAATTATCTCTTTTGGAACTAAAATAAGTGTTTGGAGTAATTTTCCTTCACGAAATTGTTCAAAAAAGAAGCTTCTGAGTGAGAGGAAAAGTTTATAAAAATGGCAATTTTTGTCACTGTGAGGCTTTAAAAAGTGGTTATTCAACATGAGGCACAATCCAATTGACATTTTGAATAATTTTTCTACACTCCAAAAAAATCAATTTTCTGATGAAAAATGATGACCCCAGACCTGTCGAATTTTCTCCGGATGGTCAGAAATGGTCATTATTTAATGTTTAATGTTTTGACTGTAAATGTCCATTGCACGTGAATTATAAATTTTGGAACTAAAAAAAGTGTGTTTGGAGTCATTTTCCTGCCCGAAATTGGTCAAAATAGAAGCTTCTTAGTAGGAGGAAAAGTCTGTAAAAATGGAAATTTTTGTCACTGTCAGGCTTTAAAAAGTGGTTATTCAACATGAGGCACAATCCAAAAGACATTTTGAATAATTTTTTCTACAGTCCAAAAAATCAATTGTCTGATGAAAAACGATGATCCCAGACCTGTCGAGTTTTCTCCAGATAGTCAGAAATGGTCATTTTTTAATGTTTAATGTTTTGACTGTAAATGTCCATTACACGTGAATTATCACTTTTGGAACTAAAATAAGTGTGTTTGGAGTCATTTTCCTTCCCGAAACTGGTCAAAATAGAGTGAGAGGACAAGTTTATAAAAATGGCAATTTTTGTCACTGTGAGGCTTTATGTGACAGGCTGTGAGCCTCATGGTTATTCAACATGAGGCACAATCCAATTGAAATTTTGAATCATTTTTGCTACAGTCCAAAAAATCAATTTTCTGACGAAAATCGATGACCCCAGACCTGTCGAACTTTCTCCAGATGGTCAGAAATGGTCATTTTTTAATGTTTAAACTCATGACTGTAATTGACCAGTGCATGTGAATTATCACTTTTGGAACTAAAATAAGTGTGTTTGGAGTCATTTTCCTGCCCGAAATTGGTCAAAATAGAAGCTTCTAAGTAGGAAGAAAAGTCTGTAAAAATGGCACTTTTGGTCACTGTGAGGCTTTAAAAAGTGGTTATTGAACATGAGGCACAATCCAATTGACATTTTGAATTATTTTTTCTGCAGTTGAAAACATCAGTTTTCTGATGAAAAACGAGGAAATTGTCATTTTTTAATGTTTAATCTTTTGACTGTAAATGTCTATTGCACGTGAATTATCACTTTTGGAACTAAAATAAGAGAGTTTGGAATAATTTTCCTGCCCGAAATTGGTCAAAATAAAAGCTTCTTAGTAGGAGGAAAAATCTGTAAAAATTGAAATTTTTGTCACTGTCAGGCTTTAAAAAGTGGTTATTCAACATGAGGCACAATCCAATTGACATTTTGAATAATTTTTTTTACGGTCCAAAAAAAACAATTTTCTGATGAAAAACGATGACACCGGACATGTCGAATTTTCTACGGATGGTCAGAAATGGTCATTTTTTAATGTTTAATGTTTTGACTGTAAATGTCCATTGCACGTGATTTATTAATTTTGGAACTAAAATAAGTGTGTTTGGAGTCATTTTCCTGCCCGAAATTGGTCAAAATAGAAGCTTCTGAGGAGGAGGAAAAGTTTGTAAAAATGGCAGTTTTGGTCACTGTGAGGATTTAAAAAGTGGTTATTCAACATGAGGCACAATCCAAATAACATTCTGAATACTTTTTTCTACAGTCTAAAAAAACAATTTTCTGATGATAAACGATGACACCGGACCTGCCAAATTTTCTCCGGATGGTCAGAAATGGTCATTTTTTTAATGTTTAATGTTTTGACTGTAAATGTCCATTGCACGTGATTTATTACTTTTGGAACTAAAATAATTCACGTGCAATGGACATTTACAGTCGTGTAAATGTCCATTGCACGTGAATTATCACTTTTGGAACTAAAATAAGAGAGTTTGGAGTCATTTTCCTGCCCAAAATTGGTCAAAATAAAAGCTTCTTAGTAGGAGGAAAAATCTGTAAAAATTGAAATTTTTGTCACTGTCAGGCTTTAAAAAGTGGTTATTCAACACGAGGCACAATCCAAAAGACATTTTGAATAATTTTTTCTACAGTCCACAAAATCAATTTTCTTATGAAAAACGATGACCCCAGACCTATCGAATTTTCTCCGGATGGTCAGAAATGGTCATTTTTTAATGTTTAATGTTTTGACTGTAAATGTCCATTACACGTGAATTATCACTTTTGGAACTAAAGTAAGTGTTTGGAGTAATTTTCCTTCATGAAATTGTTCAAAATAGAAGCTTCTGAGTGAGAGGACAAGTTTATAAAAATGGCAATTTTTGTCACTGTGAGGCTTTAAAAAGTGGTTATTCAACATGAGGCATTATCCAATTGACATTTTGAATAATTTTTTCTACACTCTGAAAAATCAATTTTCTGATGAAAAATGATGACCCCAGACCTGTCGAATTTTCTCCGGATGGTCAGAAATGGTCATTTTTTAATGTTTAATGTTTTGACTGTGAATGTCCATTGCACGTGAATTATAACTTTTGGAACTAAAAAAAAGTGTGTTTGGAGTCATTTTCCTGCCCGAAATTGGTCAAAATAGAAGCTTCTTAGTAGGAGGAAACGTCTGTAAAAATAGAAATTTTTGTCACTGTCAGGCTTTAAAAAGTGGTTATTCAACATGAGGCACAATCCAAAAGACATTTTGAATATTTTTTTCTACAGTCCAAAAAATCAATTGTCTGATGAAAAACGATATTCCCAGACCTGTCGAGTTTTCTCCAGATAGTCAGAAATGGTCATTTTTTAATGGTGAATGTTTTGACTGTAAATGTCCATTACACGTAAATTATCACTTTTGGAACTAAAATAAGTGTGTTTGGAGTCATTTTCCTTCCCGAAATTGGTCAAAATAGAAGCTTCTGAGTGAGAGGACAAGTTTATAAAAATGGCAATTTTTGTCAAAGTGAGGCTTTAAAAAGTGGTTATTCAACATGAGGCACAATCCAATTGAAATTTTGAATCAGTTTTTTCTACAGTCCAAAAAATCAATTTTCTGATGAAGAAACGATGACCCCAGACCTGTCGAACTTTCTGCAGATGATCAGAAATGGTCATTTTTTAATGTTTAATCTGTTGACTGTAATTGACCAGTGCATGTGAATTATCACTTTTGGAACTAAAATAAGTGGGTTTGGAGTCATTTTCTTGCCTGAAATTGGTCAAAATAGAAGCTTCTGAGTAGGAAGAAAAGTCTGTAAAATTGCACTTTTGGTCACTGTGAGGCTTCCAAAAGTGGTTATTCAATATAGGGCAAAATCCAATTGACATTTTGAATAATTGTTTCTACGGTGCAAAAATCTATTTTTTTATGAAAAACTATGACCCCAGACCTGTCGAACTTTCTCCAGGTGCTCAGAAATGGTAATTTTTTAATATTTAATCTTTTGACTGTAAATCACGATTGCATGTGAATGATCACTTTAAGAACTAAAATAAGTGTGTTTAGAGTCATTTTCCTGCCCGAAATTGGTCAAAATAGAAGCTTCTGAGTAGGAGGAAAAGTCTGTAAAAATGGCAATTTTGGTCACTGTGAGGCTTTAAAAAGTGGTTATTCAACATGAGGCACAATCCAATTGAAATTTTGAATCATTTTTGCTACAGTCCAAAAAATCAATTTTCTGACGAAAATTGATGACCCCAGACCTGTCGAACTTTCTCCAGATGGTCAGAAATGGTCATTTTTTAAAGTTTAAACTCATGACTGTAATTGACCAGTGCATGTGAATTATCACTTTTGGAACTAAAATAAGTGTGTTTGGAGTCATTTTCTTGCCTGAAATTGGTCGAAATAGAAGCCTCTGAGTAGGAATAAAAGTCTGTAAAAATGGCACTTTTGGTCACTGTGAGGCTTCCAAAAGTGGTTATTCAACATAGGGCACAATCCAATTGACATTTTGAATAATTTTTTCTACGGTGCAAAAATCTATTTTTTTATGAAAAACTATGACCCCAGACCTGTCGAACTTTCTCCAGATGGTCAGAAATGGTCATTTTTTTAATATTTAATCTTTTGACTGTAAATCACGATTGCATGTGAATGATCACTTTAAGAACTAAAATAAGTGTGTTTAGAGTCATTTTCCTGCCCGAAATTGGTCAAAATAGAAGCTTCTGAGTAGGAGGAAAAGTCTGTAAAAATGGCAATTTTGGTCACTGTGAGGCTTTAAAAAGTGGTTATTCAACATGAGGCACAATCCAATTGAAATTTTGAATCATTTTTGCTACAGTCCAAAAAATCAATTTTCTGACAAAAATCGATGACCCCAGACCTGTCGAACTTTCTCCAGATGGTCAGAAATGGTCATTTTTTAATGTTTAAACTCATGACTGTAATTGACCAGTGCATGTGAATTATCACTTTTGGAACTAAAATAAGTGTGTTTGGAGTCATTTTCCTGCCCGAAATTGGTCAAAATAGAAGCTTCTGAGTAGGAAGAAAAGTCTGTAAAAATGGCACTTTTGGTCACTGTGAGGCTTTAAAAAGAGCTTATTCAACATGAGGCACAATCCAATTGACATTTTGAATTATTTTTTCTGCAGTGGAAAACAACAGTTTTCTGATGAAAATCGATGAAATTGTCATTTTTTAATGTTTAATCTCTTGACTGTAATTGACCAGTGCATGTGAATTATCAATTTTGGAACTAAAATAAGTGTGTTTGGAGTCATTTTCTTGCCTGAAATTGGTCAAAATAGAAGCTTCTGAGTAGGAAGAAAAGTCTGTAAAAATGGCACTTTTGGTCACTGTGAGGCTTCCAAAAGTGGTTATTCAACATAGGGCACAATCCAATTGACATTTTGAATAATTTTTTCTACGGTGCAAAAATCTATTTTTTTATAAAAAACTATGACCCCAGACCTATCGAACTTTCTCCAGATGGTCAGAAATGGTCCTTTTTTAATATTTAATCTTTTGACTGTAAATCACGAGTGCATGTGAATGATCACTTTAAGAACTAAAATAAGTGTGTTTAGAGTCATTTTCCTGCCCGAAATTGGTCAAAATAGAAGCTTCTGAGTAGGAGGAAAAGTCTGTAAAAATGGCAATTTTGGTCACTTTCAGACTTTAAAAAGTGGTTATTCAACACGAGGCACAATCCAAAAGACATTTTGAATAATCTTTTTTACAGTCCAAAAAATCAATTGTCTGATGAAAAACATTGACCCCAGACCTGTCGAATTTTCTCCGGATGGTCAGAAATGGTCATTTTTTAATGTTTAATGTTTTGACTGTAAATGTCCATTACAAGTGAATTATCTCTTTTGGAACTAAAATAAGTGTTTGGAGTAATTTTCCTTCACGAAATTGTTCAAAAAAGAAGCTTCTGAGTGAGAGGAAAAGTTTATAAAAATGGCAATTTTTGTCACTGTGAGGCTTTAAAAAGTGGTTATTCAACATGAGGCACAATCCAATTGACATTTTGAATAATTTTTCTACACTCCAAAAAAATCAATTTTCTGATGAAAAATGATGACCCCAGACCTGTCGAATTTTCTCCGGATGGTCAGAAATGGTCATTATTTAATGTTTAATGTTTTGACTGTAAATGTCCATTGCACGTGAATTATAAATTTTGGAACTAAAAAAAGTGTGTTTGGAGTCATTTTCCTGCCCGAAATTGGTCAAAATAGAAGCTTCTTAGTAGGAGGAAAAGTCTGTAAAAATGGAAATTTTTGTCACTGTCAGGCTTTAAAAAGTGGTTATTCAACATGAGGCACAATCCAAAAGACATTTTGAATAATTTTTTCTACAGTCCAAAAAATCAATTGTCTGATGAAAAACGATGATCCCAGACCTGTCGAGTTTTCTCCAGATAGTCAGAAATGGTCATTTTTTAATGTTTAATGTTTTGACTGTAAATGTCCATTACACGTGAATTATCACTTTTGGAACTAAAATAAGTGTGTTTGGAGTCATTTTCCTTCCCGAAACTGGTCAAAATAGAGTGAGAGGACAAGTTTATAAAAATGGCAATTTTTGTCACTGTGAGGCTTTATGTGACAGGCTGTGAGCCTCATGGTTATTCAACATGAGGCACAATCCAATTGAAATTTTGAATCATTTTTGCTACAGTCCAAAAAATCAATTTTCTGACGAAAATCGATGACCCCAGACCTGTCGAACTTTCTCCAGATGGTCAGAAATGGTCATTTTTTAATGTTTAAACTCATGACTGTAATTGACCAGTGCATGTGAATTATCACTTTTGGAACTAAAATAAGTGTGTTTGGAGTCATTTTCCTGCCCGAAATTGGTCAAAATAGAAGCTTCTAAGTAGGAAGAAAAGTCTGTAAAAATGGCACTTTTGGTCACTGTGAGGCTTTAAAAAGTGGTTATTGAACATGAGGCACAATCCAATTGACATTTTGAATTATTTTTTCTGCAGTTGAAAACATCAGTTTTCTGATGAAAAACGATGAAATTGTCATTTTTTAATGTTTAATCTTTTGACTGTAAATGTCTATTGCACGTGAATTATCACTTTTGGAACTAAAATAAGAGAGTTTGGAATAATTTTCCTGCCCGAAATTGGTCAAAATAAAAGCTTCTTAGTAGGAGGAAAAATCTGTAAAAATTGAAATTTTTGTCACTGTCAGGCTTTAAAAAGTGGTTATTCAACATGAGGCACAATCCAATTGACATTTTGAATAATTTTTTTTACGGTCCAAAAAAAACAATTTTCTGATGAAAAACGATGACACCGGACATGTCGAATTTTCTACGGATGGTCAGAAATGGTCATTTTTTAATGTTTAATGTTTTGACTGTAAATGTCCATTGCACGTGATTTATTAATTTTGGAACTAAAATAAGTGTGTTTGGAGTCATTTTCCTGCCCGAAATTGGTCAAAATAGAAGCTTCTGAGGAGGAGGAAAAGTTTGTAAAAATGGCAGTTTTGGTCACTGTGAGGATTTAAAAAGTGGTTATTCAACATGAGGCACAATCCAAATAACATTCTGAATACTTTTTTCTACAGTCTAAAAAAACAATTTTCTGATGATAAACGATGACACCGGACCTGCCAAATTTTCTCCGGATGGTCAGAAATGGTCATTTTTTTAATGTTTAATGTTTTGACTGTAAATGTCCATTGCACGTGATTTATTACTTTTGGAACTAAAATAATTCACGTGCAATGGACATTTACAGTCGTGTAAATGTCCATTGCACGTGAATTATCACTTTTGGAACTAAAATAAGAGAGTTTGGAGTCATTTTCCTGCCCAAAATTGGTCAAAATAAAAGCTTCTTAGTAGGAGGAAAAATCTGTAAAAATTGAAATTTTTGTCACTGTCAGGCTTTAAAAAGTGGTTATTCAACACGAGGCACAATCCAAAAGACATTTTGAATAATTTTTTCTACAGTCCACAAAATCAATTTTCTTATGAAAAACGATGACCCCAGACCTATCGAATTTTCTCCGGATGGTCAGAAATGGTCATTTTTTAATGTTTAATGTTTTGACTGTAAATGTCCATTACACGTGAATTATCACTTTTGGAACTAAAGTAAGTGTTTGGAGTAATTTTCCTTCATGAAATTGTTCAAAATAGAAGCTTCTGAGTGAGAGGACAAGTTTATAAAAATGGCAATTTTTGTCACTGTGAGGCTTTAAAAAGTGGTTATTCAACATGAGGCATTATCCAATTGACATTTTGAATAATTTTTTCTACACTCTGAAAAATCAATTTTCTGATGAAAAATGATGACCCAAGACCTGTCGAATTTTCTCCGGATGGTCAGAAATGGTCATTTTTTAATGTTTAATGTTTTGACTGTGAATGTCCATTGCACGTGAATTATAACTTTTGGAACTAAAAAAAAGTGTGTTTGGAGTCATTTTCCTGCCCGAAATTGGTCAAAATAGAAGCTTCTTAGTAGGAGGAAACGTCTGTAAAAATAGAAATTTTTGTCACTGTCAGGCTTTAAAAAGTGGTTATTCAACATGAGGCACAATCCAAAAGACATTTTGAATATTTTTTTCTACAGTCCAAAAAATCAATTGTCTGATGAAAAACGATATTCCCAGACCTGTCGAGTTTTCTCCAGATAGTCAGAAATGGTCATTTTTTAATGGTGAATGTTTTGACTGTAAATGTCCATTACACGTAAATTATCACTTTTGGAACTAAAATAAATGTGTTTGGAGTCATTTTCCTTCCCGAAATTGGTCAAAATAGAAGCTTCTGAGTGAGAGGACAAGTTTATAAAAATGGCAATTTTTGTCAAAGTGAGGCTTTAAAAAGTGGTTATTCAACATGAGGCACAATCCAATTGAAATTTTGAATCAGTTTTTTCTTCAGTCCAAAAAATCAATTTTCTGATGAAGAAACGATGACCCCAGACCTGTCGAACTTTCTGCAGATGATCAGAAATGGTCATTTTTTAATGTTTAATCTGTTGACTGTAATTGACCAGTGCATGTGAATTATCACTTTTGGAACTAAAATAAGTGGGTTTGGAGTCATTTTCCTGCCTGAAATTGGTCAAAATAGAAGCTTCTGAGTAGGAAGAAAAGTCTGTAAAATTGCACTTTTGGTCACTGTGAGGCTTCCAAAAGTGGTTATTCAATATAGGGCAAAATCCAATTGACATTTTGAATAAGTTTTTTCTACGGTGCAAAAATCTATTTTTTTATGAAAAACTATGACCCCAGACCTGTCGAACTTTCTCCAGATGGTCAGAAATGGTAATTTTTTAATATTTAATCTTTTGACTGTAAATCACGATTGCATGTGAATGATCACTTTAAGAACTAAAATAAGTGTGTTTAGAGTCATTTTCCTGCCCGAAATTGGTCAAAATAGAAGCTTCTGAGTAGGAGGAAAAGTCTGTAAAAATGGCAATTTTGGTCACTGTCAGGCTTTAAAAAGTGGTTATTCAACATGAGGCACAATCCAATTGAAATTTTAAATCATTTTTGCCACAGTCCAAAAAATCAATTTTCTGATGAAAATCGATGACCCCAGACCTGTCGAACTTTCTCCAGATGGTCAGAAATGGTCATTTTTTAATGTTTAATGTTTTGACTGTAAATGTCCATTACACGTGAACTATCACTTTTGGAACTAAAATAGGTATTTGGAGTAATTTTCCTTCACGAAATTGTTCAAAATACAAGCTTCTGAGTGAGAGGACAAGTTTATAAAAATGGCAATTTGTGTCACTGTGAGGCTTTAAAAAGTGGTTATTCAACATGAGGCATAATCCAATTGACATTTTGAATAATTTTTTCTACACTCCAAAAAAATCAATTTTCTGATGAAAAATGATGACCTCAGACCTGTCGAATTTTCTCTGGATGGTCAGAAATGGTCATTTTTAATGTTTAATGTTTTGACTGTAAATGTCCATTGCATGTGAATTATAACTTTTGGAACTAAAATAAGTGTGTTTGGAGTCATTTTCCTGCCCGAAATTGGTCAAAATAGAACCTTCTTAGTAGGAGGAAAAGTCTGTAAAAATGGAAATTTTTGTCACTGTCAGGCTTTAATAAGTGGTTATTCAACATGAGGCACAATCCGAAAGACATTTTGAATAATTTTTTCTACAGTCCAAAAAATCAATTGTCTGATGAAAAACGATGATCCCAGACCTGTCGAATTTTCTCCAGATGGTCAGAAATGGTAATTTTTTAATGTTTAATGTTTTGACTGTAAATGTCCATTACACGTGAATTATCACTTTTGGAACTAAAATAAGTGTGTTTGGAGTCATTTTCTTGCCTGAAATCGGTCAAAATAGAAGCTTCTGAGTAGGAAGAAAAGTCTGTAAAAATGGCACTTTTGGTCACTGTGAGGCTTTAAAAAGTGGTTATTCAACATGAGGCACAATCCAATTGAAATTTTGAATCATTTTTGCTACAGTCCAAAAAATCAATTTTCTGACGAAAATCGATGACCCCAGACCTGTCGAACTTTCTCCAGATGGTCAGAAATGGTCATTTTTTAATGTTTAAACTCATGACTGTAATTGACCAGTGCATGTGAATTATCACTTTTGGAACTAAAATAAGTGTGTTTGGAGTCATTTTCCTGCCCGAAATTGGTCAAAATAGAAGCTTCTGAGTAGGAAGAAAAGTCTGTAAAAATGGCACTTTTGGTCACTGTGAGGCTTTAAAAAGAGGTTATTCAACATGAGGCACAATCCAATTGACATTTTGAATTATTTTTTCTGCAGTTGAAAACATCAGTTTTCTGATGAAAAACGATGAAATTGTCATTTTTTAATGTTTAATCTTTTGACTGTAAATGTCCATTGCACGTGAATTATCACTTTTGGAACTAAAATAAGAGAGTTTGGAGTCATTTTCCTGCCCGAAATTGGTCAAAATAAAAGCTTCTTAGTAGGAGGAAAAATCTGTAAAAATTGAAATTTTTGTCACTGTCACTGTGAGGCTTTAAAAAGTGGTTATTCAACATGAGGCATAATCCAATTGACATTTTGAATAATTTTTTCTACACTCCAAAAAAATCAATTTTCTGATGAAAAATGATGACCCCAGACCTGTCGAATTTTCTCCGGATGGTCAGAAATGGTCATTTTTTAATGTTTAATGTTTTTACTGTAAATGTCCATTGCACGTGAATTATAACTTTTGGAACTAAAAAAAAGTGTGTTTGGATTCTTTTTCCTGCCTGAAATTGGTCAAAATAGAAGCTTCTTAGTAGGAGGAAACGTCTGTAAAAATAGAAATTTTTGTCACTGTCAGGCTTTAAAAAGTGGTTATTCAACATGAGGCACAATCCAAATTGACATTTTGAATAATTTTTTCTACAGTCCAAAAAATCAATTGTCTGATGAAAAACGATGTTCCCAGACCTGTCGAGTTTTCTCCAGATAGTCAGAAATGGTCATTTTTTAATGTTTAATGTTTTGACTGTAAATGTCCATTACACGTAAATTATCACTTTTGGAACTAAAATAAGTGTGTTTGGAGTCATTTTCCTTCCCGAAATTGGTCAAAATAGAAGCTTCTGAGTGAGAGGACAAGTTTATGAAAATGGCAATTTTTGTCACTGTGAGGCTTTAAAAAGTGGTTATTCAACATGAGGCACAATCCAATTGAAATTTTGAATCAGTTTTTTCTACAGTCCAAAAAATCAATTTTCTGATGAAGAAACGATGACCCCAGACCTGTCGAACTTTCTGCAGATGATCAGAAATGGTCATTTTTTAATGTTTAAACTCATGACTGTAATTGACCAGTGCATGTGAATTATCACTTTTGGAACTAAAATAAGTGTGTTTGGAGTCATTTTCTTGCCTGAAATTGGTCGAAATAGAAGCTTCTGAGTAGGAAGAAAAGTCTGTAAAAATGTCACTTTTGGTCACTCTGAGGTTTCCAAAAGTGGTTATTCAACATAGGGCACAATCCAATTGACATTTTGAATAATTGTTTCTACGGTGCAAAAATCTATTTTTTTATGAAAAACTATGACCCCAGACCTGTCGAACTTTCTCCAGGTGGTCAGAAATGGTAATTTTTTAATATTTAATCTTTTGACTGTGAATCACGATTGCATGTGAATGATCACTTTAAGAACTAAAATAAGTGTGTTTAGAGTCATTTTCCTGCCCGAAATTGGTCAAAATAGAAGCTTCTGAGTAGGAGGAAAGTCTGTAAAAATGGCAATTTTGGTCACTGTGAGGCTTTAAAAAGTGGTTATTCAACATGAGGCACAATCCAATTGAAATTTTGAATCATTTTTGCTACAGTCCAAAAAATCAATTTTCTGACGAAAATTTATGACCCCAGACCTGTCGAACTTTCTCCAGATGGTCAGAAATGGTCATTTTTTAAAGTTTAAACTCATGACTGTAATTGACCAGTGCATGTGAATTATCACTTTTGGAACTAAAATAAGTGTGTTTGGAGTCATTTTCTTGCCTGAAATTGGTCGAAATAGAAGCTTCTGAGTAGGAAGAAAAGTCTGTAAAAATGGCACTTTTGGTCACTGTGAGGCTTCCAAAAGTGGTTATTCAACATAGGGCACAATCCAATTGACATTTTGAATAATTTTTTCTACGGTGCAAAAATCTATTTTTTTATGAAAAACTATGACCCCAGACCTGTCGAACTTTCTCCAGATGGTCAGAAATGGTCATTTTTTTAATATTTAATCTTTTGACTGTAAATCACGATTGCATGTGAATGATCACTTTAAGAACTAAAATAAGTGTGTTTAGAGTCATTTTCCTGCCTGAAATTGGTCAAAATAGAAGCTTCTTAGTAGGAGGAAACGTCTGTAAAAATAGAAATTTTTGTCACTGTCAGGCTTTAAAAAGTGGTTATTCAACATGAGGCACAATCCAAATTGACATTTTGAATAATTTTTTCTACAGTCCAAAAAATCAATTGTCTGATGAAAAACGATGTTCCCAGACCTGTCGAGTTTTCTCCAGATAGTCAGAAATGGTCATTTTTTAATGTTTAATGTTTTGACTGTAAATGTCCATTACACGTAAATTATCACTTTTGGAACTAAAATAAGTGTGTTTGGAGTCATTTTCCTTCCCGAAATTGGTCAAAATAGAAGCTTCTGAGTGAGAGGACAAGTTTATGAAAATGGCAATTTTTGTCACTGTGAGGCTTTAAAAAGTGGTTATTCAACATGAGGCACAATCCAATTGAAATTTTGAATCAGTTTTTTCTACAGTCCAAAAAATCAATTTTCTGATGAAGAAACGATGACCCCAGACCTGTCGAACTTTCTGCAGATGATCAGAAATGGTCATTTTTTAATGTGTAAACTCATGACTGTAATTGACCAGTGCATGTGAATTATCACTTTTGGAACTAAAATAAGTGTGTTTGGAGTCATTTTCTTGCCTGAAATTGGTCGAAATAGAAGCTTCTGAGTAGGAAGAAAAGTCTGTAAAAATGTCACTTTTGGTCACTGTGAGGTTTCCAAAAGTGGTTATTCAACATAGGGCACAATCCCATTGACATTTTGAATAATTGTTTCTACGGTGCAAAAATCTATTTTTTTATGAAAAACTATGACCCCAGACCTGTCGAACTTTCTCCAGGTGCTCAGAAATGGTAATTTTTTAATATTTAATCTTTTGACTGTAAATCACGATTGCATGTGAATGATCACTTTAAGAACTAAAATAAGTGTGTTTAGAGTCATTTTCCTGCCCGAAATTGGTCAAAATAGAAGCTTCTGAGTAGGAGGAAAAGTCTGTAAAAATGGCAATTTTGGTCACTGTGAGGCTTTAAAAAGTGGTTATTCAACATGAGGCACAATCCAATTGAAATTTTGAATCATTTTTGCTACAGTCCAAAAAATCAATTTTCTGACGAAAATTGATGACCCCAGACCTGTCGAACTTTCTCCAGATGGTCAGAAATGGTCATTTTTTAAAGTTTAAACTCATGACTGTAATTGACCAGTGCATGTGAATTATCACTTTTGGAACTAAAATAAGTGTGTTTGGAGTCATTTTCCTGCCCGAAATTGGTCAAAATAGAAGCTTCTGAGTAGGAAGAAAAGTCTGTAAAAATGGCACTTTTGGTCACTGTGAGGCTTTAAAAAGAGGTTATTCAACATGAGGCACAATCCAATTGACATTTTGAATTATTTTTTCTGCAGTGGAAAACAACAGTTTTCTGATGAAAATCGATGAAATTGTCATTTTTTAATGTTTAATCTCTTGACTGTAATTGACCAGTGCATGTGAATTATCAATTTTGGAACTAAAATAAGTGTGTTTGGAGTCATTTTCTTGCCTGAAATTGGTCAAAATAGAAGCTTCTGAGTAGGAAGAAAAGTCTGTAAAAATGGCACTTTTGGTCACTGTGAGGCTTCCAAAAGTGGTTATTCAACATAGGGCACAATCCAATTGACATTTTGAATAATTTTTTCTACGGTGCAAAAATCTATTTTTTTATAAAAAACTATGACCCCAGACCTATCGAACTTTCTCCAGATGGTCAGAAATGGTCCTTTTTTAATATTTAATCTTTTGACTGTAAATCACGAGTGCATGTGAATGATCACTTTAAGAACTAAAATAAGTGTGTTTAGAGTCATTTTCCTGCCCGAAATTGGTCAAAATAGAAGCTTCTGAGTAGGAGGAAAAGTCTGTAAAAATGGCAATTTTGGTCACTTTCAGACTTTAAAAAGTGGTTATTCAACACGAGGCACAATCCAAAAGACATTTTGAATAATCTTTTTTACAGTCCACAAAATCAATTTTCTTATGAAAAACGATGACCCCAGACCTGTCGAATTTTCGCCGGATGGTCAGAAATGGTCATTTTTTAATGTTTAATGTTTTGTTTGTAAATGTCCATTACACGTGAATTATCACTTTTGGAACTAAAATAAGTGTTTGGAGTAATTTTCCTTCACGAAATTGTTCAAAATAGAAGCTTCTGAGTGAGAGGACAAGTTTATAAAAATGGCAATTTTTGTCACTGTGAGGCTTTAAAAAGTGGTTATTCAACATGAGGCACAATCCAATTGACATTTTGAATAATTTTTTCTACACTCCAAAAAAATCAATTTTCTGATGAAAAATGTTGACCCCAGACCTGTCGAATTTTCTCCGGATGGTCAGAAATGGTAATTTTTTAATGTTTAATGTTTTGACTGTAAATGTCCATTGCACGTGAATTATAACTTTTGGAACTAAAAAAAGTGTGTTTGGAGTCATTTTCCTGCCCGAAATTGGTCAAAATAGAAGCTTCTCAGTAGGAGGAAAAATCTGTAAAAATGGAAATTTTTGTGACTGTCAGGCTTTAAAAAGTGGTTATTCAACATGAGGCACAATCCAAAAGACATTTTGAATGATTTTTTCTACAGTCCAAAAAATCAATTGTCTGATGAAAAACGATGTTCTCAGACCTGTCGAGTTTTCTCCAGATAGTCAGAAATGGTCATTTTTTAATGTTTAATGTTTTGACTGTAAATGTCCATTAGACATGAATTATCACTTTTGGAACTAAAATAAGTGTGTTTGGAGTCATTTTCCTGCCCGAAATTGGTCAAAATAGAAGCTTCTGAGTAGGAGGAAAAGTCTGTAAAAATGGCAATTTTGGTCACTGTGAGGCTTTAAAAAGTGGTTATTCAACATGAGGCACAATCCAATTGAAATTTTGAATCATTTTTGCTACAGTCCAAAAAATCAATTTTCTGACGAAAATTGATGACCCCAGACCTGTCGAACTTTCTCCAGATGGTCAGAAATGGTCATTTTTTAATGTTTAATCTCTTGACTGTAATTGACCAGTGCATGTGAATTATCACTTTTGGAACTAAAATAAGTGTGTTTGGAGTCATTTTCCTGCCCGAAATTGGCCAAAATAGAAGCTTCTGAGTAGGAGGAAAAGTCTGTAAAAATGGCAATTTTGGTCACTGTGAGGCTTTAAAAAGTGGTTATTCAACATGAGGCACAATCCAATTGAAATTTTGAATCATTTTTGCTACAGTCCAAAAAATCAATTTTCTGACGAAAATCGATGACCCCAGACCTGTCGAACTTTCTCCAGATGGTCAGAAATGGTCATTTTTTAATGTTTAATCTTTTGACTGTAAATCACGATTGCATGTGAATGATCACTTTAAGAACTAAAATAAGTGTGTTTAGAGTCATTTTCCTGCCCGAAATTGGCCAAAATAGAAGCTTCTGAGTAGGAGGAAAAGTCTGTAAAAATGGCAATTTTGGTCACTGTGAGGCTTTAAAAAGAGGTTATTCAACATGAGGCACAATCCAATTGACATTTTGAATTATTTTTTCTGCAGTGGAAAACAACAGTTTTCTGATGAAAAACGATGAAATTGTCATTTTTTAATGTTTAATCTCTTGACTGTAATTGACCAGTGCATGTGAATTATCACTTTTGGAACTAAAATAAGTGTGTTTGGAGTCATTTTCTTGCCTGAAATTGGTCAAAATAGAAGCTTCTGAGTAGGAAGAAAAGTCTGTAAAAATGGCACTTTTGGTCACTGTGAGGCTTCCAAAAGTGGTTATTCAACATAGGGCACAATCCAATTGACATTTTGAATAATTTTTTCTACGGTGCAAAAATCTATTTTTTTTATAAAAAACTATGACCCCAGACCTATCGAACTTTCTCCAGATGGTCAGAAATGGTCCTTTTTTAATATTTAATCTTTTGACTGTAAATCACGAGTGCATGTGAATGATCACTTTAAGAACTAAAATAAGTGTGTTTAGAGTCATTTTCCTGCCCGAAATTGGTCAAAATAGAAGCTTCTGAGTAGGAGGAAAAGTCTGTAAAAATGGCAATTTTGGTCACTTTCAGGCTTTAAAAAGTGGTTATTCAACACGAGGCACAATCCAAAAGACATTTTGAATAATTTTTTCTACAGTCCACAAAATCAATTTTCTTATGAAAAACGATGACCCCAGACCTGTCGAATTTTCGCAGGATGGTCAGAAATGGTCATTTTTTAATGTTTAATGTTTTGACTGTAAATGTCCATTACACGTGAATTATCACTTTTGGAACTAAAATAAGTGTTGGGAGTAATTTTCCTTCACGAAATTGTTCAAAATAGAAGCTTCTGAGTGAGAGGACAAGTTTATAAAAATGTCAATTTTTGTCACTGTGAGGCTTTAAAAAGTGGTTATTCAACATGAGGCACAATCCAATTGACATTTTCAATAATTTTTTCTACACTCCCAAAAAATCAATTTTCTGATGAAAAATGATGACCCCAGACCTGTCGAATTTTCTCCGGATCGTCAGAAATGGTAATTTTTTAATGTTTAATGTTTTGACTGTAAATGTCCATTGCACGTGAATTATAACTTTTGGAACTAAAAAAAGTGTGTTTGGAGTCATTTTCCTGCCCGAAATTGGTCAAAATAGAAGCTTCTTAGTAGGAGGAAAAGTCTGTAAAAATGGAAATTTTTGTGACTGTCAGGCTTTAAAAAGTGGTTATTCAACATGAGGCACAATCCAAAAGACATTTTGAATGATTTTTTCTACAGTCCAAAAAATCAATTGTCTGATGAAAAACGATGTTCCCAGACCTGTCGAGTTTTCTCCAGATAGTCAGAAATGGTCATTTTTTAATGTTTAATGTTTTGACTGTAAATGTCCATTAGACATGAATTATCACTTTTGGAACTAAAATAAGTGTGTTTGGAGTCATTTTCCTTCCCGAAATTGGTCAAAATAGAAGCTTCTGAGTGAGAGGACAAGTTTATAAAAATGGCAATTTTTGTCACTGTGAGGCTTTAAAAAGTGGTTATTCAACATGAGGCACAATCCAATTGAAATTTTGAATCAGTTTTTTCTACAGTCCAAAAAATCAATTTTCTGATGAAGAAACGATGACCCCAGACCTGTCGAACTTTCTCCAGATGGTCAGAAATGGTCATTTTTTAATGTTTAATGTTTTGACTGTAAATGTCCATTACACGTGAACTATCACTTTTGGAACTAAAATAAGTATTTGGAGTAATTTTCCTTCACGAAATTGTTCAAAATACAAGCTTCTGAGTGAGAGGACAAGTTTATAAAAATGGCAATTTTTGTCACTGTGAGGCTTCAAAAAGTGGATATTCAACATGAGGCACAATTCAATTGACATTTTGAATAATTTTTCCTACACTCCAAAAAAATCAATTTTCTGATGAAAAATGATGACCTCAGACCTGTCGAATTTTCTCTGGATGGTCAGAAATGGTCCTTTTTTAATATTTAATCTTTTGACTGTAAATCACGAGTGCATGTGAATGATCACTTTAAGAACTAAAATAAGTGTGTTTAGAGTCATTTTCCTGCCCGAAATTGGTCAAAATAGAAGCTTCTGAGTAGGAGGAAAAGTCTGTAAAAATGGCAATTTTGGTCACTGTCAGGCTTTAAAAAGTGGTTATTCAACATGAGGCACTATCCAATTGAAATTTTAAATCATTTTTGCTACAGTCCAAAAAATCAATTTTCTGATGAAAATCGATGACCCCAGACCTGTCGAACTTTCTCCAGATGGTCAGAAATGGTCATTTTTTAATGTTTAATGTTTTGACTGTAAATGTCCATTACACGTGAACTATCACTTTTGGAACTAAAATAAGTATTTGGAGTAATTTTCCTTCACGAAATTGTTCAAAATACAAGCTTCTGAGTGAGAGGACAAGTTTATAAAAATGGCAATTTTTGTCACTGTGAGGCTTCAAAAAGTGGATATTCAACATGAGGCACAATTCAATTGACATTTTGAATAATTTTTCCTACACTCCAAAAAAATCAATTTTCTGATGAAAAATGATGACCTCAGACCTGTCGAATTTTCTCTGGATGGTCAGAAATGGTCATTTTTAATGTTTAATGTTTTGACTGTAAGTGTCCATTGCATGTGAATTATAACTTTTGGAACTAAAATAAGTGTGTTTGGAGTCATTTTCCTGCCCGAAATTGGTCAAAATAGAACCTTCTTAGTAGGAGGAAAAGTCTGTAAAAATGGAAATTTTTGTCACTGTCAGGCTTTAATAAGTGGTTATTCAACATGAGGCACAATCCAAAAGACATTTTGAATAATTTTTTCTACAGTCCAAAAAATCAATTGTCTGATGAAAAACGATGATCCCAGACCTGTCGAATTTTCTCCAGATGGTCAGAAATGGTAATTTTTTAATGTTTAATGTTTTGACTGTAAATGTCCATTGCACGTGAATTATAACTTTTGGAACTAAAAAAAGTGTGTTTGGAGTCATTTTCCTGCCCGAAATTGGTCAAAATAGAAGCTTCTTAGTAGGACAAAAAGTCTGTAAAAATGGAAATTTTTGTCACTGTCAGGCTTTAAAAAGTGGTTATTCAACATGAGGCACAATCCAAAAGACATTTTGAATGATTTTTTCTACAGTCCAAAAAAATCAATTTTCTGATGAAAAATGACGACCCCACACCTGTCGAATTTTCTCCGGATGGTCAGAAATGGTCATTTTTTAATGTTTAATGTTTTGACTGTAAATGACCATTACACGTGAATTATCACTTTTGGAACTAAAATAAGTGTGTTTGGAGTCATTTTCTTGCCTGAAATCGGTCAAAATAGAAGCTTCTGAGTAGGAAGAAAAGTCTGTAAAAATGGCACTTTTGGTCACTGTGAGGCTTTAAAAAGTGGTTATTCAACATGAGGCACAATCCAATTGAAATTTTGAATCATTTTTGCTACAGTCCAAAAAATCAATTTTCTGACGAAAATCGATGACCCCAGACCTGTCGAACTTTCTCCAGATGGTCAGAAATGGTCATTTTTTAATGTTTAAACTCATGACTGTAATTACCCAGTGCACGTGAATTATCACTTTTGGAACTAAAATAAGTGTGTTTGGAGTCATTTTCTTGCCTAAAATTGGTCGAAATAGAAGCTTCTGCGTAGGAAGAAAAGTCTGTAAAAATGGCACTTTTGGTCACTGTGAGGCTTCGAAAAGTGGTTATTCAACATAGGGCACAATCCAATTGACATTTTGAATATTTTTTCTACTGTGAAAAAACTATTTTTTTATGAAAAACTATGACCCCAGACCTGTCGAACTTTCTCCAGATGGTCAGAAATGGTAATTTTTTAATATTTAATCTTTTGACTGTAAATCACGATTGCATGTGAATGATCACTTTAAGAACTAAAATAAGTGTGTTTAGAGTCATTTTCCCTACCCGAAATTGGTCAAAATAGAAGCTTCTGAGTAGGAGGAAAAGTCTGTAAAAATGGCAATTTTGGTCACTGTGAGGCTTTAAAAAGTGGTTATTCAACATGAGGCACAATCCAATTGAAATTTTGAATCATTTTTGCTACAGTCCAAAAAATCAATTGTCTGATGAAAAACGATGATCCCAGACCTGTCGAATTTTCTCCAGATGGTCAGAAATGGTAATTTTTTAATGTTTAATGTTTTGACTGTAAATGTCCATTACACGTGAATTATCACTTTTGGAACTAAAATAAGTGTGTTTGGAGTCATTTTCTTGCCTGAAATCGGTCAAAATAGAAGCTTCTGAGTAGGAAGAAAAGTCTGTAAAAATGGCACTTTTGGTCACTGTGAGGCTTTAAAAAGTGGTTATTCAACATGAGGCACAATCCAATTGAAATTTTGAATCATTTTTGCTACAGTCCAAAAAATCAATTTTCTGACGAAAATCGATGACCCCAGACCTGTCGAACTTTCTCCAGATGGTCAGAAATGGTCATTTTTTAATGTTTAAACTCATGACTGTAATTGACCAGTGCATGTGAATTATCACTTTTGGAACTAAAATAAGTGTGTTTGGAGTCATTTTCCTGCCCGAAATTGGTCAAAATAGAAGCTTCTGAGTAGGAAGAAAAGTCTGTAAAAATGGCACTTTTGGTCACTGTGAGGCTTTAAAAAGAGGTTATTCAACATGAGGCACAATCCAATTGACATTTTGAATTATTTTTTCTGCAGTTGAAAACATCAGTTTTCTGATGAAAAACGATGAAATTGTCATTTTTTAATGTTTAATCTTTTGACTGTAAATGTCCATTGCACGTGAATTATCACTTTTGGAACTAAAATAAGAGAGTTTGGAGTCATTTTCCTGCCCGAAATTGGTCAAAATAAAAGCTTCTTAGTAGGAGGAAAAATCTGTAAAAATTGAAATTTTTGTCACTGTCACTGTGAGGCTTTAAAAAGTGGTTATTCAACATGAGGCATAATCCAATTGACATTTTGAATAATTTTTTCTACACTCCAAAAAAATCAATTTTCTGATGAAAAATGATGACCCCAGACCTGTCGAATTTTCTCCGGATGGTCAGAAATGGTCATTTTTTAATGTTTAATGTTTTTACTGTAAATGTCCATTGCACGTGAATTATAACTTTTGGAACTAAAAAAAAGTGTGTTTGGATTCTTTTTCCTGCCTGAAATTGGTCAAAATAGAAGCTTCTTAGTAGGAGGAAACGTCTGTAAAAATAGAAATTTTTGTCACTGTCAGGCTTTAAAAAGTGGTTATTCAACATGAGGCACAATCCAAATTGACATTTTGAATAATTTTTTCTACAGTCCAAAAAATCAATTGTCTGATGAAAAACGATGTTCCCAGACCTGTCGAGTTTTCTCCAGATAGTCAGAAATGGTCATTTTTTAATGTTTAATGTTTTGACTGTAAATGTCCATTACACGTAAATTATCACTTTTGGAACTAAAATAAGTGTGTTTGGAGTCATTTTCCTTCCCGAAATTGGTCAAAATAGAAGCTTCTGAGTGAGAGGACAAGTTTATGAAAATGGCAATTTTTGTCACTGTGAGGCTTTAAAAAGTGGTTATTCAACATGAGGCACAATCCAATTGAAATTTTGAATCAGTTTTTTCTACAGTCCAAAAAATCAATTTTCTGATGAAGAAACGATGACCCCAGACCTGTCGAACTTTCTGCAGATGATCAGAAATGGTCATTTTTTAATGTTTAAACTCATGACTGTAATTGACCAGTGCATGTGAATTATCACTTTTGGAACTAAAATAAGTGTGTTTGGAGTCATTTTCTTGCCTGAAATTGGTCGAAATAGAAGCTTCTGAGTAGGAAGAAAAGTCTGTAAAAATGTCACTTTTGGTCACTCTGAGGTTTCCAAAAGTGGTTATTCAACATAGGGCACAATCCAATTGACATTTTGAATAATTGTTTCTACGGTGCAAAAATCTATTTTTTTATGAAAAACTATGACCCCAGACCTGTCGAACTTTCTCCAGGTGGTCAGAAATGGTAATTTTTTAATATTTAATCTTTTGACTGTGAATCACGATTGCATGTGAATGATCACTTTAAGAACTAAAATAAGTGTGTTTAGAGTCATTTTCCTGCCCGAAATTGGTCAAAATAGAAGCTTCTGAGTAGGAGGAAAGTCTGTAAAAATGGCAATTTTGGTCACTGTGAGGCTTTAAAAAGTGGTTATTCAACATGAGGCACAATCCAATTGAAATTTTGAATCATTTTTGCTACAGTCCAAAAAATCAATTTTCTGACGAAAATTTATGACCCCAGACCTGTCGAACTTTCTCCAGATGGTCAGAAATGGTCATTTTTTAAAGTTTAAACTCATGACTGTAATTGACCAGTGCATGTGAATTATCACTTTTGGAACTAAAATAAGTGTGTTTGGAGTCATTTTCTTGCCTGAAATTGGTCGAAATAGAAGCTTCTGAGTAGGAAGAAAAGTCTGTAAAAATGGCACTTTTGGTCACTGTGAGGCTTCCAAAAGTGGTTATTCAACATAGGGCACAATCCAATTGACATTTTGAATAATTTTTTCTACGGTGCAAAAATCTATTTTTTTATGAAAAACTATGACCCCAGACCTGTCGAACTTTCTCCAGATGGTCAGAAATGGTCATTTTTTTAATATTTAATCTTTTGACTGTAAATCACGATTGCATGTGAATGATCACTTTAAGAACTAAAATAAGTGTGTTTAGAGTCATTTTCCTGCCTGAAATTGGTCAAAATAGAAGCTTCTTAGTAGGAGGAAACGTCTGTAAAAATAGAAATTTTTGTCACTGTCAGGCTTTAAAAAGTGGTTATTCAACATGAGGCACAATCCAAATTGACATTTTGAATAATTTTTTCTACAGTCCAAAAAATCAATTGTCTGATGAAAAACGATGTTCCCAGACCTGTCGAGTTTTCTCCAGATAGTCAGAAATGGTCATTTTTTAATGTTTAATGTTTTGACTGTAAATGTCCATTACACGTAAATTATCACTTTTGGAACTAAAATAAGTGTGTTTGGAGTCATTTTCCTTCCCGAAATTGGTCAAAATAGAAGCTTCTGAGTGAGAGGACAAGTTTATGAAAATGGCAATTTTTGTCACTGTGAGGCTTTAAAAAGTGGTTATTCAACATGAGGCACAATCCAATTGAAATTTTGAATCAGTTTTTTCTACAGTCCAAAAAATCAATTTTCTGATGAAGAAACGATGACCCCAGACCTGTCGAACTTTCTGCAGATGATCAGAAATGGTCATTTTTTAATGTTTAAACTCATGACTGTAATTGACCAGTGCATGTGAATTATCACTTTTGGAACTAAAATAAGTGTGTTTGGAGTCATTTTCTTGCCTGAAATTGGTCGAAATAGAAGCTTCTGAGTAGGAAGAAAAGTCTGTAAAAATGTCACTTTTGGTCACTGTGAGGTTTCCAAAAGTGGTTATTCAACATAGGGCACAATCCCATTGACATTTTGAATAATTGTTTCTACGGTGCAAAAATCTATTTTTTTATGAAAAACTATGACCCCAGACCTGTCGAACTTTCTCCAGGTGCTCAGAAATGGTAATTTTTTAATATTTAATCTTTTGACTGTAAATCACGATTGCATGTGAATGATCACTTTAAGAACTAAAATAAGTGTGTTTAGAGTCATTTTCCTGCCCGAAATTGGTCAAAATAGAAGCTTCTGAGTAGGAGGAAAAGTCTGTAAAAATGGCAATTTTGGTCACTGTGAGGCTTTAAAAAGTGGTTATTCAACATGAGGCACAATCCAATTGAAATTTTGAATCATTTTTGCTACAGTCCAAAAAATCAATTTTCTGACGAAAATTGATGACCCCAGACCTGTCGAACTTTCTCCAGATGGTCAGAAATGGTCATTTTTTAAAGTTTAAACTCATGACTGTAATTGACCAGTGCATGTGAATTATCACTTTTGGAACTAAAATAAGTGTGTTTGGAGTCATTTTCCTGCCCGAAATTGGTCAAAATAGAAGCTTCTGAGTAGGAAGAAAAGTCTGTAAAAATGGCACTTTTGGTCACTGTGAGGCTTTAAAAAGAGGTTATCAACATGAGGCACAATCCAATTGACATTTTGAATTATTTTTTCTGCAGTGGAAAACAACAGTTTTCTGATGAAAATCGATGAAATTGTCATTTTTTAATGTTTAATCTCTTGACTGTAATTGACCAGTGCATGTGAATTATCAATTTTGGAACTAAAATAAGTGTGTTTGGAGTCATTTTCTTGCCTGAAATTGGTCAAAATAGAAGCTTCTGAGTAGGAAGAAAAGTCTGTAAAAATGGCACTTTTGGTCACTGTGAGGCTTCCAAAAGTGGTTATTCAACATAGGGCACAATCCAATTGACATTTTGAATAATTTTTTCTACGGTGCAAAAATCTATTTTTTTATAAAAAACTATGACCCCAGACCTATCGAACTTTCTCCAGATGGTCAGAAATGGTCCTTTTTTAATATTTAATCTTTTGACTGTAAATCACGAGTGCATGTGAATGATCACTTTAAGAACTAAAATAAGTGTGTTTAGAGTCATTTTCCTGCCCGAAATTGGTCAAAATAGAAGCTTCTGAGTAGGAGGAAAAGTCTGTAAAAATGGCAATTTTGGTCACTTTCAGACTTTAAAAAGTGGTTATTCAACACGAGGCACAATCCAAAAGACATTTTGAATAATCTTTTTTACAGTCCACAAAATCAATTTTCTTATGAAAAACGATGACCCCAGACCTGTCGAATTTTCGCCGGATGGTCAGAAATGGTCATTTTTTAATGTTTAATGTTTTGTTTGTAAATGTCCATTACACGTGAATTATCACTTTTGGAACTAAAATAAGTGTTTGGAGTAATTTTCCTTCACGAAATTGTTCAAAATAGAAGCTTCTGAGTGAGAGGACAAGTTTATAAAAATGGCAATTTTTGTCACTGTGAGGCTTTAAAAAGTGGTTATTCAACATGAGGCACAATCCAATTGACATTTTGAATAATTTTTTCTACACTCCAAAAAAATCAATTTTCTGATGAAAAATGTTGACCCCAGACCTGTCGAATTTTCTCCGGATGGTCAGAAATGGTAATTTTTTAATGTTTAATGTTTTGACTGTAAATGTCCATTGCACGTGAATTATAACTTTTGGAACTAAAAAAAGTGTGTTTGGAGTCATTTTCCTGCCCGAAATTGGTCAAAATAGAAGCTTCTCAGTAGGAGGAAAAATCTGTAAAAATGGAAATTTTTGTGACTGTCAGGCTTTAAAAAGTGGTTATTCAACATGAGGCACAATCCAAAAGACATTTTGAATGATTTTTTCTACAGTCCAAAAAATCAATTGTCTGATGAAAAACGATGTTCTCAGACCTGTCGAGTTTTCTCCAGATAGTCAGAAATGGTCATTTTTTAATGTTTAATGTTTTGACTGTAAATGTCCATTAGACATGAATTATCACTTTTGGAACTAAAATAAGTGTGTTTGGAGTCATTTTCCTGCCCGAAATTGGTCAAAATAGAAGCTTCTGAGTAGGAGGAAAAGTCTGTAAAAATGGCAATTTTGGTCACTGTGAGGCTTTAAAAAGTGGTTATTCAACATGAGGCACAATCCAATTGAAATTTTGAATCATTTTTGCTACAGTCCAAAAAATCAATTTTCTGACGAAAATTGATGACCCCAGACCTGTCGAACTTTCTCCAGATGGTCAGAAATGGTCATTTTTTAAAGTTTAAACTCATGACTGTAATTGACCAGTGCATGTGAATTATCACTTTTGGAACTAAAATAAGTGTGTTTGGAGTCATTTTCTTGCCTGAAATTGGTCGAAATAGAAGCTTCTGAGTAGGAAGAAAAGTCTGTAAAAATGGCACTTTTGGTCACTGTGAGGCTTCCAAAAGTGGTTATTCAACATAGGGCACAATCCAATTGACATTTTGAATAATTTTTTCTACGGTGCAAAAATCTATTATTTTATGAAAAACTATGACCCCAGACCTGTCGAACTTTCTCCAGATGGTCAGAAATGGTCATTTTTTTAATATTTAATCTTTTGACTGTAAATCACGATTGCATGTGAATGATCACTTTAAGAACTAAAATAAGTGTGTTTAGAGTCATTTTCCTGCCCGAAATTGGCCAAAATAGAAGCTTCTGAGTAGGAGGAAAAGTCTGTAAAAATGGCAATTTTGGTCACTGTGAGGCTTTAAAAAGTGGTTATTCAACATGAGGCACAATCCAATTGAAATTTTGAATCATTTTTGCTACAGTCCAAAAAATCAATTTTCTGACGAAAATCGATGACCCCAGACCTGTCGAACTTTCTCCAGATGGTCAGAAATGGTCATTTTTTAATGTTTAAACTCATGACTGTAATTGACCAGTGCATGTGAATTATCACTTTTGGAACTAAAATAAGTGTGTTTGGAGTCATTTTCCTGCCCGAAATTGGTCAAAATAGAAGCTTCTGAGTAGGAAGAAAAGTCTGTAAAAATGGCACTTTTGGTCACTGTGAGGCTTTAAAAAGAGGTTATTCAACATGAGGCACAATCCAATTGACATTTTGAATTATTTTTTCTGCAGTGGAAAACAACAGTTTTCTGATGAAAAACGATGAAATTGTCATTTTTTAATGTTTAATCTCTTGACTGTAATTGACCAGTGCATGTGAATTATCACTTTTGGAACTAAAATAAGTGTGTTTGGAGTCATTTTCTTGCCTGAAATTGGTCAAAATAGAAGCTTCTGTGTAGGAAGAAAAGTCTGTAAAAATGGCACTTTTGGTCACTGTGAGGCTTCCAAAAGTGGTTATTCAACATAGGGCACAATCCAATTGACATTTTGAATAATTTTTTCTACGGTGCAAAAATCTATTTTTTTATAAAAAACTATGACCCCAGACCTATCGAACTTTCTCCAGATGGTCAGAAATGGTCCTTTTTTAATATTTAATCTTTTGACTGTAAATCACGAGTGCATGTGAATGATCACTTTAAGAACTAAAATAAGTGTGTTTAGAGTCATTTTCCTGCCCGAAATTGGTCAAAATAGAAGCTTCTGAGTAGGAGGAAAAGTCTGTAAAAATGGCAATTTTGGTCACTTTCAGGCTTTAAAAAGTGGTTATTCAACACGAGGCACAATCCAAAAGACATTTTGAATAATTTTTTCTACAGTCCACAAAATCAATTTTCTTATGAAAAACGATGACCCCAGACCTGTCGAATTTTCGCAGGATGGTCAGAAATGGTCATTTTTTAATGTTTAATGTTTTGACTGTAAATGTCCATTACACGTGAATTATCACTTTTGGAACTAAAATAAGTGTTGGGAGTAATTTTCCTTCACGAAATTGTTCAAAATAGAAGCTTCTGAGTGAGAGGACAAGTTTATAAAAATGTCAATTTTTGTCACTGTGAGGCTTTAAAAAGTGGTTATTCAACATGAGGCACAATCCAATTGACATTTTCAATAATTTTTTCTACACTCCCAAAAAATCAATTTTCTGATGAAAAATGATGACCCCAGACCTGTCGAATTTTCTCCGGATCGTCAGAAATGGTAATTTTTTAATGTTTAATGTTTTGACTGTAAATGTCCATTGCACGTGAATTATAACTTTTGGAACTAAAAAAAGTGTGTTTGGAGTCATTTTCCTGCCCGAAATTGGTCAAAATAGAAGCTTCTTAGTAGGAGGAAATGTCTGTAAAAATGGAAATTTTTGTGACTGTCAGGCTTTAAAAAGTGGTTATTCAACATGAGGCACAATCCAAAAGACATTTTGAATGATTTTTTCTACAGTCCAAAAAATCAATTGTCTGATGAAAAACGATGTTCCCAGACCTGTCGAGTTTTCTCCAGATAGTCAGAAATGGTCATTTTTTAATGTTTAATGTTTTGACTGTAAATGTCCATTAGACATGAATTATCACTTTTGGAACTAAAATAAGTGTGTTTGGAGTCATTTTCCTTCCCGAAATTGGTCAAAATAGAAGCTTCTGAGTGAGAGGACAAGTTTATAAAAATGGCAATTTTTGTCACTGTGAGGCTTTAAAAAGTGGTTATTCAACATGAGGCACAATCCAATTGAAATTTTGAATCAGTTTTTTCTACAGTCCAAAAAATCAATTTTCTGATGAAGAAACGATGACCCCAGACCTGTCGAACTTTCTCCAGATGGTCAGAAATGGTCATTTTTTAATGTTTAATGTTTTGACTGTAAATGTCCATTACACGTGAACTATCACTTTTGGAACTAAAATAAGTATTTGGAGTAATTTTCCTTCACGAAATTGTTCAAAATACAAGCTTCTGAGTGAGAGGACAAGTTTATAAAAATGGCAATTTTTGTCACTGTGAGGCTTCAAAAAGTGGATATTCAACATGAGGCACAATTCAATTGACATTTTGAATAATTTTTCCTACACTCCAAAAAAATCAATTTTCTGATGAAAAATGATGACCTCAGACCTGTCGAATTTTCTCTGGATGGTCAGAAATGGTCCTTTTTTAATATTTAATCTTTTGACTGTAAATCACGAGTGCATGTGAATGATCACTTTAAGAACTAAAATAAGTGTGTTTAGAGTCATTTTCCTGCCCGAAATTGGTCAAAATAGAAGCTTCTGAGTAGGAGGAAAAGTCTGTAAAAATGGCAATTTTGGTCACTGTCAGGCTTTAAAAAGTGGTTATTCAACATGAGGCACTATCCAATTGAAATTTTAAATCATTTTTGCTACAGTCCAAAAAATCAATTTTCTGATGAAAATCGATGACCCCAGACCTGTCGAACTTTCTCCAGATGGTCAGAAATGGTCATTTTTTAATGTTTAATGTTTTGACTGTAAATGTCCATTACACGTGAACTATCACTTTTGGAACTAAAATAAGTATTTGGAGTAATTTTCCTTCACGAAATTGTTCAAAATACAAGCTTCTGAGTGAGAGGACAAGTTTATAAAAATGGCAATTTTTGTCACTGTGAGGCTTCAAAAAGTGGATATTCAACATGAGGCACAATTCAATTGACATTTTGAATAATTTTTCCTACACTCCAAAAAAATCAATTTTCTGATGAAAAATGATGACCTCAGACCTGTCGAATTTTCTCTGGATGGTCAGAAATGGTCATTTTTAATGTTTAATGTTTTGACTGTAAGTGTCCATTGCATGTGAATTATAACTTTTGGAACTAAAATAAGTGTGTTTGGAGTCATTTTCCTGCCCGAAATTGGTCAAAATAGAACCTTCTTAGTAGGAGGAAAAGTCTGTAAAAATGGAAATTTTTGTCACTGTCAGGCTTTAATAAGTGATTATTCAACATGAGGCACAATCCAAAAGACATTTTGAATAATTTTTTCTACAGTCCAAAAAATCAATTGTCTGATGAAAAACGATGATCCCAGACCTGTCGAATTTTCTCCAGATGGTCAGAAATGGTAATTTTTTAATGTTTAATGTTTTGACTGTAAATGTCCATTGCACGTGAATTATAACTTTTGGAACTAAAAAAAGTGTGTTTGGAGTCATTTTCCTGCCCGAAATTGGTCAAAATAGAAGCTTCTTAGTAGGACAAAAAGTCTGTAAAAATGGAAATTTTTGTCACTGTCAGGCTTTAAAAAGTGGTTATTCAACATGAGGCACAATCCAAAAGACATTTTGAATGATTTTTTCTACAGTCCAAAAAAATCAATTTTCTGATGAAAAATGACGACCCCACACCTGTCGAATTTTCTCCGGATGGTCAGAAATGGTCATTTTTTAATGTTTAATGTTTTGACTGTAAATGTCCATTACACGTGAATTATCACTTTTGGAACTAAAATAAGTGTGTTTGGAGTCATTTTCTTGCCTGAAATCGGTCAAAATAGAAGCTTCTGAGTAGGAAGAAAAGTCTGTAAAAATGGCACTTTTGGTCACTGTGAGGCTTTAAAAAGTGGTTATTCAACATGAGGCACAATCCAATTGAAATTTTGAATCATTTTTGCTACAGTCCAAAAAATCAATTTTCTGACGAAAATCGATGACCCCAGACCTGTCGAACTTTCTCCAGATGGTCAGAAATGGTCATTTTTTAATGTTTAAACTCATGACTGTAATTACCCAGTGCACGTGAATTATCACTTTTGGAACTAAAATAAGTGTGTTTGGAGTCATTTTCTTGCCTAAAATTGGTCGAAATAGAAGCTTCTGCGTAGGAAGAAAAGTCTGTAAAAATGGCACTTTTGGTCACTGTGAGGCTTCGAAAAGTGGTTATTCAACATAGGGCACAATCCAATTGACATTTTGAATATTTTTTCTACTGTGAAAAAACTATTTTTTTATGAAAAACTATGACCCCAGACCTGTCGAACTTTCTCCAGATGGTCAGAAATGGTAATTTTTTAATATTTAATCTTTTGACTGTAAATCACGATTGCATGTGAATGATCACTTTAAGAACTAAAATAAGTGTGTTTAGAGTCATTTTCCCTACCCGAAATTGGTCAAAATAGAAGCTTCTGAGTAGGAGGAAAAGTCTGTAAAAATGGCAATTTTGGTCACTGTGAGGCTTTAAAAAGTGGTTATTCAACATGAGGCACAATCCAATTGAAATTTTGAATCATTTTTGCTACAGTCCAAAAAATCAATTTTCTGACGAAAATCGATGACCCCAGACCTGTCAAACTTTCTCCAGATGGTCAGAAATGGTCATTTTTTAATGTTTAAACTCATGACTGTAATTGACCAGTGCATGTGAATTATCACTTTTGGAACTAAAATAAGTGTGTTTGGAGTCATTTTCCTGCCCGAAATTGGTCAAAATAGAAGCTTCTGAGTAGGAAGAAAAGTCTGTAAAAATGGCACTTTTGGTCACTGTGAGGCTTTAAAAAGAGGTTATTCAACATGAGGCACAATCCAATTGACATTTTGAATTATTTTTTCTGCAGTGGAAAACAACAGTTTTCTGATGAAAAACGATGAAATTGTCATTTTTTAATGTTTAATCTCTTGACTGTAATTGACCAGTGCATGTGAATTATCACTTTTGGAACTAAAATAAGTGTGTTTGGAGTCATTTTCTTGCCTGAAATTGGTCAAAATAGAAGCTTCTGTGTAGGAAGAAAAGTCTGTAAAAATGGCACTTTTGGTCACTGTGAGGCTTCCAAAAGTGGTTATTCAACATAGGGCACAATCCAATTGACATTTTGAATAATTTTTTCTACGGTGCAAAAATCTATTTTTTTATAAAAAACTATGACCCCAGACCTATCGAACTTTCTCCAGATGGTCAGAAATGGTCCTTTTTTAATATTTAATCTTTTGACTGTAAATCACGAGTGCATGTGAATGATCACTTTAAGAACTAAAATAAGTGTGTTTAGAGTCATTTTCCTGCCCGAAATTGGTCAAAATAGAAGCTTCTGAGTAGGAGGAAAAGTCTGTAAAAATGGCAATTTTGGTCACTTTCAGGCTTTAAAAAGTGGTTATTCAACACGAGGCACAATCCAAAAGACATTTTGAATAATTTTTTTTACAGTCCACAAAATCAATTTTCTTATGAAAAACGATGACCCCAGACCTGTTGAATTTTCGCCGGATGGTCAGAAATGGTCATTTTTTAATGTTTAATGTTTTGACTGTTAATGTCCATTACACGTGAATTATCACTTTTGGAACTAAAATAAGTGTTTGGAGTAATTTTCCTTCACGAAATTGTTCAAAATAGAAGCTTCTGAGTGAGAGGACAAGTTTATAAAAATGGCAATTTTTGTCACTGTGAGGCTTTAAAAAGTGGTTATTCAACATGAGGCACAATCCAATTGACATTTTGAATAATTTTTTCTACACTCCAAAAAAATCAATTTTCTGATGAAAAATGTTGACCCCAGACCTGTCGAATTTTCTCCGGATGGTCAGAAATGGTAATTTTTTAATGTTTAATGTTTTGACTGTAAATGTCCATTGCACGTGAATTATAACTTTTGGAACTAAAAAAAGTGTGTTTGGAGTCATTTTCCTGCCCGAAATTGGTCAAAATAGAAGCTTCTTAGTAGGAGGAAAAGTCTGTAAAAATGGAAATTTTTGTGACTGTCAGGCTTTAAAAAGTGGTTATTCAACATGAGGCACAATCCAAAAGACATTTTGAATGATTTTTTCTACAGTCCAAAAAATCAATTGTCTGATGAAAAACGATGTTCCCAGACCTGTCGAGTTTTCTCCAGATAGTCAGAAATGGTCATTTTTTAATGTTTAATGTTTTGACTGTAAATGTCCATTAGACATGAATTATCACTTTTGGAACTAAAATAAGTGTGTTTGGAGTCATTTTCCTTCCGGAAATTGGTCAAAATAGAAGCTTCTGAGTGAGAGGACAAGTTTATAAAAATGGCAATTTTTGTCACTGTGAGGCTTTAAAAAGTGGTTATTCAACATGAGGCACAATCCAATCGAAATTTTGAATCAGTTTTTTCTACAGTCCAAAAAATCAATTTTCTGATGAAGAAACGATGACCCCAGACCTGTCGAACTTTCTCCAGATGATCAGAAATGGTCATTTTTTAATGTTTAATCTCTTGACTGTAATTGACCAGTGCATGTGAATTATCACTTTTGGAACTAAAATAAGTGTGTTTGGAGTCATTTTCTTGCCTGAAATTGGTCAAAATAGAAGCTTCTGAGTAGGAAGAAAAGTCTGCAAAAATGGCACTTTTGGTCACTATGAGGCTTCCAAAAGTGGTTATTCAACATAGGGCACAATCCAATTGACATTTTGAATAATTTTTTCTACGGTGCAAAAATCTATTTTTTTATGAAAATCTATGACCCCAGACCTGTCGAACTTTCTCCAGATGGTCAGAAATGGTCATTTTTTAATATTTAATCTTTTGACTGTAAATCACGATTGCATGTGAATGATCACTTTAAGAACTAAAATAAGTGTGTTTAGAGTCATTTTCCTGCCCAAAATTGGTCAAAATAGAAGCTTCTGAGTAGGAGGAAAAGTCTGTAAAAATGGCAATTTTGGTCACTGTCAGGCTTTAAAAAGTGGTTATTCAACATGAGGCACAATCCAATTGAAATTTTAAATCATTTTTGCTACAGTCCAAAAAATCAATTTTCTGATGAAAATCGATGACCCCAGACCTGTCGAACTTTCTCCAGATGGTCAGAAATGGTCATTTTTTAATGTTTAATGTTTTGACTGTAAATGTCCATTACACGTGAACTATCACTTTTGGAACTAAAATAAGTATTTGGAGTAATTTTCCTTCACGAAATTGTTCAAAATACAAGCTTCTGAGTGAGAGGACAAGTTTATAAAAATGGCAATTTTTGTCACTGTGAGGCTTTAAAAAGTGGTTATTCAACATGAGGCACAATTCAATTGACATTTTGAATAATTTTTTCTACACTCCAAAAAAATCAATTTTCTGATGAAAAATGATGACCTCAGACCTGTCGAATTTTCTCTGGATGGTCAGAAATGGTCATTTTTAATGTTTAATGTTTTGACTGTAAATGTCCATTGCATGTGAATTATAACTTTTGGAACTAAAATAAGTGTGTTTGGAGTCATTTTCCTGCCCGAAATTGGTCAAAATAGAACCTTCTTAGTAGGAGGAAAAGTCTGTAAAAATGGAAATTTTTGTCACTGTCAGGCTGTAATAAGTGGTTATTCAACATGAGGCACAATCCAAAAGACATTTTGAATAATTTTTTCTACAGTCCAAAAAATCAATTGTCTGATGAAAAACGATGATCCCAGACCTGTCGAATTTTCTGCAGATGGTCAGAAATGGTAATTTTTTAATGTTTAATGTTTTGACTGTAAATGTCCATTGCACGTGAATTATAACTTTTGGAACTAAAAAAAGTGTGTTTGGAGTCATTTTCCTGCCCGAAATTGGTCAAAATAGAAGCTTCTTAGTAGGAGGAAAAGTCTGTAAAAATGGAAATTGTTGTCACTGTCAGGCTTTAAAAAGTGGTTATTCAACATGAGGCACAATCCAAAAGACATTTTGAATGATTTTTTCTACAGTCCAAAAAAATCAATTTTCTGATGAAAAATGATGACCCCAGACCTGTCGAGTTTTCTCCAGATAGTCAGAAATGGTCATTTTTTAATGTTTAATGTTTTGACTGTAAATGTCCATTACACGTAAATTATCACTTTTGGAACTAAAATAAGTGTGTTTGGAGTCATTTTCCTTCCCGAAATTGGTCAAAATAGAAGCTTCTGAGTGAGAGGACAAGTTTATGAAAATGGCAATTTTTGTCACTGTGAGGCTTTAAAAAGTGGTTATTCAACATGAGGCACAATCCAATTGAAATTTTGAATCAGTTTTTTCTACAGTCCAAAAAATCAATTTTCTGATGAAGAAACGATGACCCCAGACCTGTCGAACTTTCTGCAGATGATCAGAAATGGTCATTTTTTAATGTTTAAACTCATGACTGTAATTGACCAGTGCATGTGAATTATCACTTTTGGAACTAAAATAAGTGTGTTTGGAGTCATTTTCTTGCCTGAAATTGGTCGAAATAGAAGCTTCTGAGTAGGAAGAAAAGTCTGTAAAAATGTCACTTTTGGTCACTGTGAGGTTTCCAAAAGTGGTTATTCAACATAGGGCACAATCCATTTGACATTTTGAATAATTTTTTCTACGGTGCAAAAATCTATTTTTTTATGAAAATCTATGACCCCAGACCTGTCGAACTTTCTCCAGATGGTCAGAAATGGTCATTTTTTAATATTTAATCTTTTGACTGTAAATCACGATTGCATGTGAATGATCACTTTATGTTATGTTATGTTATGTTATTTGGATTTATTAAGCGCACAGCTACTCGGAAGTGTCCCGGCGCTAACAACAGAAGAAAGGCTGCCAAGCTACCGAAATCCATTTAAAACAGCAAAGTCTTCAGGGATTTTCGGAACAAGTGTGGATCGCAGATAGCCCTTAATGGTAAAGGAAGGGAATTCCAAGCAATGCAGGCTCTACGGGCGAACGAATTGCCCCCCATACGAACACGCTTAAATTTAGTGGTCTCCATGAGCAGCAATGAGGATGATCTCAGCTGTCTCCTAGGAATGTAAAAGGAGAATCTGGCCTGCAGATATTTAGGGCCTCGACCATAAAGGGCCTGTTGAACAATGGACAGCATTTTGAATTTAAGCCGAGATTCAACAGGGAGCCAATGGAGTGTCCGAAGTTGAGCCCGCGCACTTTGCCACGGGGACAAACCACCCAGGAGTCTGGCTGCCGAGTTTTGGACTACCTGTAGTTTCATTAGAAGGTAGCCAGGGCAACCTACCAAGAGGGCGTTTGCGTAGTCGAGGCGGGAGAGAAGCAGAGCACGCACCACCGTCTCTCTATCCCTAGCTGGAAGCAGTGGTAGAAACTTCTTAAGGCTCCTCAAGAGCCCAAAGCAGGTGCCAGCCAGTTTTTTTATATGCGAGGCAAAGTTCAGATTTTCGTCGAACCAAGCGCCGAGATTTTTTACGGCTCCCTTGTTTACAGGGGGACAAGGGAAGCCTGAAGGCCAGAGTCTTGATCTAAACTCTGAGGAAAAAGAGCCAAACAGCAGAACTTCTGACTTTGCCTCGTTACATTTCAGCTGAGCCTTGGCGAGCCACTGAAAGACAGAGGACAAACACTGATGAGGTCTAGTCATCGAGTCGTCCCCCTTATTCCAAGTGAACAGCAGTTGGGTATCATCCGCGTAGGCCATCACTTTAGCCCCCAGCGACTCCGCCAGATAAATCAGCGGAGTCATATAGATGTTAAAAAGCAGAGGGCTAAGTGACGACCCTTGCGGTACTCCTGTGGTAACACTCAAAGGGACCGCGGCACACGGAGGAAGCCAGACCTGCTGCATCCTGCCATCCAGAAAAGAACTGATCCAGAGCAGAGCTTTACCAGATACTCCGATATCGGAGAGGCGGTCAAGGAGCATGGCATGAGGCACCGTATCGAACACCGCCGAGAGATCAAGCAGTATTAAGGCTGCTTTCCCGCCGGCGTCCAAACATTCCCGGATGGACTCCGAGACCTCCAACAGAGTGGATTCGGTACTGTAGGCGGCCCGGAAGCCAGACTGCGCCGGATGGAGAACCCCAGCCACCTCGACGAAATTCGTCAATTGGTACGTGACCGCCTTCTCACAAACTTTTGCCAGACTAGGCAAAAGCGAGATGGGGCGATAGTTTTCTGGAAGCAGTGGATCAAGGGATGGTTTTTTTAGAAGTGGCAAAATTAAGGCATGTTTCCATGCTGAGGGCACGAGAGCTTCCCTTAGTGATTGATTGGCCAGGAAGTTGACCTCAGTGTTGACGGTATCTGCCACGTCCGAGAGTAATCTGGCAGCGCACGGATCAGTCGGTGAGCCCGACTTGAGGGCTTTTAGGATTTTAAGGGAGCTGGGCAGATCTATCGGACAAAACTCTGAGAGACTGCTGGTCGGTAATGCTCTAGGCAGGGTGGAGACCTGTTCAGAACTAGCCAACTTCATTAAAGGCCGAAAAGTCTCCTGGATGCTAATGATTTTGTCCCTGAAGAAAGATGCCAAAGTGTTGCACCAGGAATCCGAGACCGGGGCGACGGCGACCTGAACGCTAGGGGCAAGGAAACTCTGCACTATAGCAAAGATCTCTTTGGCGTTGTTATTAGCCCGTTCGATACGGGCAGCATAGTGCAGGCCCTTGGACTCCCTAATGGCTTTGTAGTAGAGTTTTTGTTTGGCTCGGAGAAGCACTTTATCACAATGTTGGTATCCGCCGGAGCGCCACGCCCTCTCTGCCACTTTGCAAGTGTGCTTAAGACTCCTCAACAAGGGAGTAAACCATGGCTTGGAGGGGGCTTCTCTTCGCAGCTTAGCCTGCCCAGCTGTCGAAACCGACGTCACCGCACCTGAGATCCACTCCTCGAATAGAGTGACATTAGCTTCCAGGTCGGAGCCAAAGGTGGGCCGAGAAGCATCAAGTGCGAGGCTAAGTTGTGTAGAAACTACCTTCTTAGAGAGGGGCGGGCGTTTGCTGTTGGACGGTTTCCAAGAGTCAAGTAGCGACCAGGAAAAGAAGATAGGGAAATGATCCGACCAAGCCACAGGAAGTGGCTTCATGACTACGATGGGGAAGTTGGTGCCTATCATGTCAAGCGTGTGGCCGCCCTGATGCGTAGGAGACTGGACCCATTGGGAAAGGTTTGCAAGATGTAACGCATCTAGGAAGGCGGCCGAATCTGCCTCTTCGCTACAGTCAAGGTGGATGTTGACATCCCCCAGGAGAACAAACTTTGAGAACCTCAGAGCGCGCTCAGCCAGAGCTTCGCCGTGGGATGCCAAAAAAGTTGCCGCAGAGCCAGGGGGACGATAAATCAAAATCAAATCAAAGAGCCACCAAGAGTGAATGCTTTAAAAACTAAAATAAGTGTGTTTAGAGTCATTTTCCTGCCCGAAATTGGTCAAAATAGAAGCTTCGGAGTAGGAGGAAAAGTCTGTAAAAATGGCAATTTTGGTCACTGTCAGGCTTTAAAAAGTGGTTATTCAACATGAGGCACAATCCAATTGAAATTTTAAATCATTTTTGCTACAGTCCAAAAAATCAATTTTCTGATGAAAATCGATGACCCCAGACCTGTCGAACTTTCTCCAGATGGTCAGAAATGGTCATTTTTTAATGTTTAATGTTTTGACTGTAAATGTCCATTACACGTGAACTATCACTTTTGGAACTAAAATAAGTATTTGGAGTAATTTTCCTTCACGAAATTGTTCAAAATACAAGCTTCTGAGTGAGAGGACAAGTTTATAGAAATGGCAATTTTTGTCACTGTGAGGCTTCAAAAAGTGGATATTCAACATGAGGCACAATTCAATTGACATTTTGAATAATTTTTTCTACACTCCAAAAAAATCAATTTTCTGATGAAAAATGATGACCTCAGACCTGTCGAATTTTCTCTGGATGGTCAGAAATGGTCATTTTTAATGTTTAATGTTTTGACTGTAAATGTCCATTGCATGTGAATTATAACTTTTGGAACTAAAATAAGTGTGTTTGGAGTCATTTTCCTGCCCGAAATTGGTCAAAATAGAACCTTCTTAGTAGGAGGAAAAGTCTGTAAAAATGGAAATTTTTGTCACTGTCAGGCTTTAATAAGTGGTTATTCAACATGAGGCACAATCCGAAAGACATTTTGAATAATTTTTTCTACAGTCCAAAAAATCAATTGTCTGATGAAAAACGATGATCCCAGACCTGTCGAATTTTCTCCAGATGGTCAGAAATGGTAATTTTTTAATGTTTAATGTTTTGACTGTAAATGTCCATTACACGTGAATTATCACTTTTGGAACTAAAATAAGTGTGTTTGGAGTCATTTTCTTGCCTGAAATCGGTCAAAATAGAAGCTTCTGAGTAGGAAGAAAAGTCTGTAAAAATGGCACTTTTGGTCACTGTGAGGCTTTAAAAAGTGGTTATTCAACATGAGGCACAATCCAATTGAAATTTTGAATCATTTTTGCTACAGTCCAAAAAATCAATTTTCTGACGAAAATCGATGACCCCAGACCTGTCGAACTTTCTCCAGATGGTCAGAAATGGTCATTTTTTAATGTTTAAACTCATGACTGTAATTGACCAGTGCATGTGAATTATCACTTTTGGAACTAAAATAAGTGTGTTTGGAGTCATTTTCCTGCCCGAAATTGGTCAAAATAGAAGCTTCTGAGTAGGAAGAAAAGTCTGTAAAAATGGCACTTTTGGTCACTGTGAGGCTTTAAAAAGAGGTTATTCAACATGAGGCACAATCCAATTGACATTTTGAATTATTTTTTCTGCAGTTGAAAACATCAGTTTTCTGATGAAAAACGATGAAATTGTCATTTTTTAATGTTTAATCTTTTGACTGTAAATGTCCATTGCACGTGAATTATCACTTTTGGAACTAAAATAAGAGAGTTTGGAGTCATTTTCCTGCCCGAAATTGGTCAAAATAAAAGCTTCTTAGTAGGAGGAAAAATCTGTAAAAATTGAAATTTTTGTCACTGTCACTGTGAGGCTTTAAAAAGTGGTTATTCAACATGAGGCATAATCCAATTGACATTTTGAATAATTTTTTCTACACTCCAAAAAAATCAATTTTCTGATGAAAAATGATGACCCCAGACCTGTCGAATTTTCTCCGGATGGTCAGAAATGGTCATTTTTTAATGTTTAATGTTTTTACTGTAAATGTCCATTGCACGTGAATTATAACTTTTGGAACTAAAAAAAAGTGTGTTTGGATTCTTTTTCCTGCCTGAAATTGGTCAAAATAGAAGCTTCTTAGTAGGAGGAAACGTCTGTAAAAATAGAAATTTTTGTCACTGTCAGGCTTTAAAAAGTGGTTATTCAACATGAGGCACAATCCAAATTGACATTTTGAATAATTTTTTCTACAGTCCAAAAAATCAATTGTCTGATGAAAAACGATGTTCCCAGACCTGTCGAGTTTTCTCCAGATAGTCAGAAATGGTCATTTTTTAATGTTTAATGTTTTGACTGTAAATGTCCATTACACGTAAATTATCACTTTTGGAACTAAAATAAGTGTGTTTGGAGTCATTTTCCTTCCCGAAATTGGTCAAAATAGAAGCTTCTGAGTGAGAGGACAAGTTTATGAAAATGGCAATTTTTGTCACTGTGAGGCTTTAAAAAGTGGTTATTCAACATGAGGCACAATCCAATTGAAATTTTGAATCAGTTTTTTCTACAGTCCAAAAAATCAATTTTCTGATGAAGAAACGATGACCCCAGACCTGTCGAACTTTCTGCAGATGATCAGAAATGGTCATTTTTTAATGTTTAAACTCATGACTGTAATTGACCAGTGCATGTGAATTATCACTTTTGGAACTAAAATAAGTGTGTTTGGAGTCATTTTCTTGCCTGAAATTGGTCGAAATAGAAGCTTCTGAGTAGGAAGAAAAGTCTGTAAAAATGTCACTTTTGGTCACTCTGAGGTTTCCAAAAGTGGTTATTCAACATAGGGCACAATCCAATTGACATTTTGAATAATTGTTTCTACGGTGCAAAAATCTATTTTTTTATGAAAAACTATGACCCCAGACCTGTCGAACTTTCTCCAGGTGGTCAGAAATGGTAATTTTTTAATATTTAATCTTTTGACTGTGAATCACGATTGCATGTGAATGATCACTTTAAGAACTAAAATAAGTGTGTTTAGAGTCATTTTCCTGCCCGAAATTGGTCAAAATAGAAGCTTCTGAGTAGGAGGAAAGTCTGTAAAAATGGCAATTTTGGTCACTGTGAGGCTTTAAAAAGTGGTTATTCAACATGAGGCACAATCCAATTGAAATTTTGAATCATTTTTGCTACAGTCCAAAAAATCAATTTTCTGACGAAAATTTATGACCCCAGACCTGTCGAACTTTCTCCAGATGGTCAGAAATGGTCATTTTTTAAAGTTTAAACTCATGACTGTAATTGACCAGTGCATGTGAATTATCACTTTTGGAACTAAAATAAGTGTGTTTGGAGTCATTTTCTTGCCTGAAATTGGTCGAAATAGAAGCTTCTGAGTAGGAAGAAAAGTCTGTAAAAATGGCACTTTTGGTCACTGTGAGGCTTCCAAAAGTGGTTATTCAACATAGGGCACAATCCAATTGACATTTTGAATAATTTTTTCTACGGTGCAAAAATCTATTTTTTTATGAAAAACTATGACCCCAGACCTGTCGAACTTTCTCCAGATGGTCAGAAATGGTCATTTTTTTAATATTTAATCTTTTGACTGTAAATCACGATTGCATGTGAATGATCACTTTAAGAACTAAAATAAGTGTGTTTAGAGTCATTTTCCTGCCTGAAATTGGTCAAAATAGAAGCTTCTTAGTAGGAGGAAACGTCTGTAAAAATAGAAATTTTTGTCACTGTCAGGCTTTAAAAAGTGGTTATTCAACATGAGGCACAATCCAAATTGACATTTTGAATAATTTTTTCTACAGTCCAAAAAATCAATTGTCTGATGAAAAACGATGTTCCCAGACCTGTCGAGTTTTCTCCAGATAGTCAGAAATGGTCATTTTTTAATGTTTAATGTTTTGACTGTAAATGTCCATTACACGTAAATTATCACTTTTGGAACTAAAATAAGTGTGTTTGGAGTCATTTTCCTTCCCGAAATTGGTCAAAATAGAAGCTTCTGAGTGAGAGGACAAGTTTATGAAAATGGCAATTTTTGTCACTGTGAGGCTTTAAAAAGTGGTTATTCAACATGAGGCACAATCCAATTGAAATTTTGAATCAGTTTTTTCTACAGTCCAAAAAATCAATTTTCTGATGAAGAAACGATGACCCCAGACCTGTCGAACTTTCTGCAGATGATCAGAAATGGTCATTTTTTAATGCTTAAACTCATGACTGTAATTGACCAGTGCATGTGAATTATCACTTTTGGAACTAAAATAAGTGTGTTTGGAGTCATTTTCTTGCCTGAAATTGGTCGAAATAGAAGCTTCTGAGTAGGAAGAAAAGTCTGTAAAAATGTCACTTTTGGTCACTGTGAGGTTTCCAAAAGTGGTTATTCAACATAGGGCACAATCCCATTGACATTTTGAATAATTGTTTCTACGGTGCAAAAATCTATTTTTTTATGAAAAACTATGAACCCAGACCTGTCGAACTTTCTCCAGGTGCTCAGAAATGGTAATTTTTTAATATTTAATCTTTTGACTGTAAATCACGATTGCATGTGAATGATCACTTTAAGAACTAAAATAAGTGTGTTTAGAGTCATTTTCCTGCCCGAAATTGGTCAAAATAGAAGCTTCTGAGTAGGAGGAAAAGTCTGTAAAAATGGCAATTTTGGTCACTGTGAGGCTTTAAAAAGTGGTTATTCAACATGAGGCACAATCCAATTGAAATTTTGAATCATTTTTGCTACAGTCCAAAAAATCAATTTTCTGACGAAAATTGGTGACCCCAGACCTGTCGAACTTTCTCCAGATGGTCAGAAATGGTCATTTTTTAAAGTTTAAACTCATGACTGTAATTGACCAGTGCATGTGAATTATCACTTTTGGAACTAAAATAAGTGTGTTTGGAGTCATTTTCTTGCCTGAAATTGGTCGAAATAGAAGCCTCTGAGTAGGAATAAAAGTCTGTAAAAATGGCACTTTTGGTCACTGTGAGGCTTCCAAAAGTGGTTATTCAACATAGGGCACAATCCAATTGACATTTTGAATAATTTTTTCTACGGTGCAAAAATCTATTTTTTTATGAAAAACTATGACCCCAGACCTGTCGAACTTTCTCCAGATGGTCAGAAATGGTCATTTTTTTAATATTTAATCTTTTGACTGTAAATCACGATTGCATGTGAATGATCACTTTAAGAACTAAAATAAGTGTGTTTAGAGTCATTTTCCTGCCCGAAATTGGTCAAAATAGAAGCTTCTGAGTAGGAGGAAAAGTCTGTAAAAATGGCAATTTTGGTCACTGTGAGGCTTTAAAAAGTGGTTATTCAACATGAGGCACAATCCAATTGAAATTTTGAATCATTTTTGCTACAGTCCAAAAAATCAATTTTCTGACAAAAATCGATGACCCCAGACCTGTCGAACTTTCTCCAGATGGTCAGAAATGGTCATTTTTTAATGTTTAAACTCATGACTGTAATTGACCAGTGCATGTGAATTATCACTTTTGGAACTAAAATAAGTGTGTTTGGAGTCATTTTCCTGCCCGAAATTGGTCAAAATAGAAGCTTCTGAGTAGGAAGAAAAGTCTGTAAAAATGGCACTTTTGGTCACTGTGAGGCTTTAAAAAGAGGTTATTCAACATGAGGCACAATCCAATTGACATTTTGAATTATTTTTTCTGCAGTGGAAAACAACAGTTTTCTGATGAAAATCGATGAAATTGTCATTTTTTAATGTTTAATCTCTTGACTGTAATTGACCAGTGCATGTGAATTATCAATTTTGGAACTAAAATAAGTGTGTTTGGAGTCATTTTCTTGCCTGAAATTGGTCAAAATAGAAGCTTCTGAGTAGGAAGAAAAGTCTGTAAAAATGGCACTTTTGGTCACTGTGAGGCTTCCAAAAGTGGTTATTCAACATAGGGCACAATCCAATTGACATTTTGAATAATTTTTTCTACGGTGCAAAAATCTATTTTTTTATAAAAAACTATGACCCCAGACCTATCGAACTTTCTCCAGATGGTCAGAAATGGTCCTTTTTTAATATTTAATCTTTTGACTGTAAATCACGAGTGCATGTGAATGATCACTTTAAGAACTAAAATAAGTGTGTTTAGAGTCATTTTCCTGCCCGAAATTGGTCAAAATAGAAGCTTCTGAGTAGGAGGAAAAGTCTGTAAAAATGGCAATTTTGGTCACTTTCAGACTTTAAAAAGTGGTTATTCAACACGAGGCACAATCCAAAAGACATTTTGAATAATCTTTTTTACAGTCCACAAAATCAATTTTCTTATGAAAAACGATGACCCCAGACCTGTCGAATGTTCGCCGGATGGTCAGAAATGGTCATTTTTTAATGTTTAATGTTTTGTTTGTAAATGTCCATTACACGTGAATTATCACTTTTGGAACTAAAATAAGTGTTTGGAGTAATTTTCCTTCACAAAATTGTTCAAAATAGAAGCTTCTGAGTGAGAGGACAAGTTTATAAAAATGGCAATTTTTGTCACTGTGAGGCTTTAAAAAGTGGTTATTCAACATGAGGCACAATCCAATTGACATTTTGAATAATTTTTTCTACACTCCAAAAAAATCAATTTTCTGATGAAAAATGTTGACCCCAGACCTGTCGAATTTTCTCCGGATGGTCAGAAATGGTAATTTTTTAATGTTTAATGTTTTGACTGTAAATGTCCATTGCACGTGAATTATAACTTTTGGAACTAAAAAAAGTGTGTTTGGAGTCATTTTCCTGCCCGAAATTGGTCAAAATAGAAGCTTCTCAGTAGGAGGAAAAATCTGTAAAAATGGAAATTTTTGTGACTGTCAGGCTTTAAAAAGTGGTTATTCAACATGAGGCAGAATCCAAAAGACATTTTGAATGATTTTTTCTACAGTCCAAAAAATCAATTGTCTGATGAAAAACGATGTTCTCAGACCTGTCGAGTTTTCTCCAGATAGTCAGAAATGGTCATTTTTTAATGTTTAATGTTTTGACTGTAAATGTCCATTAGACATGAATTATCACTTTTGGAACTAAAATAAGTGTGTTTGGAGTCATTTTCCTGCCCGAAATTGGTCAAAATAGAAGCTTCTGAGTAGGAGGAAAAGTCTGTAAAAATGGCAATTTTGGTCACTGTGAGGCTTTAAAAAGTGGTTATTCAACATGAGGCACAATCCAATTGAAATTTTGAATCATTTTTGCTACAGTCCAAAAAATCAATTTTCTGACGAAAATTGATGACCCCAGACCTGTCGAACTTTCTCCAGATGGTCAGAAATGGTCATTTTTTAAAGTTTAAACTCATGACTGTAATTGACCAGTGCATGTGAATTATCACTTTTGGAACTAAAATAAGTGTGTTTGGAGTCATTTTCTTGCCTGAAATTGGTCGAAATAGAAGCTTCTGAGTAGGAAGAAAAGTCTGTAAAAATGGCACTTTTGGTCACTGTGAGGCTTCCAAAAGTGGTTATTCAACATAGGGCACAATCCAATTGACATTTTGAATAATTTTTTCTACGGTGCAAAAATCTATTATTTTATGAAAAACTATGACCCCAGACCTGTCGAACTTTCTCCAGATGGTCAGAAATGGTCATTTTTTTAATATTTAATCTTTTGACTGTAAATCACGATTGCATGTGAATGATCACTTTAAGAACTAAAATAAGTGTGTTTAGAGTCATTTTCCTGCCCGAAATTGGCCAAAATAGAAGCTTCTGAGTAGGAGGAAAAGTCTGTAAAAATGGCAATTTTGGTCACTGTGAGGCTTTAAAAAGTGGTTATTCAACATGAGGCACAATCCAATTGAAATTTTGAATCATTTTTGCTACAGTCCAAAAAATCAATTTTCTGACGAAAATCGATGACCCCAGACCTGTCGAACTTTCTCCAGATGGTCAGAAATGGTCATTTTTTAATGTTTAAACTCATGACTGTAATTGACCAGTGCATGTGAATTATCACTTTTGGAACTAAAATAAGTGTGTTTGGAGTCATTTTCCTGCCCGAAATTGGTCAAAATAGAAGCTTCTGAGTAGGAAGAAAAGTCTGTAAAAATGGCACTTTTGGTCACTGTGAGGCTTTAAAAAGAGGTTATTCAACATGAGGGACAATCCAATTGACATTTTGAATTATTTTTTCTGCAGTGGAAAACAACAGTTTTCTGATGAAAAACGATGAAATTGTCATTTTTTAATGTTTAATCTCTTGACTGTAATTGACCAGTGCATGTGAATTATCACTTTTGGAACTAAAATAAGTGTGTTTGGAGTCATTTTCTTGCCTGAAATTGGTCAAAATAGAAGCTTCTGAGTAGGAAGAAAAGTCTGTAAAAATGGCACTTTTGGTCACTGTGAGGCTTCCAAAAGTGGTTATTCAACATAGGGCACAATCCAATTGACATTTTGAATAATTTTTTCTACGGTGCAAAAATCTATTTTTTTATAAAAAACTATGACCCCAGACCTATCGAACTTTCTCCAGATGGTCAGAAATGGTCCTTTTTTAATATTTAATCTTTTGACTGTAAATCACGAGTGCATGTGAATGATCACTTTAAGAACTAAAATAAGTGTGTTTAGAGTCATTTTCCTGCCCGAAATTGGTCAAAATAGAAGCTTCTGAGTAGGAGGAAAAGTCTGTAAAAATGGCAATTTTGGTCACTTTCAGGCTTTAAAAAGTGGTTATTCAACACGAGGCACAATCCAAAAGACATTTTGAATAATTTTTTCTACAGTCCACAAAATCAATTTTCTTATGAAAAACGATGACCCCAGACCTGTCGAATTTTCGCAGGATGGTCAGAAATGGTCATTTTTTAATGTTTAATGTTTTGACTGTAAATGTCCATTACACGTGAATTATCACTTTTGGAACTAAAATAAGTGTTGGGAGTAATTTTCCTTCACGAAATTGTTCAAAATAGAAGCTTCTGAGTGAGAGGACAAGTTTATAAAAATGTCAATTTTTGTCACTGTGAGGCTTTAAAAAGTGGTTATTCAACATGAGGCACAATCCAATTGACATTTTCAATAATTTTTTCTACACTCCCAAAAAATCAATTTTCTGATGAAAAATGATGACCCCAGACCTGTCGAATTTTCTCCGGATCGTCAGAAATGGTAATTTTTTAATGTTTAATGTTTTGACTGTAAATGTCCATTGCACGTGAATTATAACTTTTGGAACTAAAAAAAGTGTGTTTGGAGTCATTTTCCTGCCCGAAATTGGTCAAAATAGAAGCTTCTTAGTAGGAGGAAAAGTCTGTAAAAATGGAAATTTTTGTGACTGTCAGGCTTTAAAAAGTGGTTATTCAACATGAGGCACAATCCAAAAGACATTTTGAATGATTTTTTCTACAGTCCAAAAAATCAATTGTCTGATGAAAAACGATGTTCCCAGACCTGTCGAGTTTTCTCCAGATAGTCAGAAATGGTCATTTTTTAATGTTTAATGTTTTGACTGTAAATGTCCATTAGACATGAATTATCACTTTTGGAACTAAAATAAGTGTGTTTGGAGTCATTTTCCTTCCCGAAATTGGTCAAAATAGAAGCTTCTGAGTGAGAGGACAAGTTTATAAAAATGGCAATTTTTGTCACTGTGAGGCTTTAAAAAGTGGTTATTCAACATGAGGCACAATCCAATTGAAATTTTGAATCAGTTTTTTCTACAGTCCAAAAAATCAATTTTCTGATGAAGAAACGATGACCCCAGACCTGTCGAACTTTCTCCAGATGGTCAGAAATGGTCATTTTTTAATGTTTAATGTTTTGACTGTAAATGTCCATTACACGTGAACTATCACTTTTGGAACTAAAATAAGTATTTGGAGTAATTTTCCTTCACGAAATTGTTCAAAATACAAGCTTCTGAGTGAGAGGACAAGTTTATAAAAATGGCAATTTTTGTCACTGTGAGGCTTCAAAAAGTGGATATTCAACATGAGGCACAATTCAATTGACATTTTGAATAATTTTTCCTACACTCCAAAAAAATCAATTTTCTGATGAAAAATGATGACCTCAGACCTGTCGAATTTTCTCTGGATGGTCAGAAATGGTCCTTTTTTAATATTTAATCTTTTGACTGTAAATCACGAGTGCATGTGAATGATCACTTTAAGAACTAAAATAAGTGTGTTTAGAGTCATTTTCCTGCCCGAAATTGGTCAAAATAGAAGCTTCTGAGTAGGAGGAAAAGTCTGTAAAAATGGCAATTTTGGTCACTGTCAGGCTTTAAAAAGTGGTTATTCAACATGAGGCACTATCCAATTGAAATTTTAAATCATTTTTGCTACAGTCCAAAAAATCAATTTTCTGATGAAAATCGATGACCCCAGACCTGTCGAACTTTCTCCAGATGGTCAGAAATGGTCATTTTTTAATGTTTAATGTTTTGACTGTAAATGTCCATTACACGTGAACTATCACTTTTGGAACTAAAATAAGTATTTGGAGTAATTTTCCTTCACGAAATTGTTCAAAATACAAGCTTCTGAGTGAGAGGACAAGTTTATAAAAATGGCAATTTTTGTCACTGTGAGGCTTCAAAAAGTGGATATTCAACATGAGGCACAATTCAATTGACATTTTGAATAATTTTTCCTACACTCCAAAAAAATCAATTTTCTGATGAAAAATGATGACCTCAGACCTGTCGAATTTTCTCTGGATGGTCAGAAATGGTCATTTTTAATGTTTAATGTTTTGACTGTAAGTGTCCATTGCATGTGAATTATAACTTTTGGAACTAAAATAAGTGTGTTTGGAGTCATTTTCCTGCCCGAAATTGGTCAAAATAGAACCTTCTTAGTAGGAGGAAAAGTCTGTAAAAATGGAAATTTTTGTCACTGTCAGGCTTTAATAAGTGGTTATTCAACATGAGGCACAATCCAAAAGACATTTTGAATAATTTTTTCTACAGTCCAAAAAATCAATTGTCTGATGAAAAACGATGATCCCAGACCTGTCGAATTTTCTCCAGATGGTCAGAAATGGTAATTTTTTAATGTTTAATGTTTTGACTGTAAATGTCCATTGCACGTGAATTATAACTTTTGGAACTAAAAAAAGTGTGTTTGGAGTCATTTTCCTGCCCGAAATTGGTCAAAATAGAAGCTTCTTAGTAGGACAAAAAGTCTGTAAAAATGGAAATTTTTGTCACTGTCAGGCTTTAAAAAGTGGTTATTCAACATGAGGCACAATCCAAAAGACATTTTGAATGATTTTTTCTACAGTCCAAAAAAATCAATTTTCTGATGAAAAATGACGACCCCACACCTGTCGAATTTTCTCCGGATGGTCAGAAATGGTCATTTTTTAATGTTTAATGTTTTGACTGTAAATGTCCATTACACGTGAATTATCACTTTTGGAACTAAAATAAGTGTGTTTGGAGTCATTTTCTTGCCTGAAATCGGTCAAAATAGAAGCTTCTGAGTAGGAAGAAAAGTCTGTAAAAATGGCACTTTTGGTCACTGTGAGGCTTTAAAAAGTGGTTATTCAACATGAGGCACAATCCAATTGAAATTTTGAATCATTTTTGCTACAGTCCAAAAAATCAATTTTCTGACGAAAATCGATGACCCCAGACCTGTCGAACTTTCTCCAGATGGTCAGAAATGGTCATTTTTTAATGTTTAAACTCATGACTGTAATTACCCAGTGCACGTGAATTATCACTTTTGGAACTAAAATAAGTGTGTTTGGAGTCATTTTCTTGCCTAAAATTGGTCGAAATAGAAGCTTCTGCGTAGGAAGAAAAGTCTGTAAAAATGGCACTTTTGGTCACTGTGAGGCTTCGAAAAGTGGTTATTCAACATAGGGCACAATCCAATTGACATTTTGAATATTTTTTCTACTGTGAAAAAACTATTTTTTTATGAAAAACTATGACCCCAGACCTGTCGAACTTTCTCCAGATGGTCAGAAATGGTAATTTTTTAATATTTAATCTTTTGACTGTAAATCACGAGTGCATGTGAATGATCACTTTAAGAACTAAAATAAGTGTGTTTAGAGTCATTTTCCTGCCCGAAATTGGTCAAAATAGAAGCTTCTGAGTAGGAGGAAAAGTCTGTAAAAATGGCAATTTTGGTCACTTTCAGGCTTTAAAAAGTGGTTATTCAACACGAGGCACAATCCAAAAGACATTTTGAATAATTTTTTTTACAGTCCACAAAATCAATTTTCTTATGAAAAACGATGACCCCAGACCTGTCGAATTTTCGCAGGATGGTCAGAAATGGTCATTTTTTAATGTTTAATGTTTTGACTGTAAATGTCCATTACACGTGAATTATCACTTTTGGAACTAAAATAAGTGTTTGGAGTAATTTTCCTTCACGAAATTGTTCAAAATAGAAGCTTCTGAGTGAGAGGACAAGTTTATAAAAATGTCAATTTTTGTCACTGTGAGGCTTTAAAAAGTGGTTATTCAACATGAGGCACAATCCAATTGACATTTTCAATAATTTTTTCTACACTCCCAAAAAATCAATTTTCTGATGAAAAATGATGACCCCAGACCTGTCGAATTTTCTCCGGATCGTCAGAAATGGTAATTTTTTAATGTTTAATGTTTTGACTGTAAATGTCCATTGCACGTGAATTATAACTTTTGGAACTAAAAAAAGTGTGTTTGGAGTCATTTTCCTGCCCGAAATTGGTCAAAATAGAAGCTTCTTAGTAGGAGGAAAAGTCTGTAAAAATGGAAATTTTTGTGACTGTCAGGCTTTAAAAAGTGGTTATTCAACATGAGGCACAATCCAAAAGACATTTTGAATGATTTTTTCTACAGTCCAAAAAATCAATTGTCTGATGAAAAACGATGTTCCCAGACCTGTCGAGTTTTCTCCAGATAGTCAGAAATGGTCATTTTTTAATGTTTAATGTTTTGACTGTAAATGTCCATTAGACATGAATTATCACTTTTGGAACTAAAATAAGTGTGTTTGGAGTCATTTTCCTTCCCGAAATTGGTCAAAATAGAAGCTTCTGAGTGAGAGGACAAGTTTATAAAAATGGCAATTTTTGTCACTGTGAGGCTTTAAAAAGTGGTTATTCAACATGAGGCACAATCCAATTGAAATTTTGAATCAGTTTTTTCTACAGTCCAAAAAATCAATTTTCTGATGAAGAAACGATGACCCCAGACCTGTCGAACTTTCTCCAGATGGTCAGAAATGGTCATTTTTTAATGTTTAATGTTTTGACTGTAAATGTCCATTACACGTGAACTATCACTTTTGGAACTAAAATAAGTATTTGGAGTAATTTTCCTTCACGAAATTGTTCAAAATACAAGCTTCTGAGTGAGAGGACAAGTTTATAAAAATGGCAATTTTTGTCACTGTGAGGCTTCAAAAAGTGGATATTCAACATGAGGCACAATTCAATTGACATTTTGAATAATTTTTCCTACACTCCAAAAAAATCAATTTTCTGATGAAAAATGATGACCTCAGACCTGTCGAATTTTCTCTGGATGGTCAGAAATGGTCCTTTTTTAATATTTAATCTTTTGACTGTAAATCACGAGTGCATGTGAATGATCACTTTAAGAACTAAAATAAGTGTGTTTAGAGTCATTTTCCTGCCCGAAATTGGTCAAAATAGAAGCTTCTGAGTAGGAGGAAAAGTCTGTAAAAATGGCAATTTTGGTCACTGTCAGGCTTTAAAAAGTGGTTATTCAACATGAGGCACTATCCAATTGAAATTTTAAATCATTTTTGCTACAGTCCAAAAAATCAATTTTCTGATGAAAATCGATGACCCCAGACCTGTCGAACTTTCTCCAGATGGTCAGAAATGGTCATTTTTTAATGTTTAATGTTTTGACTGTAAATGTCCATTACACGTGAACTATCACTTTTGGAACTAAAATAAGTATTTGGAGTAATTTTCCTTCACGAAATTGTTCAAAATACAAGCTTCTGAGTGAGAGGACAAGTTTATAAAAATGGCAATTTTTGTCACTGTGAGGCTTCAAAAAGTGGATATTCAACATGAGGCACAATTCAATTGACATTTTGAATAATTTTTCCTACACTCCAAAAAAATCAATTTTCTGATGAAAAATGATGACCTCAGACCTGTCGAATTTTCTCTGGATGGTCAGAAATGGTCATTTTTAATGTTTAATGTTTTGACTGTAAGTGTCCATTGCATGTGAATTATAACTTTTGGAACTAAAATAAGTGTGTTTGGAGTCATTTTCCTGCCCGAAATTGGTCAAAATAGAACCTTCTTAGTAGGAGGAAAAGTCTGTAAAAATGGAAATTTTTGTCACTGTCAGGCTTTAATAAGTGGTTATTCAACATGAGGCACAATCCAAAAGACATTTTGAATAATTTTTTCTACAGTCCAAAAAATCAATTGTCTGATGAAAAACGATGATCCCAGACCTGTCGAATTTTCTCCAGATGGTCAGAAATGGTAATTTTTTAATGTTTAATGTTTTGACTGTAAATGTCCATTGCACGTGAATTATAACTTTTGGAACTAAAAAAAGTGTGTTTGGAGTCATTTTCCTGCCCGAAATTGGTCAAAATAGAAGCTTCTTAGTAGGACAAAAAGTCTGTAAAAATGGAAATTTTTGTCACTGTCAGGCTTTAAAAAGTGGTTATTCAACATGAGGCACAATCCAAAAGACATTTTGAATGATTTTTTCTACAGTCCAAAAAAATCAATTTTCTGATGAAAAATGACGACCCCACACCTGTCGAATTTTCTCCGGATGGTCAGAAATGGTCATTTTTTAATGTTTAATGTTTTGACTGTAAATGTCCATTACACGTGAATTATCACTTTTGGAACTAAAATAAGTGTGTTTGGAGTCATTTTCTTGCCTGAAATCGGTCAAAATAGAAGCTTCTGAGTAGGAAGAAAAGTCTGTAAAAATGGCACTTTTGGTCACTGTGAGGCTTTAAAAAGTGGTTATTCAACATGAGGCACAATCCAATTGAAATTTTGAATCATTTTTGCTACAGTCCAAAAAATCAATTTTCTGACGAAAATCGATGACCCCAGACCTGTCGAACTTTCTCCAGATGGTCAGAAATGGTCATTTTTTAATGTTTAAACTCATGACTGTAATTACCCAGTGCACGTGAATTATCACTTTTGGAACTAAAATAAGTGTGTTTGGAGTCATTTTCTTGCCTAAAATTGGTCGAAATAGAAGCTTCTGCGTAGGAAGAAAAGTCTGTAAAAATGGCACTTTTGGTCACTGTGAGGCTTCGAAAAGTGGTTATTCAACATAGGGCACAATCCAATTGACATTTTGAATATTTTTTCTACTGTGAAAAAACTATTTTTTTATGAAAAACTATGACCCCAGACCTGTCGAACTTTCTCCAGATGGTCAGAAATGGTAATTTTTTAATATTTAATCTTTTGACTGTAAATCACGATTGCATGTGAATGATCACTTTAAGAACTAAAATAAGTGTGTTTAGAGTCATTTTCCCTACCCGAAATTGGTCAAAATAGAAGCTTCTGAGTAGGAGGAAAAGTCTGTAAAAATGGCAATTTTGGTCACTGTGAGGCTTTAAAAAGTGGTTATTCAACATGAGGCACAATCCAATTGAAATTTTGAATCATTTTTGCTACAGTCCAAAAAATCAATTTTCTGACGAAAATCGATGACCCCAGACCTGTCGAACTTTCTCCAGATGGTCAGAAATGGTCATTTTTTAATGTTTAAACTCATGACTGTAATTGACCAGTGCATGTGAATTATCACTTTTGGAACTAAAATAAGTGTGTTTGGAGTCATTTTCCTGCCCGAAATTGGTCAAAATAGAAGCTTCTGAGTAGGAAGAAAAGTCTGTAAAAATGGCACTTTTGGTCACTGTGAGGCTTTAAAAAGAGGTTATTCAACATGAGGCACAATCCAATTGACATTTTGAATTATTTTTTCTGCAGTGGAAAACAACAGTTTTCTGATGAAAAACGATGAAATTGTCATTTTTTAATGTTTAATCTCTTGACTGTAATTGACCAGTGCATGTGAATTATCACTTTTGGAACTAAAATAAGTGTGTTTGGAGTCATTTTCTTGCCTGAAATTGGTCAAAATAGAAGCTTCTGAGTAGGAAGAAAAGTCTGTAAAAATGGCACTTTTGGTCACTGTGAGGCTTCCAAAAGTGGTTATTCAACATAGGGCACAATCCAATTGACATTTTGAATAATTTTTTCTACGGTGCAAAAATCTATTTTTTTATAAAAAACTATGACCCCAGACCTATCGAACTTTCTCCAGATGGTCAGAAATGGTCCTTTTTTAATATTTAATCTTTTGACTGTAAATCACGAGTGCATGTGAATGATCACTTTAAGAACTAAAATAAGTGTGTTTAGAGTCATTTTCCTGCCCGAAATTGGTCAAAATAGAAGCTTCTGAGTAGGAGGAAAAGTCTGTAAAAATGGCAATTTTGGTCACTTTCAGGCTTTAAAAAGTGGTTATTCAACACGAGGCACAATCCAAAAGACATTTTGAATAATTTTTTTTACAGTCCACAAAATCAATTTTCTTATGAAAAACGATGACCCCAGACCTGTTGAATTTTCGCCGGATGGTCAGAAATGGTCATTTTTTAATGTTTAATGTTTTGACTGTTAATGTCCATTACACGTGAATTATCACTTTTGGAACTACAATAAGTGTTTGGAGTAATTTTCCTTCACGAAATTGTTCAAAATAGAAGCTTCTGAGTGAGAGGACAAGTTTATAAAAATGGCAATTTTTGTCACTGTGAGGCTTTAAAAAGTGGTTATTCAACATGAGGCACAATCCAATTGACATTTTGAATAATTTTTTCTACACTCCAAAAAAATCAATTTTCTGATGAAAAATGTTGACCCCAGACCTGTCGAATTTTCTCCGGATGGTCAGAAATGGTAATTTTTTAATGTTTAATGTTTTGACTGTAAATGTCCATTGCACGTGAATTATAACTTTTGGAACTAAAAAAAGTGTGTTTGGAGTCATTTTCCTGCCCGAAATTGGTCAAAATAGAAGCTTCTTAGTAGGAGGAAAAGTCTGTAAAAATGGAAATTTTTGTGACTGTCAGGCTTTAAAAAGTGGTTATTCAACATGAGGCACAATCCAAAAGACATTTTGAATGATTTTTTCTACAGTCCAAAAAATCAATTGTCTGATGAAAAACGATGTTCCCAGACCTGTCGAGTTTTCTCCAGATAGTCAGAAATGGTCATTTTTTAATGTTTAATGTTTTGACTGTAAATGTCCATTAGACATGAATTATCACTTTTGGAACTAAAATAAGTGTGTTTGGAGTCATTTTCCTTCCGGAAATTGGTCAAAATAGAAGCTTCTGAGTGAGAGGACAAGTTTATAAAAATGGCAATTTTTGTCACTGTGAGGCTTTAAAAAGTGGTTATTCAACATGAGGCACAATCCAATTGAAATTTTGAATCAGTTTTTTCTACAGTCCAAAAAATCAATTTTCTGATGAAGAAACGATGACCCCAGACCTGTCGAACTTTCTCCAGATGATCAGAAATGGTCATTTTTTAATGTTTAATCTCTTGACTGTAATTGACCATGCATGTGAATTATCACTTTTGGAACTAAAATAAGTGTGTTTGGAGTCATTTTCTTGCCTGAAATTGGTCAAAATAGAAGCTTCTGAGTAGGAAGAAAAGTCTGCAAAAATGGCACTTTTGGTCACTATGAGGCTTCCAAAAGTGGTTATTCAACATAGGGCACAATCCAATTGACATTTTGAATAATTTTTTCTACGGTGCAAAAATCTATTTTTTTATGAAAATCTATGACCCCAGACCTGTCGAACTTTCTCCAGATGGTCAGAAATGGTCATTTTTTAATATTTAATCTTTTGACTGTAAATCACGATTGCATGTGAATGATCACTTTAAGAACTAAAATAAGTGTGTTTAGAGTCATTTTCCTGCCCAAAATTGGTCAAAATAGAAGCTTCTGAGTAGGAGGAAAAGTCTGTAAAAATGGCAATTTTGGTCACTGTCAGGCTTTAAAAAGTGGTTATTCAACATGAGGCACAATCCAATTGAAATTTTAAATCATTTTTGCTACAGTCCAAAAAATCAATTTTCTGATGAAAATCGATGACCCCAGACCTGTCGAACTTTCTCCAGATGGTCAGAAATGGTCATTTTTTAATGTTTAATGTTTTGACTGTAAATGTCCATTACACGTGAACTATCACTTTTGGAACTAAAATAAGTATTTGGAGTAATTTTCCTTCACGAAATTGTTCAAAATACAAGCTTCTGAGTGAGAGGACAAGTTTATAAAAATGGCAATTTTTGTCACTGTGAGGCTTTAAAAAGTGGTTATTCAACATGAGGCACAATTCAATTGACATTTTGAATAATTTTTTCTACACTCCAAAAAAATCAATTTTCTGATGAAAAATGATGACCTCAGACCTGTCGAATTTTCTCTGGATGGTCAGAAATGGTCATTTTTAATGTTTAATGTTTTGACTGTAAATGTCCATTGCATGTGAATTATAACTTTTGGAACTAAAATAAGTGTGTTTGGAGTCATTTTCCTGCCCGAAATTGGTCAAAATAGAACCTTCTTAGTAGGAGGAAAAGTCTGTAAAAATGGAAATTTTTGTCACTGTCAGGCTGTAATAAGTGGTTATTCAACATGAGGCACAATCCAAAAGACATTTTGAATAATTTTTTCTACAGTCCAAAAAATCAATTGTCTGATGAAAAACGATGATCCCAGACCTGTCGAATTTTCTCCAGATGGTCAGAAATGGTAATTTTTTAATGTTTAATGTTTTGACTGTAAATGTCCATTGCACGTGAATTATAACTTTTGGAACTAAAAAAAGTGTGTTTGGAGTCATTTTCCTGCCCGAAATTGGTCAAAATAGAAGCTTCTTAGTAGGACGAAAAGTCTGTAAAAATGGAAATTTTTGTCACTGTCAGGCTTTAAAAAGTGGTTATTCAACATGAGGCACAATCCAAAAGACATTTTGAATGATTTTTTCTACAGTCCAAAAAAATCAATTTTCTGATGAAAATCGATGACCCCAGACCTGTCGAACTTTCTCCAGATGGTCAGAAATGGTCATTTTTTAATGTTTAATGTTTTGACTGTAAATGTCCATTACACGTGAACTATCACTTTTGGAACTAAAATAAGTATTTGGAGTAATTTTCCTTCACGAAATTGTTCAAAATACAAGCTTCTGAGTGAGAGGACAAGTTTATAAAAATGGCAATTTTTGTCACTGTGAGGCTTCAAAAAGTGGATATTCAACATGAGGCACAATTCAATTGACATTTTGAATAATTTTTCCTACACTCCAAAAAAATCAATTTTCTGATGAAAAATGATGACCTCAGACCTGTCGAATTTTCTCTGGATGGTCAGAAATGGTCATTTTTAATGTTTAATGTTTTGACTGTAAGTGTCCATTGCATGTGAATTATAACTTTTGGAACTAAAATAAGTGTGTTTGGAGTCATTTTCCTGCCCGAAATTGGTCAAAATAGAACCTTCTTAGTAGGAGGAAAAGTCTGTAAAAATGGAAATTTTTGTCACTGTCAGGCTTTAATAAGTGGTTATTCAACATGAGGCACAATCCAAAAGACATTTTGAATAATTTTTTCTACAGTCCAAAAAATCAATTGTCTGATGAAAAACGATGGTCCCAGACCTGTCGAATTTTCTCCAGATGGTCAGAAATGGTAATTTTTTAATGTTTAATGTTTTGACTGTAAATGTCCATTGCACGTGAATTATAACTTTTGGAACTAAAAAAAGTGTGTTTGGAGTCATTTTCCTGCCCGAAATTGGTCAAAATAGAAGCTTCTTAGTAGGACGAAAAGTCTGTAAAAATGGAAATTTTTGTCACTGTCAGGCTTTAAAAAGTGGTTATTCAACATGAGGCACAATCCAAAAGACATTTTGAATGATTTTTTCTACAGTCCAAAAAAATCAATTTTCTGATGAAAAATGACGACCCCACACCTGTCGAATTTTCTCCGGATGGTCAGAAATGGTCATTTTTTAATGTTTAATGTTTTGACTGTAAATGTCCATTACACGTGAATTATCACTTTTGGAACTAAAATAAGTGTGTTTGGAGTCATTTTCTTGCCTGAAATCGGTCAAAATAGAAGCTTCTGAGTAGGAAGAAAAGTCTGTAAAAATGGCACTTTTGGTCACTGTGAGGCTTTAAAAAGTGGTTATTCAACATGAGGCACAATCCAATTGAAATTTTGAATCATTTTTGCTACAGTCCAAAAAATCAATTTTCTGACGAAAATCGATGACCCCAGACCTGTCGAACTTTCTCCAGATGGTCAGAAATGGTCATTTTTTAATGTTTAAACTCATGACTGTAATTGACCAGTGCACGTGAATTATCACTTTTGGAACTAAAATAAGTGTGTTTGGAGTCATTTTCTTGCCTAAAATTGGTCGAAATAGAAGCTTCTGCGTAGGAAGAAAAGTCTGTAAAAATGGCACTTTTGGTCACTGTGAGGCTTCGAAAAGTGGTTATTCAACATAGGGCACAATCCAATTGACATTTTGAATATTTTTTCTACTGTGAAAAAACTATTTTTTTATGAAAAACTATGACCCCAGACCTGTCGAACTTTCTCCAGATGGTCAGAAATGGTAATTTTTTAATATTTAATCTTTTGACTGTAAATCACGATTGCATGTGAATGATCACTTTAAGAACTAAAATAAGTGTGTTTAGAGTCATTTTCCCTACCCGAAATTGGTCAAAATAGAAGCTTCTGAGTAGGAGGAAAAGTCTGTAAAAATGGCAATTTTGGTCACTGTGAGGCTTTAAAAAGTGGTTATTCAACATGAGGCACAATCCAATTGAAATTTTGAATCATTTTTGCTACAGTCCAAAAAATCAATTTTCTGACGAAAATCGATGACCCCAGACCTGTCGAACTTTCTCCAGATGGTCAGAAATGGTCATTTTTTAATGTTTAAACTCATGACTGTAATTGACCAGTGCATGTGAATTATCACTTTTGGAACTAAAATAAGTGTGTTTGGAGTAATTTTCCTGCCCGAAATTGGTCAAAATAGAAGCTTCTGAGTAGGAAGAAAAGTCTGTAAAAATGGCACTTTTGGTCACTGTGAGGCTTTAAAAAGAGGTTATTCAACATGAGGCACAATCCAATTGACATTTTGAATTATTTTTTCTGCAGTGGAAAACAACAGTTTTCTGATGAAAAACGATGAAATTGTCATTTTTTAATGTTTAATCTCTTGACTGTAATTGACCAGTGCATGTGAATTATCACTTTTGGAACTAAAATAAGTGTGTTTGGAGTCATTTTCTTGCCTGAAATTGGTCAAAATAGAAGCTTCTGAGTAGGAAGAAAAGTCTGTAAAAATGGCACTTTTGGTCACTGTGAGGCTTCCAAAAGTGGTTATTCAACATAGGGCACAATCCAATTGACATTTTGAATAATTTTTTCTACGGTGCAAAAATCTATTTTTTTATAAAAAACTATGACCCCAGACCTATCGAACTTTCTCCAGATGGTCAGAAATGGTCCTTTTTTAATATTTAATCTTTTGACTGTAAATCACGAGTGCATGTGAATGATCACTTTAAGAACTAAAATAAGTGTGTTTAGAGTCATTTTCCTGCCCGAAATTGGTCAAAATAGAAGCTTCTGAGTAGGAGGAAAAGTCTGTAAAAATGGCAATTTTGGTCACTTTCAGGCTTTAAAAAGTGGTTATTCAACACGAGGCACAATCCAAAAGACATTTTGAATAATTTTTTTTACAGTCCACAAAATCAATTTTCTTATGAAAAACGATGACCCCAGACCTGTTGAATTTTCGCCGGATGGTCAGAAATGGTCATTTTTTAATGTTTAATGTTTTGACTGTTAATGTCCATTACACGTGAATTATCACTTTTGGAACTAAAATAAGTGTTTGGAGTAATTTTCCTTCACGAAATTGTTCAAAATAGAAGCTTCTGAGTGAGAGGACAAGTTTATAAAAATGGCAATTTTTGTCACTGTGAGGCTTTAAAAAGTGGTTATTCAACATGAGGCACAATCCAATTGACATTTTGAATAATTTTTTCTACACTCCAAAAAAATCAATTTTCTGATGAAAAATGTTGACCCCAGACCTGTCGAATTTTCTCCGGATGGTCAGAAATGGTAATTTTTTAATGTTTAATGTTTTGACTGTAAATGTCCATTGCACGTGAATTATAACTTTTGGAACTAAAAAAAGTGTGTTTGGAGTCATTTTCCTGCCCGAAATTGGTCAAAATAGAAGCTTCTTAGTAGGAGGAAAAGTCTGTAAAAATGGAAATTTTTGTGACTGTCAGGCTTTAAAAAGTGGTTATTCAACATGAGGCACAATCCAAAAGACATTTTGAATGATTTTTTCTACAGTCCAAAAAATCAATTGTCTGATGAAAAACGATGTTCCCAGACCTGTCGAGTTTTCTCCAGATAGTCAGAAATGGTCATTTTTTAATGTTTAATGTTTTGACTGTAAATGTCCATTAGACATGAATTATCACTTTTGGAACTAAAATAAGTGTGTTTGGAGTCATTTTCCTTCCGGAAATTGGTCAAAATAGAAGCTTCTGAGTGAGAGGACAAGTTTATAAAAATGGCAATTTTTGTCACTGTGAGGCTTTAAAAAGTGGTTATTCAACATGAGGCACAATCCAATTGAAATTTTGAATCAGTTTTTTCTACAGTCCAAAAAATCAATTTTCTGATGAAGAAACGATGACCCCAGACCTGTCGAACTTTCTCCAGATGATCAGAAATGGTCATTTTTTAATGTTTAATCTCTTGACTGTAATTGACCAGTGCATGTGAATTATCACTTTTGGAACTAAAATAAGTGTGTTTGGAGTCATTTTCTTGCCTGAAATTGGTCAAAAGAGAAGCTTCTGAGTAGGAAGAAAAGTCTGCAAAAATGGCACTTTTGGTCACTATGGGGCATATGTATCAAACTCCCCTTTAGCGAATCTCAAATTGCGAGAATTTGCGATTCGCAAAATCAGATTCGCTAAACGGGATGTATAAAATAAATCGCTAATCATTTGCGATTCCTTAAAAATCGCAAATAATTCGCAGAATCCCGTATTGCGATTTCTTAATAGCGAAATTCGCTAAATAAGAAATCGCAAAAACGGGAATCTGCAAGCCTGGTGCAGGCTGATGACATCACAAACAGGAAACTGTAGTGATTGCCTGCACCTGCTCACCTGAGCCACACCCAGAGGCTGCTTGTGGAGTGTGAGGAGGCTTTCCTGGAGACAGCAACCAGCAATGGATCCCAAACAAAACCAGCAGGGCAAAGATGCAGAAAAAAGAAAGAGAAAACACAAGTTTTCAGAAAAGGAGCAGGAGGTCCTCATTGAGGAGATGGTCTGCAGCCATGAGCTCCTCTTTGGGAAGAAGGCACTCAAAGTCCCAGAGGCCAGGAAGAGGAAAATCTGGCTGGAAATACAGAGCAAGGTGAATGCTGTTGGAGTCACCACACGCACCATCGAGGAGCTGCGCAAGCGGTGGTATGATATGCGCCAGAGGTCCAAGGAGAGGGTGGCAGCCAGACTCAAGGATGCCAGTCAGACTGGAGGAGGACCATCCACTGCAGAGCAGCCAACCCCCCATGAGGAGCTTGTGGAGTCAACCCTCCTGCCTGAGAGCGTTGGTGGTGTGGCTGCAATCGACAGCTCCGACCCCTCATCCAGCAGACAAGGTAAGATGCATGCCAAATCACCCTGCACTCCTCCCCATCCCTTGCACACTCCCCCAAATGCGCATAGTTAACTCCCAACATGCCAATCCAGCCCAGGTCTTACAGCACACCCAGCAATGCATCATGGTACTCGTAGTACTGTGTCTGACTGTGTGTCCATGACACCATCACAAGTAAATGCAACATATGTGTTTTGGGGATCATTGAATAGAAATGTGTCAGAGATTAGCCGTCAAAGATTTGTAACTTTATTGAGTGCCACATGCAGACAGTAACACAAACTCATATAGTCCCCTTTACATCCACAGCACACGCCATGCCACAAGAAGACAGCGCTGAGGGAGAGGAGCCTGCAGACCCTGCGGACTCCAGCGATGAGACAGAGCAGCAGCCAATTCAGCGCAGGAAGCGCGCACATGTGCCCCCACTGCCTCCATTTGAGGATGAAGTCCCAGCAACAGGCGATGACACCGACAGGAGAGAGGGGAGTCAGGGTGTGACAGACATGCCCCGTCATGACGCACCAACACCAAGGCAAAGGGAACAGGCCATTTCCAGGTCAAGGCCCAGGAGCAGCACTGCAACAGAAGGAGAAGGCACCGTGTTCTCCGGCTTGGAACAGTGCATGTTGCAGGAACAGCGCCTGCAAAGCAAGGCAATGCGGTCAATGAGTCGCCAGCTAGGCCGCCTACATCAGGACAATCGCAGCATGGTAGCGGCAATACGAGAGCTCTGTGCCACTTTGAGGGACACCCAAGCTGCCAATGACAGGGCTGGACGACGTGCCAATGCACGGCTACACAATTACACCAAGGCAGTCAACCGCCTCTGCACCACCACCAGCGCACTCACACGCAGAAGCGTAACCATGCAGGTGGACATGGCACATTGCTGCCAGGACATAGCGCGAGGGCTGGCGCAGGTGACCACTGCTGTGGAACAGCTGCAGACAGCCAATGCAGGTGGCAGCGCACTAACGGCCTCTGCTGAGAGTGAGGACACATCGAGTCGCAGCAGCATCACTCCAACCTTGCCAGGTGAAAGACGCCGCAGTGGCAGACAGGTAGCAGGCCAAGGGCGCACCATGGGGGTCAACCACCCTGGACGGCACCGACGGAGGTGATCATCTGCGGGGACACTGACTGCAACACGGGTGCATTAACCCGCAAAAGGCTGTTTGCCCTATTTCTTGTGCCTTCTCTGCACTGTGTGTACAACATGTGCTGGGGACAATTACAATTTCTTTCATGTTAAGTGTGATTAAACACTTGACACATCATCAGGCTTTGTAGTCTCATTTCCTCAACACTCACCTAAAAGTAGTTTTGTGTGATCTCAGTCCGTCTCTGGCGTCCAGCAGCTGCCCCAACTCCTGGTGCTGGTCTGGCAGGGGGAGCAGGGCGCTCGTCATCCGATGTGTCTGTATCGCTCACATCAATTGTGGTGCCTTTCCTCATTGCCATGTTGTGTAGCATTGCACAGCTTGCCACGATTTTACAGCAGGTCTCAGGGCTGTATTGCAGTGCGCCTCCACTCTTATGCAGGCACCGGAAGCGGCTCTTCAGGATTCCGAAGGTTCGCTCAATGACACAGCGTGTAGATCTGTGTGCCCTGTTGTAGCTCCTCTCACTTGCATTTGCAGGATCCAGGTATGGGGTCAGGATGAAGTCGCGCACTGCATAGGCACTGTCACCTGCATGGGAAAAACACAATAGGTGAGTCAATGTCCCCCCCCTCAAGTGATGTAGTGGATGTATTGATGTGTGCAATGTATTTACCGAGCAGGTACCCCTCCCCAAACTCTCCAGCACTCAGACGTCTGTGTATTCCACTGTGTCGGAAGATGAAGGAGTCATGTGTACTGCCGGGGTATTTGGCTACGATGTCGGTGATGTGATACTTAGCGTTGCACACAATCTGTGTGTTGAGGGAATGGTAGCATTTCCGATTCCTGTAGACATATTCAGTTTCTGCTGGGGGTGTGATGGCCACATGGGTCCCGTCAATGCAGCCGATGACGTGGGGGAAACGTGCAATCTGGTAGAAGTCCAGTATCGTTTGTTGTAATGCCTGTTGGGTGGTGGGGAAGTAAATGTGATGTGGGAGCCTCAGTAGCATTGCATCTAGGAAGGCATGGAAGAAGCGCGAAAGTGCACTCTGTGACACACCACCAACCTCCGCTATGACCCGTTGAAAACTCCCTGACGCGAGGAGGTGCAGGGAGCACAGGACCTGCACATGTGTGGGAATTGTTTGTGTCCTGCGAGTAGGGTGCTCCAAGTGGGGTTTCAGCTCCTCAATCAGGTCCATTATGGTCTGTGGGTGCAGTCTGTACTTGTCATAGATCTCCTCTTCAGTGTTCTGTAACAGGGTGATGCGCAGCCTGAAGATACGTTCCTGTCTCATTCTCCTGTGTGCAAGGGCCCGAATACGCAGCCTCCTGGCTATCACGTACATTGCAGCCATTGTGGGTGTGTTTGTTGCATTGTGGGCTGGTTTTTGTACCTTGCACCAGTTTACCACCTGCAAGCAATTGGTGTTAATAGCGATTTCTTAATTAGCGAATTTCGTAAAATCGCAATTTGCGATTTTTTCATACATGTGTTTGCGATTTCTTAGCTAGCGATTTCTTGTTAGCGATATTCGCAACGCTAAGGAATCGCAAAATAGGTATTCGCTAGGAAATTCGCAGTTTTCTTGTTTCGCAGCCTAAGAAATCGCTAATTTAGCGATTTCTTATTTTTCAGTTTGGAAATGTGTCCTACATATGAAATAGCGAAAAATCAGTCGCAAACGCTGTTTTTTGCGATTCGCAGCGTTTGCGACTAATTTTTGCTTTCATACATATGCCCCTATGAGGCTTCCAAAAGTGGTTATTCAACATAGGGCACAATCCAATTGACATTTTGAATAATTTTTTCTACGGTGCAAAAATCTATTTTTTTATGAAAATCTATGACCCCAGACCTGTCGAACTTTCTCCAGATGGTCAGAAATGGTCATTTTTTAATATTTAATCTTTTGACTGTAAATCACGATTGCATGTGAATGATCACTTTAAGAACTAAAATAAGTGTGTTTAGAGTCATTTTCCTGCCCAAAATTGGTCAAAATAGAAGCTTCTGAGTAGGAGGAAAAGTCTGTAAAAATGGCAATTTTGGTCACTGTCAGGCTTTAAAAAGTGGTTATTCAACATGAGGCACAATCCAATTGAAATTTTAAATCATTTTTGCTACAGTCCAAAAAATCAATTTTCTGATGAAAATCGATGACCCCAGACCTGTCGAACTTTCTCCAGATGGTCAGAAATGGTCATTTTTTAATGTTTAATGTTTTGACTGTAAATGTCCATTACACGTGAACTATCACTTTTGGAACTAAAATAAGTATTTGGAGTAATTTTCCTTCACGAAATTGTTCAAAATACAAGCTTCTGAGTGAGAGGACAAGTTTATAAAAATGGCAATTTTTGTCACTGTGAGGCTTTAAAAAGTGGTTATTCAACATGAGGCACAATTCAATTGACATTTTGAATAATTTTTTCTACACTCCAAAAAAATCAATTTTCTGATGAAAAATGATGACCTCAGACCTGTCGAATTTTCTCTGGATGGTCAGAAATGGTCATTTTTAATGTTTAATGTTTTGACTGTAAATGTCCATTGCATGTGAATTATAACTTTTGGAACTAAAATAAGTGTGTTTGGAGTCATTTTCCTGCCCGAAATTGGTCAAAATAGAACCTTCTTAGTAGGAGGAAAAGTCTGTAAAAATGGAAATTTTTGTCACTGTCAGGCTGTAATAAGTGGTTATTCAACATGAGGCACAATCCAAAAGACATTTTGAATAATTTTTTCTACAGTCCAAAAAATCAATTGTCTGATGAAAAACGATGATCCCAGACCTGTCGAATTTTCTCCAGATGGTCAGAAATTGTAATTTTTTAATGTTTAATGTTTTGACTGTAAATGTCCATTGCACGTGAATTATAACTTTTGGAACTAAAAAAAGTGTGTTTGGAGTCATTTTCCTGCCCGAAATTGGTCAAAATAGAAGCTTCTTAGTAGGAGGAAAAGTCTGTAAAAATGGAAATTTTTGTCACTGTCAGGCTTTAAAAAGTGGTTATTCAACATGAGGCACAATCCAAAAGACATTTTGAATGATTTTTTCTACAGTCCCAAAAAATCAATTTTCTGATGAAAAATGATGACCCCAGACCTGTCGAGTTTTCTCCAGATAGTCAGAAATGGTCATTTTTTAATGTTTAATGTTTTGACTGTAAATGTCCATTACACGTAAATTATCACTTTTGGAACTAAAATAAGTGTGTTTGGAGTCATTTTCCTTCCCGAAATTGGTCAAAATAGAAGCTTCTGAGTGAGAGGACAAGTTTATGAAAATGGCAATTTTTGTCACTGTGAGGCTTTAAAAAGTGGTTATTCAACATGAGGCACAATCCAATTGAAATTTTGAATCAGTTTTTTCTACAGTCCAAAAAATCAATTTTCTGATGAAGAAACGATGACCCCAGACCTGTCGAACTTTCTGCAGATGATCAGAAATGGTCATTTTTTAATGTTTAAACTCATGACTGTAATTGACCAGTGCATGTGAATTATCACTTTTGGAACTAAAATAAGTGTGTTTGGAGTCATTTTCTTGCCTGAAATTGGTCGAAATAGAAGCTTCTGAGTAGGAAGAAAAGTCTGTAAAAATGTCACTTTTGGTCACTGTGAGGTTTCCAAAAGTGGTTATTCAACATAGGGCACAATCCAATTGACATTTTGAATAATTTTTTCTACGGTGCAAAAATCTATTTTTTTATGAAAATCTATGACCCCAGACCTGTCGAACTTTCTCCAGATGGTCAGAAATGGTCATTTTTTAATATTTAATCTTTTGACTGTAAATCACGATTGCATGTGAATGATCACTTTAAAAACTAAAATAAGTGTGTTTAGAGTCATTTTCCTGCCCGAAATTGGTCAAAATAGAAGCTTCGGAGTAGGAGGAAAAGTCTGTAAAAATGGCAATTTTGGTCACTGTCAGGCTTTAAAAAGTGGTTATTCAACATGAGGCACAATCCAATTGAAATTTTAAATCATTTTTGCTACAGTCCAAAAAATCAATTTTCTGATGAAAATCGATGACCCCAGACCTGTCGAACTTTCTCCAGATGGTCAGAAATGGTCATTTTTTAATGTTTAATGTTTTGACTGTAAATGTCCATTACACGTGAACTATCACTTTTGGAACTAAAATAAGTATTTGGAGTAATTTTCCTTCACGAAATTGTTCAACATACAAGCTTCTGAGTGAGAGGACAAGTTTATAAAAATGGCAATTTTTGTCACTGTGAGGCTTCAAAAAGTGGATATTCAACATGAGGCACAATTCAATTGACATTTTGAATAATTTTTTCTACACTCCAAAAAAATCAATTTTCTGATGAAAAATGATGACCTCAGACCGGTCGAATTTTCTCTGGATGGTCAGAAATGGTCATTTTTAATGTTTAATGTTTTGACTGTAAATGTCCATTGCATGTGAATTATAACTTTTGGAACTAAAATAAGTGTGTTTGGAGTCATTTTCCCGCCCGAAATTGGTCAAAATAGAACCTTCTTAGTAGGAGGAAAAGTCTGTAAAAATGGAAATTTTTGTCACTGTCAGGCTTTAATAAGTGGTTATTCAACATGAGACACAATCCAAAAGACATTTTGAATAATTTTTTCTACAGTCCAAAAAATCAATTGTCTGATGAAAAACGATGATCCCAGACCTGTCGAATTTTCTCCAGATGGTCAGAAATGGTAATTTTTTAATGTTTAATGTTTTGACTGTAAATGTCCATTGCACGTGAATTATAACTTTTGGAACTAAAAAAAGTGTGTTTGGAGTCATTTTCCTGCCCGAAATTGGTCAAAATAGAAGCTTCTTAGTAGGACGAAAAGTCTGTAAAAATGGAAATTTTTGTCACTGTCAGGCTTTAAAAAGTGGTTATTCAACATGAGGCACAATCCAAAAGACATTTTGAATGATTTTTTCTACAGTCCAAAAAAATCAATTTTCTGATGAAAAATGATGACCCCAGACCTGTCGAATTTTCTCCGGATGGTCAGAAATGGTCATTTTTTAATGTTTAATGTTTTGACTGTAAATGTCCATTACACGTGAATTATCACTTTTGGAACTAAAATAAGTTTGTTTGGAGTCATTTTCTTGCCTGAAATCGGTCAAAATAGAAGCTTCTGAGTAGGAAGAAAAGTCTGTAAAAATGGCACTTTTGGTCACTGTGAGGCTTTAAAAAGTGGTTATTCAACATGAGGCACAATCCAATTGAAATTTTGAATCATTTTTGCTACAGTCCAAAAAATCAATTTTCTGACGAAAATCGATGACCCCAGACCTGTCGAACTTTCTCCAGATGGTCAGAAATGGTCATTTTTTAATGTTTAAACTCATGACTGTAATTGACCAGTGCATGTGAATTATCACTTTTGGAACTAAAATAAGTGTGTTTGGAGTCATTTTCTTGCCTGAAATTGGTCGAAATAGAAGCTTCTGAGTAGGAAGAAAAGTCTGTAAAAATGTCACTTTTGGTCACTGTGAGGTTTCCAAAAGTGGTTATTCAACATAGGGCACAATCCAATTGACATTTTGAATAATTTTTTCTACGGTGCAAAAATCTATTTTTTTATGAAAATCTATGACCCCAGACCTGTCGAACTTTCTCCAGATGGTCAGAAATGGTCATTTTTTAATATTTAATCTTTTGACTGTAAATCACGATTGCATGTGAATGATCACTTTAAAAACTAAAATAAGTGTGTTTAGAGTCATTTTCCTGCCCGAAATTGGTCAAAATAGAAGCTTCGGAGTAGGAGGAAAAGTCTGTAAAAATGGCAATTTTGGTCACTGTCAGGCTTTAAAAAGTGGTTATTCAACATGAGGCACAATCCAATTGAAATTTTAAATCATTTTTGCTACAGTCCAAAAAATCAATTTTCTGATGAAAATCGATGACCCCAGACCTGTCGAACTTTCTCCAGATGGTCAGAAATGGTCATTTTTTAATGTTTAATGTTTTGACTGTAAATGTCCATTACACGTGAACTATCACTTTTGGAACTAAAATAAGTATTTGGAGTAATTTTCCTTCACGAAATTGTTCAACATACAAGCTTCTGAGTGAGAGGACAAGTTTATAAAAATGGCAATTTTTGTCACTGTGAGGCTTCAAAAAGTGGATATTCAACATGAGGCACAATTCAATTGACATTTTGAATAATTTTTTCTACACTCCAAAAAAATCAATTTTCTGATGAAAAATGATGACCTCAGACCGGTCGAATTTTCTCTGGATGGTCAGAAATGGTCATTTTTAATGTTTAATGTTTTGACTGTAAATGTCCATTGCATGTGAATTATAACTTTTGGAACTAAAATAAGTGTGTTTGGAGTCATTTTCCCGCCCGAAATTGGTCAAAATAGAACCTTCTTAGTAGGAGGAAAAGTCTGTAAAAATGGAAATTTTTGTCACTGTCAGGCTTTAATAAGTGGTTATTCAACATGAGGCACAATCCAAAAGACATTTTGAATAATTTTTTCTACAGTCCAAAAAATCAATTGTCTGATGAAAAACGATGATCCCAGACCTGTCGAATTTTCTCCAGATGGTCAGAAATGGTAATTTTTTAATGTTTAATGTTTTGACTGTAAATGTCCATTGCACGTGAATTATAACTTTTGGAACTAAAAAAAGTGTGTTTGGAGTCATTTTCCTGCCCGAAATTGGTCAAAATAGAAGCTTCTTAGTAGGACGAAAAGTCTGTAAAAATGGAAATTTTTGTCACTGTCAGGCTTTAAAAAGTGGTTATTCAACATGAGGCACAATCCAAAAGACATTTTGAATGATTTTTTCTACAGTCCAAAAAAATCAATTTTCTGATGAAAAATGATGACCCCAGACCTGTCGAATTTTCTCCGGATGGTCAGAAATGGTCATTTTTTAATGTTTAATGTTTTGACTGTAAATGTCCATTACACGTGAATTATCACTTTTGGAACTAAAATAAGTTTGTTTGGAGTCATTTTCTTGCCTGAAATCGGTCAAAATAGAAGCTTCTGAGTAGGAAGAAAAGTCTGTAAAAATGGCACTTTTGGTCACTGTGAGGCTTTAAAAAGTGGTTATTCAACATGAGGCACAATCCAATTGAAATTTTGAATCATTTTTGCTACAGTCCAAAAAATCAATTTTCTGACGAAAATCGATGACCCCAGACCTGTCGAACTTTCTCCAGATGGTCAGAAATGGTCATTTTTTAATGTTTAAACTCATGACTGTAATTGACCAGTGCATGTGAATTATCACTTTTGGAACTAAAATAAGTGTGTTTGGAGTCATTTTCCTGCCCGAAATTGGTCAAAATAGAAGCTTCTGAGTAGGAAGAAAAGTCTGTAAAAATGGCACTTTTGGTCACTGTGAGGCTTTAAAAAGAGGTTATTCAACATGAGGCACAATCCAATTGACATTTTGAATTATTTTTTCTGCAGTTGAAAACATCAGTTTTCTGATGAAAAACGATGAAATTGTCATTTTTTAATGTTTAATCTTTTGACTGTAAATGTCCATTGCACGTGAATTATCACTTTTGGAACTAAAATAAGAGAGTTTGGAGTCATTTTCCTGCCCGAAATTGGTCAAAATAAAAGCTTCTTAGTAGGAGGAAAAATCTGTAAAAATTGAAATTTTTGTCACTGTCACTGTGAGGCTTTAAAAAGTGGTTATTCAACATGAGGCATAATCCAATTGACATTTTGAATAATTTTTTCTACACTCCAAAAAAATCAATTTTCTGATGAAAAATGATGACCCCAGACCTGTCGAATTTTCTCCGGATGGTCAGAAATGGTCATTTTTTAATGTTTAATGTTTTTACTGTAAATGTCCATTGCACGTGAATTATAACTTTTGGAACTAAAAAAAAGTGTGTTTGGATTCTTTTTCCTGCCTGAAATTGGTCAAAATAGAAGCTTCTTAGTAGGAGGAAACGTCTGTAAAAATAGAAATTTTTGTCACTGTCAGGCTTTAAAAAGTGGTTATTCAACATGAGGCACAATCCAAAAGACATTTTGAATGATTTTTTCTACAGTCCAAAAAATCAATTGTCTGATGAAAAACGATGTTCCCAGACCTGTCGAGTTTTCTCCAGATAGTCAGAAATGGTCAGTTTTTTAATGTTTAATGTTTTGACTGTAAATGTCCATTAGACATGAATTATCACTTTTGGAACTAAAATAAGTGTGTTTGGAGTAATTTTCCTTCCCGAAATTGGTCAAAATAGAAGCTTCTGAGTGATTGGACAAGTTTATAAAAATGGCAATTTTTGTCACTGTGAGGCTTTAAAAAGTGGTTATTCAACATGAGGCACAATCCAATTGAAATTTTGAATCAGTTTTTTCTACAGTCCAAAAAATCAATTTTCTGATGAAGAAACGATGACCCCAGACCTGTCGAACTTTCTCCAGATGATCAGAAATGGTCATTTTTTAATGTTTAATCTCTTGACTGTAATTGACCAGTGCATGTGAATTATCACTTTTGGAACTAAAATAAGTGTGTTTGGAGTCATTTTCTTGCCTGAAATTGGTCAAAATAGAAGCTTCTGAGTAGGAAGAAAAGTCTGTAAAAATGGCACTTTTGGTCACTATGAGGCTTCCAAAAGTGGTTATTCAACATAGGGCACAATCCAATTGACATTTTGAATAATTTTTTCTACGGTGCAAAAATCTATTTTTTTATGAAAATCTATGACCCCAGACCTGTCGAACTTTCTCCAGATGGTCAGAAATGGTCATTTTTTAATATTTAATCTTTTGACTGTAAATCACGATTGCATGTGAATGATCACTTTAAGAACTAAAATAAGTGTGCTTAGAGTCATTTTCCTGCCCGAAATTGGTCAAAATAGAAGCTTCTGAGTAGGAGGAAAAGTCTGTAAAAATGGCAATTTTGGTCACTGTCAGGCTTTAAAAAGTGGTTATTCAACATGAGGCACAATCCAATTGAAATTTAAAATCATTTTTGCTACAGTCCAAAAAATCAATTTTCTGGCGAAAATCGATGACCCCAGACCTGTCGAACTTTCTCCAGATGGTCAGAAATGGTCATTTTTTAATGTTTAATGTTTTGACTGTAAATGTCCATTACACGTGAACTATCACTTTTGGAACTAAAATAAGTATTTGGAGTAATTTTCCTTCACGAAATTGTTCAAAATACAAGCTTCTGAGTGAGAGGACAAGTTTATAAAAATGTCAATTTTTGTCACTGTGAGGCTTTAAAAAGTGGTTATTCAACATGAGGCACAATTCAATTGACATTTTGAATATTTTTTCTACACTCCAAAAAAATCAATTTTCTGATGAAAAATGATGACCTCAGACCTGTCGAATTTTCTCTGGATGGTCAGAAATGGTCATTTTTAATGTTTAATGTTTTGACTGTAAATGTCCATTGCATGTGAATTATAACTTTTGGAACTAAAATAAGTGTGTTTGGAGTCATTTTCCTGCCCGAAATTGGTCAAAATAGAAGCTTCTGAGTAGGAGGAAAAGTCTGTAAAAATGGAAATTTTTGTCACTGTCAGGCTTTAAAAAGTGGTTATTCAACATGAGGCACAATCCAAAAGACATTTTGAATGATTTTTTCTACAGTCCAAAAAAATCAATTTTCTGATGAAAAATGATGACCCCAGACCTGTCGAATTTTCTCCGGATGGTCAGAAATGGTCATTTTTTAATGTTGAATGTTTTGACTGTAAATGTCCATTACACGTGAATTATCACTTTTGGAACTAAAATAAGTGTGTTTGGAGTCATTTTCTTGCCTGAAATCGGTCAAAATAGAAGCTTCTGAGTAGGAAGAAAAGTCTGTAAAAATGGCACTTTTGGTCACTGTGAGGCTTTAAAAAGTGGTTATTCAACCTGAGGCACAATCCAATTGAAATTTTGAATCATTTTTGCTACAGTCCAAAAAATCAATTTTCTGACGAAAATCGATGACCCCAGACCTGTCGAACTTTCTCCAGATGGTCAGAAATGGTCATTTTTTAATGTTTAAACTCATGACTGTAATTGACCAGTGCATGTGAATTATCACTTTTGGAACTAAAATAAGTGTGTTTGGAGTCATTTTCCTGCCCGAAATTGGTCAAAATAGAAGCTTCTGAGTAGAAGGAAAAGTCTGTAAAAATGGCACTTTTGGTCACTGTGAGGCTTTAAAAAGAGGTTATTCAACATGAGGCACAATCCAATTGACATTTTGAATTATTTTTTCTGCAGTTGAAAACATCAGTTTTCTGATGAAAAACGATGAAATTGTCATTTTTTAATGTTTAATCTCTTGACTGTAATTGACCAGTGCATGTGAATTATCACTTTTGGAACTAAAATAGGTGTGTTTAGAGTCATTTTCTTGCCTGAAATTGGTCAAAATAGAAGCTTCTGAGTAGGAAGAAAAGTCTGTAAAAATGGCACTTTTGGTCACTGTGAGGCTTCCAAAAGTGGTTATTCAACATAGGGCACAATCCAATCGACATTTTGAATAATTTTTTCTACGGTGCAAAAATCTATTTTTTTATGAAAAACTATGACCCCAGACCTATCGAACTTTCTCCAGATGGTCAGAAATGGTCATTTTTTAATATTTAATCTTTTGAGTGTAAATCACGATTGCATGTGAATGATCACTTTAAGAACTAAAATAATTGTGTTTAGAGTCATTTTCCTGCCCGAAATTGGTCAAAATAGAGCTTCTGAGTAGGAGGAAAAGTCTGTAAAAATGGCAATTTTGGTCACTGTCAGGCTTTAAAAAGTCGTTATTCAACACGAGGCACAATCCAAAAGACATTTTAAATAATTTTTTTTACAGTCCACAAAATCAATTTTCTTATGAAAAACGATGACCCCAGACCTGTCGAATTTTCGCCGGATGGTCAGAAATGGTCATTTTTTAATGTTTAATGTTTTGACTGTAAATGTCCATTACACGTGAATTATCACTTTTGGAACTAAAATAAGTGTTTGGAGTAATTTTCCTTCACGAAATTGTTCAAAATAGAAGCTTCTGAGTGAGAGGACAAGTTTATAAAAATGGCAATTTTTGTCACTGTGAGGCTTTAAAAAGTGGTTATTCAACATGAGGCACAATCCAATTGACACTTTGAATAATTTTTTCTACACTCCAAAAAAATCAATTTTCTGATGAAAAATGATGACCCCAGACCTGTAGAATTTTCTCAGGATGGTCAGAAATGATAATTTTTTAATGTTTAATGTTCTGACTGTAAATGTCCATTACACGTGAATTATCACTTTTGGAACTAAAATAAGTGTGTTTGGAGTCATTTTCCTGCCCGAAATTGGTCAAAATAGAAGCTTCTTAGTAGGAGGAAAAGTCTGTAAAAATGGAAATTTTTGTCACTGTCAGGCTTTAAAAAGTGGTTATTCAACATGAGGCAGAATCCAAAAGACATTTTGAATGATTTTTTCTACAGTCCAAAAAATCAATTGTCTGATGAAAAACAATGTTCCCAGACCTGTCGAGTTTTCTCCAGATAGTCAGAAATGGTCATTTTTTAATGTTTAATGTTCTGACTGTAAATGTCCATTAGACGTGAATTATCACTTTTGGAACTAAAATAAGTGTGTTTGGAGTCATTTTCCTGTGAGGCTTTAAAAAGTGGTTATTCAACATGAGGCACAATCCAATTGAAATTTTGAATCAGTTTTTTCTACAGTCCAAAAAATCAATTTTCTGATGAAGAAACGATGACCCCAGACCTGTCGAACTTTCTCCAGATGATCAGAAATGGTCATTTTTTATTGTTTAATCTCTTGACTGTAATTGACCAGTGCATGAGAATTATCACTTTTGGAACTAAAATAAGTGGGTTTGGAGTCATTTTCTTGCCTGAAATTGGTCAAAATAGAAGCTTCTGAGTAGGAAGAAAAGTCTGTAAAAATGGCACTTTTGGTCACTGTGAGGCTTCCAAAAGTGGTTATTCAACATAGGGCACAATCCAATTGACATTTTGAATACGTTTTTTCTACGGTGCAAAAATCTATTTTTTTATGAAAAACTATGACCCCAGACCTGTCGAACTTTCTCCAGATGGTCAGAAATGGTAATTTTTTAATATTTAATCTTTTGACTGTAAATCACGATTGCATGTGAATGATCACTTTAAGAACTAAAATAGGTGTGTTTAGAGTAATTTTCCTGCCCGAAATTGGTCAAAATAGAAGCTTCTGAGTAGGAGGAAAAGTCTGTAAAAATGGCAATTTTGGTCACTGTGAGGCTTTAAAAAGTGGTTATTCAACATGAGGCACAATCCAATTGAAATTTTGAATCATTTTTGCTACAGTCCAAAAACTCAATTTTCTGACGAAAATCGATGACCCCAGACATGTCGAACTTTCTCCAGATGGTCAGAAATGGTCATTTTTTAATGTTTAAACTCATGACTGTAATTGACCAGTGCACGTGAATTATCACTTTTGGAACTAAAATAAGTGTGTTTGGAGTCATTTTCTTGCCTAAAATTGGTCGAAATAGAAGCTTCTGCGTAGGAAGAAAAGTCTGTAAAAATGGCACTTTTGGTCACTGTGAGGCTTCGAAAAGTGGTTATTCAACATAGGGCACAATCCAATTGACATTTTGAATATTTTTTCTACTGTGAAAAAACTATTTTTTTATGAAAAACTATGAACCCAGACCTGTCGAACTTTCTCCAGATGGTCAGAAATGGTAATTTTTTAATATTTAATCTTTTGACTGTAAATCACGATTGCATGTGAATGATCACTTTAAGAACTAAAATAAGTGTGTTTAGAGTCATTTTCCCTACCCGAAATTGGTCAAAATAGAAGCTTCTGAGTAGGAGGAAAAGTCTGTAAAAATGGCAATTTTGGTCACTGTGAGGCTTTAAAAAGTGGTTATTCAACATGAGGCACAATCCAATTGAAATTTTGAATCATTTTTGCTACAGTCCAAAAAATCAATTTTCTGACGAAAATCGATGACCCCAGACCTGTCGAACTTTCTCCAGATGGTCAGAAATGGTAATTTTTTAATGTTTAAACTCATGACTGTAATTGACCAGTGCATGTGAATTATCACTTTTGGAACTAAAATAAGTGTGTTTGGAGTCATTTTCCTGCCCGAAATTGGTCAAAATAGAAGCTTCTGAGTAGGAAGAAAAGTCTGTAAAAATGGCACTTTTGGTCACTGTGAGGCTTTAAAAAGAGGTTATTCAACATGAGGCACAATCCAATTGACATTTTGAATTATTTATTCTGCAGTTGAAAACATCAGTTTTCTAATGAAAAACGATGAAATCGTCATTTTTTAATGTTTAATCTCTTGACTGTAATTGACCAGTGCATGTGAATTATCACTTTTGGAACTAAAATAAGTGTATTTGGAGTCATTTTCTTGCCTGAAATTGGTCAAAATAGAAGCTTCTGAGTAGGAAGAAAAGTCTGTAAAAATGGCACTTTTGGTCACTGTGAGGCTTCCAAAAGTGGTTATTCAACATAGGGCACAATCCAATCGACATTTTGAATAATTTTTTCTACGGTGCAAAAATCTATTTTTTTATGAAAAACTATGACCCCAGACCTATCGAACTTTCTCCAGATGGTCAGAAATGGTCATTTTTTAATATTTAATCTTTTGACTGTAAATCACGATTGCATGTGAATGATCACTTTAAGAACTAAAATAAGTGTGTTTAGAGTCATTTTCCTGCCCGAAATTGGTCAAAATAGAAGCTTCTGAGTAGGAGGAAAAGTCTGTAAAAATGGCAATTTTGGTCACTGTCAGGCTTTAAAAAGTGGTTATTCAACACGAGGCACAATCCAAAAGACATTTTGAATAAGTTTTTTACAGTCCACAAAATCAATTTTCTTATGAAAAACGATGACCCCAGACCTGTCGAATTTTCGCCGGATGGTCAGAAATGGTCATTTTTTAATGTTCAATGTTTTGACTGTAAATGTCCATTACACGTGAATTATCACTTTTGGAACTAAAATAAGTGTTTGGAGTAATTTTCCTTCACGAAATTGTTCAAAATAGAAGCTTCTGAGTGAGAGGACAAGTTTATAAAAATGGCAATTTTTCTCACTGTGAGGCTTTAAAAAGTGGTTATTCAACATGAGGCACAATCCAATTGACACTTTGAATAATTTTTTCTACACTCCAAAAAAATCAATTTTCTGATGAAAAATGATGACCCCAGACCTGTCGAATTTTCTTCGGATGGTCAGAAATGGTAATTTTTTAATGTTTTGACTGTAAATGTCAATTGCACGTGAATTATAACTTTTGGAACTAAAAAAAGTGTGTTTGGAGTCATTTTCCTGCCCGAAATTGGTCAAAATAGAAGCTTCTTAGTAGGAGGAAAAGTCTGTAAAAATGGAAATTTTTGTCACTGTCAGGCTTTAAAAAGTGGTTATTCAACATGAGGCACAATCCAAAAGACATTTTGAATGATTTTTTCTACAGTCCAAAAAATCAATTGTCTGATGAAAAACGATGTTCCCAGACCTGTCGAGTTTTCTCCAGATAGTCAGAAATGGTCATTTTTTAATGTTTAATGTTCTGACTGTAAATGTCCATTAGACATGAATTATCACTTTTGGAACTAAAATAAGTGTGTTTGGAGTCATTTTCCTGCCCGAAATTGGTCAAAATAAAAGCTTCTGAGTGAGAGGACAAGTTTATAAAAATGGCAATTTTTGTCACTGTGAGGCTTTAAAAAGTGGTTATTCAACATGAGGCACAATCCAATTGAAATTTTGAATCATTTTTGCTACAGTCCAAAAAATCAATTTTCTGACGAAAATTGATGACCCAAGACCTGTCGAACTTTCTCCAGATGGTCAGAAATGGTCATTTTTTAAAGTTTAAACTCATGACTGTAATTGACCAGTGCATGTGAATTATCACTTTTGGAACTAAAATAAGTGTGTTTGGAGTCATTTTCTTGCCTGAAATTGGTCAAAATAGAAGCCTCTGAGTAGGAATAAAAGTCTGTAAAAATGGCACTTTTGGTCACTGTGAGGCTTCCAAAAGTGGTTATTCAACATAGGGCACAATCCAATTGACATTTTGAATAATTTTTTCTACGGTGCAAAAATCAATTTTTTTATGAAAAACTATGACCCCAGACCTGTCGAACTTTCTCCAGATGGTCAGAAATTGTCATTTTTTTATATTTATTCTTTTACTGTAAATAACGTTTGCATGTGAATGATCACTTTTGGAACTAAAATAAGTGTGTTTAGAGTCATTTTCCTGCTCGAAATTGGTCAAAATAGAAGCTTCTGAGTAGGAGGAAAAGTTTGTAAAAATGGCAGTTTTGGTCACTGTGAGGATTTAAAAAGTGGTTATTCAACATGAGGCACAATCCAAATGACATTCTGAATACTTTTTTCTACAGTCTAAAAAATCAATTTTCTGATGAAAAACGATGACACCGGACCTGCCGAATTTTCTCCGGATGGTCAGAAATGGTAATTTTTTTAATGTTTAATGTTTTGACTGTAAATGTCCATTGCACGTGATTTATTACTTTTGGAACTAAAATAAGTGTGTTTGGAGTCATTTTCCTGCCTGAAATTGGTCAAAATAGAAGCTTCTGAGTAGGAGGAAAAATTTGTAAAAATGGCAATTTTGGTCACTGTGAGGCTTTAAAAAGTCGTTATTTAATATGAGGCACAATCCAATTGATATTTTGAATACTTTTTTCTACAGTGTAAAAAATCCATTTTCTGATGAAAAACGATGACACCGGACCTGTCGAATTTTCTCCGGATGGTCAGAAATGGTCATTTTTTTAATCTTTCATCTTTTGACTGTAACTGACTATTGCATGTGAATTATCACTTTTGGAACTATAATAAGGGTGTTTAGAGTCATCTTCCTGCCCGAAATTGGTCGAAATTGACGCTTCTGAGTAGGAGGACAAGTTTATAAAAATGGCAATTTTTGTCACTGTGAGGCTTCAAAAAGTGGTTATTCAACATGAGGCACAATCCAATTTAAATTTTGAATCATTTTTGCTACAGTCCAAAAAATCAATTTTCTGACGAAAATCAATGACCCCAGACCTGTCGAACTTTCTCCAGATGGTCAGAAATGGTCATTTTTTAATGTTTAATCTCATGACTGTAATTGACCAATGCATGTGAATTATCACTTTTGGAACTAAAATAAGTGTGTTTGGAGTCATTTTCCTGCCCGAAATTGGTCAAAATAGAAGCTTCTGAGTAGGAGGAAAAGTCTGTAAAAATTGAAATTTTTGTCACTGTCAGGCTTTAAAAAGTGGTTATTCAACATGAGGCACAATCCAATTGACATTTTGAATTATTTTTTCTGCAGTCGAAAACATCAATTTTCTGATGAAAAACGATGAAATTGTCATTTTTTAATGTTTAATCTTTTGACTGTAAATGTCGATTGCACGTGAATTATCACTTTTGGAACTAAAATAAGAGAGTTTGGAGTCATTTTCCTGCCCAAAATTGGTCAAAATAAAAGCTTCTTAGTAGGAGGAAAAATCTGTAAAAATTGAAATTTTTGTCACTGTCAGGCTTTAAAAAGTGGTTATTCAACACAAGGCACAATCCAAAAGACATTTTTAATAATTTTTTCTACAGTCCACAAAATCAATTTTCTTATGAAAAACGATGACCCCAGACCTGTCGAATTTTCTCCGAATGGTCAGAAATGGTCATTTTTTAATGTTTAATGTTTTGACTGTAAATGTCCATTGCACGTGAATTATAACTTTTGGAACTAAAATAAGTGTGTTTTGAGTCATTTTCCTTCCCGAAATTGGTCAAAATAGAAGCTTTTGAGCAGGAAGAAAAGTCTGTAAAAATTGTAATTTTTGTCACTTTGAGGCTTTAAAAAGTGGTTATTCAACATGAGGCACAATCCAAAAGACATTTTGAATAATTTTTTCTACAGTCCCAAAAATAAATTTTCTGATGAAAAACGATGACCCCAGACCGTTCGAATTTTCTCCGGATGGTCAGAAAGGGTCATTTTTTAATGTTTAATGTTTTGACTGTAAATGTCCATTACACGTGAATTATCACTTTTGGAACTAAAGTAAGTGTTTGGAGTAATTTTCTTTCACGAAATTGTTCAAAATAGAAGCTTCTGAGTGAGAGGACAAGTTTATAAAAATGGCAATTTTTGTCACTGTGAGGCTTTAAAAAGTGGTTATTCAACATGAGGCATAATCCAATCGACATTTTGAATAATTTTTTCTACAGTATAAAAAAATCAATTTTCTGATGAAAAATGATGACCCCAGACCTGTCGAATTTTCTCTGGATGGTCAAAAATGGTCATTTTTTTATGTTTAATGTTTTGACTGTAAATGTTTATTGCACGTGAATTATAACTTTTGGAACTAAAAAAAAGTGTGTTTGGAGTCATTTTCCTGCCTGAAATTGGTCAAAATAGAAGCTTCTTAGTAGGAGGAAAAGTCTGTAAAAATAGAACTTTTTGTCACTGTCAGGCTTTAAAAAGTGGTTATTCAACATGAGGCACAATCCAAAAGACATTTTGAATAATTTTTTCTACAGTCCAAAAAATCAATTGTCTGATGAAAAACGATGTTCCCAGATCTGTCGAGTTTTCTCCAGATAGTCAGAAATGGTCATTTTTTAATGTTTAATGTTTTGACTGTAAATGTCCATTACACGTAAATTATCACTTTTGGAACTAAAATAAGTGTGTTTGGAGTCATTTTCCTTCCCGAAATTGGTCAAAATAGAAGCTTCTGAGTGAGAGGACAAGTTTATAAAAATGGCACTTTTGGTCACTGTGAGGCTTCCAAAAGTGGTTATTCAACATAGGGCACAATCCAATTGACATTTTGAATAATTTTTTCTACGGTGCAAAAATCTATTTTTTTATGAAAAACTATGACCCCAGACCTGTCGAACTTTCTCCAGATGGTCAGAAATGGTCATTTTTTTAATATTTAATCTTTTGACTGTAAATCACGATTGCATGTGAATGATCACTTTAAGAACTAAAATAAGTGTGTTTAGAGTCATTTTCCTGCCCGAAATTGGTCAAAATAGAAGCTTCTGAGTAGGAGGAAAAGTCTGTAAAAATGGCAATTTTGGTCATTGTGAGGCTTTAAAAAGTGGTTATTCAACATGAGGCACAATCCAATTGAAATTTTGAATCATTTTTGCTACAGTCCAAAAAATCAATTTTCTGACGAAAATCGATGACCCCAGACCTGTCGAACTTTCTCCAGATGGTCAGAAATGGTCATTTTTTAATGATTAAACTCATGACTGTAATTGACCAGTGCATGTGAATTATCACTTTTGGAACTAAAATAAGTGTGTTTGGAGTCATTTTCCTGCCCGAAATTGGTCAAAATAGAAGCTTCTGAGTAGGAAGAAAAGTCTGTAAAAATGGCACTTTTGGTCACTGTGAGGCTTTAAAAAGAGGTTATTCAACATGAGGCACAATCCAATTGACATTTTGAATTATTTTTTCTGCAGTGGAAAACAACAGTTTTCTGATGAAAAACGATGAAATTGTCATTTTTTAATGTTTAATCTCTTGACTGTAATTGACCAGTGCATGTGAATTATCACTTTTGGAACTAAAATAAGTGTGTTTGGAGTCATTTTCTTGCCTGAAATTGGTCAAAATAGAAGCTTCTGAGTAGGAAGAAAAGTCTGTAAAAATGGCACTTTTGGTCACTGTGAGGCTTCCAAAAGTGGTTATTCAACATAGGGCACAATCCAATTAACATTTTGAATAATTTTTTCTACGGTGCAAAAATCTTTTTTTTTATAAAAAACTATGACCCCAGACCTATCGAACTTTCTCCAGATGGTCAGAAATGGTCCTTTTTTAATATTTAATCTTTTGACTGTAAATCACGAGTGCATGTGAATGATCACTTTAAGAACTAAAATAAGTGTGTTTAGAGTCATTTTCCTGCCCGAAATTGGTCAAAATAGAAGCTTCTGAGTAGGAGGAAAAGTCTGTAAAAATGGCAATTTTGGTCACTTTCAGGCTTTAAAAAGTGGTTATTCAACACGAGGCACAATCCAAAAGACATTTTGAATAATTTTTTTTACAGTCCACAAAATCAATTTTCTTATGAAAAACGATGACCCCAGACCTGTCGAATTTTCGCCGGATGGTCAGAAATGGTCATTTTTTAATGTTTAATGTTTTGACTGTAAATGTCCATTACACGTGAATTATCACTTTTGGAACTAAAATAAGTGTTTGGAGTAATTTTCCGTCACGAAATTGTTCAAAATAGAAGCTTCTGAGTGAGAGGACAAGTTTATAAAAATGGCAATTTTTGTCACTGTGAGGCTTTAAAAAGTGGTTATTCAACATGAGGCACAATCCAATTGACATTTTGAATAATTTTTTCTACACTCCAAAAAAATCAATTTTCTGATGAAAAATGTTGACCCCAGACCTGTCGAATTTTCTCCGGATGGTCAGAAATGGTAATTTTTTAATGTTTAATGTTTTGACTGTAAATGTCCATTGCACGTGAATTATAACTTTTGGAACTAAAAAAAGTGTGTTTGGAGTCATTTTCCTGCCCGAAATTGGTCAAAATAGAAGCTTCTTAGTAGGAGGAAAAGTCTGTAAAAATGGAAATTTTTGTGACTGTCAGGCTTTAAAAAGTGGTTATTCAACATGAGGCACAATCCAAAAGACATTTTGAATGATTTTTTCTACAGTCCAAAAAATCAATTGTCTGATGAAAAACGATGTTCCCAGACCTGTCGAGTTTTCTCCAGATAGTCAGAAATGGTCATTTTTTAATGTTTAATGTTTTGACTGTAAATGTCCATTAGACATGAATTATCACTTTTGGAACTAAAATAAGTGTGTTTGGAGTCATTTTCCTTCCCGAAATTGGTCAAAATAGAAGCTTCTGAGTGAGAGGACAAGTTTATAAAAATGGCAATTTTTGTCACTGTGAGGCTTTAAAAAGTGGTTATTCAACATGAGGCACAATCCAATTGAAATTTTGAATCAGTTTTTTCTACAGTCCAAAAAATCAATTTTCTGATGAAGAAACGATGACCCCAGACCTGTCGAACTTTCTCCAGATGATCAGAAATGGTCATTTTTTAATGTTTAATCTCTTGACTGTAATTGACCAGTGCATGTGAATTATCACTTTTGGAACTAAAATAAGTGTGTTTGGAGCCATTTTCTTGCCTGAAATTGGTCAAAATAGAAGCTTCTGAGTAGGAAGAAAAGTCTGCAAAAATGGCACTTTTGGTCACTATGAGGCTTCCAAAAGTGGTTATTCAACATAGGGCACAATCCAATTGACATTTTGAATAATTTTTTCTACGGTGCAAAAATCTATTTTTTTATGAAAATCTATGACCACAGACCTGTCGAACTTTCTCCAGATGGTCAGAAATGGTCATTTTTTAATATTTAATCTTTTGACTGTAAATCACGATTGCATGTGAATGATCACTTTAAGAACTAAAATAAGTGTGTTTAGAGTCATTTTCCTGCCCAAAATTGGTCAAAATAGAAGCTTCTGAGTAGGAGGAAAAGTCTGTAAAAATGGCAATTTTGGTCACTGTCAGGCTTTAAAAAGTGGTTATTCAACATGAGGCACAATCCAATTGAAATTTTAAATCATTTTTGCTACAGTCCAAAAAATCAATTTTCTGATGAAAATCGATGACCCCAGACCTGTCGAACTTTCTCCAGATGGTCAGACATGGTAATTTTTTAATGTTTAATGTTTTGACTGTAAATGTCCATTACACGTGAACTATCACTTTTGGAACTAAAATAAGTATTTGGAGTAATTTTCCTTCACAAAATTGTTCAAAATACAAGCTTCTGAGTGAGAGGACAAGTTTATAAAAATGGCAATTTTTGTCACTGTGAGGCTTTAAAAAGTGGTTATTCAACATGAGGCACAATTCAATTGACATTTTGAATAATTTTTTCTACACTCCAAAAAAATCAATTTTCTGATGAAAAATGATGACCTCAGACCTGTCGAATTTTCTCTGGATGGTCAGAAATGGTCATTTTTAATGTTTAATGTTTTGACTGTAAATGTCCATTGCATGTGAATTATAACTTTTGGAACTAAAATAAGTGTGTTTGGAGTCATTTTCCTGCCCGAAATTGGTCAAAATAGAACCTTCTTAGTAGGAGGAAAAGTCTGTAAAAATGGAAATTTTTGTCACTGTCAGGCTTTAATAAGTGGTTATTCAACATGAGGCACAATCCAAAAGACATTTTGAATAATTTTTTCTACAGTCCAAAAAATCAATTGTCTGATGAAAAACGATGATCCCAGACCTGTCGAATTTTCTCCAGATGGTCAGAAATGGTAATTTTTTAATGTTTAATGTTTTGACTGTAAATGTCCATTGCACATGAATTATAACTTTTGGAACTAAAAAAAGTGTGTTTGGAGTCATTTTCCTGCCCGAAATTGGTCAAAATAGAAGCTTCTTAGTAGGAGGAAAAGTCTGTAAAAATGGAAATTTTTGTCACTGTCAGGCTTTAAAAAGTGGTTATTCAACATGAGGCACAATCCAAAAAGACATTTTGAATGATTTTTTATACAGTCCAAAAAAATCAATTTTCTGATGAAAAATGATGACCCCAGACCTGTCGAATTTTCTCTGGATGGTCAGAAATGGTCATTTTTTAATGTTTAATGTTTTGACTGTAAATGTCCATTACACGTGAATTATCACTTTTGGAACTAAAATAAGTGTGTTTGGAGTCATTTTCTTGCCTGAAATCGGTCAAAATAGAAGCTTCTGAGTAGGAAGAAAAGTCTGTAAAAATGGCACTTTTGGTCACTGTGAGGCTTTAAAAAGTGGTTATTCAACATGAGGCACAATCCAATTGAAATTTTGAATCATTTTTGCTACAGTCCAAAAAATCAATTTTCTGACGAAAATCGATGACCCCAGACATGTCGAACTTTCTCCAGATGGTCAGAAATGGTCATTTTTTAATGTTTAAACTCATGACTGTAATTGACCAGTGCATGTGAATTATCACTTTTGGAACTAAAATAAGAGAGTTTGGAGTCATTTTCCTGCCCGAAATTCGTCAAAATAAAAGCTTCTTAGTAGGAGGAAAAATCTGTAAAAATTGAAATTTTTGTCACTGTCAGGCTTTAATAAGTGGTTATTCAACATGAGGCACAATCCAAAAGACATTTTGAATAATTTTTTCTACAGTCCAAAAAATCAATTGTCTGATGAAAAACGATGATCCCAGACCTGTCGAATTTTCTCCAGATGGTCAGAAATGGTAATTTTTTAATGTTTAATGTTTTGACTGTAAATGTCCATTGCACATGAATTATAACTTTTGGAACTAAAAAAAGTGTGTTTGGAGTCATTTTCCTGCCCGAAATTGGTCAAAATAGAAGCTTCTTAGTAGGAGGAAAAGTCTGTAAAAATGGAAATTTTTGTCACTGTCAGGCTTTAAAAAGTGGTTATTCAACATGAGGCACAATCCAAAAGACATTTTGAATGATTTTTTATACAGTCCAAAAAAATCAATTTTCTGATGAAAAATGATGACCCCAGACCTGTCGAATTTTCTCTGGATGGTCAGAAATGGTCATTTTTTAATGTTTAATGTTTTTACTGTAAATGTCCATTGCACGTGAATTATAACTTTTGGAACTAAAAAAAAGTGTGTTTGGATTCTTTTTCCTGCCTGAAATTGGTCAAAATAGAAGCTTCTTAATAGGAGGAAACGTCTGTAAAAATAGAAATTTTTGTCACTGTCAGGCTTTAAAAAGTGGTTATTCAACATGAGGCACAATCCAAAAGACATTTTGAATGATTTTTTCTACAGTCCAAAAAATCAATTGTCTGATGAAAAACGATGTTCCCAGACCTGTCGAGTTTTCTCCAGATAGTCAGAAATGGTCATTTTTTAATGTTTAATGTTTTGACTGTAAATGTCCATTAGACATGAATTATCACTTTTGGAACTAAAATAAGTGTGTTTGGAGTAATTTTCCTTCCCGAAATTGGTCAAAATAGAAGCTTCTGAGTGATTGGACAAGTTTATAAAAATGGCAATTTTTGTCACTGTGAGGCTTTAAAAAGTGGTTATTCAACATGAGGCACAATCCAATTGAAATTTTGAATCAGTTTTTTCTACAGTCCAAAAAATCAATTTTCTGATGAAGAAACGATGACCCCAGACCTGTCGAACTTTCTCCAGATGATCAGAAATGGTCATTTTTTAATGTTTAATCTCTTGACTGTAATTGACCAGTGCATGTGAATTATCACTTTTGGAACTAAAATAAGTGTGTTTGGAGTCATTTTCTTGCCTGAAATTGGTCAAAATAGAAGCTTCTGAGTAGGAAGAAAAGTCTGTAAAAATGGCACTTTTGGTCACTATGAGGCTTCCAAAAGTGGTTATTCAACATAGGGCACAATCCAATTGACATTTTGAATAATTTTTTCTACGGTGCAAAAATCTATTTTTTTATGAAAATCTATGACCCCAGACCTGTCGAACTTTCTCCAGATGGTCAGAAATGGTCATTTTTTAATATTTAATCTTTTGACTGTAAATCACGATTGCATGTGAATGATCACTTTAATAACTAAAATAAGTGTGCTTAGAGTCATTTTCCTGCCCGAAATTGGTCAAAATAGAAGCTTCTGAGTAGGAGGAAAAGTCTGTAAAAATGGCAATTTTGGTCACTGTCAGGCTTTAAAAAGTGGTTATTCAACATGAGGCACAATCCAATTGAAATTTAAAATCATTTTTGCTACAGTCCAAAAAATCAATTTTCTGACGAAAATCGATGACCCCAGACCTGTCGAACTTTCTCCAGATGGTCAGAAATGGTCATTTTTTATGTTTAATGTTTTGACTGTAAATGTCCATTGCATGTGAATTATAACTTTTGGAACTAAAATAAGTGTGTTTGGAGTCATTTTCCTGCCCGAAATTGGTCAAAATAGAACCTTCTTAGTAGGAGGAAAAGTCTGTAAAAATGGTAATTTTTGTCACTGTCAGGCTTTAAAAAGTGGTTATTCAACATGAGGCACAATCCAAAAGACATTTTGAATGATTTTTTCTACAGTCCAAAAAAATCAATTTTCTGATGAAAAATGATGACCCCAGACCTGTCGAATTTTCTCCGGATGGTCAGAAATGGTCATTTTTTAATGTTGAATGTTTTGACTGTAAATGTCAAATTACACGTGAATTATCACTTTTGGAACTAAAATAAGTGTGTTTGGAGTCATTTTCTTGCCTGAAATCGGTCAAAATAGAAGCTTCTGAGTAGGAAGAAAAGTCTGTAAAAATGGCACTTTTGGTCACTGTGAGGCTTTAAAAAGTGGTTATTCAACATGAGGCACAATCCAATTGAAATTTTGAATCATTTTTGCTACAGTCCAAAAAATCAATTTTCTGACGAAAATCGATGACCCCAGACCTGTCGAACTTTCTCCAGATGGTCAGAAATGGTCATTTTTTAATGTTTAAACTCATGACTGTAATTGACCAGTGCATGTGAATTATCACTTTTGGAACTAAAATAAGTGTGTTTGGAGTCATTTTCCTGCCCGAAATTGGTCAAAATAGAAGCTTCTGAGTAGGAAGAAAAGTCTGTAAAAACGGCACTTTTGGTCACTGTGAGGCTTTAAAAAGAGGTTATTCAACATGAGGCACAATCCAATTGACATTTTGAATTATTTTTTCTGCAGTTGAAAACATCAGTTTTCTGATGAAAAACGATGAAATTGTCATTTTTTAATGTTTAATCTCTTGACTGTAATTGACCAGTGCATGTGAATTATCACTTTTGGAACTAAAATAAGTGTGTTTAGAGTCATTTTCTTGCCTGAAATTGGTCAAAATAGAAGCTTCTGAGTAGGAAGAAAAGTCTGTAAAAATGGCACTTTTGGTCACTGTGAGGCTTCCAAAAGTGGTTATTCAACATAGGGCACAATCCAGTCGACATTCTGAATAATTTTTTCTACGGTGCAAAAATCTATTTTTTTATGAAAAACTATGACCCCAGACCTATCGAACTTTCTCCAGATGGTCAGAAATGGTCATTTTTTAATATTTAATCTTTTGAGTGTAAATCACGATTGCATGTGAATGATCACTTTAAGAACTAAAATAAGTGTGTTTAGAGTCATTTTCCTGCCCGAAATTGGTCAAAATAGAAGCTTCTGAGTAGGAGGAAAAGTCTGTAAAAATGGCAATTTTGGTCACTGTCAGGCTTTAAAAAGTCGTTATTCAACACGAGGCACAATCCAAAAGACATTTTAAATAAATTTTTTTACAGTCCACAAAATCAATTTTCTTATGAAAAACGATGACCCCAGACCTGTCGAATTTTCTCCGAATGGTCAGAAATGGTCATTTTTTAATGTTTAATGTTTTGACTGTAAATGTCCATTGCACGTGAATTATAACTTTTGGAAATAAAATAAGTCTGCTTGAAGTCATTTTCCTTCCCGAAATTGGTCAAAATAGAAGCTTCTGAGCAGGAGGAAAAGTCTGTAAAAATGGTAATTTTTGTCACTTTGAGGCTTTAAAAAGTGGTTATTTAACATGAGGCACAATCCAAAAGACATTTTGAATAATTTTTTCTACAGTCCAAAAAATCAATTTTCTGATGAAAAACGATGACCTCAGACCTGTCGAATTTTCGCCGGATGGTCAGAAATGGTCATTTTTTAATGTTTAATGTTTTGACTGTAAATGTCCATTACACGTGAATTATCACTTTTGAAACTAAAATAAGTGTTTGGAGTAATTTTCCTTCACGAAATTGTTCAAAATAGAAGCTTCTGAGTGAGAGGACAAGTTTATAAAAATGGCAATTTTTGTCACTGTGAGGCTTTAAAAAGTGGTTATTCAACATGAGGCACAATCCAATTGACACTTTGAATAATTTTTTCTACACTCCAAAAAAATCAATTTTCTGATGAAAAATGATGACCCCAGACCTGTAGAATTTTCTCAGGATGGTCAGAAATGGTAATTATTTAATGTTTAATGTTCTGACTGTAAATGTCCATTACACGTGAATTATCACTTTTGGAACTAAAATAAGTGTGTTTGGAGTCATTTTCCTGCCCGAAATTGGTCAAAATAGAAGCTTCTTAGTAGGAGGAAAAGTCTGTAAAAATGGAAATTTTTGTCACTGTCAGGCTTTAAAAAGTGGTTATTCAACATGAGGCAGAATCCAAAAGACATTTTGAATGATTTTTTCTACAGTCCAAAAAATCAATTGTCTGATGGAAAACGATGTTCCCAGACCTGTCGAGTTTTCTCCAGATAGTCAGAAATGGTCATTTTTTAATGTTTAATGTTCTGACTGTAAATGTCCAATAGACGTGAATTATCACTTTTGGAACTAAAATAAGTGTGTTTGGAGTCATTTTCCTTCCCGAAATTGGTCAAAATAGAAGCTTCTGAGTGAGAGGACAAGTTTATAAAAATGGCAATTTTTGTCACTGTGAGGCTTTAAAAAGTGGTTATTCAACATGAGGCACAATCCAATTGAAATTTTGAATCAGTTTTTTCTACAGTCCAAAAAATCAATTTTCTGATGAAGAAACGATGACCCCAGACCTGTCGAACTTTCTCCAGATGATCAGAAATGGTCATTTTTTAATGTTTAATCTCTTGACTGTAATTGACCAGTGCATGTGAATTATCACTTTTGGAACTAAAATAAGTGTGTTTGGAGTCATTTTCTTGCCTGAAATTGGTCAAAATAGAAGCTTCTGTGTAGGAAGAAAAGTCTGTAAAAATGGCACTTTTGGTCACTGTGAGGCTTCCAAAAGTGGTTATTCAACATAGGGCACAATCCAATTGACATTTTGAATAATTTTTTCTACGGTGCAAAAATCTATTTTTTTATGAAAAACTATGACCCCAGACCTGTCGAACTTTCTCCAGATGGTCAGAAATGGTTAGTTTTTAATATTTAATCTTTTGACTGTAAATCACGATTGCATGTGAATGATCACTTTAAGAACTAAAATAAGTGTATTTAGAGTCATTTTCCTGCCCGAAATTGGTCAAAATAGAAGCTTCTGAGTAGGAGGAAAAGTCTGTAAAAATGGCAATTTTGGTCACTGTCAGGCTTTAAAAAGTGGGTATTCAACATGAGGCACAATCCAATTAAGATTTTAAATCATTTTTGCTACAGTCCAAAAAATCAATTTTCTGACGAAAATCGATGACCCCAGACCTGTCGAACTTTCTCCAGATGGTCAGCAATGGTCATTTTTTAATGTTTAATGTTTTGACTGTAAATGTCCATTACACGTGAATTATCACTTTTGGAACTAAAATAAGTATTTGGAGTAATTTTCCTTCACGAAATTGTTCAAAATAGAAGCTTCTGAGTGAGAGGACAAGTTTATAAAAATGGCAATTTTTGTCACTGTGAGGCTTTAAAAAGTGGTTATTCAACATGAGGCACAATTCAAATGACATTTTGAATAATTTTTTGTACACTACAAAAAAATCAATTTTCTGATGAAAAATGATGACCCCAGACCTGTCGAATTTTCTCTAGATGGTCAGAAATGGTCATTTTTTAATGTTTAATGTTTTGACTGTAAATTTCCATTGCACGTGAATTATAACTTTTGGAACTAAAATAAGTGTGTTTGGAGTCATTTTCCTGCCCGAAATTGGTCAAAATAGAAGCTTCTTAGTAGGAGGAAATGTCTGTAAAAATGGAAATTTTTGTCACTGTCAGGCTTTAAAAAGTGGTTATTCAACATGAGGCACAATCAAAAAGACATTTTGAATAATTTTTTCTACAGTCCAAAAAATCAATTGTCTGATGAAAAACGATGATCCCAGACCTGTCGAATTTTCTCCAGATGGTCAGAAATGGTCATTTTTTAATGTTTAATGTTTTGACTGTAAATGTCCATTACACGTGAATTATCACTTTTTGGAACTAAAATAAGTGTGTTTGGAGTCATTTTCCTTCCCGAAATTGGTCAAAATAGAAGCTTCCGAGTGAGAGGACAAGTTTAGAAAAATGGCAATTTTTGTCACTGTGAGGCTTTAAAAAGTGGTTATTCAACATGAGGCACAATCCAATTGAAATTTTGAATCAGTTTTTTCTACAGTCCAAAAAATCAATTTTCTGATGAAGAAACGATGACCCCAGACCTGTCAAACTTTCTCCAGATGGTCAGAAATGATAATTTTTTAATGATTAATCTCTTGACTGTAATTGACCAGTGCATGTCTATTATCACTTTTGGAACTAAAATAGTGTGTTTGGAGTCATTTTCCTGCCTGAAATTGGTCAAAATAGAAGCTTCTCAGTAGGAGGAAAAGTTTGTAAAAATGGCAGTTTTGGTCACTGTGAGGATTTAAAAAGTGGTTATTCAACATGAGGCACAACCCAATTGAAATTTTGAATCATTTTTGCTACAGTCCAAAAAATCAATTTTCTGACGAAAATTTATGACCCCAGACCTGTCAAACTTTCTCCAGATGGTCAGAAATGGTCATTTTTTAAAGTTTAAACTCATGACTGTAATTGACCAGTGCATGTGAATTATCACTTTTGGAACTAAAATAAGTGTGTTTGGAGTCATTTTCTTGCCTGAAATTGGTCGAAATAGAAGCTTCTGAGTAGGAAGAAAAGTCTGTAAAAATGGCACTTTTGGTCACTGTGAGGCTTCCAAAAGTGGTTATTCAACATAGGGCACAATCCAATTGACATTTTGAATAATTTTTTCTACGGTGCAAAAATCTATTTTTTTATGAAAAACTATGACCCCAGACCTGTCGAACTTTCTCCAGATGGTCAGAAATGGTCATTTTTTTAATATTTAATCTTTTGACTGTAAATCACGATTGCATGTGAATGATCACTTTAAGAACTAAAATAAGTGTGTTTAGAGTCATTTTCCTGCCTGAAATTGGTCAAAATAGAAGCTTCTTAGTAGGAGGAAACGTCTGTAAAAATAGAAATTTTTGTCACTGTCAGGCTTTAAAAAGTGGTTATTCAACATGAGGCACAATCCAAATTGACATTTTGAATAATTTTTTCTACAGTCCAAAAAATCAATTGTCTGATGAAAAACGATGTTCCCAGACCTGTCGAGTTTTCTCCAGATAGTCAGAAATGGTCATTTTTTAATGTTTAATGTTTTGACTGTAAATGTCCATTACACGTAAATTATCACTTTTGGAACTAAAATAAGTGTGTTTGGAGTCATTTTCCTTCCCGAAATTGGTCAAAATAGAAGCTTCTGAGTGAGAGGACAAGTTTATGAAAATGGCAATTTTTGTCACTGTGAGGCTTTAAAAAGTGGTTATTCAACATGAGGCACAATCCAATTGAAATTTTGAATCAGTTTTTTCTACAGTCCAAAAAATCAATTTTCTGATGAAGAAACGATGACCCCAGACCTGTCGAACTTTCTGCAGATGATCAGAAATGGTCATTTTTTAATGTTTAAACTCATGACTGTAATTGACCAGTGCATGTGAATTATCACTTTTGGAACTAAAATAAGTGTGTTTGGAGTCATTTTCTTGCCTGAAATTGGTCGAAATAGAAGCTTCTGAGTAGGAAGAAAAGTCTGTAAAAATGTCACTTTTGGTCACTGTGAGGTTTCCAAAAGTGGTTATTCAACATAGGGCACAATCCCATTGACATTTTGAATAATTGTTTCTACGGTGCAAAAATCTATTTTTTTATGAAAAACTATGACCCCAGACCTGTCGAACTTTCTCCAGGTGCTCAGAAATGGTAATTTTTTAATATTTAATCTTTTGACTGTAAATCACGATTGCATGTGAATGATCACTTTAAGAACTAAAATATGTGTGTTTAGAGTCATTTTCCTGCCCGAAATTGGTCAAAATAGAAGCTTCTGAGTAGGAGGAAAAGTCTGTAAAAATGGCAATTTTGGTCACTGTGAGGCTTTAAAAAGTGGTTATTCAACATGAGGCACAATCCAATTGAAATTTTGAATCATTTTTGCTACAGTCCAAAAAATCAATTTTCTGACGAAAATTGATGACCCCAGACCTGTCGAACTTTCTCCAGATGGTCAGAAATGGTCATTTTTTAAAGTTTAAACTCATGACTGTAATTGACCAGTGCATGTGAATTATCACTTTTGGAACTAAAATAAGTGTGTTTGGAGTCATTTTCTTGCCTGAAATTGGTCGAAATAGAAGCCTCTGAGTAGGAATAAAAGTCTGTAAAAATGGCACTTTTGGTCACTGTGAGGCTTCCAAAAGTGGTTATTCAACATAGGGCACAATCCAATTGACATTTTGAATAATTTTTTCTACGGTGCAAAAATCAATTTTTTTATGAAAAACTATGACCCCAGACCTGTCGAACTTTCTCCAGATGGTCAGAAATGGTCATTTTTTAATGTTTAAACTCATGACTGTAATTGACCAGTGCATGTGAATTATCACTTTTGGAACTAAAATAAGTGTGTTTGGAGTCATTTTCCTGCCCGAAATTGGTCAAAATAGAAGCTTCTGAGTAGGAAGAAAAGTCTGTAAAAATGGCACTTTTGGTCACTGTGAGGCTTTAAAAAGAGGTTATTCAACATGAGGCACAATCCAATTGACATTTTGAATTATTTTTTCTGCAGTGGAAAACAACAGTTTTCTGATGAAAATCAATGAAATTGTCATTTTTTAATGTTTAATCTCTTGACTGTAATTGACCAGTGCATGTGAATTATCACTTTTGGAACTAAAATAAGTGTGTTTGGAGTCATTTTCTTGCCTGAAATTGGTCAAAATAGAAGCTTCTGAGTAGGAAGAAAAGTCTGTAAAAATGGCACTTTTGGTCACTGTGAGGCTTCCAAAAGTGGTTATTCAACATAGGGCACAATCCAATTGACATTTTGAATAATTTTTTCTACGGTGCAAAAATCTATTTTTTTATAAAAAACTATGACCCCAGACCTATCGAACTTTCTCCAGATGGTCAGAAATGGTCCTTTTTTAATATTTAATCTTTTGACTGTAAATCACGAGTGCATGTGAATGATCACTTTAAGAACTAAAATAAGTGTGTTTAGAGTCATTTTCCTGCCCGAAATTGGTCAAAATAGAAGCTTCTGAGTAGGAGGAAAAGTCTGTAAAAATGGCAATTTTGGTCACTTTCAGACTTTAAAAAGTGGTTATTCAACACGAGGCACAATCCAAAAGACATTTTGAATAATCTTTTTTACAGTCCACAAAATCAATTTTCTTATGAAAAACGATGACCCCAGACCTGTCGAATTTTCGCCGGATGGTCAGAAATGGTCATTTTTTAATGTTTAATGTTTTGTTTGTAAATGTCCATTACACGTGAATTATCACTTTTGGAACTAAAATAAGTGTTTGGAGTAATTTTCCTTCACGAAATTGTTCAAAATAGAAGCTTCTGAGTGAGAGGACAAGTTTATAAAAATGGCAATTTTTGTCACTGTGAGGCTTTAAAAAGTGGTTATTCAACATGAGGCACAATCCAATTGACATTTTGAATAATTTTTTCTACACTCCAAAAAAATCAATTTTCTGATGAAAAATGTTGACCCCAGACCTGTCGAATTTTCTCCGGATGGTCAGAAATGGTAATTTTTTAATGTTTAATGTTTTGACTGTAAATGTCCATTGCACGTGAATTATAACTTTTGGAACTAAAAAAAGTGTGTTTGGAGTCATTTTCCTGCCTGAAATTGGTCAAAATAGAAGCTTCTCAGTAGGAGGAAAAATCTGTAAAAATGGAAATTTTTGTGACTGTCAGGCTTTAAAAAGTGGTTATTCAACATGAGGCACAATCCAAAAGACATTTTGAATGATTTTTTCTACAGTCCAAAAAATCAATTGTCTGATGAAAAACGATGTTCTCAGACCTGTCGAGTTTTCTCCAGATAGTCAGAAATGGTCATTTTTTAATGTTTAATGTTTTGACTGTAAATGTCCATTAGACATGAATTATCACTTTTGGAACTAAAATAAGTGTGTTTGGAGTCATTTTCCTGCCCGAAATTGGTCAAAATAGAAGCTTCTGAGTAGGAGGAAAAGTCTGTAAAAATGGCAATTTTGGTCACTGTGAGGCTTTAAAAAGTGGTTATTCAACATGAGGCACAATCCAATTGAAATTTTGAATCATTTTTGCTACAGTCCAAAAAATCAATTTTCTGATGAAAATTGATGACCCAAGACCTGTCGAACTTTCTCCAGATGGTCAGAAATGGTCATTTTTTAAAGTTTAAACTCATGACTGTAATTGACCAGTGCATGTGAATTATCACTTTTGGAACTAAAATAAGTGTGTTTGGAGTCATTTTCTTGCCTGAAATTGGTCGAAATAGAAGCCTCTGAGTAGGAATAAAAGTCTGTAAAAATGGCACTTTTGGTCACTGTGAGGCTTCCAAAAGTGGTTATTCAACATAGGGCACAATCCAATTGACATTTTGAATAATTTTTTCTACGGTGCAAAAATCTATTTTTTTATGAAAAACTATGACCCCAGACCTGTCGAACTTTCTCCAGATAGTCAGAAATGGTCATTTTTTTAATATTTAATCTTTTGACTGTAAATCACGATTGCATGTGAATGATCACTTTAAGAACTAAAATAAGTGTGTTTAGAGTCATTTTCCTGCCCGAAATTGGTCAAAATAGAAGCTTCTGAGTAGGAGGAAAAGTCTGTAAAAATGGCAATTTTGGTCACTGTGAGGCTTTAAAAAGTGGTTATTCAACATGAGGCACAATCCAATTGAAATTTTGAATCATTTTTGCTGCAGTCCAAAAAATCAATTTTCTGACGAAAATCGATGACCCCAGACCTGTCGAACTTTCTCCAGATGGTCAGAAATGGTCATTTTTTAATGTTTAAACTCATGACTGTAATTGACCAGTGCATGTGAATTATCACTTTTGGAACTAAAATAAGTGTGTTTGGAGTCATTTTCCTGCCCGAAATTGGTCAAAATAGAAGCTTCTGAGTAGGAAGAAAAGTCTGTAAAAATGGCACTTTTGGTCACTGTGAGGCTTTAAAAAGAGGTTATTCAACATGAGGCACAATCCAATTGACATTTTGAATTATTTTTTCTGCAGTGGAAAACAACAGTTTTCTGATGAAAATCAATGAAATTGTCATTTTTTAATGTTTAATCTCTTGACTGTAATTGACCAGTGCATGTGAATTATCACTTTTGGAACTAAAATAAGTGTGTTTGGAGTCATTTTCTTGCCTGAAATTGGTCAAAATAGAAGCTTCTGAGTAGGAAGAAAAGTCTGTAAAAATGGCACTTTTGGTCACTGTGAGGCTTCCAAAAGTGGTTATTCAACATAGGGCACAATCCAATTGACATTTTGAATAATTTTTTCTACGGTGCAAAAATCTATTTTTTTATAAAAAACTATGACCCCAGACCTATCGAACTTTCTCCAGATGGTCAGAAATGGTCCTTTTTTAATATTTAATCTTTTGACTGTAAATCACGAGTGCATGTGAATGATCACTTTAAGAACTAAAATAAGTGTGTTTAGAGTCATTTTCCTGCCCGAAATTGGTCAAAATAGAAGCTTCTGAGTAGGAGGAAAAGTCTGTAAAAATGGCAATTTTGGTCACTTTCAGACTTTAAAAAGTGGTTATTCAACACGAGGCACAATCCAAAAGACATTTTGAATAATCTTTTTTACAGTCCACAAAATCAATTTTCTTATGAAAAACGATGACCCCAGACCTGTCGAATTTTCGCCGGATGGTCAGAAATGGTCATTTTTTAATGTTTAATGTTTTGTTTGTAAATGTCCATTACACGTGAATTATCACTTTTGGAACTAAAATAAGTGTTTGGAGTAATTTTCCTTCACGAAATTGTTCAAAATAGAAGCTTCTGAGTGAGAGGACAAGTTTATAAAAATGGCAATTTTTGTCACTGTGAGGCTTTAAAAAGTGGTTATTCAACATGAGGCACAATGCAATTGACATTTTGAATAATTTTTTCTACACTCCAAAAAAATCAATTTTCTGATGAAAAATGTTGACCCCAGACCTGTCGAATTTTCTCCGGATGGTCAGAAATGGTAATTTTTTAATGTTTAATGTTTTGACTGTAAATGTCCATTGCACGTGAATTATAACTTTTGGAACTAAAAAAAGTGTGTTTGGAGTCATTTTCCTGCCTGAAATTGGTCAAAATAGAAGCTTCTCAGTAGGAGGAAAAATCTGTAAAAATGGAAATTTTTGTGACTGTCAGGCTTTAAAAAGTGGTTATTCAACATGAGGCACAATCCAAAAGACATTTTGAATGATTTTTTCTACAGTCCAAAAAATCAATTGTCTGATGAAAAACGATGTTCTCAGACCTGTCGAGTTTTCTCCAGATAGTCAGAAATGGTCATTTTTTAATGTTTAATGTTTTGACTGTAAATGTCCATTAGACATGAATTATCACTTTTGGAACTAAAATAAGTGTGTTTGGAGTCATTTTCCTGCCCGAAATTGGTCAAAATAGAAGCTTCTGAGTAGGAGGAAAAGTCTGTAAAAATGGCAATTTTGGTCACTGTGAGGCTTTAAAAAGTGGTTATTCAACATGAGGCACAATCCAATTGAAATTTTGAATCATTTTTGCTACAGTCCAAAAAATCAATTTTCTGACGAAAATTGATGACCCAAGACCTGTCGAACTTTCTCCAGATGGTCAGAAATGGTCATTTTTTAAAGTTTAAACTCATGACTGTAATTGACCAGTGCATGTGAATTATCACTTTTGGAACTAAAATAAGTGTGTTTGGAGTCATTTTCTTGCCTGAAATTGGTCGAAATAGAAGCCTCTGAGTAGGAATAAAAGTCTGTAAAAATGGCACTTTTGGTCACTGTGAGGCTTCCAAAAGTGGTTATTCAACATAGGGCACAATCCAATTGACATTTTGAATAATTTTTTCTACGGTGCAAAAATCAATTTTTTTATGAAAAACTATGACCCCAGACCTGTCGAACTTTCTCCAGATGGTCAGAAATGGTCATTTTTTTAATATTTAATCTTTTGACTGTAAATCACGATTGCATGTGAATGATCACTTTAAGAACTAAAATAAGTGTGTTTAGAGTCATTTTCCTGCCCGAAATTGGTCAAAATAGAAGCTTCTGAGTAGGAGGAAAAGTCTGTAAAAATGGCAATTTTGGTCACTGTGAGGCTTTAAAAAGTGGTTATTCAACATGAGGCACAATCCAATTGAAATTTTGAATCATTTTTGCTACAGTCCAAAAAATCAATTTTCTGACGAAAATCGATGACCCCAGACCTGTCGAACTTTCTCCAGATGGTCAGAAATGGTCATTTTTTAATGTTTAAACTCATGACTGTAATTGACCAGTGCATGTGAATTATCACTTTTGGAACTAAAATAAGTGTGTTTGGAGTCATTTTCCTGCCCGAAATTGGTCAAAATAGAAGCTTCTGAGTAGGAAGAAAAGTCTGTAAAAATGGCACTTTTGGTCACTGTGAGGCTTTAAAAAGAGGTTATTCAACATGAGGCACAATCCAATTGACATTTTGAATTATTTTTTCTGCAGTGGAAAACAACAGTTTTCTGATGAAAATCAATGAAATTGTCATTTTTTAATGTTTAATCTCTTGACTGTAATTGACCAGTGCATGTGAATTATCACTTTTGGAACTAAAATAAGTGTGTTTGGAGTCATTTTCTTGCCTGAAATTGGTCAAAATAGAAGCTTCTGAGTAGGAAGAAAAGTCTGTAAAAATGGCACTTTTGGTCACTGTGAGGCTTCCAAAAGTGGTTATTCAACATAGGGCACAATCCAATTGACATTTTGAATAATTTTTTCTACGGTGCAAAAATCTATTTTTTTATAAAAAACTATGACCCCAGACCTATCGAACTTTCTCCAGATGGTCAGAAATGGTCCTTTTTTAATATTTAATCTTTTGACTGTAAATCACGAGTGCATGTGAATGATCACTTTAAGAACTAAAATAAGTGTGTTTAGAGTCATTTTCCTGCCCGAAATTGGTCAAAATAGAAGCTTCTGAGTAGGAGGAAAAGTCTGTAAAAATGGCAATTTTGGTCACTTTCAGACTTTAAAAAGTGGTTATTCAACACGAGGCACAATCCAAAAGACATTTTGAATAATCTTTTTTACAGTCCACAAAATCAATTTTCTTATGAAAAACGATGACCCCAGACCTGTCGAATTTTCGCCGGATGGTCAGAAATGGTCATTTTTTAATGTTTAATGTTTTGTTTGTAAATGTCCATTACACGTGAATTATCACTTTTGGAACTAAAATAAGTGTTTGGAGTAATTTTCCTTCACGAAATTGTTCAAAATAGAAGCTTCTGAGTGAGAGGACAAGTTTATAAAAATGGCAATTTTTGTCACTGTGAGGCTTTAAAAAGTGGTTATTCAACATGAGGCACAATCCAATTGACATTTTGAATAATTTTTTCTACACTCCAAAAAAATCAATTTTCTGATGAAAAATGTTGACCCCAGACCTGTCGAATTTTCTCCGGATGGTCAGAAATGGTAATTTTTTAATGTTTAATGTTTTGACTGTAAATGTCCATTGCACGTGAATTATAACTTTTGGAACTAAAAAAAGTGTGTTTGGAGTCATTTTCCTGCCTGAAATTGGTCAAAATAGAAGCTTCTCAGTAGGAGGAAAAATCTGTAAAAATGGAAATTTTTGTGACTGTCAGGCTTTAAAAAGTGGTTATTCAACATGAGGCACAATCCAAAAGACATTTTGAATGATTTTTTCTACAGTCCAAAAAATCAATTGTCTGATGAAAAACGATGTTCTCAGACCTGTCGAGTTTTCTCCAGATAGTCAGAAATGGTCATTTTTTAATGTTTAATGTTTTGACTGTAAATGTCCATTAGACATGAATTATCACTTTTGGAACTAAAATAAGTGTGTTTGGAGTCATTTTCCTGCCCGAAATTGGTCAAAATAGAAGCTTCTGAGTAGGAGGAAAAGTCTGTAAAAATGGCAATTTTGGTCACTGTGAGGCTTTAAAAAGTGGTTATTCAACATGAGGCACAATCCAATTGAAATTTTGAATCATTTTTGCTACAGTCCAAAAAATCAATTTTCTGACGAAAATTGATGACCCAAGACCTGTCGAACTTTCTCCAGATGGTCAGAAATGGTCATTTTTTAAAGTTTAAACTCATGACTGTAATTGACCAGTGCATGTGAATTATCACTTTTGGAACTAAAATAAGTGTGTTTGGAGTCATTTTCTTGCCTGAAATTGTTCGAAATAGAAGCTTCTGAGTAGGAAGAAAAGTCTGTAAAAATGGCACTTTTGGTCACTGTGAGGCTTCCAAAAGTGGTTATTCAACATAGGGCACAATCCAATTGACATTTTGAATAATTTTTTCTACGGTGCAAAAATCTATTATTTTATGAAAAACTATGACCCCAGACCTGTCGAACTTTCTCCATATGGTCAGAAATGGTCATTTTTTTAATATTTAATCTTTTGACTGTAAATCACGATTGCATGTGAATGATCACTTTAAGAACTAAAATAAGTGTGCTTAGAGTCATTTTCCTGCCCGAAATTGGTCAAAATAGAAGCTTCTGAGTAGGAGGAAAAGTCTGTAAAAATGGCAATTTTGGTCACTGTCAGGCTTTAAAAAGTGGTTATTCAACATGAGGCACAATCCAATTGAAATTTAAAATCATTTTTGCTACAGTCCAAAAAATCAATTTTCTGGCGAAAATCGATGACCCCAGACCTGTCGAACTTTCTCCAGATGGTCAGAAATTGTAATTTTTTAATGTTTAATGTTTTGACTGTAAATGTCCATTGCACGTGAATTATAACTTTTGGAACTAAAAAAAGTGTGTTTGGAGTCATTTTCCTGCCCGAAATTGGTCAAAATAGAAGCTTCTTAGTAGGAGGAAAAGTCTGTAAAAATGGAAATTTTTGTCACTGTCAGGCTTTAAAAAGTGGTTATTCAACATGAGGCACAATCCAAAAGACATTTTGAATGATTTTTTCTACAGTCCAAAAAAATCAATTTTCTGATGAAAAATGATGACCCCAGACCTGTCGAGTTTTCTCCAGATAGTCAGAAATGGTCATTTTTTAATGTTTAATGTTTTGACTGTAAATGTCCATTACACGTAAATTATCACTTTTGGAACTAAAATAAGTGTGTTTGGAGTCATTTTCCTTCCCGAAATTGGTCAAAATAGAAGCTTCTGAGTGAGAGGACAAGTTTATGAAAATGGCAATTTTTGTCACTGTGAGGCTTTAAAAAGTGGTTATTCAACATGAGGCACAATCCAATTGAAATTTTGAATCAGTTTTTTCTACGGTGCAAAAATCTATTTTTTTATGAAAATCTATGACCCCAGACCTGTCGAACTTTCTCCAGATGGTCAGAAATGGTCATTTTTTAATATTTAATCTTTTGACTGTAAATCACGATTGCATGTGAATGATCACTTTAAGAACTAAAATAAGTGTGTTTAGAGTCATTTTCCTGCCCGAAATTGGTCAAAATAGAAGCTTCTGAGTAGGAGGAAAAGTCTGTAAAAATGGCAATTTTGGTCACTGTGAGGCTTTAAAAAGTGGTTATTCAACATGAGGCACAATCCAATTGAAATTTTGAATCATTTTTGCTACAGTCCAAAAAATCAATTTTCTGACGAAAATCGATGACCCCAGACCTGTCGAACTTTCTCCAGATGGTCAGAAATGGTCATTTTTTAATGTTTAAACTCATGACTGTAATTGACCAGTGCATGTGAATTATCACTTTTGGAACTAAAATAAGTGTGTTTGGAGTCATTTTCCTGCCCGAAATTGGTCAAAATAGAAGCTTCTGAGTAGGAAGAAAAGTCTGTAAAAATGGCACTTTTGGTCACTGTGAGGCTTTAAAAAGAGGTTATTCAACATGAGGCACAATCCAATTGACATTTTGAATTATTTTTTCTGCAGTGGAAAACAACAGTTTTCTGATGAAAAACGATGAAATTGTCATTTTTTAATGTTTAATCTCTTGACTGTAATTGACCAGTGCATGTGAATTATCACTTTTGGAACTAAAATAAGTGTGTTTGGAGTCATTTTCTTGCCTGAAATTGGTCAAAATAGAAGCTTCTGAGTAGGAAGAAAAGTCTGTAAAAATGGCACTTTTGGTCACTGTGAGGCTTCCAAAAGTGGTTATTCAACATAGGGCACAATCCAATTGACATTTTGAATAATTTTTTCTACGGTGCAAAAATCTATTTTTTTATAAAAAACTATGACCCCAGACCTATCGAACTTTCTCCAGATGGTCAGAAATGGTCCTTTTTTAATATTTAATCTTTTGACTGTAAATCACGAGTGCATGTGAATGATCACTTTAAGAACTAAAATAAGTGTGTTTAGAGTCATTTTCCTGCCCGAAATTGGTCAAAATAGAAGCTTCTGAGTAGGAGGAAAAGTCTGTAAAAATGGCAATTTTGGTCACTTTCAGGCTTTAAAAAGTGGTTATTCAACACGAGGCACAATCCAAAAGACATTTTGAATAATTTTTTCTACAGTCCACAAAATCAATTGTCTGATGAAAAACGATGATCCCAGACCTGTCGAATTTTCTCCAGATGGTCAGAAATGGTAATTTTTTAATGTTTAATGTTTTGACTGTAAATGTCCATTGCACGTGAATTATAACTTTTGGAACTAAAAAAAGTGTGTTTGGAGTCATTTTCCTGCCCGAAATTGGTCAAAATAGAAGCTTCTTAGTAGGACGAAAAGTCTGTAAAAATGGAAATTTTTGTCACTGTCAGGCTTTAAAAAGTGGTTATTCAACATGAGGCACAATCCAAAAGACATTTTGAATGATTTTTTCTACAGTCCAAAAAAATCAATTTTCTGATGAAAAATGATGACCCCAGACCTGTCGAATTTTCTCCGGATGGTCAGAAATGGTCATTTTTTAATGTTTAATGTTTTGACTGTAAATGTCCATTACACGTGAATTATCACTTTTGGAACTAAAATAAGTGTGTTTGGAGTCATTTTCTTGCCTGAAATCGGTCAAAATAGAAGCTTCTGAGTAGGAAGAAAAGTCTGTAAAAATGGCAATTTTGGTCACTGTGAGGCTTTAAAAAGTGGTTATTCAACATGAGGCACAATCCAATTGAAATTTTGAATCATTTTTGCTACAGTCCAAAAAATCAATTTTCTGACGAAAATCGATGACCCCAGACCTGTCGAACTTTCTCCAGATGGTCAGAAATGGTCATTTTTTAATGTTTAAACTCATGACTGTAATTGACCAGTGCATGTGAATTATCACTTTTGGAACTAAAATAAGAGAGTTTGGAGTCATTTTCCTGCCCGAAATTGGTCAAAATAGAAGCTTCTGAGTAGGAAGAAAAGTCTGTAAAAATGGCACTTTTGGTCACTGTGAGGCTTTAAAAAGAGGTTATTCAACATGAGGCACAATCCAATTGACATTTTGAATTATTTTTTCTGCAGTTGAAAACATCAGTTTTCTGATGAAAAACGATGAAATTGTCATTTTTTAATGTTTAATCTTTTGACTGTAAATGTCCATTGCACGTGAATTATCACTTTTGGAACTAAAATAAGAGAGTTTGGAGTCATTTTCCTGCCCGAAATTGGTCAAAATAAAAGCTTCTTAGTAGGAGGAAAAATCTGTAAAAATTGAAATTTTTGTCACTGTCACTGTGAGGCTTTAAAAAGTGGTTATTCAACATGAGGCATAATCCAATTGACATTTTGAATAACTTTTTCTACACTCCAAAAAAATCAATTTTCTGATGAAAAATGATGACCCCAGACCTGTCGAATTTTCTCCGGATGGTCAGAAATGGTCATTTTTTAATGTTTAATGTTTTTACTGTAAATGTCCATTGCACGTGAATTATAACTTTTGGAACTAAAAAAAAGTGTGTTTGGATTCTTTTTCCTGCCTGAAATTGGTCAAAATAGAAGCTTCTTAGTAGGAGGAAACGTCTGTAAAAATAGAAATTTTTGTCACTGTCAGGCTTTAAAAAGTGGTTATTCAACATGAGGCACAATCCAAATTGACATTTTGAATAATTTTTTCTACAGTCCAAAAAATCAATTGTCTGATGAAAAACGATGTTCCCAGACCTGTCGAGTTTTCTCCAGATAGTCAGAAATGGTCATTTTTTAATGTTTAATGTTTTGACTGTAAATGTCCATTACACGTAAATTATCACTTTTGGAACTAAAATAAGTGTGTTTGGAGTCATTTTCCTTCCCGAAATTGGTCAAAATAGAAGCTTCTGAGTAGGAGGAAAAGTCTGTAAAAATGGCAATTTTGGTCACTGTGAGGCTTTAAAAAGTGGTTATTCAACATGAGGCACAATCCAATTGAAATTTTGAATCATTTTTGCTACAGTCCAAAAAATCAATTTTCTGACGAAAATTGATGACCCCAGACCTGTCGAACTTTCTCCAGATGGTCAGAAATGGTAATTTTTTAAAGTTTAAACTCATGACTGTAATTGACCAGTGCATGTGAATTATCACTTTTGGAACTAAAATAAGTGTGTTTGGAGTCATTTTCTTGCCTGAAATTGGTCGAAATAGAAGCTTCTGAGTAGGAAGAAAAGTCTGTAAAAATGGCACTTTTGGTCACTGTGAGGCTTCCAAAAGTGGTTATTCAACATAGGGCACAATCCAATTGACATTTTGAATAATTTTTTCTACGGTGCAAAAATCTATTTTTTTATGAAAAACTATGACCCCAGACCTGTCGAACTTTCTCCAGATGGTCAGAAATGGTCATTTTTTTAATATTTAATCTTTTGACTGTAAATCACGATTGCATGTGAATGATCACTTTAAGAACTAAAATAAGTGTGTTTAGAGTCATTTTCCTGCCCGAAATTGGTCAAAATAGAAGCTTCTGAGTAGGAGGAAAAGTCTGTAAAAATGGCAATTTTGGTCACTGTGAGGCTTTAAAAAGTGGTTATTCAACATGAGGCACAATCCAAAAGACATTTTGAATGATTTTTTCTACAGTCCAAAAAATCAATTGTCTGATGAAAAACGATGTTCCCAGACCTGTCGAGTTTTCTCCAGATAGTCAGAAATGGTCATTTTTTAATGTTTAATGTTCTGACTGTAAATGTCCATTAGACATGAATTATCACTTTTGGAACTAAAATAAGTGTGTTTGGAGTCATTTTCTTGCCTAAAATTGGTCGAAATAGAAGCTTCTGTGTAGGAAGAAAAGTCTGTAAAAATGGCACTTTTGGTCACTGTGAGGCTTCGAAAAGTGGTTATTCAACATAGGGCACAATCCAATTGACATTTTGAATATTTTTTCTACTGTGAAAAAACTATTTTTTTATGAAAAACTATGACCCCAGACCTGTCGAACTTTCTCCAGATGGTCAGAAATGGTAATTTTTTAATATTTAATCTTTTGACTGTAAATCACGATTGCATGTGAATGATCACTTTAAGAACTAAAATAAGTGTGTTTAGAGTCATTTTCCCTACCCGAAATTGGTCAAAATAGAAGCTTCTGAGTAGGGGGAAAAGTCTGTAAAAATGGCAATTTTGGTCACTGTGAGGCTTTAAAAAGTGGTTATTCAACATGAGGCACAATCCAATTGAAATTTTGAATCATTTTTGCTACAGTCCAAAAAATCAATTTTCTGACGAAAATCGATGACCCCAGACCTGTCGAACTTTCTCCAGATGGTCAGAAATGGTCATTTTTTAATGTTTAAACTCATGACTGTAATTGACCAGTGCATGTGAATTATCACTTTTGGAACTAAAATAAGTGTGTTTGGAGTCATTTTCCTGCCCGAAATTGGTCAAAATAGAAGCTTCTGAGTAGGAAGAAAAGTCTGTAAAAATGGCACTTTTGGTCACTGTGAGGCTTTAAAAAGTGGTTATTCAACATGAGGCACAATCCAATTGACATTTTGAATTATTTTTTCTGCAGTGGAAAACAACAGTTTTCTGATGAAAAACGATGAAATTGTCATTTTTTAATGTTTAATCTCTTGACTGTAATTGACCAGTGCATGTGAATTATCACTTTTGGAACTAAAATAAGTGTGTTTGGAGTCATTTTCTTGCCTGAAATTGGTCAAAATAGAAGCTTCTGAGTAGGAAGAAAAGTCTGTAAAAATGGCACTTTTGGTCACTGTGAGGCTTCCAAAAGTGGTTATTCAACATAGGGCACAATCCAATTGACATTTTGAATAATTTTTTCTACGGTGCAAAAATCTATTTTTTTATAAAAAACTATGACCCCAGACCTATCGAACTTTCTCCAGATGGTCAGAAATGGTCCTTTTTTAATATTTAATCTTTTGACTGTAAATCACGAGTGCATGTGAATGATCACTTTAAGAACTAAAATAAGTGTGTTTAGAGTCATTTTCCTGCCCGAAATTGGTCAAAATAGAAGCTTCTGAGTAGGAGGAAAAGTCTGTAAAAATGGCAATTTTGGTCACTTTCAGGCTTTAAAAAGTGGTTATTCAACACGAGGCACAATCCAAAAGACATTTTGAATAATTTTTTTTACAGTCCACAAAATCAATTTTCTTTTGAAAAACGATGACCCCAGACCTGTTGAATTTTCGCCGGATGGTCAGAAATGGTCATTTTTTAATGTTTAATGTTTTGACTGTTAATGTCCATTACACGTGAATTATCACTTTTGGAACTAAAATAAGTGTTTGGAGTAATTTTCCTTCACGAAATTGTTCAAAATAGAAGCTTCTGAGTGAGAGGACAAGTTTATAAAAATGGCAATTTTTGTCACTGTGAGGCTTTAAAAAGTGGTTATTCAACATGAGGCACAATCCAATTGACATTTTGAATAATTTTTTCTACACTCCAAAAAAATCAATTTTCTGATGAAAAATGTTGACCCCAGACCTGTCGAATTTTCTCCGGATGGTCAGAAATGGTAATTTTTTAATGTTTAATGTTTTGACTGTAAATGTCCATTGCACGTGAATTATAACTTTTGGAACTAAAAAAAGTGTGTTTGGAGTCATTTTCCTGCCCGAAATTGGTCAAAATAGAAGCTTCTTAGTAGGAGGAAAAGTCTGTAAAAATGGAAATTTTTGTGACTGTCAGGCTTTAAAAAGTGGTTATTCAACATGAGGCACAATCCAAAAGACATTTTGAATGATTTTTTCTACAGTCCAAAAAATCAATTGTCTGATGAAAAACGATGTTCCCAGACCTGTCGAGTTTTCTCCAGATAGTCAGAAATGGTCATTTTTTAATGTTTAATGTTTTGACTGTAAATGTCCATTAGACATGAATTATCACTTTTGGAACTAAAATAAGTGTGTTTGGAGTCATTTTCCTTCCCGAAATTGGTCAAAATAGAAGCTTCTGAGTGAGAGGACAAGTTTATAAAAATGGCAATTTTTGTCACTGTGAGGCTTTAAAAAGTGGTTATTCAACATGAGGCACAATCCAATTGAAATTTTGAATCAGTTTTTTCTACAGTCCAAAAAATCAATTTTCTGATGAAGAAACGATGACCCCAGACCTGTCGAACTTTCTCCAGATGATCAGAAATGGTCATTTTTTAATGTTTAATCTCTTGACTGTAATAGACCAGTGCATGTGAATTATCACTTTTGGAACTAAAATAAGTGTGTTTGGAGTCATTTTCTTGCCTGAAATTGGTCAAAATAGAAGCTTCTGAGTAGGAAGAAAAGTCTGCAAAAATGGCACTTTTGGTCACTATGAGGCTTCCAAAAGTGGTTATTCAACATAGGGCACAATCCAATTGACATTTTGAATAATTTTTTCTACGGTGCAAAAATCTATTTTTTTATGAAAATCTATGACCCCAGACCTGTCGAACTTTCTCCAGATGGTCAGAAATGGTCATTTTTTAATATTTAATCTTTTGACTGTAAATCACGATTGCATGTGAATGATCACTTTAAGAACTAAAATGTTATGTTATGTTATATGCTTTTATATAGCGCACGGATGCCGCAGCAAAGTGGCGTCCCGGCGCTTATGGAGAATAGTAAACACAACACGACAAAAGATAAAAGAGATGGACCTAAATTGTGGTGAAAAGAAAAGTTTTAAGAGCCTTTCTAAAAGGAAGCAACTCAGGGATGGAGCGCAAAGGGGCAGGCAGAGAATTCCAAAGAGTGGCCGCCAAAACTGAGAAAGAGCGTCCACCCATCCTAGATTTTTGGAAGCGTGGCACGATGGCCAAATTAGCTCCAGCAGAGCGGAGAGCTCTGGCAGGAACATAGTGCTGGATAGTCTGTGCAAGGATGGGTGGGGAGGCTGCTTTGAGAATCTTAAAAGTTAAGCAGAGAGCTTTAAACTTAATTCTGTGTTTAGAGTCATTTTCCTGCCCAAAATTGGTCAAAATAGAAGCTTCTGAGTAGGAGGAAAAGTCTGTAAAAATGGCAATTTTGGTCACTGTCAGGCTTTAAAAAGTGGTTATTCAACATGAGGCACAATCCAATTGAAATTTTAAATCATTTTTGCTACAGTCCAAAAAATCAATTTTCTGATGAAAATCGATGACCCCAGACCTGTCGAACTTTCTCCAGATGGTCAGAAATGGTCATTTTTTAATGTTTAATGTTTTGACTGTAAATGTCCATTACACGTGAACTATCACTTTTGGAACTAAAATAAGTATTTGGAGTAATTTTCCTTCACGAAATTGTTCAAAATACAAGCTTCTGAGTGAGAGGACAAGTTTATAAAAATGGCAATTTTTGTCACTGTGAGGCTTTAAAAAGTGGTTATTCAACATGAGGCACAATTCAATTGACATTTTGAATAATTTTTTCTACACTCCAAAAAAATCAATTTTCTGATGAAAAATGATGACCTCAGACCTGTCGAATTTTCTCTGGATGGTCAGAAATGGTCATTTTTAATGTTTAATGTTTTGACTGTAAATGTCCATTGCATGTGAATTATAACTTTTGGAACTAAAATAAGTGTGTTTGGAGTCATTTTCCTGCCCGAAATTGGTCAAAATAGAACCTTCTTAGTAGGAGGAAAAGTCTGTAAAAATGGAAATTTTTGTCACTGTCAGGCTGTAATAAGTGGTTATTCAACATGAGGCACAATCCAAAAGACATTTTGAATAATTTTTTCTACAGTCCAAAAAATCAATTGTCTGATGAAAAACGATGATCCCAGACCTGTCGAATTTTCTCCAGATGGTCAGAAATTGTAATTTTTTAATGTTTAATGTTTTGACTGTAAATGTCCATTGCACGTGAATTATAACTTTTGGAACTAAAAAAAGTGTGTTTGGAGTCATTTTCCTGCCCGAAATTGGTCAAAATAGAAGCTTCTTAGTAGGAGGAAAAGTCTGTAAAAATGGAAATTTTTGTCACTGTCAGGCTTTAAAAAGTGGTTATTCAACATGAGGCACAATCCAAAAGACATTTTGAATGATTTTTTCTACAGTCCAAAAAATCAATTGTCTGATGAAAAACGATGTTCCCAGACCTGTCGAGTTTTCTCCAGATAGTCAGAAATGGTCATTTTTTAATGTTTAATGTTCTGACTGTAAATGTCCATTAGACGTGAATTATCACTTTTGGAACTAAAATAAGTGTGTTTGGAGTCATTTTCCTTTCCGAAATTGGTCAAAATAAAAGCTTCTGAGTGAGAGGACAAGTTTATAAAAATGGCAATTTTTGTCACTGTGAGGCTTTAAAAAGTGGTTATTCAACATGAGGCACAATCCAATTGAAATTTTGAATCAGTTTTTTCTACAGTCCAAAAAATCAATTTTCTGATGAAGAAACGATGACCCCAGACCTGTCGAACTTTCTCCAGATGATCAGAAATGGTCATTTTTTAATGTTTAATCTCTTGACTGTAATTGACCATTGCATGTGAATTATCACTTTTGGAACTAAAATAAGTGTGTTTGGAGTCATTTTCTTGCCTGAAATTGGTCAAAATAGAAGCTTCTGTGTAGGAAGAAAAGTCTGTAAAAATGGCACTTTTGGTCACTGTGAGGCTTCCAAAAGTGGTTATTCAACATAGGGCACAATCCAATTGACATTTTGAATAATTTTTTCTACGGTGCAAAAATCTATTTTTTTATGAAAAACTATGACCCCAGACCTGTCGAACTTTCTCCAGATGGTCAGAAATGGTCATTTTTTAATATTTAATCTTTTGACTGTAAATCACGATTGCATGTGAATGATCACTTTAAGAACTAAAATAAGTGTATTTAGAGTCATTTTCCTGCCCGAAATTGGTCAAAATAGAAGCTTCTGAGTAGGAGGAAAAGTCTGTAAAAATGGCAATTTTGGTCACTGTCAGGCTTTAAAAAGTGGTTATTCAACATGAGGCACAATCCAATTGAAATTTTAAATCATTTTTGCTACAGTCCAAAAAATCAATTTTCTGACGAAAATCGATGACACCAGACCTGTCGAACTTTCTCCAGATGGTCAGAAATGGTCATTTTTTAATGTTTAATCTTTTGACTGTAAATGTCCATTGCACGTGAATTATAACTTTTGGAACTAAAATAAGTGTGTTTGGAGTCATTTTCCTTCCCGAAATTGGTCAAAATAGAAGCTTCTGAGCAGGAAGAAAAGTCTGTAAAAATTGTAATTTTTGTCACTTTGAGGCTTTAAAAAGTGGTTATTCAACATGAGGCATAATCCAAAAGACATTTTGAATAATTTTTTCTACAGTCCAAAAAATCAATTGTCCGATGAAAAACGATGATCCCAGACCTGTCGAATTTTCTCCAGATGGTCAGAAATGGTCATTTTTTAATGTTTAATGTTTTGACTGTAAATGTCCATTACACGTGAATTATCACTTTTTGGAACTAAAATAAGTGTGTTTGGAGTCATTTTCCTTCCCGAAATTGGTCAAAATAAAAGCTTCCGAGTGAGATGACAAGTTTATAAAAATGGCAATTTTTGTCACTATGAGGCTTTAAAAAGTGGTTATTCAACATGAGGCACAATCCAATTGAAATTTTGAATCAGTTTTTTCTACAGTCCAAATAATCAATTTTCTGATGAAGAAACGATGACCCCAGACCTGTCAAACTTTCTCCAGATGGTCAGAAATGATCATTTTTTAATGATTAATCTCTTGACTGTAATTGGCCAGTGCATGTCTATTATCACTTTTGGAACTAAAATAGTGTGTTTGGAGTCATTTTCCTGCCTGAAATTGGTCAAAATAGAAGCTTCTGAGTAGGAAGAAAAGTCTGTAAAAATGGCAATTTTGGTCACTGTGAGGCTTCCAAAAGTGGTTATTCAACATAGGGCACAATCCAATTGACATTTTGAATAATTTTTTCTACGGTGCAAAAATCCATTTTTTTTATGAAAAACTATGACCACTGACCTGTCGAACTTTATCCAGATGGTCAGAAATTGTCATTTTTTTATATTTATTCTTTTACTGTAAATAACGTTTGCATGTGAATGATCACTTTTGGAACTAAAATAAGTGTGTTTAGAGTCATTTTCCTGCTCGAAATTGGTCAAAATAGAAGCTTCTGAGTAGGAGGAAAAGTTTGTAAAAATGGCAGTTTTGGTCACTGTGAGGATTTAAAAAGTGGTTATTCAACATGAGGCACAATCCAAATGACATTCTGAATACTTTTTTCTACAGTCTAAAAAATCAATTTTCTGATGAAAAACGATGACACCGGACCTGCCGAATTTTCTCCGGATGGTCAGAAATGGTAATTTTTTTAATGTTTAATGTTTTGACTGTAAATGTCCATTGCACGTGATTTATTACTTTTGGAACTAAAATAAGTGTGTTTGGAGTCATTTTCCTGCCTGAAATTGGTCAAAATAGAAGCTTCTGAGTAGGAGGAAAAATTTGTAAAAATGGCAATTTTGGTCACTGTGAGGCTTTAAAAAGTCGTTATTTAATATGAGGCACAATCCAATTGATATTTTGAATACTTTTTTCTACAGTGTAAAAAATCCATTTTCTGATGAAAAACGATGACACCGGACCTGTCGAATTTTCTCCGGATGGTCAGAAATGGTCATTTTTTTAATCTTTCATCTTTTGACTGTAACTGACTATTGCATGTGAATTATCACTTTTGGAACTATAATAAGGGTGTTTAGAGTCATCTTCCTGCCCGAAATTGGTCGAAATTGACGCTTCTGAGTAGGAGGACAAGTTTATAAAAATGGCAATTTTTGTCACTGTGAGGCTTCAAAAAGTGGTTATTCAACATGAGGCACAATCCAATTTAAATTTTGAATCATTTTTGCTACAGTCCAAAAAATCAATTTTCTGACGAAAATCAATGACCCCAGACCTGTCGAACTTTCTCCAGATGGTCAGAAATGGTCATTTTTTAATGTTTAATCTCATGACTGTAATTGACCAATGCATGTGAATTATCACTTTTGGAACTAAAATAAGTGTGTTTGGAGTCATTTTCCTGCCCGAAATTGGTCAAAATAGAAGCTTCTGAGTAGGAGGAAAAGTCTGTAAAAATTGAAATTTTTGTCACTGTCAGGCTTTAAAAAGTGGTTATTCAACATGAGGCACAATCCAATTGACATTTTGAATTATTTTTTCTGCAGTCGAAAACATCAATTTTCTGATGAAAAACGATGAAATTGTCATTTTTTAATGTTTAATCTTTTGACTGTAAATGTCGATTGCACGTGAATTATCACTTTTGGAACTAAAATAAGAGAGTTTGGAGTCATTTTCCTGCCCAAAATTGGTCAAAATAAAAGCTTAGTAGGAGGAAAAATCTGTAAAAATTGAAATTTTTGTCACTGTCAGGCTCTAAAAAGTGGTTATTCAACACAAGGCACAATCCAAAAGACATTTTTAATAATTTTTTCTACAGTCCACAAAATCAATTTTCTTATGAAAAACGATGACCCCAGACCTGTCGAATTTTCTCCGAATGGTCAGAAATGGTCATTTTTTAATGTTTAATGTTTTGACTGTAAATGTCCATTGCACGTGAATTATAACTTTTGGAACTAAAATAAGTGTGTTTTGAGTCATTTTCCTTCCCGAAATTGGTCAAAATAGAAGCTTTTGAGCAGGAAGAAAAGTCTGTAAAAATTGTAATTTTTGTCACTTTGAGGCTTTAAAAAGTGGTTATTCAACATGAGGCACAATCCAAAAGACATTTTGAATAATTTTTTCTACAGTCCCAAAAATAAATTTTCTGATGAAAAACGATGACCCCAGACCGTTCGAATTTTCTCCGGATGGTCAGAAAGGGTCATTTTTTAATGTTTAATGTTTTGACTGTAAATGTCCATTACACGTGAATTATCACTTTTGGAACTAAAGTAAGTGTTTGGAGTAATTTTCTTTCACGAAATTGTTCAAAATAGAAGCTTCTGAGTGAGAGGACAAGTTTATAAAAATGGCAATTTTTGTCACTGTGAGGCTTTAAAAAGTGGTTATTCAACATGAGGCATAATCCAATCGACATTTTGAATAATTTTTTCTACAGTATAAAAAAATCAATTTTCTGATGAAAAATGATGACCCCAGACCTGTCGAATTTTCTCCGGATGGTCAAAAATGGTCATTTTTTTATGTTTAATGTTTTGACTGTAAATGTTTATTGCACGTGAATTATAACTTTTGGAACTAAAAAAAAGTGTGTTTGGAGTCATTTTCCTGCCTGAAATTGGTCAAAATAGAAGCTTCTTAGTAGGAGGAAAAGTCTGTAAAAATAGAACTTTTTGTCACTGTCAGGCTTTAAAAAGTGGTTATTCAACATGAGGCACAATCCAAAAGACATTTTGAATAATTTTTTCTACAGTCCAAAAAATCAATTGTCTGATGAAAAACGATGTTCCCAGATCTGTCGAGTTTTCTCCAGATAGTCAGAAATGGTCATTTTTTAATGTTTAATGTTTTGACTGTAAATGTCCATTACACGTAAATTATCACTTTTGGAACTAAAATAAGTGTGTTTGGAGTCATTTTCCTTCCCGAAATTGGTCAAAATAGAAGCTTCTGAGTGAGAGGACAAGTTTATAAAAATGGCACTTTTGGTCACTGTGAGGCTTCCAAAAGTGGTTATTCAACATAGGGCACAATCCAATTGACATTTTGAATAATTTTTTCTACGGTGCAAAAATCTATTTTTTTATGAAAAACTATGACCCCAGACCTGTCGAACTTTCTCCAGATGGTCAGAAATGGTCATTTTTTTAATATTTAATCTTTTGACTGTAAATCACGATTGCATGTGAATGATCACTTTAAGAACTAAAATAAGTGTGTTTAGAGTCATTTTCCTGCCCGAAATTGGTCAAAATAGAAGCTTCTGAGTAGGAGGAAAAGTCTGTAAAAATGGCAATTTTGGTCATTGTGAGGCTTTAAAAAGTGGTTATTCAACATGAGGCACAATCCAATTGAAATTTTGAATCATTTTTGCTACAGTCCAAAAAATCAATTTTCTGACGAAAATCGATGACCCCAGACCTGTCGAACTTTCTCCAGATGGTCAGAAATGGTCATTTTTTAATGATTAAACTCATGACTGTAATTGACCAGTGCATGTGAATTATCACTTTTGGAACTAAAATAAGTGTGTTTGGAGTCATTTTCCTGCCCGAAATTGGTCAAAATAGAAGCTTCTGAGTAGGAAGAAAAGTCTGTAAAAATGGCACTTTTGGTCACTGTGAGGCTTTAAAAAGAGGTTATTCAACATGAGGCACAATCCAATTGACATTTTGAATTATTTTTTCTGCAGTGGAAAACAACAGTTTTCTGATGAAAAACGATGAAATTGTCATTTTTTAATGTTTAATCTCTTGACTGTAATTGACCAGTGCATGTGAATTATCACTTTTGGAACTAAAATAAGTGTGTTTGGAGTCATTTTCTTGCCTGAAATTGGTCAAAATAGAAGCTTCTGAGTAGGAAGAAAAGTCTGTAAAAATGGCACTTTTGGTCACTGTGAGGCTTCCAAAAGTGGTTATTCAACATAGGGCACAATCCAATTGACATTTTGAATAATTTTTTCTACGGTGCAAAAATCTTTTTTTTTATAAAAAACTATGACCCCAGACCTATCGAACTTTCTCCAGATGGTCAGAAATGGTCCTTTTTTAATATTTAATCTTTTGACTGTAAATCACGAGTGCATGTGAATGATCACTTTAAGAACTAAAATAAGTGTGTTTAGAGTCATTTTCCTGCCCGAAATTGGTCAAAATAGAAGCTTCTGAGTAGGAGGAAAAGTCTGTAAAAATGGCAATTTTGGTCACTTTCAGGCTTTAAAAAGTGGTTATTCAACACGAGGCACAATCCAAAAGACATTTTGAATAATTTTTTTTACAGTCCACAAAATCAATTTTCTTATGAAAAACGATGACCCCAGACCTGTCGAATTTTCGCCGGATGGTCAGAAATGGTCATTTTTTAATGTTTAATGTTTTGACTGTAAATGTCCATTACACGTGAATTATCACTTTTGGAACTAAAATAAGTGTTTGGAGTAATTTTCCGTCACGAAATTGTTCAAAATAGAAGCTTCTGAGTGAGAGGACAAGTTTATAAAAATGGCAATTTTTGTCACTGTGAGGCTTTAAAAAGTGGTTATTCAACATGAGGCACAATCCAATTGACATTTTGAATAATTTTTTCTACACTCCAAAAAAATCAATTTTCTGATGAAAAATGTTGACCCCAGACCTGTCGAATTTTCTCCGGATGGTCAGAAATGGTAATTTTTTAATGTTTAATGTTTTGACTGTAAATGTCCATTGCACGTGAATTATAACTTTTGGAACTAAAAAAAGTGTGTTTGGAGTCATTTTCCTGCCCGAAATTGGTCAAAATAGAAGCTTCTTAGTAGGAGGAAAAGTCTGTAAAAATGGAAATTTTTGTGACTGTCAGGCTTTAAAAAGTGGTTATTCAACATGAGGCACAATCCAAAAGACATTTTGAATGATTTTTTCTACAGTCCAAAAAATCAATTGTCTGATGAAAAACGATGTTCCCAGACCTGTCGAGTTTTCTCCAGATAGTCAGAAATGGTCATTTTTTAATGTTTAATGTTTTGACTGTAAATGTCCATTAGACATGAATTATCACTTTTGGAACTAAAATAAGTGTGTTTGGAGTCATTTTCCTTCCCGAAATTGGTCAAAATAGAAGCTTCTGAGTGAGAGGACAAGTTTATAAAAATGGCAATTTTTGTCACTGTGAGGCTTTAAAAAGTGGTTATTCAACATGAGGCACAATCCAATTGAAATTTTGAATCAGTTTTTTCTACAGTCCAAAAAATCAATTTTCTGATGAAGAAACGATGACCCCAGACCTGTCGAACTTTCTCCAGATGATCAGAAATGGTCATTTTTTAATGTTTAATCTCTTGACTGTAATTGACCAGTGCATGTGAATTATCACTTTTGGAACTAAAATAAGTGTGTTTGGAGCCATTTTCTTGCCTGAAATTGGTCAAAATAGAAGCTTCTGAGTAGGAAGAAAAGTCTGCAAAAATGGCACTTTTGGTCACTATGAGGCTTCCAAAAGTGGTTATTCAACATAGGGCACAATCCAATTGACATTTTGAATAATTTTTTCTACGGTGCAAAAATCTATTTTTTTATGAAAATCTATGACCACAGACCTGTCGAACTTTCTCCAGATGGTCAGAAATGGTCATTTTTTAATATTTAATCTTTTGACTGTAAATCACGATTGCATGTGAATGATCACTTTAAGAACTAAAATAAGTGTGTTTAGAGTCATTTTCCTGCCCAAAATTGGTCAAAATAGAAGCTTCTGAGTAGGAGGAAAAGTCTGTAAAAATGGCAATTTTGGTCACTGTCAGGCTTTAAAAAGTGGTTATTCAACATGAGGCACAATCCAATTGAAATTTTAAATCATTTTTGCTACAGTCCAAAAAATCAATTTTCTGATGAAAATCGATGACCCCAGACCTGTCGAACTTTCTCCAGATGGTCAGACATGGTAATTTTTTAATGTTTAATGTTTTGACTGTAAATGTCCATTACACGTGAACTATCACTTTTGGAACTAAAATAAGTATTTGGAGTAATTTTCCTTCACAAAATTGTTCAAAATACAAGCTTCTGAGTGAGAGGACAAGTTTATAAAAATGGCAATTTTTGTCACTGTGAGGCTTTAAAAAGTGGTTATTCAACATGAGGCACAATTCAATTGACATTTTGAATAATTTTTTCTACACTCCAAAAAAATCAATTTTCTGATGAAAAATGATGACCTCAGACCTGTCGAATTTTCTCTGGATGGTCAGAAATGGTCATTTTTAATGTTTAATGTTTTGACTGTAAATGTCCATTGCATGTGAATTATAACTTTTGGAACTAAAATAAGTGTGTTTGGAGTCATTTTCCTGCCCGAAATTGGTCAAAATAGAACCTTCTTAGTAGGAGGAAAAGTCTGTAAAAATGGAAATTTTTGTCACTGTCAGGCTTTAATAAGTGGTTATTCAACATGAGGCACAATCCAAAAGACATTTTGAATAATTTTTTCTACAGTCCAAAAAATCAATTGTCTGATGAAAAACGATGATCCCAGACCTGTCGAATTTTCTCCAGATGGTCAGAAATGGTAATTTTTTAATGTTTAATGTTTTGACTGTAAATGTCCATTGCACATGAATTATAACTTTTGGAACTAAAAAAAGTGTGTTTGGAGTCATTTTCCTGCCCGAAATTGGTCAAAATAGAAGCTTCTGAGTAGGAGGAAAAGTCTGTAAAAATGGCAATTTTGGTCATTGTGAGGCTTTAAAAAGTGGTTATTCAACATGAGGCACAATCCAATTGAAATTTTGAATCATTTTTGCTACAGTCCAAAAAATCAATTTTCTGACGAAAATCGATGACCCCAGACCTGTCGAACTTTCTCCAGATGGTCAGAAATGGTCATTTTTTAATGATTAAACTCATGACTGTAATTGACCAGTGCATGTGAATTATCACTTTTGGAACTAAAATAAGTGTGTTTGGAGTCATTTTCCTGCCCGAAATTGGTCAAAATAGAAGCTTCTGAGTAGGAAGAAAAGTCTGTAAAAATGGCACTTTTGGTCACTGTGAGGCTTTAAAAAGAGGTTATTCAACATGAGGCACAATCCAATTGACATTTTGAATTATTTTTTCTGCAGTGGAAAACAACAGTTTTCTGATGAAAAACGATGAAATTGTCATTTTTTAATGTTTAATCTCTTGACTGTAATTGACCAGTGCATGTGAATTATCACTTTTGGAACTAAAATAAGTGTGTTTGGAGTCATTTTCTTGCCTGAAATTGGTCAAAATAGAAGCTTCTGAGTAGGAAGAAAAGTCTGTAAAAATGGCACTTTTGGTCACTGTGAGGCTTCCAAAAGTGGTTATTCAACATAGGGCACAATCCAATTGACATTTTGAATAATTTTTTCTACGGTGCAAAAATCTTTTTTTTTATAAAAAACTATGACCCCAGACCTATCGAACTTTCTCCAGATGGTCAGAAATGGTCCTTTTTTAATATTTAATCTTTTGACTGTAAATCACGAGTGCATGTGAATGATCACTTTAAGAACTAAAATAAGTGTGTTTAGAGTCATTTTCCTGCCCGAAATTGGTCAAAATAGAAGCTTCTGAGTAGGAGGAAAAGTCTGTAAAAATGGCAATTTTGGTCACTTTCAGGCTTTAAAAAGTGGTTATTCAACACGAGGCACAATCCAAAAGACATTTTGAATAATTTTTTTTACAGTCCACAAAATCAATTTTCTTATGAAAAACGATGACCCCAGACCTGTCGAATTTTCGCCGGATGGTCAGAAATGGTCATTTTTTAATGTTTAATGTTTTGACTGTAAATGTCCATTACACGTGAATTATCACTTTTGGAACTAAAATAAGTGTTTGGAGTAATTTTCCGTCACGAAATTGTTCAAAATAGAAGCTTCTGAGTGAGAGGACAAGTTTATAAAAATGGCAATTTTTGTCACTGTGAGGCTTTAAAAAGTGGTTATTCAACATGAGGCACAATCCAATTGACATTTTGAATAATTTTTTCTACACTCCAAAAAAATCAATTTTCTGATGAAAAATGTTGACCCCAGACCTGTCGAATTTTCTCCGGATGGTCAGAAATGGTAATTTTTTAATGTTTAATGTTTTGACTGTAAATGTCCATTGCACGTGAATTATAACTTTTGGAACTAAAAAAAGTGTGTTTGGAGTCATTTTCCTGCCCGAAATTGGTCAAAATAGAAGCTTCTTAGTAGGAGGAAAAGTCTGTAAAAATGGAAATTTTTGTGACTGTCAGGCTTTAAAAAGTGGTTATTCAACATGAGGCACAATCCAAAAGACATTTTGAATGATTTTTTCTACAGTCCAAAAAATCAATTGTCTGATGAAAAACGATGTTCCCAGACCTGTCGAGTTTTCTCCAGATAGTCAGAAATGGTCATTTTTTAATGTTTAATGTTTTGACTGTAAATGTCCATTAGACATGAATTATCACTTTTGGAACTAAAATAAGTGTGTTTGGAGTCATTTTCCTTCCCGAAATTGGTCAAAATAGAAGCTTCTGAGTGAGAGGACAAGTTTATAAAAATGGCAATTTTTGTCACTGTGAGGCTTTAAAAAGTGGTTATTCAACATGAGGCACAATCCAATTGAAATTTTGAATCAGTTTTTTCTACAGTCCAAAAAATCAATTTTCTGATGAAGAAACGATGACCCCAGACCTGTCGAACTTTCTCCAGATGATCAGAAATGGTCATTTTTTAATGTTTAATCTCTTGACTGTAATTGACCAGTGCATGTGAATTATCACTTTTGGAACTAAAATAAGTGTGTTTGGAGCCATTTTCTTGCCTGAAATTGGTCAAAATAGAAGCTTCTGAGTAGGAAGAAAAGTCTGCAAAAATGGCACTTTTGGTCACTATGAGGCTTCCAAAAGTGGTTATTCAACATAGGGCACAATCCAATTGACATTTTGAATAATTTTTGCTACAGTCCAAAAAATCAATTTTCTGATGAAAATCGATGACCCCAGACCTGTCGAACTTTCTCCAGATGGTCAGACATGGTAATTTTTTAATGTTTAATGTTTTGACTGTAAATGTCCATTACACGTGAACTATCACTTTTGGAACTAAAATAAGTATTTGGAGTAATTTTCCTTCACAAAATTGTTCAAAATACAAGCTTCTGAGTGAGAGGACAAGTTTATAAAAATGGCAATTTTTGTCACTGTGAGGCTTTAAAAAGTGGTTATTCAACATGAGGCACAATTCAATTGACATTTTGAATAATTTTTTCTACACTCCAAAAAAATCAATTTTCTGATGAAAAATGATGACCTCAGACCTGTCGAATTTTCTCTGGATGGTCAGAAATGGTCATTTTTAATGTTTAATGTTTTGACTGTAAATGTCCATTGCATGTGAATTATAACTTTTGGAACTAAAATAAGTGTGTTTGGAGTCATTTTCCTGCCCGAAATTGGTCAAAATAGAACCTTCTTAGTAGGAGGAAAAGTCTGTAAAAATGGAAATTTTTGTCACTGTCAGGCTTTAATAAGTGGTTATTCAACATGAGGCACAATCCAAAAGACATTTTGAATAATTTTTTCTACAGTCCAAAAAATCAATTGTCTGATGAAAAACGATGATCCCAGACCTGTCGAATTTTCTCCAGATGGTCAGAAATGGTAATTTTTTAATGTTTAATGTTTTGACTGTAAATGTCCATTGCACATGAATTATAACTTTTGGAACTAAAAAAAGTGTGTTTGGAGTCATTTTCCTGCCCGAAATTGGTCAAAATAGAAGCTTCTTAGTAGGAGGAAAAGTCTGTAAAAATGGAAATTTTTGTCACTGTCAGGCTTTAAAAAGTGGTTATTCAACATGAGGCACAATCCAAAAGACATTTTGAATGATTTTTTATACAGTCCAAAAAAATCAATTTTCTGATGAAAAATGATGACCCCAGACCTGTCGAATTTTCTCTGGATGGTCAGAAATGGTCATTTTTTAATGTTTAATGTTTTGACTGTAAATGTCCATTACACGTGAATTATCACTTTTGGAACTAAAATAAGTGTGTTTGGAGTCATTTTCTTGCCTGAAATCGGTCAAAATAGAAGCTTCTGAGTAGGAAGAAAAGTCTGTAAAAATGGCACTTTTGGTCACTGTGAGGCTTTAAAAAGTGGTTATTCAACATGAGGCACAATCCAATTGAAATTTTGAATCATTTTTGCTACAGTCCAAAAAATCAATTTTCTGACGAAAATCGATGACCCCAGACATGTCGAACTTTCTCCAGATGGTCAGAAATGGTCATTTTTTAATGTTTAAACTCATGACTGTAATTGACCAGTGCATGTGAATTATCACTTTTGGAACTAAAATAAGAGAGTTTGGAGTCATTTTCCTGCCCGAAATTCGTCAAAATAAAAGCTTCTTAGCAGGAGGAAAAATCTGTAAAAATTGAAATTTTTGTCACTGTCAGGCTTTAATAAGTGGTTATTCAACATGAGGCACAATCCAAAAGACATTTTGAATAATTTTTTCTACAGTCCAAAAAATCAATTGTCTGATGAAAAACGATGATCCCAGACCTGTCGAATTTTCTCCAGATGGTCAGAAATGGTAATTTTTTAATGTTTAATGTTTTGACTGTAAATGTCCATTGCACATGAATTATAACTTTTGGAACTAAAAAAAGTGTGTTTGGAGTCATTTTCCTGCCCGAAATTGGTCAAAATAGAAGCTTCTTAGTAGGAGGAAAAGTCTGTAAAAATGGAAATTTTTGTCACTGTCAGGCTTTAAAAAGTGGTTATTCAACATGAGGCACAATCCAAAAGACATTTTGAATGATTTTTTATACAGTCCAAAAAAATCAATTTTCTGATGAAAAATGATGACCCCAGACCTGTCGAATTTTCTCTGGATGGTCAGAAATGGTCATTTTTTAATGTTTAATGTTTTTACTGTAAATGTCCATTGCACGTGAATTATAACTTTTGGAACTAAAAAAAAGTGTGTTTGGATTCTTTTTCCTGCCTGAAATTGGTCAAAATAGAAGCTTCTTAGTAGGAGGAAACGTCTGTAAAAATAGAAATTTTTGTCACTGTCAGGCTTTAAAAAGTGGTTATTCAACATGAGGCACAATCCAAAAGACATTTTGAATGATTTTTTCTACAGTCCAAAAAATCAATTGTCTGATGAAAAACGATGTTCCCAGACCTGTCGAGTTTTCTCCAGATAGTCAGAAATGGTCATTTTTTAATGTTTAATGTTTTGACTGTAAATGTCCATTAGACATGAATTATCACTTTTGGAACTAAAATAAGTGTGTTTGGAGTAATTTTCCTTCCCGAAATTGGTCAAAATAGAAGCTTCTGAGTGATTGGACAAGTTTATAAAAATGGCAATTTTTGTCACTGTGAGGCTTTAAAAAGTGGTTATTCAACATGAGGCACAATCCAATTGAAATTTTGAATCAGTTTTTTCTACAGTCCAAAAAATCAATTTTCTGATGAAGAAACGATGACCCCAGACCTGTCGAACTTTCTCCAGATGATCAGAAATGGTCATTTTTTAATGTTTAATCTCTTGACTGTAATTGACCAGTGCATGTGAATTATCACTTTTGGAACTAAAATAAGTGTGTTTGGAGTCATTTTCTTGCCTGAAATTGGTCAAAATAGAAGCTTCTGAGTAGGAAGAAAAGTCTGTAAAAATGGCACTTTTGGTCACTATGAGGCTTCCAAAAGTGGTTATTCAACATAGGGCACAATCCAATTGACATTTTGAATAATTTTTTCTACGGTGCAAAAATCTATTTTTTTATGAAAATCTATGACCCCAGACCTGTCGAACTTTCTCCAGATGGTCAGAAATGGTCATTTTTTAATATTTAATCTTTTGACTGTAAATCACGATTGCATGTGAATGATCACTTTAATAACTAAAATAAGTGTGCTTAGAGTCATTTTCCTGCCCGAAATTGGTCAAAATAGAAGCTTCTGAGTAGGAGGAAAAGTCTGTAAAAATGGCAATTTTGGTCACTGTCAGGCTTTAAAAAGTGGTTATTCAACATGAGGCACAATCCAATTGAAATTTAAAATCATTTTTGCTACAGTCCAAAAAATCAATTTTCTGACGAAAATCGATGACCCCAGACCTGTCGAACTTTCTCCAGATGGTCAGAAATGGTCATTTTTTATGTTTAATGTTTTGACTGTAAATGTCCATTGCATGTGAATTATAACTTTTGGAACTAAAATAAGTGTGTTTGGAGTCATTTTCCTGCCCGAAATTGGTCAAAATAGAACCTTCTTAGTAGGAGGAAAAGTCTGTAAAAATGGTAATTTTTGTCACTGTCAGGCTTTAAAAAGTGGTTATTCAACATGAGGCACAATCCAAAAGACATTTTGAATGATTTTTTCTACAGTCCAAAAAAATCCATTTTCTGATGAAAAATGATGACCCCAGACCTGTCGAATTTTCTCCGGATGGTCAGAAATGGTCATTTTTTAATGTTGAATGTTTTGACTGTAAATGTCAAATTACACGTGAATTATCACTTTTGGAACTAAAATAAGTGTGTTTGGAGTCATTTTCTTGCCTGAAATCAGTCAAAATAGAAGCTTCTGAGTAGGAAGAAAAGTCTGTAAAAATGGCACTTTTGGTCACTGTGAGGCTTTAAAAAGTGGTTATTCAACATGAGGCACAATCCAATTGAAATTTTGAATCATTTTTGCTACAGTCCAAAAAATCAATTTTCTGACGAAAATCGATGACCCCAGACCTGTCGAACTTTCTCCAGATGGTCAGAAATGGTCATTTTTTAATGTTTAAACTCATGACTGTAATTGACCAGTGCATGTGAATTATCACTTTTGGAACTAAAATAAGTGTGTTTGGAGTCATTTTCCTGCCCGAAATTGGTCAAAATAGAAGCTTCTGAGTAGGAAGAAAAGTCTGTAAAAACGGCACTTTTGGTCACTGTGAGGCTTTAAAAAGAGGTTATTCAACATGAGGCACAATCCAATTGACATTTTGAATTATTTTTTCTGCAGTTGAAAACATCAGTTTTCTGATGAAAAACGATGAAATTGTCATTTTTTAATGTTTAATCTCTTGACTGTAATTGACCAGTGCATGTGAATTATCACTTTTGGAACTAAAATAAGTGTGTTTAGAGTCATTTTCTTGCCTGAAATTGGTCAAAATAGAAGCTTCTGAGTAGGAAGAAAAGTCTGTAAAAATGGCACTTTTGGTCACTGTGAGGCTTCCAAAAGTGGTTATTCAACATAGGGCACAATCCAGTCGACATTCTGAATAATTTTTTCTACGGTGCAAAAATCTATTTTTTTATGAAAAACTATGACCCCAGACCTATCGAACTTTCTCCAGATGGTCAGAAATGGTCATTTTTTAATATTTAATCTTTTGAGTGTAAATCACGATTGCATGTGAATGATCACTTTAAGAACTAAAATAAGTGTGTTTAGAGTCATTTTCCTGCCCGAAATTGGTCAAAATAGAAGCTTCTGAGTAGGAGGAAAAGTCTGTAAAAATGGCAATTTTGGTCACTGTCAGGCTTTAAAAAGTCGTTATTCAACACGAGGCACAATCCAAAAGACATTTTAAATAAATTTTTTTACAGTCCACAAAATCAATTTTCTTATGAAAAACGATGACCCCAGACCTGTCGAATTTTCTCCGAATGGTCAGAAATGGTCATTTTTTAATGTTTAATGTTTTGACTGTAAATGTCCATTGCACGTGAATTATAACTTTTGGAAATAAAATAAGTCTGCTTGAAGTCATTTTCCTTCCCGAAATTGGTCAAAATAGAAGCTTCTGAGCAGGAGGAAAAGTCTGTAAAAATGGTAATTTTTGTCACTTTGATGCTTTAAAAAGTGGTTATTTAACATGAGGCACAATCCAAAAGACATTTTGAAAAATTTTTTCTACAGTCCAAAAAATCAATTTTCTGATGAAAAACGATGACCTCAGACCTGTCGAATTTTCGCCGGATGGTCAGAAATGGTCATTTTTTAATGTTTAATGTTTTGACTGTAAATGTCCATTACACGTGAATTATCACTTTTGGAACTAAAATAAGTGTTTGGAGTAATTTTCCTTCACGAAATTGTTCAAAATAGAAGCTTCTGAGTGAGAGGACAAGTTTATAAAAATGGCAATTTTTGTCACTGTGAGGCTTTAAAAAGTGGTTATTCAACATGAGGCACAATCCAATTGACACTTTGAATAATTTTTTCTACACTCCAAAAAAATCAATTTTCTGATGAAAAATGATGACCCCAGACCTGTAGAATTTTCTCAGGATGGTCAGAAATGGTAATTATTTAATGTTTAATGTTCTGACTGTAAATGTCCATTACACGTGAATTATCACTTTTGGAACTAAAATAAGTGTGTTTGGAGTCATTTTCCTGCCCGAAATTGGTCAAAATAGAAGCTTCTTAGTAGGAGGAAAAGTCTGTAAAAATGGAAATTTTTGTCACTGTCAGGCTTTAAAAAGTGGTTATTCAACATGAGGCAGAATCCAAAAGACATTTTGAATGATTTTTTCTACAGTCCAAAAAATCAATTGTCTGATGGAAAACGATGTTCCCAGACCTGTCGAGTTTTCTCCAGATAGTCAGAAATGGTCATTTTTTAATGTTTAATGTTCTGACTGTAAATGTCCAATAGACGTGAATTATCACTTTTGGAACTAAAATAAGTGTGTTTGGAGTCATTTTCCTTCCCGAAATTGGTCAAAATAGAAGCTTCTGAGTGAGAGGACAAGTTTATAAAAATGGCAATTTTTGTCACTGTGAGGCTTTAAAAAGTGGTTATTCAACATGAGGCACAATCCAATTGAAATTTTGAATCAGTTTTTTCTACAGTCCAAAAAATCAATTTTCTGATGAAGAAACGATGACCCCAGACCTGTCGAACTTTCTCCAGATGATCAGAAATGGTCATTTTTTAATGTTTAATCTCTTGACTGTAATTGACCAGTGCATGTGAATTATCACTTTTGGAACTAAAATAGGTGTGTTTGGAGTCATTTTCTTGCCTGAAATTGGTCAAAATAGAAGCTTCTGTGTAGGAAGAAAAGTCTGTAAAAATGGCACTTTTGGTCACTGTGAGGCTTCCAAAAGTGGTTATTCAACATAGGGCACAATCCAATTGACATTTTGAATAATTTTTTCTACGGTGCAAAAATCTATTTTTTTATGAAAAACTATGACCCCAGACCTGTCGAACTTTCTCCAGATGGTCAGAAATGGTTAGTTTTTAATATTTAATCTTTTGACTGTAAATCACGATTGCATGTGAATGATCACTTTAAGAACTAAAATAAGTGTATTTAGAGTCATTTTCCTGCCCGAAATTGGTCAAAATAGAAGCTTCTGAGTAGGAGGAAAAGTCTGTAAAAATGGCAATTTTGGTCACTGTCAGGCTTTAAAAAGTGGGTATTCAACATGAGGCACAATCCAATTAAGATTTTAAATCATTTTTGCTACAGTCCAAAAAATCAATTTTCTGACGAAAATCGATGACCCCAGACCTGTCGAACTTTCTCCAGATGGTCAGCAATGGTCATTTTTTAATGTTTAATGTTTTGACTGTAAATGTCCATTACACGTGAATTATCACTTTTGGAACTAAAATAAGTATTTGGAGTAATTTTCCTTCACGAAATTGTTCAAAATAGAAGCTTCTGAGTGAGAGGACAAGTTTATAAAAATGGCAATTTTTGTCACTGTGAGGCTTTAAAAAGTGGTTATTCAACATGAGGCACAATTCAAATGACATTTTGAATAATTTTTTGTACACTACAAAAAAATCAATTTTCTGATGAAAAATGATGACCCCAGACCTGTCGAATTTTCTCTAGATGGTCAGAAATGGTCATTTTTTAATGTTTAATGTTTTGACTGTAAATTTCCATTGCACGTGAATTATAACTTTTGGAACTAAAATAAGTGTGTTTGGAGTCATTTTCCTGCCCGAAATTGGTCAAAATAGAAGCTTCTTAGTAGGAGGAAATGTCTGTAAAAATGGAAATTTTTGTCACTGTCAGGCTTTAAAAAGTGGTTATTCAACATGAGGCACAATCAAAAAGACATTTTGAATAATTTTTTCTACAGTCCAAAAAATCAATTGTCTGATGAAAAACGATGATCCCAGACCTGTCGAATTTTCTCCAGATGGTCAGAAATGGTCATTTTTTAATGTTTAATGTTTTGACTGTAAATGTCCATTACACGTGAATTATCACTTTTTGGAACTAAAATAAGTGTGTTTGGAGTCATTTTCCTTCCCGAAATTGGTCAAAATAGAAGCTTCCGAGTGAGAGGACAAGTTTAGAAAAATGGCAATTTTTGTCACTGTGAGGCTTTAAAAAGTGGTTATTCAACATGAGGCACAATCCAATTGAAATTTTGAATCAGTTTTTTCTACAGTCCAAAAAATCAATTTTCTGATGAAGAAACGATGACCCCAGACCTGTCAAACTTTCTCCAGATGGTCAGAAATGATAATTTTTTAATGATTAATCTCTTGACTGTAATTGACCAGTGCATGTCTATTATCACTTTTGGAACTAAAATAGTGTGTTTGGAGTCATTTTCCTGCCTGAAATTGGTCAAAATAGAAGCTTCTCAGTAGGAGGAAAAGTTTGTAAAAATGGCAGTTTTGGTCACTGTGAGGATTTAAAAAGTGGTTATTCAACATGAGGCACAACCCAATTGAAATTTTGAATCATTTTTGCTACAGTCCAAAAAATCAATTTTCTGACGTAAATTTATGACCCCAGACCTGTCGAACTTTCTCCAGATGGTCAGAAATGGTCATTTTTTAAAGTTTAAACTCATGACTGTAATTGACCAGTGCATGTGAATTATCACTTTTGGAACTAAAATAAGTGTGTTTGGAGTCATTTTCTTGCCTGAAATTGGTCGAAATAGAAGCTTCTGAGTAGGAAGAAAAGTCTGTAAAAATGGCAATTTTGGTCACTTTCAGGCTTTAAAAAGTGGTTATTCAACACGAGGCACAATCCAAAAGACATTTTGAATAATTTTTTTTACAGTCCACAAAATCAATTTTCTTTTGAAAAACGATGACCCCAGACCTGTTGAATTTTCGCCGGATGGTCAGAAATGGTCATTTTTTAATGTTTAATGTTTTGACTGTTAATGTCCATTACACGTGAATTATCACTTTTGGAACTAAAATAAGTGTTTGGAGTAATTTTCCTTCACGAAATTGTTCAAAATAGAAGCTTCTGAGTGAGAGGACAAGTTTATAAAAATGGCAATTTTTGTCACTGTGAGGCTTTAAAAAGTGGTTATTCAACATGAGGCACAATCCAATTGACATTTTGAATAATTTTTTCTACACTCCAAAAAAATCAATTTTCTGATGAAAAATGTTGACCCCAGACCTGTCGAAGTTTCTCCGGATGGTCAGAAATGGTAATTTTTTAATGTTTAATGTTTTGACTGTAAATGTCCATTGCACGTGAATTATAACTTTTGGAACTAAAAAAAGTGTGTTTGGAGTCATTTTCCTGCCCGAAATTGGTCAAAATAGAAGCTTCTTAGTAGGAGGAAAAGTCTGTAAAAATGGAAATTTTTGTGACTGTCAGGCTTTAAAAAGTGGTTATTCAACATGAGGCACAATCCAAAAGACATTTTGAATGATTTTTTCTACAGTCCAAAAAATCAATTGTCTGATGAAAAACGATGTTCCCAGACCTGTCGAGTTTTCTCCAGATAGTCAGAAATGGTCATTTTTTAATGTTTAATGTTTTGACTGTAAATGTCCATTAGACATGAATTATCACTTTTGGAACTAAAATAGGTGTGTTTGGAGTCATTTTCCTTCCCGAAATTGGTCAAAATAGAAGCTTCTGAGTGAGAGGACAAGTTTATAAAAATGGCAATTTTTGTCACTGTGAGGCTTTAAAAAGTGGTTATTCAACATGAGGCACAATCCAATTGAAATTTTGAATCAGTTTTTTCTACAGTCCAAAAAATCAATTTTCTGATGAAGAAACGATGACCCCAGACCTGTCGAACTTTCTCCAGATGATCAGAAATGGTCATTTTTTAATGTTTAATCTCTTGACTGTAATAGACCAGTGCATGTGAATTATCACTTTTGGAACTAAAATAAGTGTGTTTGGAGTCATTTTCTTGCCTGAAATTGGTCAAAATAGAAGCTTCTGAGTAGGAAGAAAAGTCTGCAAAAATGGCACTTTTGGTCACTATGAGGCTTCCAAAAGTGGTTATTCAACATAGGGCACAATCCAATTGACATTTTGAATAATTTTTTCTACGGTGCAAAAATCTATTTTTTTATGAAAATCTATGACCCCAGACCTGTCGAACTTTCTCCAGATGGTCAGAAATGGTCATTTTTTAATATTTAATCTTTTGACTGTAAATCACGATTGCATGTGAATGATCACTTTAAGAACTAAAATAAGTGTGTTTAGAGTCATTTTCCTGCCCAAAATTGGTCAAAATAGAAGCTTCTGAGTAGGAGGAAAAGTCTGTAAAAATGGCAATTTTGGTCACTGTCAGGCTTTAAAAAGTGGTTATTCAACATGAGGCACAATCCAATTGAAATTTTAAATCATTTTTGCTACAGTCCAAAAAATCAATTTTCTGATGAAAATCGATGACCCCAGACCTGTCGAACTTTCTCCAGATGGTCAGAAATGGTCATTTTTTAATGTTTAATGTTTTGACTGTAAATGTCCATTACACGTGAACTATCACTTTTGGAACTAAAATAAGTATTTGGAGTAATTTTCCTTCACGAAATTGTTCAAAATACAAGCTTCTGAGTGAGAGGACAAGTTTATAAAAATGGCAATTTTTGTCACTGTGAGGCTTTAAAAAGTGGTTATTCAACATGAGGCACAATTCAATTGACATTTTGAATAATTTTTTCTACACTCCAAAAAAATCAATTTTCTGATGAAAAATGATGACCTCAGACCTGTCGAATTTTCTCTGGATGGTCAGAAATGGTCATTTTTAATGTTTAATGTTTTGACTGTAAATGTCCATTGCATGTGAATTATAACTTTTGGAACTAAAATAAGTGTGTTTGGAGTCATTTTCCTGCCCGAAATTGGTCAAAATAGAACCTTCTTAGTAGGAGGAAAAGTCTGTAAAAATGGAAATTTTTGTCACTGTCAGGCTGTAATAAGTGGTTATTCAACATGAGGCACAATCCAAAAGACATTTTGAATAATTTTTTCTACAGTCCAAAAAATCAATTGTCTGATGAAAAACGATGATCCCAGACCTGTCGAATTTTCTCCAGATGGTCAGAAATTGTAATTTTTTAATGTTTAATGTTTTGACTGTAAATGTCCATTGCACGTGAATTATAACTTTTGGAACTAAAAAAAGTGTGTTTGGAGTCATTTTCCTGCCCGAAATTGGTCAAAATAGAAGCTTCTTAGTAGGAGGAAAAGTCTGTAAAAATGGAAATTTTTGTCACTGTCAGGCTTTAAAAAGTGGTTATTCAACATGAGGCACAATCCAAAAGACATTTTGAATGATTTTTTCTACAGTCCAAAAAATCAATTGTCTGATGAAAAACGATGTTCCCAGACCTGTCGAGTTTTCTCCAGATAGTCAGAAATGGTCATTTTTTAATGTTTAATGTTCTGACTGTAAATGTCCATTAGACGTGAATTATCACTTTTGGAACTAAAATAAGTGTGTTTGGAGTCATTTTCCTTCCCGAAATTGGTCAAAATAAAAGCTTCTGAGTGAGAGGACAAGTTTATAAAAATGGCAATTTTTGTCACTGTGAGGCTTTAAAAAGTGGTTATTCAACATGAGGCACAATCCAATTGAAATTTTGAATCAGTTTTTTCTACAGTCCAAAAAATCAATTTTCTGATGAAGAAACGATGACCCCAGACCTGTCGAACTTTCTCCAGATGATCAGAAATGGTCATTTTTTAATGTTTAATCTCTTGACTGTAATTGACCATTGCATGTGAATTATCACTTTTGGAACTAAAATAAGTGTGTTTGGAGTCATTTTCTTGCCTGAAATTGGTCAAAATAGAAGCTTCTGTGTAGGAAGAAAAGTCTGTAAAAATGGCACTTTTGGTCACTGTGAGGCTTCCAAAAGTGGTTATTCAACATAGGGCACAATCCAATTGACATTTTGAATAATTTTTTCTACGGTGCAAAAATCTATTTTTTTATGAAAAACTATGACCCCAGACCTGTCGAACTTTCTCCAGATGGTCAGAAATGGTCATTTTTTAATATTTAATCTTTTGACTGTAAATCACGATTGCATGTGAATGATCACTTTAAGAACTAAAATAAGTGTATTTAGAGTCATTTTCCTGCCCGAAATTGGTCAAAATAGAAGCTTCTGAGTAGGAGGAAAAGTCTGTAAAAATGGCAATTTTGGTCACTGTCAGGCTTTAAAAAGTGGTTATTCAACATGAGGCACAATCCAATTGAAATTTTAAATCATTTTTGCTACAGTCCAAAAAATCAATTTTCTGACGAAAATCGATGACACCAGACCTGTCGAACTTTCTCCAGATGGTCAGAAATGGTCATTTTTTAATGTTTAATCTTTTGACTGTAAATGTCCATTGCACGTGAATTATAACTTTTGGAACTAAAATAAGTGTGTTTGGAGTCATTTTCCTTCCCGAAATTGGTCAAAATAGAAGCTTCTGAGCAGGAAGAAAAGTCTGTAAAAATTGTAATTTTTGTCACTTTGAGGCTTTAAAAAGTGGTTATTCAACATGAGGCATAATCCAAAAGACATTTTGAATAATTTTTTCTACAGTCCAAAAAATCAATTGTCCGATGAAAAACGATGATCCCAGACCTGTCGAATTTTCTCCAGATGGTCAGAAATGGTCATTTTTTAATGTTTAATGTTTTGACTGTAAATGTCCATTACACGTGAATTATCACTTTTTGGAACTAAAATAAGTGTGTTTGGAGTCATTTTCCTTCCCGAAATTGGTCAAAATAAAAGCTTCCGAGTGAGATGACAAGTTTATAAAAATGGCAATTTTTGTCACTATGAGGCTTTAAAAAGTGGTTATTCAACATGAGGCACAATCCAATTGAAATTTTGAATCAGTTTTTTCTACAGTCCAAATAATCAATTTTCTGATGAAGAAACGATGACCCCAGACCTGTCAAACTTTCTCCAGATGGTCAGAAATGATCATTTTTTAATGATTAATCTCTTGACTGTAATTGGCCAGTGCATGTCTATTATCACTTTTGGAACTAAAATAGTGTGTTTGGAGTCATTTTCCTGCCTGAAATTGGTCAAAATAGAAGCTTCTGAGTAGGAAGAAAAGTCTGTAAAAATGGCAATTTTGGTCACTGTGAGGCTTCCAAAAGTGGTTATTCAACATAGGGCACAATCCAATTGACATTTTGAATAATTTTTTCTACGGTGCAAAAATCCATTTTTTTTATGAAAAACTATGACCACTGACCTGTCGAACTTTATCCAGATGGTCAGAAATTGTCATTTTTTTATATTTATTCTTTTACTGTAAATAACGTTTGCATGTGAATGATCACTTTTGGAACTAAAATAAGTGTGTTTAGAGTCATTTTCCTGCTCGAAATTGGTCAAAATAGAAGCTTCTGAGTAGGAGGAAAAGTTTGTAAAAATGGCAGTTTTGGTCACTGTGAGGATTTAAAAAGTGGTTATTCAACATGAGGCACAATCCAAATGACATTCTGAATACTTTTTTCTACAGTCTAAAAAATCAATTTTCTGATGAAAAACGATGACACCGGACCTGCCGAATTTTCTCCGGATGGTCAGAAATGGTAATTTTTTTAATGTTTAATGTTTTGACTGTAAATGTCCATTGCACGTGATTTATTACTTTTGGAACTAAAATAAGTGTGTTTGGAGTCATTTTCCTGCCTGAAATTGGTCAAAATAGAAGCTTCTGAGTAGGAGGAAAAATTTGTAAAAATGGCAATTTTGGTCACTGTGAGGCTTTAAAAAGTCGTTATTTAATATGAGGCACAATCCAATTGATATTTTGAATACTTTTTTCTACAGTGTAAAAAATCCATTTTCTGATGAAAAACGATGACACCGGACCTGTCGAATTTTCTCCGGATGGTCAGAAATGGTCATTTTTTTAATCTTTCATCTTTTGACTGTAACTGACTATTGCATGTGAATTATCACTTTTGGAACTATAATAAGGGTGTTTAGAGTCATCTTCCTGCCCGAAATTGGTCGAAATTGACGCTTCTGAGTAGGAGGACAAGTTTATAAAAATGGCAATTTTTGTCACTGTGAGGCTTCAAAAAGTGGTTATTCAACATGAGGCACAATCCAATTTAAATTTTGAATCATTTTTGCTACAGTCCAAAAAATCAATTTTCTGACGAAAATCAATGACCCCAGACCTGTCGAACTTTCTCCAGATGGTCAGAAATGGTCATTTTTTAATGTTTAATCTCATGACTGTAATTGACCAATGCATGTGAATTATCACTTTTGGAACTAAAATAAGTGTGTTTGGAGTCATTTTCCTGCCCGAAATTGGTCAAAATAGAAGCTTCTGAGTAGGAGGAAAAGTCTGTAAAAATTGAAATTTTTGTCACTGTCAGGCTTTAAAAAGTGGTTATTCAACATGAGGCACAATCCAATTGACATTTTGAATTATTTTTTCTGCAGTCGAAAACATCAATTTTCTGATGAAAAACGATGAAATTGTCATTTTTTAATGTTTAATCTTTTGACTGTAAATGTCGATTGCACGTGAATTATCACTTTTGGAACTAAAATAAGAGAGTTTGGAGTCATTTTCCTGCCCAAAATTGGTCAAAATAAAAGCTTCTTAGTAGGAGGAAAAATCTGTAAAAATTGAAATTTTTGTCACTGTCAGGCTCTAAAAAGTGGTTATTCAACACAAGGCACAATCCAAAAGACATTTTTAATAATTTTTTCTACAGTCCACAAAATCAATTTTCTTATGAAAAACGATGACCCCAGACCTGTCGAATTTTCTCCGAATGGTCAGAAATGGTCATTTTTTAATGTTTAATGTTTTGACTGTAAATGTCCATTGCACGTGAATTATAACTTTTGGAACTAAAATAAGTGTGTTTTGAGTCATTTTCCTTCCCGAAATTGGTCAAAATAGAAGCTTTTGAGCAGGAAGAAAAGTCTGTAAAAATTGTAATTTTTGTCACTTTGAGGCTTTAAAAAGTGGTTATTCAACATGAGGCACAATCCAAAAGACATTTTGAATAATTTTTTCTACAGTCCCAAAAATAAATTTTCTGATGAAAAACGATGACCCCAGACCGTTCGAATTTTCTCCGGATGGTCAGAAAGGGTCATTTTTTAATGTTTAATGTTTTGACTGTAAATGTCCATTACACGTGAATTATCACTTTTGGAACTAAAGTAAGTGTTTGGAGTAATTTTCTTTCACGAAATTGTTCAAAATAGAAGCTTCTGAGTGAGAGGACAAGTTTATAAAAATGGCAATTTTTGTCACTGTGAGGCTTTAAAAAGTGGTTATTCAACATGAGGCATAATCCAATCGACATTTTGAATAATTTTTTCTACAGTATAAAAAAATCAATTTTCTGATGAAAAATGATGACCCCAGACCTGTCGAATTTTCTCCGGATGGTCAAAAATGGTCATTTTTTTATGTTTAATGTTTTGACTGTAAATGTTTATTGCACGTGAATTATAACTTTTGGAACTAAAAAAAAGTGTGTTTGGAGTCATTTTCCTGCCTGAAATTGGTCAAAATAGAAGCTTCTTAGTAGGAGGAAAAGTCTGTAAAAATAGAACTTTTTGTCACTGTCAGGCTTTAAAAAGTGGTTATTCAACATGAGGCACAATCCAAAAGACATTTTGAATAATTTTTTCTACAGTCCAAAAAATCAATTGTCTGATGAAAAACGATGTTCCCAGATCTGTCGAATTTTCTCCGAATGGTCAGAAATGGTCATTTTTTAATGTTTAATGTTTTGACTGTAAATGTCCATTGCACGTGAATTATAACTTTTGGAACTAAAATAAGTGTGTTTGGAGTCATTTTCCTTCCCGAAATTGGTCAAAATAGAAGCTTCTGAGCAGGAAGAAAAGTCTGTAAAAATTGTAATTTTTGTCACTTTGAGGCTTTAAAAAGTGGTTATTCAACATGAGGCATAATCCAAAAGACATTTTGAATAATTTTTTCTACAGTCCAAAAAATCAATTGTCCGATGAAAAACGATGATCCCAGACCTGTCGAATTTTCTCCAGATGGTCAGAAATGGTCATTTTTTAATGTTTAATGTTTTGACTGTAAATGTCCATTACACGTGAATTATCACTTTTTGGAACTAAAATAAGTGTGTTTGGAGTCATTTTCCTTCCCGAAATTGGTCAAAATAAAAGCTTCCGAGTGAGATGACAAGTTTATAAAAATGGCAATTTTTGTCACTATGAGGCTTTAAAAAGTGGTTATTCAACATGAGGCACAATCCAATTGAAATTTTGAATCAGTTTTTTCTACAGTCCAAATAATCAATTTTCTGATGAAGAAACGATGACCCCAGACCTGTCAAACTTTCTCCAGATGGTCAGAAATGATCATTTTTTAATGATTAATCTCTTGACTGTAATTGGCCAGTGCATGTCTATTATCACTTTTGGAACTAAAATAGTGTGTTTGGAGTCATTTTCCTGCCTGAAATTGGTCAAAATAGAAGCTTCTGAGTAGGAAGAAAAGTCTGTAAAAATGGCAATTTTGGTCACTGTGAGGCTTCCAAAAGTGGTTATTCAACATAGGGCACAATCCAATTGACATTTTGAATAATTTTTTCTACGGTGCAAAAATCCATTTTTTTTATGAAAAACTATGACCACTGACCTGTCGAACTTTATCCAGATGGTCAGAAATTGTCATTTTTTTATATTTATTCTTTTACTGTAAATAACGTTTGCATGTGAATGATCACTTTTGGAACTAAAATAAGTGTGTTTAGAGTCATTTTCCTGCTCGAAATTGGTCAAAATAGAAGCTTCTGAGTAGGAGGAAAAGTTTGTAAAAATGGCAGTTTTGGTCACTGTGAGGATTTAAAAAGTGGTTATTCAACATGAGGCACAATCCAAATGACATTCTGAATACTTTTTTCTACAGTCTAAAAAATCAATTTTCTGATGAAAAACGATGACACCGGACCTGCCGAATTTTCTCCGGATGGTCAGAAATGGTAATTTTTTTAATGTTTAATGTTTTGACTGTAAATGTCCATTGCACGTGATTTATTACTTTTGGAACTAAAATAAGTGTGTTTGGAGTCATTTTCCTGCCTGAAATTGGTCAAAATAGAAGCTTCTGAGTAGGAGGAAAAATTTGTAAAAATGGCAATTTTGGTCACTGTGAGGCTTTAAAAAGTCGTTATTTAATATGAGGCACAATCCAATTGATATTTTGAATACTTTTTTCTACAGTGTAAAAAATCCATTTTCTGATGAAAAACGATGACACCGGACCTGTCGAATTTTCTCCGGATGGTCAGAAATGGTCATTTTTTTAATCTTTCATCTTTTGACTGTAACTGACTATTGCATGTGAATTATCACTTTTGGAACTATAATAAGGGTGTTTAGAGTCATCTTCCTGCCCGAAATTGGTCGAAATTGACGCTTCTGAGTAGGAGGACAAGTTTATAAAAATGGCAATTTTTGTCACTGTGAGGCTTCAAAAAGTGGTTATTCAACATGAGGCACAATCCAATTTAAATTTTGAATCATTTTTGCTACAGTCCAAAAAATCAATTTTCTGACGAAAATCAATGACCCCAGACCTGTCGAACTTTCTCCAGATGGTCAGAAATGGTCATTTTTTAATGTTTAATCTCATGACTGTAATTGACCAATGCATGTGAATTATCACTTTTGGAACTAAAATAAGTGTGTTTGGAGTCATTTTCCTGCCCGAAATTGGTCAAAATAGAAGCTTCTGAGTAGGAGGAAAAGTCTGTAAAAATTGAAATTTTTGTCACTGTCAGGCTTTAAAAAGTGGTTATTCAACATGAGGCACAATCCAATTGACATTTTGAATTATTTTTTCTGCAGTCGAAAACATCAATTTTCTGATGAAAAACGATGAAATTGTCATTTTTTAATGTTTAATCTTTTGACTGTAAATGTCGATTGCACGTGAATTATCACTTTTGGAACTAAAATAAGAGAGTTTGGAGTCATTTTCCTGCCCAAAATTGGTCAAAATAAAAGCTTCTTAGTAGGAGGAAAAATCTGTAAAAATTGAAATTTTTGTCACTGTCAGGCTCTAAAAAGTGGTTATTCAACACAAGGCACAATCCAAAAGACATTTTTAATAATTTTTTCTACAGTCCACAAAATCAATTTTCTTATGAAAAACGATGACCCCAGACCTGTCGAATTTTCTCCGAATGGTCAGAAATGGTCATTTTTTAATGTTTAATGTTTTGACTGTAAATGTCCATTGCACGTGAATTATAACTTTTGGAACTAAAATAAGTGTGTTTTGAGTCATTTTCCTTCCCGAAATTGGTCAAAATAGAAGCTTTTGAGCAGGAAGAAAAGTCTGTAAAAATTGTAATTTTTGTCACTTTGAGGCTTTAAAAAGTGGTTATTCAACATGAGGCACAATCCAAAAGACATTTTGAATAATTTTTTCTACAGTCCCAAAAATAAATTTTCTGATGAAAAACGATGACCCCAGACCGTTCGAATTTTCTCCGGATGGTCAGAAAGGGTCATTTTTTAATGTTTAATGTTTTGACTGTAAATGTCCATTACACGTGAATTATCACTTTTGGAACTAAAGTAAGTGTTTGGAGTAATTTTCTTTCACGAAATTGTTCAAAATAGAAGCTTCTGAGTGAGAGGACAAGTTTATAAAAATGGCAATTTTTGTCACTGTGAGGCTTTAAAAAGTGGTTATTCAACATGAGGCATAATCCAATCGACATTTTGAATAATTTTTTCTACAGTATAAAAAAATCAATTTTCTGATGAAAAATGATGACCCCAGACCTGTCGAATTTTCTCCGGATGGTCAAAAATGGTCATTTTTTTATGTTTAATGTTTTGACTGTAAATGTTTATTGCACGTGAATTATAACTTTTGGAACTAAAAAAAAGTGTGTTTGGAGTCATTTTCCTGCCTGAAATTGGTCAAAATAGAAGCTTCTTAGTAGGAGGAAAAGTCTGTAAAAATAGAACTTTTTGTCACTGTCAGGCTTTAAAAAGTGGTTATTCAACATGAGGCACAATCCAAAAGACATTTTGAATAATTTTTTCTACAGTCCAAAAAATCAATTGTCTGATGAAAAACGATGTTCCCAGATCTGTCGAGTTTTCTCCAGATAGTCAGAAATGGTCATTTTTTAATGTTTAATGTTTTGACTGTAAATGTCCATTACACGTAAATTATCACTTTTGGAACTAAAATAAGTGTGTTTGGAGTCATTTTCCTTCCCGAAATTGGTCAAAATAGAAGCTTCTGAGTGAGAGGACAAGTTTATAAAAATGGCACTTTTGGTCACTGTGAGGCTTCCAAAAGTGGTTATTCAACATAGGGCACAATCCAATTGACATTTTGAATAATTTTTTCTACGGTGCAAAAATCTATTTTTTTATGAAAAACTATGACCCCAGACCTGTCGAACTTTCTCCAGATGGTCAGAAATGGTCATTTTTTTAATATTTAATCTTTTGACTGTAAATCACGATTGCATGTGAATGATCACTTTAAGAACTAAAATAAGTGTGTTTAGAGTCATTTTCCTGCCCGAAATTGGTCAAAATAGAAGCTTCTGAGTAGGAGGAAAAGTCTGTAAAAATGGCAATTTTGGTCATTGTGAGGCTTTAAAAAGTGGTTATTCAACATGAGGCACAATCCAATTGAAATTTTGAATCATTTTTGCTACAGTCCAAAAAATCAATTTTCTGACGAAAATCGATGACCCCAGACCTGTCGAACTTTCTCCAGATGGTCAGAAATGGTCATTTTTTAATGATTAAACTCATGACTGTAATTGACCAGTGCATGTGAATTATCACTTTTGGAACTAAAATAAGTGTGTTTGGAGTCATTTTCCTGCCCGAAATTGGTCAAAATAGAAGCTTCTGAGTAGGAAGAAAAGTCTGTAAAAATGGCACTTTTGGTCACTGTGAGGCTTTAAAAAGAGGTTATTCAACATGAGGCACAATCCAATTGACATTTTGAATTATTTTTTCTGCAGTGGAAAACAACAGTTTTCTGATGAAAAACGATGAAATTGTCATTTTTTAATGTTTAATCTCTTGACTGTAATTGACCAGTGCATGTGAATTATCACTTTTGGAACTAAAATAAGTGTGTTTGGAGTCATTTTCTTGCCTGAAATTGGTCAAAATAGAAGCTTCTGAGTAGGAAGAAAAGTCTGTAAAAATGGCACTTTTGGTCACTGTGAGGCTTCCAAAAGTGGTTATTCAACATAGGGCACAATCCAATTGACATTTTGAATAATTTTTTCTACGGTGCAAAAATCTTTTTTTTTATAAAAAACTATGACCCCAGACCTATCGAACTTTCTCCAGATGGTCAGAAATGGTCCTTTTTTAATATTTAATCTTTTGACTGTAAATCACGAGTGCATGTGAATGATCACTTTAAGAACTAAAATAAGTGTGTTTAGAGTCATTTTCCTGCCCGAAATTGGTCAAAATAGAAGCTTCTGAGTAGGAGGAAAAGTCTGTAAAAATGGCAATTTTGGTCACTTTCAGGCTTTAAAAAGTGGTTATTCAACACGAGGCACAATCCAAAAGACATTTTGAATAATTTTTTTTACAGTCCACAAAATCAATTTTCTTATGAAAAACGATGACCCCAGACCTGTCGAATTTTCGCCGGATGGTCAGAAATGGTCATTTTTTAATGTTTAATGTTTTGACTGTAAATGTCCATTACACGTGAATTATCACTTTTGGAACTAAAATAAGTGTTTGGAGTAATTTTCCGTCACGAAATTGTTCAAAATAGAAGCTTCTGAGTGAGAGGACAAGTTTATAAAAATGGCAATTTTTGTCACTGTGAGGCTTTAAAAAGTGGTTATTCAACATGAGGCACAATCCAATTGACATTTTGAATAATTTTTTCTACACTCCAAAAAAATCAATTTTCTGATGAAAAATGTTGACCCCAGACCTGTCGAATTTTCTCCGGATGGTCAGAAATGGTAATTTTTTAATGTTTAATGTTTTGACTGTAAATGTCCATTGCACGTGAATTATAACTTTTGGAACTAAAAAAAGTGTGTTTGGAGTCATTTTCCTGCCCGAAATTGGTCAAAATAGAAGCTTCTTAGTAGGAGGAAAAGTCTGTAAAAATGGAAATTTTTGTGACTGTCAGGCTTTAAAAAGTGGTTATTCAACATGAGGCACAATCCAAAAGACATTTTGAATGATTTTTTCTACAGTCCAAAAAATCAATTGTCTGATGAAAAACGATGTTCCCAGACCTGTCGAGTTTTCTCCAGATAGTCAGAAATGGTCATTTTTTAATGTTTAATGTTTTGAGTGTAAATGTCCATTAGACATGAATTATCACTTTTGGAACTAAAATAAGTGTGTTTGGAGTCATTTTCCTTCCCGAAATTGGTCAAAATAGAAGCTTCTGAGTGAGAGGACAAGTTTATAAAAATGGCAATTTTTGTCACTGTGAGGCTTTAAAAAGTGGTTATTCAACATGAGGCACAATCCAATTGAAATTTTGAATCAGTTTTTTCTACAGTCCAAAAAATCAATTTTCTGATGAAGAAACGATGACCCCAGACCTGTCGAACTTTCTCCAGATGATCAGAAATGGTCATTTTTTAATGTTTAATCTCTTGACTGTAATTGACCAGTGCATGTGAATTATCACTTTTGGAACTAAAATAAGTGTGTTTGGAGCCATTTTCTTGCCTGAAATTGGTCAAAATAGAAGCTTCTGAGTAGGAAGAAAAGTCTGCAAAAATGGCACTTTTGGTCACTATGAGGCTTCCAAAAGTGGTTATTCAACATAGGGCACAATCCAATTGACATTTTGAATAATTTTTTCTACGGTGCAAAAATCTATTTTTTTATGAAAATCTATGACCACAGACCTGTCGAACTTTCTCCAGATGGTCAGAAATGGTCATTTTTTAATATTTAATCTTTTGACTGTAAATCACGATTGCATGTGAATGATCACTTTAAGAACTAAAATAAGTGTGTTTAGAGTCATTTTCCTGCCCAAAATTGGTCAAAATAGAAGCTTCTGAGTAGGAGGAAAAGTCTGTAAAAATGGCAATTTTGGTCACTGTCAGGCTTTAAAAAGTGGTTATTCAACATGAGGCACAATCCAATTGAAATTTTAAATCATTTTTGCTACAGTCCAAAAAATCAATTTTCTGATGAAAATCGATGACCCCAGACCTGTCGAACTTTCTCCAGATGGTCAGACATGGTAATTTTTTAATGTTTAATGTTTTGACTGTAAATGTCCATTACACGTGAACTATCACTTTTGGAACTAAAATAAGTATTTGGAGTAATTTTCCTTCACAAAATTGTTCAAAATACAAGCTTCTGAGTGAGAGGACAAGTTTATAAAAATGGCAATTTTTGTCACTGTGAGGCTTTAAAAAGTGGTTATTCAACATGAGGCACAATTCAATTGACATTTTGAATAATTTTTTCTACACTCCAAAAAAATCAATTTTCTGATGAAAAATGATGACCTCAGACCTGTCGAATTTTCTCTGGATGGTCAGAAATGGTCATTTTTAATGTTTAATGTTTTGACTGTAAATGTCCATTGCATGTGAATTATAACTTTTGGAACTAAAATAAGTGTGTTTGGAGTCATTTTCCTGCCCGAAATTGGTCAAAATAGAACCTTCTTAGTAGGAGGAAAAGTCTGTAAAAATGGAAATTTTTGTCACTGTCAGGCTTTAATAAGTGGTTATTCAACATGAGGCACAATCCAAAAGACATTTTGAATAATTTTTTCTACAGTCCAAAAAATCAATTGTCTGATGAAAAACGATGATCCCAGACCTGTCGAATTTTCTCCAGATGGTCAGAAATGGTAATTTTTTAATGTTTAATGTTTTGACTGTAAATGTCCATTGCACATGAATTATAACTTTTGGAACTAAAAAAAGTGTGTTTGGAGTCATTTTCCTGCCCGAAATTGGTCAAAATAGAAGCTTCTGAGTAGGAGGAAAAGTCTGTAAAAATGGCAATTTTGGTCATTGTGAGGCTTTAAAAAGTGGTTATTCAACATGAGGCACAATCCAATTGAAATTTTGAATCATTTTTGCTACAGTCCAAAAAATCAATTTTCTGACGAAAATCGATGACCCCAGACCTGTCGAACTTTCTCCAGATGGTCAGAAATGGTCATTTTTTAATGATTAAACTCATGACTGTAATTGACCAGTGCATGTGAATTATCACTTTTGGAACTAAAATAAGTGTGTTTGGAGTCATTTTCCTGCCCGAAATTGGTCAAAATAGAAGCTTCTGAGTAGGAAGAAAAGTCTGTAAAAATGGCACTTTTGGTCACTGTGAGGCTTTAAAAAGAGGTTATTCAACATGAGGCACAATCCAATTGACATTTTGAATTATTTTTTCTGCAGTGGAAAACAACAGTTTTCTGATGAAAAACGATGAAATTGTCATTTTTTAATGTTTAATCTCTTGACTGTAATTGACCAGTGCATGTGAATTATCACTTTTGGAACTAAAATAAGTGTGTTTGGAGTCATTTTCTTGCCTGAAATTGGTCAAAATAGAAGCTTCTGAGTAGGAAGAAAAGTCTGTAAAAATGGCACTTTTGGTCACTGTGAGGCTTCCAAAAGTGGTTATTCAACATAGGGCACAATCCAATTGACATTTTGAATAATTTTTTCTACGGTGCAAAAATCTTTTTTTTTATAAAAAACTATGACCCCAGACCTATCGAACTTTCTCCAGATGGTCAGAAATGGTCCTTTTTTAATATTTAATCTTTTGACTGTAAATCACGAGTGCATGTGAATGATCACTTTAAGAACTAAAATAAGTGTGTTTAGAGTCATTTTCCTGCCCGAAATTGGTCAAAATAGAAGCTTCTGAGTAGGAGGAAAAGTCTGTAAAAATGGCAATTTTGGTCACTTTCAGGCTTTAAAAAGTGGTTATTCAACACGAGGCACAATCCAAAAGACATTTTGAATAATTTTTTTTACAGTCCACAAAATCAATTTTCTTATGAAAAACGATGACCCCAGACCTGTCGAATTTTCGCCGGATGGTCAGAAATGGTCATTTTTTAATGTTTAATGTTTTGACTGTAAATGTCCATTACACGTGAATTATCACTTTTGGAACTAAAATAAGTGTTTGGAGTAATTTTCCGTCACGAAATTGTTCAAAATAGAAGCTTCTGAGTGAGAGGACAAGTTTATAAAAATGGCAATTTTTGTCACTGTGAGGCTTTAAAAAGTGGTTATTCAACATGAGGCACAATCCAATTGACATTTTGAATAATTTTTTCTACACTCCAAAAAAATCAATTTTCTGATGAAAAATGTTGACCCCAGACCTGTCGAATTTTCTCCGGATGGTCAGAAATGGTAATTTTTTAATGTTTAATGTTTTGACTGTAAATGTCCATTGCACGTGAATTATAACTTTTGGAACTAAAAAAAGTGTGTTTGGAGTCATTTTCCTGCCCGAAATTGGTCAAAATAGAAGCTTCTTAGTAGGAGGAAAAGTCTGTAAAAATGGAAATTTTTGTGACTGTCAGGCTTTAAAAAGTGGTTATTCAACATGAGGCACAATCCAAAAGACATTTTGAATGATTTTTTCTACAGTCCAAAAAATCAATTGTCTGATGAAAAACGATGTTCCCAGACCTGTCGAGTTTTCTCCAGATAGTCAGAAATGGTCATTTTTTAATGTTTAATGTTTTGACTGTAAATGTCCATTAGACATGAATTATCACTTTTGGAACTAAAATAAGTGTGTTTGGAGTCATTTTCCTTCCCGAAATTGGTCAAAATAGAAGCTTCTGAGTGAGAGGACAAGTTTATAAAAATGGCAATTTTTGTCACTGTGAGGCTTTAAAAAGTGGTTATTCAACATGAGGCACAATCCAATTGAAATTTTGAATCAGTTTTTTCTACAGTCCAAAAAATCAATTTTCTGATGAAGAAACGATGACCCCAGACCTGTCGAACTTTCTCCAGATGATCAGAAATGGTCATTTTTTAATGTTTAATCTCTTGACTGTAATTGACCAGTGCATGTGAATTATCACTTTTGGAACTAAAATAAGTGTGTTTGGAGCCATTTTCTTGCCTGAAATTGGTCAAAATAGAAGCTTCTGAGTAGGAAGAAAAGTCTGCAAAAATGGCACTTTTGGTCACTATGAGGCTTCCAAAAGTGGTTATTCAACATAGGGCACAATCCAATTGACATTTTGAATAATTTTTGCTACAGTCCAAAAAATCAATTTTCTGATGAAAATCGATGACCCCAGACCTGTCGAACTTTCTCCAGATGGTCAGACATGGTAATTTTTTAATGTTTAATGTTTTGACTGTAAATGTCCATTACACGTGAACTATCACTTTTGGAACTAAAATAAGTATTTGGAGTAATTTTCCTTCACAAAATTGTTCAAAATACAAGCTTCTGAGTGAGAGGACAAGTTTATAAAAATGGCAATTTTTGTCACTGTGAGGCTTTAAAAAGTGGTTATTCAACATGAGGCACAATTCAATTGACATTTTGAATAATTTTTTCTACACTCCAAAAAAATCAATTTTCTGATGAAAAATGATGACCTCAGACCTGTCGAATTTTCTCTGGATGGTCAGAAATGGTCATTTTTAATGTTTAATGTTTTGACTGTAAATGTCCATTGCATGTGAATTATAACTTTTGGAACTAAAATAAGTGTGTTTGGAGTCATTTTCCTGCCCGAAATTGGTCAAAATAGAACCTTCTTAGTAGGAGGAAAAGTCTGTAAAAATGGAAATTTTTGTCACTGTCAGGCTTTAATAAGTGGTTATTCAACATGAGGCACAATCCAAAAGACATTTTGAATAATTTTTTCTACAGTCCAAAAAATCAATTGTCTGATGAAAAACGATGATCCCAGACCTGTCGAATTTTCTCCAGATGGTCAGAAATGGTAATTTTTTAATGTTTAATGTTTTGACTGTAAATGTCCATTGCACATGAATTATAACTTTTGGAACTAAAAAAAGTGTGTTTGGAGTCATTTTCCTGCCCGAAATTGGTCAAAATAGAAGCTTCTTAGTAGGAGGAAAAGTCTGTAAAAATGGAAATTTTTGTCACTGTCAGGCTTTAAAAAGTGGTTATTCAACATGAGGCACAATCCAAAAGACATTTTGAATGATTTTTTATACAGTCCAAAAAAATCAATTTTCTGATGAAAAATGATGACCCCAGACCTGTCGAATTTTCTCTGGATGGTCAGAAATGGTCATTTTTTAATGTTTAATGTTTTGACTGTAAATGTCCATTACACGTGAATTATCACTTTTGGAACTAAAATAAGTGTGTTTGGAGTCATTTTCTTGCCTGAAATCGGTCAAAATAGAAGCTTCTGAGTAGGAAGAAAAGTCTGTAAAAATGGCACTTTTGGTCACTGTGAGGCTTTAAAAAGTGGTTATTCAACATGAGGCACAATCCAATTGAAATTTTGAATCATTTTTGCTACAGTCCAAAAAATCAATTTTCTGACGAAAATCGATGACCCCAGACATGTCGAACTTTCTCCAGATGGTCAGAAATGGTCATTTTTTAATGTTTAAACTCATGACTGTAATTGACCAGTGCATGTGAATTATCACTTTTGGAACTAAAATAAGAGAGTTTGGAGTCATTTTCCTGCCCGAAATTCGTCAAAATAAAAGCTTCTTAGCAGGAGGAAAAATCTGTAAAAATTGAAATTTTTGTCACTGTCAGGCTTTAATAAGTGGTTATTCAACATGAGGCACAATCCAAAAGACATTTTGAATAATTTTTTCTACAGTCCAAAAAATCAATTGTCTGATGAAAAACGATGATCCCAGACCTGTCGAATTTTCTCCAGATGGTCAGAAATGGTAATTTTTTAATGTTTAATGTTTTGACTGTAAATGTCCATTGCACATGAATTATAACTTTTGGAACTAAAAAAAGTGTGTTTGGAGTCATTTTCCTGCCCGAAATTGGTCAAAATAGAAGCTTCTTAGTAGGAGGAAAAGTCTGTAAAAATGGAAATTTTTGTCACTGTCAGGCTTTAAAAAGTGGTTATTCAACATGAGGCACAATCCAAAAGACATTTTGAATGATTTTTTATACAGTCCAAAAAAATCAATTTTCTGATGAAAAATGATGACCCCAGACCTGTCGAATTTTCTCTGGATGGTCAGAAATGGTCATTTTTTAATGTTTAATGTTTTTACTGTAAATGTCCATTGCACGTGAATTATAACTTTTGGAACTAAAAAAAAGTGTGTTTGGATTCTTTTTCCTGCCTGAAATTGGTCAAAATAGAAGCTTCTTAGTAGGAGGAAACGTCTGTAAAAATAGAAATTTTTGTCACTGTCAGGCTTTAAAAAGTGGTTATTCAACATGAGGCACAATCCAAAAGACATTTTGAATGATTTTTTCTACAGTCCAAAAAATCAATTGTCTGATGAAAAACGATGTTCCCAGACCTGTCGAGTTTTCTCCAGATAGTCAGAAATGGTCATTTTTTAATGTTTAATGTTTTGACTGTAAATGTCCATTAGACATGAATTATCACTTTTGGAACTAAAATAAGTGTGTTTGGAGTAATTTTCCTTCCCGAAATTGGTCAAAATAGAAGCTTCTGAGTGATTGGACAAGTTTATAAAAATGGCAATTTTTGTCACTGTGAGGCTTTAAAAAGTGGTTATTCAACATGAGGCACAATCCAATTGAAATTTTGAATCAGTTTTTTCTACAGTCCAAAAAATCAATTTTCTGATGAAGAAACGATGACCCCAGACCTGTCGAACTTTCTCCAGATGATCAGAAATGGTCATTTTTTAATGTTTAATCTCTTGACTGTAATTGACCAGTGCATGTGAATTATCACTTTTGGAACTAAAATAAGTGTGTTTGGAGTCATTTTCTTGCCTGAAATTGGTCAAAATAGAAGCTTCTGAGTAGGAAGAAAAGTCTGTAAAAATGGCACTTTTGGTCACTATGAGGCTTCCAAAAGTGGTTATTCAACATAGGGCACAATCCAATTGACATTTTGAATAATTTTTTCTACGGTGCAAAAATCTATTTTTTCATGAAAATCTATGACCCCAGACCTGTCGAACTTTCTCCAGATGGTCAGAAATGGTCATTTTTTAATATTTAATCTTTTGACTGTAAATCACGATTGCATGTGAATGATCACTTTAATAACTAAAATAAGTGTGCTTAGAGTCATTTTCCTGCCCGAAATTGGTCAAAATAGAAGCTTCTGAGTAGGAGGAAAAGTCTGTAAAAATGGCAATTTTGGTCACTGTCAGGCTTTAAAAAGTGGTTATTCAACATGAGGCACAATCCAATTGAAATTTAAAATCATTTTTGCTACAGTCCAAAAAATCAATTTTCTGACGAAAATCGATGACCCCAGACCTGTCGAACTTTCTCCAGATGGTCAGAAATGGTCATTTTTTATGTTTAATGTTTTGACTGTAAATGTCCATTGCATGTGAATTATAACTTTTGGAACTAAAATAAGTGTGTTTGGAGTCATTTTCCTGCCCGAAATTGGTCAAAATAGAACCTTCTTAGTAGGAGGAAAAGTCTGTAAAAATGGTAATTTTTGTCACTGTCAGGCTTTAAAAAGTGGTTATTCAACATGAGGCACAATCCAAAAGACATTTTGAATGATTTTTTCTACAGTCCAAAAAAATCCATTTTCTGATGAAAAATGATGACCCCAGACCTGTCGAATTTTCTCCGGATGGTCAGAAATGGTCATTTTTTAATGTTGAATGTTTTGACTGTAAATGTCAAATTACACGTGAATTATCACTTTTGGAACTAAAATAAGTGTGTTTGGAGTCATTTTCTTGCCTGAAATCAGTCAAAATAGAAGCTTCTGAGTAGGAAGAAAAGTCTGTAAAAATGGCACTTTTGGTCACTGTGAGGCTTTAAAAAGTGGTTATTCAACATGAGGCACAATCCAATTGAAATTTTGAATCATTTTTGCTACAGTCCAAAAAATCAATTTTCTGACGAAAATCGATGACCCCAGACCTGTCGAACTTTCTCCAGATGGTCAGAAATGGTCATTTTTTAATGTTTAAACTCATGACTGTAATTGACCAGTGCATGTGAATTATCACTTTTGGAACTAAAATAAGTGTGTTTGGAGTCATTTTCCTGCCCGAAATTGGTCAAAATAGAAGCTTCTGAGTAGGAAGAAAAGTCTGTAAAAACGGCACTTTTGGTCACTGTGAGGCTTTAAAAAGAGGTTATTCAACATGAGGCACAATCCAATTGACATTTTGAATTATTTTTTCTGCAGTTGAAAACATCAGTTTTCTGATGAAAAACGATGAAATTGTCATTTTTTAATGTTTAATCTCTTGACTGTAATTGACCAGTGCATGTGAATTATCACTTTTGGAACTAAAATAAGTGTGTTTAGAGTCATTTTCTTGCCTGAAATTGGTCAAAATAGAAGCTTCTGAGTAGGAAGAAAAGTCTGTAAAAATGGCACTTTTGGTCACTGTGAGGCTTCCAAAAGTGGTTATTCAACATAGGGCACAATCCAGTCGACATTCTGAATAATTTTTTCTACGGTGCAAAAATCTATTTTTTTATGAAAAACTATGACCCCAGACCTATCGAACTTTCTCCAGATGGTCAGAAATGGTCATTTTTTAATATTTAATCTTTTGAGTGTAAATCACGATTGCATGTGAATGATCACTTTAAGAACTAAAATAAGTGTGTTTAGAGTCATTTTCCTGCCCGAAATTGGTCAAAATAGAAGCTTCTGAGTAGGAGGAAAAGTCTGTAAAAATGGCAATTTTGGTCACTGTCAGGCTTTAAAAAGTCGTTATTCAACACGAGGCACAATCCAAAAGACATTTTAAATAAATTTTTTTACAGTCCACAAAATCAATTTTCTTATGAAAAACGATGACCCCAGACCTGTCGAATTTTCTCCGAATGGTCAGAAATGGTCATTTTTTAATGTTTAATGTTTTGACTGTAAATGTCCATTGCACGTGAATTATAACTTTTGGAAATAAAATAAGTCTGCTTGAAGTCATTTTCCTTCCCGAAATTGGTCAAAATAGAAGCTTCTGAGCAGGAGGAAAAGTCTGTAAAAATGGTAATTTTTGTCACTTTGATGCTTTAAAAAGTGGTTATTTAACATGAGGCACAATCCAAAAGACATTTTGAAAAAATTTTTCTACAGTCCAAAAAATCAATTTTCTGATGAAAAACGATGACCTCAGACCTGTCGAATTTTCGCCGGATGGTCAGAAATGGTCATTTTTTAATGTTTAATGTTTTGACTGTAAATGTCCATTACACGTGAATTATCACTTTTGGAACTAAAATAAGTGTTTGGAGTAATTTTCCTTCACGAAATTGTTCAAAATAGAAGCTTCTGAGTGAGAGGACAAGTTTATAAAAATGGCAATTTTTGTCACTGTGAGGCTTTAAAAAGTGGTTATTCAACATGAGGCACAATCCAATTGACACTTTGAATAATTTTTTCTACACTCCAAAAAAATCAATTTTCTGATGAAAAATGATGACCCCAGACCTGTAGAATTTTCTCAGGATGGTCAGAAATGGTAATTATTTAATGTTTAATGTTCTGACTGTAAATGTCCATTACACGTGAATTATCACTTTTGGAACTAAAATAAGTGTGTTTGGAGTCATTTTCCTGCCCGAAATTGGTCAAAATAGAAGCTTCTTAGTAGGAGGAAAAGTCTGTAAAAATGGAAATTTTTGTCACTGTCAGGCTTTAAAAAGTGGTTATTCAACATGAGGCAGAATCCAAAAGACATTTTGAATGATTTTTTCTACAGTCCAAAAAATCAATTGTCTGATGGAAAACGATGTTCCCAGACCTGTCGAGTTTTCTCCAGATAGTCAGAAATGGTCATTTTTTAATGTTTAATGTTCTGACTGTAAATGTCCAATAGACGTGAATTATCACTTTTGGAACTAAAATAAGTGTGTTTGGAGTCATTTTCCTTCCCGAAATTGGTCAAAATAGAAGCTTCTGAGTGAGAGGACAAGTTTATAAAAATGGCAATTTTTGTCACTGTGAGGCTTTAAAAAGTGGTTATTCAACATGAGGCACAATCCAATTGAAATTTTGAATCAGTTTTTTCTACAGTCCAAAAAAATCAATTTTCTGATGAAGAAACGATGACCCCAGACCTGTCGAACTTTCTCCAGATGATCAGAAATGGTCATTTTTTAATGTTTAATCTCTTGACTGTAATTGACCAGTGCATGTGAATTATCACTTTTGGAACTAAAATAGGTGTGTTTGGAGTCATTTTCTTGCCTGAAATTGGTCAAAATAGAAGCTTCTGTGTAGGAAGAAAAGTCTGTAAAAATGGCACTTTTGGTCACTGTGAGGCTTCCAAAAGTGGTTATTCAACATAGGGCACAATCCAATTGACATTTTGAATAATTTTTTCTACGGTGCAAAAATCTATTTTTTTATGAAAAACTATGACCCCAGACCTGTCGAACTTTCTCCAGATGGTCAGAAATGGTTAGTTTTTAATATTTAATGTTTTGACTGTAAATCACGATTGCATGTGAATGATCACTTTAAGAACTAAAATAAGTGTATTTAGAGTCATTTTCCTGCCCGAAATTGGTCAAAATAGAAGCTTCTGAGTAGGAGGAAAAGTCTGTAAAAATGGCAATTTTGGTCACTGTCAGGCTTTAAAAAGTGGGTATTCAACATGAGGCACAATCCAATTAAGATTTTAAATCATTTTTGCTACAGTCCAAAAAATCAATTTTCTGACGAAAATCGATGACCCCAGACCTGTCGAACTTTCTCCAGATGGTCAGCAATGGTCATTTTTTAATGTTTAATGTTTTGACTGTAAATGTCCATTACACGTGAATTATCACTTTTGGAACTAAAATAAGTATTTGGAGTAATTTTCCTTCACGAAATTGTTCAAAATAGAAGCTTCTGAGTGAGAGGACAAGTTTATAAAAATGGCAATTTTTGTCACTGTGAGGCTTTAAAAAGTGGTTATTCAACATGAGGCACAATTCAAATGACATTTTGAATAATTTTTTGTACACTACAAAAAAATCAATTTTCTGATGAAAAATGATGACCCCAGACCTGTCGAATTTTCTCTAGATGGTCAGAAATGGTCATTTTTTAATGTTTAATGTTTTGACTGTAAATTTCCATTGCACGTGAATTATAACTTTTGGAACTAAAATAAGTGTGTTTGGAGTCATTTTCCTGCCCGAAATTGGTCAAAATAGAAGCTTCTTAGTAGGAGGAAATGTCTGTAAAAATGGAAATTTTTGTCACTGTCAGGCTTTAAAAAGTGGTTATTCAACATGAGGCACAATCAAAAAGACATTTTGAATAATTTTTTCTACAGTCCAAAAAATCAATTGTCTGATGAAAAACGATGATCCCAGACCTGTCGAATTTTCTCCAGATGGTCAGAAATGGTCATTTTTTAATGTTTAATGTTTTGACTGTAAATGTCCATTACACGTGAATTATCACTTTTTGGAACTAAAATAAGTGTGTTTGGAGTCATTTTCCTTCCCGAAATTGGTCAAAATAGAAGCTTCCGAGTGAGAGGACAAGTTTAGAAAAATGGCAATTTTTGTCACTGTGAGGCTTTAAAAAGTGGTTATTCAACATGAGGCACAATCCAATTGAAATTTTGAATCAGTTTTTTCTACAGTCCAAAAAATCAATTTTCTGATGAAGAAACGATGACCCCAGACCTGTCAAACTTTCTCCAGATGGTCAGAAATGATAATTTTTTAATGATTAATCTCTTGACTGTAATTGACCAGTGCATGTCTATTATCACTTTTGGAACTAAAATAGTGTGTTTGGAGTCATTTTCCTGCCTGAAATTGGTCAAAATAGAAGCTTCTCAGTAGGAGGAAAAGTTTGTAAAAATGGCAGTTTTGGTCACTGTGAGGATTTAAAAAGTGGTTATTCAACATGAGGCACAACCCAATTGAAATTTTGAATCATTTTTGCTACAGTCCAAAAAATCAATTTTCTGACGTAAATTTATGACCCCAGACCTGTCGAACTTTCTCCAGATGGTCAGAAATGGTCATTTTTTAAAGTTTAAACTCATGACTGTAATTGACCAGTGCATGTGAATTATCACTTTTGGAACTAAAATAAGTGTGTTTGGAGTCATTTTCTTGCCTGAAATTGGTCGAAATAGAAGCTTCTGAGTAGGAAGAAAAGTCTGTAAAAATGGCACTTTTGGTCACTGTGAGGCTTCCAAAAGTGGTTATTCAACATAGGGCACAATCCAATTGACATTTTGAATAATTTTTTCTACGGTGCAAAAATCTATTTTTTTATGAAAAACTATGACCCCAGACCTGTCGAACTTTCTCCAGATGGTCAGAAATGGTCATTTTTTTAATATTTAATCTTTTGACTGTAAATCACGATTGCATGTGAATGATCACTTTAAGAACTAAAATAAGTGTGTTTAGAGTCATTTTCCTGCCTGAAATTGGTCAAAATAGAAGCTTCTTAGTAGGAGGAAACGTCTGTAAAAATAGAAATTTTTGTCACTGTCAGGCTTTAAAAAGTGGTTATTCAACATGAGGCACAATCCAAATTGACATTTTGAATAATTTTTTCTACAGTCCAAAAAATCAATTGTCTGATGAAAAACGATGTTCCCAGACCTGTCGAGTTTTCTCCAGATAGTCAGAAATGGTCATTTTTTAATGTTTAATGTTTTGACTGTAAATGTCCATTACACGTAAATTATCACTTTTGGAACTAAAATAAGTGTGTTTGGAGTCATTTTCCTTCCCGAAATTGGTCAAAATAGAAGCTTCTGAGTGAGAGGACAAGTTTATGAAAATGGCAATTTTTGTCACTGTGAGGCTTTAAAAAGTGGTTATTCAACATGAGGCACAATCCAATTGAAATTTTGAATCAGTTTTTTCTACAGTCCAAAAAATCAATTTTCTGATGAAGAAACGATGACCCCAGACCTGTCGAACTTTCTGCAGATGATCAGAAATGGTCATTTTTTAATGTTTAAACTCATGACTGTAATTGACCAGTGCATGTGAATTATCACTTTTGGAACTAAAATAAGTGTGTTTGGAGTCATTTTCTTGCCTGAAATTGGTCGAAATAGAAGCTTCTGAGTAGGAAGAAAAGTCTGTAAAAATGTCACTTTTGGTCACTGTGAGGTTTCCAAAAGTGGTTATTCAACATAGGGCACAATCCCATTGACATTTTGAATAATTGTTTCTACGGTGCAAAAATCTATTTTTTTATGAAAAACTATGACCCCAGACCTGTCGAACTTTCTCCAGGTGCTCAGAAATGGTAATTTTTTAATATTTAATCTTTTGACTGTAAATCACGATTGCATGTGAATGATCACTTTAAGAACTAAAATATGTGTGTTTAGAGTCATTTTCCTGCCCGAAATTGGTCAAAATAGAAGCTTCTGAGTAGGAGGAAAAGTCTGTAAAAATGGCAATTTTGGTCACTGTGAGGCTTTAAAAAGTGGTTATTCAACATGAGGCACAATCCAATTGAAATTTTGAATCATTTTTGCTACAGTCCAAAAAATCAATTTTCTGACGAAAATTGATGACCCCAGACCTGTCGAACTTTCTCCAGATGGTCAGAAATGGTCATTTTTTAAAGTTTAAACTCATGACTGTAATTGACCAGTGCATGTGAATTATCACTTTTGGAACTAAAATAAGTGTGTTTGGAGTCATTTTCTTGCCTGAAATTGGTCGAAATAGAAGCCTCTGAGTAGGAATAAAAGTCTGTAAAAATGGCACTTTTGGTCACTGTGAGGCTTCCAAAAGTGGTTATTCAACATAGGGCACAATCCAATTGACATTTTGAATAATTTTTTCTACGGTGCAAAAATCAATTTTTTTATGAAAAACTATGACCCCAGACCTGTCGAACTTTCTCCAGATGGTCAGAAATGGTCATTTTTTTAATATTTAATCTTTTGACTGTAAATCACGATTGCATGTGAATGATCACTTTAAGAACTAAAATAAGTGTGTTTAGAGTCATTTTCCTGCCCGAAATTGGTCAAAATAGAAGCTTCTGAGTAGGAGGAAAAGTCTGTAAAAATGGCAATTTTGGTCACTGTGAGGCTTTAAAAAGTGGTTATTCAACATGAGGCACAATCCAATTGAAATTTTGAATCATTTTTGCTACAGTCCAAAAAATCAATTTTCTGACGAAAATCGATGACCCCAGACCTGTCGAACTTTCTCCAGATGGTCAGAAATGGTCATTTTTTAATGTTTAAACTCATGACTGTAATTGACCAGTGCATGTGAATTATCACTTTTGGAACTAAAATAAGTGTGTTTGGAGTCATTTTCCTGCCCGAAATTGGTCAAAATAGAAGCTTCTGAGTAGGAAGAAAAGTCTGTAAAAATGGCACTTTTGGTCACTGTGAGGCTTTAAAAAGAGGTTATTCAACATGAGGCACAATCCAATTGACATTTTGAATTATTTTTTCTGCAGTGGAAAACAACAGTTTTCTGATGAAAATCAATGAAATTGTCATTTTTTAATGTTTAATCTCTTGACTGTAATTGACCAGTGCATGTGAATTATCACTTTTGGAACTAAAATAAGTGTGTTTGGAGTCATTTTCTTGCCTGAAATTGGTCAAAATAGAAGCTTCTGAGTAGGAAGAAAAGTCTGTAAAAATGGCACTTTTGGTCACTGTGAGGCTTCCAAAAGTGGTTATTCAACATAGGGCACAATCCAATTGACATTTTGAATAATTTTTTCTACGGTGCAAAAATCTATTTTTTTATAAAAAACTATGACCCCAGACCTATCGAACTTTCTCCAGATGGTCAGAAATGGTCCTTTTTTAATATTTAATCTTTTGACTGTAAATCACGAGTGCATGTGAATGATCACTTTAAGAACTAAAATAAGTGTGTTTAGAGTCATTTTCCTGCCCGAAATTGGTCAAAATAGAAGCTTCTGAGTAGGAGGAAAAGTCTGTAAAAATGGCAATTTTGGTCACTTTCAGACTTTAAAAAGTGGTTATTCAACACGAGGCACAATCCAAAAGACATTTTGAATAATCTTTTTTACAGTCCACAAAATCAATTTTCTTATGAAAAACGATGACCCCAGACCTGTCGAATTTTCGCCGGATGGTCAGAAATGGTCATTTTTTAATATTTAATGTTTTGTTTGTAAATGTCCATTACACGTGAATTATCACTTTTGGAACTAAAATAAGTGTTTGGAGTAATTTTCCTTCACGAAATTGTTCAAAATAGAAGCTTCTGAGTGAGAGGACAAGTTTATAAAAATGGCAATTTTTGTCACTGTGAGGCTTTAAAAAGTGGTTATTCAACATGAAGCACAATCCAATTGACATTTTGAATAATTTTTTCTACACTCCAAAAAAATCAATTTTCTGATGAAAAATGTTGACCCCAGACCTGTCGAATTTTCTCCGGATGGTCAGAAATGGTAATTTTTTAATGTTTAATGTTTTGACTGTAAATGTCCATTGCACGTGAATTATAACTTTTGGAACTAAAAAAAGTGTGTTTGGAGTCATTTTCCTGCCCGAAATTGGTCAAAATAGAAGCTTCTTAGTAGGAGGAAAAGTCTGTAAAAATGGCAATTTTGGTCACTGTGAGGCTTTAAAAAGTGGTTATTCAACATGAGGCACAATCCAATTGAAATTTTGAATCATTTTTGCTACAGTCCAAAAAATCAATTTTCTGACGAAAATCGATGACCCCAGACCTGTCGAACTTTCTCCAGATGGTCAGAAATGGTCATTTTTTAATATTTAATCTTTTGACTGTAAATCACGATTGCATGTGAATGATCACTTTAAGAACTAAAATAAGTGTGTTTAGAGTCATTTTCCTGCCCAAAATTGGTCAAAATAGAAGCTTCTGAGTAGGAGGAAAAGTCTGTAAAAATGGCAATTTTGGTCACTGTCAGGCTTTAAAAAGTGGTTATTCAACATGAGGCACAATCCAATTGAAATTTTAAATCATTTTTGCTACAGTCCAAAAAATCAATTTTCTGATGAAAATCGATGACCCCAGACCTGTCGAACTTTCTCCAGATGGTCAGACATGGTAATTTTTTAATGTTTAATGTTTTGACTGTAAATGTCCATTACACGTGAACTATCACTTTTGGAACTAAAATAAGTATTTGGAGTAATTTTCCTTCACAAAATTGTTCAAAATACAAGCTTCTGAGTGAGAGGACAAGTTTATAAAAATGGCAATTTTTGTCACTGTGAGGCTTTAAAAAGTGGTTATTCAACATGAGGCACAATTCAATTGACATTTTGAATAATTTTTTCTACACTCCAAAAAAATCAATTTTCTGATGAAAAATGATGACCTCAGACCTGTCGAATTTTCTCTGGATGGTCAGAAATGGTCATTTTTAATGTTTAATGTTTTGACTGTAAATGTCCATTGCATGTGAATTATAACTTTTGGAACTAAAATAAGTGTGTTTGGAGTCATTTTCCTGCCCGAAATTGGTCAAAATAGAACCTTCTTAGTAGGAGGAAAAGTCTGTAAAAATGGAAATTTTTGTCACTGTCAGGCTTTAATAAGTGGTTATTCAACATGAGGCACAATCCAAAAGACATTTTGAATAATTTTTTCTACAGTCCAAAAAATCAATTGTCTGATGAAAAACGATGATCCCAGACCTGTCGAATTTTCTCCAGATGGTCAGAAATGGTAATTTTTTAATGTTTAATGTTTTGACTGTAAATGTCCATTGCACATGAATTATAACTTTTGGAACTAAAAAAAGTGTGTTTGGAGTCATTTTCCTGCCCGAAATTGGTCAAAATAGAAGCTTCTGAGTAGGAGGAAAAGTCTGTAAAAATGGCAATTTTGGTCATTGTGAGGCTTTAAAAAGTGGTTATTCAACATGAGGCACAATCCAATTGAAATTTTGAATCATTTTTGCTACAGTCCAAAAAATCAATTTTCTGACGAAAATCGATGACCCCAGACCTGTCGAACTTTCTCCAGATGGTCAGAAATGGTCATTTTTTAATGATAAAACTCATGACTGTAATTGACCAGTGCATGTGAATTATCACTTTTGGAACTAAAATAAGTGTGTTTGGAGTCATTTTCCTGCCCGAAATTGGTCAAAATAGAAGCTTCTGAGTAGGAAGAAAAGTCTGTAAAAATGGCACTTTTGGTCACTGTGAGGCTTTAAAAAGAGGTTATTCAACATGAGGCACAATCCAATTGACATTTTGAATTATTTTTTCTGCAGTGGAAAACAACAGTTTTCTGATGAAAAACGATGAAATTGTCATTTTTTAATGTTTAATCTCTTGACTGTAATTGACCAGTGCATGTGAATTATCACTTTTGGAACTAAAATAAGTGTGTTTGGAGTCATTTTCTTGCCTGAAATTGGTCAAAATAGAAGCTTCTGAGTAGGAAGAAAAGTCTGTAAAAATGGCACTTTTGGTCACTGTGAGGCTTCCAAAAGTGGTTATTCAACATAGGGCACAATCCAATTGACATTTTGAATAATTTTTTCTACGGTGCAAAAATCTTTTTTTTTATAAAAAACTATGACCCCAGACCTATCGAACTTTCTCCAGATGGTCAGAAATGGTCCTTTTTTAATATTTAATCTTTTGACTGTAAATCACGAGTGCATGTGAATGATCACTTTAAGAACTAAAATAAGTGTGTTTAGAGTCATTTTCCTGCCCGAAATTGGTCAAAATAGAAGCTTCTGAGTAGGAGGAAAAGTCTGTAAAAATGGCAATTTTGGTCACTTTCAGGCTTTAAAAAGTGGTTATTCAACACGAGGCACAATCCAAAAGACATTTTGAATAATTTTTTTTACAGTCCACAAAATCAATTTTCTTATGAAAAACGATGACCCCAGACCTGTCGAATTTTCGCCGGATGGTCAGAAATGGTCATTTTTTAATGTTTAATGTTTTGACTGTAAATGTCCATTACACGTGAATTATCACTTTTGGAACTAAAATAAGTGTTTGGAGTAATTTTCCGTCACGAAATTGTTCAAAATAGAAGCTTCTGAGTGAGAGGACAAGTTTATAAAAATGGCAATTTTTGTCACTGTGAGGCTTTAAAAAGTGGTTATTCAACATGAGGCACAATCCAATTGACATTTTGAATAATTTTTTCTACACTCCAAAAAAATCAATTTTCTGATGAAAAATGTTGACCCCAGACCTGTCGAATTTTCTCCGGATGGTCAGAAATGGTAATTTTTTAATGTTTAATGTTTTGACTGTAAATGTCCATTGCACGTGAATTATAACTTTTGGAACTAAAAAAAGTGTGTTTGGAGTCATTTTCCTGCCCGAAATTGGTCAAAATAGAAGCTTCTTAGTAGGAGGAAAAGTCTGTAAAAATGGAAATTTTTGTGACTGTCAGGCTTTAAAAAGTGGTTATTCAACATGAGGCACAATCCAAAAGACATTTTGAATGATTTTTTCTACAGTCCAAAAAATCAATTGTCTGATGAAAAACGATGTTCCCAGACCTGTCGAGTTTTCTCCAGATAGTCAGAAATGGTCATTTTTTAATGTTTAATGTTTTGACTGTAAATGTCCATTAGACATGAATTATCACTTTTGGAACTAAAATAAGTGTGTTTGGAGTCATTTTCCTTCCCGAAATTGGTCAAAATAGAAGCTTCTGAGTGAGAGGACAAGTTTATAAAAATGGCAATTTTTGTCACTGTGAGGCTTTAAAAAGTGGTTATTCAACATGAGGCACAATCCAATTGAAATTTTGAATCAGTTTTTTCTACAGTCCAAAAAATCAATTTTCTGATGAAGAAACGATGACCCCAGACCTGTCGAACTTTCTCCAGATGATCAGAAATGGTCATTTTTTAATGTTTAATCTCTTGACTGTAATTGACCAGTGCATGTGAATTATCACTTTTGGAACTAAAATAAGTGTGTTTGGAGCCATTTTCTTGCCTGAAATTGGTCAAAATAGAAGCTTCTGAGTAGGAAGAAAAGTCTGCAAAAATGGCACTTTTGGTCACTATGAGGCTTCCAAAAGTGGTTATTCAACATAGGGCACAATCCAATTGACATTTTGAATAATTTTTGCTACAGTCCAAAAAATCAATTTTCTGATGAAAATCGATGACCCCAGACCTGTCGAACTTTCTCCAGATGGTCAGACATGGTAATTTTTTAATGTTTAATGTTTTGACTGTAAATGTCCATTACACGTGAACTATCACTTTTGGAACTAAAATAAGTATTTGGAGTAATTTTCCTTCACAAAATTGTTCAAAATACAAGCTTCTGAGTGAGAGGACAAGTTTATAAAAATGGCAATTTTTGTCACTGTGAGGCTTTAAAAAGTGGTTATTCAACATGAGGCACAATTCAATTGACATTTTGAATAATTTTTTCTACACTCCAAAAAAATCAATTTTCTGATGAAAAATGATGACCTCAGACCTGTCGAATTTTCTCTGGATGGTCAGAAATGGTCATTTTTAATGTTTAATGTTTTGACTGTAAATGTCCATTGCATGTGAATTATAACTTTTGGAACTAAAATAAGTGTGTTTGGAGTCATTTTCCTGCCCGAAATTGGTCAAAATAGAACCTTCTTAGTAGGAGGAAAAGTCTGTAAAAATGGAAATTTTTGTCACTGTCAGGCTTTAATAAGTGGTTATTCAACATGAGGCACAATCCAAAAGACATTTTGAATAATTTTTTCTACAGTCCAAAAAATCAATTGTCTGATGAAAAACGATGATCCCAGACCTGTCGAATTTTCTCCAGATGGTCAGAAATGGTAATTTTTTAATGTTTAATGTTTTGACTGTAAATGTCCATTGCACATGAATTATAACTTTTGGAACTAAAAAAAGTGTGTTTGGAGTCATTTTCCTGCCCGAAATTGGTCAAAATAGAAGCTTCTTAGTAGGAGGAAAAGTCTGTAAAAATGGAAATTTTTGTCACTGTCAGGCTTTAAAAAGTGGTTATTCAACATGAGGCACAATCCAAAAGACATTTTGAATGATTTTTTATACAGTCCAAAAAAATCAATTTTCTGATGAAAAATGATGACCCCAGACCTGTCGAATTTTCTCTGGATGGTCAGAAATGGTCATTTTTTAATGTTTAATGTTTTGACTGTAAATGTCCATTACACGTGAATTATCACTTTTGGAACTAAAATAAGTGTGTTTGGAGTCATTTTCTTGCCTGAAATCGGTCAAAATAGAAGCTTCTGAGTAGGAAGAAAAGTCTGTAAAAATGGCACTTTTGGTCACTGTGAGGCTTTAAAAAGTGGTTATTCAACATGAGGCACAATCCAATTGAAATTTTGAATCATTTTTGCTACAGTCCAAAAAATCAATTTTCTGACGAAAATCGATGACCCCAGACATGTCGAACTTTCTCCAGATGGTCAGAAATGGTCATTTTTTAATGTTTAAACTCATGACTGTAATTGACCAGTGCATGTGAATTATCACTTTTGGAACTAAAATAAGAGAGTTTGGAGTCATTTTCCTGCCCGAAATTCGTCAAAATAAAAGCTTCTTAGCAGGAGGAAAAATCTGTAAAAATTGAAATTTTTGTCACTGTCAGGCTTTAATAAGTGGTTATTCAACATGAGGCACAATCCAAAAGACATTTTGAATAATTTTTTCTACAGTCCAAAAAATCAATTGTCTGATGAAAAACGATGATCCCAGACCTGTCGAATTTTCTCCAGATGGTCAGAAATGGTAATTTTTTAATGTTTAATGTTTTGACTGTAAATGTCCATTGCACATGAATTATAACTTTTGGAACTAAAAAAAGTGTGTTTGGAGTCATTTTCCTGCCCGAAATTGGTCAAAATAGAAGCTTCTTAGTAGGAGGAAAAGTCTGTAAAAATGGAAATTTTTGTCACTGTCAGGCTTTAAAAAGTGGTTATTCAACATGAGGCACAATCCAAAAGACATTTTGAATGATTTTTTATACAGTCCAAAAAAATCAATTTTCTGATGAAAAATGATGACCCCAGACCTGTCGAATTTTCTCTGGATGGTCAGAAATGGTCATTTTTTAATGTTTAATGTTTTTACTGTAAATGTCCATTGCACGTGAATTATAACTTTTGGAACTAAAAAAAAGTGTGTTTGGATTCTTTTTCCTGCCTGAAATTGGTCAAAATAGAAGCTTCTTAGTAGGAGGAAACGTCTGTAAAAATAGAAATTTTTGTCACTGTCAGGCTTTAAAAAGTGGTTATTCAACATGAGGCACAATCCAAAAGACATTTTGAATGATTTTTTCTACAGTCCAAAAAATCAATTGTCTGATGAAAAACGATGTTCCCAGACCTGTCGAGTTTTCTCCAGATAGTCAGAAATGGTCATTTTTTAATGTTTAATGTTTTGACTGTAAATGTCCATTAGACATGAATTATCACTTTTGGAACTAAAATAAGTGTGTTTGGAGTAATTTTCCTTCCCGAAATTGGTCAAAATAGAAGCTTCTGAGTGATTGGACAAGTTTATAAAAATGGCAATTTTTGTCACTGTGAGGCTTTAAAAAGTGGTTATTCAACATGAGGCACAATCCAATTGAAATTTTGAATCAGTTTTTTCTACAGTCCAAAAAATCAATTTTCTGATGAAGAAACGATGACCCCAGACCTGTCGAACTTTCTCCAGATGATCAGAAATGGTCATTTTTTAATGTTTAATCTCTTGACTGTAATTGACCAGTGCATGTGAATTATCACTTTTGGAACTAAAATAAGTGTGTTTGGAGTCATTTTCTTGCCTGAAATTGGTCAAAATAGAAGCTTCTGAGTAGGAAGAAAAGTCTGTAAAAATGGCACTTTTGGTCACTATGAGGCTTCCAAAAGTGGTTATTCAACATAGGGCACAATCCAATTGACATTTTGAATAATTTTTTCTACGGTGCAAAAATCTATTTTTTTATGAAAATCTATGACCCCAGACCTGTCGAACTTTCTCCAGATGGTCAGAAATGGTCATTTTTTAATATTTAATCTTTTGACTGTAAATCACGATTGCATGTGAATGATCACTTTAATAACTAAAATAAGTGTGCTTAGAGTCATTTTCCTGCCCGAAATTGGTCAAAATAGAAGCTTCTGAGTAGGAGGAAAAGTCTGTAAAAATGGCAATTTTGGTCACTGTCAGGCTTTAAAAAGTGGTTATTCAACATGAGGCACAATCCAATTGAAATTTAAAATCATTTTTGCTACAGTCCAAAAAATCAATTTTCTGACGAAAATCGATGACCCCAGACCTGTCGAACTTTCTCCAGATGGTCAGAAATGGTCATTTTTTATGTTTAATGTTTTGACTGTAAATGTCCATTGCATGTGAATTATAACTTTTGGAACTAAAATAAGTGTGTTTGGAGTCATTTTCCTGCCCGAAATTGGTCAAAATAGAACCTTCTTAGTAGGAGGAAAAGTCTGTAAAAATGGTAATTTTTGTCACTGTCAGGCTTTAAAAAGTGGTTATTCAACATGAGGCACAATCCAAAAGACATTTTGAATGATTTTTTCTACAGTCCAAAAAAATCCATTTTCTGATGAAAAATGATGACCCCAGACCTGTCGAATTTTCTCCGGATGGTCAGAAATGGTCATTTTTTAATGTTGAATGTTTTGACTGTAAATGTCAAATTACACGTGAATTATCACTTTTGGAACTAAAATAAGTGTGTTTGGAGTCATTTTCTTGCCTGAAATCAGTCAAAATAGAAGCTTCTGAGTAGGAAGAAAAGTCTGTAAAAATGGCACTTTTGGTCACTGTGAGGCTTTAAAAAGTGGTTATTCAACATGAGGCACAATCCAATTGAAATTTTGAATCATTTTTGCTACAGTCCAAAAAATCAATTTTCTGACGAAAATCGATGACCCCAGACCTGTCGAACTTTCTCCAGATGGTCAGAAATGGTCATTTTTTAATGTTTAAACTCATGACTGTAATTGACCAGTGCATGTGAATTATCACTTTTGGAACTAAAATAAGTGTGTTTGGAGTCATTTTCCTGCCCGAAATTGGTCAAAATAGAAGCTTCTGAGTAGGAAGAAAAGTCTGTAAAAACGGCACTTTTGGTCACTGTGAGGCTTTAAAAAGAGGTTATTCAACATGAGGCACAATCCAATTGACATTTTGAATTATTTTTTCTGCAGTTGAAAACATCAGTTTTCTGATGAAAAACGATGAAATTGTCATTTTTTAATGTTTAATCTCTTGACTGTAATTGACCAGTGCATGTGAATTATCACTTTTGGAACTAAAATAAGTGTGTTTAGAGTCATTTTCTTGCCTGAAATTGGTCAAAATAGAAGCTTCTGAGTAGGAAGAAAAGTCTGTAAAAATGGCACTTTTGGTCACTGTGAGGCTTCCAAAAGTGGTTATTCAACATAGGGCACAATCCAGTCGACATTCTGAATAATTTTTTCTACGGTGCAAAAATCTATTTTTTTATGAAAAACTATGACCCCAGACCTATCGAACTTTCTCCAGATGGTCAGAAATGGTCATTTTTTAATATTTAATCTTTTGAGTGTAAATCACGATTGCATGTGAATGATCACTTTAAGAACTAAAATAAGTGTGTTTAGAGTCATTTTCCTGCCCGAAATTGGTCAAAATAGAAGCTTCTGAGTAGGAGGAAAAGTCTGTAAAAATGGCAATTTTGGTCACTGTCAGGCTTTAAAAAGTCGTTATTCAACACGAGGCACAATCCAAAAGACATTTTAAATAAATTTTTTTACAGTCCACAAAATCAATTTTCTTATGAAAAACGATGACCCCAGACCTGTCGAATTTTCTCCGAATGGTCAGAAATGGTCATTTTTTAATGTTTAATGTTTTGACTGTAAATGTCCATTGCACGTGAATTATAACTTTTGGAAATAAAATAAGTCTGCTTGAAGTCATTTTCCTTCCCGAAATTGGTCAAAATAGAAGCTTCTGAGCAGGAGGAAAAGTCTGTAAAAATGGTAATTTTTGTCACTTTGATGCTTTAAAAAGTGGTTATTTAACATGAGGCACAATCCAAAAGACATTTTGAAAAATTTTTTCTACAGTCCAAAAAATCAATTTTCTGATGAAAAACGATGACCTCAGACCTGTCGAATTTTCGCCGGATGGTCAGAAATGGTCATTTTTTAATGTTTAATGTTTTGACTGTAAATGTCCATTACACGTGAATTATCACTTTTGGAACTAAAATAAGTGTTTGGAGTAATTTTCCTTCACGAAATTGTTCAAAATAGAAGCTTCTGAGTGAGAGGACAAGTTTATAAAAATGGCAATTTTTGTCACTGTGAGGCTTTAAAAAGTGGTTATTCAACATGAGGCACAATCCAATTGACACTTTGAATAATTTTTTCTACACTCCAAAAAAATCAATTTTCTGATGAAAAATGATGACCCCAGACCTGTAGAATTTTCTCAGGATGGTCAGAAATGGTAATTATTTAATGTTTAATGTTCTGACTGTAAATGTCCATTACACGTGAATTATCACTTTTGGAACTAAAATAAGTGTGTTTGGAGTCATTTTCCTGCCCGAAATTGGTCAAAATAGAAGCTTCTTAGTAGGAGGAAAAGTCTGTAAAAATGGAAATTTTTGTCACTGTCAGGCTTTAAAAAGTGGTTATTCAACATGAGGCAGAATCCAAAAGACATTTTGAATGATTTTTTCTACAGTCCAAAAAATCAATTGTCTGATGGAAAACGATGTTCCCAGACCTGTCGAGTTTTCTCCAGATAGTCAGAAATGGTCATTTTTTAATGTTTAATGTTCTGACTGTAAATGTCCAATAGACGTGAATTATCACTTTTGGAACTAAAATAAGTGTGTTTGGAGTCATTTTCCTTCCCGAAATTGGTCAAAATAGAAGCTTCTGAGTGAGAGGACAAGTTTATAAAAATGGCAATTTTTGTCACTGTGAGGCTTTAAAAAGTGGTTATTCAACATGAGGCACAATCCAATTGAAATTTTGAATCAGTTTTTTCTACAGTCCAAAAAATCAATTTTCTGATGAAGAAACGATGACCCCAGACCTGTCGAACTTTCTCCAGATGATCAGAAATGGTCATTTTTTAATGTTTAATCTCTTGACTGTAATTGACCAGTGCATGTGAATTATCACTTTTGGAACTAAAATAGGTGTGTTTGGAGTCATTTTCTTGCCTGAAATTGGTCAAAATAGAAGCTTCTGTGTAGGAAGAAAAGTCTGTAAAAATGGCACTTTTGGTCACTGTGAGGCTTCCAAAAGTGGTTATTCAACATAGGGCACAATCCAATTGACATTTTGAATAATTTTTTCTACGGTGCAAAAATCTATTTTTTTATGAAAAACTATGACCCCAGACCTGTCGAACTTTCTCCAGATGGTCAGAAATGGTTAGTTTTTAATATTTAATCTTTTGACTGTAAATCACGATTGCATGTGAATGATCACTTTAAGAACTAAAATAAGTGTATTTAGAGTCATTTTCCTGCCCGAAATTGGTCAAAATAGAAGCTTCTGAGTAGGAGGAAAAGTCTGTAAAAATGGCAATTTTGGTCACTGTCAGGCTTTAAAAAGTGGGTATTCAACATGAGGCACAATCCAATTAAGATTTTAAATCATTTTTGCTACAGTCCAAAAAATCAATTTTCTGACGAAAATCGATGACCCCAGACCTGTCGAACTTTCTCCAGATGGTCAGCAATGGTCATTTTTTAATGTTTAATGTTTTGACTGTAAATGTCCATTACACGTGAATTATCACTTTTGGAACTAAAATAAGTATTTGGAGTAATTTTCCTTCACGAAATTGTTCAAAATAGAAGCTTCTGAGTGAGAGGACAAGTTTATAAAAATGGCAATTTTTGTCACTGTGAGGCTTTAAAAAGTGGTTATTCAACATGAGGCACAATTCAAATGACATTTTGAATAATTTTTTGTACACTACAAAAAAATCAATTTTCTGATGAAAAATGATGACCCCAGACCTGTCGAATTTTCTCTAGATGGTCAGAAATGGTCATTTTTTAATGTTTAATGTTTTGACTGTAAATTTCCATTGCACGTGAATTATAACTTTTGGAACTAAAATAAGTGTGTTTGGAGTCATTTTCCTGCCCGAAATTGGTCAAAATAGAAGCTTCTTAGTAGGAGGAAATGTCTGTAAAAATGGAAATTTTTGTCACTGTCAGGCTTTAAAAAGTGGTTATTCAACATGAGGCACAATCAAAAAGACATTTTGAATAATTTTTTCTACAGTCCAAAAAATCAATTGTCTGATGAAAAACGATGATCCCAGACCTGTCGAATTTTCTCCAGATGGTCAGAAATGGTCATTTTTTAATGTTTAATGTTTTGACTGTAAATGTCCATTACACGTGAATTATCACTTTTTGGAACTAAAATAAGTGTGTTTGGAGTCATTTTCCTTCCCGAAATTGGTCAAAATAGAAGCTTCCGAGTGAGAGGACAAGTTTAGAAAAATGGCAATTTTTGTCACTGTGAGGCTTTAAAAAGTGGTTATTCAACATGAGGCACAATCCAATTGAAATTTTGAATCAGTTTTTTCTACAGTCCAAAAAATCAATTTTCTGATGAAGAAACGATGACCCCAGACCTGTCAAACTTTCTCCAGATGGTCAGAAATGATAATTTTTTAATGATTAATCTCTTGACTGTAATTGACCAGTGCATGTCTATTATCACTTTTGGAACTAAAATAGTGTGTTTGGAGTCATTTTCCTGCCTGAAATTGGTCAAAATAGAAGCTTCTCAGTAGGAGGAAAAGTTTGTAAAAATGGCAGTTTTGGTCACTGTGAGGATTTAAAAAGTGGTTATTCAACATGAGGCACAACCCAATTGAAATTTTGAATCATTTTTGCTACAGTCCAAAAAATCAATTTTCTGACGTAAATTTATGACCCCAGACCTGTCGAACTTTCTCCAGATGGTCAGAAATGGTCATTTTTTAAAGTTTAAACTCATGACTGTAATTGACCAGTGCATGTGAATTATCACTTTTGGAACTAAAATAAGTGTGTTTGGAGTCATTTTCTTGCCTGAAATTGGTCGAAATAGAAGCTTCTGAGTAGGAAGAAAAGTCTGTAAAAATGGCACTTTTGGTCACTGTGAGGCTTCCAAAAGTGGTTATTCAACATAGGGCACAATCCAATTGACATTTTGAATAATTTTTTCTACGGTGCAAAAATCTATTTTTTTATGAAAAACTATGACCCCAGACCTGTCGAACTTTCTCCAGATGGTCAGAAATGGTCATTTTTTTAATATTTAATCTTTTGACTGTAAATCACGATTGCATGTGAATGATCACTTTAAGAACTAAAATAAGTGTGTTTAGAGTCATTTTCCTGCCTGAAATTGGTCAAAATAGAAGCTTCTTAGTAGGAGGAAACGTCTGTAAAAATAGAAATTTTTGTCACTGTCAGGCTTTAAAAAGTGGTTATTCAACATGAGGCACAATCCAAATTGACATTTTGAATAATTTTTTCTACAGTCCAAAAAATCAATTGTCTGATGAAAAACGATGTTCCCAGACCTGTCGAGTTTTCTCCAGATAGTCAGAAATGGTCATTTTTTAATGTTTAATGTTTTGACTGTAAATGTCCATTACACGTAAATTATCACTTTTGGAACTAAAATAAGTGTGTTTGGAGTCATTTTCCTTCCCGAAATTGGTCAAAATAGAAGCTTCTGAGTGAGAGGACAAGTTTATGAAAATGGCAATTTTTGTCACTGTGAGGCTTTAAAAAGTGGTTATTCAACATGAGGCACAATCCAATTGAAATTTTGAATCAGTTTTTTCTACAGTCCAAAAAATCAATTTTCTGATGAAGAAACGATGACCCCAGACCTGTCGAACTTTCTGCAGATGATCAGAAATGGTCATTTTTTAATGTTTAAACTCATGACTGTAATTGACCAGTGCATGTGAATTATCACTTTTGGAACTAAAATAAGTGTGTTTGGAGTCATTTTCTTGCCTGAAATTGGTCGAAATAGAAGCTTCTGAGTAGGAAGAAAAGTCTGTAAAAATGTCACTTTTGGTCACTGTGAGGTTTCCAAAAGTGGTTATTCAACATAGGGCACAATCCCATTGACATTTTGAATAATTGTTTCTACGGTGCAAAAATCTATTTTTTTATGAAAAACTATGACCCCAGACCTGTCGAACTTTCTCCAGGTGCTCAGAAATGGTAATTTTTTAATATTTAATCTTTTGACTGTAAATCACGATTGCATGTGAATGATCACTTTAAGAACTAAAATATGTGTGTTTAGAGTCATTTTCCTGCCCGAAATTGGTCAAAATAGAAGCTTCTGAGTAGGAGGAAAAGTCTGTAAAAATGGCAATTTTGGTCACTGTGAGGCTTTAAAAAGTGGTTATTCAACATGAGGCACAATCCAATTGAAATTTTGAATCATTTTTGCTACAGTCCAAAAAATCAATTTTCTGACGAAAATTGATGACCCCAGACCTGTCGAACTTTCTCCAGATGGTCAGAAATGGTCATTTTTTAAAGTTTAAACTCATGACTGTAATTGACCAGTGCATGTGAATTATCACTTTTGGAACTAAAATAAGTGTGTTTGGAGTCATTTTCTTGCCTGAAATTGGTCGAAATAGAAGCCTCTGAGTAGGAATAAAAGTCTGTAAAAATGGCACTTTTGGTCACTGTGAGGCTTCCAAAAGTGGTTATTCAACATAGGGCACAATCCAATTGACATTTTGAATAATTTTTTCTACGGTGCAAAAATCAATTTTTTTATGAAAAACTATGACCCCAGACCTGTCGAACTTTCTCCAGATGGTCAGAAATGGTCATTTTTTTAATATTTAATCTTTTGACTGTAAATCACGATTGCATGTGAATGATCACTTTAAGAACTAAAATAAGTGTGTTTAGAGTCATTTTCCTGCCCGAAATTGGTCAAAATAGAAGCTTCTGAGTAGGAGGAAAAGTCTGTAAAAATGGCAATTTTGGTCACTGTGAGGCTTTAAAAAGTGGTTATTCAACATGAGGCACAATCCAATTGAAATTTTGAATCATTTTTGCTACAGTCCAAAAAATCAATTTTCTGACGAAAATCGATGACCCCAGACCTGTCGAACTTTCTCCAGATGGTCAGAAATGGTCATTTTTTAATGTTTAAACTCATGACTGTAATTGACCAGTGCATGTGAATTATCACTTTTGGAACTAAAATAAGTGTGTTTGGAGTCATTTTCCTGCCCGAAATTGGTCAAAATAGAAGCTTCTGAGTAGGAAGAAAAGTCTGTAAAAATGGCACTTTTGGTCACTGTGAGGCTTTAAAAAGAGGTTATTCAACATGAGGCACAATCCAATTGACATTTTGAATTATTTTTTCTGCAGTGGAAAACAACAGTTTTCTGATGAAAATCAATGAAATTGTCATTTTTTAATGTTTAATCTCTTGACTGTAATTGACCAGTGCATGTGAATTATCACTTTTGGAACTAAAATAAGTGTGTTTGGAGTCATTTTCTTGCCTGAAATTGGTCAAAATAGAAGCTTCTGAGTAGGAAGAAAAGTCTGTAAAAATGGCACTTTTGGTCACTGTGAGGCTTCCAAAAGTGGTTATTCAACATAGGGCACAATCCAATTGACATTTTGAATAATTTTTTCTACGGTGCAAAAATCTATTTTTTTATAAAAAACTATGACCCCAGACCTATCGAACTTTCTCCAGATGGTCAGAAATGGTCCTTTTTTAATATTTAATCTTTTGACTGTAAATCACGAGTGCATGTGAATGATCACTTTAAGAACTAAAATAAGTGTGTTTAGAGTCATTTTCCTGCCCGAAATTGGTCAAAATAGAAGCTTCTGAGTAGGAGGAAAAGTCTGTAAAAATGGCAATTTTGGTCACTTTCAGACTTTAAAAAGTGGTTATTCAACACGAGGCACAATCCAAAAGACATTTTGAATAATCTTTTTTACAGTCCACAAAATCAATTTTCTTATGAAAAACGATGACCCCAGACCTGTCGAATTTTCGCCGGATGGTCAGAAATGGTCATTTTTTAATATTTAATGTTTTGTTTGTAAATGTCCATTACACGTGAATTATCACTTTTGGAACTAAAATAAGTGTTTGGAGTAATTTTCCTTCACGAAATTGTTCAAAATAGAAGCTTCTGAGTGAGAGGACAAGTTTATAAAAATGGCAATTTTTGTCACTGTGAGGCTTTAAAAAGTGGTTATTCAACATGAAGCACAATCCAATTGACATTTTGAATAATTTTTTCTACACTCCAAAAAAATCAATTTTCTGATGAAAAATGTTGACCCCAGACCTGTCGAATTTTCTCCGGATGGTCAGAAATGGTAATTTTTTAATGTTTAATGTTTTGACTGTAAATGTCCATTGCACGTGAATTATAACTTTTGGAACTAAAAAAAGTGTGTTTGGAGTCATTTTCCTGCCTGAAATTGGTCAAAATAGAAGCTTCTCAGTAGGAGGAAAAATCTGTAAAAATGGAAATTTTTGTGACTGTCAGGCTTTAAAAAGTGGTTATTCAACATGAGGCACAATCCAAAAGACATTTTGAATGATTTTTTCTACAGTCCAAAAAATCAATTGTCTGATGAAAAACGATGTTCTCAGACCTGTCGAGTTTTCTCCAGATAGTCAGAAATGGTCATTTTTTAATGTTTAATGTTTTGACTGTAAATGTCCATTAGACATGAATTATCACTTTTGGAACTAAAATAAGTGTGTTTGGAGTCATTTTCCTGCCCGAAATTGGTCAAAATAGAAGCTTCTGAGTAGGAGGAAAAGTCTGTAAAAATGGCAATTTTGGTCACTGTGAGGCTTTAAAAAGTGGTTATTCAACATGAGGCACAATCCAATTGAAATTTTGAATCATTTTTGCTACAGTCCAAAAAATCAATTTTCTGACGAAAATTGATGACCCAAGACCTGTCGAACTTTCTCCAGATGGTCAGAAATGGTCATTTTTTAAAGTTTAAACTCATGACTGTAATTGACCAGTGCATGTGAATTATCACTTTTGGAACTAAAATAAGTGTGTTTGGAGTCATTTTCTTGCCTGAAATTGGTCGAAATAGAAGCCTCTGAGTAGGAATAAAAGTCTGTAAAAATGGCACTTTTGGTCACTGTGAGGCTTCCAAAAGTGGTTATTCAACATAGGGCACAATCCAATTGACATTTTGAATAATTTTTTCTACGGTGCAAAAATCAATTTTTTTATGAAAAACTATGACCCCAGACCTGTCGAACTTTCTCCAGATGGTCAGAAATGGTCATTTTTTTAATATTTAATCTTTTGACTGTAAATCACGATTGCATGTGAATGATCACTTTAAGAACTAAAATAAGTGTGTTTAGAGTCATTTTCCTGCCCGAAATTGGTCAAAATAGAAGCTTCTGAGTAGGAGGAAAAGTCTGTAAAAATGGCAATTTTGGTCACTGTGAGGCTTTAAAAAGTGGTTATTCAACATGAGGCACAATCCAATTGAAATTTTGAATCATTTTTGCTACAGTCCAAAAAATCAATTTTCTGACGAAAATCGATGACCCCAGACCTGTCGAACTTTCTCCAGATGGTCAGAAATGGTCATTTTTTAATGTTTAAACTCATGACTGTAATTGACCAGTGCATGTGAATTATCACTTTTGGAACTAAAATAAGTGTGTTTGGAGTCATTTTCCTGCCCGAAATTGGTCAAAATAGAAGCTTCTGAGTAGGAAGAAAAGTCTGTAAAAATGGCACTTTTGGTCACTGTGAGGCTTTAAAAAGAGGTTATTCAACATGAGGCACAATCCAATTGACATTTTGAATTATTTTTTCTGCAGTGGAAAACAACAGTTTTCTGATGAAAATCAATGAAATTGTCATTTTTTAATGTTTAATCTCTTGACTGTAATTGACCAGTGCATGTGAATTATCACTTTTGGAACTAAAATAAGTGTGTTTGGAGTCATTTTCTTGCCTGAAATTGGTCAAAATAGAAGCTTCTGAGTAGGAAGAAAAGTCTGTAAAAATGGCACTTTTGGTCACTGTGAGGCTTCCAAAAGTGGTTATTCAACATAGGGCACAATCCAATTGACATTTTGAATAATTTTTTCTACGGTGCAAAAATCTATTTTTTTATAAAAAACTATGACCCCAGACCTATCGAACTTTCTCCAGATGGTCAGAAATGGTCCTTTTTTAATATTTAATCTTTTGACTGTAAATCACGAGTGCATGTGAATGATCACTTTAAGAACTAAAATAAGTGTGTTTAGAGTCATTTTCCTGCCCGAAATTGGTCAAAATAGAAGCTTCTGAGTAGGAGGAAAAGTCTGTAAAAATGGCAATTTTGGTCACTTTCAGACTTTAAAAAGTGGTTATTCAACACGAGGCACAATCCAAAAGACATTTTGAATAATCTTTTTTACAGTCCACAAAATCAATTTTCTTATGAAAAACGATGACCCCAGACCTGTCGAATTTTCGCCGGATGGTCAGAAATGGTCATTTTTTAATGTTTAATGTTTTGTTTGTAAATGTCCATTACACGTGAATTATCACTTTTGGAACTAAAATAAGTGTTTGGAGTAATTTTCCTTCACGAAATTGTTCAAAATAGAAGCTTCTGAGTGAGAGGACAAGTTTATAAAAATGGCAATTTTTGTCACTGTGAGGCTTTAAAAAGTGGTTATTCAACATGAGGCACAATCCAATTGACATTTTGAATAATTTTTTCTACACTCCAAAAAAATCAATTTTCTGATGAAAAATGTTGACCCCAGACCAGTCGAATTTTCTCCGGATGGTCAGAAATGGTAATTTTTTAATGTTTAATGTTTTGACTGTAAATGTCCATTGCACGTGAATTATAACTTTTGGAACTAAAAAAAGTGTGTTTGGAGTCATTTTCCTGCCTGAAATTCGTCAAAATAGAAGCTTCTCAGTAGGAGGAAAAATCTGTAAAAATGGAAATTTTTGTGACTGTCAGGCTTTAAAAAGTGGTTATTCAACATGAGGCACAATCCAAAAGACATTTTGAATGATTTTTTCTACAGTCCAAAAAATCAATTGTCTGATGAAAAACGATGTTCTCAGACCTGTCGAGTTTTCTCCAGATAGTCAGAAATGGTCATTTTTTAATGTTTAATGTTTTGACTGTAAATGTCCATTAGACATGAATTATCACTTTTGGAACTAAAATAAGTGTGTTTGGAGTCATTTTCCTGCCCGAAATTGGTCAAAATAGAAGCTTCTGAGTAGGAGGAAAAGTCTGTAAAAATGGCAATTTTGGTCACTGTGAGGCTTTAAAAAGTGGTTATTCAACATGAGGCACAATCCAATTGAAATTTTGAATCATTTTTGCTACAGTCCAAAAAATCAATTTTCTGACGAAAATTGATGACCCAAGACCTGTCGAACTTTCTCCAGATGGTCAGAAATGGTCATTTTTTAAAGTTTAAACTCATGACTGTAATTGACCAGTGCATGTGAATTATCACTTTTGGAACTAAAATAAGTGTGTTTGGAGTCATTTTCTTGCCTGAAATTGGTCAAAATAGAAGCTTCTGAGTAGGAAGAAAAGTCTGTAAAAATGGCACTTTTGGTCACTGTGAGGCTTCCAAAAGTGGTTATTCAACATAGGGCACAATCCAATTGACATTTTGAATAATTTTTTCTACGGTGCAAAAATCTATTATTTTATGAAAAACTATGACCCCAGACCTGTCGAACTTTCTCCAGATGGTCAGAAATGGTCATTTTTTTAATATTTAATCTTTTGACTGTAAATCACGATTGCATGTGAATGATCACTTTAAGAACTAAAATAAGTGTGTTTAGAGTCATTTTCCTGCCCGAAATTGGCCAAAATAGAAGCTTCTGAGTAGGAGGAAAAATCTGTAAAAATGGCAATTTTGGTCACTGTGAGGCTTTAAAAAGTGGTTATTCAACATGAGGCACAATCCAATTGAAATTTTGAATCATTTTTGCTACAGTCCAAAAAATCAATTTTCTGACGAAAATCGATGACCCCAGACCTGTCGAACTTTCTCCAGATGGTCAGAAATGGTCATTTTTTAATGTTTAAACTCATGACTGTAATTGACCAGTGCATGTGAATTATCACTTTTGGAACTAAAATAAGTGTGTTTGGAGTCATTTTCCTGCCCGAAATTGGTCAAAATAGAAGCTTCTGAGTAGGAAGAAAAGTCTGTAAAAATGGCACTTTTGGTCACTGTGAGGCTTTAAAAAGAGGTTATTCAACATGAGGCACAATCCAATTGACATTTTGAATTATTTTTTCTGCAGTGGAAAACAACAGTTTTCTGATGAAAAACGATGAAATTGTCATTTTTTAATGTTTAATCTCTTGACTGTAATTGACCAGTGCATGTGAATTATCACTTTTGGAACTAAAATAAGTGTGTTTGGAGTCATTTTCTTGCCTGAAATTGGTCAAAATAGAAGCTTCTGAGTAGGAAGAAAAGTCTGTAAAAATGGCACTTTTGGTCACTGTGAGGCTTCCAAAAGTGGTTATTCAACATAGGGCACAATCCAATTGACATTTTGAATAATTTTTTCTACGGTGCAAAAATCTATTTTTTTATAAAAAACTATGACCCCAGACCTATCGAACTTTCTCCAGATGGTCAGAAATGGTCCTTTTTTAATATTTAATCTTTTGACTGTAAATCACGAGTGCATGTGAATGATCACTTTAAGAACTAAAATAAGTGTGTTTAGAGTCATTTTCCTGCCCGAAATTGGTCAAAATAGAAGCTTCTGAGTAGGAGGAAAAGTCTGTAAAAATGGCAATTTTGGTCACTTTCAGGCTTTAAAAAGTGGTTATTCAACACGAGGCACAATCCAAAAGACATTTTGAATAATTTTTTCTACAGTCCACAAAATCAATTGTCTGATGAAAAACGATGATCCCAGACCTGTCGAATTTTCTCCAGATGGTCAGAAATGGTAATTTTTTAATGTTTAATGTTTTGACTGTAAATGTCCATTGCACGTGAATTATAACTTTTGGAACTAAAAAAAGTGTGTTTGGAGTCATTTTCCTGCCCGAAATTGGTCAAAATAGAAGCTTCTTAGTAGGACGAAAAGTCTGTAAAAATGGAAATTTTTGTCACTGTCAGGCTTTAAAAAGTGGTTATTCAACATGAGGCACAATCCAAAAGACATTTTGAATGATTTTTTCTACAGTCCAAAAAAATCAATTTTCTGATGAAAAATGATGACCCCAGACCTGTCGAATTTTCTCCGGATGGTCAGAAATGGTCATTTTTTAATGTTTAATGTTTTGACTGTAAATGTCCATTACACGTGAATTATCACTTTTGGAACTAAAATAAGTGTGTTTGGAGTCATTTTCTTGCCTGAAATCGGTCAAAATAGAAGCTTCTGAGTAGGAAGAAAAGTCTGTAAAAATGGCAATTTTGGTCACTGTGAGGCTTTAAAAAGTGGTTATTCAACATGAGGCACAATCCAATTGAAATTTTGAATCATTTTTGCTACAGTCCAAAAAATCAATTTTCTGACGAAAATCGATGACCCCAGACCTGTCGAACTTTCTCCAGATGGTCAGAAATGGTCAGTTTTTTAATGTTTAAACTCATGACTGTAATTGACCAGTGCATGTGAATTATCACTTTTGGAACTAAAATAAGAGAGTTTGGAGTCATTTTCCTGCCCGAAATTGGTCAAAATAGAAGCTTCTGAGTAGGAAGAAAAGTCTGTAAAAATGGCACTTTTGGTCACTGTGAGGCTTTAAAAAGAGGTTATTCAACATGAGGCACAATCCAATTGACATTTTGAATTATTTTTTCTGCAGTTGAAAACATCAGTTTTCTGATGAAAAACGATGAAATTGTCATTTTTTAATGTTTAATCTTTTGACTGTAAATGTCCATTGCACGTGAATTATCACTTTTGGAACTAAAATAAGAGAGTTTGGAGTCATTTTCCTGCCCGAAATTGGTCAAAATAAAAGCTTCTTAGTAGGAGGAAAAATCTGTAAAAATTGAAATTTTTGTCACTGTCACTGTGAGGCTTTAAAAAGTGGTTATTCAACATGAGGCATAATCCAATTGACATTTTGAATAACTTTTTCTACACTCCAAAAAAATCAATTTTCTGATGAAAAATGATGACCCCAGACCTGTCGAATTTTCTCCGGATGGTCAGAAATGGTCATTTTTTAATGTTTAATGTTTTTACTGTAAATGTCCATTGCACGTGAATTATAACTTTTGGAACTAAAAAAAAGTGTGTTTGGATTCTTTTTCCTGCCTGAAATTGGTCAAAATAGAAGCTTCTTAGTAGGAGGAAACGTCTGTAAAAATAGAAATTTTTGTCACTGTCAGGCTTTAAAAAGTGGTTATTCAACATGAGGCACAATCCAAATTGACATTTTGAATAATTTTTTCTACAGTCCAAAAAATCAATTGTCTGATGAAAAACGATGTTCCCAGACCTGTCGAGTTTTCTCCAGATAGTCAGAAATGGTCATTTTTTAATGTTTAATGTTTTGACTGTAAATGTCCATTACACGTAAATTATCACTTTTGGAACTAAAATAAGTGTGTTTGGAGTCATTTTCCTTCCCGAAATTGGTCAAAATAGAAGCTTCTGAGTAGGAGGAAAAGTCTGTAAAAATGGCAATTTTGGTCACTGTGAGGCTTTAAAAAGTGGTTATTCAACATGAGGCACAATCCAATTGAAATCTTGAATCATTTTTGCTACAGTCCAAAAAATCAATTTTCTGACGAAAATTGATGACCCCAGACCTGTCGAACTTTCTCCAGATGGTCAGAAATGGTAATTTTTTAAAGTTTAAACTCATGACTGTAATTGACCAGTGCATGTGAATTATCACTTTTGGAACTAAAATAAGTGTGTTTGGAGTCATTTTCTTGCCTGAAATTGGTCGAAATAGAAGCTTCTGAGTAGGAAGAAAAGTCTGTAAAAATGGCACTTTTGGTCACTGTGAGGCTTCCAAAAGTGGTTATTCAACATAGGGCACAATCCAATTGACATTTTGAATAATTTTTTCTACGGTGCAAAAATCTATTTTTTTATGAAAAACTATGACCCCAGACCTGTCGAACTTTCTCCAGATGGTCAGAAATGGTCATTTTTTTAATATTTAATCTTTTGACTGTAAATCACGATTGCATGTGAATGATCACTTTAAGAACTAAAATAAGTGTGTTTAGAGTCATTTTCCTGCCCGAAATTGGTCAAAATAGAAGCTTCTGAGTAGGAGGAAAAGTCTGTAAAAATGGCAATTTTGGTCACTGTGAGGCTTTAAAAAGTGGTTATTCAACATGAGGCACAATCCAATTGAAATTTTGAATCATTTTTGCTACAGTCCAAAAAATCAATTTTCTGACGAAAATCGATGACCCCAGACCTGTCGAACTTTCTCCAGATGGTCAGAAATGGTCATTTTTTAATGTTTAAACTCATGACTGTAATTGACCAGTGCACGTGAATTATCACTTTTGGAACTAAAATAAGTGTGTTTGGAGTCATTTTCTTGCCTAAAATTGGTCGAAATAGAAGCTTCTGTGTAGGAAGAAAAGTCTGTAAAAATGGCACTTTTGGTCACTGTGAGGCTTCGAAAAGTGGTTATTCAACATAGGGCACAATCCAATTGACATTTTGAATATTTTTTCTACTGTGAAAAAACTATTTTTTTATGAAAAACTATGACCCCAGACCTGTCGAACTTTCTCCAGATGGTCAGAAATGGTAATTTTTTAATATTTAATCTTTTGACTGTAAATCACGATTGCATGTGAATGATCACTTTAAGAACTAAAATAAGTGTGTTTAGAGTCATTTTCCCTACCCGAAATTGGTCAAAATAGAAGCTTCTGAGTAGGGGGAAAAGTCTGTAAAAATGGCAATTTTGGTCACTGTGAGGCTTTAAAAAGTGGTTATTCAACATGAGGCACAATCCAATTGAAATTTTGAATCATTTTTGCTACAGTCCAAAAAATCAATTTTCTGACGAAAATCGATGACCCCAGACCTGTCGAACTTTCTCCAGATGGTCAGAAATGGTCATTTTTTAATGTTTAAACTCATGACTGTAATTGACCAGTGCATGTGAATTATCACTTTTGGAACTAAAATAAGTGTGTTTGGAGTCATTTTCCTGCCCGAAATTGGTCAAAATAGAAGCTTCTGAGTAGGAAGAAAAGTCTGTAAAAATGGCACTTTTGGTCACTGTGAGGCTTTAAAAAGAGGTTATTCAACATGAGGCACAATCCAATTGACATTTTGAATTATTTTTTCTGCAGTGGAAAACAACAGTTTTCTGATGAAAAACGATGAAATTGTCATTTTTTAATGTTTAATCTCTTGACTGTAATTGACCAGTGCATGTGAATTATCACTTTTGGAACTAAAATAAGTGTGTTTGGAGTCATTTTCTTGCCTGAAATTGGTCAAAATAGAAGCTTCTGAGTAGGAAGAAAAGTCTGTAAAAATGGCACTTTTGGTCACTGTGAGGCTTCCAAAAGTGGTTATTCAACATAGGGCACAATCCAATTGACATTTTGAATAATTTTTTCTACGGTGCAAAAATCTATTTTTTTATAAAAAACTATGACCCCAGACCTATCGAACTTTCTCCAGATGGTCAGAAATGGTCCTTTTTTAATATTTAATCTTTTGACTGTAAATCACGAGTGCATGTGAATGATCACTTTAAGAACTAAAATAAGTGTGTTTAGAGTCATTTTCCTGCCCGAAATTGGTCAAAATAGAAGCTTCTGAGTAGGAGGAAAAGTCTGTAAAAATGGCAATTTTGGTCACTTTCAGGCTTTAAAAAGTGGTTATTCAACACGAGGCACAATCCAAAAGACATTTTGAATAATTTTTTTTACAGTCCACAAAATCAATTTTCTTTTGAAAAACGATGACCCCAGACCTGTTGAATTTTCGCCGGATGGTCAGAAATGGTCATTTTTTAATGTTTAATGTTTTGACTGTTAATGTCCATTACACGTGAATTATCACTTTTGGAACTAAAATAAGTGTTTGGAGTAATTTTCCTTCACGAAATTGTTCAAAATAGAAGCTTCTGAGTGAGAGGACAAGTTTATAAAAATGGCAATTTTTGTCACTGTGAGGCTTTAAAAAGTGGTTATTCAACATGAGGCACAATCCAATTGACATTTTGAATAATTTTTTCTACACTCCAAAAAAATCAATTTTCTGATGAAAAATGTTGACCCCAGACCTGTCGAATTTTCTCCGGATGGTCAGAAATGGTAATTTTTTAATGTTTAATGTTTTGACTGTAAATGTCCATTGCACGTGAATTATAACTTTTGGAACTAAAAAAAGTGTGTTTGGAGTCATTTTCCTGCCCGAAATTGGTCAAAATAGAAGCTTCTTAGTAGGAGGAAAAGTCTGTAAAAATGGAAATTTTTGTGACTGTCAGGCTTTAAAAAGTGGTTATTCAACATGAGGCACAATCCAAAAGACATTTTGAATGATTTTTTCTACAGTCCAAAAAATCAATTGTCTGATGAAAAACGATGTTCCCAGACCTGTCGAGTTTTCTCCAGATAGTCAGAAATGGTCATTTTTTAATGTTTAATGTTTTGACTGTAAATGTCCATTAGACATGAATTATCACTTTTGGAACTAAAATAAGTGTGTTTGGAGTCATTTTCCTTCCCGAAATTGGTCAAAATAGAAGCTTCTGAGTGAGAGGACAAGTTTATAAAAATGGCAATTTTTGTCACTGTGAGGCTTTAAAAAGTGGTTATTCAACATGAGGCACAATCCAATTGAAATTTTGAATCAGTTTTTTCTACAGTCCAAAAAATCAATTTTCTGATGAAGAAACGATGACCCCAGACCTGTCGAACTTTCTCCAGATGATCAGAAATGGTCATTTTTTAATGTTTAATCTCTTGACTGTAATAGACCAGTGCATGTGAATTATCACTTTTGGAACTAAAATAAGTGTGTTTGGAGTCATTTTCTTGCCTGAAATTGGTCAAAATAGAAGCTTCTGAGTAGGAAGAAAAGTCTGCAAAAATGGCACTTTTGGTCACTATGAGGCTTCCAAAAGTGGTTATTCAACATAGGGCACAATCCAATTGACATTTTGAATAATTTTTTCTACGGTGCAAAAATCTATTTTTTTATGAAAATCTATGACCCCAGACCTGTCGAACTTTCTCCAGATGGTCAGAAATGGTCATTTTTTAATATTTAATCTTTTGACTGTAAATCACGATTGCATGTGAATGATCACTTTAAGAACTAAAATAAGTGTGTTTAGAGTCATTTTCCTGCCCAAAATTGGTCAAAATAGAAGCTTCTGAGTAGGAGGAAAAGTCTGTAAAAATGGCAATTTTGGTCACTGTCAGGCTTTAAAAAGTGGTTATTCAACATGAGGCACAATCCAATTGAAATTTTAAATCATTTTTGCTACAGTCCAAAAAATCAATTTTCTGATGAAAATCGATGACCCCAGACCTGTCGAACTTTCTCCAGATGGTCAGAAATGGTCATTTTTTAATGTTTAATGTTTTGACTGTAAATGTCCATTACACGTGAACTATCACTTTTGGAACTAAAATAAGTATTTGGAGTAATTTTCCTTCACGAAATTGTTCAAAATACAAGCTTCTGAGTGAGAGGACAAGTTTATAAAAATGGCAATTTTTGTCACTGTGAGGCTTTAAAAAGTGGTTATTCAACATGAGGCACAATTCAATTGACATTTTGAATAATTTTTTCTACACTCCAAAAAAATCAATTTTCTGATGAAAAATGATGACCTCAGACCTGTCGAATTTTCTCTGGATGGTCAGAAATGGTCATTTTTAATGTTTAATGTTTTGACTGTAAATGTCCATTGCATGTGAATTATAACTTTTGGAACTAAAATAAGTGTGTTTGGAGTCATTTTCCTGCCCGAAATTGGTCAAAATAGAACCTTCTTAGTAGGAGGAAAAGTCGGTAAAAATGGAAATTTTTGTCACTGTCAGGCTGTAATAAGTGGTTATTCAACATGAGGCACAATCCAAAAGACATTTTGAATAATTTTTTCTACAGTCCAAAAAATCAATTGTCTGATGAAAAACGATGATCCCAGACCTGTCGAATTTTCTCCAGATGGTCAGAAATTGTAATTTTTTAATGTTTAATGTTTTGACTGTAAATGTCCATTGCACGTGAACTATAACTTTTGGAACTAAAAAAAGTGTGTTTGGAGTCATTTTCCTGCCCGAAATTGGTCAAAATAGAAGCTTCTTAGTAGGAGGAAAAGTCTGTAAAAATGGAAATTTTTGTCACTGTCAGGCTTTAAAAAGTGGTTATTCAACATGAGGCACAATCCAAAAGACATTTTGAATGATTTTTTCTACAGTCCAAAAAAATCAATTTTCTGATGAAAAATGATGACCCCAGACCTGTCGAGTTTTCTCCAGATAGTCAGAAATGGTCATTTTTTAATGTTTAATGTTTTGACTGTAAATGTCCATTACACGTAAATTATCACTTTTGGAACTAAAATAAGTGTGTTTGGAGTCATTTTCCTTCCCGAAATTGGTCAAAATAGAAGCTTCTGAGTGAGAGGACAAGTTTATGAAAATGGCAATTTTTGTCACTGTGAGGCTTTAAAAAGTGGTTATTCAACATGAGGCACAATCCAATTGAAATTTTGAATCAGTTTTTTCTACGGTGCAAAAATCTATTTTTTTATGAAAATCTATGACCCCAGACCTGTCGAACTTTCTCCAGATGGTCAGAAATGGTCATTTTTTAATATTTAATCTTTTGACTGTAAATCACGATTGCATGTGAATGATCACTTTAAGAACTAAAATAAGTGTGTTTAGAGTCATTTTCCTGCCCGAAATTGGTCAAAATAGAAGCTTCGGAGTAGGAGGAAAAGTCTGTAAAAATGGCAATTTTGGTCACTGTCAGGCTTTAAAAAGTGGTTATTCAACATGAGGCACAATCCAATTGAAATTTTAAATCATTTTTGCTACAGTCCAAAAAATCAATTTTCTGATGAAAATCGATGACCCCAGACCTGTCGAACTTTCTCCAGATGGTCAGAAATGGTCATTTTTTAATGTTTAATGTTTTGACTGTAAATGTCCATTACACGTGAACTATCACTTTTGGAACTAAAATAAGTATTTGGAGTAATTTTCCTTCACGAAATTGTTCAAAATACAAGCTTCTGAGTGAGAGGACAAGTTTATAAAAATGGCAATTTTTGTCACTGTGAGGCTTCAAAAAGTGGATATTCAACATGAGGCACAATTCAATTGACATTTTGAATAATTTTTTCTACACTCCAAAAAAATCAATTTTCTGATGAAAAATGATGACCTCAGACCTGTCGAATTTTCTCTGGATGGTCAGAAATGGTCATTTTTAATGTTTAATGTTTTGACTGTAAATGTCCATTGCATGTGAATTATAACTTTTGGAACTAAAATAAGTGTGTTTGGAGTCATTTTCCTGCCCGAAATTGGTCAAAATAGAACCTTCTTAGTAGGAGGAAAAGTCTGTAAAAATGGAAATTTTTGTCACTGTCAGGCTTTAATAAGTGGTTATTCAACATGAGGCACAATCCAAAAGACATTTTGAATAATTTTTTCTACAGTCCAAAAAATCAATTGTCTGATGAAAAACGATGATCCCAGACCTGTCGAATTTTCTCCAGATGGTCAGAAATGGTAATTTTTTAATGTTTAATGTTTTGACTGTAAATGTCCATTGCACGTGAATTATAACTTTTGGAACTAAAAAAAGTGTGTTTGGAGTCATTTTCCTGCCCGAAATTGGTCAAAATAGAAGCTTCTTAGTAGGACGAAAAGTCTGTAAAAATGGAAATTTTTGTCACTGTCAGGCTTTAAAAAGTGGTTATTCAACATGAGGCACAATCCAAAAGACATTTTGAATGATTTTTTCTACAGTCCAAAAAAATCAATTTTCTGATGAAAAATGATGACCCCAGACCTGTCGAATTTTCTCCGGATGGTCAGAAATGGTCATTTTTTAATGTTTAATGTTTTGACTGTAAATGTCCATTACACGTGAATTATCACTTTTGGAACTAAAATAAGTTTGTTTGGAGTCATTTTCTTGCCTGAAATCGGTCAAAATAGAAGCTTCTGAGTAGGAAGAAAAGTCTGTAAAAATGGCACTTTTGGTCACTGTGAGGCTTTAAAAAGTGGTTATTCAACATGAGGCACAATCCAATTGAAATTTTGAATCATTTTTGCTACAGTCCAAAAAATCAATTTTCTGACGAAAATCGATGACCCCAGACCTGTCGAACTTTCTCCAGATGGTCAGAAATGGTCATTTTTTAATGTTTAAACTCATGACTGTAATTGACCAGTGCATGTGAATTATCACTTTTGGAACTAAAATAAGTGTGTTTGGAGTCATTTTCCTGCCCGAAATTGGTCAAAATAGAAGCTTCTGAGTAGGAAGAAAAGTCTGTAAAAATGGCACTTTTGGTCACTGTGAGGCTTTAAAAAGAGGTTATTCAACATGAGGCACAATCCAATTGACATTTTGAATTATTTTTTCTGCAGTTGAAAACATCAGTTTTCTGATGAAAAACGATGAAATTGTCATTTTTTAATGTTTAATCTTTTGACTGTAAATGTCCATTGCACGTGAATTATCACTTTTGGAACTAAAATAAGAGAGTTTGGAGTCATTTTCCTGCCCGAAATTGGTCAAAATAAAAGCTTCTTAGTAGGAGGAAAAATCTGTAAAAATTGAAATTTTTGTCACTGTCACTGTGAGGCTTTAAAAAGTGGTTATTCAACATGAGGCATAATCCAATTGACATTTTGAATAATTTTTTCTACACTCCAAAAAAATCAATTTTCTGATGAAAAATGATGACCCCAGACCTGTCGAATTTTCTCCGGATGGTCAGAAATGGTCATTTTTTAATGTTTAATGTTTTTACTGTAAATGTCCATTGCACGTGAATTATAACTTTTGGAACTAAAAAAAAGTGTGTTTGGAATCTTTTTCCTGCCTGAAATTGGTCAAAATAGAAGCTTCTTAGTAGGAGGAAACGTCTGTAAAAATAGAAATTTTTGTCACTGTCAGGCTTTAAAAAGTGGTTATTCAACATGAGGCACAATCCAAAAGACATTTTGAATGATTTTTTCTACAGTCCAAAAAATCAATTGTCTGATGAAAAACGATGTTCCCAGACCTGTCGAGTTTTCTCCAGATAGTCAGAAATGGTCAGTTTTTTAATGTTTAATGTTTTGACTGTAAATGTCCATTAGACATGAATTATCACTTTTGGAACTAAAATAAGTGTGTTTGGAGTAATTTTCCTTCCCGAAATTGGTCAAAATAGAAGCTTCTGAGTGATTGGACAAGTTTATAAAAATGGCAATTTTTGTCACTGTGAGGCTTTAAAAAGTGGTTATTCAACATGAGGCACAATCCAATTGAAATTTTGAATCAGTTTTTTCTACAGTCCAAAAAATCAATTTTCTGATGAAGAAACGATGACCCCAGACCTGTCGAACTTTCTCCAGATGATCAGAAATGGTCATTTTTTAATGTTTAATCTCTTGACTTTAATTGACCAGTGCATGTGAATTATCACTTTTGGAACTAAAATAAGTGTGTTTGGAGTCATTTTCTTGCCTGAAATTGGTCAAAATAGAAGCTTCTGAGTAGGAAGAAAAGTCTGTAAAAATGGCACTTTTGGTCACTATGAGGCTTCCAAAAGTGGTTTTTCAACATAGGGCACAATCCAATTGACATTTTGAATAATTTTTTCTACGGTGCAAAAATCTATTTTTTTATGAAAATCTATGACCCCAGACCTGTCGAACTTTCTCCAGATGGTCAGAAATGGTCATTTTTTAATATTTAATCTTTTGACTGTAAATCACGATTGCATGTGAATGATCACTTTAAGAACTAAAATAAGTGTGCTTAGAGTCATTTTCCTGCCCGAAATTGGTCAAAATAGAAGCTTCTGAGTAGGAGGAAAAGTCTGTAAAAATGGCAATTTTGGTCACTGTCAGGCTTTAAAAAGTGGTTATTCAACATGAGGCACAATCCAATTGAAATTTAAAATCATTTTTGCTACAGTCCAAAAAATCAATTTTCTGGCGAAAATCGATGACCCCAGACCTGTCGAACTTTCTCCAGATGGTCAGAAATGGTCATTTTTTAATGTTTAATGTTTTGACTGTAAATGTCCATTACACGTGAACTATCACTTTTGGAACTAAAATAAGTATTTGGAGTAATTTTCCTTCACGAAATTGTTCAAAATACAAGCTTCTGAGTGAGAGGACAAGTTTATAAAAATGTCAATTTTTGTCACTGTGAGGCTTTAAAAAGTGGTTATTCAACATGAGGCACAATTCAATTGACATTTTGAATATTTTTTCTACACTCCAAAAAAATCAATTTTCTGATGAAAAATGATGACCTCAGACCTGTCGAATTTTCTCTGGATGGTCAGAAATGGTCATTTTTAATGTTTAATGTTTTGACTGTAAATGTCCATTGCATGTGAATTATAACTTTTGGAACTAAAATAAGTGTGTTTGGAGTCATTTTCCTGCCCGAAATTGGTCAAAATAGAAGCTTCTGAGTAGGAGGAAAAGTCTGTAAAAATGGAAATTTTTGTCACTGTCAGGCTTTAAAAAGTGGTTATTCAACATGAGGCACAATCCAAAAGACATTTTGAATGATTTTTTCTACAGTCCAAAAAAATCAATTTTCTGATGAAAAATGATGACCCCAGACCTGTCGAATTTTCTCCGGATGGTCAGAAATGGTCATTTTTTAATGTTGAATGTTTTGACTGTAAATGTCCATTACACGTGAATTATCACTTTTGGAACTAAAATAAGTGTGTTTGGAGTCATTTTCTTGCCTGAAATCGGTCAAAATAGAAGCTTCTGAGTAGGAAGAAAAGTCTGTAAAAATGGCACTTTTGGTCACTGTGAGGCTTTAAAAAGTGGTTATTCAACCTGAGGCACAATCCAATTGAAATTTTGAATCATTTTTGCTACAGTCCAAAAAATCAATTTTCTGACGAAAATCGATGACCCCAGACCTGTCGAACTTTCTCCAGATGGTCAGAAATGGTCATTTTTTAATGTTTAAACTCATGACTGTAATTGACCAGTGCATGTGAATTATCACTTTTGGAACTAAAATAAGTGTGTTTGGAGTCATTTTCCTGCCCGAAATTGGTCAAAATAGAAGCTTCTGAGTAGAAGGAAAAGTCTGTAAAAATGGCACTTTTGGTCACTGTGAGGCTTTAAAAAGAGGTTATTCGACATGAGGCACAATCCAATTGACATTTTGAATTATTTTTTCTGCAGTTGAAAACATCAGTTTTCTGATGAAAAACGATGAAATTGTCATTTTTTAATGTTTAATCTCTTGACTGTAATTGACCAGTGCATGTGAATTATCACTTTTGGAACTAAAATAAGTGTGTTTAGAGTCATTTTCTTGCCTGAAATTGGTCAAAATAGAAGCTTCTGAGTAGGAAGAAAAGTCTGTAAAAATGGCACTTTTGGTCACTGTGAGGCTTCCAAAAGTGGTTATTCAACATAGGGCACAATCCAATCGACATTTTGAATAATTTTTTCTACGGTGCAAAAATCTATTTTTTTATGAAAAACTATGACCCCAGACCTATCGAACTTTCTCCAGATGGTCAGAAATGGTCATTTGTTAATATTTAATCTTTTGAGTGTAAATCACGATTGCATGTGAATGATCACTTTAAGAACTAAAATAAGTGTGTTTAGAGTCATTTTCCTGCCCGAAATTGGTCAAAATAGAGCTTCTGAGTAGGAGGAAAAGTCTGTAAAAATGGCAATTTTGGTCACTGTCAGGCTTTAAAAAGTCGTTATTCAACACGAGGCACAATCCAAAAGACATTTTAAATAATTTTTTTTACAGTCCACAAAATCAATTTTCTTATGAAAAACGATGACCCCAGACCTGTCGAATTTTCGCCGGATGGTCAGAAATGGTCATTTTTTAATGTTTAATGTTTTGACTGTAAATGTCCATTACACGTGAATTATCACTTTTGGAACTAAAATAAGTGTTTGGAGTAATTTTCCTTCACGAAATTGTTCAAAATAGAAGCTTCTGAGTGAGAGGACAAGTTTATAAAAATGGCAATTTTTGTCACTGTGAGGCTTTAAAAAGTGGTTATTCAACATGAGGCACAATCCAATTGACACTTTGAATAATTTTTTCTACACTCCAAAAAAATCAATTTTCTGATGAAAAATGATGACCCCAGACCTGTAGAATTTTCTCAGGATGGTCAGAAATGATAATTTTTTAATGTTTAATGTTCTGACTGTAAATGTCCATTACACGTGAATTATCACTTTTGGAACTAAAATAAGTGTGTTTGGAGTCATTTTCCTGCCCGAAATTGGTCAAAATAGAAGCTTCTTAGTAGGAGGAAAAGTCTGTAAAAATGGAAATTTTTGTCACTGTCAGGCTTTAAAAAGTGGTTATTCAACATGAGGCAGAATCCAAAAGACATTTTGAATGATTTTTTCTACAGTCCAAAAAATCAATTGTCTGATGAAAAACGATGTTCCCAGACCTGTCGAGTTTTCTCCAGATAGTCAGAAATGGTCATTTTTTAATGTTTAATGTTCTGACCGTAAATGTCCATTAGACGTGAATTATCACTTTTGGAACTAAAATAAGTGTGTTTGGAGTCATTTTCCTGTGAGGCTTTAAAAAGTGGTTATTCAACATGAGGCACAATCCAATTGAAATTTTGAATCAGTTTTTTCTACAGTCCAAAAAATCAATTTTCTGATGAAGAAACGATGACCCCAGACCTGTCGAACTTTCTCCAGATGATCAGAAATGGTCATTTTTTATTGTTTAATCTCTTGACTGTAATTGACCAGTGCATGAGAATTATCACTTTTGGAACTAAAATAAGTGGGTTTGGAGTCATTTTCTTGCCTGAAATTGGTCAAAATAGAAGCTTCTGAGTAGGAAGAAAAGTCTGTAAAAATGGCACTTTTGGTCACTGTGAGGCTTCGAAAAGTGGTTATTCAACATAGGGCACAATCCAATTGACATTTTGAATATTTTTTCTACTGTGAAAAAACTATTTTTTTATGAAAAACTATGACCCCAGACCTGTCGAACTTTCTCCAGATGGTCAGAAATGGTAATTTTTTAATATTTAATCTTTTGACTGTAAATCACGATTGCATGTGAATGATCACTTTAAGAACTAAAATAAGTGTGTTTAGAGTCATTTTCCCTACCCGAAATTGGTCAAAATAGAAGCTTCTGAGTAGGAGGAAAAGTCTGTAAAAATGGCAATTTTGGTCACTGTGAGGCTTTAAAAAGTGGTTATTCAACATGAGGCACAATCCAATTGAAATTTTGAATCATTTTTGCTACAGTCCAAAAAATCAATTTTCTGACGAAAATCGATGACCCCAGACCTGTCGAACTTTCTCCAGATGGTCAGAAATGGTAATTTTTTAATGTTTAAACTCATGACTGTAATTGAACAGTGCATGTGAATTATCACTTTTGGAACTAAAATAAGTGTGTTTGGAGTCATTTTCCTGCCCGAAATTGGTCAAAATAGAAGCTTCTGAGTAGGAAGAAAAGTCTGTAAAAATGGCACTTTTGGTCACTGTGAGGCTTTAAAAAGAGGTTATTCAACATGAGGCACAATCCAATTGACATTTTGAATTATTTTTTCTGCAGTTGAAAACATCAGTTTTATAATGAAAAACGATGAAATCGTCATTTTTTAATGTTTAATCTCTTGACTGTAATTGACCAGTGCATGTGAATTATCACTTTTGGAACTAAAATAAGTGTATTTGGAGTCATTTTCTTGCCTGAAATTGGTCAAAATAGAAGCTTCTGAGTAGGAAGAAAAGTCTGTAAAAATGGCACTTTTGGTCACTGTGAGGCTTCCAAAAGTGGTTATTCAACATAGGGCACAATCCAATCGACATTTTGAATAATTTTTTCTACGGTGCAAAAATCTATTTTTTTATGAAAAACTATGACCCCAGACCTATCGAACTTTCTCCAGATGGTCAGAAATGGTCATTTTTTAATATTTAATCTTTTGAGTGTAAATCACGATTGCATGTGAATGATCACTTTAAGAACTAAAATAAGTGTGTTTAGAGTCATTTTCCTGCCCGAAATTGGTCAAAATAGAAGCTTCTGAGTAGGAGGAAAAGTCTGTAAAAATGGCAATTTTGGTCACTGTCAGGCTTTAAAAAGTCGTTATTCAACACGAGGCACAATCCAAAAGACATTTTAAATAATTTTTTTTACAGTCCACAAAATCAATTTTCTTATGAAAAACGATGACCCCAGACCTGTCGAATTTTCTCCGAATGGTCAGAAATGGTCATTTTTTAATGTTTAATGTTTTGACTGTAAATGTCCATTGCACGTGAATTATAACTTTTGGAAATAAAATAAGTCTGCTTGAAGTCATTTTCCTTCCCGAAATTGGTCAAAATAGAAGCTTCTGAGCAGGAGGAAAAGTCTGTAAAAATGGTAATTTTTGTCACTTTGAGGCTTTAAAAAGTGGTTATTTAACATGAGGCACAATCCAAAAGACATTTTGAATAATTTTTTCTACAGTCCAAAAAATCAATTTTCTGATGAAAAACGATGACCTCAGACCTGTCGAATTTTCGCCGGATGGTCAGAAATGGTCATTTTTTAATGTTTAATGTTTTGACTGTAAATGTCCATTACACGTGAATTATCACTTTTGGAACTAAAATAAGTGTTTGGAGTAATTTTCCTTCACGAAATTGTTCAAAATAGAAGCTTCTGAGTGAGAGGACAAGTTTATAAAAATGGCAATTTTTCTCACTGTGAGGCTTTAAAAAGTGGTTATTCAACATGAGGCACAATCCAATTGACACTTTGAATAATTTTTTCTACACTCCAAAAAAATCAATTTTCTGATGAAAAATGATGACCCCAGACCTGTAGAATTTTCTCAGGATGGTCAGAAATGATAATTTTTTAATGTTTAATGTTCTGACTGTAAATGTCCATTACACGTGAATTATCACTTTTGGAACTAAAATAAGTGTGTTTGGAGTCATTTTCCTGCCCGAAATTGGTCAAAATAGAAGCTTCTTAGTAGGAGGAAAAGTCTGTAAAAATGGAAATTTTTGTCACTGTCAGGCTTTAAAAAGTGGTTATTCAACATGAGGCAGAATCCAAAAGACATTTTGAATGATTTTTTCTACAGTCCAAAAAATCAATTGTCTGATGAAAAACGATGTTCCCAGACCTGTCGAGTTTTCTCCAGATAGTCAGAAATGGTCATTTTTTAATGTTTAATGTTCTGACTGTAAATGTCCATTAGACGTGAATTATCACTTTTGGAACTAAAATAAGTGTGTTTGGAGTCATTTTCCTGTGAGGCTTTAAAAAGTGGTTATTCAACATGAGGCACAATCCAATTGAAATTTTGAATCAGTTTTTTCTACAGTCCAAAAAATCAATTTTCTGATGAAGAAACGATGACCCCAGACCTGTCGAACTTTCTCCAGATGATCAGAAATGGTCATTTTTTATTGTTTAATCTCTTGACTGTAATTGACCAGTGCATGAGAATTATCACTTTTGGAACTAAAATAAGTGGGTTTGGAGTCATTTTCTTGCCTGAAATTGGTCAAAATAGAAGCTTCTGAGTAGGAAGAAAAGTCTGTAAAAATGGCACTTTTGGTCACTGTGAGGCTTCGAAAAGTGGTTATTCAACATAGGGCACAATCCAATTGACATTTTGAATATTTTTTCTACTGTGAAAAAACTATTTTTTTATGAAAAACTATGACCCCAGACCTGTCGAACTTTCTCCAGATGGTCAGAAATGGTAATTTTTTAATATTTAATCTTTTGACTGTAAATCACGATTGCATGTGAATGATCACTTTAAGAACTAAAATAAGTGTGTTTAGAGTCATTTTCCCTACCCGAAATTGGTCAAAATAGAAGCTTCTGAGTAGGAGGAAAAGTCTGTAAAAATGGCAATTTTGGTCACTGTGAGGCTTTAAAAAGTGGTTATTCAACATGAGGCACAATCCAATTGAAATTTTGAATCATTTTTGCTACAGTCCAAAAAATCAATTTTCTGACGAAAATCGATGACCCCAGACCTGTCGAACTTTCTCCAGATGGTCAGAAATGGTAATTTTTTAATGTTTAAACTCATGACTGTAATTGAACAGTGCATGTGAATTATCACTTTTGGAACTAAAATAAGTGTGTTTGGAGTCATTTTCCTGCCCGAAATTGGTCAAAATAGAAGCTTCTGAGTAGGAAGAAAAGTCTGTAAAAATGGCACTTTTGGTCACTGTGAGGCTTTAAAAAGAGGTTATTCAACATGAGGCACAATCCAATTGACATTTTGAATTATTTTTTCTGCAGTTGAAAACATCAGTTTTCTAATGAAAAACGATGAAATCGTCATTTTTTAATGTTTAATCTCTTGACTGTAATTGACCAGTGCATGTGAATTATCACTTTTGGAACTAAAATAAGTGTATTTGGAGTCATTTTCTTGCCTGAAATTGGTCAAAATAGAAGCTTCTGAGTAGGAAGAAAAGTCTGTAAAAATGGCACTTTTGGTCACTGTGAGGCTTCCAAAAGTGGTTATTCAACATAGGGCACAATCCAATCGACATTTTGAATAATTTTTTCTACGGTGCAAAAATCTATTTTTTTATGAAAAACTATGACCCCAGACCTATCGAACTTTCTCCAGATGGTCAGAAATGGTCATTTTTTAATATTTAATCTTTTGAGTGTAAATCACGATTGCATGTGAATGATCACTTTAAGAACTAAAATAAGTGTGTTTAGAGTCATTTTCCTGCCCGAAATTGGTCAAAATAGAAGCTTCTGAGTAGGAGGAAAAGTCTGTAAAAATGGCAATTTTGGTCACTGTCAGGCTTTAAAAAGTCGTTATTCAACACGAGGCACAATCCAAAAGACATTTTAAATAATTTTTTTTACAGTCCACAAAATCAATTTTCTTATGAAAAACGATGACCCCAGACCTGTCGAATTTTCTCCGAATGGTCAGAAATGGTCATTTTTTAATGTTTAATGTTTTGACTGTAAATGTCCATTGCACGTGAATTATAACTTTTGGAAATAAAATAAGTCTGCTTGAAGTCATTTTCCTTCCCGAAATTGGTCAAAATAGAAGCTTCTGAGCAGGAGGAAAAGTCTGTAAAAATGGTAATTTTTGTCACTTTGAGGCTTTAAAAAGTGGTTATTTAACATGAGGCACAATCCAAAAGACATTTTGAATAATTTTTTCTACAGTCCAAAAAATCAATTTTCTGATGAAAAACGATGACCTCAGACCTGTCGAATTTTCGCCGGATGGTCAGAAATGGTCATTTTTTAATGTTTAATGTTTTGACTGTAAATGTCCATTACACGTGAATTATCACTTTTGGAACTAAAATAAGTGTTTGGAGTAATTTTCCTTCACGAAATTGTTCAAAATAGAAGCTTCTGAGTGAGAGGACAAGTTTATAAAAATGGCAATTTTTCTCACTGTGAGGCTTTAAAAAGTGGTTATTCAACATGAGGCACAATCCAATTGACACTTTGAATAATTTTTTCTACACTCCAAAAAAATCAATTTTCTGATGAAAAATGATGACCCCAGACCTGTTGAATTTTCTTCGGATGGTCAGAAATGGTAATTTTTTAATGTTTAATGTTTTGACTGTAAATGTCAATTGCACGTGAATTATAACTTTTGGAACTAAAAAAAGTGTGTTTGGAGTCATTTTCCTGCCCGAAATTGGTCAAAATAGAAGCTTCTTAGTAGGAGGAAAAGTCTGTAAAAATGGAAATTTTTGTCACTGTCAGGCTTTAAAAAGTGGTTATTCAACATGAGGCACAATCCAAAAGACATTTTGAATGATTTTTTCTACAGTCCAAAAAATCAATTGTCTGATGAAAAACGATGTTCCCAGACCTGTCGAGTTTTCTCCAGATAGTCAGAAATGGTCATTTTTTAATGTTTAATGTTCTGACTGTAAATGTCCATTAGACGTGAATTATCACTTTTGGAACTAAAATAAGTGTGTTTGGAGTCATTTTCCTTCCCGAAATTGGTCAAAATAAAAGCTTCTGAGTGAGAGGACAAGTTTATAAAAATGGCAATTTTTGTCACTGTGAGGCTTTAAAAAGTGGTTATTCAACATGAGGCACAATCCAATTGAAATTTTGAATCAGTTTTTTCTACAGTCCAAAAAATCAATTTTCTGATGAAGAAACGATGACCCCAGACCTGTCGAACTTTCTCCAGATGATCAGAAATGGTCATTTTTTAATGTTTAATCTCTTGACTGTAATTGACCATTGCATGTGAATTATCACTTTTGGAACTAAAATAAGTGTGTTTGGAGTCATTTTCTTGCCTGAAATTGGTCAAAATAGAAGCTTCTGTGTAGGAAGAAAAGTCTGTAAAAATGGCACTTTTGGTCACTGTGAGGCTTCCAAAAGTGGTTATTCAACATAGGGCACAATCCAATTGACATTTTGAATAATTTTTTCTACGGTGCAAAAATCTATTTTTTTATGAAAAACTATGACCCCAGACCTGTCGAACTTTCTCCAGATGGTCAGAAATGGTCATTTTTTAATATTTAATCTTTTGACTGTAAATCACGATTGCATGTGAATGATCACTTTAAGAACTAAAATAAGTGTATTTAGAGTCATTTTCCTGCCCGAAATTGGTCAAAATAGAAGCTTCTGAGTAGGAGGAAAAGTCTGTAAAAATGGCAATTTTGGTCACTGTCAGGCTTTAAAAAGTGGTTATTCAACATGAGGCACAATCCAATTGAAATTTTAAATCATTTTTGCTACAGTCCAAAAAATCAATTTTCTGACGAAAATCGATGACCCCAGACCTGTCGAACTTTCTCCAGATGGTCAGAAATGGTCATTTTTTAATGTTTAATGTTTTGACTGTAAATGTCCATTACACGTGAATTATCACTTTTGGAACTAAAATAAGTATTTGGAGTAATTTTCCTTCACGAAATTGTTCAAAATAGAAGCTTCTGAGTGAGAGGACAAGTTTATAAAAATGGCAATTTTTGTCACTGTGAGGCTTTAAAAAGTGGTTATTCAACATGAGGCACAATTCAATTGACATTTTGAATAATTTTTTCTACACTCCAAAAAAATCAATTTTCTGATGAAAAATGATGACCCCAGACCTGTCGAATTTTCTCTAGATGGTCAGAAATGGTCATTTTTTAATGTTTAATGTTTTGACTGTAAATGTCCATTGCACGTGAATTATAACTTTTGGAACTAAAATAAGTGTGTTTGGAGTCATTTTCCTTCCCGAAATTGGTCAAAATAGAAGCTTCTGAGCAGGAAGAAAAGTCTGTAAAAATTGTAATTTTTGTCACTTTGAGGCTTTAAAAAGTGGTTATTCAACATGAGGCATAATCCAAAAGACATTTTGAATAATTTTTTCTACAGTCCAAAAAATCAATTGTCCGATGAAAAACGATGATCCCAGACCTGTCGAATTTTCTCCAGATGGTCAGAAATGGTCATTTTTTAATGTTTAATGTTTTGACTGTAAATGTCCATTACACGTGAATTATCACTTTTTGGAACTAAAATAAGTGTGTTTGGAGTCATTTTCCTTCCCGAAATTGGTCAAAATAAAAGCTTCCGAGTGAGATGACAAGTTTATAAAAATGGCAATTTTTGTCACTATGAGGCTTTAAAAAGTGGTTATTCAACATGAGGCACAATCCAATTGAAATTTTGAATCAGTTTTTTCTACAGTCCAAATAATCAATTTTCTGATGAAGAAACGATGACCCCAGACCTGTCAAACTTTCTCCAGATGGTCAGAAATGATCATTTTTTAATGATTAATCTCTTGACTGTAATTGGCCAGTGCATGTCTATTATCACTTTTGGAACTAAAATAGTGTGTTTGGAGTCATTTTCCTGCCTGAAATTGGTCAAAATAGAAGCTTCTGAGTAGGAAGAAAAGTCTGTAAAAATGGCAATTTTGGTCACTGTGAGGCTTCCAAAAGTGGTTATTCAACATAGGGCACAATCCAATTGACATTTTGAATAATTTTTTCTACGGTGCAAAAATCCATTTTTTTTATGAAAAACTATGACCACTGACCTGTCGAACTTTATCCAGATGGTCAGAAATTGTCATTTTTTTATATTTATTCTTTTACTGTAAATAACGTTTGCATGTGAATGATCACTTTTGGAACTAAAATAAGTGTGTTTAGAGTCATTTTCCTGCTCGAAATTGGTCAAAATAGAAGCTTCTGAGTAGGAGGAAAAGTTTGTAAAAATGGCAGTTTTGGTCACTGTGAGGATTTAAAAAGTGGTTATTCAACATGAGGCACAATCCAAATGACATTCTGAATACTTTTTTCTACAGTCTAAAAAATCAATTTTCTGATGAAAAACGATGACACCGGACCTGCCGAATTTTCTCCGGATGGTCAGAAATGGTAATTTTTTTAATGTTTAATGTTTTGACTGTAAATGTCCATTGCACGTGATTTATTACTTTTGGAACTAAAATAAGTGTGTTTGGAGTCATTTTCCTGCCTGAAATTGGTCAAAATAGAAGCTTCTGAGTAGGAGGAAAAATTTGTAAAAATGGCAATTTTGGTCACTGTGAGGCTTTAAAAAGTCGTTATTTAATATGAGGCACAATCCAATTGATATTTTGAATACTTTTTTCTACAGTGTAAAAAATCCATTTTCTGATGAAAAACGATGACACCGGACCTGTCGAATTTTCTCCGGATGGTCAGAAATGGTCATTTTTTTAATCTTTCATCTTTTGACTGTAACTGACTATTGCATGTGAATTATCACTTTTGGAACTATAATAAGGGTGTTTAGAGTCATCTTCCTGCCCGAAATTGGTCGAAATTGACGCTTCTGAGTAGGAGGACAAGTTTATAAAAATGGCAATTTTTGTCACTGTGAGGCTTCAAAAAGTGGTTATTCAACATGAGGCACAATCCAATTTAAATTTTGAATCATTTTTGCTACAGTCCAAAAAATCAATTTTCTGACGAAAATCAATGACCCCAGACCTGTCGAACTTTCTCCAGATGGTCAGAAATGGTCATTTTTTAATGTTTAATCTCATGACTGTAATTGACCAATGCATGTGAATTATCACTTTTGGAACTAAAATAAGTGTGTTTGGAGTCATTTTCCTGCCCGAAATTGGTCAAAATAGAAGCTTCTGAGTAGGAAGAAAAGTCTGTAAAAATGGCACTTTTGGTCACTGTGAGGCTTCCAAAAGTGGTTATTCAACATAGGGCGCAATCCAATTGACATTTTGAATAATTTTTTCTAAGGTGCAAAAATCTACTTTTTTTATGAAAAACTATGACCACTGACTTGTCGAACTTTATCCAGATGGTCAGAAATGGTCATTTTTTTATATTTATTCTTTTGACTGTGAATCATGATTGCATGTGAATATCACTTTTGGAACTAAAATAAGTGTGTTTAGAGTCATTTTGCTGCCCGAAATTGGTCGAAATTGACGCTTCTGAGTAGGAGGACAAGTTTATAAAAATGGCAATTTTTGTCACTGTGAGGCTTCAAAAAGTGGTTATTCAACATGAGGCACAATCCAATTTAAATTTTGAATCATTTTTGCTACAGTCCAAAAAATCAATTTTCTGACGAAAATCGATGACCCAGACCTGTCGAACTTTCTCCAGATGGTCAGAAATGGTCATTTTTTAATGTTTAATCTCATGACTGTAATTGACCAATGCATGTGAATTATCACTTTTGGAACTAAAATAAGTGTGTTTGGAGTCATTTTCCTGCCCGAAATTGGTCAAAATAGAAGCTTCTGAGTAGGAGGAAAAGTCTGTAAAAATGGCAATTTTGGTCACTGTGAGGCTTTAAAAAGTGGTTATTCAACATGAGGCACAATCCAATTGACATTTTGAATTATTTTTTCTGCAGTCGAAAACATCAATTTTCTGATGAAAAACGATGAAATTGTCATTTTTTAATGTTTAATCTTTTGACTGTAAATGTCGATTGCACGTGAATTATCACTTTTGGAACTAAAATAAGAGAGTTTGGAGTCATTTTCCTGTCCAAAATTGGTCAAAATAAAAGCTTCTTAGTAGGAGGAAAAATCTGTAAAAATTGAAATTTTTGTCACTGTCAGGCTTTAAAAAGTGGTTATTCAACACAAGGCACAATCCAAAAGACATTTTTAATAATTTTTTCTACAGTCCACAAAATCAATTTTCTTATGAAAAACGATGACCCCAGACCTGTCGAATTTTCTCCGAATGGTCAGAAATGGTCATTTTTTAATGTTTAATGTTTTGACTGTAAATGTCCATTGCACGTGAATTATAACTTTTGGAACTAAAATAAGTGTGTTTTGAGTCATTTTCCTTCCCGAAATTGGTCAAAATAGAAGCTTTTGAGCAGGAAGAAAAGTCTGTAAAAATTGAAATTTTTGTCACTTTGAGGCTTTAAAAAGTGGTTATTCAACATGAGGCACAATCCAAAAGACATTTTGAATAATTTTTTCTACAGTCCCAAAAATAAATTTTCTGATGAAAAACGATGACCCCAGACCTGTCGAATTTTCTCCGGATGGTCAGAAAGGGTCATTTTTTAATGTTTAATGTTTTGACTGTAAATGTCCATTACACGTGAATTATCACTTTTGGAACTAAAGTAAGTGTTTGGAGTAATTTTCTTTCACGAAATTGTTCAAAATAGAAGCTTCTGAGTGAGAGGACAAGTTTATAAAAATGGCAATTTTTGTCACTGTGAGGCTTTAAAAAGTGGTTATTCAACATGAGGCATAATCCAATCGACATTTTGAATAATTTTTTCTACAGTATAAAAAAATCAATTTTCTGATGAAAAATGATGACCCCAGACCTGTCGAATTTTCTCCGGATGGTCAAAAATGGTCATTTTTTTATGTTTAATGTTTTGACTGTAAATGTTTATTGCACGTGAATTATAACTTTTGGAACTAAAAAAAAGTGTGTTTGGAGTCATTTTCCTGCCTGAAATTGGTCAAAATAGAAGCTTCTTAGTAGGAGGAAAAGTCTGTAAAAATAGAACTTTTTGTCACTGTCAGGCTTTAAAAAGTGGTTATTCAACATGAGGCACAATCCAAAAGACATTTTGAATAATTTTTTCTACAGTCCAAAAAATCAATTGTCTGATGAAAAACGATGTTCCCAGATCTGTCGAGTTTTCTCCAGATAGTCAGAAATGGTCATTTTTTAATGTTTAATGTTTTGACTGTAAATGTCCATTACACGTAAATTATCACTTTTGGAACTAAAATAAGTGTGTTTGGAGTCATTTTCTTGCCTGAAATTGGTCAAAATAGAAGCTTCTGAGTAGGAAGAAAAGTCTGTAAAAATGGCACTTTTGGTCACTATGAGGCTTCCAAAAGTGGTTATTCAACATAGGGCACAATCCAATTGACATTTTGAATAATTTTTTCTACGGTGCAAAAATCTATTTTTTTATGAAAATCTATGACCCCAGACCTGTCGAACTTTCTCCAGATGGTCAGAAATGGTCATTTTTTAATATTTAATCTTTTGACTGTAAATCACGATTGCATGTGAATGATCACTTTAATAACTAAAATAAGTGTGCTTAGAGTCATTTTCCTGCCCGAAATTGGTCAAAATAGAAGCTTCTGAGTAGGAGGAAAAGTCTGTAAAAATGGCAATTTTGGTCACTGTCAGGCTTTAAAAAGTGGTTATTCAACATGAGGCACAATCCAATTGAAATTTAAAATCATTTTTGCTACAGTCCAAAAAATCAATTTTCTGACGAAAATCGATGACCCCAGACCTGTCGAACTTTCTCCAGATGGTCAGAAATGGTCATTTTTTATGTTTAATGTTTTGACTGTAAATGTCCATTGCATGTGAATTATAACTTTTGGAACTAAAATAAGTGTGTTTGGAGTCATTTTCCTGCCCGAAATTGGTCAAAATAGAACCTTCTTAGTAGGAGGAAAAGTCTGTAAAAATGGTAATTTTTGTCACTGTCAGGCTTTAAAAAGTGGTTATTCAACATGAGGCACAATCCAAAAGACATTTTGAATGATTTTTTCTACAGTCCAAAAAACTCAATTTTCTGATGAAAAATGATGACCCCAGACCTGTCGAATTTTCTCCGGATGGTCAGAAATGGTAATTTTTTAATGTTGAATGTTTTGACTGTAAATGTCAAATTACACGTGAATTATCACTTTTGGAACTAAAATAAGTGTGTTTGGAGTCATTTTCTTGCCTGAAATCGGTAAAAATAGAAGCTTCTGAGTAGGAAGAAAAGTCTGTAAAAATGGCACTTTTGGTCACTGTGAGGCTTTAAAAAGTGGTTATCCAACATGAGGCACAATCCAATTGAAATTTTGAATCATTTTTGCTACAGTCCAAAAAATCAATTTTCTGACGAAAATCGATGACCCCAGACCTGTCGAACTTTCTCCAGATGGTCAGAAATGGTCATTTTTTAATGTTTAAACTCATGACTGTAATTGACCAGTGCATGTGAATTATCACTTTTGGAACTAAAATAAGTGTGTTTGGAGTCATTTTCCTGCCCGAAATTGGTCAAAATAGAAGCTTCTGAGTAGGAAGAAAAGTCTGTAAAAATGGCATTTTTGGTCACTGTGAGGCTTTAAAAAGAGGTTATTCAACATGAGGCACAATCCAATTGACATTTTGAATTATTTTTTCTGCAGTTGAAAACATCAGTTTTCTGATGAAAAACGATGAAATTGTCATTTTTTAATGTTTAATCTCTTGACTGTAATTGACCAGTGCATGTGAATTATCACTTTTGGAACTAAAATAAGTGTGTTTAGAGTCATTTTCTTGCCTGAAATTGGTCAAAATAGAAGCTTCTGAGTAGGAAGAAAAGTCTGTAAAAATGGCACTTTTGGTCACTGTGAGGCTTCCAAAAGTGGTTATTCAACATAGGGCACAATCCAGTCGACATTCTGAATAATTTTTTCTACGGTGCAAAAATCTATTTTTTTATGAAAAACTATGACCCCAGACCTATCGAACTTTCTCCAGATGGTCAGAAATGGTCATTTTTTAATATTTAATCTTTTGAGTGTAAATCACGATTGCATGTGAATGATCACTTTAAGAACTAAAATAAGTGTGTTTAGAGTCATTTTCCTGCCCGAAATTGGTCAAAATAGAAGCTTCTGAGTAGGAGGAAAAGTCTGTAAAAATGGCAATTTTGGTCACTGTCAGGCTTTAAAAAGTCGTTATTCAACACGAGGCACAATCCAAAAGACATTTTAAATAATTTTTTTTACAGTCCACAAAATCAATTTTCTTATGAAAAACGATGACCCCAGACCTGTCGAATTTTCTCCGAATGGTCAGAAATGGTCATTTTTTAATGTTTAATGTTTTGACTGTAAATGTCCATTGCACGTGAATTATAACTTTTGGAAATAAAATAAGTCTGCTTGAAGTCATTTTCCTTCCCGAAATTGGTCAAAATAGAAGCTTCTGAGCAGGAGGAAAAGTCTGTAAAAATGGTAATTTTTGTCACTTTGAGGCTTTAAAAAGTGGTTATTTAACATGAGGCACAATCCAAAAGACATTTTGAATAATTTTTTTCTACAGTCCAAAAAATCAATTTTCTGATGAAAAACGATGACCTCAGACCTGTCGAATTTTCGCCGGATGGTCAGAAATGGTCATTTTTTAATGTTTAATGTTTTGACTGTAAATGTCCATTACACGTGAATTATCACTTTTGGAACTAAAATAAGTGTTTGGAGTAATTTTCCTTCACGAAATTGTTCAAAATAGAAGCTTCTGAGTGAGAGGACAAGTTTATAAAAATGGCAATTTTTGTCACTGTGAGGCTTTAAAAAGTGGTTATTCAACATGAGGCACAATCCAATTGAAATTTTGAATCAGTTTTTTCTACAGTCCAAAAAATCAATTTTCTGATGAAGAAACGATGACCCCAGACCTGTCGAACTTTCTCCAGATGATCAGAAATGGTCATTTTTTATTGTTTAATCTCTTGACTGTAATTGACCAGTGCATGAGAATTATCACTTTTGGAACTAAAATAAGTGGGTTTGGAGTCATTTTCTTGCCTGAAATTGGTCAAAATAGAAGCTTCTGAGTAGGAAGAAAAGTCTGTAAAAATGGCACTTTTGGTCACTGTGAGGCTTCCAAAAGTGGTTATTCAACATAGGGCACAATCCAATTGACATTTTGAATACGTTTTTTCTACGGTGCAAAAATCTATTTTTTTATGAAAAACTATGACCACTGACCTGTCGAACTTTATCCAGATGGTCAGAAATTGTCATTTTTTTATATTTATTCTTTTACTGTAAATAACGTTTGCATGTGAATGATCACTTTTGGAACTAAAATAAGTGTGTTTAGAGTCATTTTCCTGCTCGAAATTGGTCAAAATAGAAGCTTCTGAGTAGGAGGAAAAGTTTGTAAAAATGGCAGTTTTGGTCACTGTGAGGATTTAAAAAGTGGTTATTCAACATGAGGCACAATCCAAATGACATTCTGAATACTTTTTTCTACAGTCTAAAAAATCAATTTTCTGATGAAAAACGATGACACCGGACCTGCCGAATTTTCTCCGGATGGTCAGAAATGGTCATTTTTTTCATGTTTAATGTTTTGACTGTAAATGTCCATTGCACGTGATTTATTACTTTTGGAACTAAAATAAGTGTGTTTGGAGTCATTTTCCTGCCTGAAATTGGTCAAAATAGAAGCTTCTGAGTAGGAGGAAAAGTTTGTAAAAATGGCAATTTTGGTCACTGTGAGGCTTTAAAAAGTCGTTATTTAATATGAGGCACAATCCAATTGATATTTTGAATACTTTTTTCTACAGTGTAAAAAATCCATTTTCTGATGAAAAACGATGACACCGGACCTGTCGAATTATCTCCGGATGGTCAGAAATGGTCATTTTTTTAATCTTTCATCTTTTGACTGTAACTGACTATTGCATGTGAATTATCACTTTTGGAACTATAATAAGGGTGTTTAGAGTCATCTTCCTGCCCGAAATTGGTCGAAATTGACGCTTCTGAGTAGGAGGACAAGTTTATAAAAATGGCAATTTTTGTCACTGTGAGGCTTCAAAAAGTGGTTATTCAACATGAGGCACAATCCAATTTAAATTTTGAATCATTTTTGCTACAGTCCAAAAAATCAATTTTCTGACGAAAATCGATGACCCCAGACCTGTCGAACTTTCTCCAGATGGTCAGAAATGGTCATTTTTTAATGTTTAATCTCATGACTGTAATTGACCAATGCATGTGAATTATCACTTTTGGAACTAAAATAAGTGTGTTTGGAGTCATTTTCCTGCCCGAAATTGGTCAAAATAGAAGCTTCTGAGTAGGAAGAAAAGTCTGTAAAAATGGCACTTTTGGTCACTGTGAGGCTTCCAAAAGTGGTTATTCAACATAGGGCGCAATCCAATTGACATTTTGAATAATTTTTTCTAAGGTGCAAAAATCTACTTTTTTTATGAAAAACTATGACCACTGACTTGTCGAACTTTCTCCAGATGGTCAGAAATGGTCATTTTTTTATATTTATTCTTTTGACTGTGAATCACGATTGCATGTGAATATCACTTTTGGAACTAAAATAAGTGTGTTTAGAGTCATTTTGCTGCCCGAAATTGGTCGAAATTGACGCTTCTGAGTAGGAGGACAAGTTTATAAAAATGGCAATTTTTGTCACTGTGAGGCTTCAAAAAGTGGTTATTCAACATGAGGCACAATCCAATTGACATTTTGAATTATTTTTTCTGCAGTCGAAAACATCAATTTTCTGATGAAATCGTCATTTTTTAATGTTTAATCTTTTGACTGTAAATGTCGATTGCATATGAATTATCACTTTTGGAACTAAAATAAGAGAGTTTGGAGTCATTTTCCTGCCCAAAATTGGTCAAAATAAAAGCTTCTTAGTAGGAGGAAAAATCTGTAAAAATTGAAATTTTTGTCACTGTCAGGCTTTAAAAAGTGGTTATTCAACACAAGGCACAATCCAAAAGACATTTTTAATAATTTTTTCTACAGTCCACAAAATCAATTTTCTTATGAAAAACGATGACCCCAGACCTGTCGAATTTTCTCCGAATGGTCAGAAATGGTCATTTTTTAATGTTTAATGTTTTGACTGTAAATGTCCATTGCACGTGAATTATAACTTTTGGAACTAAAATAAGTGTGTTTTGAGTCATTTTCCTTCCCGAAATTGGTCAAAATAGAAGCTTTTGAGCAGGAAGAAAAGTCTGTAAAAATTGTAATTTTTGTCACTTTGAGGCTTTAAAAAGTGGTTATTCAACATGAGGCACAATCCAATTTAAATTTTGAATCATTTTTGCTACAATCCAAAAAATCAATTTTCTGACGAAAATCGATGACCCCAGACCTGTCGACCTTTCTCCAGATGGTCAGAAATGGTCATTTTTTAATGTTTAATCTCATGACTGTAATTGACCAATGCATGTGAATTATCACTTTTGGAACTAAAATAAGTGTGTGTGGAGTCATTTTCCTGCCCGAAATTGGTCAAAATAGAAGCTTCTGAGTAGGAAGAAAAGTCTGTAAAAATGGCACTTTTGGTCACTGTGAGGCTTCCAAAAGTGGTTATTCAACATAGGGCGCAATCCAATAGACATTTTGAATAATTTTTTCTAAGGTGCAAATATCTACTTTTTTTATGAAAAACTATGACCACTGACTTGTCGAACTTTATCCAGATGGTCAGAAATGGTCATTTTTTTATATTTATTCTTTTGACTGTGAATCACGATTGCATGTGAATATCACTTTTGGAACTAAAATAAGAGAGTTTGGAGTCATTTTCCTGCCCAAAATTGGTCAAAATAAAAGCTTCTTAGTAGGAGGAAAAATCTGTAAAAATTGAAATTTTTGTCACTGTCAGGCTTTAAAAAGTGGTTATTCAACACGAGGCACAATCCAAAAGACATTTTGAATAATTTTTTCTACAGTCCACAAAATCAGCTTTCTTATGAAAAACGATGACCCCAGACCTGTCGAATTTTCTCCGAATGGTCAGAAATGGTCATTTTTTAATGTTTAATGTTTTGACTGTAAATGTCCATTGCACGTAAATTATAACTTTTGGAACTAAAATAAGTGTGTTTTGAGTCATTTTCCTTCCCGAAATTGGTCAAAATAGAAGCTTCTGAGCAGGAAGAAAAGTCTGTAAAAATTGTAATTTTTGTCACTTTGAGGCTTTAAAAAGTGGTTATTCAACATGAGGCACAATCCAAAAGACATTTTGAATAATTTTTTCTACAGTCCAAAAAATAAATTTTCTGATGAAAAACGATGACCTGTCGAATTTTCTCCGGATGGTCAGAAATGGTCATTTTTTAATGTTTAATGTTTTGACTGTAAATGTCCATGACACGTGAATTATCACTTTTGGAACTAAAGTAAGTGTTTGGAGTAATTTTCCTTCACGAAATTGTTCAAAATAGAAGCTTCTGAGTGAGAGGACAAGTTTATAAAAATGGCAATTTTTGTCACTGTGAGGCTTTAAAAAGTGGTTATTCAACATGAGGCATAATCCAATTGACATTTTGAATAATTTTTTCAACACTCCAAAAAAATCAATTTTCTGATGAAAAATGATGACCCCAGACCTGTCGAATTTTCTCCGGATGGTCAGAAATGGTCATTTTTTTATGTTTAATGTTTTGACAGTAAACGTTTATTGCACGTGAATTATAACTTTTGGAACTAAAAAAAAGTGTGTTTGGAGTCATTTTCCTGCCTGAAATTGGTCAAAATAGAAGCTTCTTAGTACGAGGAAAAGTCTGTAAAAATAGAAATTTTTGTCACTGTCAGGCTTTAAAAAGTGGTTATTCAACATGAGGCACAATCCAAAAGACATTTTGAATAATTTTTTCTACAGTCCAAAAAATCAATTGTCTGATGAAAAACGATGTTCCCAGATCTGTCGAGTTTTCTCCAGATAGTCAGAAATGGTCATTTTTTAATGTTTAATGTTTTGACTGTAAATGTCCATTACACGTAAATTATCACTTTTGGCACTAAAATAAGTGTGTTTGGAGTCATTTTCCTTCCCGAAATTGGTCAAAATAGTAGCTTCTGAGTGAGAGGACAAGTTTATAAAAATGGCAATTTTTGTCACTGTGAGGCTTTAAAAAGTGGTTATTCAACATGAGGCACAATCCAATTGAAATTTTGAATCAGTTTTTTCTACAGTCCAAAAAATCAATTTTCTGATGAAGAAACGATGACCCCAGACCTGTCGAACTTTCTCCAGATGATCAGAAATGGTCATTTTTTATTGTTTAATCTCTTGACTGTAATTGACCAGTGCATGAGAATTATCACTTTTGGAACTAAAATAAGTGGGTTTGGAGTCATTTTCTTGCCTGAAATTGGTCAAAATAGAAGCTTCTGAGTAGGAAGAAAAGTCTGTAAAAATGGCACTTTTGGTCACTGTGAGGCTTCCAAAAGTGGTTATTCAACATAGGGCACAATCCAATTGACATTTTGAATATGTTTTTTCTACGGTGCAAAAATCTATTTTTTTATGAAAAACTATGACCCCAGACCTGTCGAACTTTCTCCAGATGGTCAGAAATGGTAATTTTTTAATATTTAATCTTTTGACTGTAAATCACGATTGCATGTGAATGATCACTTTAAGAACTAAAATAAGTGTGTTTAGAGTCATTTTCCTGCCCGAAATTGGTCAAAATAGAAGCTTCTGAGTAGGAGGAAAAGTCTGTAAAAATGGCAATTTTGGTCACTGTGAGGCTTTTAAAAGTGGTTATTCAACATGAGGCACAATCCAATTGAAATTTTGAATCATTTTTGCTACAGTCCAAAAAATCAATTTTCTGACGAAAATCGATGACCCCAGACCTGTCGAACTTTCTCCAGATGGTCAGAAATGGTCATTTTTTAATGTTTAAACTCATGACTGTAATTGACCAGTGCACGTGAATTATCACTTTTGGAACTAAAATAAGTGTGTTTGGAGTCATTTTCTTGCCTAAAATTGGTCGAAATAGAAGCTTCTGCGTAGGAAGAAAAGTCTGTAAAAATGGCACTTTTGGTCACTGTGAGGCTTCGAAAAGTGGTTATTCAACATAGGGCACAATCCAATTGACATTTTGAATATTTTTTCTACTGTGAAAAAACTATTTTTTTATGAAAAACTATGACCCCAGACCTGTCGAACTTTCTCCAGATGGTCAGAAATGGTAATTTTTTAATATTTAATCTTTTGACTGTAAATCACGATTGCATGTGAATGATCACTTTAAGAACTAAAATAAGTGTGTTTAGAGTCATTTTCCTGCCCGAAATTGGTCAAAATAGAAGCTTCTGAGTAGGAGGAAAAGTCTGTAAAAATGGCAATTTTGGTCACTGTGAGGCTTTAAAAAGTGGTTATTCAACATGAGGCACAATCCAATTGAAATTTTGAATCATTTTTGCTACAGTCCAAAAAATCAATTTTCTGACGAAAATCGATGACCCCAGACCTGTCGAACTTTCTCCAGATGGTCAGAAATGGTCATTTTTTAATGTTTAAACTCATGACTGTAATTGACCAGTGCATGTGAATTATCACTTTTGGAACTAAAATAAGTGTGTTTGGAGTCATTTTCCTGCCCGAAATTGGTCAAAATAGAAGCTTCTGAGTAGGAAGAAAAGTCTGTAAAAATGGCACTTTTGGTCACTGTGAGGCTTTAAAAAGAGGTTATTCAACATGAGGCACAATCCAATTGACATTTTGCATTATTTTTTCTGCAGTTGAAAACATCAGTTTTCTAATGAAAAACGATGAAATCGTCATTTTTTAATGTTTAATCTCTTGACTGTAATTGACCAGTGCATGTGAATTATCACTTTTGGAACTAAAATAAGTGTATTTGGAGTCATTTTCTTGCCTGAAATTGGTCAAAATAGAAGCTTCTGAGTAGGAAGAAAAGTCTGTAAAAATGGCACTTTTGGTCACTGTGAGACTTCCAAAAGTGGTTATTCAACATAGGGCACAATCCAATCGACATTTTGAATAATTTTTTCTACGGTGCAAAAATCTATTTTTTTATGAAAAACTATGACCCCAGACCTATCGAACTTTCTCCAGATGGTCAGAAATGGTCATTTTTTAATATTTAATCTTTTGACTGTAAATCACGATTGCATGTGAATGATCACTTTAAGAACTAAAATAAGTGTGTTTAGAGTCATTTTCCTGCCCAAAATTGGTCAAAATAGAAGCTTCTGAGAAGGAGGAAAAGTCTGTAAAAATGGCAATTTTGGTCACTGTCAGGCTTTAAAAAGTGGTTATTCAACACGAGGCACAATCCAAAAGACATTTTGAATAAGTTTTTTTTACAGTCCACAAAATCAATTTTCTTATGAAAAACGATGACCCCAGACCTGTCGAATTTTCTCCGAATGGTCAGAAATGGTCATTTTTTAATGTTTAATGTTTTGACTGTAAATGTCCATTGCACATGAATTATAACTTTTGGAACTAAAATAAGTCTGCTTGAAGTCATTTTCCTTCCCGAAATTGGTCAGAATAGAAGCTTCTGAGCAGGAGGAAAAGTCTGTAAAAATGGTAATTTTTGTCACTTTGAGGCTTTAAAAAGTGGTTATTTAACATGAGGCACAATCCAAAAGACATTTTGAATAATTTTTTCTACAGTCCAAAAAATAAATTTTCTGATGAAAAACGATGACCTGTCGAATTTTCTCCGGATGGTCAGAAATGGTCATTTTTTAATGTTTAATGTTTTGACTGTAAATGTCCATGACACGTGAATTATCACTTTTGGAACTAAAGTAAGTGTTTGGAGTAATTTTCCTTCACGAAATTGTTCAAAATAGAAGCTTCTGAGTGAGAGGACAAGTTTATAAAAATGGCAATTTTTCTCACTGTGAGGCTTTAAAAAGTGGTTATTCAACATGAGGCACAATCCAATTGACACTTTGAATAATTTTTTCTACACTCCAAAAAAATCAATTTTCTGATGAAAAATGATGACCCCAGACCTGTCGAATTTTCTTCGGATGGTCAGAAATGGTAATTTTTTAATGTTTAATGTTTTGACTGTAAATGTCAATTGCACGTGAATTATAACTTTTGGAACTAAAAAAAGTGTGTTTGGAGTCATTTTCCTGCCCGAAATTGGTCAAAATAGAAGCTTCTTAGTAGGAGGAAAAGTCTGTAAAAATGGCACTTTTGGGTACTGTGAGGCTTCCAAAAGTGGTCATTCAACATAGGGCACAATCCAATTGACATTTTGAATAATTTTTTCTACGGTGCAAAAATCTATTTTTTTATGAAAAACTATGACCCCAGACCTGTCGAACTTTCTCCAGATGGTCAGAAATGGTCATTTTTTAATATTTAATCTTTTGACTGTAAATCACGATTGCATGTGAATGATCACTTTAAGAACTAAAATAAGTGTATTTAGAGTCATTTTCCTGCCCGAAATTGGTCAAAATAGAAGCTTCTGAGTAGGAGGAAAAGTCTGTAAAAATGGCAATTTTGGTCACTGTCAGGCTTTAAAAAGTGGTTATTCAACATGAGGCACAATCCAATTGAAATTTTAAATCATTTTTGCTACAGTCCAAAAAATCAATTTTCTGACGAAAATCGATGACCCCAGACCTGTCGAACTTTCTCCAGATGGTCAGAAATGGTCATTTTTTAATGTTTAATGTTTTGACTGTAAATGTCCATTACACGTGAATTATCACTTTTGGAACTAAAATAAGTATTTGGAGTAATTTTCCTTCACGAAATTGTTCAAAATAGAAGCTTCTGAGTGAGAGGACAAGTTTATAAAAATGGCAATTTTTGTCACTGTGAGGCTTTAAAAAGTGATTATTCAACATGAGGCACAATTCAGTTGACATTTTGAATAATTTTTTCTACACTCCAAAAAAATAAATTTTCTGATGAAAAATGATGACCCCAGACCTGTCGAATTTTCTCTAGATGGTCAGAAATGGTCATTTTTTAATGTTTAATGTTTTGACTGTAAATGTCCATTGCACGTGAATTATAACTTTTGGAACTAAAATAAGTGTGTTTGGAGTCATTTTCCTTCCCGAAATTGGTCAAAATAGAAGCTTCTGAGCAGGAAGAAAAGTCTGTAAAAATTGTAATTTTTTCACTTTGAGGCTTTAAAAAGTGGTTATTCAACATGAGGCATAATCCAAAAGACATTTTGAATAATTTTTTCTACAGTCCAAAAAATCAATTGTCTGATGAAAAACGATGATCCCAGACCTGTCGAATTTTCTCCAGATGGTCAGAAATGGTCATTTTTTAATGTTTAATGTTTTGACTGTAAATGTCCATTACACGTGAATTATCACTTTTTGGAACTAAAATAAGTGTGTTTGGAGTCATTTTCCTTCCCGAAATTGGTCAAAATAGAAGCTTCCGAGTGAGATGACAAGTTTATAAAAATGGCAATTTTTGTCACTGTGAGGCTTTAAAAAGTGGTTATTCAACATGAGGCACAATCCAATTGAAATTTTGAATCAGTTTTTTCTACCGTCCAAATAATCAATTTTCTGATGAAGAAACGATGACCCCAGACCTGTCAAACTTTCTCAAGATGGTCAGAAATGATCATTTTTTAATGATTAATCTCTTTACTGTAATTGGCCAGTGCATGTCTATTATCACTTTTGGAACTAAAATAGTGTGTTTGGAGTCATTTTCCTGCCTGAAATTGGTCAAAATAGAAGCTTCTGAGTAGGAAGAAAAGTCTGTAAAAATGGCAATTTTGGTCACTGTGAGGCTTCCAAAAGTGGTTATTCAACATAGGGCACAATCCAATTGACATTTTGAATAATTTTTTCTACGGTGCAAAAATCCATTTTTTTTTATGAAAAACTATGACCACTGACCTGTCGAACTTTATCCAGATGGTCAGAAATTGTCATTTTTTTATATTTATTCTTTTACTGTAAATAACGTTTGCATGTGAATGATCACTTTTGGAACTAAAATAAGTGTGTTTGGAGTCATTTTCCTGCTCGAAATTGGTCAAAATAGAAGCTTCTGAGTAGGAGGAAAAGTTTGTAAAAATGGCAGTTTTGGTCACTGTGAGGATTTAAAAAGTTGTTATTCAACATGAGGCACAATCCAAATGACATTCTGAATACTTTTTTCTACAGTCTAAAAAATCAATTTTCTGATGAAAAACAATGACACCGGACCTGCCGAATTATCTCCGGATGGTCACTTTTGGAACTATAATAAGGGTGTTTAGAGTCATCTTCCTGCCCGAAATTGGTCGAAATTGACGCTTCTGAGTAGGAGGACAAGTTTATAAAAATGGCAATTTTTGTCACTGTGAGGCTTCAAAAAGTGGTTATTCAACATGAGGCACAATCCAATTTAAATTTTGAATCATTTTTGCTACAGTCCAAAAAATCAATTTTCTGACGAAAATCGATGACCCCAGACCTGTCGAACTTTCTCCAGATGGTCAGAAATGGTCATTTTTTAATGTTTAATCTCATGACTGTAATTGACCAATGCATGTGAATTATCACTTTTGGAACTAAAATAAGTGTGTTTGGAGTCATTTTCCTGCCCGAAATTGGTCAAAATAGAAGCTTCTGAGTAGGAAGAAAAGTCTGTAAAAATGGCACTTTTGGTCACTGTGAGGCTTCCAAAAGTGGTTATTCAACATAGGGCGCAATCCAATTGACATTTTGAATAATTTTTTCTAAGGTGCAAAAATCTACTTTTTTTATGAAAAACTATGACCACTGACTTGTCGAACTTTCTCCAGATGGTCAGAAATGGTCATTTTTTTATATTTATTCTTTTGACTGTGAATCACGATTGCATGTGAATATCACTTTTGGAACTAAAATAAGTGTGTTTAGAGTCATTTTGCTGCCCGAAATTGGTCGAAATTGACGCTTCTGAGTAGGAGGACAAGTTTATAAAAATGGCAATTTTTGTCACTGTGAGGCTTCAAAAAGTGGTTATTCAACATGAGGCACAATCCAATTGACATTTTGAATTATTTTTTCTGCAGTCGAAAACATCAATGTTCTGATGAAAAACGATGAAATTGTCATTTTTTAATGTTTAATCTTTTGACTGTAAATGTCGATTGCACATGAATTATCACTTTTGGAACTAAAATAAGAGAGTTTGGAGTCATTTTCCTGCCCAAAATTGGTCAAAATAAAAGCTTCTTAGTAGGAGGAAAAATCTGTAAAAATTGAAATTTTTGTCACTGTCAGGCTTTAAAAAGTGGTTATTCAACACAAGGCACAATCCAAAAGACATTTTTAATAATTTTTTCTACAGTCCACAAAATCAATTTTCTTATGAAAAACGATGACCCCAGACCTGTCGAATTTTCTCCGAATGGTCAGAAATGGTCATTTTTTAATGTTTAATGTTTTGACTGTAAATGTCCATTGCACGTGAATTATAACTTTTGGAACTAAAATAAGTGTGTTTTGAGTCATTTTCCTTCCCGAAATTGGTCAAAATAGAAGCTTTTGAGCAGGAAGAAAAGTCTGTAAAAATTGTAATTTTTGTCACTTTGAGGCTTTAAAAAGTGGTTATTCAACATGAGGCACAATCCAAAAGACATTTTGAATAATTTTTTCTACAGTCCAAAAAATAAATTTTCTGATGAAAAACGATGACCCCAGACCTGTCGAATTTTCTCCGGATGGTCAGAAAGGGTCATTTTTTAATGTTTAATGTTTTGACTGTAAATGTCCATTACACGTGAATTATCACTTTTGGAACTAAAGTAAGTGTTTGGAGTAATTTTCCTTCACGAAATTGTTCAAAATAGAAGCTTCTGAGTGAGAGGACAAGTTTATAAAAATGGCAATTTTTGTCACTGTGAGGCTTTAAAAAGTGGTTATTCAACATGAGGCATAATCCAATCGACATTTTGAATAATTTTTTCTACACTATAAAAAAATCAATTTTCTGATGAAAAATGATGACCCCCGACCTGTCGAATTTTCTCCGGATGGTCAGAAATGGTCATTTTTTTATGTTTAATGTTTTGACTGTAAATGTTTATTGCACGTGAATTATAACTTTTGGAACTAAAAAAAAGTGTGTTTGGAGTCATTTTCCTGCCTGAAATTGGTCAAAATAGAAGCTTCTTAGTAGGAGGAAAAGTCTGTAAAAATAGAAATTTTTGTCACTGTCAGGCTTTAAAAAGTGGTTATTCAACATGAGGCACAATCCAAAAGACATTTTGAATAATTTTTTCTACAGTCCAAAAAATCAATTGTCTGATGAAAAACGATGTTCCCAGATCTGTCGAGTTTTCTCCAGATAGTCAGAAATGGTCATTTTTTAATGTTTAATGTTTTGACTGTAAATGTCCATTACACGTAAATTATCACTTTTGGAACTAAAATAAGTGTGTTTGGAGTCATTTTCCTTCCCGAAACTGGTCAAAATAGAAGCTTCTGAGTAGGAGGAAAAGTCTGTAAAAATAGACATTTTTGTCACTGTCAGGCTTTAAAAAGTGGTTATTCAACATGAGGCACAATCCAATTGAAATTTTGAATCAGTTTTTTCTACAGTCCAAAAAATCAATTTTCTGATGAAGAAACGATGACCCCAGACCTGTCGAACTTTATCCAGATGGTCAGAAATGGTCATTTTTTAATGTTTAAACTCATGACTGTAATTGACCAGTGCACGTGAATTATCACTTTTGGAACTAAAATAAGTGTGTTTGGAGTCATTTTCTTGCCTGAAATTGGTCGAAATAGAAGCTTCTGAATAGGAAGAAAAGTCTGTAAAAATGGCACTTTTGGTCACTGTGAGGCTTCCAAAAGTGGTTATTCAACATAGGGCACAATCCAATTGACATTTTGAATATTTTTTCTACGGTGAAAAAACTATTTTTTCATGAAAAACTATGACCCCAGACCTGTCGAACTTTCTCCAGATGGTCAGAAATGGTAATTTTTTAATATTTAATCTTTTGACTGTAAATCACGATTGCATGTGAATGATCACTTTAAGAACTAAAATAAGTGTGTTTAGAGTCATTTTCCTGCCCGAAATTGGTCAAAATAGAAGCTTCTGAGTAGGAAGAAAAGTCTGTAAAAATGGCAATTTTGGTCACTGTGAGGCTTTAAAAAGTGGTTATTCAACATGAGGCACAATCCAATTGAAATTTTGAATCATTTTTGCTACAGTCCAAAAAATCAATTTTCTGACGAAAATCGATGACCCCAGACCTGTCGAACTTTCTCCAGATGGTCAGAAATGGTCATTTTTTAATGTTTAAACTCATGACTGTAATTGACCAGTGCATGTGAATTATCACTTTTGGAACTAAAATAAGTGTGTTTGGAGTCATTTTGCTGCCCGAAATTGGTCAAAATAGAAGCTTCTGAGTAGGAAGAAAAGTCTGTAAAAATGGCACTTTTGGTCACTGTGAGGCTTTAAAAAGAGGTTATTCAACATGAGGCACAATCCAATTGACATTTTGAATTATTTTTTCTGCAGTTGAAAACATCAGTTTTCTGATGAAAAACGATGAAATTGTCATTTTTTAATGTTTAATCTTTTGACTGTAAATGTCCATTGCACGTGAATTATCACTTTTGGAACTAAAATAAGAGAGTTTGGAGTCATTTTCCTGCCCGAAATTGGTCAAAATAAAAGCTTCTTAGTAGGAGGAAAAATCTGTAAAAATTGAAATTTTTGTCACTGTCAGGCTTTAAAAAGTGGTTATTCAACACGAGGCACAATCCAAAAGACATTTTGAATAATTTTTTCTACAGTCCACAAAATCAATTTTCTTATGAAAAACGATGACCCCAGACCTGTCGAATTTTCTCCGAATGGTCAGAAATGGTCATTTTTTAATGTTTAATGTCTTGACTGTAAATGTCCATTGCACGTGAATTATAACTTTTGGAACTAAAATAAGTGTGTTTGAAGTCATTTTCCTTCCCGAAATTGGTCAAAATAGAAGCTTCTGAGCAAGAGGAAAAGTCTGTAAAAATGGTAATTTTTGTCACTTTGAGGCTTTAAAAAGTGGTTATTCAACATGAGGCACAATCCAAAAGACATTTTGAATAATTTTTTCTACAGTCCAAAAAATCAATTGTCTGATGAAAAACGATGTTCCCAGATCTGTCGAGTTTTCTCCAGATAGTCAGAAATGGTCATTTTTTAATGTTTAATGTTTTGACTGTAAATGTCCATTACACGTAAATTATCACTTTTGGAACTAAAATAAGTGTGTTTGGAGTCATTTTCCTTCCCGAAACTGGTCAAAATAGAAGCTTCTGAGTAGGAGGAAAAGTCTGTAAAAATAGAAATTTTTGTCACTGTCTGGCTTTAAAAAGTGGTTATTCAACATGAGGCACAAGCCAATTGAAATTTTGAATCAGTTTTTTCTACAGTCCAAAAAATCAATTTTCTGATGAAGAAACGATGACCCCAGACCTGTCGAACTTTATCCAGATGGTCAGAAATGGTCATTTTTTAATGTTTAAACTCATGACTGTAATTGACCAGTGCACGTGAATTATCACTTTTGGAACTAAAATAAGTGTGTTTGGAGTCATTTTCTTGCCTGAAATTGGTCGAAATAGAAGCTTCTGAATAGGAAGAAAAGTCTGTAAAAATGGCACTTTTGGTCACTGTGAGGCTTCCAAAAGTGGTTATTCAACATAGGGCACAATCCAATTGACATTTTGAATATTTTTTCTACGGTGAAAAAACTATTTTTTCATGAAAAACTATGACCCCAGACCTGTCGAACTTTCTCCAGATGGTCAGAAATGGTAATTTTTTAATATTTAATCTTTTGACTGTAAATCACGATTGCATGTGAATGATCACTTTAAGAACTAAAATAAGTGTGTTTAGAGTCATTTTCCTGCCCGAAATTGGTCAAAATAGAAGCTTCTGAGTAGGAAGAAAAGTCTGTAAAAATGGCAATTTTGGTCACTGTGAGGCTTTAAAAAGTGGTTATTCAACATGAGGCACAATCCAATTGAAATTTTGAATCATTTTTGCTACAGTCCAAAAAATCAATTTTCTGACGAAAATCGATGACCCCAGACCTGTCGAACTTTCTCCAGATGGTCAGAAATGGTCATTTTTTAATGTTTAAACTCATGACTGTAATTGACCAGTGCATGTGAATTATCACTTTTGGAACTAAAATAAGTGTGTTTGGAGTCATTTTGCTGCCCGAAATTGGTCAAAATAGAAGCTTCTGAGTAGGAAGAAAAGTCTGTAAAAATGGCACTTTTGGTCACTGTGAGGCTTTAAAAAGAGGTTATTCAACATGAGGCACAATCCAATTGACATTTTGAATTATTTTTTCTGCAGTTGAAAACATCAGTTTTCTGATGAAAAACGATGAAATTGTCATTTTTTAATGTTTAATCTTTTGACTGTAAATGTCCATTGCACGTGAATTATCACTTTTAGAACTAAAATAAGAGAGTTTGGAGTCATTTTCCTGCCCGAAATTGGTCAAAATAAAAGCTTCTTAGTAGGAGGAAAAATCTGTAAAAATTGAAATTTTTGTCACTGTCAGGCTTTAAAAAGTGGTTATTCAACACGAGGCACAATCCAAAAGACATTTTGAATAATTTTTTCTACAGTCCACAAAATCAATTTTCTTATGAAAAACGATGACCCCAGACCTGTCGAATTTTCTCCGAATGGTCAGAAATGGTCATTTTTTAATGTTTAATGTCTTGACTGTAAATGTCCATTGCACGTGAATTATAACTTTTGGAACTAAAATAAGTGTGTTTGAAGTCATTTTCCTTCCCGAAATTGGTCAAAATAGAAGCTTCTGAGCAAGAGGAAAAGTCTGTAAAAATGGTAATTTTTGTCACTTTGAGGCTTTAAAAAGTGGTTATTCAACATGAGGCACAATCCAAAAGACATTTTGAATAATTTTTTCTACAGTCCAAAAAATCAATTGTCTGATGGAAAATGATGACCCCAGACCTGTCGAATTTTCTCTAGATGGTCAGAAATTGTCATTTTTTAATGTTTAATGTTTTGACTGTAAATATCCATTGCACGTGAATTATAACTTTTGGAACTAAAATAAGTGTGTTTGGAGTCATTTTCCTGCCCGAAATTGGTCAAAATAGAACCTTCTTAGTAGGAGGAAATGTCTGTAAAAATGGAAATTTTTGTCACTGTCAGGTTTTAAAAAGTGGTTATTCAACATGAGGCACAATCCAAAAGACATTTTGAATAATTTTTTCTACAGTCCAAAAAATCAATTGTCTGATGAAAAACGATGATCCCAGACCTGTCGAATTTTCTCCAGATGGTCAGAAATGGTCATTTTTGAATGTTTAATGTTTTGACTGTAAATGTCCATTACACGTGAATTATCTCTTTTTGGAACTAAAATAAGTGTGTTTGGAGTCATTTTCCTTCCCGAAATTGGTCAAAATAGAAGCTTCTGAGTGAGAGGACAAGTTTATAAAAATGGCAATTTTTGTCACTGTGAGGCTTTAAAAAGTGGTTATTCAACATGAGGCACAATCCAATTGAAATTTTGAATCAGTTTTTTCTACAGTCCAAAAAATCAATTTTCTGATGAAGAAACGATGACCCCAGACCTGTCAAACGTTCTCCAGATGGTCAGAAATGATCATTTTTTAATGATTAATCTCTTGACTGTAATTGACCAGTGCATGTCTATTATCACTTTTGGAACTAAAATAGTGTGTTTGGAGTCATTTTCCTGCCTGAAATTGGTCAAAATAGAAGCTTCTGAGTAGGAAGAAAAGTCTGTAAAAATGGCAATTTTGGTCACTGTGAGGCTTCCAAAAGTGGTTATTCAACATAGGGCACAATCCAATTGACATTTTGAATAATTTTTTCTACGGTGCAAAAATCTATTTTTTTACGAAAAACTATGACCACTGACCTGTCGAACTTTATCCAGATGGTCAGAAATGGTCATTTTTTTATATTTATTCTTTTACTGTAAATAACGTTTGCATGTGAATGATAACTTTTGGAACTAAAATGAGTGTGTTTAGAGTCATTTTCCTGCTCGAAATTGGTCAAAATAGAAGCTTCTGAGTAGGAGGAAAAGTTTGTAAAAATGGCAGTTTTGGTCACTGTGAGGCTTTAAAAAGAGGTTATTCAACATGAGGCACAATCCAATTGACATTTTGAATTATTTTTTCTGCAGTTGAAAACATCAGTTTTCTGATGAAAAACGATGAAATTGTCAGTTTTTTAATGTTTAATCTTTTGACTGTAAATGTCCATTGCACGTGAATTATCACTTTTGGAACTAAAATAAGAGAGTTTGAAGTCATTTTCCTGCCCGAAATTGGTCAAAATAAAAGCTTCTTAGTAGGAGGAAAAATCTGTAAAAATTGAAATTTTTGTCACTGTCAGGCTTTAAAAAGTGGTTATTCAACACGAGGCACAATCCAAAAGACATTTTGAATACATTTTTTCTACAGTCCACAAAATCAATTTTCTTATGAAAAATGATGACCCCAGACCTGTCGAATTTTCTCCGAATGGTCAGAAATGGTCATTTTTTAATGTTTAATGTCTTGACTGTAAATGTCCATTGCACGTGAATTATAACTTTTGGAACTAAAATAAGTGTTTGAAGTCATTTTCCTTCCCGAAATTGGTCAAAATAGAAGCTTCTGAGCAGGAGGAAAAGTCTGTAAAAATCGTAATTTTTGTCACTCTGAGGCTTTAAAAAGTGGTTATTCAACATGAGGCACAATCCAAAAGACATTTTGAATAATTTTTTCTACAGTCCAAAAAATCAATTTTCTGATGAAAAACGATGACCCCAGACCTGTCGAATTTTCTCCGGATGGTCAGAAATGGTCATTTTTTAATGTTTAATGTTTTGACTGTAAATGTCCATTACACGTGAATTATCACTTTTGGAACTAAAATAAGTATTTGGAGTAATGTTCCTTCACGAAATTGTTCAAAATAGAAGCTTCTGAGTGAGAGGACAAGTTTATAAAAATGTCAATTTTTGTCACTGTGAGGCTTTAAAAAGTGGTTATTCAACATGAGGCACAATTCAATTGACATTTTGAATAATTTTTTCTACACTCCAAAAAAATCAATTTTCTGATGAAAAATGATGACCCCAGACCTGTCGAATTTTCTCTAGATGGTCAGAAATGGTCATTGTTTAATGTTTAATGTTTTGACTATGAATATCCATTGCACGTGAATTATAACTTTTGGAACTAAATTAAGTGTGCTTGGAGTCATTTTCCTGCCCGAAATTGGTCAAAATAGAACCTTCTTAGTAGGAGGAAATGTCTGTAAAAATGGAAATTTTTGTCACTGTCAGGCTTTAAAAAGTGGTTATTCAACAGGAGGGACAATCCAAAAGACATTTTGAATAATTTTTTCTACAGTACAAAAAATCAATTGTCTGATGAAAAACGATGATCCCAGACCTGTCGAATTTTCTCCAGATGGTCAGAAATGGTCATTTTTTAATGTTTAATGTTTTGACTGTAAATGTCCATTACACGTGAATTATCACTTTTTGGAACTAAAATAAGTGTGTTTGGAGTCATTTTCCTTCCCGAAATTGGTCAAAATAGAAGCTTCTGAGTGAGAGGACAAGTTTATAAAAATGGCAATTTTTGTCACTGTGAGGCTTTAAAAAGTGGTTATTCAACATGAGGCACAATCCAATTTAAATTTTGAATCAGTTTTTTCTATAGTCCAAAAAAACAATTTTCTGATGAAGAAACGATGACCCCAGACCTGTCAAACGTTCTCCAGATGGTCAGAAATGATCATTTTTTAATTATTAATCTCTTGACTGTAATTGACCAGTGCATGTCTATTATCACTTTTGGAACTAAAATAGTGTGTTTGGAGTCATTTTCCTGCCTGAAATTGGTCAAAATAGAAGCTTCTGAGTAGGAAGAAAAGTCTGTAAAAATGGCAATTTTGGTCACTGTGAGGCTTCCAAAAGTGGTTATTCAACATAGGGCACAATCCAATTGACATTTTGAATAATTTTTTCTACGGTGCAAAAATCTATTTTTTTACGAAAAACTATGACCACTGACCTGTCGAACTTTATCCAGATGGTCAGAAATGGTCATTTTTTTATATTTATTCTTTTACTGTAAATAACGTTTGCATGTGAATGATAACTTTTGGAACTAAAATGAGTGTGTTTAGAGTCATTTTCCTGCTCGAAATTGGTCAAAATAGAAGCTTCTGAGTAGGAGGAAAAGTTTGTAAAAATGGCAGTTTTGGTCACTGTGAGGATTTAAAAAGTGGTTATTCAACATGAGGCACAATCCAAATGACATTCTGAATACTTTTTTCTACAGTCTAAAAAATCAATTTTCTGATGAAAAACGATGACACCGGACCTGCCGAATTTTCTCCGGATGGTCAGAAATGGTCATTTTTTTAATGTTTAAAGTTTTGACTGTAAATGTCCATTGCACGTGATTTATTACTTTTGGAACTAAAATAAGTGTGTTTGGAGTCATTTTCCTGCCTGAAATTGGTCAAAATAGAAGCTTCTGAGTAGGAAGAAAAGTCTGTAAAAATGGCACTTTTGGTCACTGTGAGGCTTCCAAAAGTGGTTATTCAACATGAGGCACAATCCAATTGAAATTTTGAATCATTTTTGCTACAGTCCAAAAAATCAATTTTCTGACGAAAATCGATGACCCCAGACCTGTCGAACTTTCTCCAGATGGTCAGAAATGGTCATTTTTTAATGTTTAATCTCATGACTGTAATTGACCAATGCATGTGAATTAGCACTTTTGGAACTAAAATAGGTGTGTTTGGAGTCATTTTCCTGCCCGAAATTGGTCAAAATAGAAGCTTCTGAGTAGGAAGAAAAGTCTGTAAAAATGGCACTTTTGGTCACTGTGAGGCTTCCAAAAGTGGTTATTCAACATAGGGCGCAATCCACTTGACATTTTGAATACATTTTTCTAAGGTGCAAAAATCTACTTTTTTTATGAAAAACTATGACCACTGACCTGTCGAACTTTATCCAGATGGTCAGAAATGGTCATTTTTTTATATTTAATCTTTTGACTGTGAATCACGATTGCATGTGAATATCACTTTTGGAAATAAAATAAGTGTGTTTAGAGTCATTTTCCTGCCCGAAATGGGTCAAAATAGAAGTTTCTGAGTAGGAGAAAAAGTCTGTAAAAATGGCAATTTTGGTCACTGTGAGGCTTTAAAAAGTGGTTATTCAACATGAGGCACAATCCAATTGACATTTAGAATTATTTTTTCTGCAGTCGAAAACATCAATTTTCTGATGAAAAACGATGAAATTGTCATTTTTTAATGTTTAATCTTTTGACTGTAAATGTCCATTGCACGTGAATTATCACTTTTGGAACTAAAATAAGAGAGTTTGGAGTCATTTTCCTGCCCGAAATTGGTCAAAATAAAAGCTTCTTAGTAGGAGGAAAAATCTGTAAAAATTGAAATTTTTGTCACTGTTAGGCTTTAAAAAGTGGTTATTCAACACGAGGCACAATCCAAAAGACATTTTGAATAATTTTTTCTACAGTCCACAAAATCAATTTTCTTATGAAAAACGATGACCCCAGACCTGTCGAATTTTCTCCGAATGGTCAGAAATGGTCATTTTTTAATGTTTAATGTCTTGACTGTAAATGTCCATTGCACGTGAATTATAACTTTTGGAACTAAAATAAGTGTGTTTGAAGTCATTTTCCTTCCCGAAATTGGTCAAAATAGAAGCTTCTGAACAAGAGGAAAAGTCTGTAAAAATGGTAATTTTTGTCACTTTGAGGCTTTAAAAAGTGGTTATTCAACATGAGGCACAATCCAAAAGATTTTTTATATAATTTTTTCTACAGTCCAAAAAATCAATTTTCTGATGAAAAATGATGACCCCAGACCTGTCGAATTTTCTCCGGATGGTCAGAAATGGTCATTTTTTAATGTTTAATGTTTTGACTGTAAATGTCCATTACACGTGAATTATCACTTTTGGAACTAAAATAAGTATTTGGAGTAATGTTCCTTCACGAAATTGTTCAAAATAGAAGCTTCTGAGTGAGAGGACAAGTTTATAAAAATGGCAATTTTTCTCACTGTGAGGCTTTAAAAAGTGGTTATTCAACATGAGGCACAATCCAATTGACATTTAGAATTATTTTTTCTGCAGTCGAAAACATCAATTTTCTGATGAAAAACGATGAAATTGTCATTTTTTAATGTTTAATCTTTTGACTGTAAATGTCCATTGCACGTGAATTATCACTTTTGGAACTAAAATAAGAGAGTTTGGAGTCATTTTCCTGCCTGAAATTGGTCAAAATAAAAGCTTCTTAGTAGGAGGAAAAATCTATAAAAATTGTAATTTTTCTCACTGTCAGGCTTTAAAAAGTGGTTATTCAACACGATGCACAATCCAAAAGACATTTTGAATATTTTTTTCTAGTCTACAAAATCAATTTTCTTATGAAAAACGATGACCCCAGACCTGTCGAATTTTCTGCGAATGGTCAGAAATGGTCATTTTTTAATGTTTAATGTTTTGACTGTAAATGTCCATTGCATGTGAATTATAACTTTTGGAACTAAAATAAGTGTGTTTGAATTCATTTTCCTTCCCGAAATTGGTCAAAATAGAAGCTTCTGAGTGAGAGGACAAGTTTATAAAAATGGCAATTTTTTTCACTGTGAGGCTTCAAAAAGTGGTTATTCAACATGAGGCACAATCCAATTGAAATTTTGAATCAGTTTTTTCTACAGTCCAAAAAATCAATTTTCTGATGAAGAAATGATGACCCCAGACCTGTCGAACTTTCTCCAGATGATCAGAAATGGTCATTTTTTAATGTTTAATCTCTTGACTGTAATTGACCAGTGCATGTGAATTATCACTTTTGGAACTAAAATAAGTGTGTTTGGAGTAATTTTCTTGCCTGAAATTGGTCAAAATAGAAGCTTCTGAGTAGGAAGAAGAGTCTGTAAAAATGGCAATTTTGGTCACTGTGAGGCTTTAAAAAGGGGTTATTCAACATGAGGCACAATCCAATTGACATTTTGAATAATTTTTTCTACTGTGCAAAAATCTATTTTTTTATGAAAAACATGACCCCAGACCTGTCGAACTTTCTCCAGATAGTCAGAAATGGTCATTTTTTAATGTTTAAACTCATGACTGTAATTGACCAGTGCATGTGAATTATCACTTTTGGAACTAAAATAAGTGTGTTTGGAGTCATTTTCCTGCCCGAAATTGGTCAAAATAGAAGCTTCTGAGTAGGAAGAAAAGTCTGTAAAAATGGCACTTTTGGTCACTGTGAGGCTTTAAAAAGAGGTGATTCAACATGAGGCACAATCCAATTGACATTTTGAAATATTTTTTCTGCAGTTGAAAACATCAGTTTTCTGATGAAAAACGATGAAATTGTCATTTTTTAATGTTTAATCTTGTGACTGTAAATGTCCATTGCACGTGAATTATCACTTTTGGAACTAAAATAAGAGAGTTTGGAGTCATTTTCCTGCCCGAAACTGGTCAAAATAAAAGCTTCTTAGTAGGAGGAAAAATCTGTAAAAATTGAAATTTTTGTCACTGTCAGGCTTTAAAAAGTGGTTATTCAACACGAGGCACAATCCAAAAGACATTTTGAATGATTTTTTCTACAGTCCAAAAAATCTATTTTCTGATGAAAAACGATGACCCCAGACCTGTCGAATTTTCTCCGGATGGTCAGAAATGGTCATTTTTAAATGTTTAATGATTTCACTGTAAATGTCCACTACACGTGAATTATCACTTTTGGAACTAAAATAAGTATTTGGAGTAATTTTCCTTCACGAAATTGTTCAAAATAGAAGCTTCTGAGTGAGAGGACAAGTTTATAAAAATGGCAATTTTTGTCACTGTGAGGCTTTAAAAAGTGGTTATTCAACATGAGGCACAATTCAATTGACATTTTGAATAATTTTTTCTACACTCCAAAAAAATCAATTTTCTGATGAAAAACGATGATCCCAGACCTGTCGAATTTTCTCCAGATGGTCAGAAATGGTCATTTTTTAATGTTTAATGTTTTGACTGTAAATGTCCATTGCACGTGAATTATAACTTTTGGAACTAAAATAAGTGTGTTTGAATTCATTTTCCTTCCCAAAATTGGTCAAAATAGAAGCTTCTGAGCAGGAGGAAAAGTCTGTAAAAATGGTAATTTTTGTCACTTTGAGGCTTTAAAAAGTGGTTATTCAACATGAGGCACAATCCAAAAGACATTTAGAATAATTTTTTCTGCCGTCCGAAAAATCCATTTTCTGATGAAAAACATGACCCCAGACCTGTCGAACTTTCTCCAGATGGTCAGAAATGGTCATTTTTTAATGTTTAAACTCATGACTGTAATTGACCAGTGCATGTGAATTATCACTTTTGGAACTAAAATAAGTGTGTTTGGAGTCATTTTCCTGCCCGAAATTGGTCAAAATAGAAGCTTCTGAGTAGGAAGAAAAGTCTGTAAAAATGGCACTTTTGGTCACTGTGAGGCTTTAAAAAGAGGTTATTCAACATGAGGCACAATCCAATTGACATTTTGAATTATTTTTTCTGCAGTTGAAAACATTAGTTTTCTGATGAAAAACGATGAAATTGTCATTTTTTTATGTTTAATCTTTTGACTGTAAATGTCCATTGCACGTGAATTATCACTTTTGGAACTAAAATAAGAGAGTTTGGAGTCATTTTCCTGCCCGAAATTGGTCAAAATAAAAGCTTCTTAGTAGGAGGAAAAATCTGTAAAAATTGAAATTTTTGTCACTGTCAGGCTTTAAAAAGTGGTTATTCAACACGAGGCACAATCCAAAAGACATTTTGAATAATTTTTTCTACAGTCCACAAAATCAATTTTCTTATGAAAAACGATGACCCCAGACCTGTCGAATTTTCTCCGAATGGTCAGAAATGGTCATTTTTTAATGTTTAATGTCTTGACTGTAAATGTCCATTGCACGTGAATTATAACTTTTGGAACTAAAATAAGTGTGTTTGAAGTCATTTTCCTTCCCGAAATTGGTCAAAATAGAAGCTTCTGAGCAAGAGGAAAAGTCTGTAAAAATGGTAATTTTTGTCACTTTGAGGCTTTAAAAAGTGGTTATTCAACATGAGGCACAATCCAAAAGACATTTTGAATAATTTTTTCTACAGTCCAAAAAATCAATTTTCTGATGAAAAATGATGACCCCAGACCTGTCGAATTTTCTCCGGATGGTCAGAAATGGTCATTTTTTAATGTTTAATGTTTTGACTGTAAATGTCCATTACACGTGAATTATCACTTTTGGAACTAAAATAAGTATTTGGAGTAATGTTCCTTCACGAAATTGTTCAAAATAGAAGCTTCTGAGTGAGAGGACAAGTTTATAAAAATGGCAATTTTTCTCACTGTGAGGCTTTAAAAAGTGGTTATTCAACATGAGGCACAATTCAATTGACATTTTGAATAATTTTTTCTACACTCCAAAAAAATCAATTTTCTGATGGAAAATGATGACCCCAGACCTGTCGAATTTTCTCTAGAGGGTCAGAAATTGTCATTTTTTAATGTTTAATGTTTTGACTGTAAATATCCATTGCACGTGAATTATAACTTTTGGAACTAAAATAAGTGTGTTTGGAGTCATTTTCCTGCCCGAAATTGGTCAAAATAGAACCTTCTTAGTAGAGGAAATGTCTGTAAAAATGTAAATTTTTGTCACTGTCAGGCTTTAAAAAGTGGTTATTCAACATGAGGCACAATCCAAAAGACATTTTGAATAATTTTTTCTACAGTCCAAAAAATCAATTGTCTGATGAAAAAAGATGATCCCAGACCTGTCGAATTTTCTCCAGATGGTCAGAAATGGTCATTTTTTAATGTTTAATGTTTTGACTGTAAATGTCCATTACATGTGAATTATCACTTTTTGGAACTAAAATAAGTATGTTTGGAGTCATTTTCCTTCCCGAAATTGGTCAAAATAGAAGCTTCTGAGTGAGAGGACAAGTTTATAAAAATGGCAATTTTTGTCACTGTGAGGCTTTAAAAAGTGGTTATTCAACATGAGGCACAATCCAATTGAAATTTTGAATCAGTTTTTTCTACAGTCCAAAAAATCAATTTTCTGATGAAGAAACGATGACCCCAGACCTGTCAAACGTTCTCCAGATGCTCAGAAATGATCATTTTTTAATGATTAATCTCTTGACTGTAATTGACCAGTGCATGTCTATTATCACTTTTGGAACTAAAATAGTGTGTTTGGAGTCATTTTCCTGCCTGAAATTGGTCAAAATAGAAGCTTCTGAGTAGGAAGAAAAGTCTGTAAAAATGGCAATTTTGGTCACTGTGAGGCTTCCAAAAGTGGTTATTCAACATAGGGCACAATCCAATTGACATTTTGAATAATTTTTTCTACGGTGCAAAAATCTGTTTTTTTATGAAAAACTATGACCACTGACCTGTCGAACTTTATCCAGATGGTCGGAAATGGTCATTTTTTTATATTTATTCTTTTACTGTAAATAACGTTTGCCTGTGAATGATAACTTTTGGAACTAAAATGAGTGTGTTTAGAGTCATTTTCCTGCTCGAAATTGGTCAAAATAGAAGCTTCTGAGTAGGAGGAAAAGTTTGTAAAAATGGCAGTTTTGGTCACTGTGAGGCTTTAAAAAGAGGTTATTCAACATGAGGCACAATCCAATTGACATTTTGAATTATTTTTTCTGCAGTTGAAAACATCAGTTTTCTGATGAAAAACGATGAAATTGTCAGTTTTTTAATGTTTAATCTTTTGACTGTAAATGTCCATTGCACGTGAATTATCACTTTTGGAACTAAAATAAGAGAGTTTGGAGTCATTTTCCTGCCCGAAATTGGTCAAAATAAAAGCTTCCTAGAAGGAGGAAAAATCTGTAAAAATTGAAATTTTTGTCACTATCAGGCTTTAAAAAGTGGTTATTCAACACGAGGCACAATCCAAAAGACATTTTGAATACTTTTTTTCTACAGTCCACAAAATCAATTTTCTTATGAAAATTGATGACCCCAGACCTGTCGAATTTTCTCAGAATGGTCAGAAATGGTCATTTTTTAATGTTTAATCTCTTGACTGTAAATGTCCATTGCACGTGAATTATAACTTTTGGAACTAAAATAAGTGTGTTTGAAGTCATTTTCCTTCCCGAAATTGGTCAAAATAGAAGCTTCTGAGCAGGAGGAAAAGTCTGTAAAAATCGTAATTTTTGTCACTTTGAGGCTAAAAGTGGTTATTCAACATGAGGCACAATCCAAAAGACATTTTGAATAATTTTTTCTACACTCCAAAAAAATCAATTTTCTGATGAAAAATGATGACCCCAGACCTGTCGAATTTTCTCCGGATGGTCAGAAATGGTCATTTTTTAATGTTTAATGTTTTTACTGTAAATGTCCATTGCACGTGAATTATAACTTTTGGAACTAAAAAAAAGTGTGTTTGGATTCTTTTTCCTGCCTGAAATTGGTCAAAATAGAAGCTTCTTAGTAGGAGGAAACGTCTGTAAAAATAGAAATTTTTGTCACTGTCAGGCTTTAAAAAGTGGTTATTCAACATGAGGCACAATCCAAAAGACATTTTGAATGATTTTTTCTACAGTCAAAAAAATCAATTGTCTGATGAAAAACGATGTTCCCAGACCTGTCGAGTTTTCTCCAGATAGTCAGAAATGGTCATTTTTTAATGTTTAATGTTTTGACTGTAAATGTCCATTAGACATGAATTATCACTTTTGGAACTAAAATAAGTGTGTTTGGAGTAATTTTCCTTCCCGAAATTGGTCAAAATAGAAGCTTCTGAGTGATCGGACAAGTTTATAAAAATGGCAATTTTTGTCACTGTGAGGCTTTAAAAAGTGGTTATTCAACATGAGGCACAATCCAATTGAAATTTTGAATCAGTTTTTTCTACAGTCCAAAAAATCAATTTTCTGATGAAGAAACGATGACCCCAGACCTGTCGAACTTTCTCCAGATGATCAGAAATGGTCATTTTTTAATGTTTAATCTCTTGACTGTAATTGACCAGTGCATGTGAATTATCACTTTTGGAACTAAAATAAGTGTGTTTGGAGTCATTTTCTTGCCTGAAATTGGTCAAAATAGAAGCTTCTGAGTAGGAAGAAAAGTCTGTAAAAATGGCACTTTTGGTCACAATGAGGCTTCCAAAAGTGGTTATTCAACATAGGGCACAATCCAATTGACATTTTGAATAATTTTTTCTACGGTGCAAAAATCTATTTTTTTATGAAAATCTATGACCCCAGACCTGTCGAACTTTCTCCAGATGGTCAGAAATGGTCATTTTTTAATATTTAATCTTTTGACTGTAAATCACGATTGCATGTGAATGATCACTTTAATAACTAAAATAAGTGTGCTTAGAGTCATTTTCCTGCCCGAAATTGGTCAAAATAGAAGCTTCTGAGTAGGAGGAAAAGTCTGTAAAAATGGCAATTTTGGTCACTGTCAGGCTTTAAAAAGTGGTTATTCAACATGAGGCACAATCCAATTGAAATTTAAAATCATTTTTGCTACAGTCCAAAAAATCAATTTTCTGACGAAAATCGATGACCCCAGACCTGTCGAACTTTCTCCAGATGGTCAGAAATGGTCATTTTTTAATGTTTAATGTTTTGACTGTAAATGTCCATTACACGTGAACTATCACTTTTGGAACTAAAATAAGTATTTGGAGTAATTTTCCTTCACGAAATTGTTCAAAATACAAGCTTCTGAGTGAGAGGACAAGTTTATAAAAATGTCAATTTTTGTCACTGTGAGGCTTTAAAAAGTGGTTATTCAACATGAGGCACAATTCAATTGACATTTTGAATATTTTTTCTACACTCCAAAAAAATCAATTTTCTGATGAAAAATGATGACCTCAGACCTGTCGAATTTTCTCTGGATGGTCAGAAATGGTAATTTTTAATGTTTAATGTTTTGACTGTAAATGTCCATTGCATGTGAATTATAACTTTTGGAACTAAAATAAGTGTGTTTGGAGTCATTTTCCTGCCCGAAATTGGTCAAAATAGAACCTTCTTAGTAGGAGGAAAAGTCTGTAAAAATGGAAATTTTTGTCACTGTCAGGCTTTAAAAAGTGGTTATTCAACATGAGGCACAATCCAAAAGACATTTTGAATGATTTTTTCTACAGTCCAAAAAAATCAATTTTCTGATGAAAAATGATGACCCCAGACCTGTCGAATTTTCTCCGGATGGTCAGAAATGGTCATTTTTTAATGTTGAATGTTTTGACTGTAAATGTCCATTACACGTGAATTATCACTTTTGGAACTAAAATAAGTGTGTTTGGAGTCATTTTCTTGCCTGAAATCGGTCAAAATAGAAGCTTCTGAGTAGGAAGAAAAGTCTGTAAAAATGGCACTTTTGGTCACTGTGAGGCTTTAAAAAGTGGTTATTCAACATGAGGCACAATCCAATTGAAATTTTGAATCATTTTTGCTACAGTCCAAAAAATCAATTTTCTGACGAAAATCGATGACCCCAGACCTGTCGAACTTTCTCCGGATGGTCAGAAATGGTCATTTTTTAATGTTTAAACTCATGACTGTAATTGACCAGTGCATGTGAATTATCACTTTTGGAACTAAAATAAGTGTGTTTGGAGTCATTTTCCTGCCCGAAATTGGTCAAAATAGAAGCTTCTGAGTAGGAAGAAAAGTCTGTAAAAATGGCACTTTTGGTCACTGTGAGGCTTTAAAAAGAGGTTATTCAACATGAGGCACAATCCAATTGACATTTTGAATTATTTTTTCTGCAGTTGAAAACATTAGTTTTCTGATGAAAAACGATGAAATTGTCATTTTTTAATGTTTAATCTCTTGACTGTAATTGACCAGTGCATGTGAATTATCACTTTTGGAACTAAAATAAGTGTGTTTAGAGTCATTTTCTTGCCTGAAATTGGTCAAAATAGAAGCTTCTGAGTAGGAAGAAAAGTCTGTAAAAATGGCACTTTTGGTCACTGTGAGGCTTCCAAAAGTGGTTATTCAACATAGGGCACAATCCAATCGACATTTTGAATAATTTTTTCTACGGTGCAAAAATCTATTTTTTTATGAAAAACTATGACCCCAGACCTATCGAACTTTCTCCAGATGGTCAGAAATGGTCATTTTTTAATATTTAATCTTTTGAGTGTAAATCACGATTGCATGTGAATGATCACTTTAAGAACTAAAATAAGTGTGTTTAGAGTCATTTTCCTGCCCGAAATTGGTCAAAATAGAAGCTTCTGAGTAGGAGGAAAAGTCTGTAAAAATGGCAATTTTGGTCACTGTCAGGCTTTAAAAAGTCGTTATTCAACACGAGGCACAATCCAAAAGACATTTTAAATAATTTTTTTTACAGTCCACAAAATCAATTTTCTTATGAAAAACGATGACCCCAGACCTGTCGAATTTTCTCCGAATGGTCAGAAATGGTCATTTTTTAATGTTTAATGTTTTGACTGTAAATGTCCATTGCACGTGAATTATAACTTTTGGAAATAAAATAAGTCTGCTTGAAGTCATTTTCCTTCCCGAAATTGGTCAAAATAGAAGCTTCTGATCAGGAGGAAAAGTCTGTAAAAATGGTAATTTTTGTCACTTTGAGGCTTTAAAAAGTGGTTATTTAACATGAGGCACAATCCAAAAGACATTTTGAATAATTTTTTCTACAGTCCAAAAAATCAATTTTCTGATGAAAAACGATGACCTCAGACCTGTCGAATTTTCGCCGGATGGTCAGAAATGGTCATTTTTTAATGTTTAATGTTTTGACTGTAAATGTCCATTACACGTGAATTATCACTTTTGGAACTAAAATAAGTGTTTGGAGTAATTTTCCTTCACGAAATTGTTCAAAATAGAAGCTTCTGAGTGAGAGGACAAGTTTATAAAAATGGCAATTTTTGTCACTGTGAGGCTTTAAAAAGTGGTTATTCAACATGAGGCACAATCCAATTGACACTTTGAATAATTTTTTCTACACTCCAAAAAAATCAATTTTCTGATGAAAAATGATGACCCCAGACCTGTAGAATTTTCTCAGGATGGTCAGAAATGGTAATTTTTTAATGTTTAATGTTCTGACTGTAAATGTCCATTAGACGTGAATTATCACTTTTGGAACTAAAATAAGTGTGTTTGGAGTCATTTTCCTGCCCGAAATTGGTCAAAATAGAAGCTTCTTAGTAGGAGGAAAAGTCTGTAAAAATGGAAATTTTTGTCACTGTCAGGCTTTAAAAAGTGGTTATTCAACATGAGGCAGAATCCAAAAGACATTTTGAATGATTTTTTCTACAGTCCAAAAAATCAATTGTCTGATGGAAAACGATGTTCCCAGACCTGTCGAGTTTTCTCCAGATAGTCAGAAATGGTCATTTTTTAATGTTTAATGTTCTGACTGTAAATGTCCAATAGACGTGAATTATCACTTTTGGAACTAAAATAAGTGTGTTTGGAGTCATTTTCCTTCCCGAAATTGGTCAAAATAGAAGCTTCTGAGTGAGAGGACAAGTTTATAAAAATGGCAATTTTTGGCACTGTGAGGCTTTAAAAAGTGGGTATTCAACATGAGGCACAATCCAATTGAAACTTTGAATCAGTTTTTTCTACAGTCCAAAAAATCAATTTTCTGATGAAGAAACGATGACCCCAGACCTGTCGAACTTTCTCCAGATGATCAGAAATGGTCATTTTTTAATGTTTAATCTCTTGACTGTAATTGACCAGTGCATGTGAATTATCACTTTTGGAACTAAAATAAGTGTGTTTGGAGTCATTTTCTTGCCTGAAATTGGTCAAAATAGAAGCTTCTGTGTAGGAAGAAAAGTCTGTAAAAATGGCACTTTTGGTCACTGTGAGGCTTCCAAAAGTGGTTATTCAACATAGGGCACAATCCAATTGACATTTTGAATAATTTTTTCTACGGTGCAAAAATCTATTTTTTTATGAAAAACTATGACCCCAGAGCTGTCGAACTTTCTCCAGATGGTCAGAAATGGTTAGTTTTTAATATTTAATCTTTTGACTGTAAATCACGATTGCATGTGAATGATCACTTTAAGAACTAAAATAAGTGTATTTAGAGTCATTTTCCTGCCCGAAATTGGTCAAAATAGAAGCTTCTGAGTAGGAGGAAAAGTCTGTAAAAATGGCAATTTTGGTCACTGTCAGGCTTTAAAAAGTGGGTATTCAACATGAGGCACAATCCAATTGAAATTTTAAATCATTTTTGCTACAGTCCAAAAAATCAATTTTGTGACGAAAATCGATGACCCCAGACCTGTCGAACTTTCTCCAGATGGTCAGCAATGGTCATTTTTTAATGTTTAATGTTTTGACTGTAAATGTCCATTACACGTGAATTATCACTTTTGGAACTAAAATAAGTATTTGGAGTAATTTTCCTTCACGAAATTGTTCAAAATAGAAGCTTCTGAGTGAGAGGACAAGTTTATAAAAATGGCAATTTTTGTCACTGTGAGGCTTTAAAAAGTGGTTATTCAACATGAGGCACAATTCAAATGACATTTTGAATAATTTTTTGTACACTACAAAAAAATCAATTTTCTGATGAAAAATGATGACCCCAGACCTGTCGAATTTTCTCTAGATGGTCAGAAATGGTCATTTTTAATGTTTAATGTTTTGACTGTAAATTTCCATTGCACGTGAATTATAACTTTTGGAACTAAAATAAGTGTGTTTGGAGTCATTTTCCTGCCCGAAATTGGTCAAAATAGAAGCTTCTTAGTAGGAGGAAATGTCTGTAAAAATGGAAATTTTTGTCACTGTCAGGCTTTAAAAAGTGGTTATTCAACATGAGGCACAATCAAAAAGACATTTTGAATAATTTTTTCTACAGTCCAAAAAATCAATTGTCTGATGAAAAACGATGATCCCAGACCTGTCGAATTTTCTCCAGATGGTCAGAAATGGTCATTTTTTAATGTTTAATGTTTTGACTGTAAATGTCCATTACACGTGAATTATCACTTTTTGGAACTAAAATAAGTGTGTTTGGAGTCATTTTCCTTCCCGAAATTGGTCAAAATAGAAGCTTCCGAGTGAGAGGACAAGTTTATAAAAATGGCAATTTTTGTCACTGTGAGGCTTTAAAAAGTGGTTATTCAACATGAGGCACAATCCAATTGAAATTTTGAATCAGTTTTTTCTACAGTCCAAAAAATCAATTTTCTGATGAAGAAACGATGACCCCAGACCTGTCAAACTTTCTCCAGATGGTCAGAAATTATAATTTTTTAATGATTAATCTCTTGACTGTAATTGACCAGTGCATGTCTATTATCACTTTTGGAACTAAAATAGTGTGTTTGGAGTCATTTTCCTGCCTGAAATTGGTCAAAATAGAAGCTTCTCAGTAGGAGGAAAAGTTTGTAAAAATGGCAGTTTTGGTCACTGTGAGGATTTAAAAAGTGGTTATTCAACATGAGGCAAAATCCAAATGACACTCTGAATACTTCTTTCTACAGTCTAAAAAATCAATTTTCTGATGAAAAACGATGACACCGGACCTGCCGAATTTTCCCTGGATGGTCAGAAATGGTCATTTTTTTAATGTTTAATGTTTTGACTGTAAATGTCCATTGCACGTGATTTATTACTTTTGGAACTAAAATAAGTGTGTTTGGAGTCATTTTCCTGCCTGAAATTGGTCAAGATAGAAGCTTCTGAGTAGGAGGAAAAGTTTGTAAAAATGGCAATTTTGGTCACTGTGAGGCTTTAAAAAGTCGTTATTTAATATGAGGCACAATCCAATTGATATTTTGAATACTTTTTTCTACAGTGTAAAAAATCCATTTTCTGATGAAAAACGATGACGCCGGACCTGTCGAATTTTCTCCGGATGGTCAGAAATGGTCATTTTTTTAATCTTTTATCTTTTGACTGTAACTGACTATTGCATGTGAATTATCACTTTTGGAACTATAATAAGGGTGTTTAGAGTCATCTTCCTGCCCGAAATTGGTCGAAATTGACGCTTCTGAGTAGGAGGACAAGTTTATAAAAATGGCAATTTTTGTCACTGTGAGGCTTCAAAAAGTGGTTATTCAACATGAGGCACAATCCAATTTAAACTTTGAATCATTTTTGCTACAATCCAAAAAATCAATTTTCTGACGAAAATCGATGACCCCAGACCTGTCGACCTTTCTCCAGATGGTCAGAAATGGTCATTTTTTAATGTTTAATCTCATGACTGTAATTGACCAATGCATGTGAATTATCACTTTTGGAACTAAAATAAGTGTGTGTGGAGTCATTTTCCTGCCTGAAATTGGTCAAAATAGAAGCTTCTGAGTAGGAAGAAAAGTCTGTAAAAATGGCACTTTTGGTCACTGTGAGGCTTCCAAAAGTGGTTATTCAACATAGGGCGCAATCCAATTGACATTTTGAATAATTTTTTCTAAGGTGCAAAAATCTACTTTTTTTATGAAAAACTATGACCACTGACTTGTCGAACTTTATCCAGATGGTCAGAAATGGTCATTTTTTTATATTTATTCTTTTGACTGTGAATCACGATTGCATGTGAATATCACTTTTGGAACTAAAATAGGAGAGTTTGGAGTCATTTTCCTGCCCAAAATTGGTCAAAATAAAAGCTTCTTAGTAGGAGGAAAAATCTGTAAAAATTGAAATTTTTGTCACTGTCAGGCTTTAAAAAGTGGTTATTCAACACGAGGCACAATCCAAAAGACATTTTGAATAATTTTTTCTACAGTCCACAAAATCAGCTTTCTTATGAAAAACGATGACCCCAGACCTGTCGAATTTTCTCCGAATGGTCAGAAATGGTCATTTTTTAATGTTTAATGTTTTGACTGTAAATGTCCATTGCACGTAAATTATAACTTTTGGAACTAAAATAAGTGTGTTTTGAGTCATTTTCCTTCCCGAAATTGGTCAAAATAGAAGCTTCTGAGCAGGAAGAAAAGTCTGTAAAAATTGTAATTTTTGTCACTTTGAGGCTTTAAAAAGTGGTTATTCAACATGAGGCACAATCCAAAAGACATTTTGAATAATTTTTTCTACAGTCCAAAAAATAAATTTTCTGATGAAAAACGATGACCTGTCGAATTTTCTCCGGATGGTCAGAAATGGTCATTTTTTAATGTTTAATGTTTTGACTGTAAATGTCCATGACACGTGAATTATCACTTTTGGAACTAAAGTAAGTGTTTGGAGTAATTTTCCTTCACGAAATTGTTCAAAATAGAAGCTTCTGAGTGAGAGGACAAGTTTATAAAAATGGCAATTTTTGTCACTGTGAGGCTTTAAAAAGTGGTTATTCAACATGAGGCATAATCCAATTGACATTTTGAATAATTTTTTCAACACTCCAAAAAAATCAATTTTCTGATGAAAAATGATGACCCCAGACCTGTCGAATTTTCTCCGGATGGTCAGAAATGGTCATTTTTTTATGTTTAATGTTTTGACTGTAAACGTTTATTGCACGTGAATTATAACTTTTGGAACTAAAAAAAAGTGTGTTTGGAGTCATTTTCCTGCCTGAAATTGGTCAAAATAGAAGCTTCTTAGTAGGAGGAAAAGTCTGTAAAAATAGAAATTTTTGTCACTGTCAGGCTTTAAAAAGTGGTTATTCAACATGAGGCACAATCCAAAAGACATTTTGAATAATTTTTTCTACAGTCCAAAAAATCAATTGTCTGATGAAAAACGATGTTCCCAGATCTGTCGAGTTTTCTCCAGATAGTCAGAAATGGTCATTTTTTAATGTTTAATGTTTTGACTGTAAATGTCCATCACACGTAAATTATCACTTTTGGAACTAAAATAAGTGTGTTTGGAGTCATTTTCCTTCCCGAAATTGGTCAAAATAGAAGCTTCTGAGTGAGAGGACAAGTTTATAAAAATGGCAATTTTTGTCACTGTGAGGCTTTAAAAAGTGGTTATTCAACATGAGGCACAATCCAATTGAAATTTTGAATCAGTTTTTTCTACAGTCCAAAAAATCAATTTTCTGATGAAGAAACGATGACCCCAGACCTGTCGAACTTTCTCCAGATGATCAGAAATGGTCATTTTTTATTGTTTAATCTCTTGACTGTAATTGACCAGTGCATGAGAATTATCACTTTTGGAACTAAAATAAGTGGGTTTGGAGTCATTTTCTTGCCTGAAATTGGTCAAAATAGAAGCTTCTGAGTAGGAAGAAAAGTCTGTAAAAATGGCACTTTTGGTCACTGTGAGGCTTCCAAAAGTGGTTATTCAACATAGGGCACAATCCAATTGACATTTTGAATACGTTTTTTCTACGGTGCAAAAATCTATTTTTTTATGAAAAACTATGACCCCAGACCTGTCGAACTTTCTCCAGATGGTCAGAAATGGTAATTTTTTAATATTTAATCTTTTGACTGTAAATCACGATTGCATGTGAATGATCACTTTAAGAACTAAAATAAGTGTGTTTAGAGTCATTTTCCTGCCCGAAATTGGTCAAAATAGAAGCTTCTGAGTAGGAGGAAAAGTCTGTAAAAATGGCAATTTTGGTCACTGTGAGGCTTTAAAAAGTGGTTATTCAACATGAGGCACAATCCAATTGAAATTTTGAATCATTTTTGCTACAGTCCAAAAAATCAATTTTCTGACGAAAATCGATGACCCCAGACCTGTAGAACTTTCTCCAGATGGTCAGAAATGGTCATTTTTTAATGTTTAAACTCATGACTGTAATTGACCAGTGCACGTGAATTATCACTTTTGGAACTAAAATAAGTGTGTTTGGAGTCATTTTCTTGCCTAAAATTGGTCGAAATAGAAGCTTCTGCGTAGGAAGAAAAGTCTGTAAAAATGGCACTTTTGGTCACTGTGAGGCTTCGAAAAGTGGTTATTCAACATAGGGCACAATCCAATTGACATTTTGAATATTTTTTCTACTGTGAAAAAACTATTTTTTTATGAAAAACTATGACCCCAGACCTGTCGAACTTTCTCCAGATGGTCAGAAATGGTAATTTTTTAATATTTAATCTTTTGACTGTAAATCACGATTGCATGTGAATGATCACTTTAAGAACTAAAATAAGTGTGTTTAGAGTCATTTTCCTGCCCGAAATTGGTCAAAATAGAAGCTTCTGAGTAGGAGGAAAAGTCTGTAAAAATGGCAATTTTGGTCACTGTGAGGCTTTAAAAAGTGGTTATTCAACATGAGGCACAATCCAATTGAAATTTTGAATCATTTTTGCTACAGTCCAAAAAATCAATTTTCTGACGAAAATCGATGACCCCAGACCTGTCGAACTTTCTCCAGATGGTCAGAAATGGTCATTTTTTAATGTTTAAACTCATGACTGTAATTGACCAGTGCATGTGAATTATCACTTTTGGAACTAAAATAAGTGTGTTTGGAGTCATTTTCCTGCCCGAAATTGGTCAAAATAGAAGCTTCTGAGTAGGAAGAAAAGTCTGTAAAAATGGCACTTTTGGTCACTGTGAGGCTTTAAAAAGAGGTTATTCAACATGAGGCACAATCCAATTGACATTTTGCATTATTTTTTCTGCAGTTGAAAACATCAGTTTTCTAATGAAAAACGATGAAATCGTCAATTTTTAATGTTTAATCTCTTGACTGTAATTGACCAGTGCATGTGAATTATCACTTTTGGAACTAAAATAAGTGTATTTGGAGTCATTTTCTTGCCTGAAATTGGTCAAAATAGAAGCTTCTGAGTAGGAAGAAAAGTCTGTAAAAATGGCACTTTTGGTCACTGTGAGACTTCCAAAAGTGGTTATTCAACATAGGGCACAATCCAATCGACATTTTGAATAATTTTTTCTACGGTGCAAAAATCTATTTTTTTATGAAAAACTATGACCCCAGACCTATCGAACTTTCTCCAGATGGTCAGAAATGGTCATTTTTTAATAATTAATCTTTTGACTGTAAATCACGATTGCATGTGAATGATCACTTTAAGAACTAAAATAAGTGTGTTTAGAGTCATTTTCCTGCCCGAAATTGGTCAAAATAGAAGCTTCTGAGAAGGAGGAAAAGTCTGTAAAAATGGCAATTTTGGTCACTGTCAGGCTTTAAAAAGTGGTTATTCAACACGAGGCACAATCCAAAAGACATTTTGAATAAGTTTTTTTTACAGTCCACAAAATCAATTTTCTTATGAAAAACGATGACCCCAGACCTGTCGAATTTTCTCCGAATGGTCAGAAATGGTCATTTTTTAATGTTTAATGTTTTGACTGTAAATGTCCATTGCACGTGAATTATAACTTTTGGAACTATAATAAGTCTGCTTGAAGTCATTTTCCTTCCCGAAATTGGTCAGAATAGAAGCTTCTGAGCAGGAGGAAAAGTCTGTAAAAATGGTAATTTTTTTCACTTTGAGGCTTTAAAAAGTGGTTATTTAACATGAGGCACAATCCAAAAGACATTTTGAATAATTTTTTCTACAGTCCAAAAAATCAATTTTCTGATGAAAAACGATGACCCCAGACCTGTCGAATTTTCGCCGGATGGTCAGAAATGGTCATTTTTTAATGTTTAATGTTTTGACTGTAAATCTCCATTACACGTGAATTATCACTTTTGGAACTAAAATAAGTGTTTGGAGTAATTTTCCTTCACGAAATTGTTCAAAATAGAAGCTTCTGAGTGAGAGGACAAGTTTATAAAAATGGCAATTTTTCTCACTGTGAGGCTTTAAAAAGTGGTTATTCAACATGAGGCACAATCCAATTGACACTTTGAATAATTTTTTCTACACTCCAAAAAAATCAATTTTCTGATGAAAAATGATGACCCCAGACCTGTCGAATTTTCTTTGGATGGTCAGAAATGGTAATTTTTTAATGTTTAATGTTTTGACTGTAAATGTCAATTGCACGTGAATTATAACTTTTGGAACTAAAAAAAGTGTGTTTGGAGTCATTTTCCTGCCCGAAATTGGTCAAAATAGAAGCTTCTTAGTAGGAGGAAAAGTCTGTAAAAATGGCACTTTTGGTCACTGTGAGGCTTCCAAAAGTGGTTATTCAACATAGGGCACAATCCAATTGACATTTTGAATAATTTTTTCTACGGTGCAAAAATCTATTTTTTTATGAAAAACTATGACCCCAGACCTGTCGAACTTTCTCCAGATGGTCAGAAATGGTCATTTTTTAATATTTAATCTTTTGACTGTAAATCACGATTGCATGTGAATGATCACTTTAAGAACTAAAATAAGTGTATTTAGAGTCATTTTCCTGCCCGAAATTGGTCAAAATAGAAGCTTCTGAGTAGGAGGAAAAGTCTGTAAAAATGGCAATTTTGGTCACTGTCAGGCTTTAAAAAGTGGTTATTCAACATGAGGCACAATCCAATTGAAATTTTAAATCATTTTTGCTACAGTCCAAAAAATCAATTTTCTGACGAAAATCGATGACCCCAGACCTGTCGAACTTTCTCCAGATGGTCAGAAATGGTCATTTTTTAATGTTTAATGTTTTGACTGTAAATGTCCATTACACGTGAATTATCACTTTTGGAACTAAAATAAGTATTTGGAGTAATTTTCCTTCACGAAATTGTTCAAAATAGAAGCTTCTGAGTGAGAGGACAAGTTTATAAAAATGGCAATTTTTGTCACTGTGAGGCTTTAAAAAGTGGTTATTCAACATGAGGCACAATTCAGTTGACATTTTGAATAATTTTTTCTACACTCCAAAAAAATCAATTTTCTGATGAAAAATGATGACCCCAGACCTGTCGAATTTTCTCTAGATGGTCAGAAATGGTCATTTTTTAATGTTTAATGTTTTGACTGTAAATGTCCATTGCACGTGAATTATAACTTTTGGAACTAAAATAAGTGTGTTTGGAGTCATTTTCCTTCCCGAAATTGGTCAAAATAGAAGCTTCTGAGCAGGAAGAAAAGTCTGTAAAAATTGTAATTTTTTCACTTTGAGGCTTTAAAAAGTGGTTATTCAACATGAGGCATAATCCAAAAGACATTTTGAATAATTTTTTCTACAGTCCAAAAAATCAATTGTCTGATGAAAAACGATGATCCCAGACCTGTCGAATTTTCTCCAGATGGTCAGAAATGGTCATTTTTTAATGTTTAATGTTTTGACTGTAAATGTCCATTACACGTGAATTATCACTTTTTGGAACTAAAATAAGTGTGTTTGGAGTCATTTTCCTTCCCGAAATTGGTCAAAATAGAAGCTTCCGAGTGAGATGACAAGTTTATAAAAATGGCAATTTTTGTCACTGTGAGGCTTTAAAAAGTGGTTATTCAACATGAGGCACAATCCAATTGAAATTTTGAATCAGTTTTTTCTACAGTCCAAATAATCAATTTTCTGATGAAGAAACGATGACCCCAGACCTGTCAAACTTTCTCCAGATGGTCAGAAATGATCATTTTTTAATGATTAATCTCTTGACTGTAATTGGCCAGTGCATGTCTATTATCACTTTTGGAACTAAAATAGTGTGTTTGGAGTCATTTTCCTGCCTGTAAAAATGGCAATTTTGGTCACTGTGAGGCTTCCAAAAGTGGTTATTCAACATAGGGCACAATCCAATTGACATTTTGAATAATTTTTTCTACGGTGCAAAAATCTATTTTTTTTTATGAAAAACTATGACCACTGACCTGTCGAACTTTATCCAGATGGTCAGAAATTGTCATTTTTTTATATTTATTCTTTTACTGTAAATAACGTTTGCATGTGAATGATCACTTTTGGAACTAAAATAAGTGTGTTTAGAGTCATTTTCCTGCTCGAAATTGGTCAAAATAGAAGCTTCTGAGTAGGAGGAAAAGTTTGTAAAAATGGCAGTTTTGGTCACTGTGAGGATTTAAAAAGTGGTTATTCAACATGAGGCACAATCCAAATGACATTCTGAATACTTTTTTCTACAGTCTAAAAAATCAATTTTCTGATGAAAAACGATGACACCGGACCTGCCGAATTTTCTCCGGATGGTCAGAAATGGTCATTTTTTTAATGTTTAATGTTTTGACTGTAAATGTCCATTGCACGTGATTTATTACTTTTGGAACTAAAATAAGTGTGTTTGGAGTCATTTTCCTGCCTGAAATTGGTCAAAATAGAAGCTTCTGAGTAGGAGGAAAAGTTTGTAAAAATGGCAATTTTGGTCACTGTGAGGCTTTAAAAAGTCGTTATTTAATATGAGGCACAATCCAATTGATATTTTGAATACTTTTTTCTACAGTGTAAAAAATCCATTTTCTGATGAAAAACGATGACACCGGACCTGTCGAATTTTCTCCGGATGGTCAGAAATGGTCATTTTTTTAATCTTTCATCTTTTGACTGTAACTGACTATTGCATGTGAATTATCACTTTTGGAACTATAATAAGGGTGTTTAGAGTCATCTTCCTGCCCGAAATTGGTCGAAATTGACGCTTCTGAGTAGGAGGACAAGTTTATAAAAATGGCAATTTTTGTCACTGTGAGGCTTCAAAAAGTGGTTATTCAACATGAGGCACAATCCAATTTAAATTTTGAATCATTTTTGCTACAGTCCAAAAAATCAATTTTCTGACGAAAATCGATGACCCCAGACCTGTCGAACTTTCTCCAGATGGTCAGAAATGGTCATTTTTTAATGTTTAATCTCATGACTGTAATTGACCAATGCATGTGAATTATCACTTTTGGAACTAAAATAAGTGTGTTTGGAGTCATTTTCCTGCCCGAAATTGGTCAAAATAGAAGCTTCTGAGTAGGAAGAAAAGTCTGTAAAAATGGCACTTTTGGTCACTGTGAGGCTTCCAAAAGTGGTTATTCAACATAGGGCGCAATCCAATTGACATTTTGAATAATTTTTTCTAAGGTGCAAAAATCTACTTTTTTTATGAAAAACTATGACCACTGACTTGTCGAACTTTCTCCAGATGGTCAGAAATGGTCATTTTTTTATATTTATTCTTTTGACTGTGAATCACGATTGCATGTGAATATCACTTTTGGAACTAAAATAAGTGTGTTTAGAGTCATTTTGCTGCCCGAAATTGGTCGAAATTGACGCTTCTGAGTAGGAGGACAAGTTTATAAAAATGGCAATTTTTGTCACTGTGAGGCTTCAAAAAGTGGTTATTCAACATGAGGCACAATCCAATTGACATTTTGAATTATTTTTTCTGCAGTCGAAAACATCAATTTTCTGATGAAAAACGATGAAATTGTCATTTTTTAATGTTTAATCTTTTGACTGTAAATGTCGATTGCACATGAATTATCACTTTTGGAACTAAAATAAGAGAGTTTGGAGTCATTTTCCTGCCCAAAATTGGTCAAAATAAAAGCTTCTTAGTAGGAGGAAAAATCTGTAAAAATTGAAATTTTTGTCACTGTCAGGCTTTAAAAAGTGGTTATTCAACACAAGGCACAATCCAAAAGACATTTTTAATAATTTTTTCTACAGTCCACAAAATCAATTTTCTTATGAAAAACGATGACCCCAGACCTGTCGAATTTTCTCCGAATGGTCAGAAATGGTCATTTTTTAATGTTTAATGTTTTGACTGTAAATGTCCATTGCACGTGAATTATAACTTTTGGAACTAAAATAAGTGTGTTTTGAGTCATTTTCCTTCCCGAAATTGGTCAAAATAGAAGCTTCTGAGTAGGAAGAAAAGTCTGTAAAAATGGCAATTTTGGTCACTGTGAGGCTTTAAAAAGTGGTTATTCAACATGAGGCACAATCCAATTGAAATTTTGAATCATTTTTGCTACAGTCCAAAAAATCAATTTTCTGACGAAAATCGATGACCCCAGACCTGTCGAACTTTCTCCAGATGGTCAGAAATGGTCATTTTTTAATGTTTAAACTCATGACTGTAATTGACCAGTGCATGTGAATTATCACTTTTGGAACTAAAATAAGTGTGTTTGGAGTCATTTTGCTGCCCGAAATTGGTCAAAATAGAAGCTTCTGAGTAGGAAGAAAAGTCTGTAAAAATGGCACTTTTGGTCACTGTGAGGCTTTAAAAAGAGGTTATTCAACATGAGGCACAATCCAATTGACATTTTGAATTATTTTTTCTGCAGTTGAAAACATCAGTTTTCTGATGAAAAACGATGAAATTGTCATTTTTTAATGTTTAATCTTTTGACTGTAAATGTCCATTGCACGTGAATTATCACTTTTGGAACTAAAATAAGAGAGTTTGGAGTCATTTTCCTGCCCGAAATTGGTCAAAATAAAAGCTTCTTAGTAGGAGCAAAAATCTGTAAAAATTGAAATTTTTGTCACTGTCAGGCTTTAAAAAGTGGTTATTCAACACGAGGCACAATCCAAAAGACATTTTGAATAATTTTTTCTACAGTCCACAAAATCAATTTTCTTATGAAAAACGATGACCCCAGACCTGTCGAATTTTCTCCGAATGGTCAGAAATGGTCATTTTTTAATGTTTAATGTCTTGACTGTAAATGTCCATTGCACGTGAATTATAACTTTTGGAACTAAAATAAGTGTGTTTGAAGTCATTTTCCTTCCCGAAATTGGTCAAATTGAAGCTTCTGAGCAAGAGGAAAAGTCTGTAAAAATGGTAATTTTTGTCACTTTGAGGCTTTAAAAAGTGGTTATTCAACATGAGGCACAATCCAAAAGACATTTTGAATAATTTTTTCTACAGTCCAAAAAATCAATTGTCTGATGGAAAATGATGACCCCAGACCTGTCGAATTTTCTCTAGATGGTCAGAAATTGTCATTTTTTAATGTTTAATGTTTTGACTGTAAATATCCATTGCACGTGAATTATAACTTTTGTAACTAAAATAAGTGTGTTTGGAGTCATTTTCCTTCCCGAAATTGGTCAAAATAGAAGCTTCTGAGTGAGAGGACAAGTTTATAAAAATGGCAATTTTTGTCACTGTGAGGCTTTAAAAAGTGGTTATTCAACATGAGGCACAATCCAATTGAAATTTTGAATCAGTTTTTTCTACAGTCCAAAAAATCAATTTTCTGATGAAGAAACGATGACCCCAGACCTGTCAAACGTTCTCCAGATGGTCAGAAATGATCATTTTTTAATGATTAATCTCTTGACTGTAATTGACCAGTGCATGTCTATTATCACTTTTGGAACTAAAATAGTGTGTTTGGAGTCATTTTCCTGCCTGAAATTGGTCAAAATAGAAGCTTCTGAGTAGGAAGAAAAGTCTGTAAAAATGGCAATTTTGGTCACTGTGAGGCTTCCAAAAGTGGTTATTCAACATAGGGCACAATCCAATTGACATTTTGAATAATTTTTTCTACGGTGCAAAAATCTATTTTTTTACGAAAAACTATGACCACTGACCTGTCGAACTTTATCCAGATGGTCAGAAATGGTCATTTTTTTATATTTATTCTTTTACTGTAAATAACGTTTGCATGTGAATGATAACTTTTGGAACTAAAATGAGTGTGTTTAGAGTCATTTTCCTGCTCGAAATTGGTCAAAATAGAAGCTTCTGAGTAGGAGGAAAAGTTTGTAAAAATGGCAGTTTTGGTCACTGTGAGGATTTAAAAAGTGGTTATTCAACATGAGGCACAATCCAAATGACATTCTGAATACTTTTTTCTACAGTCTAAAAAATCAATTTTCTGATGAAAAACGATGACACCGGACCTGCCGAATTTTCTCCGGATGGTCAGAAATGGTCATTTTTTTAATGTTTAAAGTTTTGACTGTAAATGTCCATTGCACGTGATTTATTACTTTTGGAACTAAAATAAGTGTGTTTGGAGTCATTTTCCTGCCTGAAATTGGTCAAAATAGAAGCTTCTGAGTAGGAAGAAAAGTCTGTAAAAATGGCACTTTTGGTCACTGTGAGGCTTCCAAAAGTGGTTATTCAACATGAGGCACAATCCAATTGAAATTTTGAATCATTTTTGCTACAGTCCAAAAAATCAATTTTCTGACGAAAATCGATGACCCCAGACCTGTCGAACTTTCTCCAGATGGTCAGAAATGGTCATTTTTTAATGTTTAATCTCATGACTGTAATTGACCAATGCATGTGAATTAGCACTTTTGGAACTAAAATAGGTGTGTTTGGAGTCATTTTCCTGCCCGAAATTGGTCAAAATAGAAGCTTCTGAGTAGGAAGAAAAGTCTGTAAAAATGGCACTTTTGGTCACTGTGAGGCTTCCAAAAGTGGTTATTCAACATAGGGCGCAATCCAATTGACATTTTGAATAAATTTTTCTAAGGTGCAAAAATCTACTTTTTTTATGAAAAACTATGACCACTGACCTGTCGAACTTTATCCAGATGGTCAGAAATGGTCATTTTTTTATATTTAATCTTTTGACTGTGAATCACGATTGCATGTGAATATCACTTTTGGAAATAAAATAAGTGTGTTTAGAGTCATTTTCCTGCCCGAAATGGGTCAAAATAGAAGTTTCTGAGTAGGAGAAAAAGTCTGTAAAAATGGCAATTTTGGTCACTGTGAGGCTTTAAAAAGTGGTTATTCAACATGAGGCACAATCCAATTGACATTTAGAATTATTTTTTCTGCAGTCGAAAACATCAATTTTCTGATGAAAAACGATGAAATTGTCATTTTTTAATGTTTAATCTTTTGACTGTAAATGTCCATTGCACGTGAATTATCACTTTTGGAACTAAAATAAGAGAGTTTGGAGTCATTTTCCTGCCTGAAATTGGTCAAAATAAAAGCTTCTTAGTAGGAGGAAAAATCTATAAAAATTGTAATTTTTCTCACTGTCAGGCTTTAAAAAGTGGTTATTCAACACGATGCACAATCCAAAAGACATTTTGAATATTTTTTTCTACAGTCTACAAAATCAATTTTCTTATGAAAAACGATGACCCCAGACCTGTCGAATTTTCTGCGAATGGTCAGAAATGGTCATTTTTTAATGTTTAATGTTTTGACTGTAAATGTCCATTGCATGTGAATTATAACTTTTGGAACTAAAATAAGTGTGTTTGAATTCATTTTCCTTCCCGAAATTGGTCAAAATAGAAGCTTCTGAGCAGGAGGAAAAGTCTGTAAAAATGGTAATTTTTGTCACTTTGAGGCTTTAAAAAGTGGTTATTCAACATGAGGCACAATCCAAAAGACATTTTGAATAATTTTTTCTACAGTCCAAAAAATCAATTGTCTGATGAAAAACGATGTTCCCAGATCTGTCGAGTTTTCTCCAGATAGTCAGAAATGGTCATTTTTTAATGTTTAATGTTTTGACTGTAAATGTCCATTACACGTAAATTATCACTTTTGGAACTAAAATAAGTGTGTTTGGAGTCATTTTCCTTCCCGAAATTGGTCAAAATAGAAGCTTCTGAGTGAGAGGACAAGTTTATAAAAATGGCAATTTTTTTCACTGTGAGGCTTCAAAAAGTGGTTATTCAACATGAGGCACAATCCAATTGAAATTTTGAATCAGTTTTTTCTACAGTCCAAAAAATCAATTTTCTGATGAAGAAATGATGACCCCAGACCTGTCGAACTTTCTCCAGATGATCAGAAATGGTCATTTTTTAATGTTTAATCTCTTGACTGTAATTGACCAGTGCATGTGAATTATCACTTTTGGAACTAAAATAAGTGTGTTTGGAGTAATTTTCTTGCCTGAAATTGGTCAAAATAGAAGCTTCTGAGTAGGAAGAAGAGTCTGTAAAAATGGCAATTTTGGTCACTGTGAGGCTTTAAAAAGGGGTTATTCAACATGAGGCACAATCCAATTGACATTTTGAATAATTTTTTCTACTGTGCAAAAATCTATTTTTTTATGAAAAACATGACCCCAGACCTGTCGAACTTTCTCCAGATGGTCAGAAATGGTCATTTTTTAATGTTTAAACTCATGACTGTAATTGACCAGTGCATGTGAATTATCACTTTTGGAACTAAAATAAGTGTGTTTGGAGTCATTTTCCTGCCCGAAATTGGTCAAAATAGAAGCTTCTGAGTAGGAAGAAAAGTCTGTAAAAATGGCACTTTTGGTCACTGTGAGGCTTTAAAAAGAGGTTATTCAACATGAGGCACAATCCAATTGACATTTTGAAATATTTTTTCTGCAGTTGAAAACATCAGTTTTCTGATGAAAAACGATGAAATTGTCATTTTTTAATGTTTAATCTTTTGACTGTAAATGTCCATTGCACGTGAATTATCACTTTTGGAACTAAAATAAGAGAGTTTGGAGTCATTTTCCTGCCCGAAACTGGTCAAAATAAAAGCTTCTTAGTAGGAGGAAAAATCTGTAAAAATTGAAATTTTTGTCACTGTCAGGCTTTAAAAAGTGGTTATTCAACACGAGGCACAATCCAAAAGACATTTTGAATAATTTTTTCTACAGTCCAAAAAATCTATTTTCTGATGAAAAACGATGACCCCAGACCTGTCGAATTTTCTCCGGATGGTCAGAAATGGTCATTTTTAAATGTTTAATGATTTCACTGTAAATGTCCACTACACGTGAATTATCACTTTTGGAACTAAAATAAGTATTTGGAGTAATTTTCCTTCACGAAATTGTTCAAAATAGAAGCTTCTGAGTGAGAGGACAAGTTTATAAAAATGGCAATTTTTGTCACTGTGAGGCTTTAAAAAGTGGTTATTCAACATGAGGCACAATTCAATTGACATTTTGAATAATTTTTTCTACACTCCAAAAAAATCAATTTTCTGATGAAAAACGATGATCCCAGACCTGTCGAATTTTCTCCAGATGGTCAGAAATGGTCATTTTTTAATGTTTAATGTTTTGACTGTAAATGTCCATTGCACGTGAATTATAACTTTTGGAACTAAAATAAGTGTGTTTGAATTCATTTTCCTTCCCAAAATTGGTCAAAATAGAAGCTTCTGAGCAGGAGGAAAAGTCTGTAAAAATGGTAATTTTTGTCACTTTGAGGCTTTAAAAAGTGGTTATTCAACATGAGGCACAATCCAAAAGACATTTTGAATAATTTTTTCTGCCGTCCGAAAAATCCATTTTCTGATGAAAAACATGACCCCAGACCTGTCGAACTTTCTCCAGATGGTCAGAAATGGTCATTTTTTAATATTTAATCTTTTGACTGTAAATCACGATTGCATGTGAATGATCACTTTAAGAACTAAAATAAGTGTGTTTAGAGTCATTTTCCTGGCCGAAATTGGTCAAAATAGAAACTTCTGAGTAGGAGGAAAAGTCTGTAAAAATGGCAATTTTGGTCACTGTGAGGCTTTAAAAAGTGGTTATTCAACATGAGGCACAATCCAATTGAAATTTTGAATCATTTTTGCTACAGTCCAAAAAATCAATTTTCTGACGAAAATCGATGACCCCAGACCTGTCGAACTTTCTCCAGATGGTCAGAAATGGTCATTTTTTAATGTTTAAACTCATGACTGTAATTGACCAGTGCATGTGAATTATCACTTTTGGAACTAAAATAAGTGTGTTTGGAGTCATTTTCCTGCCCGAAATTGGTCAAAATAGAAGCTTCTGAGTAGGAAGAAAAGTCTGTAAAAATGGCACTTTTGGTCACTGTGAGGCTTTAAAAAGAGTTTATTCAACATGAGGCACAATCCAATTGACATTTTGAATTATTTTTTCTCCAGTTGAAAACATTAGTTTTCTGATGAAAAACGATGAAATTGTCATTTTTTAATGTTTAATCTTTTGACTGTAAATGTCCATTGCACGTGAATTATCACTTTTGGAACTAAAATAAGAGAGTTTGGAGTCATTTTCCTGCCCGAAATTGGTCAAAATAAAAGCTTCTTAGTAGGAGGAAAAATCTGTAAAAATTGAAATTTTTGTCACTGTCAGGCTTTAAAAAGTGGTTATTCAACACGAGGCACAATCCAAAAGACATTTTGAATAATTTTTTCTACAGTCCACAAAATCAATTTTCTTATGAAAAACGATGACCCCAGACCTGTCGAATTTTCTCCGAATGGTCAGAAATGGTCATTTTTTAATGTTTAATGTCTTGACTGTAAATGTCCATTGCACGTGAATTATAACTTTTGGAACTAAAATAAGTGTGTTTGAAGTCATTTTCCTTCCCGAAATTGGTCAAAATAGAAGCTTCTGAGCAAGAGGAAAAGTCTGTTAAAATGGTAATTTTTGTCACTTTGAGACTTTAAAAAGTGGTTATTCAACATGAGGCACAATCCAAAAGACATTTTGAATAATTTTTTCTACAGTCCAAAAAATCAATTTTCTGATGAAAAATGATGACCCCAGACCTGTCGAATTTTCTCCGGATGGTCAGAAATGGTCATTTTTTAATGTTTAATGTTTTGACTGTAAATGTCCATTACACGTGAATTATCACTTTTGGAACTAAAATAAGTATTTGGAGTAATGTTCCTTCACGAAATTGTTCAAAATAGAAGCTTCTGAGTGAGAGGACAAGTTTATAAAAATGGCAATTTTTCTCACTCCGAGGCTTTAAAAAGTGGTTATTCAACATGAGGCACAATTCAATTGACATTTTGAATAATTTTTTCTACACTCCAAAAAAATCAATTTTCTGATGGAAAATGATGACCCCAGACCTGTCGAATTTTCTCTAGAGGGTCAGAAATTGTCATTTTTTAATGTTTAATGTTTTGACTGTAAATATCCATTGCACGTGAATTATAACTTTTGGAACTAAAATAAGTGTGTTTGGAGTCATTTTCCTGCCCGAAATTGGTCAAAATAGAACCTTCTTAGTAGAGGAAATGTCTGTAAAAATGGAAATTTTTGTCACTGTCAGGCTTTAAAAAGTGGTTATTCAACATGAGGCACAATCCAAAAGACATTTTGAATAATTTTTTCTACAGTCCAAAAAATCAATTGTCTGATGAAAAACGATGATCCCAGACCTGTCGAATTTTCTCCAGATGGTCAGAAATGGTCATTTTTTAATGTTTAATGTTTTGACTGTAAATGTCCATTACATGTGAATTATCACTTTTTGGAACTAAAATAAGTGTGTTTGGAGTCATTTTCCTTCCCGAAATTGGTCAAAATAGAAGCTTCTGAGTGAGAGGACAAGTTTATAAAAATGGCAATTTTTGTCACTGTGAGGCTTTAAAAAGTGGTTATTCAACATGAGGCACAATCCAATTTAAATTTTGAATCAGTTTTTTCTACAGTCCAAAAAATCAATTTTCTGATGAAGAAACGATGACCCCAGACCTGTCAAACGTTCTCCAGATGGTCAGAAATGATCATTTTTTAATGATTAATCTCTTGACTGTAATTGACCAGTGCATGTCTATTATCACTTTTGGAACTAAAATAGTGTGTTTGGAGTCATTTTCCTGCCTGAAATTGGTCAAAATAGAAGCTTCTGAGTAGGAAGAAAAGTCTGTAAAAATGGCAATTTTGGTCACTGTGAGGCTTCCAAAAGTGGTTATTCAACATAGGGCACAATCCAATTGACATTTTGAATAATTTTTTCTACGGTGCAAAAATCTATTTTTTTACGAAAAACTATGACCACTGACCTGTCGAACTTTATCCAGATGGTCGGAAATGGTCATTTTTTTATATTTATTCTTTTACTGTAAATAACATTTGCCTGTGAATGATAACTTTTGGAACTAAAATGAGTGTGTTTAGAGTCATTTTCCTGCTCGAAATTGGTCAAAATAGAAGCTTCTGAGTAGGAGGAAAAGTTTGTAAAAATGGCAGTTTTGGTCACTGTGAGGATTTAAAAAGAGGTTACTCAACATGAGGCACAATCCAAATGACATTCTGAATACTTTTTTCTACAGTCTAAAAAATCAATTTTCTGATGAAAAACGATGACACCGGACCTGCCGAATTTTCTCCGGATGGTCAGAAATGGTCATTTTTTTAATGTTTAATGTTTTGACTGTAAATGTCCATTGCACGTGATTTATTACTTTTGGAACTAAAATAAGTGTGTTTGGAGTCATTTTCCTGCCTGAAATTGGTCAAAATAGAAGCTTCTGAGTAGGAAGAAAAGTCTGTAAAAATGGCACTTTTGGTCACTGTGAGGCTTCCAAAAGTGGTTATTCAACATGAGGCACAATCCAATTGAAATTTTGAATCATTTTTGCTACAGTCCAAAAAATCAATTTTCTGACGAAAATCGATGACCCCAGACCTGTCGAACTTTCTCCAGATGGTCAGAAATGGTCATTTTGTAATGTTTAATCTCATGAGTGTAATTGACCAATGCATGTGAATTAGCACTTTTGGAACTAAAATAAGTGTGTTTGGAGTCATTTTCCTGCCCAAAATTGGTCAAAATAGAAGCTTCTGAGTAGGAAGAAAAGTCTGTAAAAATGGCACTTTTGGTCACTGTGAGGCTTCCAAAAGTGGTTATTCAACATAGGGCGCAATCCAATTGACATTTTGAATACATTTTTCTAAGGTGCAAAAATCTACTTTTTTTATGAAAAACTATGACCACTGACCTGTCGAACTTTATCCAGATGGTCAGAAATTGTCATTTTTTTATATTTAATCTTTTGACTGTGAATCACGATTGCATGTGAATATCACTTTTGGAAATAAAATAAGTGTGTTTAGAGTCATTTTCCTGCCCGAAATGGGTCAAAATAGAAGCTTCTGAGTAGGAGGAAAAGTCTGTAAAAATGGCAATTTTGGTCACTGTGAGGCTTTAAAAAGTGGTTATTCAACATGAGGCACAATCCAATTGACATTTTGAATTATTTTTTCTGCAGTCGAAAACATCAATTTTCTGAAGAAAAACGATGAAATTGTCATTTTTTAATGTTTAATCTTTTGACTGTAAATGTCCATTGCACGTGAATTATCACTTTTGGAACTAAAATAAGAGAGTTTGGAGTCATTTTCCTGCCTGAAATTGGTCAAAATAAAAGCTTCTTAGTAGGAGGAAAAATCTATAAAAATTGTAATTTTTGTCACTGTCAGGCTTTAAAAAGTGGTTATTCAACACGAGGCACAATCCAAAAGACATTTTGAATAATTTTTTCTACAGTCCACAAAATCAATTTTCTTATGAAAAACGATGACCCCAGACCTGTCGAATTTTCTCCGAATGGTCAGAAATGGTCATTTTTTAATGTTTAATGTTTTGACTGAATGTCCATTGCACGTGAATTATAACTTTTGGAACTAAAATAAGTGTGTTTTGAGTCATTTTCCTTCCCGAAATTGGTCAAAATAGAAGCTTCTGAGCAGGAAGAAAAGTCTGTAAAAATTGTAATTTTCGTCATTTTTAGGCTTTAAAAAGTGGTTATTCAACATGAGGCACAATCCAAAAGACATTTTGAATAATTTTTTCTACAGTCCAAAAAATAAATTTTCTGATGAAAAACGATGACCCCAGACCTGTCGAATTTTCTCCGGATGGTCAGAAATGGTCATTTTTTAATATTTAATGTTTTGACTGTAAATGTCCATTACATGTGAATTATCACTTTTGGAACTAAAGTTAGTGTTTGGAGTAATTTTCCTTCACGAAATTGTTCAAAATAGAAGCTTCTGAGTGAGAGGACAAGTTTATAAAAATGGCAATTTTTGTCACTGTGAGGCTTTAAAAAGTGGTTATTCAACATGAGGCATAATCCAATTGAAATTTTGAATATTTTTTCTACACTCCAAAAAAATCAATTTTCTGATGAAAAATGATGACCCCAGACCTGTCGAATTTTCTCCGGATGGTCAGAAATGGTCATTTTTTAATGTTTAATGTTTTGACTGTAAATGTCCATTGCACTTGAATTATAACTTTTGGAACTAAAAAAAGTGTGTTTGGAGTCATTTTCCTGCCCGAAATTGGTCAAAATAGAAGCTTCTTAGTAGGAGGAAAAGTCTGTAAAAATTTTAATTTTTGTCACTTTGAGGCTTTAAAAAGTGGTTATTCAACATGAGGCACAATCCAAAAGACATTTTGAATAATTTTTTCTACAGTCCAAAAAATAAATTTTCTGATGAAAAACGATGACCCCAGACCTGTCGAATTTTCTCCGGATGGTCAGAAATGGTCATTTTTTAATGTTTAATGTTTTGACTGTAAATGTCCATTACACGTGAATTATCACTTTTGGAACTAAAGTAAGTGTTTGGAGTAATTTTCCTTCACAAAATTGGTCAAAATAGAAGCTTCTGAGTGAGAGGACAAGTTTATAAAAATGGCAATTTTTGTCACTGTGAGGCTTTAAAAAGTGGTTATTCAACATGAGGCACAATCCAATTGAAATTTTGAATCAGTTTTTTCTACAGTCCAAAAGATCAATTTTCTGATGAAGAAACGATGACCCCAGACCTGTCGAACTTTCTCCAGATGATCAGAAATGGTCATTTTTTATTGTTTAATCTCTTGACTGTAATTGACCAGTGCATGAGAATTATCACTTTTGGAACTAAAATAAGTGGGTTTGGAGTCATTTTCTTGCCTGAAATTGGTCGAAATAGAAGCTTCTGAGTAGGAAGAAAAGTCTGTAAAAATGGCACTTTTGGTCACTGTGAGGCTTCCAAAAGTGGTTATTCAACATAGGGCACAATCCAATTGACATTTTGAATATTTTTTCTACGGTGCAAAAATCTATTTTTTTATGAAAAACTATGACCCCAGACCTGTCGAACTTTCTGCAGATGGTCAGAAATGGTAATTTTTTAATATTTAATCTTTTGACTGTAAATCACGATTGCATGTGAATGATCACTTTAAGAACTAAAATAAGTGTGTTTAGAGTCATTTTCCTGCCCGAAATTGGTCAAAATAGAAGCTTCTGAGTAGGAGGAAAAGTCTGTAAAAATGGCAATTTTGGTCACTGTGAGGCTTTAAAAAGTGGTTATTCAACATGAGGCACAATCCAATTGAAATTTTGAATCATTTTTGCTACAGTCCAAAAAATCAATTTTCTGACGAAAATCGATGACCCCAGACCTGTCGAACTTTCTCCAGATGGTCAGAAATGGTCATTTTTTAATGTTTAAACTCATGACTGTAAATAACCAGTGCATGTGAATTATCAATTTTGGAACTAAAATAAGTGGGTTTGGAGTCATTTTCCTGCCCAAAATTGGTCAAAATAGAAGCTTCTGAGTAGGAAGAAAAGTCTGTAAAAATTGCACTTTTGGTCACTGTGAGGCTTTAAAAAGAGGTTATTCAACATGAGGCACAATCCAATTGACATTTTGAATTATTTTTTCTGCAGTTGAAAACATCAGTTTTCTGATAAAAACGATGAAATTGTCATTTTTTAATGTTTAATCTCTTGACTGTAATTGACCAGTGCATGTGAATTATCACTTTTGGAACTAAAATAAGTGTGTTTGGAGTCATTTTCTTTCCTGAAATTGGTCAAAATAAAAGCTTCTGAGTAGGAAGAAAAGTCTGTAAAAATTGCACTTTTGGTCACTGTGAGGCTTCCAAAAGTGGTTATTCAACATAGGGCACAATCCAATTGACATTTTGAATAATTTTTTCTACGGTGCAAAAATCTATTTTTTTATGAAAAACTATGACCCCAGACCTGTCGAACTTTCTTCAGATGGTCAGAAATGGTAATTTTTTCATATTTAATCTTTTGACTGTAAATCACGATTGCATGTGAATGATCACTTTAAGAACTAAAATAAGTGTGTTTAGAGTCATTTTCCTGCCCGAAATTGGTCAAAATAGAAGCTTCTGAGTAGGAGGAAAAGTCTGTAAAAATGGCAATTTTGGTCACTGTCAGGCTTTAAAAAGTGGTTATTCAACACGAGGCACAATCCAAAAGACATTTTGAATAATTTTTTTTACAGTCCACAAAATCAATTTTCTTATGAAAAACGATGACCCCAGACCTGTCGAATTTTCTCCGAATGGTCAGAAATGGTCTTTTTTTAATGTTTAATGTTTTGACTGTAAATGTCCATTGCACGTGAATTATAACTTTTGGAACTAAAATAAGTCTGCTTGAAGTCATTTTCCTTCCCGAAATTGGTCAAAATAGAAGCTTCTGAGCAGGAGGAAAAGTCTGTACAAATTGTAGTTTTTGTCACTTTGAGGCTTTAAAAAGTGGTTATTCAACATGAGGCACAATCCAAAACACATTTTGAATAATTTTTTCTACAGTCCAAAAAATCAATTTTCTGATGAAAAACGATGACCCCAGACCTGTCGAATTTTCTCCGGATGGTCAGAAATGGTCATTTTTTAATGTTTAATGTTTTGACTGTAAATGTCCATTACACGTGAATTATCACTTTTGGAACTAAAATAAGTGTTTGGAGTAATTTTCCTTCACGAAATTGTTCAAAATAGAAGCTTCTGAGTGAGAGGACAAGTTTATAAAAATGGCAATTTTTGTCACTGTGAGGCTTTAAAAAGTGGTTATTCAACATGAGGCACAATCCAATTGACATTTTGTATAATTTTTTCTACACTCCAAAAACATCAATTTTCTGATGAAAAATGATGACCTCAGACCTGTCGAATTTTCTCCGGATGGTCAGAAATGGTAATTTTTTAATGTTTAATGTTTTGACTGTAAATGTCCATTGCATGTGAATTATAACTTTTGGAACTAAAAAAAGTGTGTTTGGAGTCATTTTCCTGCCCGAAATTGGTCAAAATAGAAGCTTCTTAGTAGGAGGAAAAGTCTGTAAAAATGGAAATTGTTGTCACTGTCAGGCTTTAAAAAGTGGTTATTCAACATGAGGCACAATCCAAAAGACATTTTGAATGATTTTTTCTACAGTCCAAAAAATCAATTGTCTGATGAAAAACGATGTTCCCAGACCTGTCGAGTTTTCTCCAGATAGTCAGAAATGGTCATTTTTTAATGCTTAATGTTTTGACTGTAAATGTCCATTACACGTAAATTATCACTTTTGGAACTAAAATAAGTGTGTTTGGAGTCATTTTCCTTCCCGAAATTGGTCAAAATAGAAGCTTCTGAGTGAGAGGACAAGTTTATAAAAATGGCATTTTTGTCACTGTGAGGCTTTAAAAAGTGGTTATTTAACATGAGGCACAATCCAATTGAAATTTTGAATCAGTTTTTTCTACATTCCAAAAACTCAATTTTCTGATGAAGAAACGATGACCCCAGACCTGTCGAACTTTCTCCAGATGATCAGAAATGGTCATTTTTTAATGTTTAATCTCTTGACTGTAATTGACCAGTGCATGTGAATTATCACTTTTGGAACTAAAATAAGTGTGTTTGGAGTCATTTTCTTGCCTGAAATTGGTCAAAATAGAAGCTTCTGAGTAGGAAGAAAAGTCTGTCAAAATGGCACTTTTGGTCACTGTGAGGCTTCCAAAAGTGGTTATTCAACATAGGGCGCAATCCAATTGACATTTTGAATACATTTTTCTAAGGTGCAAAAATCTACTTTTTTTTATGAAAAACTATGACCACTGACCTGTCGAACTTTATCCAGATGGTCAGAAATTGTCATTTTTTTATATTTAATCTTTTGACTGTGAATCACGATTGCATGTGAATATCACTTTTGGAAATAAAATAAGTGTGTTTAGAGTCATTTTCCTGCCCGAAATGGGTCAAAATAGAAGCTTCTGAGTAGGAGGAAAAGTCTGTAAAAATGGCAATTTTGGTCACTGTGAGGCTTTAAAAAGTGGTTAATCAACATGAGGCACAATCCAATTGACATTTTGAATTATTTTTTCTGCAGTCGAAAACATCAATTTTCTGATGAAAAACGATGAAATTGTCATTTTTTAATGTTTAATCTTTTGACTGTAAATGTCCATTGCACGTGAATTATCACTTTTGGAACTAAAATAAGAGAGTTTGGAGTCATTTTCCTGCCTGAAATTGGTCAAAATAAAAGCTTCTTAGTAGGAGGAAAAATCTATAAAAATTGTAATTTTTTTCACTGTCAGGCTTTAAAAAGTGGTTATTCAACACGAGGCACAATCCAAAAGACATTTTGAATAATTTTTTGTACAGTCCACAAAATCAATTTTCTTATGAAAAACGATGACCCCAGACCTGTCGAATTTTCTCCGAATGGTCAGAAATGGTCATTTTTTAATGTTTAATGTTTTGACTGTAAATGTCCATTGCACGTGAATTATAACTTTTGGAACTAAAATAAGTGTGTTTTGAGTCATTTTCCTTCCCGAAATTGGTCAAAATAGAAGCTTCTGAGCAGGAAGAAAAGTCTGTAAAAATTGTAATTTTCGTCATTTTGAGGCTTTAAAAAGTGGTTATTCAACATGAGGCACAATCCAAAAGACATTTTGAATAATTTTTTCTACAGTCCAAAAAATAAATTTTCTGATGAAAAACGATGACCCCAGACCTGTCGAATTTTCTCCGGATGGTCAGAAATGGTCATTTTTTAATATTTAATGTTTTGACTGTAAATGTCCATTACACGTGAATTATCACTTTTGGAACTAAAGTAAGTGTTTGGAGTAATTTTCCTTCACGAAATTGTTCAAAATAGAAGCTTCTGAGTGAGAGGACAAGTTTATAAAAATGGCAATTTTTGTCACTGTGAGGCTTTAAAAAGTGGTTATTCAACATGAGGAATAATCCAATTGACATTTTGAATATTTTTTCTACACTCCAAAAAAATCAATTTTCTGATGAAAAATGATGACCCCAGACCTGTCGAATTTTCTCCGGATGGTCAGAAATGGTCATTTTTTAATGTTTAATGTTTTGACTGTAAATGTCCATTGCACTTGAATTATAACTTTTGGAACTAAAAAAAGTGTGTTTGGAGTCATTTTCCTGCCCGAAATTGGTCAAAATAGAAGCTTCTTAGTAGGAGGAAAAGTCTGTAAAAATTGTAATTTTTGTCACTTTGAGGCTTTAAAAAGTGGTTATTCAACATGAGGCACAATCCAAAAGACATTTTGAATAATTTTTTCTACAGTCCAAAAAATAAATTTTCTGATGAAAAATGATGACCCCAGACCTGTCGAATTTTCTCCGGATGGTCAGAAATGGTCATTTTTTAATGTTTAATGTTTTGACTGTAAATGTCCATTACACGTGAATTATCACTTTTGGAACTAAAGTAAGTGTTTGGAGTAATTTTCCTTCACGAAATTGTTCAAAATAGAAGCTTCTGAGTGAGAGGACAAGTTTATAAAAATGGCAATTTTTGTCACTGTGAGGCTTTAAAAAGTGGTTATTCAACATGAGGCACAATCCAATTGAAATTTTGAATCAGTTTTTTCTACAGTCCAAAAAATCAATTTTCTGATGAAGAAACGATGACCCCAGACCTGTCGAACTTTCTCCAGATGATCAGAAATGGTCATTTTTTATTGTTTAATCTCTTGACTGTAATTGACCAGTGCATGAGAATTATCACTTTTGGAACTAAAATAAGTGGGTTTGGAGTCATTTTCTTGCCTGAAATTGGTCAAAATAGAAGCTTCTGAGTAGGAAGAAAAGTCTGTAAAAATGGCACTTTTGGTCACTGTGAGGCTTCCAAAAGTGGTTATTCAACATAGGGCACAATCCAATTGACATTTTGAATAAGTTTTTTCTACGGTACAAAAATCTATTTTTTTATGAAAAACTATGACCCCAGACCTGTCGAACTTTCTCCAGATGGTCAGAAATGGTAATTTTTTAATATTTAATCTTTTGACTGTTAATCACGATTGCATGTGAATGATCACTTTAAGATCTAAAATAAGTGTGTTTAGAGTCATTTTCCTGCCCGAAATTGGTCAAAATAGAAGCTTCTGAGTAGGAGGAAAAGTCTGTAAAAATGGCAATTTTGGTCACTGTGAGGCTTTAAAAAGTGGTTATTCAACATGAGGCACAATCCAATTGAAATTTTGAATCATTTTTGCTACAGTCCAAAAAATCAATTTTGTGACGAAAATTGATGACCCCAGACCTGTCGAGCTTTCTCCAGATGGTCAGAAAAGGTCATTTTTTAATGTTTAAACTCATGACTGTAAATAACCAGTGCATGTGAATTATCACTTTTGGAACTAAAATAAGTGTGTTTGGAGTCATTTTCTTGCCTGAAATTGGTCGAAATAGAAGCTTCTGAGTAGGAAGAAAAGTCTGTAAAAATGGCACTTTTCGTCACTGTGAGGCTTCCAAAAGTGGTTATTCAACATAGGGCACAATCCAATTGACATTTTGAATATTTTTTCTACGGTGCAAAAATCTATTTTTTTATGAAAAACTATGACCCCAGACCTGTCGAACTTTCTGCAGATGGCCAGAAATGGTAATTTTTTAATATTTAATCTTTTGACTGTAAATCACGATTGCATGTGAATGATCACTTTAAGAACTAAAATAAGTGTGTTTAGAGTCATTTTCCTGCCCGAAATTGGTCAAAATAGAAGCTTCTGAGTAGGAGGAAAAGTCTGTAAAAATGGCAATTTTGGTCACTGTGAGGCTTTAAAAAGTGGTTATTCAACATGAGGCACAATCCAATTGAAATTTTGAATCATTTTTGCTACAGTCCAAAAAATCAATTTTCTGACGAAAATCGATGACCCCAGACCTGTCGAACTTTCTCCAGATGGTCAGAAATGGTCATTTTTTAATGTTTAAACTCATGACTGTAAATAACCAGTGCATGTGAATTATCAATTTTGGAACTAAAATAAGTGGGTTTGGAGTCATTTTCCTGCCCAAAATTGGTCAAAATAGAAGCTTCTGAGTAGGAAGAAAAGTCTGTAAAAATTGCACTTTTGGTCACTGTGAGGCTTTAAAAAGAGGTTATTCAACATGAGGCACAATCCAATTGACATTTTGAATTATTTTTTCTGCAGTTGAAAACATCAGTTTTCTGATAAAAACGATGAAATTGTCATTTTTTAATGTTTAATCTCTTGACTGTAATTGACCAGTGCATGTGAATTATCACTTTTGGAACTAAAATAAGTGTGTTTGGAGTCATTTTCTTTCCTGAAATTGGTCAAAATAGAAGCTTCTGAGTAGGAAGAAAAGTCTGTAAAAATTGCACTTTTGGTCACTGTGAGGCTTCCAAAAGTGGTTATTCAACATAGGGCACAATCCAATTGACATTTTGAATAATTTTTTCTACGGTGCAAAAATCTATTTTTTTATGAAAAACTATGACCCCAGACCTGTCGAACTTTCTTCAGATGGTCAGAAATGGTAATTTTTTCATATTTAATCTTTTGACTGTAAATCACGATTGCATGTGAATGATCACTTTAAGAACTAAAATAAGTGTGTTTAGAGTCATTTTCCTGCCCGAAATTGGTCAAAATAGAAGCTTCTGAGTAGGAGGAAAAGTCTGTAAAAATGGCAATTTTGGTCACTGTCAGGCTTTAAAAAGTGGTTATTCAACACGAGGCACAATCCAAAAGACATTTTGAATAATTTTTTTTACAGTCCACAAAATCAATTTTCTTATGAAAAACGATGACCCCAGACCTGTCGAATTTTCTCCGAATGGTCAGAAATGGTCTTTTTTTAATGTTTAATGTTTTCACTGTAAATGTCCATTGCACGTGAATTATAACTTTTGGAACTAAAATAAGTCTGCTTGAAGTCATTTTCCTTCCCGAAATTGGTCAAAATAGAAGCTTCTGAGCAGGAGGAAAAGTCTGTACAAATTGTAGTTTTTGTCACTTTGAGGCTTTAAAAAGTGGTTATTCAACATGAGGCACAATCCAAAACACATTTTGAATAATTTTTTCTACAGTCCAAAAAATCAATTTTCTGATGAAAAACGATGACCCCAGACCTGTCGAATTTTCTCCGGATGGTCAGAAATGGTCATTTTTTAATGTTTAATGTTTTGACTGTAAATGTCCATTACACGTGAATTATCACTTTTGGAACTAAAATAAGTGTTTGGAGTAATTTTCCTTCACGAAATTGTTCAAAATAGAAGCTTCTGAGTGAGAGGACAAGTTTATAAAAATGGCAATTTTTGTCACTGTGAGGCTTTAAAAAGTGGTTATTCAACATGAGGCACAATCCAATTGACATTTTGTATAATTTTTTCTACACTCCAAAAACATCAATTTTCTGATGAAAAATGATGACCTCAGACCTGTCGAATTTTCTCCGGATGGTCAGAAATGGTAATTTTTTAATGTTTAATGTTTTGACTGTAAATGTCCATTGCATGTGAATTATAACTTTTGGAACTAAAAAAAGTGTGTTTGGAGTCATTTTCCTGCCCGAAATTGGTCAAAATAGAAGCTTCTTAGTAGGAGGAAAAGTCTGTAAAAATGGAAATTTTTGTCACTGTCAGGCTTTAAAAAGTGGTTATTCAACATGAGGCACAATCCAAAAGACATTTTGAATGATTTTTTCTACAGTCCAAAAAATCAATTGTCTGATGAAAAACGATGTTCCCAGACCTGTCGAGTTTTCTCCAGATAGTCAGAAATGGTCATTTTTTAATGCTTAATGTTTTGACTGTAAATGTCCATTACACGTAAATTATCACTTTTGGAACTAAAATAAGTGTGTTTGGAGTCATTTTCCTTCCCGAAATTGGTCAAAATAGAAGCTTCTGAGTGAGAGGACAAGTTTATAAAAATGGCATTTTTGTCACTGTGAGGCTTTAAAAAGTGGTTATTTAACATGAGGCACAATCCAATTGAAATTTTGAATCAGTTTTTTCTACATTCCAAAAACTCAATTTTCTGATGAAGAAACGATGACCCCAGACCTGTCGAACTTTCTCCAGATGATCAGAAATGGTCATTTTTTAATGTTTAATCTCTTGACTGTAATTGACCAGTGCATGTGAATTATCACTTTTGGAACTAAAATAAGTGTGTTTGGAGTCATTTTCTTGCCTGAAATTGGTCAAAATAGAAGCTTCTGAGTAGGAAGAAAAGTCTGTCAAAATGGCACTTTTGGTCACTGTGAGGCTTCCAAAAGTGGTTATTCAACATAGGGCGCAATCCAATTGACATTTTGAATACATTTTTCTAAGGTGCAAAAATCTACTTTTTTTATGAAAAACTATGACCACTGACCTGTCGAACTTTATCCAGATGGTCAGAAATTGTCATTTTTTTATATTTAATCTTTTGACTGTGAATCACGATTGCATGTGAATATCACTTTTGGAAATAAAATAAGTGTGTTTAGAGTCATTTTCCTGCCCGAAATGGGTCAAAATAGAAGCTTCTGAGTAGGAGGAAAAGTCTGTAAAAATGGCAATTTTGGTCACTGTGAGGCTTTAAAAAGTGGTTAATCAACATGAGGCACAATCCAATTGACATTTTGAATTATTTTTTCTGCAGTCGAAAACATCAATTTTCTGATGAAAAACGATGAAATTGTCATTTTTTAATGTTTAATCTTTTGACTGTAAATGTCCATTGCACGTGAATTATCACTTTTGGAACTAAAATAAGAGAGTTTGGAGTCATTTTCCTGCCTGAAATTGGTCAAAATAAAAGCTTCTTAGTAGGAGGAAAAATCTATAAAAATTGTAATTTTTTTCACTGTCAGGCTTTAAAAAGTGGTTATTCAACACGAGGCACAATCCAAAAGACATTTTGAATAATTTTTTGTACAGTCCACAAAATCAATTTTCTTATGAAAAACGATGACCCCAGACCTGTCGAATTTTCTCCGGATGGTCAGAAATGGTCATTTTTTAATATTTAATGTTTTGACTGTAAATGTCCATTACACGTGAATTATCACTTTTGGAACTAAAGTAAGTGTTTGGAGTAATTTTCCTTCACGAAATTGTTCAAAATAGAAGCTTCTGAGTGAGAGGACAAGTTTATAAAAATGGCAATTTTTGTCACTGTGAGGCTTTAAAAAGTGGTTATTCAACATGAGGAATAATCCAATTGACATTTTGAATATTTTTTCTACACTCCAAAAAAATCAATTTTCTGATGAAAAATGATGACCCCAGACCTGTCGAATTTTCTCCGGATGGTCAGAAATGGTCATTTTTTAATGTTTAATGTTTTGACTGTAAATGTCCATTGCACTTGAATTATAACTTTTGGAACTAAAAAAAGTGTGTTTGGAGTCATTTTCCTGCCCGAAATTGGTCAAAATAGAAGCTTCTTAGTAGGAGGAAAAGTCTGTAAAAATTGTAATTTTTGTCACTTTGAGGCTTTAAAAAGTGGTTATTCAACATGAGGCACAATCCAAAAGACATTTTGAATAATTTTTTCTACAGTCCAAAAAATAAATTTTCTGATGAAAAACGATGACCCCAGACCTGTCGAATTTTCTCCGGATGGTCAGAAATGGTCATTTTTTAATGTTTAATGTTTTGACTGTAAATGTCCATTACACGTGAATTATCACTTTTGGAACTAAAGTAAGTGTTTGGAGTAATTTTCCTTCACGAAATTGTTCAAAATAGAAGCTTCTGAGTGAGAGGACAAGTTTATAAAAATGGCAATTTTTGTCACTGTGAGGCTTTAAAAAGTGGTTATTCAACATGAGGCACAATCCAATTGAAATTTTGAATCAGTTTTTTCTACAGTCCAAAAAATCAATTTTCTGATGAAGAAACGATGACCCCAGACCTGTCGAACTTTCTCCAGATGATCAGAAATGGTCATTTTTTATTGTTTAATCTCTTGACTGTAATTGACCAGTGCATGAGAATTATCACTTTTGGAACTAAAATAAGTGGGTTTGGAGTCATTTTCTTGCCTGAAATTGGTCAAAATAGAAGCTTCTGAGTAGGAAGAAAAGTCTGTAAAAATGGCACTTTTGGTCACTGTGAGGCTTCCAAAAGTGGTTATTCAACATAGGGCACAATCCAATTGACATTTTGAATAAGTTTTTTCTACGGTACAAAAATCTATTTTTTTATGAAAAACTATGACCCCAGACCTGTCGAACTTTCTCCAGATGGTCAGAAATGGTAATTTTTTAATATTTAATCTTTTGACTGTTAATCACGATTGCATGTGAATGATCACTTTAAGATCTAAAATAAGTGTGTTTAGAGTCATTTTCCTGCCCGAAATTGGTCAAAATAGAAGCTTCTGAGTAGGAGGAAAAGTCTGTAAAAATGGCAATTTTGGTCACTGTGAGGCTTTAAAAAGTGGTTATTCAACATGAGGCACAATCCAATTGAAATTTTGAATCATTTTTGCTACAGTCCAAAAAATCAATTTTGTGACGAAAATTGATGACCCCAGACCTGTCGAGCTTTCTCCAGATGGTCAGAAAAGGTCATTTTTTAATGTTTAAACTCATGACTGTAAATAACCAGTGCATGTGAATTATCACTTTTGGAACTAAAATAAGTGTGTTTGGAGTCATTTTCTTGCCTGAAATTGGTCGAAATAGAAGCTTCTGAGTAGGAAGAAAAGTCTGTAAAAATGGCACTTTTCGTCACTGTGAGGCTTCCAAAAGTGGTTATTCAACATAGGGCACAATCCAATTGACATTTTGAATATTTTTTCTACGGTGCAAAAATCTATTTTTTTATGAAAAACTATGACCCCAGACCTGTCGAACTTTCTGCAGATGGTCAGAAATGGTAATTTTTTAATATTTAATCTTTTGACTGTAAATCACGATTGCATGTGAATGATCACTTTAAGAACTAAAATAAGTGTGTTTAGAGTCATTTTCCTGCCCGAAATTGGTCAAAATAGAAGCTTCTGAGTAGGAGGAAAAGTCTGTAAAAATGGCAAGTTTGGTCACTGTGAGGCTTTAAAAAGTGGTTATTCAACATGAGGCACAATCCAATTGAAATTTTGAATCATTTTTGCTACAGTCCAAAAAATCAATTTTCTGACGAAAATCGATGACCCCAGACCTGTCGAACTTTCTCCAGATGGTCAGAAATGGTCATTTTTTAATGTTTAAACTCATGACTGTAAATAACCAGTGCATGTGAATTATCAATTTTGGAACTAAAATAAGTGGGTTTGGAGTCATTTTCCTGCCCAAAATTGGTCAAAATAGAAGCTTCTGAGTAGGAAGAAAAGTCTGTAAAAATGGCACTTTTGGTCACTGTGAGGCTTTAAAAAGAGGTTATTCAACATGAGGCCCAATCCAATTGACATTTTGAATTATTTTTTCTGCAGTTGAAAACATCAGTTTTCTGATGAAAAACAATGAAATTGTCATTTTTTAATGTTTAATCTCTTGACTGTAATTGACCAGTGCATGTGAATTATCACTTTTGGAACTAAAATAAGTGTGTTTGGAGTCATTTTCTTGCCTGAAATTGGTCAAAATAGAAGCTTCTGAGTAGGAAGAAAAGTCTGTAAAAATTGCACTTTTGGTCACTGTGAGGCTTCCAAAAGTGGTTATTCAACATAGGGCACAATCCAATTGACATTTTGAATAATTTTTTCTACGGTGCAAAAATCTATTTTTTTTATGAAAAACTATGACCCCAGACCTGTCGAACTTTCTTCAGATGGTCAGAAATGGTCATTTTTTAATATTTAATCTTTTGACTGTAAATCACGATTGCATGTGAATGATCACTTTAAGAACTAAAATAAGTGTGTTTAGAGTCATTTTCCTGCCCGAAATTGGTCAAAATAGAAGCTTCTGAGTAGGAGGAAAAGTCTGTAAAAATGGCAATTTTGGTCACTGTCAGGCTTTAAAAAGTGGTTATTCAACACGAGGCACAATCCAAAAGACATTTTGAATAATTTTTTTTACAGTCCACAAAATCAATTTTCTTATGAAAAACGATGACCCCAGACCTGTCGAATTTTCTCCGAATGGTCAGAAATGGTCTTTTTTTAATGTTTAATGTTTTGACTGTAAATGTCCATTGCACGTGAATTATAACTTTTGGAACTAAAATAAGTCTGCTTGAAGTCATTTTCCTTCCCGAAATTGGTCAAAATAGAAGCTTCTGAGCAGGAGGAAAAGTCTGTACAAATTGTAGTTATTGTCACTTTGAGGCTTTAAAAAGTGGTTATTCAACATGAGGCACAATCCAAAACACATTTTGAATAATTTTTTCTACAGTCCAAAAAATCAATTTTCTGATGAAAAACGATGACCCCAGACCTGTCGAATTTTCTCCGGATGGTCAGAAATGGTCATTTTTTAATGTTTAATGTTTTGACTGTAAATGTCCATTACACGTGAATTATCACTTTTGGAACTAAAATAAGTGTTTGGAGTAATTTTCCTTCACGAAATTGTTCAAAATAGAAGCTTCTGAGTGAGAGGACAAGTTTATAAAAATGGCAATTTTTGTCACTGTGAGGCTTTAAAAAGTGGTTATTCAACATGAGGCACAATCCAATTGACATTTTGAATAATTTTTTCTACACTCCAAAAACATCAATTTTCTGATGAAAAATGATGACCCCAGACCTGTCAAATTTTCTCCGGATGGTCAGAAATGGTAATTTTTTAGTGTTTAATGTTTTGACTGTAAATGTCCATTGCACGTGAATTATAACTTTTGGAACTAAAAAAAGTGTGTTTGGAGTCATTTTCCTGCCCGAAATTGGTCAAAATAGAAGCTTCTTAGTAGGAGGAAAAGTCTGTAAAAATGGAAATTTTTGTCACTGTCAGGCTTTAAAAAGTGGTTATTCAACATGAGGCACAATCCAAAAGACATTTTGAATGATTTTTTCTACAGTCCAAAAAATCAATTGTCTGATGAAAAACGATGTTCCCAGACCTGTCGAGCTTTCTCCAGATAGTCAGAAATGGTCATTTTTTAATGCTTAATGTTTTGACTGTAAATGTCCATTACACGTAAATTATCACTTTTGGAACTAAAATAAGTGTGTTTGGAGTCATTTTCCTTCCCGAAATTGGTCAAAATAGAAGCTTCTGAGTGAGAGGACAAGTTTATAAAAATGGCATTTTTGTCACTGTGAGGCTTTAAAAAGTGGTTATTCAACATGAGGCACAATCCAATTGAAATTTTGAATCAGTTTTTTCTACATTCCAAAAACTCAATTTTCTGATGAAGAAACGATGACCCCAGACCTGTCGAACTTTCTCCAGATGATCAGAAATGGTCATTTTTTAATGTTTAATCTCTTGACTGTAATTGACCAGTGCATGTGAATTATCACTTTTGGAACTAAAATAAGTGTGTTTGGAGTCATTTTCTTGCCTGAAATTGGTCAAAATAGAAGCTTCTGAGTAGGAAGAAAAGTCTGTCAAAATGGCACTTTTGGTCACTGTGAGGCTTCCAAAAGTGGTTATTCAACATAGGGCACAATCCAATTGACATTTTGAATAATTTTTTCTACGGTGCAAAAATCTATTTTTTTACGAAAAACTATGACCACTGACCTGTCGAACTTTATCCAGATGGTCAGAAATGGTCATTTTTTTATATTTATTCTTTTACTGTAAATAACGTTTGCATGTGAATGATAACTTTTGGAACTAAAATGAGTGTGTTTAGAGTCATTTTCCTGCTCGAAATTGGTCAAAATAGAAGCTTCTGAGTAGGAGGAAAAGTTTGTAAAAATGGCAGTTTTGGTCACTGTGAGGATTTAAAAAGTGGTTATTCAACATGAGGCACAATCCAAATGACATTCTGAATACTTTTTTCTACAGTCTAAAAAATCAATTTTCTGATGAAAAACGATGACACCGGACCTGCCGAATTTTCTCCGGATGGTCAGAAATGGTCATTTTTTTAATGTTTAAAGTTTTGACTGTAAATGTCCATTGCACGTGATTTATTACTTTTGGAACTAAAATAAGTGTTTGGAGTCATTTTCCTGCCTGAAATTGGTCAAAATAGAAGCTTCTGAGTAGGAAGAAAAGTCTGTAAAAATGGCACTTTTGGTCACTGTGAGGCTTCCAAAAGTGGTTATTCAACATGAGGCACAATCCAATTGAAATTTTGAATCATTTTTGCTACAGTCCAAAAAATCAATTTTCTGACGAAAATCGATGACCCCAGACCTGTCGAACTTTCTCCAGATGGTCAGAAATGGTCATTTTTTAATGTTTAATCTCATGACTGTAATTGACCAATGCATGTGAATTAGCACTTTTGGAACTAAAATAGGTGTGTTTGGAGTCATTTTCCTGCCCGAAATTGGTCAAAATAGAAGCTTCTGAGTAGGAAGAAAAGTCTGTAAAAATGGCACTTTTGGTCACTGTGAGGCTTCCAAAAGTGGTTATTCAACATAGGGCGCAATCCAATTGACATTTTGAATAAATTTTTCTAAGGTGCAAAAATCTACTTTTTTTATGAAAAACTATGACCACTGACCTGTCGAACTTTATCCAGATGGTCAGAAATGGTCATTTTTTTATATTTAATCTTTTGACTGTGAATCACGATTGCATGTGAATATCACTTTTGGAAATAAAATAAGTGTGTTTAGAGTCATTTTCCTGCCCGAAATGGGTCAAAATAGAAGTTTCTGAGTAGGAGAAAAAGTCTGTAAAAATGGCAATTTTGGTCACTGTGAGGCTTTAAAAAGTGGTTATTCAACATGAGGCACAATCCAATTGACATTTAGAATTATTTTTTCTGCAGTCGAAAACATCAATTTTCTGATGAAAAACGATGAAATTGTCATTTTTTAATGTTTAATCTTTTGACTGTAAATGTCCATTGCACGTGAATTATCACTTTTGGAACTAAAATAAGAGAGTTTGGAGTCATTTTCCTGCCTGAAATTGGTCAAAATAAAAGCTTCTTAGTAGGAGGAAAAATCTATAAAAATTGTAATTTTTCTCACTGTCAGGCTTTAAAAAGTGGTTATTCAACACGATGCACAATCCAAAAGACATTTTGAATATTTTTTTCTACAGTCTACAAAATCAATTTTCTTATGAAAAACGATGACCCCAGACCTGTCGAATTTTCTGCGAATGGTCAGAAATGGTCATTTTTTAATGTTTAATGTTTTGACTGTAAATGTCCATTGCATGTGAATTATAACTTTTGGAACTAAAATAAGTGTGTTTGAATTCATTTTCCTTCCCGAAATTGGTCAAAATAGAAGCTTCTGAGCAGGAGGAAAAGTCTGTAAAAATGGTAATTTTTGTCACTTTGAGGCTTTAAAAAGTGGTTATTCAACATGAGGCACAATCCAAAAGACATTTTGAATAATTTTTTCTACAGTCCAAAAAATCAATTGTCTGATGAAAAACGATGTTCCCAGATCTGTCGAGTTTTCTCCAGATAGTCAGAAATGGTAATTTTTTAATGTTTAATGTTTTGACTGTAAATGTCCATTGCATGTGAATTATAACTTTTGGAACTAAAAAAAGTGTGTTTGGAGTCATTTTCCTGCCCGAAATTGGTCAAAATAGAAGCTTCTTAGTAGGAGGAAAAGTCTGTAAAAATGGAAATTTTTGTCACTGTCAGGCTTTAAAAAGTGGTTATTCAACATGAGGCACAATCCAAAAGACATTTTGAATGATTTTTTCTACAGTCCAAAAAATCAATTGTCTGATGAAAAACGATGTTCCCAGACCTGTCGAGTTTTCTCCAGATAGTCAGAAATGGTCATTTTTTAATGCTTAATGTTTTGACTGTAAATGTCCATTACACGTAAATTATCACTTTTGGAACTAAAATAAGTGTGTTTGGAGTCATTTTCCTTCCCGAAATTGGTCAAAATAGAAGCTTCTGAGTGAGAGGACAAGTTTATAAAAATGGCATTTTTGTCACTGTGAGGCTTTAAAAAGTGGTTATTTAACATGAGGCACAATCCAATTGAAATTTTGAATCAGTTTTTTCTACATTCCAAAAACTCAATTTTCTGATGAAGAAACGATGACCCCAGACCTGTCGAACTTTCTCCAGATGATCAGAAATGGTCATTTTTTAATGTTTAATCTCTTGACTGTAATTGACCAGTGCATGTGAATTATCACTTTTGGAACTAAAATAAGTGTGTTTGGAGTCATTTTCTTGCCTGAAATTGGTCAAAATAGAAGCTTCTGAGTAGGAAGAAAAGTCTGTCAAAATGGCACTTTTGGTCACTGTGAGGCTTCCAAAAGTGGTTATTCAACATAGGGCGCAATCCAATTGACATTTTGAATACATTTTTCTAAGGTGCAAAAATCTACTTTTTTTATGAAAAACTATGACCACTGACCTGTCGAACTTTATCCAGATGGTCAGAAATTGTCATTTTTTTATATTTAATCTTTTGACTGTGAATCACGATTGCATGTGAATATCACTTTTGGAAATAAAATAAGTGTGTTTAGAGTCATTTTCCTGCCCGAAATGGGTCAAAATAGAAGCTTCTGAGTAGGAGGAAAAGTCTGTAAAAATGGCAATTTTGGTCACTGTGAGGCTTTAAAAAGTGGTTAATCAACATGAGGCACAATCCAATTGACATTTTGAATTATTTTTTCTGCAGTCGAAAACATCAATTTTCTGATGAAAAACGATGAAATTGTCATTTTTTAATGTTTAATCTTTTGACTGTAAATGTCCATTGCACGTGAATTATCACTTTTGGAACTAAAATAAGAGAGTTTGGAGTCATTTTCCTGCCTGAAATTGGTCAAAATAAAAGCTTCTTAGTAGGAGGAAAAATCTATAAAAATTGTAATTTTTTTCACTGTCAGGCTTTAAAAAGTGGTTATTCAACACGAGGCACAATCCAAAAGACATTTTGAATAATTTTTTGTACAGTCCACAAAATCAATTTTCTTATGAAAAACGATGACCCCAGACCTGTCGAATTTTCTCCGGATGGTCAGAAATGGTCATTTTTTAATATTTAATGTTTTGACTGTAAATGTCCATTACACGTGAATTATCACTTTTGGAACTAAAGTAAGTGTTTGGAGTAATTTTCCTTCACGAAATTGTTCAAAATAGAAGCTTCTGAGTGAGAGGACAAGTTTATAAAAATGGCAATTTTTGTCACTGTGAGGCTTTAAAAAGTGGTTATTCAACATGAGGAATAATCCAATTGACATTTTGAATATTTTTTCTACACTCCAAAAAAATCAATTTTCTGATGAAAAATGATGACCCCAGACCTGTCGAATTTTCTCCGGATGGTCAGAAATGGTCATTTTTTAATGTTTAATGTTTTGACTGTAAATGTCCATTGCACTTGAATTATAACTTTTGGAACTAAAAAAAGTGTGTTTGGAGTCATTTTCCTGCCCGAAATTGGTCAAAATAGAAGCTTCTTAGTAGGAGGAAAAGTCTGTAAAAATTGTAATTTTTGTCACTTTGAGGCTTTAAAAAGTGGTTATTCAACATGAGGCACAATCCAAAAGACATTTTGAATAATTTTTTCTACAGTCCAAAAAATAAATTTTCTGATGAAAAACGATGACCCCAGACCTGTCGAATTTTCTCCGGATGGTCAGAAATGGTCATTTTTTAATGTTTAATGTTTTGACTGTAAATGTCCATTACACGTGAATTATCACTTTTGGAACTAAAGTAAGTGTTTGGAGTAATTTTCCTTCACGAAATTGTTCAAAATAGAAGCTTCTGAGTGAGAGGACAAGTTTATAAAAATGGCAATTTTTGTCACTGTGAGGCTTTAAAAAGTGGTTATTCAACATGAGGCACAATCCAATTGAAATTTTGAATCAGTTTTTTCTACAGTCCAAAAAATCAATTTTCTGATGAAGAAACGATGACCCCAGACCTGTCGAACTTTCTCCAGATGATCAGAAATGGTCATTTTTTATTGTTTAATCTCTTGACTGTAATTGACCAGTGCATGAGAATTATCACTTTTGGAACTAAAATAAGTGGGTTTGGAGTCATTTTCTTGCCTGAAATTGGTCAAAATAGAAGCTTCTGAGTAGGAAGAAAAGTCTGTAAAAATGGCACTTTTGGTCACTGTGAGGCTTCCAAAAGTGGTTATTCAACATAGGGCACAATCCAATTGACATTTTGAATAAGTTTTTTCTACGGTACAAAAATCTATTTTTTTATGAAAAACTATGACCCCAGACCTGTCGAACTTTCTCCAGATGGTCAGAAATGGTAATTTTTTAATATTTAATCTTTTGACTGTTAATCACGATTGCATGTGAATGATCACTTTAAGATCTAAAATAAGTGTGTTTAGAGTCATTTTCCTGCCCGAAATTGGTCAAAATAGAAGCTTCTGAGTAGGAGGAAAAGTCTGTAAAAATGGCAATTTTGGTCACTGTGAGGCTTTAAAAAGTGGTTATTCAACATGAGGCACAATCCAATTGAAATTTTGAATCATTTTTGCTACAGTCCAAAAAATCAATTTTGTGACGAAAATTGATGACCCCAGACCTGTCGAGCTTTCTCCAGATGGTCAGAAAAGGTCATTTTTTAATGTTTAAACTCATGACTGTAAATAACCAGTGCATGTGAATTATCACTTTTGGAACTAAAATAAGTGTGTTTGGAGTCATTTTCTTGCCTGAAATTGGTCGAAATAGAAGCTTCTGAGTAGGAAGAAAAGTCTGTAAAAATGGCACTTTTCGTCACTGTGAGGCTTCCAAAAGTGGTTATTCAACATAGGGCACAATCCAATTGACATTTTGAATATTTTTTCTACGGTGCAAAAATCTATTTTTTTATGAAAAACTATGACCCCAGACCTGTCGAACTTTCTGCAGATGGTCAGAAATGGTAATTTTTTAATATTTAATCTTTTGACTGTAAATCACGATTGCATGTGAATGATCACTTTAAGAACTAAAATAAGTGTGTTTAGAGTCATTTTCCTGCCCGAAATTGGTCAAAATAGAAGCTTCTGAGTAGGAGGAAAAGTCTGTAAAAATGGCAAGTTTGGTCACTGTGAGGCTTTAAAAAGTGGTTATTCAACATGAGGCACAATCCAATTGAAATTTTGAATCATTTTTGCTACAGTCCAAAAAATCAATTTTCTGACGAAAATCGATGACCCCAGACCTGTCGAACTTTCTCCAGATGGTCAGAAATGGTCATTTTTTAATGTTTAAACTCATGACTGTAAATAACCAGTGCATGTGAATTATCAATTTTGGAACTAAAATAAGTGGGTTTGGAGTCATTTTCCTGCCCAAAATTGGTCAAAATAGAAGCTTCTGAGTAGGAAGAAAAGTCTGTAAAAATGGCACTTTTGGTCACTGTGAGGCTTTAAAAAGAGGTTATTCAACATGAGGCCCAATCCAATTGACATTTTGAATTATTTTTTCTGCAGTTGAAAACATCAGTTTTCTGATGAAAAACAATGAAATTGTCATTTTTTAATGTTTAATCTCTTGACTGTAATTGACCAGTGCATGTGAATTATCACTTTTGGAACTAAAATAAGTGTGTTTGGAGTCATTTTCTTGCCTGAAATTGGTCAAAATAGAAGCTTCTGAGTAGGAAGAAAAGTCTGTAAAAATTGCACTTTTGGTCACTGTGAGGCTTCCAAAAGTGGTTATTCAACATAGGGCACAATCCAATTGACATTTTGAATAATTTTTTCTACGGTGCAAAAATCTATTTTTTTTATGAAAAACTATGACCCCAGACCTGTCGAACTTTCTTCAGATGGTCAGAAATGGTCATTTTTTAATATTTAATCTTTTGACTGTAAATCACGATTGCATGTGAATGATCACTTTAAGAACTAAAATAAGTGTGTTTAGAGTCATTTTCCTGCCCGAAATTGGTCAAAATAGAAGCTTCTGAGTAGGAGGAAAAGTCTGTAAAAATGGCAATTTTGGTCACTGTCAGGCTTTAAAAAGTGGTTATTCAACACGAGGCACAATCCAAAAGACATTTTGAATAATTTTTTTTACAGTCCACAAAATCAATTTTCTTATGAAAAACGATGACCCCAGACCTGTCGAATTTTCTCCGAATGGTCAGAAATGGTCTTTTTTTAATGTTTAATGTTTTGACTGTAAATGTCCATTGCACGTGAATTATAACTTTTGGAACTAAAATAAGTCTGCTTGAAGTCATTTTCCTTCCCGAAATTGGTCAAAATAGAAGCTTCTGAGCAGGAGGAAAAGTCTGTACAAATTGTAGTTATTGTCACTTTGAGGCTTTAAAAAGTGGTTATTCAACATGAGGCACAATCCAAAACACATTTTGAATAATTTTTTCTACAGTCCAAAAAATCAATTTTCTGATGAAAAACGATGACCCCAGACCTGTCGAATTTTCTCCGGATGGTCAGAAATGGTCATTTTTTAATGTTTAATGTTTTGACTGTAAATGTCCATTACACGTGAATTATCACTTTTGGAACTAAAATAAGTGTTTGGAGTAATTTTCCTTCACGAAATTGTTCAAAATAGAAGCTTCTGAGTGAGAGGACAAGTTTATAAAAATGGCAATTTTTGTCACTGTGAGGCTTTAAAAAGTGGTTATTCAACATGAGGCACAATCCAATTGACATTTTGAATAATTTTTTCTACACTCCAAAAACATCAATTTTCTGATGAAAAATGATGACCCCAGACCTGTCAAATTTTCTCCGGATGGTCAGAAATGGTAATTTTTTAGTGTTTAATGTTTTGACTGTAAATGTCCATTGCACGTGAATTATAACTTTTGGAACTAAAAAAAGTGTGTTTGGAGTCATTTTCCTGCCCGAAATTGGTCAAAATAGAAGCTTCTTAGTAGGAGGAAAAGTCTGTAAAAATGGAAATTTTTGTCACTGTCAGGCTTTAAAAAGTGGTTATTCAACATGAGGCACAATCCAAAAGACATTTTGAATGATTTTTTCTACAGTCCAAAAAATCAATTGTCTGATGAAAAACGATGTTCCCAGACCTGTCGAGCTTTCTCCAGATAGTCAGAAATGGTCATTTTTTAATGCTTAATGTTTTGACTGTAAATGTCCATTACACGTAAATTATCACTTTTGGAACTAAAATAAGTGTGTTTGGAGTCATTTTCCTTCCCGAAATTGGTCAAAATAGAAGCTTCTGAGTGAGAGGACAAGTTTATAAAAATGGCATTTTTGTCACTGTGAGGCTTTAAAAAGTGGTTATTCAACATGAGGCACAATCCAATTGAAATTTTGAATCAGTTTTTTCTACATTCCAAAAACTCAATTTTCTGATGAAGAAACGATGACCCCAGACCTGTCGAACTTTCTCCAGATGATCAGAAATGGTCATTTTTTAATGTTTAATCTCTTGACTGTAATTGACCAGTGCATGTGAATTATCACTTTTGGAACTAAAATAAGTGTGTTTGGAGTCATTTTCTTGCCTGAAATTGGTCAAAATAGAAGCTTCTGAGTAGGAAGAAAAGTCTGTCAAAATGGCACTTTTGGTCACTGTGAGGCTTCCAAAAGTGGTTATTCAACATAGGGCACAATCCAATTGACATTTTGAATAATTTTTTCTACGGTGCAAAAATCTATTTTTTTACGAAAAACTATGACCACTGACCTGTCGAACTTTATCCAGATGGTCAGAAATGGTCATTTTTTTATATTTATTCTTTTACTGTAAATAACGTTTGCATGTGAATGATAACTTTTGGAACTAAAATGAGTGTGTTTAGAGTCATTTTCCTGCTCGAAATTGGTCAAAATAGAAGCTTCTGAGTAGGAGGAAAAGTTTGTAAAAATGGCAGTTTTGGTCACTGTGAGGATTTAAAAAGTGGTTATTCAACATGAGGCACAATCCAAATGACATTCTGAATACTTTTTTCTACAGTCTAAAAAATCAATTTTCTGATGAAAAACGATGACACCGGACCTGCCGAATTTTCTCCGGATGGTCAGAAATGGTCATTTTTTTAATGTTTAAAGTTTTGACTGTAAATGTCCATTGCACGTGATTTATTACTTTTGGAACTAAAATAAGTGTTTGGAGTCATTTTCCTGCCTGAAATTGGTCAAAATAGAAGCTTCTGAGTAGGAAGAAAAGTCTGTAAAAATGGCACTTTTGGTCACTGTGAGGCTTCCAAAAGTGGTTATTCAACATGAGGCACAATCCAATTGAAATTTTGAATCATTTTTGCTACAGTCCAAAAAATCAATTTTCTGACGAAAATCGATGACCCCAGACCTGTCGAACTTTCTCCAGATGGTCAGAAATGGTCATTTTTTAATGTTTAATCTCATGACTGTAATTGACCAATGCATGTGAATTAGCACTTTTGGAACTAAAATAGGTGTGTTTGGAGTCATTTTCCTGCCCGAAATTGGTCAAAATAGAAGCTTCTGAGTAGGAAGAAAAGTCTGTAAAAATGGCACTTTTGGTCACTGTGAGGCTTCCAAAAGTGGTTATTCAACATAGGGCGCAATCCAATTGACATTTTGAATAAATTTTTCTAAGGTGCAAAAATCTACTTTTTTTATGAAAAACTATGACCACTGACCTGTCGAACTTTATCCAGATGGTCAGAAATGGTCATTTTTTTATATTTAATCTTTTGACTGTGAATCACGATTGCATGTGAATATCACTTTTGGAAATAAAATAAGTGTGTTTAGAGTCATTTTCCTGCCCGAAATGGGTCAAAATAGAAGTTTCTGAGTAGGAGAAAAAGTCTGTAAAAATGGCAATTTTGGTCACTGTGAGGCTTTAAAAAGTGGTTATTCAACATGAGGCACAATCCAATTGACATTTAGAATTATTTTTTCTGCAGTCGAAAACATCAATTTTCTGATGAAAAACGATGAAATTGTCATTTTTTAATGTTTAATCTTTTGACTGTAAATGTCCATTGCACGTGAATTATCACTTTTGGAACTAAAATAAGAGAGTTTGGAGTCATTTTCCTGCCTGAAATTGGTCAAAATAAAAGCTTCTTAGTAGGAGGAAAAATCTATAAAAATTGTAATTTTTCTCACTGTCAGGCTTTAAAAAGTGGTTATTCAACACGATGCACAATCCAAAAGACATTTTGAATATTTTTTTCTACAGTCTACAAAATCAATTTTCTTATGAAAAACGATGACCCCAGACCTGTCGAATTTTCTGCGAATGGTCAGAAATGGTCATTTTTTAATGTTTAATGTTTTGACTGTAAATGTCCATTGCATGTGAATTATAACTTTTGGAACTAAAATAAGTGTGTTTGAATTCATTTTCCTTCCCGAAATTGGTCAAAATAGAAGCTTCTGAGCAGGAGGAAAAGTCTGTAAAAATGGTAATTTTTGTCACTTTGAGGCTTTAAAAAGTGGTTATTCAACATGAGGCACAATCCAAAAGACATTTTGAATAATTTTTTCTACAGTCCAAAAAATCAATTGTCTGATGAAAAACGATGTTCCCAGATCTGTCGAGTTTTCTCCAGATAGTCAGAAATGGTCATTTTTTAATGTTTAATGTTTTGACTGTAAATGTCCATTACACGTAAATTATCACTTTTGGAACTAAAATAAGTGTGTTTGGAGTCATTTTCCTTCCCGAAATTGGTCAAAATAGAAGCTTCTGAGTGAGAGGACAAGTTTATAAAAATGGCAATTTTTTTCACTGTGAGGCTTCAAAAAGTGGTTATTCAACATGAGGCACAATCCAATTGAAATTTTGAATCAGTTTTTTCTACAGTCCAATAAATCAATTTTCTGATGAAGAAATGATGACCCCAGACCTATCGAACTTTCTCCAGATGATCAGAAATGGTCATTTTTTAATGTTTAATCTCTTGACTGTAATTGACCAGTGCATGTGAATTATCACTTTTGGAACTAAAATAAGTGTGTTTGGAGTAATTTTCTTGCCTGAAATTGGTCAAAATAGAAGCTTCTGAGTAGGAAGAAGAGTCTGTAAAAATGGCAATTTTGGTCACTGTGAGGCTTTAAAAAGGGGTTATTCAACATGAGGCACAATCCAATTGACATTTTGAATAATTTTTTCTACTGTGCAAAAATCTATTTTTTTATGAAAAACATGACCCCAGACCTGTCGAACTTTCTCCAGATGGTCAGAAATGGTCATTTTTTAATGTTTAAACTCATGACTGTAATTGACCAGTGCATGTGAATTATCACTTTTGGAACTAAAATAAGTGTGTTTGGAGTCATTTTCCTGCCCGAAATTGGTCAAAATAGAAGCTTCTGAGTAGGAAGAAAAGTCTGTAAAAATGGCACTTTTGGTCACTGTGAGGCTTTAAAAAGAGGTTATTCAACATGAGGCACAATCCAATTGACATTTTGAAATATTTTTTCTGCAGTTGAAAACATCAGTTTTCTGATGAAAAACGATGAAATTGTCATTTTTTAATGTTTAATCTTTTGACTGTAAATGTCCATTGCACGTGAATTATCACTTTTGGAACTAAAATAAGAGAGTTTGGAGTCATTTTCCTGCCCGAAACTGGTCAAAATAAAAGCTTCTTAGTAGGAGGAAAAATCTGTAAAAATTGAAATTTTTGTCACTGTCAGGCTTTAAAAAGTGGTTATTCAACACGAGGCACAATCCAAAAGACATTTTGAATAATTTTTTCTACAGTCCAAAAAATCTATTTTCTGATGAAAAACGATGACCCCAGACCTGTCGAATTTTCTCCGGATGGTCAGAAATGGTCATTTTTAAATGTTTAATGATTTCACTGTAAATGTCCACTACACGTGAATTATCACTTTTGGAACTAAAATAAGTATTTGGAGTAATTTTCCTTCACGAAATTGTTCAAAATAGAAGCTTCTGAGTGAGAGGACAAGTTTATAAAAATGGCAATTTTTGTCACTGTGAGGCTTTAAAAAGTGGTTATTCAACATGAGGCACAATTCAATTGACATTTTGAATAATTTTTTCTACACTCCAAAAAAATCAATTTTCTGATGAAAAACGATGATCCCAGACCTGTCGAATTTTCTCCAGATGGTCAGAAATGGTCATTTTTTAATGTTTAATGTTTTGACTGTAAATGTCCATTGCACGTGAATTATAACTTTTGGAACTAAAATAAGTGTGTTTGAATTCATTTTCCTTCCCAAAATTGGTCAAAATAGAAGCTTCTGAGCAGGAGGAAAAGTCTGTAAAAATGGTAATTTTTGTCACTTTGAGGCTTTAAAAAGTGGTTATTCAACATGAGGCACAATCCAAAAGACATTTTGAATAATTTTTTCTGCCGTCCGAAAAATCCATTTTCTGATGAAAAACATGACCCCAGACCTGTCGAACTTTCTCCAGATGGTCAGAAATGGTCATTTTTTAATATTTAATCTTTTGACTGTAAATCACGATTGCATGTGAATGATCACTTTAAGAACTAAAATAAGTGTGTTTAGAGTCATTTTCCTGGCCGAAATTGGTCAAAATAGAAACTTCTGAGTAGGAGGAAAAGTCTGTAAAAATGGCAATTTTGGTCACTGTGAGGCTTTAAAAAGTGGTTATTCAACATGAGGCACAATCCAATTGAAATTTTGAATCATTTTTGCTACAGTCCAAAAAATCAATTTTCTGACGAAAATCGATGACCCCAGACCTGTCGAACTTTCTCCAGATGGTCAGAAATGGTCATTTTTTAATGTTTAAACTCATGACTGTAATTGACCAGTGCATGTGAATTATCACTTTTGGAACTAAAATAAGTGTGTTTGGAGTCATTTTCCTGCCCGAAATTGGTCAAAATAGAAGCTTCTGAGTAGGAAGAAAAGTCTGTAAAAATGGCACTTTTGGTCACTGTGAGGCTTTAAAAAGAGTTTATTCAACATGAGGCACAATCCAATTGACATTTTGAATTATTTTTTCTCCAGTTGAAAACATTAGTTTTCTGATGAAAAACGATGAAATTGTCATTTTTTAATGTTTAATCTTTTGACTGTAAATGTCCATTGCACGTGAATTATCACTTTTGGAACTAAAATAAGAGAGTTTGGAGTCATTTTCCTGCCCGAAATTGGTCAAAATAAAAGCTTCTTAGTAGGAGGAAAAATCTGTAAAAATTGAAATTTTTGTCACTGTCAGGCTTTAAAAAGTGGTTATTCAACACGAGGCACAATCCAAAAGACATTTTGAATAATTTTTTCTACAGTCCACAAAATCAATTTTCTTATGAAAAACGATGACCCCAGACCTGTCGAATTTTCTCCGAATGGTCAGAAATGGTCATTTTTTAATGTTTAATGTCTTGACTGTAAATGTCCATTGCACGTGAATTATAACTTTTGGAACTAAAATAAGTGTGTTTGAAGTCATTTTCCTTCCCGAAATTGGTCAAAATAGAAGCTTCTGAGTAGGAGGAAAAGTTTGTAAAAATGGCAGTTTTGGTCACTGTGAGGATTTAAAAAGTGGTTATTCAACATGAGGCACAATCCAAATGACATTCTGAATACTTTTTTCTACAGTCTAAAAAATCAATTTTCTGATGAAAAACGATGACACCGGACCTGCCGAATTTTCTCCGGATGGTCAGAAATGGTCATTTTTTTAATGTTTAATGTTTTGACTGTAAATGTCCATTGCACGTGATTTATTACTTTTGGAACTAAAATAAGTGTGTTTGGAGTCATTTTCCTGCCTGAAATTGGTCAAAATAGAAGCTTCTGAGTAGGAGGAAAAGTTTGTAAAAATGGCAATTTTGGTCACTGTGAGGCTTTAAAAAGTGGTTATTCAACATGAGGCACAATCCAATTGATATTTTGAATACTTTTTTCTACAGTGTAAAAAATCCATTTTCTGATGAAAAACGATGACACCGGACCTGTCGAATTTTCTCCGGATGGTCAGAAATGGTCATTTTTTTAATCTTTCATCTTTTGACTGTAACTGACTATTGCATGTGAATTATCACTTTTGGAACTATAATAAGGGTGTTTAGAGTCATCTTCCTGCCCGAAATTGGTCGAAATTGACGCTTCTGAGTAGGAGGACAAGTTTATAAAAATGGCAATTTTTGTCACTGTGAGGCTTCAAAAAGTGGTTATTCAACATGAGGCACAATCCAATTTAAATTTTGAATCATTTTTGCTACAGTCCAAAAAATCAATTTTCTGACGAAAATCGATGACCCCAGACCTGTCGAACTTTCTCCAGATGGTCAGAAATGGTCATTTTTTAATGTTTAATCTCATGACTGTAATTGACCAATGCATGTGAATTATCACTTTTGGAACTAAAATAAGTGTGTTTGGAGTCATTTTCCTGCCCGAAATTGGTCAAAATAGAAGCTTCTGAGTAGGAAGAAAAGTCTGTAAAAATGGCACTTTTGGTCACTGTGAGGCTTCCAAAAGTGGTTATTCAACATAGGGCGCAATCCAATTGACATTTTGAATAATTTTTTCTAAGGTGCAAAAATCTACTTTTTTTATGAAAAACTATGACCACTGACTTGTCGAACTTTCTCCAGATGGTCAGAAATGGTCATTTTTTTATATTTATTCTTTTGACTGTGAATCACGATTGCATGTGAATATCACTTTTGGAACTAAAATAAGTGTGTTTAGAGTCATTTTGCTGCCCGAAATTGGTCGAAATTGACGCTTCTGAGTAGGAGGACAAGTTTATAAAAATGGCAATTTTTGTCACTGTGAGGCTTCAAAAAGTGGTTATTCAACATGAGGCACAATCCAATTGACATTTTGAATTATTTTTTCTGCAGTCGAAAACATCAATTTTCTGATGAAAAACGATGAAATTGTCATTTTTTAATGTTTAATCTTTTGACTGTAAATGTCGATTGCACATGAATTATCACTTTTGGAACTAAAATAAGAGAGTTTGGAGTCATTTTCCTGCCCAAAATTGGTCAAAATAAAAGCTTCTTAGTAGGAGGAAAAATCTGTAAAAATTGAAATTTTTGTCACTGTCAGGCTTTAAAAAGTGGTTATTCAACACAAGGCACAATCCAAAAGACATTTTTAATAATTTTTTCTACAGTCCACAAAATCAATTTTCTTATGAAAAACGATGACCCCAGACCTGTCGAATTTTCTCCGAATGGTCAGAAATGGTCATTTTTTAATGTTTAATGTTTTGACTGTAAATGTCCATTGCACGTGAATTATAACTTTTGGAACTAAAATAAGTGTGTTTTGAGTCATTTTCCTTCCCGAAATTGGTCAAAATAGAAGCTTCTGAGTAGGAAGAAAAGTCTGTAAAAATGGCAATTTTGGTCACTGTGAGGCTTTAAAAAGTGGTTATTCAACATGAGGCACAATCCAATTGAAATTTTGAATCATTTTTGCTACAGTCCAAAAAATCAATTTTCTGACGAAAATCGATGACCCCAGACCTGTCGAACTTTCTCCAGATGGTCAGAAATGGTCATTTTTTAATGTTTAAACTCATGACTGTAATTGACCAGTGCATGTGAATTATCACTTTTGGAACTAAAATAAGTGTGTTTGGAGTCATTTTGCTGCCCGAAATTGGTCAAAATAGAAGCTTCTGAGTAGGAAGAAAAGTCTGTAAAAATGGCACTTTTGGTCACTGTGAGGCTTTAAAAAGAGGTTATTCAACATGAGGCACAATCCAATTGACATTTTGAATTATTTTTTCTGCAGTTGAAAACATCAGTTTTCTGATGAAAAACGATGAAATTGTCATTTTTTAATGTTTAATCTTTTGACTGTAAATGTCCATTGCACGTGAATTATCACTTTTGGAACTAAAATAAGAGAGTTTGGAGTCATTTTCCTGCCCGAAATTGGTCAAAATAAAAGCTTCTTAGTAGGAGCAAAAATCTGTAAAAATTGAAATTTTTGTCACTGTCAGGCTTTAAAAAGTGGTTATTCAACACGAGGCACAATCCAAAAGACATTTTGAATAATTTTTTCTACAGTCCACAAAATCAATTTTCTTATGAAAAACGATGACCCCAGACCTGTCGAATTTTCTCCGAATGGTCAGAAATGGTCATTTTTTAATGTTTAATGTCTTGACTGTAAATGTCCATTGCACGTGAATTATAACTTTTGGAACTAAAATAAGTGTGTTTGAAGTAATTTTCCTTCCCGAAATTGGTCAAATTGAAGCTTCTGAGCAAGAGGAAAAGTCTGTAAAAATGGTAATTTTTGTCACTTTGAGGCTTTAAAAAGTGGTTATTCAACATGAGGCACAATCCAAAAGACATTTTGAATAATTTTTTCTACAGTCCAAAAAATCAATTGTCTGATGGAAAATGATGACCCCAGACCTGTCGAATTTTCTCTAGATGGTCAGAAATTGTCATTTTTTAATGTTTAATGTTTTGACTGTAAATATCCATTGCACGTGAATTATAACTTTTGTAACTAAAATAAGTGTGTTTGGAGTCATTTTCCTGCCCGAAATTGGTCAAAATAGAACGTTCTTAGTAGGAGGAAATGTCTGTAAAAATGGAAATTTTTGTCACTGTCAGGCTTTAAAAAGTGGTTATTCAACATGAGGCACAATCCAAAAGACATTTTGAATAATTTTTTCTACAGTCCAAAAAATCAATTGTCTGATGAAAAACGATGATCCCAGACCTGTCGAATTTTCTCCAGATGGTCAGAAATGGTCATTTTTGAATGTTTAATGTTTTGACTGTAAATGTCCATTACACGTGAATTATCACTTTTTGGAACTAAAATAAGTGTGTTTGGAGTCATTTTCCTTCCCGAAATTGGTCAAAATAGAAGCTTCTGAGTGAGAGGACAAGTTTATAAAAATGGCAATTTTTGTCACTGTGAGGCTTTAAAAAGTGGTTATTCAACATGAGGCACAATCCAATTGAAATTTTGAATCAGTTTTTTCTACAGTCCAAAAAATCAATTTTCTGATGAAGAAACGATGACCCCAGACCTGTCAAACGTTCTCCAGATGGTCAGAAATGATCATTTTTTAATGATTAATCTCTTGACTGTAATTGACCAGTGCATGTCTATTATCACTTTTGGAACTAAAATAGTGTGTTTGGAGTCATTTTCCTGCCTGAAATTGGTCAAAATAGAAGCTTCTGAGTAGGAAGAAAAGTCTGTAAAAATGGCAATTTTGGTCACTGTGAGGCTTCCAAAAGTGGTTATTCAACATAGGGCACAATCCAATTGACATTTTGAATAATTTTTTCTACGGTGCAAAAATCTATTTTTTTACGAAAAACTATGACCACTGACCTGTCGAACTTTATTCAGATGGTCAGAAATGGTCATTTTTTTATATTTATTCTTTTACTGTAAATAACGTTTGCATGTGAATGATAACTTTTGGAACTAAAATGAGTGTGTTTAGAGTCATTTTCCTGCTCGAAATTGGTCAAAATAGAAGCTTCTGAGTAGGAGGAAAAGTTTGTAAAAATGGCAGTTTTGGTCACTGTGAGGATTTAAAAAGTGGTTATTCAACATGAGGCACAATCCAAATGACATTCTGAATACTTTTTTCTACAGTCTAAAAAATCAATTTTCTGATGAAAAACGATGACACCGGACCTGCCGAATTTTCTCCGGATGGTCAGAAATGGTCATTTTTTTAATGTTTAAAGTTTTGACTGTAAATGTCCATTGCACGTGATTTATTACTTTTGGAACTAAAATAAGTGTGTTTGGAGTCATTTTCCTGCCTGAAATTGGTCAAAATAGAAGCTTCTGAGTAGGAAGAAAAGTCTGTAAAAATGGCACTTTTGGTCACTGTGAGGCTTCCAAAAGTGGTTATTCAACATGAGGCACAATCCAATTGAAATTTTGAATCATTTTTGCTACAGTCCAAAAAATCAATTTTCTGACGAAAATCGATGACCCCAGACCTGTCGAACTTTCTCCAGATGGTCAGAAATGGTCATTTTTTAATGTTTAATCTCATGACTGTAATTGACCAATGCATGTGAATTAGCACTTTTGGAACTAAAATAGGTGTGTTTGGAGTCATTTTCCTGCCCGAAATTGGTCAAAATAGAAGCTTCTGAGTAGGAAGAAAAGTCTGTAAAAATGGCACTTTTGGTCACTGTGAGGCTTCCAAAAGTGGTTATTCAACATAGGGCGCAATCCAATTGACATTTTGAATACATTTTTCTAAGGTGCAAAAATCTACTTTTTTTATGAAAAACTATGACCACTGACCTGTCGAACTTTATCCAGATGGTCAGAAATGGTCATTTTTTTATATTTAATCTTTTGACTGTGAATCACGATTGCATGTGAATATCACTTTTGGAAATAAAATAAGTGTGTTTAGAGTCATTTTCCTGCCCGAAATGGGTCAAAATAGAAGTTTCTGAGTAGGAGAAAAAGTCTGTAAAAATGGCAATTTTGGTCACTGTGAGGCTTTAAAAAGTGGTTATTCAACATGAGGCACAATCCAATTGACATTTAGAATTATTTTTTCTGCAGTCGAAAACATCAATTTTCTGATGAAAAACGATGAAATTGTCATTTTTTAATGTTTAATCTTTTGACTGTAAATGTCCATTGCACGTGAATTATCACTTTTGGAACTAAAATAAGAGAGTTTGGAGTCATTTTCCTGCCTGAAATTGGTCAAAATAAAAGCTTCTTAGTAGGAGGAAAAATCTATAAAAATTGTAATTTTTCTCACTGTCAGGCTTTAAAAAGTGGTTATTCAACACGATGCACAATCCAAAAGACATTTTGAATATTTTTTTCTACAGTCTACAAAATCAATTTTCTTATGAAAAACGATGACCCCAGACCTGTCGAATTTTCTGCGAATGGTCAGAAATGGTCATTTTTTAATGTTTAATGTTTTGACTGTAAATGTCCATTGCATGTGAATTATAACTTTTGGAACTAAAATAAGTGTGTTTGAATTCATTTTCCTTCCCGAAATTGGTCAAAATAGAAGCTTCTGAGCAGGAGGAAAAGTCTGTAAAAATGGTAATTTTTGTCACTTTGAGGCTTTAAAAAGTGGTTATTCAACATGAGGCACAATCCAAAAGACATTTTGAATAATTTTTTCTACAGTCCAAAAAATCAATTGTCTGATGAAAAACGATGTTCCCAGATCTGTCGAGTTTTCTCCAGATAGTCAGAAATGGTCATTTTTTAATGTTTAATGTTTTGACTGTAAATGTCCATTACACGTAAATTATCACTTTTGGAACTAAAATAAGTGTGTTTGGAGTCATTTTCCTTCCCGAAATTGGTCAAAATAGAAGCTTCTGAGTGAGAGGACAAGTTTATAAAAATGGCAATTTTTTTCACTGTGAGGCTTCAAAAAGTGGTTATTCAACATGAGGCACAATCCAATTGAAATTTTGAATCAGTTTTTTCTACAGTCCAAAAAATCAATTTTCTGATGAAGAAATGATGACCCCAGACCTGTCGAACTTTCTCCAGATGATCAGAAATGGTCATTTTTTAATGTTTAATCTCTTGACTGTAATTGACCAGTGCATGTGAATTATCACTTTTGGAACTAAAATAAGTGTGTTTGGAGTAATTTTCTTGCCTGAAATTGGTCAAAATAGAAGCTTCTGAGTAGGAAGAAGAGTCTGTAAAAATGGCAATTTTGGTCACTGTGAGGCTTTAAAAAGGGGTTATTCAACATGAGGCACAATCCAATTGACATTTTGAATAATTTTTTCTACTGTGCAAAAATCTATTTTTTTATGAAAAACATGACCCCAGACCTGTCGAACTTTCTCCAGATGGTCAGAAATGGTCATTTTTTAATGTTTAAACTCATGACTGTAATTGACCAGTGCATGTGAATTATCACTTTTGGAACTAAAATAAGTGTGTTTGGAGTCATTTTCCTGCCCGAAATTGGTCAAAATAGAAGCTTCTGAGTAGGAAGAAAAGTCTGTAAAAATGGCACTTTTGGTCACTGTGAGGCTTTAAAAAGAGGTTATTCAACATGAGGCACAATCCAATTGACATTTTGAAATATTTTTTCTGCAGTTGAAAACATCAGTTTTCTGATGAAAAACGATGAAATTGTCATTTTTTAATGTTTAATCTTTTGACTGTAAATGTCCATTGCACGTGAATTATCACTTTTGGAACTAAAATAAGAGAGTTTGGAGTCATTTTCCTGCCCGAAACTGGTCAAAATAAAAGCTTCTTAGTAGGAGGAAAAATCTGTAAAAATTGAAATTTTTGTCACTGTCAGGCTTTAAAAAGTGGTTATTCAACACGAGGCACAATCCAAAAGACATTTTGAATAATTTTTTCTACAGTCCAAAAAATCTATTTTCTGATGAAAAACGATGACCCCAGACCTGTCGAATTTTCTCCGGATGGTCAGAAATGGTCATTTTTAAATGTTTAATGATTTCACTGTAAATGTCCACTACACGTGAATTATCACTTTTGGAACTAAAATAAGTATTTGGAGTAATTTTCCTTCACGAAATTGTTCAAAATAGAAGCTTCTGAGTGAGAGGACAAGTTTATAAAAATGGCAATTTTTGTCACTGTGAGGCTTTAAAAAGTGGTTATTCAACATGAGGCACAATTCAATTGACATTTTGAATAATTTTTTCTACACTCCAAAAAAATCAATTTTCTGATGAAAAACGATGATCCCAGACCTGTCGAATTTTCTCCAGATGGTCAGAAATGGTCATTTTTTAATGTTTAATGTTTTGACTGTAAATGTCCATTGCACGTGAATTATAACTTTTGGAACTAAAATAAGTGTGTTTGAATTCATTTTCCTTCCCAAAATTGGTCAAAATAGAAGCTTCTGAGCAGGAGGAAAAGTCTGTAAAAATGGTAATTTTTGTCACTTTGAGGCTTTAAAAAGTGGTTATTCAACATGAGGCACAATCCAAAAGACATTTTGAATAATTTTTTCTGCCGTCCGAAAAATCCATTTTCTGATGAAAAACATGACCCCAGACCTGTCGAACTTTCTCCAGATGGTCAGAAATGGTCATTTTTTAATATTTAATCTTTTGACTGTAAATCACGATTGCATGTGAATGATCACTTTAAGAACTAAAATAAGTGTGTTTAGAGTCATTTTCCTGGCCGAAATTGGTCAAAATAGAAACTTCTGAGTAGGAGGAAAAGTCTGTAAAAATGGCAATTTTGGTCACTGTGAGGCTTTAAAAAGTGGTTATTCAACATGAGGCACAATCCAATTGAAATTTTGAATCATTTTTGCTACAGTCCAAAAAATCAATTTTCTGACGAAAATCGATGACCCCAGACCTGTCGAACTTTCTCCAGATGGTCAGAAATGGTCATTTTTTAATGTTTAAACTCATGACTGTAATTGACCAGTGCATGTGAATTATCACTTTTGGAACTAAAATAAGTGTGTTTGGAGTCATTTTCCTGCCCGAAATTGGTCAAAATAGAAGCTTCTGAGTAGGAAGAAAAGTCTGTAAAAATGGCACTTTTGGTCACTGTGAGGCTTTAAAAAGAGTTTATTCAACATGAGGCACAATCCAATTGACATTTTGAATTATTTTTTCTCCAGTTGAAAACATTAGTTTTCTGATGAAAAACGATGAAATTGTCATTTTTTAATGTTTAATCTTTTGACTGTAAATGTCCATTGCACGTGAATTATCACTTTTGGAACTAAAATAAGAGAGTTTGGAGTCATTTTCCTGCCCGAAATTGGTCAAAATAAAAGCTTCTTAGTAGGAGGAAAAATCTGTAAAAATTGAAATTTTTGTCACTGTCAGGCTTTAAAAAGTGGTTATTCAACACGAGGCACAATCCAAAAGACATTTTGAATAATTTTTTCTACAGTCCACAAAATCAATTTTCTTATGAAAAACGATGACCCCAGACCTGTCGAATTTTCTCCGAATGGTCAGAAATGGTCATTTTTTAATGTTTAATGTCTTGACTGTAAATGTCCATTGCACGTGAATTATAACTTTTGGAACTAAAATAAGTGTGTTTGAAGTCATTTTCCTTCCCGAAATTGGTCAAAATAGAAGCTTCTGAGCAAGAGGAAAAGTCTGTTAAAATGGTAATTTTTGTCACTTTGAGACTTTAAAAAGTGGTTATTCAACATGAGGCACAATCCAAAAGACATTTTGAATAATTTTTTCTACAGTCCAAAAAATCAATTTTCTGATGAAAAATGATGACCCCAGACCTGTCGAATTTTCTCCGGATGGTCAGAAATGGTCATTTTTTAATGTTTAATGTTTTGACTGTAAATGTCCATTACACGTGAATTATCACTTTTGGAACTAAAATAAGTATTTGGAGTAATGTTCCTTCACGAAATTGTTCAAAATAGAAGCTTCTGAGTGAGAGGACAAGTTTATAAAAATGGCAATTTTTCTCACTGCGAGGCTTTAAAAAGTGGTTATTCAACATGAGGCACAATTCAATTGACATTTTGAATAATTTTTTCTACACTCCAAAAAAATCAATTTTCTGATGGAAAATGATGACCCCAGACCTGTCGAATTTTCTCTAGAGGGTCAGAAATTGTCATTTTTTAATGTTTAATGTTTTGACTGTAAATATCCATTGCACGTGAATTATAACTTTTGGAACTAAAATAAGTGTGTTTGGAGTCATTTTCCTGCCCGAAATTGGTCAAAATAGAACCTTCTTAGAAGAGGAAATGTCTGTAAAAATGGAAATTTTTGTCACTGTCAGGCTTTAAAAAGTGGTTATTCAACATGAGGCACAATCCAAAAGACATTTTGAATAATTTTTTCTACAGTCCAAAAAATCAATTGTCTGATGAAAAACGATGATCCCAGACCTGTCGAATTTTCTCCAGATGGTCAGAAATGGTCATTTTTTAATGTTTAATGTTTTGACTGTAAATGTCCATTACATGTGAATTATCACTTTTTGGAACTAAAATAAGTGTGTTTGGAGTCATTTTCCTTCCCGAAATTGGTCAAAATAGAAGCTTCTGAGTGAGAGGACAAGTTTATAAAAATGGCAATTTTTGTCACTGTGAGGCTTTAAAAAGTGGTTATTCAACATGAGGCACAATCCAATTTAAATTTTGAATCAGTTTTTTCTACAGTCCAAAAAATCAATTTTCTGATGAAGAAACGATGACCCCAGACCTGTCAAACGTTCTCCAGATGGTCAGAAATGATCATTTTTTAATGATTAATCTCTTGACTGTAATTGACCAGTGCATGTCTATTATCACTTTTGGAACTAAAATAGTGTGTTTGGAGTCATTTTCCTGCCTGAAATTGGTCAAAATAGAAGCTTCTGAGTAGGAAGAAAAGTCTGTAAAAATGGCAATTTTGGTCACTGTGAGGCTTCCAAAAGTGGTTATTCAACATAGGGCACAATCCAATTGACATTTTGAATAATTTTTTCTACGGTGCAAAAATCTATTTTTTTACGAAAAACTATGACCACTGACCTGTCGAACTTTATCCAGATGGTCGGAAATGGTCATTTTTTTATATTTATTCTTTTACTGTAAATAACATTTGCCTGTGAATGATAACTTTTGGAACTAAAATGAGTGTGTTTAGAGTCATTTTCCTGCTCGAAATTGGTCAAAATAGAAGCTTCTGAGTAGGAGGAAAAGTTTGTAAAAATGGCAGTTTTGGTCACTGTGAGGATTTAAAAAGAGGTTACTCAACATGAGGCACAATCCAAATGACATTCTGAATACTTTTTTCTACAGTCTAAAAAATCAATTTTCTGATGAAAAACGATGACACCGGACCTGCCGAATTTTCTCCGGATGGTCAGAAATGGTCATTTTTTTAATGTTTAATGTTTTGACTGTAAATGTCCATTGCACGTGATTTATTACTTTTGGAACTAAAATAAGTGTGTTTGGAGTCATTTTCCTGCCTGAAATTGGTCAAAATAGAAGCTTCTGAGTAGGAAGAAAAGTCTGTAAAAATGGCACTTTTGGTCACTGTGAGGCTTCCAAAAGTGGTTATTCAACATGAGACACAATCCAATTGAAATTTTGAATCATTTTTGCTACAGTCCAAAAAATCAATTTTCTGACGAAAATCGATGACCCCAGACCTGTCGAACTTTCTCCAGATGGTCAGAAATGGTCATTTTGTAATGTTTAATCTCATGAGTGTAATTGACCAATGCATGTGAATTAGCACTTTTGGAACTAAAATAAGTGAGTTTGGAGTCATTTTCCTGCCCAAAATTGGTCAAAATAGAAGCTTCTGAGTAGGAAGAAAAGTCTGTAAAAATGGCACTTTTGGTCACTGTGAGGCTTCCAAAAGTGGTTATTCAACATAGGGCGCAATCCAATTGACATTTTAAATACATTTTTCTAAGGTGCAAAAATCTACTTTTTTTATGAAAAACTATGACCACTGACCTGTCGAACTTTATCCAGATGGTCAGAAATTGTCATTTTTTTATATTTAATCTTTTGACTGTGAATCACGATTGCATGTGAATATCACTTTTGGAAATAAAATAAGTGTGTTTAGAGTCATTTTCCTGCCCGAAATGGGTCAAAATAGAAGCTTCTGAGTAGGAGGAAAAGTCTGTAAAAATGGCAATTTTGGTCACTGTGAGGCTTTAAAAAGTGGTTATTCAACATGAGGCACAATCCAATTGACATTTTGAATTATTTTTTCTGCAGTCGAAAACATCAATTTTCTGAAGAAAAACGATGAAATTGTCATTTTTTAATGTTTAATCTTTTGACTGTAAATGTCCATTGCACGTGAATTATCACTTTTGGAACTAAAATAAGAGAGTTTGGAGTCATTTTCCTGCCTGAAATTGGTCAAAATAAAAGCTTCTTAGTAGGAGGAAAAATCTATAAAAATTGTAATTTTTGTCACTGTCAGGCTTTAAAAAGTGGTTATTCAACACGAGGCACAATCCAAAAGACATTTTGAATAATTTTTTCTACAGTCCACAAAATCAATTTTCTTATGAAAAACGATGACCCCAGACCTGTCGAATTTTCTCCGAATGGTCAGAAATGGTCATTTTTTAATGTTTAATGTTTTGACTGAATGTCCATTGCACGTGAATTATAACTTTTGGAACTAAAATAAGTGTGTTTTGAGTCATTTTCCTGCCCGAAATTGGTCAAAATAGAAGCTTCTGAGCAGGAAGAAAAGTCTGTAAAAATTGTAATTTTCGTCATTTTGAGGCTTTAAAAAGTGGTTATTCAACATGAGGCACAATCCAAAAGACATTTTGAATAATTTTTTCTACAGTCCAAAAAATAAATTTTCTGATGAAAAACGATGACCCCAGACCTGTCGAATTTTCTCCGGATGGTCAGAAATGGTCATTTTTTAATATTTAATGTTTTGACTGTAAATGTCCATTACATGTGAATTATCACTTTTGGAACTAAAGTTAGTGTTTGGAGTAATTTTCCTTCACGAAATTGTTCAAAATAGAAGCTTCTGAGTGAGAGGACAAGTTTATAAAAATGGCAATTTTTGTCACTGTGAGGCTTTAAAAAGTGGTTATTCAACATGAGGCATAATCCAATTGACATTTTGAATATTTTTTCTACACTCCAAAAAAATCAATTTTCTGATGAAAAATGATGACCCCAGACCTGTCGAATTTTCTCCGGATGGTCAGAAATGGTCATTTTTTAATGTTTAATGTTTTGACTGTAAATGTCCATTGCACTTGAATTATAACTTTTGGAACTAAAAAAAGTGTGTTTGGAGTCATTTTCCTGCCCGAAATTGGTCAAAATAGAAGCTTCTTAGTAGGAGGAAAAGTCTGTAAAAATTTTAATTTTTGTCACTTTGAGGCTTTAAAAAGTGGTTATTCAACATGAGGCACAATCCAAAAGACATTTTGAATAATTTTTTCTACAGTCCAAAAAATAAATTTTCTGATGAAAAACGATGACCCCAGACCTGTCGAATTTTCTCCGGATGGTCAGAAATGGTCATTTTTTAATGTTTAATGTTTTGACTGTAAATGTCCATTACACGTGAATTATCACTTTTGGAACTAAAGTAAGTGTTTGGAGTAATTTTCCTTCACAAAATTGTTCAAAATAGAAGCTTCTGAGTGAGAGGACAAGTTTATAAAAATGGCAATTTTTGTCACTGTGAGGCTTTAAAAAGTGGTTATTCAACATGAGGCACAATCCAATTGAAATTTTGAATCAGTTTTTTCTACAGTCCAAAAGATCAATTTTCTGATGAAGAAACGATGACCCCAGACCTGTCGAACTTTCTCCAGATGATCAGAAATGGTCATTTTTTATTGTTTAATCTCTTGACTGTAATTGACCAGTGCATGAGAATTATCACTTTTGGAACTAAAATAAGTGGGTTTGGAGTCATTTTCTTGCCTGAAATTGGTCAAAATAGAAGCTTCTGAGTAGGAAGAAAAGTCTGTAAAAATGGCACTTTTGGTCACTGTGAGGCTTCCAAAAGTGGTTATTCAACATAGGGCACAATCCAATTGACATTTTGAATAAGTTTTTTCTACGGTACAAAAATCTTTTTTTTTATGAAAAACTATGACCCCAGACCTGTCGAACTTTCTCCAGATGGTCAGAAATGGTAATTTTTTAATATTTAATCTTTTGACTGTAAATCACGATTGCATGTGAATGATCACTTTAAGATCTAAAATAAGTGTGTTTAGAGTCATTTTCCTGCCCGAAATTGGTCAAAATAGAAGCTTCTGAGTAGGAGGAAAAGTCTGTAAAAATGGCAATTTTGGTCACTGTGAGGCTTTAAAAAGTGGTTATTCAACATGAGGCACAATCCAATTGAAATTTTGAATCATTTTTGCTACAGTCCAAAAAATCAATTTTGTGACGAAAATTGATGACCCCAGACCTGTCGAGCTTTCTCCAGATGGTCAGAAAAGGTCATTTTTTAATGTTTAAACTCATGACTGTAATTGACCAGTGCATGTGAATTATCACTTTTGGAACTAAAATAAGTGTGTTTGGAGTCATTTTCTTGCCTGAAATTGGTCGAAATAGAAGCTTCTGAGTAGGAAGAAAAGTCTGTAAAAATGGCACTTTTGGTCACTGTGAGGCTTCCAAAAGTGGTTATTCAACATAGGGCACAATCCAATTGACATTTTGAATATTTTTTCTACGGTGCAAAAATCTATTTTTTTATGAAAAACTATGACCCCAGACCTGTCGAACTTTCTGCAGATGGTCAGAAATGGTAATTTTTTAATATTTAATCTTTTGACTGTAAATCACGATTGCATGTGAATGATCACTTTAAGAACTAAAATAAGTGTGTTTAGAGTCATTTTCCTGCCCGAAATTGGTCAAAATAGAAGCTTCTGAGTAGGAGGAAAAGTCTGTAAAAATGGCAATTTTGGTCACTGTGAGGCTTTAAAAAGTGGTTATTCAACATGAGGCACAATCCAATTGAAATTTTGAATCATTTTTGCTACAGTCCAAAAAATCAATTTTCTGACGAAAATCGATGACCCCAGACCTGTCGAACTTTCTCCAGATGGTCAGAAATGGTCATTTTTTAATGTTTAAACTCATGACTGTAAATAACCAGTGCATGTGAATTATCAATTTTGGAACTAAAATAAGTGGGTTTGGAGTCATTTTCCTGCCCAAAATTGGTCAAAATAGAAGCTTCTGAGTAGGAAGAAAAGTCTGTAAAAATTGCACTTTTGGTCACTGTGAGGCTTTAAAAAGAGGTTATTCAACATGAGGCACAATCCAATTGACATTTTGAATTATTTTTTCTGCAGTTGAAAACATCAGTTTTCTGATAAAAACGATGAAATTGTCATTTTTTAATGTTTAATCTCTTGACTGTAATTGACCAGTGCATGTGAATTATCACTTTTGGAACTAAAATAAGTGTGTTTGGAGTCATTTTCTTTCCTGAAATTGGTCAAAATAAAAGCTTCTGAGTAGGAAGAAAAGTCTGTAAAAATTGCACTTTTGGTCACTGTGAGGCTTCCAAAAGTGGTTATTCAACATAGGGCACAATCCAATTGACATTTTGAATAATTTTTTCTACGGTGCAAAAATCTATTTTTTTATGAAAAACTATGACCCCAGACCTGTCGAACTTTCTTCAGATGGTCAGAAATGGTAATTTTTTCATATTTAATCTTTTGACTGTAAATCACGATTGCATGTGAATGATCACTTTAAGAACTAAAATAAGTGTGTTTAGAGTCATTTTCCTGCCCGAAATTGGTCAAAATAGAAGCTTCTGAGTAGGAGGAAAAGTCTGTAAAAATGGCAATTTTGGTCACTGTCAGGCTTTAAAAAGTGGTTATTCAACACGAGGCACAATCCAAAAGACATTTTGAATAATTTTTTTTACAGTCCACAAAATCAATTTTCTTATGAAAAACGATGACCCCAGACCTGTCGAATTTTCTCCGAATGGTCAGAAATGGTCTTTTTTTAATGTTTAATGTTTTGACTGTAAATGTCCATTGCACGTGAATTATAACTTTTGGAACTAAAATAAGTCTGCTTGAAGTCATTTTCCTTCCCGAAATTGGTCAAAATAGAAGCTTCTGAGCAGGAGGAAAAGTCTGTACAAATTGTAGTTTTTGTCACTTTGAGGCTTTAAAAAGTGGTTATTCAACATGAGGCACAATCCAAAACACATTTTGAATAATTTTTTCTACAGTCCAAAAAATCAATTTTCTGATGAAAAACGATGACCCCAGACCTGTCGAATTTTCTCCGGATGGTCAGAAATGGTCATTTTTTAATGTTTAATGTTTTGACTGTAAATGTCCATTACACGTGAATTATCACTTTTGGAACTAAAATAAGTGTTTGGAGTAATTTTCCTTCACGAAATTGTTCAAAATAGAAGCTTCTGAGTGAGAGGACAAGTTTATAAAAATGGCAATTTTTGTCACTGTGAGGCTTTAAAAAGTGGTTATTCAACATGAGGCACAATCCAATTGACATTTTGTATAATTTTTTCTACACTCCAAAAACATCAATTTTCTGATGAAAAATGATGACCTCAGACCTGTCGAATTTTCTCCGGATGGTCAGAAATGGTAATTTTTTAATGTTTAATGTTTTGACTGTAAATGTCCATTGCATGTGAATTATAACTTTTGGAACTAAAAAAAGTGTGTTTGGAGTCATTTTCCTGCCCGAAATTGGTCAAAATAGAAGCTTCTTAGTAGGAGGAAAAGTCTGTAAAAATGGAAATTGTTGTCACTGTCAGGCTTTAAAAAGTGGTTATTCAACATGAGGCACAATCCAAAAGACATTTTGAATGATTTTTTCTACAGTCCAAAAAATCAATTGTCTGATGAAAAACGATGTTCCCAGACCTGTCGAGTTTTCTCCAGATAGTCAGAAATGGTCATTTTTTAATGCTTAATGTTTTGACTGTAAATGTCCATTACACGTAAATTATCACTTTTGGAACTAAAATAAGTGTGTTTGGAGTCATTTTCCTTCCCGAAATTGGTCAAAATAGAAGCTTCTGAGTGAGAGGACAAGTGTATAAAAATGGCATTTTTGTCACTGTGAGGCTTTAAAAAGTGGTTATTTAACATGAGGCACAATCCAATTGAAATTTTGAATCAGTTTTTTCTACATTCCAAAAACTCAATTTTCTGATGAAGAAACGATGACCCCAGACCTGTCGAACTTTCTCCAGATGATCAGAAATGGTCATTTTTTAATGTTTAATCTCTTGACTGTAATTGACCAGTGCATGTGAATTATCACTTTTGGAACTAAAATAAGTGTGTTTGGAGTCATTTTCTTGCCTGAAATTGGTCAAAATAGAAGCTTCTGAGTAGGAAGAAAAGTCTGTCAAAATGGCACTTTTGGTCACTGTGAGGCTTCCAAAAGTGGTTATTCAACATAGGGCGCAATCCAATTGACATTTTGAATACATTTTTCTAAGGTGCAAAAATCTACTTTTTTTTATGAAAAACTATGACCACTGACCTGTCGAACTTTATCCAGATGGTCAGAAATTGTCATTTTTTTATATTTAATCTTTTGACTGTGAATCACGATTGCATGTGAATATCACTTTTGGAAATAAAATAAGTGTGTTTAGAGTCATTTTCCTGCCCGAAATGGGTCAAAATAGAAGCTTCTGAGTAGGAGGAAAAGTCTGTAAAAATGGCAATTTTGGTCACTGTGAGGCTTTAAAAAGTGGTTAATCAACATGAGGCACAATCCAATTGACATTTTGAATTATTTTTTCTGCAGTCGAAAACATCAATTTTCTGATGAAAAACGATGAAATTGTCATTTTTTAATGTTTAATCTTTTGACTGTAAATGTCCATTGCACGTGAATTATCACTTTTGGAACTAAAATAAGAGAGTTTGGAGTCATTTTCCTGCCTGAAATTGGTCAAAATAAAAGCTTCTTAGTAGGAGGAAAAATCTATAAAAATTGTAATTTTTTTCACTGTCAGGCTTTAAAAAGTGGTTATTCAACACGAGGCACAATCCAAAAGACATTTTGAATAATTTTTTGTACAGTCCACAAAATCAATTTTCTAATGAAAAACGATGACCCCAGACCTGTCGAATTTTCTCCGAATGGTCAGAAATGGTCATTTTTTAATGTTTAATGTTTTGACTGTAAATGTCCATTGCACGTGAATTATAACTTTTGGAACTAAAATAAGTGTGTTTTGAGTCATTTTCCTTCCCGAAATTGGTCAAAATAGAAGCTTCTGAGCAGGAAGAAAAGTCTGTAAAAATTGTAATTTTCGTCATTTTGAGGCTTTAAAAAGTGGTTATTCAACATGAGGCACAATCCAAAAGACATTTTGAATAATTTTTTCTACAGTCCAAAAAATAAATTTTCTGATGAAAAACGATGACCCCAGACCTGTCGAATTTTCTCCGGATGGTCAGAAATGGTCATTTTTTAATATTTAATGTTTTGACTGTAAATGTCCATTACACGTGAATTATCACTTTTGGAACTAAAGTAAGTGTTTGGAGTAATTTTCCTTCACGAAATTGTTCAAAATAGAAGCTTCTGAGTGAGAGGACAAGTTTATAAAAATGGCAATTTTTGTCACTGTGAGGCTTTAAAAAGTGGTTATTCAACATGAGGAATAATCCAATTGACATTTTGAATATTTTTTCTACACTCCAAAAAAATCAATTTTCTGATGAAAAATGATGACCCCAGACCTGTCGAATTTTCTCCGGATGGTCAGAAATGGTCATTTTTTAATGTTTAATGTTTTGACTGTAAATGTCCATTGCACTTGAATTATAACTTTTGGAACTAAAAAAAGTGTGTTTGGAGTCATTTTCCTGCCCGAAATTGGTCAAAATAGAAGCTTCTTAGTAGGAGGAAAAGTCTGTAAAAATTGTAATTTTTGTCACTTTGAGGCTTTAAAAAGTGGTTATTCAACATGAGGCACAATCCAAAAGACATTTTGAATAATTTTTTCTACAGTCCAAAAAATAAATTTTCTGATGAAAAATGATGACCCCAGACCTGTCGAATTTTCTCCGGATGGTCAGAAATGGTCATTTTTTAATGTTTAATGTTTTGACTGTAAATGTCCATTACACGTGAATTATCACTTTTGGAACTAAAGTAAGTGTTTGGAGTAATTTTCCTTCACGAAATTGTTCAAAATAGAAGCTTCTGAGTGAGAGGACAAGTTTATAAAAATGGCAATTTTTGTCACTGTGAGGCTTTAAAAAGTGGTTATTCAACATGAGGCACAATCCAATTGAAATTTTGAATCAGTTTTTTCTACAGTCCAAAAAATCAATTTTCTGATGAAGAAACGATGACCCCAGACCTGTCGAACTTTCTCCAGATGATCAGAAATGGTCATTTTTTATTGTTTAATCTCTTGACTGTAATTGACCAGTGCATGAGAATTATCACTTTTGGAACTAAAATAAGTGGGTTTGGAGTCATTTTCTTGCCTGAAATTGGTCAAAATAGAAGCTTCTGAGTAGGAAGAAAAGTCTGTAAAAATGGCACTTTTGGTCACTGTGAGGCTTCCAAAAGTGGTTATTCAACATAGGGCACAATCCAATTGACATTTTGAATAAGTTTTTTCTACGGTACAAAAATCTATTTTTTTATGAAAAACTATGACCCCAGACCTGTCGAACTTTCTCCAGATGGTCAGAAATGGTAATTTTTTAATATTTAATCTTTTGACTGTTAATCACGATTGCATGTGAATGATCACTTTAAGATCTAAAATAAGTGTGTTTAGAGTCATTTTCCTGCCCGAAATTGGTCAAAATAGAAGCTTCTGAGTAGGAGGAAAAGTCTGTAAAAATGGCAATTTTGGTCACTGTGAGGCTTTAAAAAGTGGTTATTCAACATGAGGCACAATCCAATTGAAATTTTGAATCATTTTTGCTACAGTCCAAAAAATCAATTTTGTGACGAAAATTGATGACCCCAGACCTGTCGAGCTTTCTCCAGATGGTCAGAAAAGGTCATTTTTTAATGTTTAAACTCATGACTGTAAATAACCAGTGCATGTGAATTATCACTTTTGGAACTAAAATAAGTGTGTTTGGAGTCATTTTCTTGCCTGAAATTGGTCGAAATAGAAGCTTCTGAGTAGGAAGAAAAGTCTGTAAAAATGGCACTTTTCGTCACTGTGAGGCTTCCAAAAGTGGTTATTCAACATAGGGCACAATCCAATTGACATTTTGAATATTTTTTCTACGGTGCAAAAATCTATTTTTTTATGAAAAACTATGACCCCAGACCTGTCGAACTTTCTGCAGATGGCCAGAAATGGTAATTTTTTAATATTTAATCTTTTGACTGTAAATCACGATTGCATGTGAATGATCACTTTAAGAACTAAAATAAGTGTGTTTAGAGTCATTTTCCTGCCTGAAATTGGTCAAAATAGAAGCTTCTGAGTAGGAGGAAAAGTCTGTAAAAATGGCAATTTTGGTCACTGTGAGGCTTTAAAAAGTGGTTATTCAACATGAGGCACAATCCAATTGAAATTTTGAATCATTTTTGCTACAGTCCAAAAAATCAATTTTCTGACGAAAATCGATGACCCCAGACCTGTCGAACTTTCTCCAGATGGTCAGAAATGGTCATTTTTTAATGTTTAAACTCATGACTGTAGATAACCAGTGCATGTGAATTATCAATTTTGGAACTAAAATAAGTGGGTTTGGAGTCATTTTCCTGCCCAAAATTGGTCAAAATAGAAACTTCTGAGTAGGAAGAAAAGTCTGTAAAAATTGCACTTTTGGTCACTGTGAGGCTTTAAAAAGAGGTTATTCAACATGAGGCACAATCCAATTGACATTTTGAATTATTTTTTCTGCAGTTGAAAACATCAGTTTTCTGATAAAAACGATGAAATTGTCATTTTTTAATGTTTAATCTCTTGACTGTAATTGACCAGTGCATGTGAATTATCACTTTTGGAACTAAAATAAGTGTGTTTGGAGTCATTTTCTTTCCTGAAATTGGTCAAAATAGAAGCTTCTGAGTAGGAAGAAAAGTCTGTAAAAATTGCACTTTTGGTCACTGTGAGGCTTCCAAAAGTGGTTATTCAACATAGGGCACAATCCAATTGACATTTTGAATAATTTTTTCTACGGTGCAAAAATCTATTTTTTTATGAAAAACTATGACCCCAGACCTGTCGAACTTTCTTCAGATGGTCAGAAATGGTAATTTTTTCATATTTAATCTTTTGACTGTAAATCACGATTGCATGTGAATGATCACTTTAAGAACTAAAATAAGTGTGTTTAGAGTCATTTTCCTGCCCGAAATTGGTCAAAATAGAAGCTTCTGAGTAGGAGGAAAAGTCTGTAAAAATGGCAATTTTGGTCACTGTCAGGCTTTAAAAAGTGGTTATTCAACACGAGGCACAATCCAAAAGACATTTTGAATAATTTTTTTTACAGTCCACAAAATCAATTTTCTTATGAAAAACGATGACCCCAGACCTGTCGAATTTTCTCCGAATGGTCAGAAATGGTCTTTTTTTAATGTTTAATGTTTTGACTGTAAATGTCCATTGCACGTGAATTATAACTTTTGGAACTAAAATAAGTCTGCTTGAAGTCATTTTCCTTCCCGAAATTGGTCAAAATAGAAGCTTCTGAGCAGGAGGAAAAGTCTGTACAAATTGTAGTTTTTGTCACTTTGAGGCTTTAAAAAGTGGTTATTCAACATGAGGCACAATCCAAAACACATTTTGAATAATTTTTTCTACAGTCCAAAAAATCAATTTTCTGATGAAAAACGATGACCCCAGACCTGTCGAATTTTCTCCGGATGGTCAGAAATGGTCATTTTTTAATGTTTAATGTTTTGACTGTAAATGTCCATTACACGTGAATTATCACTTTTGGAACTAAAATAAGTGTTTGGAGTAATTTTCCTTCATGAAATTGTTCAAAATAGAAGCTTCTGAGTGAGAGGACAAGTTTATAAAAATGGCAATTTTTGTCACTGTGAGGCTTTAAAAAGTGGTTATTCAACATGAGGCACAATCCAATTGACATTTTGTATAATTTTTTCTACACTCCAAAAACATCAATTTTCTGATGAAAAATGATGACCTCAGACCTGTCGAATTTTCTCCGGATGGTCAGAAATGGTAATTTTTTAATGTTTAATGTTTTGACTGTAAATGTCCATTGCATGTGAATTATAACTTTTGGAACTAAAAAAAGTGTGTTTGGAGTCATTTTCCTGCCCGAAATTGGTCAAAATAGAAGCTTCTTAGTAGGAGGAAAAGTCTGTAAAAATGGAAATTTTTGTCACTGTCAGGCTTTAAAAAGTGGTTATTCAACATGAGGCACAATCCAAAAGACATTTTGAATGATTTTTTCTACAGTCCAAAAAATCAATTGTCTGATGAAAAACGATGTTCCCAGACCTGTCGAGTTTTCTCCAGATAGTCAGAAATGGTCATTTTTTAATGCTTAATGTTTTGACTGTAAATGTCCATTACACGTAAATTATCACTTTTGGAACTAAAATAAGTGTGTTTGGAGTCATTTTCCTTCCCGAAATTGGTCAAAATAGAAGCTTCTGAGTGAGAGGACAAGTTTATAAAAATGGCATTTTTGTCACTGTGAGGCTTTAAAAAGTGGTTATTTAACATGAGGCACAATCCAATTGAAATTTTGAATCAGTTTTTTCTACATTCCAAAAACTCAATTTTCTGATGAAGAAACGATGACCCCAGACCTGTCGAACTTTCTCCAGATGATCAGAAATGGTCATTTTTTAATGTTTAATCTCTTGACTGTAATTGACCAGTGCATGTGAATTATCACTTTTGGAACTAAAATAAGTGTGTTTGGAGTCATTTTCTTGCCTGAAATTGGTCAAAATAGAAGCTTCTGAGTAGGAAGAAAAGTCTGTCAAAATGGCACTTTTGGTCACTGTGAGGCTTCCAAAAGTGGTTATTCAACATAGGGCGCAATCCAATTGACATTTTGAATACATTTTTCTAAGGTGCAAAAATCTACTTTTTTTATGAAAAACTATGACCACTGACCTGTCGAACTTTATCCAGATGGTCAGAAATTGTCATTTTTTTATATTTAATCTTTTGACTGTGAATCACGATTGCATGTGAATATCACTTTTGGAAATAAAATAAGTGTGTTTAGAGTCATTTTCCTGCCCGAAATGGGTCAAAATAGAAGCTTCTGAGTAGGAGGAAAAGTCTGTAAAAATGGCAATTTTGGTCACTGTGAGGCTTTAAAAAGTGGTTAATCAACATGAGGCACAATCCAATTGACATTTTGAATTATTTTTTCTGCAGTCGAAAACATCAATTTTCTGATGAAAAACGATGAAATTGTCATTTTTTAATGTTTAATCTTTTGACTGTAAATGTCCATTGCACGTGAATTATCACTTTTGGAACTAAAATAAGAGAGTTTGGAGTCATTTTCCTGCCTGAAATTGGTCAAAATAAAAGCTTCTTAGTAGGAGGAAAAATCTATAAAAATTGTAATTTTTTTCACTGTCAGGCTTTAAAAAGTGGTTATTCAACACGAGGCACAATCCAAAAGACATTTTGAATAATTTTTTGTACAGTCCACAAAATCAATTTTCTTATGAAAAACGATGACCCCAGACCTGTCGAATTTTCTCCGGATGGTCAGAAATGGTCATTTTTTAATATTTAATGTTTTGACTGTAAATGTCCATTACACGTGAATTATCACTTTTGGAACTAAAGTAAGTGTTTGGAGTAATTTTCCTTCACGAAATTGTTCAAAATAGAAGCTTCTGAGTGAGAGGACAAGTTTATAAAAATGGCAATTTTTGTCACTGTGAGGCTTTAAAAAGTGGTTATTCAACATGAGGAATAATCCAATTGACATTTTGAATATTTTTTCTACACTCCAAAAAAATCAATTTTCTGATGAAAAATGATGACCCCAGACCTGTCGAATTTTCTCCGGATGGTCAGAAATGGTCATTTTTTAATGTTTAATGTTTTGACTGTAAATGTCCATTGCACTTGAATTATAACTTTTGGAACTAAAAAAAGTGTGTTTGGAGTCATTTTCCTGCCCGAAATTGGTCAAAATAGAAGCTTCTTAGTAGGAGGAAAAGTCTGTAAAAATTGTAATTTTTGTCACTTTGAGGCTTTAAAAAGTGGTTATTTAACATGAGGCACAATCCAAAAGACATTTTGAATAATTTTTTCTACAGTCCAAAAAATAAATTTTCTGATGAAAAACGATGACCCCAGACCTGTCGAATTTTCTCCGGATGGTCAGAAATGGTCATTTTTTAATGTTTAATGTTTTGACTGTAAATGTCCATTACACGTGAATTATCACTTTTGGAACTAAAGTAAGTGTTTGGAGTAATTTTCCTTCACGAAATTGTTCAAAATAGAAGCTTCTGAGTGAGAGGACAAGTTTATAAAAATGGCAATTTTTGTCACTGTGAGGCTTTAAAAAGTGGTTATTCAACATGAGGCACAATCCAATTGAAATTTTGAATCAGTTTTTTCTACAGTCCAAAAAATCAATTTTCTGATGAAGAAACGATGACCCCAGACCTGTCGAACTTTCTCCAGATGATCAGAAATGGTCATTTTTTATTGTTTAATCTCTTGACTGTAATTGACCAGTGCATGAGAATTATCACTTTTGGAACTAAAATAAGTGGGTTTGGAGTCATTTTCTTGCCTGAAATTGGTCAAAATAGAAGCTTCTGAGTAGGAAGAAAAGTCTGTAAAAATGGCACTTTTGGTCACTGTGAGGCTTCCAAAAGTGGTTATTCAACATAGGGCACAATCCAATTGACATTTTGAATAAGTTTTTTCTACGGTACAAAAATCTATTTTTTTATGAAAAACTATGACCCCAGACCTGTCGAACTTTCTCCAGATGGTCAGAAATGGTAATTTTTTAATATTTAATCTTTTGACTGTTAATCACGATTGCATGTGAATGATCACTTTAAGATCTAAAATAAGTGTGTTTAGAGTCATTTTCCTGCCCGAAATTGGTCAAAATAGAAGCTTCTGAGTAGGAGGAAAAGTCTGTAAAAATGGCAATTTTGGTCACTGTGAGGCTTTAAAAAGTGGTTATTCAACATGAGGCACAATCCAATTGAAATTTTGAATCATTTTTGCTACAGTCCAAAAAATCAATTTTGTGACGAAAATTGATGACCCCAGACCTGTCGAGCTTTCTCCAGATGGTCAGAAAAGGTCATTTTTTAATGTTTAAACTCATGACTGTAAATAACCAGTGCATGTGAATTATCACTTTTGGAACTAAAATAAGTGTGTTTGGAGTCATTTTCTTGCCTGAAATTGGTCGAAATAGAAGCTTCTGAGTAGGAAGAAAAGTCTGTAAAAATGGCACTTTTCGTCACTGTGAGGCTTCCAAAAGTGGTTATTCAACATAGGGCACAATCCAATTGACATTTTGAATATTTTTTCTACGGTGCAAAAATCTATTTTTTTATGAAAAACTATGACCCCAGACCTGTCGAACTTTCTGCAGATGGTCAGAAATGGTAATTTTTTAATATTTAATCTTTTGACTGTAAATCACGATTGCATGTGAATGATCACTTTAAGAACTAAAATAAGTGTGTTTAGAGTCATTTTCCTGCCCGAAATTGGTCAAAATAGAAGCTTCTGAGTAGGAGGAAAAGTCTGTAAAAATGGCAAGTTTGGTCACTGTGAGGCTTTAAAAAGTGGTTATTCAACATGAGGCACAATCCAATTGAAATTTTGAATCATTTTTGCTACAGTCCAAAAAATCAATTTTCTGACGAAAATCGATGACCCCAGACCTGTCGAACTTTCTCCAGATGGTCAGAAATGGTCATTTTTTAATGTTTAAACTCATGACTGTAAATAACCAGTGCATGTGAATTATCAATTTTGGAACTAAAATAAGTGGGTTTGGAGTCATTTTCCTGCCCAAAATTGGTCAAAATAGAAGCTTCTGAGTAGGAAGAAAAGTCTGTAAAAATGGCACTTTTGGTCACTGTGAGGCTTTAAAAAGAGGTTATTCAACATGAGGCCCAATCCAATTGACATTTTGAATTATTTTTTCTGCAGTTGAAAACATCAGTTTTCTGATGAAAAACAATGAAATTGTCATTTTTTAATGTTTAATCTCTTGACTGTAATTGACCAGTGCATGTGAATTATCACTTTTGGAACTAAAATAAGTGTGTTTGGAGTCATTTTCTTGCCTGAAATTGGTCAAAATAGAAGCTTCTGAGTAGGAAGAAAAGTCTGTAAAAATTGCACTTTTGGTCACTGTGAGGCTTCCAAAAGTGGTTATTCAACATAGGGCACAATCCAATTGACATTTTGAATAATTTTTTCTACGGTGCAAAAATCTATTTTTTTTATGAAAAACTATGACCCCAGACCTGTCGAACTTTCTTCAGATGGTCAGAAATGGTCATTTTTTAATATTTAATCTTTTGACTGTAAATCACGATTGCATGTGAATGATCACTTTAAGAACTAAAATAAGTGTGTTTAGAGTCATTTTCCTGCCCGAAATTGGTCAAAATAGAAGCTTCTGAGGAGGAGGAAAAGTCTGTAAAAATGGCAATTTTGGTCACTGTCAGGCTTTAAAAAGTGGTTATTCAACACGAGGCACAATCCAAAAGACATTTTGAATAATTTTTTTTACAGTCCACAAAATCAATTTTCTTATGAAAAACGATGACCCCAGACCTGTCGAATTTTCTCCGAATGGTCAGAAATGGTCTTTTTTTAATGTTTAATGTTTTGACTGTAAATGTCCATTGCACGTGAATTATAACTTTTGGAACTAAAATAAGTCTGCTTGAAGTCATTTTCCTTCCCGAAATTGGTCAAAATAGAAGCTTCTGAGCAGGAGGAAAAGTCTGTACAAATTGTAGTTATTGTCACTTTGAGGCTTTAAAAAGTGGTTATTCAACATGAGGCACAATCCAAAACACATTTTGAATAATTTTTTCTACAGTCCAAAAAATCAATTTTCTGATGAAAAACGATGACCCCAGACCTGTCGAATTTTCTCCGGATGGTCAGAAATGGTCATTTTTTAATGTTTTGACTGTAAATGTCCATTACACGTGAATTATCACTTTTGGAACTAAAATAAGTGTTTGGAGTAATTTTCCTTCACGAAATTGTTCAAAATAGAAGCTTCTGAGTGAGAGGACAAGTTTATAAAAATGGCAATTTTTGTCACTGTGAGGCTTTAAAAAGTGGTTATTCAACATGAGGCACAATCCAATTGACATTTTGAATAATTTTTTCTACACTCCAAAAACATCAATTTTCTGATGAAAAATGATGACCCCAGACCTGTCAAATTTTCTCCGGATGGTCAGAAATGGTAATTTTTAAGTGTTTAATGTTTTGACTGTAAATGTCCATTGCACGTGAATTATAACTTTTGGAACTAAAAAAAGTGTGTTTGGAGTCATTTTCCTGCCCGAAATTGGTCAAAATAGAAGCTTCTTAGTAGGAGGAAAAGTCTGTAAAAATGGAAATTTTTGTCACTGTCAGGCTTTAAAAAGTGGTTATTCAACATGAGGCACAATCCAAAAGACATTTTGAATGATTTTTTCTACAGTCCAAAAAATCAATTGTCTGATGAAAAACGATGTTCCCAGACCTGTCGAGCTTTCTCCAGATAGTCAGAAATGGTCATTTTTTAATGCTTAATGTTTTGACTGTAAATGTCCATTACACGTAAATTATCACTTTTGGAACTAAAATAAGTGTGTTTGGAGTCATTTTCCTTCCCGAAATTGGTCAAAATAGAAGCTTCTGAGTGAGAGGACAAGTTTATAAAAATGGCATTTTTGTCACTGTGAGGCTTTAAAAAGTGGTTATTCAACATGAGGCACAATCCAATTGAAATTTTGAATCAGTTTTTTCTACATTCCAAAAACTCAATTTTCTGATGAAGAAACGATGACCCCAGACCTGTCGAACTTTCTCCAGATGATCAGAAATGGTCATTTTTTAATGTTTAATCTCTTGACTGTAATTGACCAGTGCATGTGAATTATCACTTTTGGAACTAAAATAAGTGTGTTTGGAGTCATTTTCTTGCCTGAAATTGGTCAAAATAGAAGCTTCTGAGTAGGAAGAAAAGTCTGTCAAAATGGCACTTTTGGTCACTGTGAGGCTTCCAAAAGTGGTTATTCAACATAGGGCACAATCCAATTGACATTTTGAATAATTTTTTCTACGGTGCAAAAATCTATTTTTTTACGAAAAACTATGACCACTGACCTGTCGAACTTTATCCAGATGGTCAGAAATGGTCATTTTTTTATATTTAATCTTTTACTGTAAAAAACGTTTGCATGTGAATGATCACTTTTGGAACTAAAATAAGTGTGTTTAGAGTCATTTTCCTGCTCGAAATTGGTCAAAATAGAAGCTTCTGAGTAGGAGGAAAAGTCTGTAAAAATTGCAATTTTGGTCACTGTGAGGATTTAAAAAGTGGTTATTCAACATGAGGCACAATCCAAAACACATTTTGAATAATTTTTTCTACAGTCCAAAAAATCAATTTTCTGATGAAAAACGATGACCCCAGACCTGTCGAATTTTCTCCGGATGGTCAGAAATGGTCATTTTTTAATGTTTAATGTTTTGACTGTAAATGTCCATTACACGTGAATTATCACTTTTGGAACTAAAATAAGTGTTTGGAGTAATTTTCCTTCACGAAATTGTTCAAAATAGAAGCTTCTGAGTGAGAGGACAAGTTTATAAAAATGGCAATTTTTGTCACTGTGAGGCTTTAAAAAGTGGTTATTCAACATGAGGCACAATCCAATTGACATTTTGTATAATTTTTTCTACACTCCAAAAACATCAATTTTCTGATGAAAAATGATGACCTCAGACCTGTCGAATTTTCTCCGGATGGTCAGAAATGGTAATTTTTTAATGTTTAATGTTTTGACTGTAAATGTCCATTGCATGTGAATTATAACTTTTGGAACTAAAAAAAGTGTGTTTGGAGTCATTTTCCTGCCCGAAATTGGTCAAAATAGAAGCTTCTTAGTAGGAGGAAAAGTCTGTAAAAATGGAAATTTTTGTCACTGTCAGGCTTTAAAAAGTGGTTATTCAACATGAGGCACAATCCAAAAGACATTTTGAATGATTTTTTCTACAGTCCAAAAAATCAATTGTCTGATGAAAAACGATGTTCCCAGACCTGTCGAGTTTTCTCCAGATAGTCAGAAATGGTCATTTTTTAATGCTTAATGTTTTGACTGTAAATGTCCATTACACGTAAATTATCACTTTTGGAACTAAAATAAGTGTGTTTGGAGTCATTTTCCTTCCCGAAATTGGTCAAAATAGAAGCTTCTGAGTGAGAGGACAAGTTTATAAAAATGGCATTTTTGTCACTGTGAGGCTTTAAAAAGTGGTTATTTAACATGAGGCACAATCCAATTGAAATTTTGAATCAGTTTTTTCTACATTCCAAAAACTCAATTTTCTGATGAAGAAACGATGACCCCAGACCTGTCGAACTTTCTCCAGATGATCAGAAATGGTCATTTTTTAATGTTTAATCTCTTGACTGTAATTGACCAGTGCATGTGAATTATCACTTTTGGAACTAAAATAAGTGTGTTTGGAGTCATTTTCTTGCCTGAAATTGGTCAAAATAGAAGCTTCTGAGTAGGAAGAAAAGTCTGTCAAAATGGCACTTTTGGTCACTGTGAGGCTTCCAAAAGTGGTTATTCAACATAGGGCGCAATCCAATTGACATTTTGAATACATTTTTCTAAGGTGCAAAAATCTACTTTTTTTATGAAAAACTATGACCACTGACCTGTCGAACTTTATCCAGATGGTCAGAAATTGTCATTTTTTTATATTTAATCTTTTGACTGTGAATCACGATTGCATGTGAATATCACTTTTGGAAATAAAATAAGTGTGTTTAGAGTCATTTTCCTGCCCGAAATGGGTCAAAATAGAAGCTTCTGAGTAGGAGGAAAAGTCTGTAAAAATGGCAATTTTGGTCACTGTGAGGCTTTAAAAAGTGGTTAATCAACATGAGGCACAATCCAATTGACATTTTGAATTATTTTTTCTGCAGTCGAAAACATCAATTTTCTGATGAAAAACGATGAAATTGTCATTTTTTAATGTTTAATCTTTTGACTGTAAATGTCCATTGCACGTGAATTATCACTTTTGGAACTAAAATAAGAGAGTTTGGAGTCATTTTCCTGCCTGAAATTGGTCAAAATAAAAGCTTCTTAGTAGGAGGAAAAATCTATAAAAATTGTAATTTTTTTCACTGTCAGGCTTTAAAAAGTGGTTATTCAACACGAGGCACAATCCAAAAGACATTTTGAATAATTTTTTGTACAGTCCACAAAATCAATTTTCTTATGAAAAACGATGACCCCAGACCTGTCGAATTTTCTCCGGATGGTCAGAAATGGTCATTTTTTAATATTTAATGTTTTGACTGTAAATGTCCATTACACGTGAATTATCACTTTTGGAACTAAAGTAAGTGTTTGGAGTAATTTTCCTTCACGAAATTGTTCAAAATAGAAGCTTCTGAGTGAGAGGACAAGTTTATAAAAATGGCAATTTTTGTCACTGTGAGGCTTTAAAAAGTGGTTATTCAACATGAGGAATAATCCAATTGACATTTTGAATATTTTTTCTACACTCCAAAAAAATCAATTTTCTGATGAAAAATGATGACCCCAGACCTGTCGAATTTTCTCCGGATGGTCAGAAATGGTCATTTTTTAATGTTTAATGTTTTGACTGTAAATGTCCATTGCACTTGAATTATAACTTTTGGAACTAAAAAAAGTGTGTTTGGAGTCATTTTCCTGCCCGAAATTGGTCAAAATAGAAGCTTCTTAGTAGGAGGAAAAGTCTGTAAAAATTGTAATTTTTGTCACTTTGAGGCTTTAAAAAGTGGTTATTCAACATGAGGCACAATCCAAAAGACATTTTGAATAATTTTTTCTACAGTCCAAAAAATAAATTTTCTGATGAAAAACGATGACCCCAGACCTGTCGAATTTTCTCCGGATGGTCAGAAATGGTCATTTTTTAATGTTTAATGTTTTGACTGTAAATGTCCATTACACGTGAATTATCACTTTTGGAACTAAAGTAAGTGTTTGGAGTAATTTTCCTTCACGAAATTGTTCAAAATAGAAGCTTCTGAGTGAGAGGACAAGTTTATAAAAATGGCAATTTTTGTCACTGTGAGGCTTTAAAAAGTGGTTATTCAACATGAGGCACAATCCAATTGAAATTTTGAATCAGTTTTTTCTACAGTCCAAAAAATCAATTTTCTGATGAAGAAACGATGACCCCAGACCTGTCGAACTTTCTCCAGATGATCAGAAATGGTCATTTTTTATTGTTTAATCTCTTGACTGTAATTGACCAGTGCATGAGAATTATCACTTTTGGAACTAAAATAAGTGGGTTTGGAGTCATTTTCTTGCCTGAAATTGGTCAAAATAGAAGCTTCTGAGTAGGAAGAAAAGTCTGTAAAAATGGCACTTTTGGTCACTGTGAGGCTTCCAAAAGTGGTTATTCAACATAGGGCACAATCCAATTGACATTTTGAATAAGTTTTTTCTACGGTACAAAAATCTATTTTTTTATGAAAAACTATGACCCCAGACCTGTCGAACTTTCTCCAGATGGTCAGAAATGGTAATTTTTTAATATTTAATCTTTTGACTGTTAATCACGATTGCATGTGAATGATCACTTTAAGATCTAAAATAAGTGTGTTTAGAGTCATTTTCCTGCCCGAAATTGGTCAAAATAGAAGATTCTGAGTAGGAGGAAAAGTCTGTAAAAATGGCAATTTTGGTCACTGTGAGGCTTTAAAAAGTGGTTATTCAACATGAGGCACAATCCAATTGAAATTTTGAATCATTTTTGCTACAGTCCAAAAAATCAATTTTGTGACGAAAATTGATGACCCCAGACCTGTCGAGCTTTCTCCAGATGGTCAGAAAAGGTCATTTTTTAATGTTTAAACTCATGACTGTAAATAACCAGTGCATGTGAATTATCACTTTTGGAACTAAAATAAGTGTGTTTGGAGTCATTTTCTTGCCTGAAATTGGTCGAAATAGAAGCTTCTGAGTAGGAAGAAAAGTCTGTAAAAATGGCACTTTTCGTCACTGTGAGGCTTCCAAAAGTGGTTATTCAACATAGGGCACAATCCAATTGACATTTTGAATATTTTTTCTACGGTGCAAAAATCTATTTTTTTATGAAAAACTATGACCCCAGACCTGTCGAACTTTCTGCAGATGGTCAGAAATGGTAATTTTTTAATATTTAATCTTTTGACTGTAAATCACGATTGCATGTGAATGATCACTTTAAGAACTAAAATAAGTGTGTTTAGAGTCATTTTCCTGCCCGAAATTGGTCAAAATAGAAGCTTCTGAGTAGGAGGAAAAGTCTGTAAAAATGGCAAGTTTGGTCACTGTGAGGCTTTAAAAAGTGGTTATTCAACATGAGGCACAATCCAATTGAAATTTTGAATCATTTTTGCTACAGTCCAAAAAATCAATTTTCTGACGAAAATCGATGACCCCAGACCTGTCGAACTTTCTCCAGATGGTCAGAAATGGTCATTTTTTAATGTTTAAACTCATGACTGTAAATAACCAGTGCATGTGAATTATCAATTTTGGAACTAAAATAAGTGGGTTTGGAGTCATTTTCCTGCCCAAAATTGGTCAAAATAGAAGCTTCTGAGTAGGAAGAAAAGTCTGTAAAAATGGCACTTTTGGTCACTGTGAGGCTTTAAAAAGAGGTTATTCAACATGAGGCCCAATCCAATTGACATTTTGAATTATTTTTTCTGCAGTTGAAAACATCAGTTTTCTGATGAAAAACAATGAAATTGTCATTTTTTAATGTTTAATCTCTTGACTGTAATTGACCAGTGCATGTGAATTATCACTTTTGGAACTAAAATAAGTGTGTTTGGAGTCATTTTCTTGCCTGAAATTGGTCAAAATAGAAGCTTCTGAGTAGGAAGAAAAGTCTGTAAAAATTGCACTTTTGGTCACTGTGAGGCTTCCAAAAGTGGTTATTCAACATAGGGCACAATCCAATTGACATTTTGAATAATTTTTTCTACGGTGCAAAAATCTATTTTTTTTATGAAAAACTATGACCCCAGACCTGTCGAACTTTCTTCAGATGGTCAGAAATGGTCATTTTTTAATATTTAATCTTTTGACTGTAAATCACGATTGCATGTGAATGATCACTTTAAGAACTAAAATAAGTGTGTTTAGAGTTATTTTCCTGCCCGAAATTGGTCAAAATAGAAGCTTCTGAGTAGGAGGAAAAGTCTGTAAAAATGGCAATTTTGGTCACTGTCAGGCTTTAAAAAGTGGTTATTCAACACGAGGCACAATCCAAAAGACATTTTGAATAATTTTTTTTACAGTCCACAAAATCAATTTTCTTATGAAAAACGATGACCCCAGACCTGTCGAATTTTCTCCGAATGGTCAGAAATGGTCTTTTTTTAATGTTTAATGTTTTGACTGTAAATGTCCATTGCACGTGAATTATAACTTTTGGAACTAAAATAAGTCTGCTTGAAGTCATTTTCCTTCCCGAAATTGGTCAAAATAGAAGCTTCTGAGCAGGAGGAAAAGTCTGTACAAATTGTAGTTATTGTCACTTTGAGGCTTTAAAAAGTGGTTATTCAACATGAGGCACAATCCAAAACACATTTTGAATAATTTTTTCTACAGTCCAAAAAATCAATTTTCTGATGAAAAACGATGACCCCAGACCTGTCGAATTTTCTCCGGATGGTCAGAAATGGTCATTTTTTAATGTTTAATGTTTTGACTGTAAATGTCCATTACACGTGAATTATCACTTTTGGAACTAAAATAAGTGTTTGGAGTAATTTTCCTTCACGAAATTGTTCAAAATAGAAGCTTCTGAGTGAGAGGACAAGTTTATAAAAATGGCAATTTTTGTCACTGTGAGGCTTTAAAAAGTGGTTATTCAACATGAGGCACAATCCAATTGACATTTTGAATAATTTTTTCTACACTCCAAAAACATCAATTTTCTGATGAAAAATGATGACCCCAGACCTGTCAAATTTTCTCCGGATGGTCAGAAATGGTAATTTTTTAGTGTTTAATGTTTTGACTGTAAATGTCCATTGCACGTGAATTATAACTTTTGGAACTAAAAAAAGTGTGTTTGGAGTCATTTTCCTGCCCGAAATTGGTCAAAATAGAAGCTTCTTAGTAGGAGGAAAAGTCTGTAAAAATGGAAATTTTTGTCACTGTCAGGCTTTAAAAAGTGGTTATTCAACATGAGGCACAATCCAAAAGACATTTTGAATGATTTTTTCTACAGTCCAAAAAATCAATTGTCTGATGAAAAACGATGTTCCCAGACCTGTCGAGCTTTCTCCAGATAGTCAGAAATGGTCATTTTTTAATGCTTAATGTTTTGACTGTAAATGTCCATTACACGTAAATTATCACTTTTGGAACTAAAATAAGTGTGTTTGGAGTCATTTTCCTTCCCGAAATTGGTCAAAATAGAAGCTTCTGAGTGAGAGGACAAGTTTATAAAAATGGCATTTTTGTCACTGTGAGGCTTTAAAAAGTGGTTATTCAACATGAGGCACAATCCAATTGAAATTTTGAATCAGTTTTTTCTACATTCCAAAAACTCAATTTTCTGATGAAGAAACGATGACCCCAGACCTGTCGAACTTTCTCCAGATGATCAGAAATGGTCATTTTTTAATGTTTAATCTCTTGACTGTAATTGACCAGTGCATGTGAATTATCACTTTTGGAACTAAAATAAGTGTGTTTGGAGTCATTTTCTTGCCTGAAATTGGTCAAAATAGAAGCTTCTGAGTAGGAAGAAAAGTCTGTCAAAATGGCACTTTTGGTCACTGTGAGGCTTCCAAAAGTGGTTATTCAACATAGGGCACAATCCAATTGACATTTTGAATAATTTTTTCTACGGTGCAAAAATCTATTTTTTTACGAAAAACTATGACCACTGACCTGTCGAACTTTATCCAGATGGTCAGAAATGGTCATTTTTTTATATTTAATCTTTTACTGTAAAAAACGTTTGCATGTGAATGATCACTTTTGGAACTAAAATAAGTGTGTTTAGAGTCATTTTCCTGCTCGAAATTGGTCAAAATAGAAGCTTCTGAGTAGGAGGAAAAGTCTGTAAAAATTGCAATTTTGGTCACTGTGAGGATTTAAAAAGTGGTTATTCAACATGAGGCACAATCCAAAACACATTTTGAATAATTTTTTCTACAGTCCAAAAAATCAATTTTCTGATGAAAAACGATGACCCCAGACCTGTCGAATTTTCTCTGGATGGTCAGAAATGGTCATTTTTTAATGTTTAATGTTTTGACTGTAAATGTCCATTACACGTGAATTATCACTTTTGGAACTAAAATAAGTGTTTGGAGTAATTTTCCTTCATGAAATTGTTCAAAATAGAAGCTTCTGAGTGAGAGGACAAGTTTATAAAAATGGCAATTTTTGTCACTGTGAGGCTTTAAAAAGTGGTTATTCAACATGAGGCACAATCCAATTGACATTTTGTATAATTTTTTCTACACTCCAAAAACATCAATTTTCTGATGAAAAATGATGACCTCAGACCTGTCGAATTTTCTCCGGATGGTCAGAAATGGTAATTTTTTAATGTTTAATGTTTTGACTGTAAATGTCCATTGCATGTGAATTATAACTTTTGGAACTAAAAAAAGTGTGTTTGGAGTCATTTTCCTGCCCGAAATTGGTCAAAATAGAAGCTTCTTAGTAGGAGGAAAAGTCTGTAAAAATGGAAATTTTTGTCACTGTCAGGCTTTAAAAAGTGGTTATTCAACATGAGGCACAATCCAAAAGACATTTTGAATGATTTTTTCTACAGTCCAAAAAATCAATTGTCTGATGAAAAACGATGTTCCCAGACCTGTCGAGTTTTCTCCAGATAGTCAGAAATGGTCATTTTTTAATGCTTAATGTTTTGACTGTAAATGTCCATTACACGTAAATTATCACTTTTGGAACTAAAATAAGTGTGTTTGGAGTCATTTTCCTTCCCGAAATTGGTCAAAATAGAAGCTTCTGAGTGAGAGGACAAGTTTATAAAAATGGCATTTTTGTCACTGTGAGGCTTTAAAAAGTGGTTATTTAACATGAGGCACAATCCAATTGAAATTTTGAATCAGTTTTTTCTACATTCCAAAAACTCAATTTTCTGATGAAGAAACGATGACCCCAGACCTGTCGAACTTTCTCCAGATGATCAGAAATGGTCATTTTTTAATGTTTAATCTCTTGACTGTAATTGACCAGTGCATGTGAATTATCACTTTTGGAACTAAAATAAGTGTGTTTGGAGTCATTTTCTTGCCTGAAATTGGTCAAAATAGAAGCTTCTGAGTAGGAAGAAAAGTCTGTCAAAATGGCACTTTTGGTCACTGTGAGGCTTCCAAAAGTGGTTATTCAACATAGGGCGCAATCCAATTGACATTTTGAATACATTTTTCTAAGGTGCAAAAATCTACTTTTTTTATGAAAAACTATGACCACTGACCTGTCGAACTTTATCCAGATGGTCAGAAATTGTCATTTTTTTATATTTAATCTTTTGACTGTGAATCACGATTGCATGTGAATATCACTTTTGGAAATAAAATAAGTGTGTTTAGAGTCATTTTCCTGCCCGAAATGGGTCAAAATAGAAGCTTCTGAGTAGGAGGAAAAGTCTGTAAAAATGGCAATTTTGGTCACTGTGAGGCTTTAAAAAGTGGTTAATCAACATGAGGCACAATCCAATTGACATTTTGAATTATTTTTTCTGCAGTCGAAAACATCAATTTTCTGATGAAAAACGATGAAATTGTCATTTTTTAATGTTTAATCTTTTGACTGTAAATGTCCATTGCACGTGAATTATCACTTTTGGAACTAAAATAAGAGAGTTTGGAGTCATTTTCCTGCCTGAAATTGGTCAAAATAAAAGCTTCTTAGTAGGAGGAAAAATCTATAAAAATTGTAATTTTTTTCACTGTCAGGCTTTAAAAAGTGGTTATTCAACACGAGGCACAATCCAAAAGACATTTTGAATAATTTTTTGTACAGTCCACAAAATCAATTTTCTTATGAAAAACGATGACCCCAGACCTGTCGAATTTTCTCCGGATGGTCAGAAATGGTCATTTTTTAATATTTAATGTTTTGACTGTAAATGTCCATTACACGTGAATTATCACTTTTGGAACTAAAGTAAGTGTTTGGAGTAATTTTCCTTCACGAAATTGTTCAAAATAGAAGCTTCTGAGTGAGAGGACAAGTTTATAAAAATGGCAATTTTTGTCACTGTGAGGCTTTAAAAAGTGGTTATTCAACATGAGGAATAATCCAATTGACATTTTGAATATTTTTTCTACACTCCAAAAAAATCAATTTTCTGATGAAAAATGATGACCCCAGACCTGTCGAATTTTCTCCGGATGGTCAGAAATGGTCATTTTTTAATGTTTAATGTTTTGACTGTAAATGTCCATTGCACTTGAATTATAACTTTTGGAACTAAAAAAAGTGTGTTTGGAGTCATTTTCCTGCCCGAAATTGGTCAAAATAGAAGCTTCTTAGTAGGAGGAAAAGTCTGTAAAAATTGTAATTTTTGTCACTTTGAGGCTTTAAAAAGTGGTTATTCAACATGAGGCACAATCCAAAAGACATTTTGAATAATTTTTTCTACAGTCCAAAAAATAAATTTTCTGATGAAAAACGATGACCCCAGACCTGTCGAATTTTCTCCGGATGGTCAGAAATGGTCATTTTTTAATGTTTAATGTTTTGACTGTAAATGTCCATTACACGTGAATTATCACTTTTGGAACTAAAGTAAGTGTTTGGAGTAATTTTCCTTCACGAAATTGTTCAAAATAGAAGCTTCTGAGTGAGAGGACAAGTTTATAAAAATGGCAATTTTTGTCACTGTGAGGCTTTAAAAAGTGGTTATTCAACATGAGGCACAATCCAATTGAAATTTTGAATCAGTTTTTTCTACAGTCCAAAAAATCAATTTTCTGATGAAGAAACGATGACCCCAGACCTGTCGAACTTTCTCCAGATGATCAGAAATGGTCATTTTTTATTGTTTAATCTCTTGACTGTAATTGACCAGTGCATGAGAATTATCACTTTTGGAACTAAAATAAGTGGGTTTGGAGTCATTTTCTTGCCTGAAATTGGTCAAAATAGAAGCTTCTGAGTAGGAAGAAAAGTCTGTAAAAATGGCACTTTTGGTCACTGTGAGGCTTCCAAAAGTGGTTATTCAACATAGGGCACAATCCAATTGACATTTTGAATAAGTTTTTTCTACGGTACAAAAATCTATTTTTTTATGAAAAACTATGACCCCAGACCTGTCGAACTTTCTCCAGATGGTCAGAAATGGTAATTTTTTAATATTTAATCTTTTGACTGTTAATCACGATTGCATGTGAATGATCACTTTAAGATCTAAAATAAGTGTGTTTAGAGTCATTTTCCTGCCCGAAATTGGTCAAAATAGAAGCTTCTGAGTAGGAGGAAAAGTCTGTAAAAATGGCAATTTTGGTCACTGTGAGGCTTTAAAAAGTGGTTATTCAACATGAGGCACAATCCAATTGAAATTTTGAATCATTTTTGCTACAGTCCAAAAAATCAATTTTGTGACGAAAATTGATGACCCCAGACCTGTCGAGCTTTCTCCAGATGGTCAGAAAAGGTCATTTTTTAATGTTTAAACTCATGACTGTAAATAACCAGTGCATGTGAATTATCACTTTTGGAACTAAAATAAGTGTGTTTGGAGTCATTTTCTTGCCTGAAATTGGTCGAAATAGAAGCTTCTGAGTAGGAAGAAAAGTCTGTAAAAATGGCACTTTTCGTCACTGTGAGGCTTCCAAAAGTGGTTATTCAACATAGGGCACAATCCAATTGACATTTTGAATATTTTTTCTACGGTGCAAAAATCTATTTTTTTATGAAAAACTATGACCCCAGACCTGTCGAACTTTCTGCAGATGGTCAGAAATGGTAATTTTTTAATATTTAATCTTTTGACTGTAAATCACGATTGCATGTGAATGATCACTTTAAGAACTAAAATAAGTGTGTTTAGAGTCATTTTCCTGCCCGAAATTGGTCAAAATAGAAGCTTCTGAGTAGGAGGAAAAGTCTGTAAAAATGGCAAGTTTGGTCACTGTGAGGCTTTAAAAAGTGGTTATTCAACATGAGGCACAATCCAATTGAAATTTTGAATCATTTTTGCTACAGTCCAAAAAATCAATTTTCTGACGAAAATCGATGACCCCAGACCTGTCGAACTTTCTCCAGATGGTCAGAAATGGTCATTTTTTAATGTTTAAACTCATGACTGTAAATAACCAGTGCATGTGAATTATCAATTTTGGAACTAAAATAAGTGGGTTTGGAGTCATTTTCCTGCCCAAAATTGGTCAAAATAGAAGCTTCTGAGTAGGAAGAAAAGTCTGTAAAAATGGCACTTTTGGTCACTGTGAGGCTTTAAAAAGAGGTTATTCAACATGAGGCCCAATCCAATTGACATTTTGAATTATTTTTTCTGCAGTTGAAAACATCAGTTTTCTGATGAAAAACAATGAAATTGTCATTTTTTAATGTTTAATCTCTTGACTGTAATTGACCAGTGCATGTGAATTATCACTTTTGGAACTAAAATAAGTGTGTTTGGAGTCATTTTCTTGCCTGAAATTGGTCAAAATAGAAGCTTCTGAGTAGGAAGAAAAGTCTGTAAAAATTGCACTTTTGGTCACTGTGAGGCTTCCAAAAGTGGTTATTCAACATAGGGCACAATCCAATTGACATTTTGAATAATTTTTTCTACGGTGCAAAAATCTATTTTTTTTATGAAAAACTATGACCCCAGACCTGTCGAACTTTCTTCAGATGGTCAGAAATGGTCATTTTTTAATATTTAATCTTTTGACTGTAAATCACGATTGCATGTGAATGATCACTTTAAGAACTAAAATAAGTGTGTTTAGAGTTATTTTCCTGCCCGAAATTGGTCAAAATAGAAGCTTCTGAGTAGGAGGAAAAGTCTGTAAAAATGGCAATTTTGGTCACTGTCAGGCTTTAAAAAGTGGTTATTCAACACGAGGCACAATCCAAAAGACATTTTGAATAATTTTTTTTACAGTCCACAAAATCAATTTTCTTATGAAAAACGATGACCCCAGACCTGTCGAATTTTCTCCGAATGGTCAGAAATGGTCTTTTTTTAATGTTTAATGTTTTGACTGTAAATGTCCATTGCACGTGAATTATAACTTTTGGAACTAAAATAAGTCTGCTTGAAGTCATTTTCCTTCCCGAAATTGGTCAAAATAGAAGCTTCTGAGCAGGAGGAAAAGTCTGTACAAATTGTAGTTATTGTCACTTTGAGGCTTTAAAAAGTGGTTATTCAACATGAGGCACAATCCAAAACACATTTTGAATAATTTTTTCTACAGTCCAAAAAATCAATTTTCTGATGAAAAACGATGACCCCAGACCTGTCGAATTTTCTCCGGATGGTCAGAAATGGTCATTTTTTAATGTTTAATGTTTTGACTGTAAATGTCCATTACACGTGAATTATCACTTTTGGAACTAAAATAAGTGTTTGGAGTAATTTTCCTTCACGAAATTGTTCAAAATAGAAGCTTCTGAGTGAGAGGACAAGTTTATAAAAATGGCAATTTTTGTCACTGTGAGGCTTTAAAAAGTGGTTATTCAACATGAGGCACAATCCAATTGACATTTTGAATAATTTTTTCTACACTCCAAAAACATCAATTTTCTGATGAAAAATGATGACCCCAGACCTGTCAAATTTTCTCCGGATGGTCAGAAATGGTAATTTTTTAGTGTTTAATGTTTTGACTGTAAATGTCCATTGCACGTGAATTATAACTTTTGGAACTAAAAAAAAGTGTGTTTGGAGTCATTTTCCTGCCCGAAATTGGTCAAAATAGAAGCTTCTTAGTAGGAGGAAAAGTCTGTAAAAATGGAAATTTTTGTCACTGTCAGGCTTTAAAAAGTGGTTATTCAACATGAGGCACAATCCAAAAGACATTTTGAATGATTTTTTCTACAGTCCAAAAAATCAATTGTCTGATGAAAAACGATGTTCCCAGACCTGTCGAGCTTTCTCCAGATAGTCAGAAATGGTCATTTTTTAATGCTTAATGTTTTGACTGTAAATGTCCATTACACGTAAATTATCACTTTTGGAACTAAAATAAGTGTGTTTGGAGTCATTTTCCTTCCCGAAATTGGTCAAAATAGAAGCTTCTGAGTGAGAGGACAAGTTTATAAAAATGGCATTTTTGTCACTGTGAGGCTTTAAAAAGTGGTTATTCAACATGAGGCACAATCCAATTGAAATTTTGAATCAGTTTTTTCTACATTCCAAAAACTCAATTTTCTGATGAAGAAACGATGACCCCAGACCTGTCGAACTTTCTCCAGATGATCAGAAATGGTCATTTTTTAATGTTTAATCTCTTGACTGTAATTGACCAGTGCATGTGAATTATCACTTTTGGAACTAAAATAAGTGTGTTTGGAGTCATTTTCTTGCCTGAAATTGGTCAAAATAGAAGCTTCTGAGTAGGAAGAAAAGTCTGTCAAAATGGCACTTTTGGTCACTGTGAGGCTTCCAAAAGTGGTTATTCAACATAGGGCACAATCCAATTGACATTTTGAATAATTTTTTCTACGGTGCAAAAATCTATTTTTTTACGAAAAACTATGACCACTGACCTGTCGAACTTTATCCAGATGGTCAGAAATGGTCATTTTTTTATATTTAATCTTTTACTGTAAAAAACGTTTGCATGTGAATGATCACTTTTGGAACTAAAATAAGTGTGTTTAGAGTCATTTTCCTGCTCGAAATTGTTCAAAATAGAAGCTTCTGAGTAGGAGGAAAAGTCTGTAAAAATTGCAATTTTGGTCACTGTGAGGATTTAAAAAGTGGTTATTCAACATGAGGCACAATCCAAATGACATTTTGAATACTTTTTTCTACAGTCTAAAAAATCAATTTTCTGATGAAAAACGATGACACCGGACCTGTCGAATTTTCTCCGGATGGTCAGAAATCTTCATTTTTTTTATGTTTAATGTTTTGACTGTAAATGTCCATTGCACGTGATTTATTACTTTTGGAACTAACATAAGTGTGTTTGGAGTCATTTTCCTGCCCGAAATTGGTCAAAATAGAAGCTTCTGAGTAGGAGGAAAAGTTTGTAAAAATGGCAATTTTGGTCACTGTGAAGCCTTAAAAAGTCGTTATTTAATATGAGGCACAATCCAATTCATATTTTGAATACTTTTTTCTACAGTGTAAAAAATCCATTTTCTGATGAAAAACGATGACACCGGACCTGTCGAATTTTCTCCGGATGGTCAGAAATGGTCATTTTTTTAATCTTTAATTTTTTTACTGTAAATGACTATTGCATGTGAATTATCACTTTTGGAACTATAATAAGTGTGTTTAGAGTCATTTTCCTTCCCGAAATTGGTCGAAATAGACGCTTCCAATTAGGAGGACAAGTTTATAAAAATGGCAATTTTTGTCACTCTGAGGCTTTAAAAAGTGGTTGTTCAACATGAGGCACAATCCAATTGAAATTTTGAATCATTTTTGCTACAGTCCAAAAGATCAATTTTCCGATGAAAATCGATGACCCCAGACCTGTCGAACTTTCTCCAGATGGTCAAAAATGGTCATTTTTTAATGTTTAAACTCATGACTGTAATTGACCAGTGCATGTGAATTATCACTTTTGGAACTAAAATAAGTGTGTTTGGAGTCATTTTCCTGCCCGAAATTGGTCAAAATAGAAGCTTCTGAGTAGGAAGAAAAGTCTGTAAAAATGGCACTTTTGGTCACTGTGAGGCTTCCAAAAGTGGTTATTCAACGTAGGGCACAATCCAATTGACATTTTGAATAATTTTTTCTACGGTGCAAAAATCAATTTTTTTATGAAAAACTATGACCACTGACCTGTCGAACTTTATCCAGATGGTCAGAAATGGTCATTTTTTTATATTTAATCTTTTACTGTAAATCACGTTTGCATGTGAATGATCACTTTTGGAACTAAAATAAGTGTGTTTAGAGTCATTTTCCTGCCCGAAATTGTTCAAAGTCGAAGCTTCTGAGTAGGAGGAAAAGTCTGTAAAAATTGCAATTTTGGTCACTGTGAGGATTTAAAAAGTGGTTATTCAACATGAGGCACAATCCAAATGACATTTTGAATTCTTTTTTATACAGTCTAAAAAATCAATTTTCCGATGAAAAACGATGACACCAGACCTGTCCAATTTTCTCTGAGTGGTCAGAAATGGTCATTTTTTAAATCTTTAATCTTTTGACTGTAACTGACTATTGCATGTGAATTATCACTTTTGGAACTATAATAAGGGTGTTTAGAGTCATCTTCCTGCCCGAAATTGGTCGATACAGACGATTCTCAGTAGGAGGACAAGTTTATAAAAATGGCAATTTTTGTCACTGTGAGGCTTTAAAAAGTGGTTATTCAACATGAGGCACAATCCAATTGAAATTTTGAATCATTTTTGCTACAGTCCAAAAAATCAATTTTCTGACGAAAATCGATGACCCCAGACCTGTCGAACTTTCTCCAGATGGTCAGAAATGATCATTTTTTAATGTTTAATCTCATGACTGTAACTGACCAGTGCATGGGAATTATCACTTTTGGAACTAAAATAAGTGTGTTTGGAGTCATTCCCCTGCCCGAAATTGGTCAAAATAGAAGCTTCTGAGTAGGAAGAAAAGTCTGTAAAAATGGCACTTTTGGTCACTGTGAGGCTTCCAAAAGTGGTTATTCAACATAGGGCGCAATCCAATTGACATTTTGAATAATTTTTTCTAAGGTGCAAAAATCTACTTTTTTTATGAAAAACTATGACCACTGACCTGTCGAACTTTATCCAGATGGTCGGAAATGGTCATTTTTTAATATTTAATCTTTTGACTGTGAATCACAATTGCATGTGAATATCACTTTTGGAACTAAAATAAGAGAGTTTGGAGTCATTTTCCTGCCCGAAATTGGTCAAAATAAAAGCTTCTCAGTAGGAGGAAAAATCAGTAAAAATTGAAATTTTTGTCACTGTCAGGCTTTAACCCCTTCAGTGCCCGCCCCTTTCCCCGCTCTGTGCCGGCCGTTGCATTAGCGGGCGGGGTCTATGACGAGCTGGACTCGTCATGGGCACAGCGCAATCGCGGCCCATGACGAGTCCAGCTCGTCATGGGCACTGAAGGGGTTAAAAAGTGGTTATTTAACACGAGGCACAATCCAAAAGACATTTTGAATAATTTTTTCTAAACTCCAAAAAAATCAATTTTCTGATGAAAAATGATGACCCCCAGACCTGTCGAATTTTCTCCGGATGGTCAGAAATTGTCATTTTTTGATGTTTAATGTTTTGACTGTAAATGTCCATTGCACGTGAATTATAACTTTTGGAACTAAAATAAGTGTGTTTGGAGTCCTTTTCCTTCCCGAAATTGGTCAAAATAGAAGCTTCTGAGCAGGAGGAAAAGTCTGTAAAAATTGTAATTTTTGTCACTTTGAGGCTTTAAAAAGTGGTTATTCAACATGAGGCACAATCCAAAAGACATTTTGAATAATTTTTTCTACAGTCCAAAAAATGAATTTTCTGATGAAAAATGATGACCCCAGACCTGTCGAATTTTCTCCGGATGGTCAGAAATGGTCATTTTTTTAATGTTTAATGTTTTGACTGTAAATGTCCATTGCACGTGAATTATCACTTTTGGAACTAAAATAAGTGTGTTTGGAGTCATTTTCCTTCCCGAAATTGGTCAAAATAGAAGCTTCTGAGCAGGGGGAAAAGTCTGTAAAAATTGTAATTTTTGTCACTTTGAGGCTTTAAAAAGTGGTTATTCAACATGAGGCACAATCCAATTGACATTTGGAATAATTTTTTCTACAGTCCAAAAAAATCAATTTTCTGATGAAAAACGATGACCACAGACTTGTCGAATTTTCTCCGGATGGTCAGAAATGGTCATTTTTTTAATCTTTAATCTTTTTACTGTAAATGACTATTGCATGTGAATTATCACTTTTGGAACTATAATAAGTGTGTTTAGAGTCATTTTCCTGCCCGAAATTGGTCGAAATAGACGCTTCTGAGTAGGAGGACAAGTTTATAAAAATGGCAATTTTTGTCACTGTGAGGCTCTAAAAAGTGGTTATTCAACATGAGGCACAATCCAATTGACATTTTGAAAAATGTTTTCTGCAGTCGAAAACATCAATTTTCTGATAAAAAACGATGAAATTGTCATTTTTTAATGTTTAATCTTTTGACTGTAAATGAGTATTGAATGCACATTATGACTTTTGGTACTAAAATAAGTGTGTTTGGAGTCATTTTCCTGCCCGAAATTGGTTAAAATAGAAGCTTCTGAGTAGGAGGAAAAGTCTGTAAAAATGGAAATTTTTGTCACTGTCAGGCTTTAAAAAGTGGTTATTCAACATGAGGCACAATCCAATTGACATTTTGAATAAGTTTTTTCTACACTCCAAAAAAATCAATTTTCTGATCAAAAACGATGACCCCAGACCTGCCGAATTTTCTCCGGATGGTCATAAATGGTCATTTTTTAATGTTTAATGTTTTGACTGTAAATGTTCATTGCATGTGAATTATCACTTTTGGAGCTAAAATAAGTGTGTTTGGAGTCATTTTCCTGCCCGAAATTGGTCAAAGTAGAAGCTTCTTAGTAGGAGGAAAAGTCTGTAAAAATGGAAATTGTTTTCACTGCCAGGCTTTAAAAAGTGGTTATTCAACATGAGGCACAATCCAAAAGACATTTTGAATAATTTTTTATACAGTCCAAAAAATCAATTTTCTGATGAAAAACGATGACCCCAGACCTGTCGAATTTTCTCCGGATGGTCAAAATGGTCATTTTTTAATGTTTAATGTTTTGACTGTAAATGTCCATTACACGTGAATTATCAGTTTTGGAACTAAAATAAGTGTGTTTGGAGTCATTTTCCTGCCCGAAATTGGTTAAAATAGAAGCTTCTGAGTAGGAGGAAAAGTCTGTAAAAATGGAAATTTTTGTCACTGTCAGGCTTTAAAAAGTGGTTATTCAACATGAGGCACAATCCAATTGACATTTTGAATAATCTTTTCTACAGTCCAAAAAAATCAATTTTCTGATGAAAAACGATGACCCCAGACCTGTCGAATTTTCTCCGGATGGTCAAAATGGTCATTTTTTAATGTTTAATGTTTTGACTGTAAATGTCCATTACACGTGAATTATCAGTTTTGGAACTAAAATAAGTGTGTTTGGAGTCATTTTCCTGCCCGAAATTGGTCAAAATAGAAGCTTCTGAGTAGGAGGAAAAGTCTGTAAAAATGGCAATTGTTGTCACTGTGAGGCTTTAAACAGTGGTGATTCAACATGAGGCACAATCCAGTTGACATTTTGAATAATTTTACCTACAGTCCAAAAAAATCAATTTTCTGATGAAAAACGATGACCCCTGACCTGTTGAACTTTCTCCTGATGGTCATTTTTTAATGTTCAATCTTTTGACTGTAATTGACCAGTGCATGTGAATTATCACTTTTGGAACTAAAATAAGTGTGTTTGGAGTCATTTTCCTGCCCGAAATTAGTCAAAATAGAAGCTTCTTAGTAGGTGTAAAAGTCTGTAAAAATTGAAATTTTTGTCACTGTCAGGCTTTAAAAAGTGGTTATTCAACACGAGGCACAATGCAAAAGACATTTTGAATACTTTTTTCTACAGTCTAAAAAATCAATTTTGTGATGAAAAACGATGACACCGGACCTGTCGAATTTTCTCCGGATGTTCAGAAATGGTCATTTTTTTAATCTTTAATCTTTTGACTGTAAAGGACTATTGCATGTGAATTATCACTTTTGGAACTATAATAAGTGTGTTTAGAGTCATTTTCCTGCCCGAAATTGGCCCAAATAGACGCTTCTAAGTAGGAGGACAAGTTTATAAAAATGGCAATTTTTGTCACTGTGAGGCTTCAAAAAGTGGTTATTCAAAATGAGGCACAATCCAATTGACATTTTTTAATAATTTTTTCTACAGTCCAAAAAATCAATTTTCTGACGAAAATCGATGACCCCAGACCTGTCGAACTTTCTCCAGATGGTCAGAAATGGTCATTTTTTAATGTTTAATCTTTTGACTGTAATTGACTAGTGCATGTGAATTATCACTTTTGGAACTAAAATAAGTGTGTTTGGAGTCATTTTCCTGCCCGAAATTGTTTAAAATAGAAGCTCCTGAGTAGGAGGAAAAGTCTGTAAAAATGGAAATTTTTGTCACTGTCAGGCTTTGAAAAGTGATTATTCAACATGAGGCACAATCCAATTGACATTTTGAATCATTTTTTCTACAGTCCAAAAAAATCAATTTTCTGATGAAAAACGATGACTCCAGACCTGTCGAATTTTTTCCGGATGATCAGAAATGGTCATTTTTTTAATGTTTAATCTTTTGACTGTAAATGACTATTGTATGTGAATTATCACTTTTGGGACTAAAATAAGTGTGTTCAGAGTCATTTTCCTGCCCGAAATTGTTCAAAATAGACGCTTCCGAGAAGGAGGACAAGTTTATAAAAATGGCAATTTTTGTCACTGTGAAACTTTAAAAATTGGTTATTCAACATGAGGCACAATCCAATTGAAATTTTGAATAATGTTTTCTACAGTCGAAAAAAACAATTCTCTGATGAAAATCGATGACCCCAGACCTGTCGAACTTTCTCCAGATGGTCAGAAATGGTCATTTTTTAATGTTTAATCTCTTGACTGTAATTGACCAGTGCACGTGAATTATCACTTTTGGAACTAAAATAAGTGTGTTTGGAGTCATTTTCCTGCCCGAAATTGGTCAAAATAGAAGCTTCTGAGTAGGAAGAAAAATCTGTAAAAATGGCAGTTTTGGTCACTGTGAGGCTTTAAAAAGTAGTTATTCAACATGAGGCACAATCCAATTGACATTTGGAATAATTTTTTCTGCAGTCGAAAACATCAATTTTCTGATGAAAAACGATGAAATTGTCATTTTTTAATGTTTAATCTTTTGACTGTAAATGAGTATTGAATGCGAATTATCACTTTTGGAACTAAAATAAGAGAGTTTGGAGTCCTTTTCCTGCCCAAAATTGGTCAAAATAGAAGCTTCTTAGTAGGAGGAAAAGTCTGTAAAAATTGAAATTTTTATCACTGTCAGGCTTTAAAAAGTGGTTATTCAACACGAGGCACAACCCAAAAGACACTTTGAATAATTTTTTCTACAGTCCACAAAATCAATTTTCTTATGAAAAACGATGACCCCAGACCTGTCGAATTTTCTCCGGATGGTCAGAAATGGTCATTTTTTAATGTTTAATGTTTTGACTGTAAATGTCCATTGCACGTGAATTATCACTTTTGGAACTAAAATAAGTGTGTTTGGAGTCATTTTCCTTCCCGAAATTGGTCAAAATAGAAGCTTCTGAGCAGGGGGAAAAGTCTGTAAAAATTGTAATTTTTGTCACTTTGAGGCTTTAAAAAGTGGTTATTCAACATGAGGCACAATCCAATTGACATTTGGAATAATTTTTTCTACAGTCCAAAAAAATCAATTTTTCTGATGAAAAACGATGACCACAGACTTGTCGAATTTTCTCCGGATGGTCAGAAATGGTCATTTTTTTAATCTTTAATCTTTTTACTGTAAATGACTATTGCATGTGAATTATCACTTTTGGAACTATAATAAGTGTGTTTAGAGTCATTTTCCTTCCCGAAATTGGTCGAAATAGACGCTTCCAATTAGGAGGACAAGTTTATAAAAATGGCAATTTTTGTCACTCTGAGGCTTTAAAAAGTGGTTGTTCAACATGAGGCACAATCCAATTGAAATTTTGAATCATTTTTGCTACAGTCCAAAAGATCAATTTTCCGATGAAAATCGATGACCCCAGACCTGTCGAACTTTCTCCAGATGGTCAAAAATGGTCATTTTTTAATGTTTAAACTCATGACTGTAATTGACCAGTGCATGTGAATTATCACTTTTGGAACTAAAATAAGTGTGTTTGGAGTCATTTTCCTGCCCGAAATTGGTCAAAATAGAAGCTTCTGAGTAGGAAGAAAAGTCTGTAAAAATGGCACTTTTGGTCACTGTGAGGCTTCCAAAAGTGGTTATTCAACGTAGGGCACAATCCAATTGACATTTTGAATAATTTTTTCTACGGTGCAAAAATCAATTTTTTTATGAAAAACTATGACCACTGACCTGTCGAACTTTATCCAGATGGTCAGAAATGGTCATTTTTTTATATTTAATCTTTTACTGTAAATCACGTTTGCATGTGAATGATCACTTTTGGAACTAAAATAAGTGTGTTTAGAGTCATTTTCCTGCCCGAAATTGTTCAAAGTCGAAGCTTCTGAGTAGGAGGAAAAGTCTGTAAAAATTGCAATTTTGGTCACTGTGAGGATTTAAAAAGTGGTTATTCAACATGAGGCACAATCCAAATGACATTTTGAATTCTTTTTTATACAGTCTAAAAAATCAATTTTCCGATGAAAAACGATGACACCAGACCTGTCCAATTTTCTCTGAGTGGTCAGAAATGGTCATTTTTTAAATCTTTAATCTTTTGACTGTAACTGACTATTGCATGTGAATTATCACTTTTGGAACTATAATAAGGGTGTTTAGAGTCATCTTCCTGCCCGAAATTGGTCGATACAGACGATTCTCAGTAGGAGGACAAGTTTATAAAAATGGCAATTTTTGTCACTGTGAGGCTTTAAAAAGTGGTTATTCAACATGAGGCACAATCCAATTGAAATTTTGAATCATTTTTGCTACAGTCCAAAAAATCAATTTTCTGACGAAAATCGATGACCCCAGACCTGTCGAACTTTCTCCAGATGGTCAGAAATGATCATTTTTTAATGTTTAATCTCATGACTGTAACTGACCAGTGCATGGGAATTATCACTTTTGGAACTAAAATAAGTGTGTTTGGAGTCATTCCCCTGCCCGAAATTGGTCAAAATAGAAGCTTCTGAGTAGGAAGAAAAGTCTGTAAAAATGGCACTTTTGGTCACTGTGAGGCTTCCAAAAGTGGTTATTCAACATAGGGCGCAATCCAATTGACATTTTGAATAATTTTTTCTAAGGTGCAAAAATCTACTTTTTTTATGAAAAACTATGACCACTGACCTGTCGAACTTTATCCAGATGGTCGGAAATGGTCATTTTTTAATATTTAATCTTTTGACTGTGAATCACAATTGCATGTGAATATCACTTTTGGAACTAAAATAAGAGAGTTTGGAGTCATTTTCCTGCCCGAAATTGGTCAAAATAAAAGCTTCTCAGTAGGAGGAAAAATCAGTAAAAATTGAAATTTTTGTCACTGTCAGGCTTTAACCCCTTCAGTGCCCGCCCCTTTCCCCGCTCTGTGCCGGCCGTTGCATTAGCGGGCGGGGTCTATGACGAGCTGGACTCGTCATGGGCACAGCGCAATCGCGGCCCATGACGAGTCCAGCTCGTCATGGGCACTGAAGGGGTTAAAAAGTGGTTATTTAACACGAGGCACAATCCAAAAGACATTTTGAATAATTTTTTCTAAACTCCAAAAAAATCAATTTTCTGATGAAAAATGATGACCCCCAGACCTGTCGAATTTTCTCCGGATGGTCAGAAATTGTCATTTTTTGATGTTTAATGTTTTGACTGTAAATGTCCATTGCACGTGAATTATAACTTTTGGAACTAAAATAAGTGTGTTTGGAGTCCTTTTCCTTCCCGAAATTGGTCAAAATAGAAGCTTCTGAGCAGGAGGAAAAGTCTGTAAAAATTGTAATTTTTGTCACTTTGAGGCTTTAAAAAGTGGTTATTCAACATGAGGCACAATCCAAAAGACATTTTGAATAATTTTTTCTACAGTCCAAAAAATGAATTTTCTGATGAAAAATGATGACCCCAGACCTGTCGAATTTTCTCCGGATGGTCAGAAATGGTCATTTTTTTAATGTTTAATGTTTTGACTGTAAATGTCCATTGCACGTGAATTATCACTTTTGGAACTAAAATAAGTGTGTTTGGAGTCATTTTCCTTCCCGAAATTGGTCAAAATAGAAGCTTCTGAGCAGGGGGAAAAGTCTGTAAAAATTGTAATTTTTGTCACTTTGAGGCTTTAAAAAGTGGTTATTCAACATGAGGCACAATCCAATTGACATTTGGAATAATTTTTTCTACAGTCCAAAAAAATCAATTTTCTGATGAAAAACGATGACCACAGACTTGTCGAATTTTCTCCGGATGGTCAGAAATGGTCATTTTTTTAATCTTTAATCTTTTTACTGTAAATGACTATTGCATGTGAATTATCACTTTTGGAACTATAATAAGTGTGTTTAGAGTCATTTTCCTGCCCGAAATTGGTCGAAATAGACGCTTCTGAGTAGGAGGACAAGTTTATAAAAATGGCAATTTTTGTCACTGTGAGGCTCTAAAAAGTGGTTATTCAACATGAGGCACAATCCAATTGACATTTTGAAAAATGTTTTCTGCAGTCGAAAACATCAATTTTCTGATAAAAAACGATGAAATTGTCATTTTTTAATGTTTAATCTTTTGACTGTAAATGAGTATTGAATGCACATTATGACTTTTGGTACTAAAATAAGTGTGTTTGGAGTCATTTTCCTGCCCGAAATTGGTTAAAATAGAAGCTTCTGAGTAGGAGGAAAAGTCTGTAAAAATGGAAATTTTTGTCACTGTCAGGCTTTAAAAAGTGGTTATTCAACATGAGGCACAATCCAATTGACATTTTGAATAAGTTTTTTCTACACTCCAAAAAAATCAATTTTCTGATCAAAAACGATGACCCCAGACCTGCCGAATTTTCTCCGGATGGTCATAAATGGTCATTTTTTAATGTTTAATGTTTTGACTGTAAATGTTCATTGCATGTGAATTATCACTTTTGGAGCTAAAATAAGTGTGTTTGGAGTCATTTTCCTGCCCGAAATTGGTCAAAGTAGAAGCTTCTTAGTAGGAGGAAAAGTCTGTAAAAATGGAAATTGTTTTCACTGCCAGGCTTTAAAAAGTGGTTATTCAACATGAGGCACAATCCAAAAGACATTTTGAATAATTTTTTATACAGTCCAAAAAATCAATTTTCTGATGAAAAACGATGACCCCAGACCTGTCGAATTTTCTCCGGATGGTCAAAATGGTCATTTTTTAATGTTTAATGTTTTGACTGTAAATGTCCATTACACGTGAATTATCAGTTTTGGAACTAAAATAAGTGTGTTTGGAGTCATTTTCCTGCCCGAAATTGGTTAAAATAGAAGCTTCTGAGTAGGAGGAAAAGTCTGTAAAAATGGAAATTTTTGTCACTGTCAGGCTTTAAAAAGTGGTTATTCAACATGAGGCACAATCCAATTGACATTTTGAATAATCTTTTCTACAGTCCAAAAAAATCAATTTTCTGATGAAAAACGATGACCCCAGACCTGTCGAATTTTCTCCGGATGGTCAAAATGGTCATTTTTTAATGTTTAATGTTTTGACTGTAAATGTCCATTACACGTGAATTATCAGTTTTGGAACTAAAATAAGTGTGTTTGGAGTCATTTTCCTGCCCGAAATTGGTCAAAATAGAAGCTTCTGAGTAGGAGGAAAAGTCTGTAAAAATGGCAATTGTTGTCACTGTGAGGCTTTAAACAGTGGTGATTCAACATGAGGCACAATCCAGTTGACATTTTGAATAATTTTACCTACAGTCCAAAAAAATCAATTTTCTGATGAAAAACGATGACCCCTGACCTGTTGAACTTTCTCCTGATGGTCATTTTTTAATGTTCAATCTTTTGACTGTAATTGACCAGTGCATGTGAATTATCACTTTTGGAACTAAAATAAGTGTGTTTGGAGTCATTTTCCTGCCCGAAATTAGTCAAAATAGAAGCTTCTTAGTAGGTGTAAAAGTCTGTAAAAATTGAAATTTTTGTCACTGTCAGGCTTTAAAAAGTGGTTATTCAACACGAGGCACAATGCAAAAGACATTTTGAATACTTTTTTCTACAGTCTAAAAAATCAATTTTGTGATGAAAAACGATGACACCGGACCTGTCGAATTTTCTCCGGATGTTCAGAAATGGTCATTTTTTTAATCTTTAATCTTTTGACTGTAAAGGACTATTGCATGTGAATTATCACTTTTGGAACTATAATAAGTGTGTTTAGAGTCATTTTCCTGCCCGAAATTGGCCCAAATAGACGCTTCTAAGTAGGAGGACAAGTTTATAAAAATGGCAATTTTTGTCACTGTGAGGCTTCAAAAAGTGGTTATTCAAAATGAGGCACAATCCAATTGACATTTTTTAATAATTTTTTCTACAGTCCAAAAAATCAATTTTCTGACGAAAATCGATGACCCCAGACCTGTCGAACTTTCTCCAGATGGTCAGAAATGGTCATTTTTTAATGTTTAATCTTTTGACTGTAATTGACTAGTGCATGTGAATTATCACTTTTGGAACTAAAATAAGTGTGTTTGGAGTCATTTTCCTGCCCGAAATTGTTTAAAATAGAAGCTCCTGAGTAGGAGGAAAAGTCTGTAAAAATGGAAATTTTTGTCACTGTCAGGCTTTGAAAAGTGATTATTCAACATGAGGCACAATCCAATTGACATTTTGAATCATTTTTTCTACAGTCCAAAAAAATCAATTTTCTGATGAAAAACGATGACTCCAGACCTGTCGAATTTTTTCCGGATGATCAGAAATGGTCATTTTTTTAATGTTTAATCTTTTGACTGTAAATGACTATTGTATGTGAATTATCACTTTTGGGACTAAAATAAGTGTGTTCAGAGTCATTTTCCTGCCCGAAATTGTTCAAAATAGACGCTTCCGAGAAGGAGGACAAGTTTATAAAAATGGCAATTTTTGTCACTGTGAAACTTTAAAAATTGGTTATTCAACATGAGGCACAATCCAATTGAAATTTTGAATAATGTTTTCTACAGTCGAAAAAAACAATTCTCTGATGAAAATCGATGACCCCAGACCTGTCGAACTTTCTCCAGATGGTCAGAAATGGTCATTTTTTAATGTTTAATCTCTTGACTGTAATTGACCAGTGCACGTGAATTATCACTTTTGGAACTAAAATAAGTGTGTTTGGAGTCATTTTCCTGCCCGAAATTGGTCAAAATAGAAGCTTCTGAGTAGGAAGAAAAATCTGTAAAAATGGCAGTTTTGGTCACTGTGAGGCTTTAAAAAGTAGTTATTCAACATGAGGCACAATCCAATTGACATTTGGAATAATTTTTTCTGCAGTCGAAAACATCAATTTTCTGATGAAAAACGATGAAATTGTCATTTTTTAATGTTTAATCTTTTGACTGTAAATGAGTATTGAATGCGAATTATCACTTTTGGAACTAAAATAAGAGAGTTTGGAGTCCTTTTCCTGCCCAAAATTGGTCAAAATAGAAGCTTCTTAGTAGGAGGAAAAGTCTGTAAAAATTGAAATTTTTATCACTGTCAGGCTTTAAAAAGTGGTTATTCAACACGAGGCACAACCCAAAAGACACTTTGAATAATTTTTTCTACAGTCCACAAAATCAATTTTCTTATGAAAAACGATGACCCCAGACCTGTCGAATTTTCTCCGGATGGTCAGAAATGGTCATTTTTTAATGTTTAATGTTTTGACTGTAAATGTCCATTGCACGTGAATTATCACTTTTGGAACTAAAATAAGTGTGTTTGGAGTCATTTTCCTTCCCGAAATTGGTCAAAATAGAAGCTTCTGAGCAGGGGGAAAAGTCTGTAAAAATTGTAATTTTTGTCACTTTGAGGCTTTAAAAAGTGGTTATTCAACATGAGGCACAATCCAATTGACATTTGGAATAATTTTTTCTACAGTCCAAAAAAATCAATTTTTCTGATGAAAAACGATGACCACAGACTTGTCGAATTTTCTCCGGATGGTCAGAAATGGTCATTTTTTTAATCTTTAATCTTTTTACTGTAAATGACTATTGCATGTGAATTATCACTTTTGGAACTATAATAAGTGTGTTTAGAGTCATTTTCCTGCCCGAAATTGGTCGAAATAGACGCTTCTGAGTAGGAGGACAAGTTTATAAAAATGGCAATTTTTGTCACTGTGAGGCTCTAAAAAGTGGTTATTCAACATGAGGCACAATCCAATTGACATTTTGAAAAATGTTTTCTGCAGTCGAAAACATCAATTTTCTGATAAAAAACGATGAAATTGTCATTTTTTAATGTTTAATCTTTTGTCTGTAAATGAGTATTGAATGCAAATTATGACTTTTGGTACTAAAATAAGTGTGTTTGGAGTCATTTTCCTGCCCGAAATTGGTTAAAATAGAAGCTTCTGAGTAGGAGGAAAAGTCTGTAAAAATGGAAATTTTTGTCACTGTCAGGCTTTAAAAAGTGGTTATTCAACATGAGGCACAATCCAATTGACATTTTGAATAATTTTTTCTACACTCCAAAAAAATCAATTTTCTGATCAAAAACGATGACCCCAGACCTGCCGAATTTTCTCCGGATGGTCATAAATGGTCATTTTTTAATGTTTAATGTTTTGACTGTAAATGTTCATTGCACGTGAATTATCACTTTTGGAGCTAAAATAAGTGTGTTTGGAGTCATTTTCCTGCCCGAAATTGGTCAAAGTAGAAGCTTCTTAGTAGGAGGAAAAGTCTGTAAAAATGGAAATTGTTTTCACTGCCAGGCTTTAAAAAGTGGTTATTCAACATGAGGCACAATCCAAAAGACATTTTGAATAATTTTTTATACAGTCCAAAAAATCAATTTTCTGATGAAAAACGATGACCCCAGACCTGTCGAATTTTCTCCGGATGGTCAAAATGGTCATTTTTTAATGTTTAATGTTTTGACTGTAAATGTCCATTACACGTGAATTATCAGTTTTGGAACTAAAATAAGTGTGTTTGGAGTCATTTTCCTGCCCGAAATTGGTTAAAATAGAAGCTTCTGAGTAGGAGGAAAAGTCTGTAAAAATGGAAATTTTTGTCACTGTCAGGCTTTAAAAAGTGGTTATTCAACATGAGGCACAATCCAATTGACATTTTGAATAATCTTTTCTACAGTCCAAAAAAATCAATTTTCTGATGAAAAACGATGACCCCAGACCTGTCGAATTTTCTCCGGATGGTCAAAATGGTCATTTTTTAATGTTTAATGTTTTGACTGTAAATGTCCATTACACGTGAATTATCAGTTTTGGAACTAAAATAAGTGTGTTTGGAGTCATTTTCCTGCCCGAAATTGGTCAAAATAGAAGCTTCTGAGTAGGAGGAAAAGTCTGTAAAAATGGCAATTGTTGTCACTGTGAGGCTTTAAACAGTGGTAATTCAACATGAGGCACAATCCAGTTGACATTTTGAATAATTTTACCTACAGTCCAAAAAAATCAATTTTCTGATGAAAAACGATGACCCCTGACCTGTTGAACTTTCTCCTGATGGTCATTTTTTAATGTTCAATCTTTTGACTGTAATTGACCAGTGCATGTGAATTATCACTTTTGGAACTAAAATAAGTGTGTTTGGAGTCATTTTCCTGCCCGAAATTGGTCAAAATAGAAGCTTCTTAGTAGGTGTAAAAGTCTGTAAAAATTGAAATTTTTGTCACTGTCAGGCTTTAAAAAGTGGTTATTCAACACGAGGCACAATCCAAAAGACATTTTGAATACTTTTTTCTACAGTCTAAAAAATCAATTTTGTGATGAAAAACGATGACACCGGACCTGTCGAATTTTCTCCGGATGTTCAGAAATGGTCATTTTTTTAATCTTTAATCTTTTGACTGTAAAGGACTATTGCATGTGAATTATCACTTTTGGAACTATAATAAGTGTGTTTAGAGTCATTTTCCTGCCCGAAATTGGCCCAAATAGACGCTTCTGAGTAGGAGGACAAGTTTATAAAAATGGCAATTTTTGTCACTGTGAGGCTTTAAAAAGTGGTTATTCAAAATGAGGCACAATCCAATTGACATTTTTGAATAATTTTTTCTACAGTCCTTAAAATCAATTTTCTGACGAAAATCGATGACCCCAGACCTGTCGAACTTTCTCCAGATGGTCAGAAATGGTCATTTTTTAATGTTTAATCTCTTGACTGTAATTGACCAGTGCATGTGAATTATCACTTTTGGAACTAAAACAAGTGTGTTTGGAGTCATTTTCCTGCCCGAAATTGGTCAAAATAGAAGCCTCTGAGTAGGAAGAAAAGTCTGTAAAAATGGCAGTTTTGGTCACTGTGAGGCTTTAAAAAGTGGTTATTCAAAATGAGGCACAATCCAATTGACATTTTTGAATTATTTTTTCTGCAGTCCAAAAAATCAATTTTCTGATGAAAATCGATGACCCCAGACCTCTCGAACTTTCTCCTGATGGTCAGAAATGGTCATTTTTTAATGTTTAATCTTTTGACTGTAATTGACTAGTGCATGTGAATTATCACTTTTGGAACTAAAATAAGTGTGTTTGGAGTCATTTTCCTGCCCAAAATTGGTTAAAATAGAAGCTTCTGAGTAGGAGGAAAAGTCTGTAAAAATGGAAATTTTTGTCACTGTCAGGCTTTGAAAAGTGATTATTCAACATGAGGCACAATCCAATTGACATTTTGAATCATTTTTTCTACAGTCCAAAAAAATCAATTTTCTGATGAAAAACGATGACTCCAGACCTGTCGAATTTTTTCCGGATGATCAGAAATGGTCATTTTTTTAATGTTTAATCTTTTGACTGTAAATGACTATTGTATGTGAATTATCACTTTTGGGACTAAAATAAGTGTGTTCAGAGTCATTTTCCTGCCCGAAATTGTTCAAAATAGACGCTTCTGAGAAGGAGGACAAGTTTATAAAAATGGCAATTTTTGTCACTGTGAAGCTTTAAAAATTGGTTATTCAACATGAGGCACAATCCAATTGAAATTTTGAATAATGTTTTCTACAGTCGAAAAAAACAATTCTCTGATGAAAATCGATGACCCCAGACCTGTCGAACTTTCTCCAGATGGTCAGAAATGGTCATTTTTTAATGTTTAATCTCTTGAATGTAATTTACCAGTGCACGTGAATTATCACTTTTGGAACTAAAATAAGTGTGTTTGGAGTCATTTTCCTGCCCGAAATTGGTCAAAATAGAAGCTTCTGAGTAGGAAGAAAAGTCTGTAAAAATGGCAGTTTTGGTCACTGTGAGGCTTTAAAAAGTAGTTATTCAACATGAGGCACAATCCAATTGACATTTGGAATAATTTTTTCTGCAGTCGAAAACATCAATTTTCTGATGAAAAACGATGAAATTGTCATTTTTTAATGTTTAATCTTTTGACTGTAAATGAGTATTGAATGCGAATTATGACTTTTGGAACTAAAATAAGTGTGTTTGGAGTAATTTTCCTGCCCGAAATTGGTTAAAATGGAAGCTTCTGAGTAGGAGGAAAAGTCTGTAAAAATGGAAATTTTTCTCACTGTCAGGCTTTAAAAAGTGGTTATTCAACATGAGGCACAATCCAACTGACATTTTTTTTTTTTTGTTTGTTTTTTTGTCCTCATCTCACCAATAAACACCTGTGGGTCTTATGAAGCCGCTTAAACGATCTGTGGGGGTAACACACCCGGCTTACCACATATGTTTCCGTTGGCCGACCAGTCCCTTGTTTAGTATGGGTATCTGGTGTAATCATTGGACCAAAGTATTCAATCGTAAATTGTGGCCCCAGCTCATGAAAGGATGCCAAAGATTGGTAGATTTTTCCTCTACTCCATCATATTCCAGATGGGCCATAGCAAAGGAAACCTTGAGCCAGTCTTCTCTGTTAGGTGGTTGGGGGTCCTTCCACCTCTTACATATCTCTCTTTGTGCAAGCAGAACCAAGTATAACAAAAGACCTCTATGCTGTTGTAATGCCTTCATTCAAAATAATCCATCATCTCCAAAGAAAATCAGTGACATATTGACCTCGATGTTAGATTTAAACACATCTTTGAGGATGTCTCCGATTTCTTTCCAGAAGATCTTGATTTCTGGGCACTCAAAGAAAATGTGGAGGTCATTGGCTAGAGGAAGCTTGCATCTTGGACATTTCGGGGTTGGTGCTGAGGCGAATTTTGCAATTCTTGCTGGGGTGTAGTAAAGCCTATTAATGATGAAGAAATGATTCTTTTTTAAGGCCGCAGATTTAATATATTTGTACAGCAGCTTCAGTGAAGGCTCAAACAGTGCTTCTATTGTAGGTCCAAGGGGGGACTGTTCCCAAATTTTAATCGATGGGGGGGTCATCGGATCTACAGCTTCTAGAGCTAGATTGTACCACACCGATACCTCTTTTTTTATACCCAGGGTGGAGTGACACAGCCTTTCTATCTCCCAGTTTCCTCTTGTTTGCTCTTTCTCTGCCTCAAACCACGAAGTCAGCTGTAGAAATTTAAACCTGGAGAATCCGGTACCTATCCTGGACCTCAAAACCTCCCAGGGCAGGATCCCCTCTGAGTCTACCAATTCTGACCAGATTTTGATTCCAGCCCTCTTGATGGGTAAAGCCAGCCCGTCCTTTAGACAATGAGGTGTCCCGGGGGAATCCCAAATGGGAGCATAGTGTGAATAATACCCTATCCCCCATGTAGTTCTAACTTTATGCCAAAGAACTAGGGCTGCCCTTAGGACCTTTAGGCGAACTTTTTTGAAGTACTTAGGAGCGCCAAACTTGTGGAGAAAAACCTCTTCACTTCCTCCCCCTCCTTCCGCTCTTGCCATTTCACCCAGCAGCCTCCCCCAGGCCGATTCTTCAGGTCTCATCAATAGTGTGCGGATAGCTTTAAACTGAAAGGCTACTGCGTACCAGCTAATGTCCGGGAGTGCCAATCCCTCCTTGAGAAGTCTACGCCTCAGTTTTTTCCAAGACAATCTGGTACCCTTATCTCCCCAAATGAAACTCCCAATTTTACTCTGGATTTTGCTTATTAGATTTTGGGGAAATGAGAGAGGGATAGCAGAGAAGACGTAAGAGAGCTTAGGGAGAATGATCATCTTTACCAGATTTACTTTCCCGTATATAGTCAGAGGAAGGTTCCTCCATCTAGAGAAAAGGCGATCAATTTCCTTGGTTACTCTGGTCAGATTTATGAGGGGAACTTGTGCCAAGTCTTTAACTATATAGATACCCAAGTATCTTAATTCTAAAGAATCGGCTCCTCCCCATTGCTCAACATTCCAGCCCATCACCTCCGTCTTAGATTTATTTACCAAATACCCTGACAGTGCCCCAAATTCCTCCGTAATTGACTCTAAACAGGAAAGAGCCTCTCTAGGATTACTTGTGTATACAGTCAGGTCATCAGCCTACAGAGCTAATTTGCTACTGTAGAGTTGAGATTTAAAGGGATGAATGTCGTTGTTTAATCTGATGGCTTGAGCTAGTGGTTCAATGTAGATATTGAACAGGAGTGGAGAGATCGGGCAACCCTGCCGGGTTCCTCTCTGGATGCTGAAGCTTGAGGTGAGCATCCCATTCAGTAGGATACGAGCCGATGCACCTTGATAGCAGTTTTTCAGGGTTTGGATAAAAATTGGGCCAAACCCTAGTGCTGTCAATACCTCCCATAGGTAGACCCAGCAGACTCTATCAAATGCCTTGGCCGCGTCCAAGGCTATTATAGCCAAGGGGTCAGATCTCGTAATGGCCAGGTCATTGTGACCAAAAGGGCTTTGTAGAAGGCAGGCAGATTCAAGAGCAAACTCAGCTAATGATAGGGAACATCGACCTGGCCATTACGAGATCCAATTGACAATTTGAATAATTTTTTCTACACTCCAAAAAAATCAATTTTCTGATCAAAAACGATGACCCCAGACCTGTCGAATTTTCTCCAGATGGTCATAAATGGTCATTTTTTAATGTCAAAATAGAAGCTTCTTAGTAGGAGGAAAAGTCTGTAAAAATGGAAATTGTTGTCACTGTCAGGCTTTAAAAAGTGGTTATTCAACATGAGGCACAATCCAAAAGACATTTTGAATAATTTTTTATACAGTCCAAAAAATCAATTTTCTGATGAAAAACGATGACCCCAGACCTGTCGAATTTTCTCCGGATGGTCAGAAATGGTCATTTTTTAATGTTTAATGTTTTGACTGTAAATGTCCATTGCACGTGAATTATCACTTTTGGAGCTAAAATAAGTGTGTTTGGAGTCATTTTCCTGCCCGAAATTGGTCAAAATAGAAGCTTCTTAGTAGGAGGAAAAGTCTGTAAAAATGGAAATTGTTGTCACTGTCAGGCTTTAAAAAGTGGTTATTCAACATGAGGCACAATCCAAAAGACATTTTGAATAATTTTTTATACAGTCCAAAAAATCAATTTTCTGATGAAAAACGATGACCCCAGACCTGTTGAACTTTCTCCAGATAGTCAGAAATGGTCATTTTTTAATGTTTAATCTTTTGACTGTAATTGACCAGTGCATGTGAATTATCACTTTTGGAACTAAAATAAGTGTGTTTGGAGTCATTTTCCTGCCCGAAATTGGTCAAAATAGAAGCTTCTTAGTAGGAGGGAAAGTCTATAAAAATTGAAATTTTTGTCACTGTCAGGCTTTAAAAAGTGGTTATTCAACACGAGGCACAATCCAAAAGACATTTTGAATAATTTTTTCTACAGTCCACAAAATCAATTTTCTTATGAAAAACGATGACCCCAGACCTGTCGAATTTTCTCCGGATGGTCAGAAATGGTCATTTTTAATGTTTAATGTTTTGACTGTAAATGTCCATTGCATGTGAATTATCACTTTTGGAACTAAAATAAGTGTGTTTGGAGTCATTTTCCTTCCCGAAATTGGTCAAAATAGAAGCTTCTGAGCAGGAGGAAAAGTCTGTAAAAATGATAATTTCTGTCACTTTGAGGCTTTAAAAAGTGGTTATTCAACATGAGGCACAATCCAATTGACATTTTGAATAATTTTTTCTACAGTCCCAAAAAATAAATTTTCTGATGAAAAACAATGACCCCAGACCTGTCGAATTGTCTCCGGATGGTCAGAAATGGTCATTTTTTAATGTTTAATGTTTTGACTGTAAATGTCCATTGCACGTGATTTATTACTTTTGGAACTAAAATAAGTGTGTTTGGAGTCATTTTCCTGCCCGAAATTGGTCAAAATAGAAGCTTCTTAGTAGGAGGAAAAGTCTGTAAAAATGGAAATTGTTGTCACTGTCAGGCTTTAAAAAGTGGTTATTCAACATGAGGCACAATCCAAAAGACATTTTGAATAGTTTTTTATACAGTCCAAAAAATCAATTTTCTGATGAAAAACGATGACCCCAGACCTGTCGAATTTTCTCCGGATGGTCAGAAATGGTCATTTTTTAATGTTTAATGTTTTGACTGTAAATGTCCATTACACGTGAATTATCACTTTTGGAGCTAAAATAAGTGTGTTTAGAGTCATTTTCCTGCCCGAAATTGTCAAAATAGAAGCTTCGGAGTAGGAGGAAAAGTCTGTAAAAATGGCAATTTTTGTCACTGTGAGGCTTTAAAAAGTGGTTATTCAACATGAGGCACAATCCAATTGAAATTTTGAATAATTTTTTCTACAGTCCAAAAAATCAATTTTCTGACGAAAATCGATGACCCCAGACCTGTCGAACTTTCTCCAGATGGTCAGAAATGGTCATTTTTTAATGTTTAATCTCTTGACTGTAATTGACCAGTGCATGTGAATTATCACTTTTGGAACTAAAATAAGTGTGTTTGGAGTCATTTTCCTGCCCGAAATTGGTCAAAATAGAAGCTTCTGAGTAGGAAGAAAAGTCTGTAAAAATGGCAGTTTTGGTCACTGTGAGGCTTTAAAAGGTAGTTATTCAACATGAGGCACAATCCAGTTGACATTTTGAATAATTCTTTCTGCAGTCGAAAACATCAATTTTCTGATGAAAAACGATGAAATTGACATTTTTTAATGTTTAATCTTTTGACTGTAAATGAGTATTGAATGCGAATTATGACTTTTGGAACTAAAATAAGTGTGTTTGGAGTCATTTTCATACCCGAAATTGGTTAAAATAGAAGCTTCTGAGTATGAGGAAAAGTCTGTAAAAATGGAAATTTTTGTCACTGTCAAGCTTTACAAAGTGGTTATTCAACATGAGGCACAATCCAATTGACATTTTTTTTTTTTTTTTTTTTTTTAAACAAACTTTATTGGCATTTGTAAGGACACCGGGGAATTCGTCCCCATACACGGTACCAAGAATCCAATTGACATTTTGAATAATTTTTTCTACAGTCCAAAAAATCAATTTTCTGATGAAAAATGATGACCCCAGATCTGTCGAATTTTCTCCGGATGGTCAGAAATGGTCATTTTTTAAATGTTTAATCTTTTGACTGTAAATGACTATTGCATGTGAATTATCACTGTGTTCAGAGTCATTTTCCGGCCCGAAATTGTTCAAAATAGACGCTTCTGAGTAGGAGGACAAGTTTATAAAAATGGCAATTTTTGTCACTGTGAGGCTTTAAAAATTGGTTATTCAACATGAGGCACAATCCAATTGAAATTCTGAATAATTTTTTCTACAGTCCAAAAAAATTAATTTTCTGATGAAAAACGATGACCCCAGACCTGTTGAACTTTCTCCAGATGGTCAGGAATGGTCATCTTTTAATGTTTAATCTTTTGACTGTAATTGACCAGTGCATGTGAATTATCACTTTTGGAACTAAAATAGGTGTGTTTGGAGTCATTTTCCTGCCCGAAATTGGTCAAAATAGAAGCTTCTGAGTAGGAAGAAAAGTCTGTAAAAATGGCAATTTTGGTCACTGTTAGGCTTCAAAAAGTAGTTATTCAACATAGGGCACAATCCAATTGACATTTTTTAATCATTTTTTTCTACAGTGCAAAAATCTATTTTTTGATGAAAAACTATGACCACTGACCTGTCGAACTTTATCCAGATGGTCAAAAATGGTTATTTTTTAATATTTAATCTTTTGACTGTAAATCACGATTGCATGTGAATGATCACTTTTGGAACTAAAATAAGTGTAAAAATGGTAATTTTTGTCACTGTGAGGCTTTAAAAAGTGGTTATTCAACATGAGGCACAATCCAATTGACATTTTGAAAAAAAAATTCTGCAGTCCAAAAAAATCTATTTTCTGATGAAAAACAATGACCCCACCCTGTCGAATTTTCTCCGGATGGTCAGAAATGGTCATTTTTTAATGTTTAATGTTTTGACTGTAAATGTCCATTGCACGTGATTTATGTATTTTGGAACTAAATAAGTGTGTTTGGAGTCATTTTCCTGCCCGAAATTGGTCAAAATAGAAGCTTCTGAGTAGGAGGAAAAGTTTGCAAAAATGGCAATTTTGGTCACTGTGAGGCTTTAAAATGTGGTTATTCAATATGAGGCACAATCCAATTGACATTTTTTTTTTTAAAACAAATTTTATTGTGTCAATACGACTATCACCACGCAGATCTCTGTAACCCAGAGGCGTCTGCCATATCTCAGGCAAATGACAATTGTATATTCAAACACCCTCAGTTACCCTTCCCGCAACTCCCCCCTCCCCCCCAACACCCTGTGATCGCACTACCTCCGCATAAACCCGCTCTCCTACTTCCATCCATCAGGTTCCCCCCTTGCATTACTCACACCCCCACGTAACCCCCCCATGGCCACTGACTCCTATGAACAACTACCCCTATGGGTTGATCTCCCCCTCTACCGGGGGCTCTAACCAAATTCCCCGATAGTCTGCCCACCGTTTCCAGATCTTATAATGTTTGCGTGGGCACCCCCTGGCCACAAATACAGGCTGCTCTAGCCCCATACAAAAATCCAATCCGTTCTTCCATCCCGTCATGGAAGGGGCTCGTGACGCCTTCCACTCCCTTGCAATATCCCGCTTGGCCAGGGTAAACCCCAACAACATAAGATGACGTTTGTATACGTTACCCCATATTTCTTCCATTTTGCGAAGTATAGCCAGCCGCGGCGATCGGGGGAGCTCCCACCCCAGCACTTCCGAGAGGCACGCCAACACTCCCTTCCAAAAATTATCTAAAGATGCGCACTGCCATATAGTGTGCAGGAATGTGCCTTCCTCCCTACCACACCGCAGACACTCCGGGGAAGCAATCAGTCCCACCCGCCACAACCGTGTCCTTTTGAAATACACCCTGTGGAGGTACTTAAACTGGACCAAACTGAGCCTCATGGCTATTGCTGCACCTCGCGGCGCTGCCAGCACCTCCCTCCAGTCCTCCTCATCGAGTGCGCCCACGTCTGCCTCCCAATCCCCCCGAAGTTTGCTCAGTGTGGGGGAACTGTGTATGACCAGGGATTGATATATCCTGGAGATCTTTTTATCCTGTAGATCCCCCATGAAGACTTTTGCCTCCAGTGGGCTAAAATCGGGAAGCGACTCCAGGCCCACCAAATCGGGCGAGAGGGCGTGCCGGAGCTGGAGATATCTAAAAAATTGCTCTCTTGGCATATGAAACTCCCTCTGTAAATCCTGAAAAGATTTCAGTGTCGTCCCTCTTATTACATCACCCAGTGTTGAAATACCAATATCGTCCCATCCCTTGAAGCCCTGTAGTGCCGCCAATTGGGGCAGGTGCCCATTATGCCACAGGGGGGTCTCCCGTGTCAGGGTTTGCCACCATCCCATACATCGCAAAGCCTGCCTCCAGATCTGGAACACTACCCGTGTGACCGGTGGCAGCGCACCTCTCAACGACACCGAGTATAGGAGCGTATGCAGCGTGTGACGCCCCATAAGCTGCCTCTCCAGCGCATACGCCGGATCCCCCCGGTCCCCATACCACCATTCATTAAGAACTAGCAGATGCGAAGCTTGGTAGTATGATAGGATGTCCGAGGTCGCCAGCCCTCCACAATATGTGGACAGGAAGCATGTTCGTATAGCCACGCGCACCCTACCAACTTCCCACAGGAATTGTCCGAGCACCGAGTTCACCTGTTTAAACCAACCGGGCTGGATACGGTATGGGTGATTCTGTAGCTGATTTAGGAGCCGAGGGAGCACCACCATCTTAAATATTGCTGATCTCCCATACAGAGTCAGGGGCATACGAGACCAAGATTTAATGTCTGAGCGGAAGCGCTCCCACACCGGAGCCACATTCCGCTCCCGTGAGACCGCTGGCACATCCGTCAGAAACACCCCCAGGTACTTCAGACCCCCCACCGCCAACTGAACTGATGATGCCCACGCGCCCACTTTCGTGCGCTCTCCCAGCGCCCACAAGGTGGACTTGCGAGGGTTCATAAACAAGCCCGACGTTTCCCCAAAAATGTGCATGATGCGCAGAAGCCGCGGCCCTGTCCTGTCCATATCCATAAGAAAAAGTAGAACATCATCTGCATATAGCGCAATCCGATCGGACAGACCCGTGGTCCATTCAAATCCCCGGACCTGCGCGTCCAATCGTATCCTCCTAGCCAATGGCTCCATAGCCAGAGCGAAGAGGTACGGAGACAAGGGGCACCCCTGCCTCGTACCGCGCCCCAAGGAGAAGGTAAGAGAGGACGCCCCGGCCACCAATCCAATTGACATTTTGAATAATTTTCTTCTACAGTCTAAAAAATCAATTTTCTGATGAAAAACGATGACACCGGACCTGTCGAATTTTCTCCGGATGATCAGAAATGGTAATTTTTTTAATGTTTAATCTTTTGACTGTAAATCACGATTGCACGTGAATGATCACTTTTGGAACTAAAATAAGTGTGTTTAAAGTCATTTTCCTGCCCGAATTTGGTCAAAATAAAAGCTTCTGAGCAGGAGGAAAAGTCTGTAAAAATGGTAATTTTTGTCACTGTCAGGCTATAAAAAGTGGTTATTCAACATGAGGCACAATCCAATTGACATTTTGAATAATTTTTTCTACAGTCCAAAAAAATCAATTTTCTGATGAAAAACGATGACACCGGACCTGTCGAATTTTCTCCGGATGGTCAGAAATGGTCATTTTTTAATGTTTAGGTGCCGATTCCGATCCGGTAAAAAAAAATACCGTACGACTCGTATCCGTATTTTTTTACGTACGAGTCGTACAGGTACCGTACAAACGGCCAAGTACGATCCGTACGCGAAAAATATCTACGAATAGCGTCGGGAAAAGTCTACGAGAGTGCGCCGGAAATTCTTTACGTCCGAATATCATCGGGAAAAGTGTACGAGAGTGAGCCGGACATTTGTACGTGCAAATCGTAAAACACAAGTCCGAACGCGCAAGTACGATCCCGACCGTCCGTCCGAATACACAATCGCACAGAAAAAGGCCCATACGGAGCTAATGCAGTAGCACACATGTACACAGGTAAACCTATGCCCGTGTACGAGCCGTACAGCACCCCCACCCCCAATTCTGTCAGCACCGTACACCACCCTGTCCGCACTGTGCCCCAGCCCCGCAACTGTACGCGCCGTCCCCCCCTGTACGCGCATCACCCCGCATGTACGCGCCGTACCTCCGCATGTACGCACCGTACCCCCTGCCCCCTACCGCATGTACGCACCGGACCCGAGCACCACCTGTACGCATCTTACCCCTGCCTCCCCCACCGCATGTATGCACCGTACCCCCTGCCCCCCCACCGCATGTACGCACCGTACCCCCTGCCCCTCACCGCATGTACGCACCATACCCCAGCACCGCATGTACGCACCGTACCCCAGCACCGCATGTACGCACCGAACCCCCTGCCCCCCACCGCATGTACACACCGTACCCCCTGCCCCTCACCGCATGTACGCACCGTACCCCAGCACCGCATGTACGCACCGTACGCCAGCACCGCATGTACTGACTGTACACCAGCACTGCATTTACGCACCGTACCCCAGCACCGCATGTACACACCGTACCCCAGCACCGCATGTACGCACCGAACCCCCTGCCCCTCACCGCATGTACGCACTGTACCCCAGCACCGCATGTATGCACCGTACCCTAGCACGGCATGTACGCACCGAACCCCCGCCCTCCCACCCCATGTACGCACCGTACCCCCTGCCCCCCACCACATGTACGCACCGGACCCGAGCACTGCCTGTACGCACCTTACCACCTGCCTCCCCCACCGCATGTACGCACCGTACCCCCTGCCCCCCACCGCATGTACGCACCGCACCCCCCATGTACGCGCCATCCCCCCCTGTACGCGCAGTACCTCCGCATGCACACGCCGTACCCCAGGTCCGCCCATGTATGCACCGTACCCCCACCGCATGTACGCGCCGCACTCCAGCACCATACCCCAGCACCCACACCCAGCATCGCGTATGTACGGATCTCACCCACGTGAAAAAGACTCATACAGAACCAGGACACTGTAAAAGTGCACAAGGAGGGTCAATTCGACTCGCACAAGACCACCAAACACATCCACATGACAAAATACATCTCAATGACTGACCTGGCACATCCAAACAGCCAAACAGAGGCCCCAAATCACAACCACCTCTTATAACACACCCACCAAAATTCAAACACAGCCACACCCAAAAATGGACCAATAAAAAGGGCACACACACACAACCCATGAGCCTTTGCAACAGACCCACTGCTGCCAGACCCCACACACAAACAACTCCACATAGAAACTACTCCACATCACTCATACCTCCACTACACCTTCAATCACACACCTTCACACAACCTCCACCACAAACATCCCCCTCTTCACATTCACACACACACACACTCACATACACACCCACACACCCACAACCATCCACACCCACACCCCACACTATGCCCACAGACAAGAATCCAAAGTTCACTACGGCGGAGCTGGAGCTCCTTGTCAACGAAGTCATCAGAGTCGAGCCACAGCTGTTTGGAACATTGGTCAGACAGACCAGCATATCTGCAAAATCTGCCATGTGGCAGAGGATTGTTGGCAAGGTGAATGCTGTTGCGCCCGTCCGAAGGACCAGGCATGAATGCCAAGCCAGGTGGTACGATCTGCGCCGGACGGTCAAGAGGAAAATGAATGAAGAATATGCCCAGACTAACATCACTGGAGGTGGGCCGCCCCGCAGACACGTACACTACCATCCCTGGGAGGAGAAGGTGATGGCCCTTCTACCGCCGGTGGGAGTACACGGAGTGGAAGGAGTCGCAGAGCCTGGTGAGTACACAAACAACTTACGTAACATGGGGCAATGGGGTCCACACAACATATACACCAAATGCACGCAACTTCCCCCAAGCACTCATCGCACACAACCACACTCACAAACCACGCTCATGCCACTAACGTCTCCATGCACCCTTCACAAATCAAGGCAAGGCCATGTCCAAGGCTACAACAACCACAAACACAAGACTGGATGTCCGGGAGGCTGGGAGGGCGGGCCCCACACAACACATTGTGGAAATGAGACGCAGACAACAATGCCCTCAGCCCATATGGCATAGGTACATACCCATGCACAATGCACAGGGACTGGCAAACTACTGACAAGGTAGCTGACACTGGGCCCTGCTGTATGCAGCACAAGGCCCTCCTGGGACCACTATACACTCAAACTCCAACTCCATAAGCACAGGTATCTAGCACAGGAACTCACACTCACTGTCATGCCAGCATGCACCATGAGGGGACAGACACATCACCTGGGAGACCCAATGACAACTCACGCTACACACGGCAGCACGCCCGGTCACACCCCCTTCCCCCTAACACAAGCACACACCCCGGGGCAGGCAACGGATTTACACGCTCCCACAATGGACACAACTACACCAATCCAGAGCCAAATAAGCATCAGAGCCACCAATCTACAGGTCAAACACTCAGGAGAACATCCCAATATGTCCCCCGCAACATACCCATACCCAAGTGGACATTGAGAAGAATGCTAGGGACAATCAACTACCTGGAGGAACTGTGTCAACTTGAATATGTATGAAACATAGATGTGGCAGGAAACACCATTGACATTGTCTCTCTCTCACACACAGGGCAACGTCGTCGATCTCCCCCCAACACTGGGGGGGAAGAATCACTGTCCCAGGCTCCGCGTGAAGACGATCCCACCGGCAGCGACGACTCTCACCACTCCGTGGATGACCCCGACCAACCTGGCCCCTCTGGTGCCCAAGCACCTGCAGCACCTGCGTCAGGTACATCTGTGCCAACCACCACCCCCATTCCTGCCACATCCCAGGACACACCCAGGAGCCCTGCTCGCACTGAACAACAGAGCCAGTCTGACCAGGAGGGACAAGGTTCTGCGGGCACCCAGGAGGAGGCAGGCAACCCTGCAAATGCCATCCCTCAGGGGTCCCGTAGACCCGATGTGCCCACAAGAGCAGGCCAGGCTCAAGTGGGCAGGGGTGGTGGGAGTGGAGGCAGGCGCAGGCGCGAACCTGACCAGCCAGCTCAGGACCCCGGTATGTCACACATACGCAACATCCTGGACTCATACCGGCATGACACCAGAGGCATCGACCAGGTCGTGTCCAGACTTTCTGGGATGCAGGGGACCCTCGATGAGATTAAGAACCTGCAGGTCGAGCATCATGCCAGTTATCAACAACACCAAGGACGGATGGAGGCAAGACTGGCTGAGCTCCTGGCGGTGCACAGGGACGTGAGCCAATCACTCCGTCAGATCGCCCAAAGCCTGGCAAACCCTCCCTGTACCACCAGGCGTAGACCTGCACCAGACACAGGGAGGGACGAGGAGGAGGAGGATTCGTCTGAAGGAGCGTCCCTAACATCGTCAAGGCCTGCATCTGAGGGTCCCCGGAGGAAGGTGGGTCGCCCACGTAAAAGACCGTGAGAGTCAGCGGACCATCCCCATCTCCCAGGTCACCTGGCCTGGCACCTGGCCCTCTGGCGCAACAGCAGCACCTCACCCAATGACTTTCTCTGCCACATGGACTTGCTGGTCACAGTCTGACCAATGATGACCAACACTGTGGTCTGGACTCTGATCCAACTGACAAGGATGCCATCTCCCCCTGTGAACTTTGGATTCTATTCCCCCGGTAGTGCACCTTAGCACATCTACCAAAAGACTCACCCCAACAAAAATAAAATCTTAATTTTCTGCACATGAGATGTTGCTGTCATTTGGCATTATTCAACGACATATGTGTGTGGAAACGTCTAACTATGCCTGAGTGTTGAACTAACTCTGGCCATCCATACCCTGAGATCAGAGTCTGGTACAGGACACACATGAGTCAAAAGGTATCATACAATGTAGGCATGGAGCACAACATTCACCTGTGATGGCCTCTGGCTGCTGAGGGGGTGCTTGCTAAACTGTGCGGAGAGACCTATTTGGGAGATTAACATCAAGGCGTAGGGGTCATGGCTCATGTGGAGGGAGTCCCAGGTATGTGTGGCCAGGTGGGAGAACAATGTCCTGTATGCTGGAGTACGGTGGATGTGAAGAACGGTGCCCAGGGCAAGGTTGGATGCACGGAGATGGCCCAACGGGATCTAGGATGACAGACGTACAAGGTTGGTGTGGGGTCGGGTTTGTGGACTGCCACCTGAGTGTGGGGGGAGAGTGTGGAGGTCATCCTGCAGCAGACAGTGATCCATTGCAGCTATCTATGCTGGACGGTGAGGTGGCTGGGGCGCAGGGTGTTGAAGCTGAGGTGAGCAGTTTGGATGTACTTGCTCTGTAGAGGGCAGGATTTGACACGGATGTTGCCATGAACCTGGGGGATGGTCTGTCTTTACTTGGAGTGGATCCATCTGTGAATCAAGTGCATAATGCAGAGGGCGTTGCAGCAAGAGGTACAGATGCTGTGGACTAGCATGGCATATGTGAGCCAGCCAAACATGATGCACACCATCTTGTGTGTGTGGCCACTGGGTGCTTGTGCAGGGCCCGCAGCAGCAGGCGCCATCTCCCTTCAATATGCCACATTTTGCACACAAAGACTAGGATGTCAGAAGGACAACTGCAACAGGCGCGGGTGTAAAGTAAGGAGTGTCCAGTGTCACATGGCACACCCAGCGACAATGCATGCACAATCACCAAAGAGCCATTACACCGGATCAGGAAACTGAAGGCCGACCTGCGCACAGGAGACACACCCTCAGCAGCTGTTGATGGCCCATTGTGTGGTTGACCTAGCAAAAAAACATACACGACCATGTACTACATGCCCAATCGGGAGCCTAATCCATGAGCAACTGCATGCATGTCGCTAAACTACACATGGACTCCTATGCATTATCTACAACAAGTATGCCAGATATGCCACATGCAAAGTGGCAAGAGACCTGCATTGACAGAGATGAGGCACCTTGGAGTGTGACAAACACCTTTATTACTCAGCCGCACACTAAGGGAAATGCATCAATTGGAACAGACTCACAGGTCATTTATCTGACCATGTGTGACCTACACTGGACACCCCCTTCAACACACAAATGTGTAAATCCTACTGAGCTGGCACACAAGTGAAGGGGCTGAGCCTAACACCCCTTGCTGCACACGGAGAGTCTACAATTCCCCATTGAGCCTCATATGGGGATGTCCCACACTATGTCCACCATTAGCATCCCGTATGTTCCTTGGAGCCGTTATACACACATTGATGCCTCCATCAGAATCCACACTCCATTACAGATGACTGCCAGGAAGGGTGACCATTAATTCATGGGAGCCATGCAACACGTCATGCGGCCCATGGTGAGTCGACATGTATGCATGGTAACACAACATGCTCAGGAGCAGTCCCCACATATCACAAACACGTACCACCCACAAAATGCCTTGATGCACTCCTTACCCGAAATGACTTGTCACCATGTCTGTGCATGTAACTTTGATCCAGCACACGTTGCAAAACTCATGAGGAATAGCAGGAGGGCAATGATGACATGAGCAGACGACAGCCGCAAGAACCTGGGGAGGACAGACACACAACAAGTCAGCGAAGAGCTAGTAATCCGCAGACATGTACATGTACTCTACAGGAATGATGTTGTCACCATGCCCTTAACAAATTTAGTGTCCCAGCTAATATGCGTGGAATGTCATCATCACTTGAATGACACATCAGAACACACCTCCAAGTCACTTAGCACACAGTCAGCTCGACACACACATTGCAACACATGCCACACAAGGCTCAAAGCGTGCACACTCAGACATAGGGACTCACCATCATGAGAAGAAGTTGCGGATAAGCTGACTCCGGATGTCCTCATCCTCATCCTCATCCTCACTTGCCCCGTGCCCGAGCCCTTCAACCTCCACGGGTGGATGATCCTGCTCATCCGGATCAAGGATGAGTGGCACGGCCTTCTCCACTGCCATGTTGTGCAGCATGAAGCACACAATGAAGATTTTGCAGACCTTCACCGGGGCATATGGGAGTGCGCCGCCGGTCTTGTGGAGGCACCGGAATCTGCTCTTCAGGAGTCCAAACGTCCTCTCAATCACGCGCCTCGTCTGCCCATGGGTGTCGTTGTACCGGTGTTCTGCGGCTATTCTGGGGTTGCGGAGAGGCGTCATCAGCCATGGCATGTTGGGATAGCCAGAGTCCCCTACATGGAAACATCATGTGAAGAAGTGGGTCAGGAGATGCCGTAAGAAACAAAGATAGCGCTGAACACAGGACTAACAGAGTATACCCACCAACAAGACATGCTAGTTCCGCGTGCAGCTGCAGCATCATTTCTGGCACCCTGCTACGCCTCATGATGTATGCATTGTGTGCGGACCCTGGAAAACGTGCACAGACATGGGAAATCAGCATGTTAGCAAGACACACCACAAGGGCATTAATGGAGTGGTAATGTTTTCTTTTTCTATAGGCTACCTCCTGTGCCTGTGGTGGTACCAAAGCCACATGTGTCCCATCAATGGCCCCAATTACATGAGGCATCCCTCCCAGGGCATAGAACTCACCCTTGACACCTGTCAACTGCTCACGAGTGGGAAAATGGATGAATTCATCCAGGTGCAACAACATGGCTTCTATAACATCATGCAGGACACGGCTGAACATAGTCTGGGACATGCCACCGACATCAGCTAGGGTCAATTGAAACGTGCCGTTGCAAAAAAATGTAGGGCTGCCATCACCCTCACCTTGGGGGTCAGAGCTGTAGGATACCTGTGTTGTGGTTGGAGGTGTGGTGCAAGCCGGCGGGTCAAGTCCTCTATCAACTCTTGCGAGAATCTGTATCTGTGTATGCAGTCATGTTCACGCATGGCATCCAGGTCTGGCATTCGTCTGGGGAGAGGCGGTGCCCTGCAGAGATTTGGAAGGAATAACGAAGAGTGAGTACATTACCACACCAATGTCACTGAGGTGAGCACATGTTCAACAGCTAATACACATCTGCTTAATACAGAGTCTGTGCTGTGCAATACATCCAGGACACGTGGGCCAGCCAGGTGATACTCCTACGAAGAGCCAGCCACAATAGTTGCATGGCAATGTTGACGTGACATGCCATGAAATAGCTGTTGGCCAGTGTAAGTGACAAGCCAGACACATTACATGAGTGACAGACATCCACATATCAGCATTAGAAGGATGTCATCTCATACAGACAGCTGGCGGGAGTCTAGACGCACAGGTCACATGTTATCTGTAAATGGACAGATGACACACATTTCCATTAAGGGGTCCATGTCAAAAACTTATGTCACAGACATTGAGACAACGCAGACATTGCCTCATGTCAGGAAGTCATCTTCGACCCATCATGACACATGTAACGTGTGAGTCCACATGTGGCATGGTGTGCGTATATGTGTGTCATGCACAAATGCACACATACACATGTTGGATGCTGCAACAGCTGATGGAGTTGACGGAACACCAGCGGAAAGCTCATGGGAACACATGACACACACATGACATAGTCACATCGTGGCACACTGGGAGTCACATGTCAGGTGTAATTATCCGTGTACCTGCCATCAGGGGACAGTTGCGGGTGTTGCTGACTGTGCCATACCAGTGATGCAGTGCTTGACACGTGTGTCGCACATGCACACATGTGCAAAGTGTGAAGGGAAAGTGTGCCACATAGTGCCCCATCACACATGACATGTGTAAACAGCTCATCACACATCTATTGTGCCACAACATGAGGAGACATGTGCCACATCACTGCCTGACACACCTAGGCCCTGCACATGAAGGACTGCACTGACAATGACTTGATGTACAGCCTTGTGCGAGTCTGACACCTCCATTCCTTTCGTGTGCGCCTCCTATCACCAGTGTAAGCAGTGAAACGCAGTACACACGCTCTGAGGGTGTGTGTAGGGCCCGTACTCATGCGTGTACGGCCTGTACACGCGTGAGTACGTGCCTATCACTATCGTTGGGGGTACCGTAGGGCCTAGTGATAGGCACGTACTCACGCGTGTATGGGCCGTACACGCGTGAGTACGTGCCGTATCACTAGGCCCTACGGTACACCCAACGATAGTGATAGGCACGTACTCACGTGTGTACGGCCCGTACATGCGTGAGTACGTGCCGTATCACTAGGCCCTACGGTACCCCCAACGATAGTGATAGGCACGTACTCACGCGTGTACGGCCCGTAAACGCGGGAGTACATGCCGTATCACTATCGTTGGGGGTACCGTAGGGCCTAGTGATACGGGCCGTACATGCGTGAGTACGGCCCGTATCACTGTAGTGATGGTACCCTAGGGGTACGTGTGAAAAGCGCCGTACCTGTGTGTGGATTTAAGAATTACAATGGGGACACATGAGGGACAAGTATTAGGGCCTAAATGCATGCTGGTTGTCATGGATACCAAGTTTCAAGTTCAAATTTTTACACCATGTGATCTGGAAAAATCAGTTGGCCACATTTAACATTGTTGCGAAGTGGTTGTTGACTTGACATGGTGCTGCAAAATCGAAAGATGCAAAGGCTGTCACTGGTGTATGTTTAAAGGGATTGGAGGAAACGTAGGATGCAAATGAGTCTGACCAATCACTCTGTACTCCTGTATATGAAATAGGCCAGCAAGTCAGATATAAGGCAGGCAGAACCCATGAGAGGGCACTTGCCTGCACAACATGTCAGTCGATACCACTGCTGCTGTATTGTCTCCCTCTGGCACCATGTCAAGGACTGTGGAGAGGGCCCAGCCTTTCACCCAGGAGGAGAACGAGGCCCTGCTGGATGTGATCCTCCCACAGTACCCCATGCTGTATGGTCGACCAGGGGAGCAGGTGAGTGCTGACTCCAGTACCTTTGCCTGTGCACCGTTATTGTGTCTGTCACTTCTGGCATTGTGGCCAGGTGTGACAGACATGCAATGTTGGGTGGAGTGGGTCCCAGGGGGGGGATGGCTTATGTCTCTCATGCCGGGCTTGATGTAGTTCATGTGTACACTCCTCACTTGCATTGTGTTTACTGTGACATTCACTGCATAGTGCATGGCACATTCCGCCAGTCAAATCCTCTTGGGCATTCTTGTTCTATTGTCTTGCGGTGATTCAGTGGTCACCCCGGTGTGACAGGTGACTGCACCCACAGATGTGTGTGAGAGTTGAGTGGAGCTGTGGTGAGAGTGGTGACAGTGTCCAAATGATGTGTACGCCCCCTGGACATTGATGTGTGTGAATGTTTCTTGTCATGTGGATGAGTGTCTATGTGGAGTGTTGCACCACAGCTGCATGGAGGAGGCAACTGCTCTATCAATCTGATGTGTGAAGTAAGCCGTGCTGTGTGTCTGACTTGCAGAGCTAGCCCCACACCTGTGACCCCCCCCTGGCAAGTGGCACATGTGCAGAGTGAGGTTTGCATCCGCTGTTGCCAATGGCAGGTGATTGAGGTGTGCCTGTGTGTGTTTGTGTACTCTGCTGAGGTTTCGTCAGTGGCCTGGCGCATGTGACTGCTTTGCATTGCTGTCCATCAGCCTTGTGTTGCTTGGGATGCACAGTGTGTGCCATCATCAGGGATTGGTTCGCACCCCTCATGCCACCTGTGTACTTACTATGCCATGTAGTGCATTGCTGCATCCCCAGTGGAAAAAGTCCCTATGACTAAGGTGCTATTACTTGCCAGCATACTATGCCCTGTTCTACAAATCTAAGATGGTCAACTGTGTGTCTCTGTGACATGGTGCAGGTGTAGTGATGTTGTCCCACTTTGTCATCCACACAGGTATCCCCCTACCACAAGGGGAAGATCTGGAAGGACGCCGTCAAGGCCGTGCAATCGGCGGAGGGTCGCAGTCGGCGCCTGCCACAAGTGAGGAAGAGATGGCAGGACATCCGGTGCTGGACCCGGAGGATCGCCCGGGTCATGCTGAAGGACTCACCTCCTCGCAAGCATGGCGGGCGCCGGCGCCTGACTCCCCAGATGTGGCGTGTCCTGGTGGTGGTCTTCCCTGACCTGGATAGGTGGATACAGGAGTTACAGCAGCAGGAAGGGGGTAGGTACATGTGTGTTTGTTGTGTGTCGCCAGCTTTTTGATCTGCTCAGTCGCCTGGATACACTGCCAGGCTATATATGTGCAGTGCATATCCAGTTCCCCAAAGTCAACCTGTGCTGTTCTTCCTCCCTTCCCCTCCTTGACATGTGTTACCTGGTCTGTGTTCCATCACTATTGCACATGGTCATCTAGGCTGCCAGTTTATCAAGGTGCACACTGCTTTCAGCATCATGTGTGGGGGTGGTCTGCCTGTGCCCTGTCCTGTTTGGTCATTTTGGGGTGCTTAATTGTTGGCACTGATGCTGAGTCTCAACATAGGGGTATGAGGGTTCAAATGAACAGACTTGCAGCATGCATTACCAATGCTGTGGCCTCAGACATGATGTGCATGAGTGGGACATATGCTTAGTGCCGGGACGGTTGCTCCTGCGACAGTCAGCTCATTCCAGGACCATGGAGCAGTGTGCACACTACAGTCCCCTGACACAGCCTGCCCTGCTATTCATGTGTGTCTCCAACACTGTGCACATTCACTGTGGGTACATCATGGCTCTGCCTCTGTGGCATTGTTCCCTGGCCTAGGTTGTATTTTTCACATGTGATACATTTGTCCACTGGACAGGGATACACCAGTTTGCTTGTGCATACTCACACTGGGCAGTGCCTGTGTGGCTATTCACAACAATCTGTTGAGGTTTGTTTCAGACCAATATGTTTTGCCAGCCCTACAAGGTGATGTTGTGTTAATGAAGCTAGTTTTCAAGCACAGTTATTGTAACCCTGAATAAGAGGTGTCACTTCTTGATCGGTATCAGTCACATTGACTCAGGTATGGGTGGGTGTGTGCGGGAGGGGCGTACAAGTTCAACCCTGATGTTTCATTGCCAGTTCTGACTTGTGTGTGATGAGTCGTAGTACAGACAGTCATCGTGCAGTGCCCCCGTGATGTTGGCCAGTGCTTAATGTTCGTGCGTCATTGCCAGTGTCAGTTTTTGACAATCATATATCCTGGTTGTACATTTTTGCCACCTGTGTGTGGTTCAGATGCTACACAGTTGTGACTTTGTGTGCTGACATCTGTGGGTACATTCTGCCTTGCCATGAGGGGGAACCCACAGTACAGCTAGGCTTTTTTGCTACACAATTGCAGGCCCATTAGCTTATGCATTGTCCTGGGTGTGGACATGTGTGCCACTCCAGATGACAGTCAGTAGGTCATATGTGTAGCCAACTGTGTGATCAGGTGACGGATAGCCATGTGACAAATGACATGATTCAAGTTGTTACACAGAGAAAATGTCCATTGGCACTCACTACACCTGTCAACATGTCTCAATGTTTCATATGCGTGACCTTGTTGTTTTATTGTGAAGGACAATGATGTGCCTGCATGCCAGATGTCTCCCAAGGAAGTGCACAAGACGCCACCTTTACACTTTCCAGGGACACGCTGGCACATTTTACAGTAAGGCACAGTTTGAACAACACTTGTTTGGAGTTCATACATATACATCTTCCCACAGTGTGCTAGCAATTGGGTTAGTCCTTGGTTGTTGCTGATACCAACTTACGAGTGTCAAGTCATCCAGACCACCCTGGTGCCATGTATTTGTAATTACTGATACGCCATTTCTGCCTAACAGTGGCTGATTTGAATGAGTCTGGCAGCTCAGACAATGACTGTGTACATGTAGTTTGGTGTGCACCTCCTTGTGTGACTTCTGCTATACAGACACATGTGTGTTGTGTTCACAGAGTGCCACATTCACACATGCTAGACATGTTCATTATGTAAAGGGTTGTGAATCTCCAGGAGTCACAATGTATTGCTTTGGGGTGTCAAAAGTACTCACAGGCCTCTGAGTGTGGGTCACCTTCTGCATTGGCATGTGGTCTTTGGCCGTCGTTGCAACAATACTGTTTGTTTCACAGTGAACAAGAGGTGGCATGCCTTCATAGTCTCGCTGTGCTCAACTGATCCCAGACACTAGCTTCTCATGATCTTGTGATTTCAAGTTATTTGCTGTTGTGTCCTAATTTTATTTTTATCCAAGTGGCATGGTGCGTCAACCAATGGGGAGTGCAGGGCTTACATATGTGGGGAGTATCCTAGATGTTACTCATGATGCCTTTCCTGATATGCAGTGTTGCCTATTTTGTTTGGACTCATGTGTCAGATGTATACAGGTGACTGATTTTTTCCTGTCTCTTCACCTTGCCCACAGCATCATCTTATGACACCGAGGGAGACACCGGCACGGGCGTCGAGGAGGGATTGAGCAGTGGTGCCACCACTGCTGAGGAGTCGGTGGAATCCAGTGGCACGGAGGGCGAGGGGACCTGCCCAGTACCAACAGAGACTACGAGGCAGACGGGGCCGAGGCTGAGCTCCCAGAGGGGGCGGAGGCTGCTCCCACAGCTGAAAGCAGCAGTACATCTCTCGCCGCCCCCTCCATTCCCATCACCGCTCTCCCACTTGCTCGGGTCCCTTCTGTCCGTGCTAGGCGCCCACATTTCTCCTTCGTGCCAGGCACCGCACCCCCTACCCCTGTCCCCCCTACTGCCCTCGCTGCCGACTCTGTGGACATTCAGCAGCAGTTGCAAGTTGGGCAGACATCCATCCTGACTGTCCTCCATGGCCACACCAGACTGCTGACACAGATGGTGTCGTACATGGAGGGCATGTCATCAGCGATGTCTGACCAACGGAGGTTGCTGAGGTCCATGGACTCAACACTGACGGCAGTAGCAAATCACCTGCAGCGCTGCGTCCCCCCCTACCCCTGCCCCATCAACAAGTCCCACAACCATGCCTGTCCCAGTCACACCAAGGCATCCACACACACGCACCCCACCAGACACAAGCAGCACACCACCACGTAAGGGCAAGCGCACACCTCCTGACACGCACACTCAGGGGGAAGCAGGCACACCCAGTGGGTCTGGGGCACACAGGCAGGCACGCAGCCACAGTCCTCGTCCACATGACTCACTCCCCAGTGCCTCCGATGTCACTCCCCTTGGCTCCCCTGCCCCAGATTCGGAGAAGGAGGCCTACTTTGCTGGGCTGGGCCTCAGCCCCACTAGTTCACCTGGGCGGAAACGGTCAAGGCACTCCACCGGTAGGGGAGTTAAGTCCCCCAGCCCGTCCACCACCTCCCCCAGTAGCGCTGCAACCCATCCCTCCGACCCCCCCCCCCCTCCTTGGGGCCTGTTGTTTCTCCAGGTGTAGGGAGACACTTGAAGAACTGGCAGAAGTGTGCAGCGCCGAGCTTGCCTCCACCTTTGGCGCTGCCCCACCCCCTGTGGTGGAGTCGTCCGTCCCTGCACCCACCACACCTACTCTTCCCCCTCCTGTCCCTGCGGTGCCTGGTCCTTCCCCACATGATTCCCCCCCCCCAGTCGACGACACAGTCTTGTGATGTGCAGGCAAGCTAGGGGAGACGCATGGCCATGTGGCCCCCCAAGGACTGATGTAATGGACTGGCCATTGGCCTTTGTGAATAGTCTCGTTTACACATTATTATTTTGCTGCTGAATAAAGCCTTTTCTTTTTCGTTTGGAAAGTCTTGCATTTCAGGTATTGATGTTGATGTTGATGCTGATGGTACAGGAGTTGGGGTTGTGGGCATGTGTTATGTTTCAGGGACATGTTGTACTCTGCTGCTCATGGGGTGGAACCTGGTATCTGCGTGCCATCACAAGGTCTCTGCAAAGGTTCTTTGTTGTGTCTGCTCTTTGTGTTTGGAGACATTGTCCCAAGGAGTGTTCTTTCCTCTGTGTCACCTGGCATCTCCCCTGCAGAGAGTTGCACAATTGTTGTGTTGCCCTGTGTCTACATATCCTTGGCTGGTGATGGATCCCTTCAACTCTGGCCATGCCTGCTCAGCAATGTGTCCGGTTACATAGTCTGTGCCATCCTTGGTACTCACTGTACTCATGTATAGAGTGTTTTGCCATGCCTTCACGGAGACATTGTCCCTTTTCCGCACAATGCATGTGTGTAATCCCAGCCAAGTACACATATGGTACTTCTCCTGCTGGGTATTTGAACACCTGACTCACAATTGTGGCCTTTGTATCTGTGGGAACTCCACCCGATTCCTTCCGTGACAGACAACATCTTGGTGGCTAGGCCAGCATCTGAACATTCCTATCAGTCCTGGGATGTGCGTGTCAGTGTGTGTTCTCTTTGGCTCTCTTAGTTTATTAGGCAGTGGCATGACTATACAGTCTTGTGGCATGATCTCAGTGTGTGTATTGTGCTGCATCTGCCAGGGGTGGTTATGCATGTGTTATTTGTCCTCACACCCACATGTGGTGTGTCATGCAGTGGGAGAATGACATCCATCCTCCTGGGAGTGGGACACTGCTGTCAGTGATGTGTTGCTATGGCACTATCATCATTGTCCTAAGTTATGGATACGTACATTGACCCATGGAGCTGTGGTCATCTGATAATGATGTACACCCCCCATATGTCTGTCCACTGCTGGGAGTCCTCTGCACCCACCCCATGGCTCTGTCCACTGCTGGGAGTCCTCTGCACCCACCCCTCATATGTCTGGGCACTGCTGGGAGTGATAGGCACCCACCCCTCATATGTCTGGGCACTGCTGGGAGTGATAGGCACCCACCCCTCATATGTCTGGGCACTGCTGGGAGTGATAGGCACCCACCCGCCCACTTGCGCCCTTGCTGTGGTACACTGCTGTCCTGGCCATACACCACCCCCAATTTACAGCTGATGTGCTGCACCATGCCGTACGCCTGCATCCATGGCGTGTGTACACCTTGAGTCCATCATGTAATGGGGCTGTAGCGGTACGCGTGTACGGACCGTACCCACGCTCTGGGGGCGTGGGTACAGTCCGTACACGCGTACCCCTACATCACCTCTACTATGAGCGTACGGACCGTACCCACGCTCTGGGGGCGTGGGTATGGTCTGTACACGCGTACCCCAACATCACCACTACTATGGTGGTAAGGACCGTACCCACACTCTGGGGGCGTGGGTACGGTCTGTACACGCGTACCCCAACATCACCACTACTATGGTAGTACGGACCGTACCCACGCTCTGGGGGCGTGGGTATGGTCCGTACCACCATAGTAGTGGTGATGTAGGGGTACGTTTGTACGGACCATACCCACGCTCTGGGGGCGTGGGTATGGTCCATACCACCATAGTAGTAGTGATGTAGGGGTACGCATGTACGGACCATACCCACGCTCTGGGGGCGTGGGTACGGTCCGTACACGCGTACCCCTACATCACCACTACTATGGTGGTACGGACCGTACGCACGCTCTGGGGGCGTCGAACTTTCTCCAGATGGTCAGAAATGGTCATTTTTTAATGTTTAATCTCTTGACTGTAATTGACCAGTGCATGTGAATTATCACTTTTGGAACTAAAATAAGTGTGTTTGGAGTCATTTTCCTGCCCGAAATTGGTCAAAATAGAAGCTTCTGAGTAGGAAGAAAAGTCTGTAAAAATGGCAGTTTTGGTCACTGTGAGGCTTTAAAAAGTAGTTATTCAACATGAGGCACAATCCAATTGACATTTTGAAAAATGTTTTCTGCAGTCGAAAACATCAATTTTCTGATGAAAAACGATGAAATTGTCATTTTTTTATGTTTAATCTTTCGACTGTAAATGAGTTTTGAATGCGAATTATGACTTTTGGAACTAAAATAAGTGTGTTTGGAGTCATTTTCCTGCCCGAAATTGGTTAAAATAGAAGCTTCTGAGTAGGAGGAAAAGTCTGTAGAATGGAAATTTTTGTCACTGTCAGGCTTTAAAAAGTGGTTATTCAACATAAGGCACAAGCCAATTGACATTTTGAATAATTTTTTCTACACTCCAAAAAAATCAATTTTCTGATCAAAAACGATGACCCCAGACCTGCCGAATTTTCTCCGGATGGTCATAAATGGTCATTTTTTAATGTTTAATGTTTTGACTGTAATTGACCAGTGCATGTGAATTATCACTTTTGGAACTAAAGTAAGTGTGTTTGGAGTCATTTTCCTGCCCGAAATTGGTCAAAATAGAAGCTTCTGAGTAGGAAGAAGAAAAGTCTGTAAAAATGGCAGTGTTGGTCACTGTGAGGCTTTAAAAAGTAGTTATTCAACATGAGGCACAATCCAATTGACATTTTGAATAATTTTTTCTGCAGTCGAAAACATCAATTTTCTGATGAAAAACGATGAAATTGTCATTTTTTAATGTTTAATCTTTTGACTGCAAATGAGTATTGAATGCGAATTATGACTTTTGGAACTAAAATAAGTGTGTTTGGAGTTATTTTCCTGCCCGAAATTGGTTAAAATAGAAGCTTCTGAGTAGGAGGAAAAGTCTGTAAAGATGGAAAGTTTTTGTCACTGTCAGGCTTTAAAAAGTGGTTATTCAACATGAGGCACAATCCAATTGACATTTTGAATAATTTTTTCTACACTCCAAAAAAATCAATTTTCTGATCAAAAACGATGACCCCATACCTGTCGAATTTTCTCCGGATGGTCAGAAATGGTCATTTTTTAATGTTTAGGTACCGATTCCGAGCCGGTAAAAAAAAATACCGTACGACTCGTATCCGTATTTTTTTACGTACGAGTCGTACAAGTACCGTACAAACGGCCAAGTACGATCCGTACGCGTAAAATTTCTACGAATAGCGTCGGGAAAAGTCTACGAGAGTGCGCCGGAAATTTTTTACGTCTGAATATCGTCGGGAAAAGTGTACGAGAGTGAGCCGGAAGTTGTACGTGCAAATCGTTAAAACACAAGTTCGAACGCACAAGTACCATCCCGACCGTCCGTCCGAATACACAATCGCACGGAAAAAGGCCCATACGGAGCTAATGCAGTAGCAAACATCTACACGGGTAAACCTATGCCCGTGTACGAGCCGTACAGCCCCCCACCCCCAATTCTGTCAGCACCGTACACCATCCTGTCCGCACTGTACCCCAGCCCCGCAACTGTACGCGCCGTCCCCCTCCTGTACGCGCATCACCCCCGCATGTATGCGCCGTACCTCCGCATGTATGCACCATACCCCCTGCCCCCACCGCATGTACGCACCAGACCCGAGCACCGCCTGTACGTACCTTACCCCCTGCCTCCCCCACCGCATGTATGCACCGTACCCCCTGCCCCCCACCGCATGTACGCACCGGACCGAGCACCGCCTGTACGCACCTTACCCCCTGCCTCCCCCACCGCATGTGTGCACCGTACCCCCTGCCCCCCACCGCATGTACGCACCGGACCCGAGCACCGCCTGTACGCACCTTACCCCCTGCCTCCCCCACCGCATGTACGCACCGTACCCCCTGCCCCCACTGCATGTACGCACCGCACCCCCCATGTACGTGCCGTCCCCCCCCCTGTACGCGCAGTACCTCCGCATGCACGAGCCGTACCCCAGGTCCGCCCATGTACGCACTGTACCCCCACCGCATGTACGCGCCGCACTCCAGCACCGTACCCCAGCACCCACACCCAGCATCGCGTATGTACGGATCGCACCTACGTGAAAAAGACTCATACAGGACCAGGACACTGTAAAACAGCACAAGGAGGGTCAATTCGACTCGCACAACACCACCAAACACATCCACACGACAAAATACATCTCAATGACTGACCTGGCACATCCAAACAGCCAAACAGAGGCCCCAAATCACAACCACCTCTTATAACACACCCACCAAAATTCAAACACAGCCACACCCAAAAATGGACCAATAAAAAGGGCACACACACACAACCCATGAGCCTTTGCAACAGACCCACGGCTGCCAGACCCCACACACAAACAACTTCACATAGAAACTACTCCACATCACTCATACCTCCCCTACACCTACAATCACACACCTTCAAACAACCTCCACCACAAACATCCCCCTCTTCACATTCACACACACACACACACTCACATACACACCCACACACCCACAACCATCCACACCCACACCCCACACCATGCCCACAGACAAGAATCCAAAGTTCACTACGGCGGAGCTGGAGCTCCTTGTCAACGAAGTCATCGGAGTCGAGCCACAGCTGTTTGGAACATTGGTCAGACAGACCAGCATATCTGCAAAATCTGCCATGTGGCAGAGGATTGTCGACAAGGTGAATGCTGTTGCGCCCGTCCGAAAGACCAGGCATGAATGCCAAGCCAGGTGGTACAATCTGCGCCGGGCGGTCAAGAGGAAAATGAGTGAAGAATATGCCCAGACTAACATCACTGGAGGTGGGCCGCCCCGCAGACCCGTACACTACCATCCCTGGGAGGAGAAGGTGATGGACCTGCTACCGCCGGTGGGAGTACACGGAGTGGAAGGAGTCGCAGAGCCTGGTGAGTACACAAACAACTTACGTAACATGGGGCAATGGGGTCCACACAACATATACACCAAATGCACGCAACTTCCCCCAAGCACTCATCGCACACAACCACACTCACAAACCACGCTCATGCCACTAACGTCTCCATGCACCCTTCACAAATCAAGGCAAGGCCATGTCCAAGGCTACAACAACCACAAACACAAGACAGGATGTCCGGGAGGCTGGGAGGGTGGGCCCTACACAACACATTGTGGAAATGAGACGCAGACAACAATGCCCTCAGCCCATATGGCATAGGTACATACCCATGCACAATGCACAGGGACTGGCAAACTACTGACAAGGTAGCTGACACTGGGCCCTGCTGTATGCAGCACAAGGCCCTCCTGGGACCACTGTACACTCATACTCCAACTCCACAAGCACAGGTATCTAGCACAGGAACTCACACTCACTGTCATGCCAGCATGCACCATGAGGGGGCAGACACATCACCTGGGAGACCCAATGACAACTCACACTACACACGACAGCACGCCTGGTCACACCCCCCCCCCAACACAATCACACACCCCGGGGCAGGCAACGGATTTACACACTCCCACAATGGACATGTGACACAACTACACCAATCCAGAGCCAAATAAGCATCAGAGCCACCAATCTACAGGTCAAACACTCAGGAGAACATCCCAATATGTCTCCCGCAACATACCCATACCCAAGTGGACATTGAGATGAATGCTAGGGACAACCAACTACCTGGAGGAACTGTGTCAACTTGAATATGTATGAAACATAGATGTGGCAGGAAACACCATTGACATTGACTCTCTCTCTCACACACAGGGCAACGTCGTCGATCTCCCCCCAACACTGGGGGGGAAGAATCACTGTCCTAGGCTCCGCGTGAAGACGATCCCACCGGCAGCGACGACTCTCACCACTCCGTGGATGACCCCGACCAACCTGGCCCCTCTGGTGCCCAAGCACCTGCAGCACCTGCGTCAGGTACATCTGTGCCAACCACCACCCCCATTCCTGCCACATTCCAGGACACACCCAGGAGCCCTGCTCACACTGAACAACAGAGCCAGTCTGACCAGGAGGGACAAGGTTCTGCGGGCACCCAGGAGGAGGCAGGCAACCCTGAAAATGCCATCCCTCAGGGGTCCCGTAGACCCGATGTGCCCACAAGGGCAGGCCAGGCTCAAGTGGGCAGGGGTGGTGGGAGTGGAGGCAGGCGCAGGCGCGAACCTGACCAGCCAGCTCAGGACCCCGGTATGTCACACATACGCAACATCCTGGACTCATACCGGCGTGACACCAGAGGCATCGACCAGGTCGTGTCCAGACTTTCTGGGATGCAGGGGACCCTCGATGAGATTAAGAACCTGCAGGTCGAGCATCATGCCAGTCATCAACAACACCAAGGACGGATGGAGGCAAGACTGGCTGAGCTCCTGGCGGTGCACAGGGACGTGAGCCAATCACTCCGTCAGATCGCCCAAAGCCTGGCAAACCCTCCCTGTACCACCAGGCGTAGACCTGCACCAGACACAGGGAGGGACGAGGAGGAGGAGGATTCGTCTGACGGAGCGTCCCTAACATCGTCAAGGCCTGCATCTGAGGGTCCCCGGAGGAAGGTGGGTCGTCCATGTAAAAGACCGTGAGAGTCAGCGGACCATCCCCATCTCCCAGGTCACCTGGCCTGGCACCTGGCCCTCTGGCGCAACAGCAGCACCTCACCCAATGACATTCTCTGCCACATGGACTTGCTGGTCACAGTCTGACCAATGATGACCAACACTGTGGTCTGGACTCTGATGACTCCAACTGACAAGGATGCCATCTCCCCCTGTGAACTTTGGATTCTATTCCCCCGGTAGTGCACCTTAGCACATCTACCAAAAGACTCACCCCAACAAAAATAAAATCTTAATTTTCTGCACATGAGATGTTGCTGTCATTTGGCATTATTCAACGACATATGTGTGTGAAAATGTCTAACTATGCCTGAGTGTTGAACTAACTCCAGCCATCCATACCCTGAGATCAGAGTCTGGTACAGGACACACATGGGTCACAAGGTATCATACAATGTAGGCATGGAGCACAATATTCACCCGTGATGGCCACTGGCTGCTGAGGGGGTGCTTGCTAAACTGTGCGGAGAGACCTATTTGGGAGATTATCATCAAGGTGTAGGGGTCATGGCTCATGTGGAGGGAGTCCCAGGTATGTGTGGCCAGGTGGGAGAACAATGTCCTGTATGCTGGAGTACGGTGGATGTGAAGAACGGTGCCCAGGGCAAGGTTGGATGCACGGAGATGGCCCAACGGTATCTAGGATGACAGACGTACAAGGTTGGTGTGGGGTCGGGTTTGTGGACTGCCTCCTGAGTGTGGGGGGAGAGTGTGGAGGTCATCCTGCAGCAGACAGTGATCCATTGCAGCTATCTATGCTGGACGGTGAGGTGGCTGGGGCGCAGGGTGTTGAAGCTGAGGTGTGCAGATGCCCCCTGGAAGTGGACCAGTTTCCTGGGAGTTTGGATGTACTTGCTCCGTAGAGGGCAGGGCAGCATTTGACATGGATGTTGCCATGGACCTGGGGGATGGTCTGTCTTTACTTGGAGTGGATCCATCTGTGGATCAAGTGCATAATGCAGAGGGCGTTGCAGCAAGAGGTACAGATGCTGTGGACTAGCATGGCATATGTGAGCCAGCCAAACATGATGCACACCATCTTGTGTGTGTGGCCACTGCGTGCTTGTGCAGGGCCCGCAGCAGCAGGCACCATCTCCCTTCAATATGCCACATTTTGCACACAAAGACTAGGATGTGAGAAGGACAACTGCAACAGGCGCGGGTGTAAAGTAAGGAGTGTCCAGTGTCACATGGCACACCCAGCGACAATGCATGCACAATCACCAAAGAGCCATTACACCGGATCAGGAAACTGAAGGCCGACCTGCGCACAGGAGACACACCCTCAGCAGCTGATGGCCCATGGTGTGGTCGACGCAGCAAAAAAACATACACGACCATGTACTACATGCCCAATTGGGAGCCTAATCCATGAGCAACTGCATGCATGTCGCTAAACTACACATGGACTCCTATGCATTATCTACAACAAGTATGCCAGATGTGCCACAAGCAAAGTGGCAAGAGACCTGCATTGACAGAGATGAGGCACCTTGGAGTGTGACAAACACCTTTATTACTCAGCCGCACACTAAGGGAAATGCATCAACTTGAACAGACTCACAGGTCATTTATCTGACCATGTGTGACCTACACTGGACACCCCCTTCAACACACAGATGTGTAAATCCTACCGAGCTGGCACACAAGTGAAGGGGTTGAGCCTAACACCCCTGCTGCACACGGAGAGTTTACAATTCCCCATTGAGCCTCATATGGGGATGTCCCACACTATGTCCACCATTAGTATCCCGTATGTTCCTTGGAGCCGTTATACACACATTGATGCCTCCATCAGAATTCACACTCCATTACAGATGACTGACAGGAAGGGTGACCATTAATTCATGGGAGCCATGCAACACGTCATGTGGCCCATGGTGAGTCGACATGTAGGCATGGTAACACAACATGCACAGGAGCAGTCCCCACATATCACAAACACGTACCACCCACAAAATGCCTTGCTGCACTCCTTACCCGAAATGACTTGTTACCATGTCTGTGCATGTAACTCTGATCCAGCACACGTTGCAATATTCATGAGAAATAGCAGAAGGGCAATGATGACATGAGCAGACGACAGCCGCAAGAACCTGGGGAGGACAGACACACAACAAGTCAGCGAAGAGCTAGTAATCCGCAGACATGTAAATGTACTCTACAGGAATGATGTTGTCACCATGACCTTAACAAATTTAGTGTCCCAGCTAATATGCGTGGAATGACATCATAACTTGAATGACACATCAGAACACACCTCCAAGTCACTTAGCACACAGTCAGCTCGACACACACATTGCAACACATGCCACACAAGGCTCAAAGCGTGCACACTCAGACACAGGGACTCACCATCATGAGAAGAAGTTGCGGATAAGCTGACTCCGGATGTCCTCATCCTCACTTGCCCCGTACCCGAGCCCTTCATCCTCCACGGGTGGATGATCCTGCTCATCCGGATCAAGGATGAGTGGCACGGCCTTCTCCACTGCCATGTTGTGCAGCATGCAGCACACAATGAAGATTTTGCAGACCTTCACCGGGGCATATGGGAGTGCGCCGCCGGTCTTGTGGAGGCACCGGAATCTGCTCTTCAGGAGTCCAAACGTCCTCTCAATCATGCGCCTCGTCTTCCCATGGGTGTCGTTGTACCGGTGTTCTGCGGCTAGTCTGGGGTTGCGGAGAGGCGTCATGAGCCATGGCATGTTGGGATAGCCAGAGTCCCCTACATGGAAATATCATGTGAAGAAGTGGGTCAGGAGATGCCATAAGAAACAAAGATAGCGCTGAACACAGGACTAACAGAGTATACCCACCAACAAGACATGCTCGTTCCGCGTGCAGCTGCAGCATCATTTCTGGCACCCTGCTACGCCTCATGATGTATGCATCGTGTGCGGACCCTGGAAAACGTGCACAGACATGGGAAATCAGCATGTTAGCAAGACACACCACAAGGGCATTAATGGAGTGGTAATGTTTTCTGTTTCTATAGGCTACCTCCTGTGCCTGTGGTGGTACCAAAGCCACATGTGTCCCATCAATGGCCCCAATTACATGAGGCATCCCTCCCAGGGCATAGAACTCACCCTTGACACCTGTCAACTGCTCACGAGTGGGAAAATGGATGAATTCATCCAGGTGCAACAACATGGCTTCTATAACATCATGCAGGACACGGCTGAACATAGTCTGGGACATGCCACCGACACCAGCTAGGGTCAATTGAAACGTGCCGGTTGCAAAAAAATGTAGAGCTGCCATCACCCTCACCTTGGGGGTCAGAGTTGTAGGATACCTGTGTTGTGGTTGGCGGTGTGGTGCAAGCCGGCGGGTCAAGTCCTCTATCAACTCTTGCGAGAATCTGTATCTGTGTATGCAGTCATGTTCACGCATGGCATCCAGGTCTGGCATTCGTCTGGGGAGAGGCGGTGCCCTGCAGAGATTTGGAAGGAATAACGAAGAGTGAGTACATTACCACACCAATGTCACTGAGGTGAGCACATGTTCAACAGCTAATACACATCTGCTTAATACAGAGTCTGTGCTGTGCAATACATCCAGGACACGTGGGCCAGCCAGGTGATACTCCTACGAAGAGCCAGCCACAATAGTTGCATGGCAATGTTGACGTGACATGCCATGAAATAGCTGTTGGCCAGTGTAAGTGACAAGCCAGACACATTACATGAGTGACAGACATCCACATATCAGCATTAGAAGGATGTCATCTCATACAGACAGCTGGCGGGAGTCTAGACGCACAGGTCACATGTTATCTGTAAATGGACAGATGACACACATTTCCATTAAGGGGTCCATGTCAAAAACTTATGTCACAGACATTGAGACAACGCAGACATTGCCTCATATCAGGAAGTCATCTTCGACCCACCATAACACATGTAACGTGTGAGTCCACATGTGGCATGGTGTGCGTATATGTGTGTCATGCACAAATGCACACATACACATGTTGGATGCTGCAACAGCTGATGGAGTTGACGGAACGCCAGCGGAAAGCTCATGGGAACACATGACACACACATGACATAGTCACATCGTGGCACACTGGGAGTCACATGTCAGGTGTAATTATCTGTGTACCTGCCATCAGGGGACAGTTGCGGGTGTTGCTGACTGTGCCATACCAGTGATGCAGTGCTTGACACGTGTGTCGCACATGCACACATGTGCAAAGTGTGAAGGGGACTTTTACCACTCGCCCTTGACCAGCCAGGACTATCACAACTTGCGGGAGAACGGCGAAGAGGCACAGCGATCGGGACTGCGAGGTCCAGGGTGCACGCCTCCAACCCTCGTTAAGCACACCTGGAACCTCTTCCCTGCTCCGCCTCCACCAAGCCCACCAAGCCCACGCCTCGCGGCCCCCGCTTCGCGGGAGCCGCTCGGAGGCTCTGTCTATTTAAACATCGCCTAAGGAGCTCGTGTTGGGACTTTTACCACTCGCCCTTGACCAGCCAGGACTATCACAACTTGCGGGAGAACGGCGAAGAGGCACAGCGATCGGGACTGCGAGGTCCAGGGTGCACGCCTCCAACCCTCGTTAAGCACACCTGGAACCTCCTCCCTGCTCCGCCTCCACCAAGCCCACCAAGCCCACGCCTCGCGGCCCCCGCTTCGCGGGAGCCGCTCGGAGGCTCTGTCTATTTAAACATCGCCTAAGGAGCTCGTGTTGGGACTTTTACCACTCGCCCTTGACCAGCCAGGACTATCACAACTTGCGGGAGAACGGCGAAGAGGCACAGCGATCGGGACTGCGAGGTCCAGGGTGCACGCCTCCAACCCTTGTTAAGCACACCTGGAACCTCTTCCCTGCTCCGCCTCCCAACGCCCCTTCTTCTATAGTAAGGACCCCGCCTACACGCGCTAGCGGTACGCGCGCGGTCGCAGCTCGGACGAAGACCGGACAAAGAGCGGGCCCTCTGAGGCCCTCAGAGACTCGAGGAGACCGGACCGGGGGAACTTTCTAACTTTACTGCCCACTAACCGTGAGTCCTGTGTTCGATACTGTTAGCAATAATATGGCTGAGATTGTAGCTACTAACCCCCCTGCAACACATGGTGCCCCAACCAAAGGCACATTGGTTGATTATTTTAAAAAGGTTATCGTACCCACGGACAAGGAGACTACGCTTGCCGAACGAAGGGCCGAGCGACGTCGCTCTATAGAGTGTATTAAAAATAGGACACTAATGGACAGCACATCTCCTTTGACTTCGTCCCTCATTGTGTTAAGTCCTCCTACCTTGACGCAGGAGGCGTTAGCTATGGATAATGTCCCCGAGCTGCTTAGAACTATTGATTCTACACCCAGCAACTTTAATTCTTCACCAGTTTCAATTGTTTTGCCCCCTTCCAGTACTATTACTCTTGATAAGGAAACTGATACTGTCACTATTCCCTCTGCATCTAAGGCTAAGTTGTCTATCAAGAAGGCAGGGAGGGCGTTGGTGTCTAAAGCTCCAAGGCCCCCTCCGCCCAAGAGAAGAAAGAGGTTAGGCAACTTGCCAAAAGGTAAGATCAATCACACTGATTTTGGCAAGGGCCCTATGCAAACTGTAGGCATAGCATCGCTGACAAAGGTTCCATCATCGCCATCAATAATACACGATGTGGCCTTAATATCTTCTACCTCCTTGGTTCCCCCTCCTCCTGACTTGTCTCGTTCTCCGTTGCTCCTATCTGACTTGGGTACAATGCCACCATATCTTGAGAGCATCGAGAAATTGATAAGATCATTTACTCTACCCATTATAGAACGATTAAAAAATATAGAGTCACGATTGGGGAACCTAGAATCTTTAATCATAAAACACCCGGGGTCACGGGAAGATCCTGCTCACCTACTCCCGCACCCCCTTATGGTTTCAGATGTATCTCTTACTCACACTAGGACTAATGAGAAAGGTAGCTCTAATTCCCAGCATAGGGACAAGTACTCCCACACCACAACCCTTCAAAGTCATCGTCAACATGAAGAGGGTGAATTAAGGAAGGAAATAGCAAACCCCATCTTAGCAACGTCCCCAAAGGAGAGGGGTGAGAACCATCACCTAGCTAGAGCAAGAGACCCATATAGCCATCAAGTTAACTTACCCCCAGAGGCGGTACCATATGTGGTAGTGTTAACAGAAGTTCCGCCTCTGGCAAAGGGTAAAAATGAGGGCCATTACGATCTAAAAAATAAAACCATGCACTGGCTTAGGACAAACAGACCCCTCCCTCCTAACATCAATGGGGAGATGTTGCATGTTCGGAGACTTCATTGGCTAGGTCGCAGAATTAAGGATCTTGAAGGGGATGTAATTATCATCAACTTTAGAGACCCCAGAGCAGTCAAATACATCTTAGACTACCCCTTGGGTTCTACATGGGGGTCTATAAATACCCGTGTACTATCATACTTCTACCCAAGATCAACAGTCTCTTATAATGCATACCCCAGGGCTCCAGTAAAAACGGTGACTCACCCTCACCCATTCCTAGCAACATCTGCTCCCTTTGTTCAACACTGTAACATGTATGCACCCAGTTCTGAGGCATATGGAAATGCAGCAGAATGGGTTACGATTCCCCCTGGGAATCACAGAATTGGTCCACGGAGGGTGAACTTCAGGCTACCATTTACTCCTCTCGAAGTTGCTAATAGATTTGGGGCCTTATCAGGAGTCGATGACTGCGACTGACATAGTACTACTTTTGATTATGGGCTTAGCACACAGGGTGACCAGGTTGAGGATATGGATCTGATTCCCAAATTGCTGACTTCTTGTCCAAATAATTTTATCTCCATTGGGCCACACTTGCCCTTACCGGTGACTCATGCAGTCCCCCTGGAATATGTCCCGGCGGCTGCAGACGAAATAGCTATAAAACCTTATTGTTCCGGACACAGGGAGGAGAGGGTAGAGGTGGAGGGCGGTTGCTCTTCACGAAAGATCAAAGTTCTACAGGGGTCCTCACCTAAAGCACAAAGTGAGTTGGGGGTCTGTGCCCCTCCAAGGACGGTAGAAAGCACCCCGTATGAGATTCCCATGCCCACAAACAGGGCTATGAGGCCACTAGAGATACTGTCATGGAACGTGGCTGGGCTCCCTAATAAGTTAGGCAACACTGACTGGGAAACTTTTATTAAAGAACATGATATATGCATGTTCCAAGAGACGTGGGCCAGAGAAAACCTTTGCCACCCCGGGTTCGCAATTTTTAATATTCCAGCTAGATGGGGCGGGAAGGGACGCCCGTCTGGAGGACTATCAACATGGATTGCCTGTCATCTAGGCTGTACGGCCGAGGTGGTAGAAACAAATTCACTTGACATCCTGTGTGTGGTCTTACGTTGGCCCACTGGGATGGGTCTGAGTCTGGTAAATATATACTCTAGACCAGTCGGAGCTGCGGCCACCTCAAGGACATTGGAGGATCTAGTGACTTTTCTTGATTCTCTCACCGGCCCAGATACACTCCTGGTCGGAGGGGATATTAACATTCAGTTTGAACCACTTCCGACTCACTTAGATGGGATCAGTAGTGAGGAGGACGATCTTTGGGGAATCCAAAGCGTTGTAGGTCCGCCAGTCAGGGCAGCATCACCCCTCCTATTGCAAGTTTTAACATTAACATTGGCAAATTCACTTAGAGCATGCAATGGTAGGTTCGATGGGGATATTCCGCCCCAGCCAACTTTTAATAGACCAGGACAGGAGTCCCGGATTGACTACATACTGATCAGACTTCAGGATTGGAAAATGGCATTAGATTTTAAAATAGTCCCCAGGGTGGATAGTGATCATAACCCCCTAATCCTTTCATTAGCTGCAGATAGTTTCCTCAGGACCGAAACTCGAGGAAATAGACTTCCTGCCCCCAGTCTCACCTTATCCAGTAACAGACGAAGATTAAGGTGGGACAAATTGCTAGAGAAACCGACCCGTATAAGGGCAATATACGAGCAAGTGGCATTAACCCTGGAAAGAGTGGAAAGTCTCCTCCCTCAACTGTCCTCGCCAGAAGGTTGTTCTCCCCTCGAGGACATCCATCAGACCCTCTGCGACAATTTAGCTGAGGTATTGAACCCTGTGGTTCGGGGCAGGAAACTGAGGAGTGAAAGAGCCTCATGGTTCAATGCCAGCTGCAGGGGAGCTAAGAAAGATCTTCTCCAAGCGCTCAAAAATAAGGAAGCATCCTCGGTGGTTAGGGAAAAGAGGGTGGCCTATAAGCTCCTCCTTGAATCTGCTAAAATAGACTGGGATTGGGAGAACTGGACAGAAATAACATCTGCTCTCAAAACTAGAGATTCAAGGAAATTTTGGCACATAGTCAAACATGGCTCAGTCGAGCCTGTTATGGCTATAGAAGGCAACATTGCACCGGAAGTCTGGGAAAAACATTTCTCATCGCTCTATAGTAGAGCTGGGCTAGACCAAATGGGAACTCTGCCCGAGAGCCTAGGGGCCCCCACCACCGATAATCACACTGAGCTGGAAGACTTTAAGCTGGAGGAATTGGAAATGGCAATTACTTGCCTTTCCTCAGGAAAAGCGCCAGGCCTAGATAAGCTCCCAGGCGACCTCTTAAGGCACGAGGTCAGAATTTGGGCACCATACTTCCTGGTACTGTTTAATGCCATCATCCATGGGATGGCTCTCCCTCCAACTTGGCTCGGGGCGGAGATTGTGCCCATTTTTAAAAGGGGCTCACCTTTGCTCCCCGCTAATTACAGACCGATCAGTCTGATAGACGTCCCACGGAAGCTTTTTGCGAGGCTTCTGTTGGATCGACTTTTGGACTGGATCGAGGAGAGGGACATTTTGAGCCCTCTTCAGGCCGGGTTTCGCCAGAAGACTTCTACTATAGATCAGGTATTCAGGCTGTCCCTTCTACATTGGAAAACAATACAGTTGGAGGGTGGCAGCCTCTATACTGTATTTGTAGATCTAAGGGCAGCCTTTGACCTGGTCCCACGCGGCAAGCTCTGGGAAGTCCTGGCGAACGTTGGGATGCCAGCTGACCTCCTGAGTATGATCATCCGCCTCCACACAAACACCTATGCTCGTGTGAGGTGCGGTGGACAGGGTGCACTCTCAAATAAGTTTCCCGTTGAGAGAGGGGTAAGACAGGGGTGCGTACTTGCACCGACCCTGTTTTGCCTCTTTGTCAACGGTGTCATTGACCACCTTAACGGGGTCCCCAATTCGGATGTCCCGAAGTTGGCGGGAAGGAGGGTCCCAGCAATTATGTTTGCTGATGATACCCTCCTTCTCTCCAAGTCACCTATGGGAATCCAGCGTGTGCTGGATGGATTTGGGGACTTCTGTAGAGAGCATGGATTGGAAATAAACACTACAAAGACCAAATTCATGGCCTTCAATCCGCCACCCAGGTTCCATCGTATTCCTCGTATAGGGGAAAACATACTCGAACGAGTAAACACCTTTGAATACCTTGGTGTTACACTCAACGAGGAATTGGGGTGGGGTCAACACCAGGAGAAAGCGAGGTTGAAACTAGCGCAACATATTGGTGGAATATTAGGGATGGTGGGGAAGAACAGGTCGACCCTCAAACCCATAGGCCCTCCTCTTCACATTTATAGGGTCCAAGCAAGAGGAGCAGTTACCTATGGGAGTGAATTATGGGGTCACAAAGTACTGGACAGCTTGACAAAGGAGGAGAACAGATTCCTCAGGTGTCTAGTAGCTCTTCCTCCGAGTACACCGCTAGTGCCTTTACGACTTGACCTAGGCATTAGACCCCTGGAGGAAGAGTTGGCACTTCGTCCCGTGATCTATTGGCGTAGATTGTGGACGGTGCCCGAACTGACTCATTACAGACAGGGCCTCCAGGAAGTTCTCAGCTTCCCAAATTCGGGGAACATTGCCTGGCTTAAATTCGTAAGGAATAGTTTGGTGAGCCTAGGTCTAGATGCACTATGGAATGATCCTTGTAACGCCTGTCCCAAGCTTTCCAAAAAAGCTTTAACCAAAGTGTATCATGATTCCAAGGCACCTTTACTCCGACCTTCTAAATCTTTAGGGTCTCTAACAAATCAATTCCTTCTTATGAAGAGTATTTACACCTTTGAATTGGCCCTTGATAATGTTTACCCTATAATAATCAGGAAGCTTTATTTGCAATGGAGGCACGGGTCTTTGCCAATTCGTGCTTTTACTAGTTCCTGGTCCCCGTCGACACCCAGCATTTGCCCGGCATGCAGATTAAGTGACGAAACTGAGCTGCATCTCATATTCTTTTGCACGGGTTATACTGAGGCGCGCAGAAAATGGATTATCCCTATCTGTAGGAACCTGGGCTTCACTAGGTGCCATGAAGCCTTTAGAATTCTTAAGAGCGAAACGGCCGTGCACATTATGTTCGCAGTGGCAAAATGTTTGGGGGCTTTTTGGCACAAACGGAAAAAATATCTAAAAATGCCAATCTGATTCATTGTATGTAATTAGCATATATTAGCCGTGTGGCTGTACTATTTTTAAACATTTTATCTATTGTTGTTAAATGTTTTTACATTCATTTTATGTACTTTTATGGAGTTACTCCGAAATAAAGTTTTCTTGAACTTGAACTTGAAGGGGAAGTGTGCCACATAGTGCCCCATCACACATGACATGTGTAAACAGCTCATCACACATCTATTGTGCCACAACATGAGGAGACATGTGCCACATCACTGCCTGACACACCTAGGCCCTGCACATGAAGGACTGCACTGACAATGACTTGATGTACAGCCTTGTGCGAGTCTGACACCTCCATTCCTTTTGTGTGCGCCTCCTATCACCAGTGTAAGCAGTGAAACACAGTACACACGCTCTGAGGGCGTGTGTAGGGCCCGTACTCATGCGTGTACAGCCTGTACACGCGTGAGTACGTGCCTATCACTATCGTTGGGGGTACCGTAGGGCCCAGTGATAGGCACGTACTCACGCGTGTACGGGCCGTACACACGTGAGTACATGCCGTATCACTAGGCCCTACGGTACCCCCAACGATAGTGATAGGCACGTACTCACGCGTGTACGGCCCGTACATGCGTGAGTATGTGCCGTATCACTAGGCCCTACGGTACCCCCAACGATAGTGATAGGCACGTACTCACGCGTGTACGCCCGTACACGCGGGAGTTCGTGCCGTATCACTATCGTTGGGGGTACCGTAGGACCTAGTGATACGGGCCGTACACGCGTGAGTACGGCCCGTATCACTGTAGTGATGGTGCCCTAGGGGTACGTGTGAAAAGCGCCGTACCTGTGTGTGGATTTAAGAATTACAATGGGGACACATGAGGGACAAGTATTAGGGCCTAAATGCATGCTGGTTGTCATGGATACCAAGTTTCAAGTTCAAATTTTTACACCATGTGATCTGGAAAAATCAGTTGGCCACATTTAACATTGTTGCGAAGTGGTTGTTGACTTGACATGATGCTGCAAAATCGAAAGATGCAAAGGCTGTCACTGGTGTATGTTTAAAGGGATTGGAGGAAACGTAGGATGCAAATGAGTCTGACCAATCACTCTGTACTCCTGTATATGAAATAGGCCAGCAAGGCAGATATAAGGCAGGCAGAACCCATGAGAGGGCACTTGCCTGCACAACATGTCAGTCGATACCACTGCTGCTGTATTGTCTACCTCTGGCACCATGTCAAGGACTGTGGAGAGGGCCCAGCTTTTCACCCAGAAGGAGAACGAGGCCCTGCTGGATGTGATCCTCCCATAGTACCCCATGCTGTATGGTCGACCAGGGGAGCAGGTGAGTGCTGACTCCAGTACCTTTGCCTGTGCACCGTTATTGTGTCTGTCACTTCTGGCATTGTGGCCAGGTGTGACAGACATGCAATGTTGGGTGGAGTGGGTCCCAGGGGGGGGATGGCTTATGTCTCTCATGCAGGGCTTGATGTAGTTCATGTGTACACTCCTCACTTGCATTGTGTTTACTGTGACATTCACTGCATAGTGCATGGCACATTCCACCAGTCAAATCCTCTTGGGCATTCTTGTTCTATTGTCCTGCGGTGATTCAGTGTTCACCCCGGTGTGACAGGTGACAGCACCCACAGATGTGTGTGAGAGTTGAGTGGAGCTGTGGTGAGAGTGGTGAGAGTGTCCAAATGATGTGTACGCCCCCTGGACATTGATGTGTGTGAATGTTTCTTGTCATGTGGATGAGTCTCTATGTGGAGTGTTGCACCACAGCTGCATGGAGGAGGCAACTGCTCTATCAATCTGATGTGTGAAGTAAGCCGTGCTGTGTGTCTGACTTGCAGAGCTAGCCCCACACCTGTGACCCCCCCTGGCAAGTGGCACATGTGCAGAATGAGGTCTGCATCCGCTGTTGCCAATGGCAGGTGATTGAGGTGTGCCTGTGTGTGTCTGTGTAATCTGCTGAGGTTTCGTCAGTGGCCTGGCGCATGTGACTGCTTTGCGTTGCTGTCCATCAGCCTTGTGTTGCTTGGGATGCACAGTGTGTGCCATGATCAGGGATTGGTTCGCACCCCTCATGCCACCTGTGTACTTACTATGCCATGTAGTGCATTGCTGCGTCCCCAGTGGAAAAAGTCCCTATGACTAAGGTGCTATTACTTGCCAGCATACTATGCCCTGTTCTACAAATCTAAGATGGTCAACTGGGTGTCTCTGTGACATGGTGCAGGTGTAGTGATGTTGTCCCACTTTGTCATCCACACAGGTATCCCCCTACCACAAGGGGAAGATCTGGAAGGACGCCGTCAAGGCCGTGCAATCGGCGGAGGGTCGCAGTCGGCGCCTGCCACAAGTGAGGAAGAGATGGCAGGACATCCGGTGCTGGACCCGGAGGATCGCCCGGGTCATGCTGAAGGACTCACCTCCTCGCAAGCATGGCGGGCGCCGGTGCCTGACTCACCAGATGCGGCGTGTCCTGGTGGTGGTCTTCCCTGACCTGGATAGGCAGATACAGGAGTTACAGCAGCAGGAAGGGGGTAGGTACATGTGTGTTTGTTGTGTGTCGCCAGCTTTTTGATCTGCTCAGTCACCTGGATACACTGCCAGGCTATATATGTGCAGTGCATATCCAGTTCCCCAAAGTCAACCTGTGCTGTTCTTCCTCCCTTCCCCTCCTTGACATGTGTTACCTGGTCTGTGTTCCATCACTATTGCACATGGTCATCTAGGCTGCCAGTTTATCAAGGTGCACACTGCTTTCAGCATCATGTGTGGGGGTGGTCTGCCTGTTCCCTGTCCTGTTTGGTCAATTTGGTGTGCTTAATTGTTGGCACTGATGCTGAGTCTCAACATAGGAGTATGAGGGTTCAAATGAACAGACTTGCAGCATGCATTACCAATGTTGTGGCCTCAGACATGATGTGCATGAGTGGGACATATGCTTAGTGCCGGGACGGTTGCTCCTGCGACAGTCAGCTCATTCCAGGACCATGGAGCAGTGTGCACACTACAGTCCCCTGACACAGCCTGCCCTCCTACTCATGTGTGTCATCCAACACTGTGCACATTCACTGTGGGTACATCATGGCTCTGCCTCTGTGGCATTGTTCCCTGGCCTAGGTTGCATTTTTCACATGTGATACATGTGTCCACTGGACAGGGATACACCAGTTTGCTTGTGCATACTCACACTGGGCAGTGCCTGTGTGGCTATTCACAACAATCTGTTGAGGTTTGTTTCAGACCAATATGTTTTGCCAGCCCTACAAGGTGATGTTGTGTTAATGAAGCTAGTTTTCAAGCACAGTTATTGTAACCCTGAATAAGAGGTGTCACTTCTTGATCGGTATCAGTCACATTGACTCAGGTATGGGTGGGTGTGTGCGGGAGGGGCGTACAAGTTCAACCCTGATGTTTCATTGCCAGTTCTGACTTGTGTGTGATGAGTCGTAGTACAGTCATCGTGCAGTGCCCCCGTGATGTTGGCCAGTGCTTAATGTTTGTGCGTCATTGCCAGTGTCAGTTTTTGACAATCATGTATCCTGGTTGTACATTTTTGCCACCTGTGTGTGGTTCAGATGCTACACAGTTGTGACTTTGTGTGCTGACATCTGTGGGTACATTCTGCCTTGCCATGAGGGGGAACCCACAGTACAGCTAGGCTTTTTTGCTACACAATTGCAGGCCCATTAGCTTATGCATTGTCCTGGGTGTGGACATGTGTGCCACTCCACATGACAGTCAGTAGGTCATATGTGTAGCCAACTGTGTGATCAGGTGACGGATAGCCATGTGACAAATGACATGATTCAAGTTGTTACACAGAGAAAATGTCCATTGGCACTCACTACATCTGTCAACATGTCTCAATGTTTCATATGCGTGACCTTGTTGTTTTGTTGTGAAGGACAATGATGTGCCTGCATGCCAGATGTCTCCCAAGGAAGTGCACAAGACACCACCTTTACACTTTCCAGGGACACGCTGGCACATTTTACAGTAAGGCACAGTTTGAACAAAACTTGTTTGGAGTTCATACATATACATCTTCCCACAGTGTGCTAGCAATTGGGTTAGTCCTTGGGTTAGTCCTTGGTTGTTGCTGATACCAACTTACGAGTGTCAAGTCATCCAGACCACCCTGGTGCCATGTATTTGTAATTACTGATACGCCATTTCTGCCTAACAGTGGCTGATTTGAATGAGTCTGGCAGCTCAGACAATGACTGTGTACATGTAGTTTGGTGTGCACCTCCTTGAGTGCCACATTCACACATGCTAGACATGTCCATTATGTAAAGGGTTGTGAATCTCCAGGAGTCACAATGTATTGCTTTGGGGTGTCAAACGTACTCACAGGTCTCTGAGTGTGGGGACACCTTCTGCATTGGCATGTGGTCTTTGGCCGTCGTTGCAACAATACTGATTGTTTCACAGTGAACAAGAGGTGGCATGCCTTCATAGTCTCGCTGTGCTCAACTGATCCCAGACACTAGCTTCTCATGATCTTGTGATTTCAAGTTATTTGCTGTTGTGTCCTAATTTTATTTTTATCCAAGTGGCATGGTGCGTCAACCAACTGGGGAGTGCAGGGCTTACATATGTGGGGAGTATCCTAGATGTTACTCATGATGCCTTTCCTGATATGCAGTGTTGCCTATTTTGTTTGGAGTCATGTGTCAGATGTATAGAGGTGACTTATTTTTTCCTGTCTCTTCACCTTGCCCACAGCATCATCTGAGGACACCGAGGGAGACACCGGCACGGGCGTCGAGGAGGGATCGAGCAGTGGTGCCACCACTGCTGAGGAGTCGGTGGAATCCAGTGGCACGGAGGGCGAGGGGAGTGAGGCGGAGGACCTGCTCAGTACCAACACAGACTACGAGGCAGACGGGTCCGAGGCTGAGCTCCCAGAGGGGGCTGAGGCTGCTCCCACAGCTGAAAGCAGCAGTACATCTCTCGCCGCCCCCTCCATTCCCATCACCGCTCTCCCACTTGCTCGGGTCCCTTCTGTCCGTGCTAGGCGCCCACATTTCTCCTTCATGCCAGGCACCGCACCCCCTACCCCTGTCCCCCCTACTGCCCTCGCTGCCGAGTCTGTGGACATTCAGTGGCAGTTGCAAGTTGGGCAGACATCGATCCTGACTGTCCTCCATGGCCACACCAGACTGCTGACACAGATGGTGTCGTACATGGAGGGCATGTCATCAGCGATGTCTGACCAACGGAGGTTGCTGAGGTCCATGGACTCAACACTGACGGTAGTAGCAAATCACCTGCAGCGCTGCGTCCCCCCTACCCCTGCCCCATCCACAAGTCCCACACCCATGCCTGTCCCAGTCACACCAAGACATCCACACACACGCACCCCCTAGACACAGGCAGCACACCACCACGTAAGGGCAAGCGCACACCTCCTGCCACGCACACTCAGGGGGAAGCAGGCACACCCACTGGGTCTGGGGCACACAGGCAGGCACGCAGCCACAGTCCTCGTCCACATGACTCACTCCCCAGTCCCTCCGATGTCACTCCCCTTGGCTCCCCTGCCCCAGATTCGGAGAAGGAGGCCTACTTTGCTGGGCTGGGCCTCAGCCCCACTAGTTCACCTGGGCGGAAACGGTCAAGGCACTCCACGGGTAGGGGAGTTAAGTCCCCCAGCCCGTCCACCACCTCCCCCAGTAGCGCTGCAACCCATCCGACCCCCCCCCCCCTCCTTGGGGCCTGTTGTTTCTCCAGGTGTAGGGGAGACGCTTGAAGAACTGGCAGAAGTGTGCAGCGCCGAGCTCGCCTCCACCTTTGGCGCTGCCCCACCCCCTGTGGTGGAGTCATCCGTCCCTGCACCCACCACACCTACCCTTCCCCTCCTGTCCCTGTGGTGCCTGGTCCTTCCCCACATGATGCCCCCCGCCCCAGTCGACGACACAGTCTTGTGATGTGCAGGCAGTCTAGGGGAGACGCATGGCCATGTGGCCCCCCCAAGGACTGATGTAATGTACTGGCCATTGGCCTTTGTGAATAGTCTCGTTTACACATTATTATTTTGCTGCTGAATAAAGCCTTTTCTTTTTCGTTTGGAAAGTCTTGCATTTCAGGTATTGATGTTGATGCTGATGCTACAGGAGTTGGGGTTGTGGGCATGTGTTATGTTTCAGGGACATGTTGTACTCTGCTGCTCATGGGGTGGAACCTGGTATCTGCGTGCCATCACAAGGTCTCTGCAAAGATTCTTTGTCGTGTCTGCTCTTTGTGTTTGGAGACATTGTCCCAAGGAGTGTTCTTTCCTCTGTGTCACCTGGCATCTCCCCTGCAGAGAGTTGCACAATTGTTGTGTTGCCCTGTGTCTACATATCCTTGGCTGGTGATGGATCCCTTCAACTCTGGCCATGCCTGCTCAGCAATGCGTCCGGCTGCATAGTCTGTGCCATCCTTGGTACTCACTGTACTCATGTATAGAGTGTTTTGCCATGCCTTCACGGAGACATTGTCCCTTTTCCGCACAATGCATGTGTGTAATCCCAGCCAAGTACACATATGGTACTTCTCCTGCTGGGTATTTGAACACCTGACTCACAATTGTGGCCTTTGTATCTGTGGGAACTCCACCCGATTCCTTCCGCGACAGACAACATCTTGGTGGCTAGGCCAGCATCTGAACATTCCTATCAGTCCTGGGATGTGCGTGTCAGTGTGTGTTCTCTTTGGCTCTCTTAGTTTATTAGGCAGTGGCATGACTATACAGTCTTGTGGCATGATCTCAGTGTATGTATTGTGCTGCATCTGCCAGGGGTGGTTATGCATGTGTTATTTGTCCTCACACCCACATGTGGTGTGTCATGCAGTGGGGGAATGACATCCATCCTCCTGGGAGTGGGACACTGCTGTCAGTGATGTGTCGCTATGGCACTATCATCATTGTCCTAAGTTATGGATACGTACATTGACCCATGGAGCTGTGGTCATCTGATAATGATGTACACCCCCCCATATGTCTGTCCACTGCTGGGAGTCCTCTGCACCCACCCCTCATATGTCTGGGCACTGCTGGGAGTGATAGGCACCCACCCCTCATATGTCTGGGCATTGCTGGGAGTGATAGGCACCCACCCCTCATATGTCTGGGCACTGCTGGGAGTGATATGCACCCACCCATCATATGTCTGGGCACTGCTGGGAGTGATAGGCACCCACCCCTCATATGTCTGGGCACTGCTGGGAGTGATATGCACCCACCCCTCATATTGTCTGGGCACTGCTGGGAGTGATATGCACCCACCCCTCATGTCTGGGCACTGCTGGGAGTGATATGCACCCACCCCTCATATGTCTGGGCACTGCTGGGAGTAATAGGCACCCACCCCTCATATGTCTGGGCACTGCTGGGAGTGATAGGCACCCACCCACCCACTTGCGCCCTTGCTGTGGCACACTGCTGTCCTGGCCATACACCACCCCCAATTTACAGCTGATGTGCTGCACCAAGCCGTACGCCTGCATCCGTGGCGTGTGTACGCCTTGTGTCCATCATGTAATAGGGCTGTAGGGGTAGGCGTGTACGGACCGTACCCACGCTCTGGGGGCGTGGGTACGGTCCGTACACGCGTACCCCTACATCACCACTACTATGGTGGTACGGACCATACCCACGCTCTGGGGGCTTGGGTACAGTCCGTACACGCGTACTCCTACATCACCACTACTATGGTGGTACGGACCGTACCCACGCTCTGGGGGCGTGGGTACGGTCCGTACACGCGTACCCCTACATCACCACTACTATGGTGGTACGGACCGTACCCACGCTCTGGGGGCGTGGGTATGGTCCGTACCACCATAGTAGTGGTGATGTAGGGGTACGCGTGTACGGACTGTACCCAGGCTCTTGGGGCGTGGGTACAGTCCGTACCACCATAGTAGTGGTGATGTAGGGGTACGCGTATACGGACCGTACCCAAGCTCTGGGGGCGTGGGTACGGTCCGTACATGCGTACCCCTACATCACCACTACTATGGTGGTATGGACCGTACCCACGCTCTTGGGGCGTGGGTACGGGCCGTACCACCATTGTAGTGGTGATGTAGGGGTACGCGTGTACGGACCGTACCCACGCTCTGGGGGCATGGGTACGTCTCGTAACACCATTATGGTGGTGACGGGTACGCGTCCACGTCCACGTCCACTTCCGTTGTGGCGGGACGTGGGATTGGTGGACACGCCCCCCGAAGTGACCAGACCATGGAGGTAATTATTGTGCAGGTTGTATTTGTATTTTGTGGGGTGTGGGTTATGTTTCCTGCCCCTTGCACCCCACCCCACCCTTTGCCCCTGGGGGTTGTTCTGACCTTCTGCGGCGTCTGCGTCGGTTTCTGTACACGAGGTGGTAGGCTATGAGGGCCGGGATGACGCGTAGGTTGGGGTCCATCGCTGTCCGTCGCGTACCGGGGCTCCTTGTTCGCGTCGTCCTCAATTTCCCGGCAGTTTTTGGCTCCCGTAAAAACTGCTGCGTGCGGAGTGACGTCGGCACGAATCGTACTTGCTGGTCCGTAGAACACTGCCTGACTTCGTCCGGACGTCGCGTATGCGCCGTCCAGAATCAGATTTGTATGTATTTTTTTGCTGGTCGGTGTTTTTTACGACTCGTACGGAAATGGTAGTTCTGTGCGAATCGTATTTGTACTAAGGTGTTTTTCCCGGGTACGAGTCGGACGGAAAAAACGCTCCATACGACCATTCGTACCCGGGTTTTACAGGATCGGAATCGACACCTAAATGTTTTGACTGTAAATGTCTATTGCACGTGATTTATTACTTTTGGAACTAAAATAAGTGTGTTTGGAGTCATTTTCCTGCCCGAAATTGGTCAAAATAGAAGCTTCTGAGTCGGAGGAAAAGTTTGTAAAAATGGCAATTTTGGTCACTCTGAGGCTTTAAAAAGTCGCTATTTAATATGAGGCACAATCCAATTGATCTTTGAATACTTTTTTCTACAGTCTAAAAAATCAATTTTCTGATGAAAAACGATGACACCGGACCTGTCGAATTTTCTCCGGATGGTCAGAAATGGTCATTTTCTTAATCTTTAATCTTTTTACTGTAAATGACTATTGCATGTGAATTATCACTTTTGGAACTATAATAAGTGTGTTTAGAGTCATTTTCCTGCCCGAAATTGGTCGAAATAGACGCTTCTGAGTAGGAGGACAAGTTTATAAAAATGGCAATTTTTGTCACTGTGAGGCTCTAAAAAGTGGTTATTCAACATGAGGCACAATCCAATTGAAATTTTGAATCATTTTTGCTACAGTCCAAAAAATCAATTTTCTGACGAAAATCGATGACCCCAGACTTGTCGAACTTTCTCCAGATGGTCAGAAATGGTCATTTTTTAATGTTTAATCTTTTTACTGTAAATGTCCATTGCACGTGAATTATCACGTTTGGAACTAAAATAAGTGGGTTTAGAGTCATTTTCCTGCCCGAAATTGGTCAAAATAGAAGCTTCTGAGTAGGAGGAAAAGTCTGTAAAAATTGCAATTTTGGTCACTGTGAGGATTTAAAAAGTGGTTATTCAACATAGGGCACAATCCAATTGACATTTTGAATAATTTTTGCTAAGGTGCAAAAATCTATTTTTTTATGAAAAACTATGACCACTGACCTGTCGACCTTTACCAGATGGTCAGAAATGGTCATTTTTTAATATTTAATCTTTTGACTGTAAATCACAATTGCATGTGAATGATCACTTTAGGAACTAAAATAAGTGTGTTTAGAGTCATTTTCCTGCCCGAAATTGGTCAAAATAGAACCTTCTGAGTAGGAGGAAAAGTCTGTAAAAATGGCAATTTTGGTCACTGTGAGGCTTTAAAAAGTGGTTATTCATCATGAGGCACAATCCAATTGACATTTTGAATAATTTTTTCTACAGTCCAAAAAATTAATTTTCTGATGAAAACCGATGAAATTGTCATTTTTTAATGTTTCATCTTTTGACTGTAAATGTCCATTGCACGTGAATTATCACTTTTGGATTTAAAATAAGAGTGTTTGGAGTCATTTTCCTGCCCGAAATTGGTCAAAATAGAAGCTTCTTAGTAGGAGGAAAATTCTGTAAAAATGGAAATTTTTGTCACTGTCAGGCTTTAAAAAGTGGTTATTCACCATGAGGCACAATCCAAAAGACATTTTGAATAACTTTTAATACAGTCCAAAAAATCAATTTTCTGATGAAAATCGATGACATTGTCATTTTTAATGTTTAATCTTTTGACTGTAAATGTCCATTGCACGTGAATTATCACTTTTGGAACTAAAATAAGTGTGTTTAGAGTCATTTTCCTGCCCGAAATTGGTCAAAATAGAAGCTTCTGAGTAGGAGGAAAAGTCTGTAAAAATTGCAATTTTGGTCACTGTGGGGATTTAAAAAGGGGTTATTCAACATGAGACACAATCCAAATTACATTTTGAATACTTTTTTCTACAGTCTAAAAAATCAATTTTCTGATGAAAAACGATGACACCGGACCTGTCGAATTTTCTCCAGATGGTCAGAAATGGTCATTTTTAATGTTTAATCTTTTGATTGTAAATGACTATTGCATGTGAATTATCACTTTTGGAACTAAAATAAGTGTGTTTAGATTAATTTTCCTGCCTGAAATTGGTCGAAATAGAAGCTTCTGAGTAGGAGGAAAAGTCTGTAAAAATTGCAATTTTGGTTACTGTGGGGATTTAAAAAGGGGTTATTCAACATGAGACACAATCCAAATTACATTTTGAATACTTTTTTCTACAGTCTAAAAAATCAATTTTCTGATGAAAAACGATGACACCGGACCTGTCGAATTTTCTCCAGATGGTCAGAAATGGTCATTTTTAATGTTTAATCTTTTGATTGTAAATGACTATTGCATGTGAATTATCACTTTTGGAACTAAAATAAGTGTGTTTAGATTAATTTTCCTACCTGAAATTGGTCGAAATAGAAGCTTCTGAGTAGGAGGAAAAGTCTTTAAAAAGGGCAATTTTGGTCACTGAGAGGCTTTAAAAAGTGGTTATTCAACATGAGGCACAATCCAATTGACATTTTGAATAATTTTTTATACAGTCCAAAAAATCTATTTTCTGATGAAAAACGATGACCATTCTCTAAATGGTCAGAAATGGTCATTTTTTAATGTTTAATCTTTTTACTGTAAATGACTATTGCATGTGAATTATCACTTTTGGAACTAAAATAAATGTGTTTAGAGTCATTTTCCTGCCCGAAATTGGTCGAAATAGGAATAACTGAGTAGGAGGAAAAGTCTGTAAAAATGGCAATTGTGGTCACTCTGAGCCTTTAAAAAGTGGTTATTTAACATGAGGCACAATCCAAATTACATTTTGAATATTTTTTCTGCAGTCCAAAAAATCAATTTTCTGATGAAAAACGATGACCCCGGACCTGTTGAACTTTCTCCAGATAGTCAGAATAGGTAATTTTTTAATGTTTAATCTTTTGCCTATAATGACTAATGCATGTGAATTATCCCTTTTGGAACTAAAATAAGTGTGTTTACAGTCATTTTCCTGCCCGACATTTGTCAAAAGAGAAGCTTTTGAGTAGGAGGAAAAGTCTGTAAAAATGGCAATTTTGGTCACTGTGAGGCTGTAAAATGTGGTTATTCAACATGAAGCACAATCCAATTGACATTTTGAAACATTTTTTCTACGTCTCAAAAATCTATTTTCTGGTGAATAACGATGACCATTCTCCAAATAGTCAGAAATGGTCATTTTTTAATGTTTAATCTTTTGATTGTAAATGACTATTGCATGTGAATTATCACTTTTGGAACTAAAATAAGTGTTTTTACAGTAATTTTCTTGCCCGAAATTGGTCGGAATAGCAGCTTCTGAGTAGGACGAAAAGTCTGTAAAAATGGCAATTTTGGTCACTGAGAAGCTTTATAAAGTGATTATTCAACATGAAGCACAATCCAATTGACATTTTGAATCATTTTTTCTACGTCTAAAAAATCTATTTTCTGATGAAGAACGATGAACATTCTCCAAATAGTCAGAAATGGTAATTTTTTAAAGTTTAATCTTTTGACTGTAAAGGACTATTGCATGTGAATTATCACTTTTGGAACTAAAATAAGTGTGTTTAGAGTCATTTTCCTGCCTGAAAAAGGTCGAAATAGAAGATTCTGACTAAGAGGAGAAGTCTGTAAAAATGATCATTTTAGTCACTGTGAGGCTTTAAAAAGTGGTTATTCAACATGAGGCACAATCCAATTGACATTTTGAATAATTTTCTCTACAGTCCAAAAAATCTATTTTTTGATGAAAAACAATGACCATTCTACAAATGGTCAGACATGGTCATTTTTAATGTTTAATCTTTTGATTGTAAATGACTATTGCATGTGAATTATCATTTTTGGAACTAAAATAAGTGTGTTTTGAGTGACTTTCCTGCCAGAAATTGGTCGAAATAGAAGCTTCTGAGTAGGAGGAAAACTCTGTAAAAATGGCAATTTTGGTCACTGTGAGGCTGTAAAAAGTGGTTATTCAACATGAGGCACAATCCAATTGACATTTTGAATCATTTTTTCTACGTCCCAAAAATCTATTTTCTGATGAATAACAATGACCATTCTCCAAATAGTCAGAAATGGTCCTTTTTTAATGTTTAATCTTTTGAATGTAAATGACTATTGCATGTGAATTATCATTTTTGGAACTAAAATAAGTGTGTTTAGAGTGACTTTCCTGCCAGAAAATGTTCGAAATAAAAGCTTCTGAGTAGGAGGAAAAGTCTGTAAAAATGGCAATTTTGGTCACTTTGAGGCTTTAAAAAGTGGTTATTCAACATGAGGCACAATCCAATTGACATTTTGAATCATTTTTTCTACAGTCCAAAAAATTAATTTTCTGATGAAAACCGATGACCCCGGACATGTCGCACTTTCTCCAGATCGTCAGAAATGGTCATTTTTTAATGTTTAATCTTTTGACTGTAAATGACTATTGCATGTCAATTATCACTTTTGGAACTAAAATAAGTGTGTTTAGAGTCATTTTCCTACCTGAAATTGGTCGAAATAGAAGCTTCTGAGTAGGAGGAAAAGTCTGTAAAAATGGCAATTTTGGACACTGGGAGGCTTCAAACAGTGCTTATTCAACATGAGGCACAATCCAATTGGAATTGTGAATATTTTTTTCTGCAGTCCAAAAACTCAATTTTCTGATGAAAAACGATGACCCCCGGACCTGTTGAACTTTCTCCAGATAGTCAGAATAGGTCATTTTTTAATGTTTAATCTTTTGCCTATAATGACTAATGCATGTGAATTATCCCTTTTGGAACTAAAATAAGTGTGTTTACAGTCATTTTCCTGCCCGACATTTGTCAAAATAGAAGCTTCTGAGTAGGAGGAAAAGTCTGTAAAAATGGCAATTTTGGTCACTGTGAGGCTGTAAAATGTGGTTATTCAACATGAAGCACAATCCAATTGACATTTTGAATCATTTTTTCTACGTCTCAAAAATCTACTTCCTGGTGAATAACGATGACCATTCTCCAAATAGTCAGAAATGGTCATTTTTTAATGTTTAATCTTTTGATTGTAAATGACTATTGCATGTGAATTATCACTTTTGGAACTAAAATAAGTGTTTTTAGAGTAATTTTCTTGCCCGAAATTGGTCGGAATAGAAGCTTCTGAGTAGGAGGAAAAGTCTTTAAAAAGGGCAATTTTGGTCACTGAGAGGCTTTAAAAAGTGATTATTCAACATGAAGCACAATCCAATTGACATTTTGAATCATTTTTTCTACATCTAAAAAGTCTATTTTCTGATGAAGAACGATGAACATTCTCCAAATAGTCAGAAATGGTAATTTTTTAATGTTTAATCTTTTGACTGTAAAGGACTATTGCATGTGAATTATCACTTTTGGAACTAAAATAAGTGTGTTTAGAGTCATTTTCCTGCCTGAAATTGGTCGAAATAGAAGATTCTGACTAAGAGGAGAAGTCTGTAAAAATGATCATTTTAGTCACTGTGAGGCTTTAAAAAGTGGGTATTCAACATGAGGCACAATCCAATTGACATTTTGAATAATTTTCTCTACAGTCCAAAAAATCTATTTTCTGATGAATAACGATGACCATTCTCCAAATAGTCAGAAATGGTCCTTTTTTAATGTTTAATCTTTTGAATGTAAATGACTATTGCATGTGAATTATCATTTTTGGAACTAAAATAAGTGTGTTTAGAGTGACTTTCCTGCCAGAAATTGTTCGAAATAGAAGCTTCTGAGTAGGAGGAAAAGTCTGTAAAAATGGCAATTTTGGTCACTTTGAGGCTTTAAAAAGTGGTTATTCAACATGAGGCACAATCCAATTGACATTTTGAATCATTTTTTCTACAGTCCAAAAAATTAATTTTCTGATGAAAACCGATGACCCCGGACATGTCGCACTTTCTCCAGATCGTCAGAAATGGTCATTTTTTAATGTTTAATCTTTTGACTGTAAATGACTATTGCATGTCAATTATCACTTTTGGAACTAAAATAAGTGTGTTTAGAGTCATTTTCCTGCCTGAAATTGGTCGAAATAGAAGCTTCTGAGTAGGAGGAAAAGTCTGTAAAAATGGCAATTTTGGACACTGGGAGGCTTCAAACAGTGCTTATTCAACATGAGGCACAATCCAATTGACATTGTGAATAATTTTTTCTGCAGTCCAAAAAATCAATTTTCTGATGAAAAACGATGACCCCCGGACCTGTTGAACTATCTCCAGATAGTCAGAATAGGTCATTTTTTAATGTTTAATCTTTTGCCTATAATGACTAATGCATGTGAATTATCCCTTTTGGAACTAAAATAAGTGTGTTTACAGTCATTTTCCTGCCCGACATTTGTCAAAATAGAAGCTTCTGAGTAGGAGGAAAACTCTGTAAAAATGGCAATTTTGGTCACTGTGAGGCTGTAAAATGTGGTTATTCAACATGAAGCACAATCCAATTGACATTTTGAATCATTTTTTCTAAGTCTCAAAAATCTATTTCCTGGTGAATAACGATGACCATTCTCCAAATAGTCAGAAATGGTCATTTTTTAATGTTTAATCTTTTGATGTAAATGACTATTGCATGTGAATTATCACTTTTGGAACTAAAATAAGTGTTTTTAGAGTAATTTTCTTGCCCGAAATTGGTCGGAATAGAAGCTTCTGAGTAGGAGGAAAAGTCTGTAAAAATGGCAATTTTGGTCACTGAGAGGCTTTAAAAAGTGATTATTCAACATGAAGCACAATCCAATTGACATTTTGAATCATTTTTTCTACATCTAAAAAATCTATTTTCTGATGAAGAACGATGAACATTCTCCAAATAGTCAGAAATGGTAATTTTTTAATGTTTAATCTTTTGACTGTAAAGGACTATTGCATGTGAATTATCACTTTTGGAACTAAAATAAGTGTGTTTAGAGTCATTTTCCTGCCTGAAATAGGTCGAAACAGAAGATTCTGACTAAGAGGAGAAGTCTGTAAAAATGATAATTTTAGTCACTGTGAGGCTTTAAAAAGTGGTTATTCAACATGAAGCACAATCCAATTGACATTTTGAATCATTTTTTCTACGTCTCAAAAATCTACTTCCTGGTGAATAACGATGACCATTCTCCAAATAGTCAGAAATGGTCATTTTTTAATGTTTAATCTTTTGATTGTAAATGACTATTGCATGTGAATTATCACTTTTGGAACTAAAATAAGTGTTTTTAGAGTAATTTTCTTGCCCGAAATTGGTCGGAATAGAAGCTTCTGAGTAGGAGGAAAAGTCTTTAAAAAGGGCAATTTTGGTCACTGAGAGGCTTTAAAAAGTGATTATTCAACATGAAGCACAATCCAATTGACATTTTGAATCATTTTTTCTACATCTAAAAAGTCTATTTTCTGATGAAGAACGATGAACATTCTCCAAATAGTCAGAAATGGTAATTTTTTAATGTTTAATCTTTTGACTGTAAAGGACTATTGCATGTGAATTATCACTTTTGGAACTAAAATAAGTGTGTTTAGAGTCATTTTCCTGCCTGAAATTGGTCGAAATAGAAGATTCTGACTAAGAGGAGAAGTCTGTAAAAATGATCATTTTAGTCACTGTGAGGCTTTAAAAAGTGGGTATTAAACATGAGGCACAATCCAATTGACATTTTGAATAATTTTCTCTACAGTCCAAAAAATCTATTTTTTGATGAAAAACAATGACCATTCTACAAATGGTCAGACATGGTCATTTTTAATGTTTAATCTTTTGATTGTAAATGACTATTGCATGTGAATTATCATTTTTGGAACTAAAATAAGTGTGTTTTGAGTGACTTTCCTGCCAGAAATTGGTCGAAATAGAAGCTTCTGAGTAGGAGGAAAAGTCTGTAAAAATGGCAATTTTGGTCACTGTGAGGCTGTAAAAAGTGGTTATTCAACATGAGGCACAATCCAATTGACATTTTGAATCATTTTTTCTACGTCCCAAAAATCTATTTTCTGATGAATAACGATGACCATTCTCCAAATAGTCAGAAATGGTCCTTTTTTAATGTTTAATCTTTTGAATGTAAATGACTATTGCATGTGAATTATCATTTTTGGAACTAAAATAAGTGTGTTTAGAGTGACTTTCCTGCCAGAAATTGTTCGAAATAGAAGCTTCTGAGTAGGAGGAAAAGTCTGTAAAAATGGCAATTTTGGTCACTTTGAGGCTTTAAAAAGTGGTTATTCAACATGAGGCACAATCCAATTGACATTTTGAATCATTTTTTCTACAGTCCAAAAAATTAATTTTCTGATGAAAACCGATGACCCCGGACATGTCGCACTTTCTCCAGATCGTCAGAAATGGTCATTTTTTAATGTTTAATCTTTTGACTGTAAATGACTATTGCATGTCAATTATCACTTTTGGAACTAAAATAAGTGTGTTTAGAGTCATTTTCCTGCCTGAAATTGGTCGAAATAGAAGCTTCTGAGTAGGAGGAAAAGTCTGTAAAAATGGCAATTTTGGACACTGGGAGGCTTCAAACAGTGCTTATTCAACATGAGGCACAATCCAATTGACATTGTGAATAATTTTTTCTGCAGTCCAAAAAATCAATTTTCTGATGAAAAACGATGACCCCCGGACCTGTTGAACTATCTCCAGATAGTCAGAATAGGTCATTTTTTAATGTTTAATCTTTTGCCTATAATGACTAATGCATGTGAATTATCCCTTTTGGAACTAAAATAAGTGTGTTTACAGTCATTTTCCTGCCCGACATTTGTCAAAATAGAAGCTTCTGAGTAGGAGGAAAACTCTGTAAAAATGGCAATTTTGGTCACTGTGAGGCTGTAAAATGTGGTTATTCAACATGAAGCACAATCCAATTGACATTTTGAATCATTTTTTCTAAGTCTCAAAAATCTATTTCCTGGTGAATAACGATGACCATTCTCCAAATAGTCAGAAATGGTCATTTTTTAATGTTTAATCTTTTGATTGTAAATGACTATTGCATGTGAATTATCACTTTTGGAACTAAAATAAGTGTTTTTAGAGTAATTTTCTTGCCCGAAATTGGTCGGAATAGAAGCTTCTGAGTAGGAGGAAAAGTCTGTAAAAATGGCAATTTTGGTCACTGAGAGGCTTTAAAAAGTGATTATTCAACATGAAGCACAATCCAATTGACATTTTGAATCATTTTTTCTACATCTAAAAAATCTATTTTCTGATGAAGAACGATGAACATTCTCCAAATAGTCAGAAATGGTAATTTTTTAATGTTTAATCTTTTGACTGTAAAGGACTATTGCATGTGAATTATCACTTTTGGAACTAAAATAAGTGTGTTTAGAGTCATTTTCCTGCCTGAAATAGGTCGAAACAGAAGATTCTGACTAAGAGGAGAAGAGAAGTCTGTAAAAATGATAATTTTAGTCACTGTGAGGCTTTAAAAAGTGGTTATTCAACATGAGGCACAATCCAATTAACATTTTGAATAATTTTTTCTACAGTCCAAAAAATCTATTTTTTGATGAAAAACAATGACCATTCTACAAATGGTCAGACATGGTCATTTTTAATGTTTAATCTTTTGATTGTAAATGACTATTGCATGTGAATTATCATTTAAGGAACTAAAATAAGTGTGTTTTGAGTGACTTTCCTGCCAGAAATTGGTCGAAATAGAAGCTTCTGAGTAGGAGGAAAACTCTGTAAAAATGGCAATTTTGGTCACTGTGAGGCTGTAAAAAGTGGTTATTCAACATGAGGCACAATCCAATTGACATTTTGAATCATTTTTTCTACGTCCCAAAAATCTATTTTCTGATGAATAACGATGACCATTCTCCAAATGGTCAGAAATGGTCCTTTTTTAATGTTTAATCTTTTGAATGTAAATGACTATTGCATGTGAATTATCATTTTTGGAACTAAAATAAGTGTGTTTAGAGTGACTTTCCTGCCAGAAATTGTTCGAAATAGAAGCTTCTGAGTAGGAGGAAAAGTCTGTAAAAATGGCAATTTTGGTCACTTTGAGGCTTTAAAAAGTGGTTATTCAACATGAGGCACAATCCAATTGACATTTTGAATCATTTTTTCTACAGTCCAAAAAATTAATTTTCTGATGAAAAACGATGACCCCGGACTTGTCGCACTTTCTCCAGATCGTCAGAAATGGTCATTTTTTAATGTTTAATCTTTTGACTGTAAATGACTATTGCATGTGAATTATCACTTTTGGAACTTAAATAAGTGTGTTTAGAGTCATTTTCCTGCCTGAAATTGGTCGAAATAGAAGCTTCTGAGTAGGTGGAAAAGTCTGTAAAAATGGCAATTTTGGTCACTGGGAGGCTTCAAACAGTGCTTATTCAACATGAGGCACAATCCAATTGGCATTGTGAATAATTTTTTCTGCAGTCCAAAAAATCAATTTTCTGATGAAAAACGAAGACCCCGGACTTGTCGAACTTTCTCCAGATGGTCAGAAATGGTCATTTTTAATGTTTAACCTTTTGACTGTAAAGGACTATTGCATTAATTATCACTTTTGGAACTAAAATACGTGTGTTTAGAGTCATTTTCCTGCCTGAAATTGGTCGAAATAGAAATAGAAGATTTTGACTAGGAGAAAAAGTCTGTAAAAATGGCAATTTTAGTCACTGTGAGGCTTTAAAAAGTGGTTATTCAACATGAGGCACAATCCAATTGACATTTTGAATAACTGTAACTGTAATATACTTTATTCGAGTTCAAAATTCATGAAGTCATAAAAGCAACAAGTTCATTACAAAGACAAAGGTAAACCACAGAGCAGTTATTATAAAAACATGTGAAGTATCCTAAAAATTAATTAAACTTTTCCTTTTCCTTAAAATACTTTTTAAAAAGCCCAGCATAATTGATACACAGTATTCATCACTTAAAGAGACTAAAAACAATAAGGCAGGGCGACATTGTCTCCATGAACCATGTTTTTTTAAGAGTGGCTTGATCCATCTTGATCATTCCAACGAATAAAATTTACAAAAACAAAGTACATGCAGAGTTGATTGGGAAGACAAGTTATCACACGGGCAGTTACAAAGATTTCTAGCCCAGTCATTTACTGCGGGAAAAGTGACTAGACGAAAGAAGATGTCGAACCTAAGTCTAGTTAATAAATAATGGTCAAAGCCCTCCTGACACCAGATTAGATAAGGCTGGATAGTATAAGAGACTAGGGTACATTGATGTTGCAGAACAAGGTTCTTATTTATTCTACACCTAGTCTAAGAGATTCAACATGATACCAGCACAACTCCTTCAGGTCCTTTCTAGTAATCCTGCACATTGACTCAGGTTGGTGATAAAACTCAGGTCTTCCGAGATCCCTGGTAGAATTGCAAATGAACTTCAACCAGGGTATCCTGAAGGCCCTATCCAGCCCCATACAATCCTTGATGATATTTCTGTTTAACATTAGGTCCGGCGAAGTCCAAATTCGGTGCCAGAGCAAAACTGGGTGTATACTAATCAGGTCACTCACATAACGCACACCCAACTCTGCATGACAATTAAAAACAGGGGAGCTAACCGGGGTTGACAGAATAAATCTCAGAAATGCGTTCTCTACCTTTTGTATTGAGGAAGAGTTATGAATCCCCCAGATACCTGCCCCATATATAGCAGTACTGATACACTTTGCCTGATAGATTTTTAGGAGAATCGCAGGTGGTCTCTTCCCCAGTTTTTTCGAAAAAGACATAAGTGCAGCAGTGGCTTTCTTAAATATCAAAGTCCTATTTCTAATGGCTGGCCCCCAGGACATTTTGAATACTTTTTTCTACAGTCCAAAAAATCTATTTTCTGATGAAAAACGATGACCATTCTCCAAATGGTCAGAAATGGTCATTTTATAATGTTTCATCTTTTGACTGTAAATGACTATTGCATGTGATTTATCATTTTTAGAACTAAAATAAGTGTGTTTAGTGTAATTTTCCTGCCCGAAATTGGTCAAAAAAGGAGTTTCTGAGAAGGAGGAAAAGTCTGTAAAAATGGTAATTTTGGTCACTGTGAGGCTTTAAAAAGTGGTTATTCAACATGAGGCACAATCCAATTAACATTTTGAATAATTTTTTCTACAGTCCAAAAAATCCATTTTCTGATGGAAAAGATGACCCCGGACCTGTCGAACTTCTCCAGAAGGTCAGAAATGGTCACTTTTCAATGTTTAATCTTTTGACTGTAAATGACTATTGCATGTGAATTATCACTGAACTAAAATAGGAGTGTTTAGAGTAAATTATCTGCCACAAATTGGTCGAAATAGAAGCTTCTGAGTAGGAGGAAAAGTCTGTAAAAATTGCAATTTTGGTCAGTGTGAGGCTTTAAAACAACATGACGCACAATCCAATTGACATTTTGAGTCATTTTTTCTACAGTCCAAAAAATAAAATTCCTGATGAAAAACAATGACTCCGGACTTGTCGAACTTTCATCAGATGGTCAGAAATGGTCATTTTTAATGTTTAAACTTTTGACTGTAAATGACCATTGCATGTGAATTATCACTTTTGGAACTAAAATAAGTGTATTTAGAGTCATTTTCCTGCCCGAAATTGGTCAAAATAGAAGCTTCTGAGTAGGAGGAAATGTCTGTAAAAATGGCAATTTTAGTGACTGTGAGGCTTTAAAAAGTGGTTATTCAACATGAATCACAATCCAATTGACATTTTGAATCATTTTTTCTAGAGTCTAAAAAATCTATTTTCTGATGAAAAACGATGACCATTCTCCAAATGGTCAGAAATGGTCATTTTTTAATGTTTAATCTTTTGATTGTAAATGACTATTGCATGTGAATTATTATTTTTGGGACTAAAATAAGTGTGTTTAGAGTGACTTTCCTGCCAGAAATTGGTCGAAATAGGAGCTTCTGTGTAGGAGAAAAAGTCTGTAAAAATAGCAATTTTGGTAACTGTGAGGCTGTAAAAAGTGGTTATTCAACATGAAGCACAATCAAATTGACATTTTGAATAATTTTTTCTATGTCTAAAAAAATCTATTTTCTGATGAAGAACGATGACCATTCTCCAAATAGGAAGAAAAGGTCATTTTTTAATGTTTAATCTTTTGATTGTAAATGACTATTGCATGTGAATTATCACTTTTGGAACTAAAATAAGTGTGTTTAGATTAATTTTCCTGCTTGAAATTGGTCGAAATTGAAGCTTCTGAGTAGGACGTAAAGTCTGTAAAAAAGGCAATTTTGGTCACTGTGAGGCTTTAAAAAGTGGTTATTCAACGTGAGACACAATCCAATTGACATTTTGAATCATTTTTTATACAGTCCAAAAAATGTATTTTCTGATTAAAAACGATGACCCCGGACCTGTCGAACTTTAGCTATATGGTCAGAAATGGTCATTTTTTAATGTTTCATCCTTTGACTGTAAATGACTATTGCATGTGATTTATCATTTTTAGAACTAAAATAAGTGTGTTTAGTGTAATTTTCCTGCCCGAAATTGCTCAAAAAGGAGTTTCTGAGAAGGAGGAAAAGTCTGTAAAAATGGTAATTTTGGTCACTGTGAGGCTTTAAAAAGTGGTTATTCAACATGAGGCACAATCCAATTAACATTTTGAATCATTTTTTCTACAGTCCAAAAGATCAATTTTCTGATGGAAAACGATGACCCCGGACTTGTCGAACTTTCTCCAGATGGTCATTTTTAATGTTTAACCTTTTGACTGTAAAGGACTATTGCATTAATTATCACTTTTGGAACTAACATACGTATGTTTAGAGTCATTTTCCTACCTGAAATTGGTCGAAAATGAAGCTTCTGAGTAGGAGAAAAAGTCTGTAAAAATGGCAATTTTAGTCTCTGTAAGGCTTTAAAAAGTGGTTATTAAACATGAGGCACAATCCAATTGACATTTTGAAAAAAAATTCTACAGTCCAAAAAATCTATTTTCTGATGAAAAACGATGACCATTCTCCAAATGGTCATTTTATAATGTTTAATCTTTTGATTGTAAATGACTATTGCATGTGAATTGTCATTTTTGGAACTAAAATAAGTGTGTTTAGTGTAATTTTCCTGCCCGAAATTGGTCAAAAAAGGAGTTTCTGAGAAGGAGGAAAAGTCTGTAAAAATGGTAATTTTGGTCACTGTGAGGCTTTAAAAAGTGGTTATTCAACATGAGGCACAATCCAATTAACATTTTGAATAATTTTTTCTACAGTCCAAAAAATCCATTTTCTGATGGAAAAGATGACCCCGGACCTGTCGAACTTCTCCAGAAGGTCAGAAATGGTCACTTTTCAATGTTTAATCTTTTGACTGTAAATGACTATTGCATGTGAATTATGACTTTTGGAACTAAAATAAGTGTATTTAGAGTCATTTTCCTGCCCGAAATTGGTCGAAATAGAAGCTTCTGAATAGGAGGAAAAGTTTGTAAAAATGGCAATTTTAGTGACTGTGAGGCTTTAAAAAGTGGTTATTCAACATGAAGCACAATCCAATTGACATTTTGAATCATTTTTTCTACAGTCTAAAAAATCTATTTTCTGATGAAAAATGATGACCATTCTCCAAATGGTCAGAAAAGGTCATTTTTTAATGTTTAATCTTTTGATTGTAAATGACTATTGCATGTGAATTATTATTTTTGGAACTAAAATAAATGTGTTTAGAGTGACTTTCCTGCCAGAAATTGTTCGAAATATCAGTTCTGAATAGGAGGAAAAGTCTGTAAAAATTGCAATTTTGGTCACTGTGAGGATTTAAAAAGTGGTTATTCAACATGAGGCACAATCCAAATAACATTTTGAATACTTTTTTCTACAGTCCAAAATATCAATTTTCTGATGAAAAACGATGACCCCGGACCTGTCGAACTTTAGCCAGATGGTCAGAAATGGTCATTTTTTTATGTTTAATCTTTTGACTGTAAATGACTATTGCATGTGAATTATCACTTTTGGAACTAAAATAAGTGTATTTAGAGTGACTTTCCTGCCAGAAATTGGTCGAAATAGGAGCTTCTGTGTAGGAGGAAAAGTCTGTAAAAATGGCAATTTTAGTGACTGTGAATTAATTGATAGTTTAGCTAATACCCATCTACCTTCAGTATCATTATCTTGGGACACAACCTTACACTTTAGTTTCTTGTGACATAGAATAGCAACACTATTTGTTTTATTGGTAGATGGGGTGAATAAAACCGTACCCACCCAGCTTCTCTTCAACTTAAGCGATTCTGCTTCCGTAAGATGAGTCTCTTGTAAGAGAACTAAATCTGGGTTATAAGAAGCTAGGTGGGAAAGGATTCTCTGTCGCTTAATAGGATTAATAAAAACTTTTACGTTCCAGGAGATAACTTTGAATGTAAAAACAACAAAAATGTAAAAGAAACAAAAGCTGCAATGGCAAAAGGAAAGAGAATGCCAATAAGTAAAAGAAAAAAAGGATGAGAAAAAAGACGAAGTTTAGAGAAGGAGGTAGAAAAGCACAAAGAGAAAAAAATGAAAAAACATATATAGAGAAGGAAAGAATAGATAGGGACAAAAGAAAAGAAAAAAGTGTAACCAATAGGTAACAAGGAAAGAGAAGGAAAAAAGGGGAAGGAAAAGAGAGAAAAAATACAACAAAAGACAGTACATATCCAAAAAGGATGACTGAGGTCAACATACCTGAGGGGGGAGAAGAAAAAAGAGAACAACAGGGCAATGGCGACACTCAACAAGATGAGCCTCCCATGAATGGGAGTCCAAACCAAACTAGGACGGAAGAACGCAGGAGGGGAGCCACATGAATTGGATAAAAATAAATCAACCAATCTATATGGATAAACAAAGGAAACAATTAACATCAGGAAAATATAAAGGGAAGAAATAACCAGCTAACATACAACACGAAGATAACAAATCTTAAGACCAATAATATCAAAAGAGCAAACATGGAAAGAAGTAAACATGAAGGAAGAACTACACTAAAACTGCATAAGGAACATCAGGAATACAAAACCACAGTGTAACAAGAAACAATAAGTGCGAGTATAGGAACACAAAACCTGTAAGTAAAAAAGAAGGTTAAATGCTCAACCATTAGAAGAAGCGGAAGTATCCATGCCAGTGGAAGCTTGAATATGAATAAAGTTTTTAAGTTCCGCAGGATTTTGAAAAGTCCATGTTTGGTTTTGGTATGTGACTTTGTAGATACATGGGTGAAATAAGCCATATCTAGCACCAAGAGAACGCAGAGGAGCACGAAGGTTCAGGAATTCTTTTCTTCTAGTGGCAATAGTATTAGAGACATCTAGCGAAAGAAACACCTGCTGACCCAGCCAGGAGAGTTGACGTTTAGATCTAGCTGCAGAGAGAACTGAAAGAAGATCTGTATATTTCAGGAACAGAATGATGACACCTCGTGGTTTAGCTGAGGTAGATGTGTGAGGACCAAGCCTGTGAGCTCTTTGAATACTGAGAGAAGTGGTAGATGGCATATCTAAAAGTCTCGGAAGAAAGGAGGTGAAAAATGAGAAAGGGTCGTTTCCTTCCAGGGATTCTGGCAGACCATAGACGCGTAGGTTATTCCTTCTATTTCTGTTTTCTAAATCTTCAGTGTGTTGCTGTAGGGCGAGAACCGACTTTTCCAAAGAGGAAATTCATTGAGAATGAATTGGAATCTCTGAGACTTGCTGCTCCGCCGACAACACTCTGTTATCCATAGTAGACCACTTCTCCTCAAGAAATTGCATCTTGTTATTGGTTTCCTCTACAAACGGCCGCAAAGCACGTATCTCTTCCAGAAGCAGTTCCATAGAGATGGGAGAGGGAACTTTATCAGGAGAGGGAGGATCCTGTTTCAGGCGCTTAGAGGACGCAGCAGGTGAAGATGATTTGCTGGCAGAAGGCTGCGTCGAAAAGGAACGGTTAGAGGCAACTCCAGCCATTTGGCTTGTGTGAGAAGATGAGTCCGATGCTGAGGAGGATGAAGATGTTGCCAAAGGAACGCGCTTAGAAGGAACGAAAACAAATTTTGGACTACACAGCTTTCCCATAAATATCTAACCTTCAGGGTGTAGAGAGCACCAAAAAAAAAAATTCATTCCAGGGAGATCCTGTTAAATTATTTGATGAAAGAGTGCTCTGACGAGAGGCTAAGCAGACGAGGGAATACACCACTCACAGGCAGTACTGGATCTCCTATGCAGGATATGTAAGCTAGGAAGGCAAATGAGGTAAATAAGTGTCCAGCAAGAAGTGCTCGTGTAACTCCCAGCAATAGAATAAAAAAGTCACCTGAAATCACAAAGGAGTAGAAGCAGCAGACCTATCCATATGCCAAGAGTCTGAGAAGAGTCACACACAAAATGGCAGGCAGCGTGAGGAGACAAACGCAGCAATGAAGCAGTATGGCACCATATGAGCAGGAGTTATTCTCTGTGGTTGCAATGCATAAAAGAGCTATCTAAAGAAGAAACAAGAATTTGTTGAGGACGCCAGCAAGTAATGAGCGTGTCAGTGATAGCGGTGGTTCCCGATGATGAGGCGCGCATAATCAAAATGGCAGGTGCTCTCAGGGAACGAGTACATTGGTGAAAACAGCATGAAGCGCAATGCGCAGAATTCCAAAAATAGGCTCACCAGAGGCACGAAGCACTCCGAAGCACAATACGGGCAGAAGAGAACAATAAGCAAAGCAGAAACCGCGTCGGCATTGTAGAAGCGCGTCCCGGTGTGACGGAGCTGAATCCCTAGGCGGCCATCTTGCGCGGCGCCTTAGCCACGCCCCCTTTTCAGTGATGTTTGAATTTAATGTTTTTTGCTCCTCTATTGTTGGTGTTTTGGGGGGTGTCATGGGGATGTTGGTCGGGGAGGGGGGGGTAGTGAAAAATGACATAAATTTGGCCAGATTGTAAATTACAATACTGTGTTTTATGCTTTTGATTATGTGTTACTCAAAATCAACAAACATGGATGCATGAAAAATAAATAATTAAATAAAAATACATCGAATTATTTCCACACATAACTTTTATTAAATTCTAATACATATTAAATAAAAATAACATTGCTATTGTTACAGCAGGTGAGATATTTTGAAATTAGTTTTGTACAAAATAGAACTTATAAATTAAATGTGTTTTAATTCATTAATTATTTAACACACATTTAATTTAATGTATTATAACATTTTTATTTATTAGATCTAGGTTTAAAATAAATATTTTATGTTATTTTACATCAATATTTCCATTCAAATATACGTAATAATTTTTATTTATTGTTTAATAAACATCATTAATCTTCCCCATACTTTCTCGTAGATACATCCATGCCACAGTGGCGGAGATCCCCGTCTATGTCTGAAAAGTTACATGTAGTAACTGTACACTCGTAATTCCTGGTATGGAATGTCCCACCAGGAGGTGCAAACATTTAAGTCTGCTCTTTACATTCAGAAATTGAATATAGTAAAAAAAAAGTGTAACGTTACTCCTAGGTGGTGGTAGTGGTAAATATACAAGAGTAAATTCACACATGTATTTTTAGCTTTGTGAACAGGGCCCATCATGTACACTTGCCCTCTTGGTATATTAGTTTTACTACGAATCATTTACATCGACGAACATTTACAACGCATTTTTTATGTCAAATCGTTTGCACTGACTTACATTTACAACGCTTTTTAAATGTTTTGTATACATCACATAAATAATTCCTTTTCTTTGTCACAGAGTATAGACAAGTACAATATGAATAGATCAATTTCCATAAAGGGGTTGCAAAACAATGATATGAAACAGTTAAGAGTTTCGAAACTGAACTGGAGAAACTGTTATCGGCCCGGCTTAGAATAATATCTGAAAACATTGAGAGCTTATTTGCAAGAGGCCTGCGCCGCCTGTGGTACAGGCTTCTCAATCATATCTATGAGGCGACACAAAGTCACCCTGCGTGGCTTTGCATGGCCTCATAGATATGGAGTAAAGCAAGGCAGCCCAAAGAGCTGCATTGCCTTACTCTGCATCAAGGAGGCATTGCATGGGCGGTGCAGTGGGTGTTCCATGCAACACCCGTGGATTTCGACGTAGCCCCAGATTTACAAAATCATGTAAACATGGGGCAGCGCTAAAACCTTGGGCCTCATTTTCAACAAAATGATGCAGGGCTGCGTTGCAAGCCATTTTGCTGCACTGAGCTGCGTCATTATAAAAGCACAGGGTTGCATCATATTTACAACAATATGACGCATCCCTGTGCTTTACCCCGCGCTGGTGCACAATTTGCTGCCATACGCCAACGCAGGCACTCTTGCACCATGGTGCAAGGGTGCCTGCGTTGCAGGGATGATTGTTTTTGTGCAGGAAGAGACACTGATGGTGTTTTCCTCTATCTATGTGTACTGCAGAATGCTGCATGCATAGACAGTGGAAAAAGCAAGGGGAAATAAAAGTACTGCCCCTCGTTGTGCCTTCTGACGCATCCCCGGGAGAGGCGTGGTATTCTGACGCATACCCAGGTTTACAAAATGTTGTAAATCTGGGAATGCGGCAGAATCCATGGGTGTTGCATAGGAACACCCACAGCAACACCTATGGCACACTTCTTTCACGAAATGTGAGGCGTGAAAAGGGGCTGTATTTAAAAGGCCACGCAGGTTGGGTTTGCATGGCCTTGTAAATACGGCCACCACACTGTGCCGCTGGTACATATAAAAAAGTGACGCACCGGCGGTGCAACGGGCTTGCAAACAAGCCCCCTTTTGGCTCGACAGAGCAATAGCAGAGCGGGGGGGCAGTCTGCCCCGGGCCGCACGAGTTTTGGGGGCTGTAGACTCCCCCACCCCGCTCTTACCTGGGACCGACCCTCCGACTGCCATGGTTGGCAAAAGGTCTGTCTACACCACTGCCCCAGAGCAGGCGTAACAAGTAGAAATTTTTTCATTTCTTCTGTTTTTTCCTATTTTCATGTGTGCTGCATTCTGCATCACACATAGAACGAAGAAAACGCCTCCATGGACTGCCGTAGGGCAGCGCAGCAAAAAGACTTGCTTCGCTGCTCTAAGCCAATTCTTTTTTCGTAAAGAAGGCCCTAAGTTCTGCTACAGGTCTTCAAACTTTTGTAGGTTGAGCCCCCCCAGCTGTATTTTTCGACATGTCGCCATCTGACAGAAATTTCTGAAATCTGATACACTACATATTCGACCGCCACCCGCATATCCTGGGCCCTATCCGGCAAATAGTGTTCAACACAATAAGAGTGTTTAGTAAACTGCATGTTTGTGAGTGGGTGTGGTTAAATGACAGAGGCTTTTTACACAGCTCAAAAACTATTTTCCAAGATAAAATGTGCGCAAATTGTTTTTACTAGGATGCTATATTTTACAGAAGACATATTGATAATAACACCACCAACATTAATGTGACAGGTGTGCCTATATTTCGCCACAGAGACGGTCAATCTGTGCATGGATTTTTGCTAATGCCATCCTCAGGCTGTGCTCCACATCCACTAATTTTACAGCGAATAATATCTGTGAAATCCTCCAATTTCTCATTTGTGAGGGCCCGTTTTGATCTAAAAAGACTTTTTTATGGTTGTTGCATGAAACAAACACATTTCTCTGCAAATAGTAATAGACTCTCCCACATCAATCACATTCAAAAGAAATGAAGAAAAAAACTGTATTCACAAGAATCTGTTTGGGAATTATTCAAGGCCATCAGGGCAAAAACAACTTAGCTGGCTCTATCAAGGGGCCCCCTGAAAGGCTGGATTGCAGTGCATGTAAATGTGTACTTTTGTACTTAAGGACGAAAACTTGATGGGCACGACATGCCCATACTTGTGTACAGCGGCGTAACTAAATGCAAACTTCGGGGGGGGGGGCTAACACTCTCAGCCAGGGATGGCCATAGCATTGGTCGCACACAGTGCAATAGTATTTTTGGCACCCCCTCCCCATTTCCTCCTTCTCCATGAATTCCCTCACTACCACTCACCAACAGTGCACCTCATTCTCTATAGCACCTTTCTGACAAACATTTCATTTTTTTTATAGCACTACTCATAGTTTACTCAGATTCCGTTCTCTGATCTGCATGGTACACGTTCTTTGTAGCAGGCACATTATCCCTCTGCGCTGTGTGGGTGGCAGGAGTGCCCATGTGAGTGCACAGTGAGTGATGCATCAGTGTGAGAGTGAGGTGAGAGGAGTGACTGCAGGGGAGTGAGGTGACCATATGAATTTGGGTGCGGATGTAAGTGCAGAGTGGGACGAATGAATGTATGGTTAGTGATGGGCTTGCTTGAGTGACATTGCAGATTGAGCAGTGAGGGGGACAGGCGAGAGAAGTGTGACATGAGTGCAGGTTGAGTAGTGTGCTCGTGTGACTGCAGGGTGAGGTACAGGGCGATCAGCGAAAGTGCATTGTGAGTGCAGAGTGATCACTGTGAGTGCAGGGTGAGCGGGTGAATGGTGTGAGTGCATGGTGATCAGTGTGAGTGCATTGTGAACGCTGTGAGTGCAGGGTGAGCGTGAAAGTGAAGGGCGAGAATGAGGAGAGAATTGTCTGAATCCAGGGTGCATTCCCAGACACTTGAGGTAACTCAGCATATTATTGATAGCGGCATATGGTTTCAGATACAAGTTAAACTATTGCTATTATGGCATTAACCAGGGATTGAGGGTGGAGGAAATAAATATTGTGCTGGTCTTGCAACAAACTTTCAGTTTTATGATTAGGGTTGCCAGCTCATTATTTTGATGTTCCAGGCGGTACACAAATAAGCAGTCACCTAAAGCTGTAGTTTCAGTACTTATCTGTGTGTACTTTGTACAGCAAATATAAATAGAAAGCACTTTTAATTTTGTTCTAGGGCTGCCTGAATGATCCTTGACTGATAATTAAAGGGAACAAAGACAGAAAAGTCACATTACAAATGAATACAAACTTCTTTATTTATAACCTGTATTTAGTGTCAAGACAAGCAATTTGCAGGGTCTTTAAACCACACATGGCATTTTCTTTTGGCAACTTGAAGCCATTTTAGCCCTGTGGATGTTGTGCTCCTGCCTGTGTAATTTTAAAAGAAACGTGGTCTCCTTTCTGGGAAGAGGAGGGGGTTAAATTCCCAGGGCTGAAATGATTCAGCAGCAGTGGGAGGCAAGGAGTCTCCTCTGCTATGAAAGCAAACATGAAGGAACATAAAGTCCACAGTGGACCGTCTCCTTCGATTTTAGAAAAGGAGACTCCTTGCCTCCCACTGCAGCTAAAGCATTTCAACTGTAGGAAATTAACCAGCTCATCGGAAAATAAATTGTTCGGGCAGTTTGAGCAAGGGCTCTGCTCTGCTCTCTCCTTCTGTGACTTTGGTAATTTTATAGGAATCAAGGTTTGCTGCGCTTAGAGAACGACAGAGGCACCTCCTGCAATTGTCTTTTATTATGAATTTGTAAAATTCTTCCTGCATACTGTCAACAAATTGTTCTGCTGTGCTAAGCCAGTGATAAGTTGCTGCTGTTTTTATATGTTCTCCAGAAAAAAAAATTCTAAAGCTCATGTCTCATTGCAGGTTACTATGCAAAGGCAATATACTGGACTGTATACCAGTTACACATATCTGGTGTTTGAAATTACTTATGGGTGTACATTCGGTGCAGTGATTGCTTTGGTTGTGCCCCCATATTCTGAAGTTTTACTAGTTACTCTGCTAGGCTAAGTAATAAGATCTGGAAGATGATTAGACTGCTCTAGGACGGTTAGCTCGTGGAATTAAAAAACAATGAGCAGGTTGTGCCCCGTCGTGCCCCATCGATTTCCCCTCCCTCCCTCCAACCCTCTGTTACTGCTGAACCCGCGCCCAATTACTCCCCAACCCGCACCCCACCCCCCTTCCAAAAAGCCCTCTTATCTGATGTAGATTTAATTTCAGCCAAGTCCTTCATAGCCAGGCTACGGTAAATCCCAGGAAACAAAGAAAAGGCAGCAAGCAGTGGATTGCAGGAACGTTATGCACGTGAATTTCACGGCACTTCCTGCAATCTCTGCTGCTGTCCAATCATTGGTGGAACGTCAATGGTAAGGTTCCTACCTGCTGATTAGCTGCTGCTGCTCCGGAGGTCTCCTATTAAAAATCCCCATTTGAAATGGGTCACGACTTGCAATCATAGCTCAGTACAGGATAAACAAAGGTAAGATTTTAGAGTGTATTGCGCGCCCCCCCCCCCCCCCCCCCTGGGAAGGTGTCGCGCCCCCCCCCCCCCCCCCCCCCACTCCCAGGGGGCGGCGCCCCACAGATTGAAGAACTCATATCTGCATGTAGTTAGAGGAAAATGCCATATGCCGATGCTGCCATCTAGTGTTCCATCCAATAATAAAATGCCTTCCCAACCTTTAGAGAGGGGGAAAGAGGTGAGTCAATTGACAACAATCTATACATACATAGAACGTCTTGCTGCGCTCTCTACCTACTGTGCGTGTCTTCCGAGGAAAGTGCTCAGTTCTCGTTGGCTCGTTTGACATTCAGCTATCGTTGTCCCCCCTCCCCTCCTTTTTCCACCAGTCTTTGCCACAACTGATTGGCAGATAGGAGCTAGATAGGGGGCCTGTAGCAGCCCTCTTACTGCACGGACACGTGCCATTCTGTGGACAGACGCGCCGTCCGCTCTCCTCCTCCCGCCACCACCCTTCAAGACACTGCCCGGACTGAAAAGGAAGGGGTTGTAAAAATCATATTGAAGTACTGCTACAGGGAGACAATCTGCAGGCCGCTGTATGCATACCTTGTGTTGTGGGAATTACTCACCTCGACTCTCCCCCGTGGCTCTTCAGATGGCACATTAACGAGTCTGAACTGGGCAATACTGAGTATCTCCTTAGAGCCATAGTTATAGCTTATATATGAATAAAACTTTCATTTATTATCAGAGAAAATACAAAATATCCCGTGGCCTTCCCTCCCGGTCGTGGCTGCCAGGCAAGTATCTCTGGATCTTTCTGAAGATCCTGGAAGCTATAGGAACTGCAGTGCAGAAGAATGTTGGGTAAGCAGTTTCTTTGGCCCTGAATCCCATTCACACCTGCATTGCCAAATTGGCCAAGAGGAATCTGAATGCTTCACTTCAGCCTCAAGGGCAGAGAGACCATGCCTTGATAAGAACACATATCCCCCCTCTAACCTCCCCCCACCTCAAATGCTAAAGCAACAAGCATTTGCAATGCAATAGGTCTCGCATTTACGAGAGTTTGAGCTATTGGCACTGTAAATGACAATTCCTTCTATTTATGTGTTGATTTTTAAAACATAAATAAAGGGCATTGTCATTTACAATGCCACTAGCTTGACCTCTCGCAAATGCGAGACCTACTGCATTGCAAATACTTGTTTTAACTATACATTTGGGGCATGGAGGAGAGGCCATATTATGTATGGCTCCTCCATTAGGCATTCCGGCATTTAAAAAAATATTTCCACAATGAAGAAAGTCAGCCTGACAAAATTCTATTATGGGGAAATGTCAAAATGAAGAAATACCGGTAACCAGAAAAATAGTATATTTTTGTGAAAAGGTATATGGCTATTTTTAAAAAGATGGGGGGTTTAGAACAGCAGCATAAGCGATAGACAAGGAAGGTAGACAAGAAAGGTAAAAGAAATGGAGGAGGAAGGGGAGAGAGAAAGATCTGGAGTGGATGGGTGGAACTTTCCTGAGAAGGTCAGTTTCTTCTGTAGGATGCAACAGACGCTTAGCTTCATTGCCTAAAAATGAAAGCAGGCTTCTTTGCGGCACACCACCATGTCACTTTGATGCTTACCCTATGAGACCGGCACAGGAGACTGCTAATTTAAAGTTAAAATACAGACTTTTCGGATTGATTGAAAATAGAAGATTTACATGGGTTTCCATACCTGTTTCTATGTATACCTGCTTACTAAGAAGCAAACAAACACTTCCTTTAAAATGAAATGCAATGATTCTATATTTTTAACATTTTTATTGCAAACAAGTGGTTTCACGTGTAGGCAACTGCATTGTTTCCTTCTTTTTTGTGGCAATTGCTTGCAATAATAAAAAAAAAACACCCTGCTAGCGATGGTCAAATCTATTGTTTTTGCCGATGCTTGTTTATAGTAATTACTTAAGTGTGACCCTCAGAAACTAACAACTGTATTTGGCGATGGTCACATCTCGAAAAACAGGAACTGCTGCCTGTCACACAACATCGCAACAAACTGAGTTTGGAAACGACGTCATTCAGAATTGACTGGCAACAGAATCTCCTCAGATTTTTGGGAGGGTGCAGAATCCACAGCGGAATTCCCTTCACCATGTATAAAGTATGGTGTAGAAAATTCCATCAAAGGATCTGTTCCTCCAGAAGGAAGAGTGTTAGACCTGTCAGCCCTTTGGGTGGTCCCTCCTCATCATTATTTATTTTGTCCCACTTTTGCCTCAAACCCTGTTTGAATTTTTCCTTTTTGGGAACCACCAGACTTTTTCGTGTTGCTGCAGATTCAGGGAGCCATTTTATCTACCCCTGGAACTTCTGTCTGAGGGCCTGGAGCACAAAATGGTGGCCACCTGTGACATCACCAGCATCCACTGGAACCTGCTAGCACCTTCCAGAACATTCCAGAACCCTGTGACCGTTGGAGGCGGTTTAGAATGTTGGGAAGCTAAGACAGAGAGTTGGCAGTTGGAGCTGGCAGTTGGCACCTGACTGGTGAAGAGTGAGCAGCAGAAACCTGAAGGAGGAAGGAGTGAGGCAGCAGGGGTGGAAACTTGTGCCTGGAGTGGGGTCCATAAACCCACCCTTGATACTAGTCCCTACTGACTGAGCCCAGCCTGGAGCCCTGTGTGGGAAGAAGCAAGAAAAACCATCTTAAGGACCTGGACAGCAGGAACAGGCCTTAGAATCCAAGAACAGCAAGATCCTGACCTGGATACTGGTTTCCCTGGAGTCCGACGTCGAGTAGCCTGGAGACCTGGAGCCCGAGGTGGAGAAGCGGCGCTGACTGGAAAAGCAGACGTCGTACCCGGAGCCGCCAGAGGTCGAGAGAGGGCGCCGACGGAGGTCGTGAGGAGTACCAGAGGTCGAGGAGGAAGTTAACCGAGGTCGAGTGAGCGGCGTCGACGGGGGAGTGAAGTCCGCCCTCCGGAGTCGCCGGAGACCAAGGTGAAGCGTGCCGGAGGTCGGGAGTGGAGATCGCACTCCGGAGTCGCCGGAACCTGAAGAGAATCGTGCCGGAGGTCGGGAGTGGAGGTCGCACTCCGGAGTCGCCGGAACCTGAAGAGAATCGTGCCGGAGGTCAGGAGTGGAGGTCGCACTCCGGAGCCGGCGGAAGTCGACATCGAGCCAAGACAGCCCGACGTCATCGAACCGGAGGTCGACATCGAGCCGAGGCCGCCGTCATCGAACCGGAACCGCCTACCGGCGTCGTCAAGAACTGACATTGTGCCGAGGCCGCCGACATCGAACCGGAACCGCCTCACGGCGTCGACACGACTCCAGCGGCGTCGGAGCTTCATAAAAAGGGCAGTAAGTGGAATAGAGGGCGCCTAAGGCCCTGTGGAGCTCTAAGAGACCATCCTAAGGGATAAAGAGGTGTTAGAACCAGCCTGGAAGTGCCAGGGGTGGACTGAGACTGATACAGTGACCTGTGTGAGGGGTGGTGTAGTTTGGGAGAGCCAGATTCCTAGATTACCCTTGATCTACCTCAGTTTTAGCCTCAGCCTTACCCAAGCTAGGTGAGACACCCACAGGCCATCCACCTAACCACAAGCTGTGACTGGGCCAAATCAGCCCATAGTATTTTAAATGTGATCTGATTTTACAAATGTCATTGTTGGCTGGTATTATTTATTGAGGGTACAGTATTTATTGTATTTATCTAAATTATTCCTGTAATGTATTTATTGTCCTGAGCTAACTTATTCCTGTACAGTATTTATTCCCTCACAGTATTTATTTGACCTGATCCTATTTATTGCACCTGTAAAGTGTTACTATTTATTTGACCTGCACTTTTTAAGGAGAAGCCTTGTGTTCTGTGATTGTATTATTATTTATTCAATCAGCAACTAAGAGAAAAGGAGATAAACAGAGATATTTTCATAATTTTTACGGTGTAGAGTCGTTTTTGGAACGGATGCACGCATGGTTATTGTATGGGTATGTCGTATGCTTAGCACGGTGCCTGATTCCTGACCACTCGAGCCAAGCTACCACAGTGTATGTCCTGGAAGTACCCCGTTACCACCAACCCTTACCGGTGTGGGAGTGGGGTTTTTCTAACATAATTGGTGTTCAGTGGTGGGATTGAGCTGTGCCTACGTATACTCAACAATAACTGTGGGTAGTCCATAGGCCTACACCGGGAGTTTTCTCAAAGCGGCCTTCCTAATTGTGGGTTTTTGTTTTTTTCCAAATTTACTCTGGTGGTGGGAGGAGGTATTATAAAAGGTACCCCCCTGCATTGTTACTGCAAATAACTGTCCTCTGACCTGAGTGGGCAAGATGGAGTTTGTACTAGAAAATTTAGAAACGTACACTGTGGCCCAACTCAGGGAGTTCTGTCAGCGGGAGGGGGTGTATTGTCCCCCAGGAGCAAAGAAGGGTGCACTCCAAACCAGCTTAAGGGCTTGGGGGGAGGCACGACGAGAAAGCAAGGCTGAGGAGGAGGACAGGGATAGAGAGCCCGACAGTGAGGGAGCTGGTTTGTACCAACCGGAGGTGGGGAACCTGTCAGCGGGGCCCAGGACACTTTCCAGGAAGGGCAGCAGTGCCTCTAGCGGTGGCTTGTCTGAAGTGGAGTTAACAGACCGGAGGGAGAAAAGACAGCTCACATGGGACTTAGCAAGGCTGGAGAAGGAGAAGGAGGAACAGAGGATGGCTCATGAGATAAGGCTGAAAGAAATAGATCTTCAGATCCTGAGAATCGGGGCACACCCTGTACCTAACGGTGGCAGCGAAGAACGAGAGTACACCAGGGAACCCAAACCCTACCTGCCAAAGGACATAGTAGCTAGCTATGGGGTGGGTGATGATATCGCCAAGTGGCTAGCGGCCTATGAGGTCTCGTTAAGGGCCCATGGGGTTCCAGAGAAGTACTGGGGAGGGGGATTGTACAAGTACATGCCTCCAGCTGGAAGGGATGCATTATTGGCCCTCGAGGAGGATGAGCAGACCCACTACCCCACCATGAAACTGGCGCTCATAAGAAAGTTTGGACTAACACCCGAAAAGTACAGACAGAAGTTCAGGGGTAGTCACAAACTGGGCACACAGAATTGGGTGGACTTCCTGGACTATGCAAAGAAGGCACTAGAGGGTTGGATTCAGGGCAGTGAAGTGAGGAACTACGAGGGGTTGTTTGACCTAGTACAGAAGGAACACCTGCTTGAGAAATGTTTCCCTGAACTGCGGCAACACCTGGTGGATAGCAAGCTGACCAGTCCCCGGAAGCTTGCTGAGGAGGCGGACATTTGGGCTAGTACCCGGGTGTCCACAAGGGGGACTGGAGGGGATACTCAAAAGGCCGGACAGGGCGCCCCCCAGAAGAAAGAGGGAGGGGAAAAGAAAAAGGAGTTCTCCAAAGGCCCCCAAAATAACTTCCAAGGGAAGGGAACAGGATTCACCCCTAGGGCTAACCCACCCAGAAACCCTAATCCTGGCCAGAGTCAGCAGCCAAGGGTTGTCCATTGCTTCGAGTGCGGTGGCGTTGGACACTATAAAGGAGATCCGAAGTGCCTGAAACGACCACCCCCTCCCATTGGAGGAAAGATCCCCGGAGTAGCTAGTGTAGTGCTCGGGGAGGAGATGCCCTTAACTAAGGGAAGGGAGTGGGCGGGTGTCACTTTAGTGTCCCTGGGAGAACGGGAGATGGTTCCTAAGATCCAGGTGCCCGCCAATACTGTAAAGTATGGGCAGTGGGTCACCATCAACGGCCAAAGAGGGGAGGCTCTGAGAGACACAGGAGCCAGTATGACTATGGTACGTAGTCAACTGGTGTCTCCAGAGCAGGTAATTCCCGATGTACTCCACCCAGCCGCGATGGCTGACGGCAGAACAGGCCACTATCCAGTGGCCGAGGTTCCCTTTGAATGGGGGGGGGTTGCAGGTTCACTTCGAGTTGCCGTAAGCCCTGCCGTGCCAGTCGATTGTCTACTGGGGAATGACATGGAGCACAATGCTTGGAAGGAGGTGGAATACCGGACTCACACTGAGATGCTGGGTACACCTGACTGGGCCTGTGTGAGCACAAGGTCCGCGACTACCCGGAGAGGGAGTTCGTTTCGGCTGGAGCCTGGAACAAAGGCCCAGCCAGCTGCCAGTCAAGGGAAGAACCGAGGACAGGAGGAGCCTGCCTCGGCGTCCACACCCCGTAGGACGGATAGGCCACCGGAGGTGGTGGACCAGGAGTCTGCGGTGGGGGACGTTACCAAACTGGAGGACCTACCCATCCCGGCCGAGTGGCACGTGGAGGGAGGCCCGTCCAGGGAGGAATTCTGCCAGGGCCAGAGGGAGTGCCCTACCCTTGAGGGGCTGAGGCGACAGGCCGAAGCCCAGGCAGCAGGGAACGTTGAAGGGAACTACAGTGTTTACTGGGAGGATGGCCTCCTCTACAGTGAACCCAAGGCACCCCTACACGGATCGTCACGAGCCTTGGTAGTCCCTCAACGTTATCGAGCCTTCCTTCTGGAGTTGGCTCACGAGATCCCCTTGGCAGGACACTTGGGGCAAGACAAGACCTTCGCCCGTCTTGTCCCACACTTTTATTGGCCTCAAATGAAAGTGTCGTCCGATACCTACTGCCGGACATGTGTGTCTTGCCAAGCCAGTGGGAAAACAGGGGTGAAGCTGAAAGCTCCCCTGGAACCACTTCCTGTCGTTAGCACCCCCTTTGAAAGGGTGGGCATCGACATTGTGGGTCCGTTAGATCCGCCAACGTCAGCTGGTCACAGGTTTATCCTGGTTCTGGTGGATCATGCCACACGGTACCCAGAGGCAATACCTCTGAGGACCATAACAGCACCTGTTGTGGCTAGGGCCCTAATGGGAATCTTTACCCGAGCGGGTTTTCCCAAGGAAGTTGTGTCCGACAGGGGGACCAACTTCATGTCAGCGTACATGCGGGCGATGTGGAAGGAGTGTGGAGTGACATACCGGTTCACCACTCCTTACCACCCCCAGACCAATGGTCTGGTGGAGAGGTTTAACAAAACCTTGAAGGGCATGATCAGAAGTCTGCCTGAAAGCCTGCGGAGGAAATGGGACGTCCTCCTACCCTGTTTACTCTTTTCTTACAGGGAAGTGCCACAGAAGGGAGTGGGCTTCAGCCCCTTTGAGCTTCTGTATGGGCACCCTGTACGTGGACCTCTCAACCTGGTGAGAGACGGATGGGAAAGAACTCCCAGAAAGCTTCCCCAGGATGTGGTGAGCTACATGCTGGCCTTCCGGAGCCAAATGGCTAAGTTGTGGAAGCAAGCTTCTGACAACTTGGAAGCCAGCCAAGCAGTGATGAAGGCGTGGTATGACCACAATGCTCACCCGGTGGAGTTGGAGCCTGGCCAGAAGGTGTGGGTGATCGAACCAGGAGAGCTTAGTGCCCTCCAGGATCGCTGGTCAGGACCCTTTGAGGTGTTGGAGAAGAAGGGTAAGGCTACCTACTTGGTGGACCTGAAGACCCCTCGTCAGCCCCTGCGGGTGCTGCATGCCAACCGCCTCAAACCCCACCACGAGAGGCCCGAAGTCATCTTGATGATGGTGACTGACGGAGGAGAGGACGTGGAAAGCGAGCCTCTCCCTGATCTGTTTGCGTCTCAAGAGAAGGATGGGTCGGTGGAGGGAGTGAATCTCTCCCCATCTCTAACTCCTGAACAGCAGGAGGACTGTCGCCAGGTCCTGGGGCAGTACTCTTCGTTGTTCTCTCTTGTCCCGGGTAGGACTCACCTGTGCGTCCATGATGTGGACACAGGAGACAGCCCACCTGTGAAGTCCAAGATCTACCGGATGTCAGACAAGGTGAAGGCCAGCATTCACAGTGAAGTCACTAAGATGCTGGAGCTAGGAGTGATCGAACCTTCTAGCAGCCCCTGGTCCAGTCCGGTGGTGTTAGTACCAAAAGCTGCACCACCGGGTGCCCAACCAGAACTGAGGTTCTGTGTGGACTATCGGGGACTGAATTCAGTGACCAAAACTGATGCTCATCCGATCCCTAGGGCGGATGAATTGATTGACCGGCTGGGAGCTGCCCAATATCTAAGTACCTTTGACCTTACTTCAGGGTACTGGCAGATCTCTTTGACTGATGGAGCAAGGGAAAGGTCAGCCTTCTCCACGCCCAATGGCCACTACCAGTTCTGTGTGATGCTCTTTGGGCTCAAGAACGCACCTGCCACGTTTCAGCGCCTGGTAAACCAGATCCTCACCTGAATGGAGAGTTTCTCTGCTGCTTATCCGGATGACATAGCCGTCTTCAGTAACAGCTGGGAGGATCACTTGCGTCACCTGCAAGCTGTTCTCCAGGCCCTGAGACAAGCTGGATTGACGATCAAGGCCAGCAAGTGCCAGATCGGGCAGGGGTCGGTAGTGTACCTTGGACACTTGGTGGGTAGGGGAGCGGTGCAACCCCTCCAGGCGAAGATCGAGGCCATCATGGCCTGGGAACCCCCCAAGACACAGACTGAGGTCCGAGCATTTTTGGGCCTCACGGGATACTACCGCCGCTTCGTGAAGGGGTACGGTACCATCGTACCCCCCCTCACGGAGCTCACGTCCAAGAAACAACCTCGACGGGTAGTCTGGACGGAGGCTTGTCAGCAAGCCTTTGTGAGATTGAAGAAAGCCATGTGCGAGGCCCCGGTCTTAAGGGCCCCAGACTTTTCCAAGGAGTTCATTGTCCAGACAGATGCATCAGAACATGGCATTGGGGCAGTGTTATCGCAACTCAATGAAGAGGGTCTGGATCAACCCGTGGTCTTCCTATCCCGGAGACTACTTCCCAGGGAACAGAAGTGGAGTGCAATAGAGCGTGAAGCCTTTGCAGTGGTATGGGCTCTGAAGAAGTTGCGGCCATACCTGTTTGGCTCGCACTTCCTGGTTCAGACCGACCACAGACCCCTTCGTTGGCTGATGCAGATGAAGGGGGAGAATCCCAAGTTGTTGAGGTGGTCTATTTCCCTACAGGGAATGGACTTTCAGGTGGAACATCGGCCTGGAGTGGACCACGCCAATGCAGACGGTCTCTCAAGGTATTTCCGCCTTAGTGATGAGAACTCCCAAGGGGTTGGGTAGCTCTCCCCACTTTCAGCTGGGGGGGACGCGTGTTAGACCTGTCAGCCCTTTGGGTGGTCCCTCCTCATCATTATTTATTTTGTCCCACTTTTGCCTCAAACCCTGTTTGAATTTTTCCTTTTTGGGAACCACCAGACTTTTTCGTTTTGCTGTAGATTCAGGGAGCCATTTTATCTACCCCTGGAACTTCTGTCTGAGGGCCTGGAGCACAAAATGGTGGCCACCTGTGACATCACCAGCATCCACTGGAACCTGCTAGCACCTTCCAGAACATTCCAGAACCCTGTGACCGTTGGAGGCGGTTTAGAATGTTGGGAAGCTAAGACAGAGAGTTGGCAGTTGGAGCTGGCAGTTGGCACCTGACTGGTGAAGAGTGAGCAGCAGAAACCTGAAGGAGGAAGGAGTGAGGCAGCAGGGGTGGAAACTTGTGCCTGGAGTGGGGTCCATAAACCCACCCTTGATACTAGTCCCTACTGACTGAGCCCAGCCTGGAGCCCTGTGTGGGAAGAAGCAAGAAAAACCATCTTAAGGACCTGGACAGCAGGAACAGGCCTTAGAATCCAAGAACAGCAAGATCCTGACCTGGATACTGGTTTCCCTGGAGTCCGACGTCGAGTAGCCTGGAGACCAGGAGCCCGAGGTGGAGAAGCGGCGCTGACTGGAAAAGCAGACGTCGTACCCGGAGCCGCCAGAGGTCGAGAGAGGGCGCCGACGGAGGTCGTGAGGAGTACCAGAGGTCGAGGAGGAAGTTAACCGAGGTCGAGTGAGCGGCGTCGACGGGGGAGTGAAGTCCGCCCTCCGGAGTCGCCGGAGACCAAGGTGAAGCGTGCCGGAGGTCGGGAGTGGAGATCGCACTCCGGAGTCGCCGGAACCTGAAGAGAATCGTGCCGGAGGTCGGGAGTGGAGGTCGCACTCCGGAGTCGCCGGAACCTGAAGAGAATCGTGCCGGAGGTCGGGAGTGGAGGTCGCACTCCGGAGCCGGCGGAAGTCGACATCGAGCCAAGACAGCCCGACGTCATCGAACCGGAGGTCGACATCGAGCCGAGGCCGCCGTCATCGAACCGGAACCGCCTACCGGCGTCGTCAAGAACTGACATTGTGCCGAGGCCGCCGACATCGAACCGGAACCGCCTCACGGCGTCGACACGACTCCAGCGGCGTCGGAGCTTCATAAAAAGGGCAGTAAGTGGAATAGAGGGCGCCTAAGGCCCTGTGGAGCTCTAAGAGACCATCCTAAGGGATAAAGAGGTGTTAGAACCAGCCTGGAAGTGCCAGGGGTGGACTGAGACTGATACAGTGACCTGTGTGAGGGGTGGTGTAGTTTGGGAGAGCCAGATTCCTAGATTACCCTTGATCTACCTCAGTTTTAGCCTCAGCCTTACCCAAGCTAGGTGGGACACCCACAGGCCATCCACCTAACCACAAGCTGTGACTGGGCCAAATCAGCCCATAGTATTTTAAATGTGATCTGATTTTACAAATGTCATTGTTGGCTGGTATTATTTATTGAGGGTACAGTATTTATTGTATTTATCTAAATTATTCCTGTAATGTATTTATTGTCCTGAGCTAACTTATTCCTGTACAGTATTTATTCCCTCACAGTATTTATTTGACCTGATCCTATTTATTGCACCTGTAAAGTGTTACTATTTATTTGACCTGCACTTTTTAAGGAGAAGCCTTGTGTTCTGTGATTGTATTATTATTTATTCAATCAGCAACTAAGAGAAAAGGAGATAAACAGAGATATTTTCATAATTTTTACGGTGTAGAGTCGTTTTTGGAACGAATGCACGCATGGTTATTGTATGGGTATGTCGTATGCTTAGCACGGTGCCTGATTCCTGACCACTCGAGCCAAGCTACCACTGTGTATGTCTGGAGAGACCCCGTTACCACCAACCTCTTCAGGCGTGGGGTAGAAGACTCGAATTCGTAATGAAAGCATCCAAGGTCTGCAGGGTTGGCCGAGGAGCCCAGAGACCCAGAGAAAAGCCGCTGGCAGTCCGTGTTCTGCGGCGTGTTCGGACGGCTGCCAGCACGCTGCCAGCACGCTCTTGCTGTAATTCATTCACTCCTGAATAATCGTCTTGCCAATTATTCCCGGGTTAACCACACGCCTTGGCTCTGGAACACGCCGCAGAACACGGACTGCCAGTGGCTTTTCTCCCTTGAATATCTCACTCGTGAACTTCTCCCATACAATCTCCAGCGTCCTTGGGACGGTTGATTCCTCCCCGTGCCCCTTTTCACCACCGTTTTTTTCCCGAGTCTCTGGGCTCCTCGGCCAACCCTGCGGACCTTGGATGCTTTCATTACGAATTCGAGTAATCTTACGTGCTCGCACTTACATTGTCCTGATGATGATCTTGACTTACTAAGATCGAAACGCCGTCGACTACAATTTCAAAGTTCCCTAAACATTGTCTAAACCAATTGAGTTCTTTTGACTTGTTTTTCAATGCGATGAAATGTTTTTATTGTCACTAAGCACTTCACTTCACGCACCCTCACTTGTGTATGTGTGAGCATTGTATATACAATATATACTCTCTTAATGCAAAAATGGTAGAAACGGAAGCAACTCCATTTTACGATGTCTAATAAAATGTGATGTCTTCCTCTACTCTGCTGTGTCCCTATATACGTTTCTTAATTGTTCTAATTGAGTTCTACATGTTACCAAATATAATTGAATTTTTTTCTAAAAATCACCTACTGTAGCCCCGCTACTTGAGGATCTCTGACCTCACCAGACCATTGTCTTTTTTGAACTATCTATCTACCCCAGGTCACAATTGTGAGGGGTCCCCTTGTTTTTCATACATACACTTGTGTAAGTGGGCACCTTGCACCAGTCCAGACAACCCTTATGGTGATGTAAAAGGATTTGGACAATCTTAGAAAGCTCTCCAAGTGGTAGCTGTGGAGAGCAGCCTTCAGGCTTAGTCCAGAAGGGCTGTAAAGCAGCTTGTTTTACCAGAATACAATCTTATAGTATAGAATAAGTGAAAAAGAACCACACAAGGTATTTATAAAAATATGTATTTATTATATAATACTCTGTAATACGTTTAGATATCTCCTACATGGAGATAAACACAATGCACACAATACTTTGCATAGAAATACAGTAAATAGCATGAAATACACAGTGGACCCCAGGGGGGGACCAAACCATATACTGAAAAGTTGTATAAGAACCACGACTCGGGTCAAGACAATGTCCACAGGACGTAATGCTGGGGACCCAAGGAACCACCCAAGGTGAGTGACTAGGAACCCCACGGAAAGCAGTGTGCAGTGTGGGATCATGACCGCATGCTCCGTACAAGTCTATGTGTAAGCCACTGTTGGATTTTTAAAGATTAAGGAGCCTTTCCAGTGGACCCTGAGGACACACCCTGGAAGATAGAAGGTTGGAGAGCCACCCCACCGATGGATACCCTAGTACCCACGTTACCTGCACCAGGGAAGCCGGGTGCATAGGTGTGCAGTGGTCTCAGAAACCGCCATTGGACCCAATGGAGGACTTCAGGAAAGTGCTGCTGCTGGAGAAGGAGAAAGTGTCCAGTGGAATCCAAAGGTGGATTCTAAATGAGAGGTACCTGCAAGCAGAGGAGACAGAGTCTATTGTTGCAGGGATTCTGCACATATACAGAACTATGCGCAGGAAACCAGGACCTCAGTGTGTAGTGGTGTACCAAAATACCCACCTCGGTACCCAGATCCCCTATCCAACTAGCTATAGTGTCTCATTCGTTCTCCGTGCTACAGTAAAGCTACCAATGATTAGACATCCTAGAACATGCTACTCGGTTCCTCTCAGGATATGTGGGAACAAGAACACTCTTTCGTTCAAACTCTCGTACTTGTCCACAACATGAGTAAATAGAGTCGAAGTATAGTTTAAAATGTTTATTTTAACTAACGTGCTCTATAATGCAGTACACGAGCCAATACTAGCAGCAAAATGCATAAGATCAAACAAATCAGCATAGTTACAATTCCATATAAAACAAAAAGGGGAAATCATATTATAATGATAGTAGAAACAGAACTATAGCGCCTTGCCACCCTCCCCGTGCTAGAGGCTAGTTTATTATAATTATAGAAGACCTCCAGGCTTTATCAGGGGGACTCCATACCTCCGAGTTCAGATGCAGTAATTTACATCTATGGACAAGCACAGCTCTTCTATCGTGGAAAGCATTTTCTCTAAGTGACTTAACATGCATGCACACCAATATTAAAAGCACCAGATTTCCAGGGTTGCAGCTTTGTTCTATGTTATGGCTATGGACGTGAGACTGACCAAAGCAATTCAGCAGAGCTCATTGTTTTTTGACCTTGAACACACTGTGCAGTTGAGGAGCAGAGTGTTCAACTAAATATATGAAATACAGACAGTTCTCATGTGAAAGCGAGCAAGGAAAGTGTTTACATGAAATGTACCATGTAGCAACGTGAGCAAAAGCGGCAAAATGGCGGCCAAGCATATACTAACTCATGCTATCTTAGCAACGTCCTCAGGTGTGTCCATATCCTCACTACACTATGTCGCTCAGGAGTGACCAGGAGACGTGGAAGACGAATGCCCTCTGATGTCGTGTGTTGCAGGAGAGATGACAATGGCCTTGACTCTGCAGCTGTGAGGACCAGGCAATGCTGAAAAAGACCAAGGGCCATGCACAAGCTGTCCTACGGAGGATGTTGAATGCTGTGGGGTTGGTGTCCGGCGGGAGCACCAACAAGCCTTGGCAAATGCAACCAAATCAGGAATTGAAGAAGGAGCAACGTCAGGACCAGCAAGGTCCAGGGGACGCACCACAAGCACGGGAGTCAGGGCAGGCACGAGCAATCAGGGAAGCCCAAAAGGAACAAAGGTGACCCTCAAAAAGGACCCATAGGCCAGAGGCACTGGAGTCGCAAGAGGACCACGAGCAGCTCACCAAAAGATGCAGGCCACGGTGCAACACGATGCGGTGTGGCTGAAGATTCTGGTCACTAGAGGTTTTAGAGGTTGGGGCTACTTGGAGCCCGAAGATCTTATTGGAAGAAATCCAACAAGCCTTTTCAACTGCAAGTTGACACAGTGCACAGTGGTTCAGTTATTGCAGTCCTCGAACTTAGTGAGAAGGCAGAACAGGCCTCGAGAGTTGTGGAGAAACACCACCTGTGTTGCAGAACCTACGGAGTCTGGAGAAGCTCAGGATCAGCAGACCAGTCGACTTAGTTGCGGTGTCTGCGAATGTAGAGGACTGACTCCTTCTGTCTAAGGGAGATTCCTTTAGGTGTCTTTGATGCCCACAGGCCTTGGGAGATTCCTGTATGGTGTACAGGCACAGACGATGCAACAGACTGGAAGGGAGACGAAGTCAAGCCCAAACGAAGTCCAGCAAAGTCCGGAGTGCCCAGACGGTAGAAGAAGAAGTGGTGTCTGATCTGAATCTTGTCACACGATGAATCTAGGGACCCACACTCAGGTAAGCCCTCAAGTACCCTAAGGAAAGGGTTTAGGACGATTCAGGGGACCCTCCCAGGGGAGGGTCTGGACAGGGGGGAGGTTACTTTTATGTACTTTGCCCAGTTTCATGCCAGAGCAGGAGCCAACGGCTCCCAGAGCTGGTTTAACCTAGACTATGCACGGGGACAAAAAATGTGCCCCTCATGCAGACTTAGTGGCGCTGGCAAGCGCACCCACCCAGTCCCAATACACTAACTCCTGTCTGGGAGGTGGTCACACTTCCCGGTGACAGTATGCCTATTGTTCTGCCTTCCCCTGCTTGAGCTTGGCTCAGCAGCAGGAAGGCAGAATCGTGTCTCTGGTCGGCAGCAACCATTTTGTGCTGTCCAGGTCTAGAAGACTGGCACCGGGAACACTGAGAGCCTAACGGAGGGCTATTCCAGTGCTTGTACATGTACGGTGTGGAGGCATTATTCCAACATGTTTGATACTAAACAAGATAGGATTCGTTGCAGCCAATTTTGAGATGGTCATCGCGTAATTGCGCAATGCCCCTCTATAAAGAATATGGCTGCTTCACTTACAACCCGGGAGAATTGACTCCGTAGGCTGTAGGGGTATCAAGCTCATGCAGGGGCACCCTCACACTTAGAACCAAGCATCCTGCCTTCAGGATTGATAAGGCCTGCTGTAGGGATGACTTTTAGGTTTTTAAGTGCAGTAACCCTAGACATTGGAAACCTATATCTTTAGTAAGTGGTGCTAGCACCCGCTTACACAGGCTGCAATGGCAGGCCTGTAGTTCCATTTTGAATAGTCTCCCATGGGTGGCATAATACATGCTCTGCCCATAGGGGACCTCTGGGGTACCTATGCCCTGGGTACCTTAGTACCATATACTAGGGACTGATAAGGGTACCCTACAATCCAATCTGGGATGTACCGAACATATCAATTGAAGGGAGAAAGCAGAGAGACTGGGGTCCTGATTAGCAGGACTGCAGTCAGACTAGTCAAAAAGCAGCAGAGCACCAGCCAAAAAGTGGCGGAAACCATACAGAAGGGACTTACCTTCCTACAGTAGATAAACCTTGGGCTAGTTTTTTATGCATTTATGAATTGACATGCTCTTTAACCACATGTGAGCATCCTTTCAATCCTACCATAACTGTGGATGGCAAATATGCAATAGACCTACGATGTTATTGTCACTAAATAACCTTAAAAGCTCAGATTTGTAAATGTTTGCCACTTTGCACTTTAAGATCTAAAATGATTTTCCTCTCGTTTTAAATAACCTTAAAGCTCAAATTTGTAAAGATTTGCCACTTTGCACTTCAAGATCTAAAATGTACTTTGATTATGCACAGGCTTTTAAGCAATTTATTATCTATACCTGTCAATCTCAAACTCGTAATTGATGCAGGGTTTTATTTTATTGAACTGGTTTTAATTATGTTCTAACATTGTAATGGATTTTCTTAACCAAGCAATACTAATAAAACTTAAAGGATGGGGATCAGCGTGGGCGTGATCATCTTCGCAAATATAAAAAACAGGACATTCTACTGACATAGAAGTAGAACTATTATTATAGCCCTCTTCGACAAAGTCTGCAACACCACAAAAGCTAGAGACAATGTTACATTCATGCAACATTTACACTAATAGTGGTATGCATTGCATACAATTAGATAGGCATTTTGGTGGTAATCACACATGCAAATGTTCTTGTCCATATTTAAATTTCCATATACAGCATAAAACAACGGCAAAAAGTAAGACAGCGTTGGGGTTGTGAACTTGTGAACCTAAGCAATTTGAACTGCTGATACGGTGGTGCCCACTGACCTGAACTGCTCTGTGCAGACTCCTAGTTCTTGTTTCTATCATTTTGGAGGATTTGGAGGTCACAAATGAAATGTTTTGTAACTGTTTTTAGAAGGGCACAAAACTAAGACATAATGAGGCATGCTGTGTTGCATGTTACATGTCAAACTAATCTGCTACCCCTCCTTTCCACAAATAGGCCAAGAGAATGGTGCAGGTATTTTTGATAAAGAGATGCCTGCTTTTTGAGTATGCTGTAACAAGCATCAACACAAGAGATGGTCAGATCTATGACCAGCATTTCCAGGGAAGAGCTCTTGCTCATGCTCATCTATCCCCCAGGTCAAAACCAGGGTATCTATTTAATTTGAAGAAAACTGTTGGGAAACTAAGGCATTTCTCCAAAAAACAGGCCTGTCCTAGCGGGATGTCTGGTCACTGTTGATCAGGGTAACAATGCAGGAGACTAATCTCCTATTTTGGTATCAGGCCAGGGCTTTGATGATTAGGGGTTATGCCATCATCATCAAATATCTTTATTCGGTTTCATGGGAAAACCATAAAAGCACAATATCAAATACAGGTTAAAATATAATACAGTATATGTAGACCCGACCAGAACAACCCAATATTAGCATCTCAACAAATAATTTTGAACATACTTATTGCAACTAGTAACACGGTCTCCTAAGACAAACATATACTCCCACTAAAAAGAGATAAGTAAAAACAGGATAATACCTTAAAACCCTAATTGATTCAATAGACAATTAGCAAGATAAGGTGCATGAAACCGGAGATAGAGACAAGATACAAGGGACTTAGTCACAGCTCGCCCTAAGCCTAATGGCAGATTTTAAAAAGTTTAACAAGTAAAAAACTGTATAACCCGTCACATCTGAAAAAAAAAAAAACGGCCCGAACTTGTCTGAAATTTGCCTGTTTCAAGTTGGGGATTAAAAAGGATTTTCTAGGTGTATCATAAAAAGGGCACAACATTGTGAAGTTAACCATGTCCTGCGGAGATGTACCATCGCAGCTGCAGGACGAAAGAGATTGCCCTTTATTCATTCATACAGGCTGGGCGAGGAGAAGATTAAAGAGATCAAGCCAGCACCTAGTCAGGAGGAATCGGTCATAAGAATTTGCGAATCCCGGTAGGTACGGCTCCGTCATCACTGATGTCCTTAACATGACGAAGCAACGTACGCTGGGCTTCGCAAGCTCCCTCTCTTCCCTTGCCATGGTCTGGTGTGCGATAAACGCCTTTTTAAGGAGGGCTAAGTCTTCCTTTCACGTTGCGTCGGGGTTAGAAAAAAGATCTCCTCTTCCTAGGCTCATGAAACTCCTCTCTATATATTTGAGCCATGGTACCCTGGGAGCATATTTCAACGGCAGGCAATGTTTAAGAATTGCTTTATTTAACAAATTCCCCTCTGTGGCCCAAATTTTTAGCCAGAGGGACAATGGGCAAAAAGCTATCAGATCAGTGATGTGGGGCATTCCTAGCTCCTCATGGGCGATAAAAGAGGGGGTGCCCTGGGGTACTGGTAGTTTCCATTGCATGAATTTGTTTTCTGCAATTTTAATGTCAATTGTGTCAGCATATCCACAGATTTCACTGCCGTAGAGGGCCTTTGATGTACACTTTGCCTTATAGAGCTCAAGAAGGGCCCCCACTGGTCTTTTCCCCAGTCTAGAGGCAACATTAAAAATTGCTGCAGTTTCCCTATTAAGGTCATTACTCTTGCGTGTAATTTGGGTTCCACATTTTGTTTTGTCATTCAGGAGTACACCCAGGTAGGAAAACACGGACGCCTTAGGGATCGGGGTAAGCCCTACCTTAAAGGTGTATGGTGTGCTGGGCCTTGCCCCCACTTGCATGATTTATGATTTGGAGTTTTTAATCGTCAAATCCAGGTCTCCCATGAACTGTGCAAATGTGGATAAAAGGTTTTGTAGGCCCTGCTCGGTCCTGAGTCTCCAAGAGTGTTTTCTCTAAGTTATTAATATAAAGATTGAATAGGAACGGAGCCAAGATGCAACCCTGGCGGACACCACCCCTAACTGGGAACCGGCGTGATACATGCAGGCCGACCAAGTAACGCACATCCGCCTTGGTGTCTCAATGGAGGTCGTATAGAAAGGAGACTATTGCACTATCCACCTCTAAGGTAGAGAGGATCTGCCTCAATTTGCTTCTGGTCACACAGTCGAATGGGAATGACAGATCCATAAAGGCTACTGTGTATTTGTTCATTATCAGGAATAGGTTAAGACATTGGTCAGTTGTAGAGTGACCAGAGCGAAAGCCATATTGGGCCTCCGACAGGATGTTGTTTTCAAGAGCTCAAGCCGATAACCTTCCCAACAATATCCGCCCGACCACTTTCACCGCGGAGTCTAACAGGGAGATAGGTCTATATCACAGGGTACTGTCCCTGTTCCCCTTTCTGAAGACGGCAAAATGATTAAGGTGGCCCAAGAAGCGAGAATACCAGACCTAGCAGCTGCAACGGGGCCCAGAACACCATCTCCGACAAATAGAAATCGGGGGGAATTCCGATGGGTCCCGGGGCCTCATTGCGTGTCATGCCAATGATACCTCGCCTCACTTCCTTCTCCGATACGGATAGAATTGTGGGTTTGCCACCATAATCAGGTAATGGGGATAGGGCCAAAGCTCCCTTAAACATGCCCTCAAAATCACTGACCCAGTCGTTCTCTGAAATGTGAGCCTCAAGGGCATTTGCGGCCTCTACACCTAGGAAGGGGCTATTAATAATACTCTAAAATTGGCAATGAACTTGTAAGTTGTTACTTCCATGAGTTTACCCCAAGCTTCCTCCTTCAAAGCCTCCTTGCGCTTGCTAAGGGCTAGTTTATACTGCTTCCTTCGAATTCTAACTAGTGCGGACTTCCTAGGGGTGGCGTGCAGGGCTAATATAAACTTCCTAGCAGCAAACGAGCATTCCGGGTTAAACCATCTAAGTGCCTTTCCTGTTGAGCTCTGTTGGCAGGGACTGTTAGTAACTCAGCAACTGAACTGGAGATAGATCTGAAGGCACGGATGATGGACTCATCCAACTCTGCCTCCCCGTTCTGACAGATCTGAAACTCACTTTGGCACTTCTCCAGGAGGGACTCAAACAGGGAGTTTGAGGAGATCTGCGCCCATTTGAGCCGTCACCGTCCATCCGTGGGCCTCAAAGCCCCACCTCCAGTGCTCCCCTTTTTTAAGTCTAATATTGGCCAGTTGGCTTTAATACTCAATGGATTCTGATCACTATGATTACTGGCTATCACTGAGAACTCAGAGATCAAATAAAAGAGGGGGTGGAGGTTAAAATGAAATCAATAATGGAGGGTTCACGGCCTAGCCCCTTGAACGTGGTGAGTAGGTACCTCCTGTTGGGGACCATTTTTTCTACGGTTGATTGCAAATCCAAATCACATATTAGGGCATTTAATTTCTCCCCTGTCTACTATGTTCGAAATGTACACCCGCTACGAGTTGGCAAGATGAGTCCACATAGTCCCCTTCACCCAACCGCCTGAAATCCCCACACATGTGAATGCTAAAATCCTCTAACACAACTATGTTACCAGTCTTACGTGAGGAGGCCATAAAACTGATCAAAAATGTGCCTAACCGGGTGATGTTACACACCTCGGGGAGGGAGGAAGTGGCGTTTATAAAATTCAAAAGCAGTAATCTATTCAACCCTAATGAAAATGATAATCCCTGTAGGCACGGATTAACCATATTCAGTACCACAATACCACCTCTTAACCTTAGTAACACATAGACTGCAAGACCACCCTTTGGTCAGCCTGCCCTTGAGGGGTTTGCAGGAATGTTAAACAACCTGAAACCCTCTAAACAAATAGGTGTTGTCAATGGTCCAGGTCTCCTGCAAGCAAATAATGTCATAATTTTTGATGAAGCACAGCCAAGACGGATCTATGAATTTGCTGGCCAGACCGGCTATGTTCCAAGAGATGATGTTACAGAAGTTGTTGTCCAAAGCATAAATGCTAGAAAATCCCTGGGCCGGCTGGTCCTTGGGTTCAAAAGATGAGGAAGGCGCCTTGGGAGTCATAGGTACTGGCCCGTCCAGTCAATCGCAGGTGTCAAGTTGCCCCAGTGGTGCAAAGGAGTTGAAAAGAGGGACCGGTGAGCACACTTGAGGCCATTCAAATAAGGTTGAGGTCACTGGTTTTCTAGACTGTACTGTCACAGGTGAGGATGAATAGAAATAGCCGAGGGAATTCGGGTCCATGGTGTTGCGGTGGCTAACTGCGTGAAGAATCCTTTCTGCCAGGTGTGGTCGATTAAAATTGATAATAACGCAGTCACCACCACTGCTCTTTTTATAAGCCTCCTATGCAGGCCACCCTCCGGACCATGATAATGTGCCTCTTCACTCTAAGACCCAAGGGTGTGTTATTGTTAAGCCAGTGAAGGACCTTGTTCTTTAGTTGGTAAAAGTCCTCGGTGGCACCCAGCTTTAGGACTGGCACATTTCCTAGGACCACAACATATAGAGTTGCTTCTGGGGATAGATGGATGAAGCTAGGTCCCTGTGGCTGTGTGTCCTGGGCACCGTTGGCAATAGTAGTGTCTTCCCCACCTGCCACCCTCTTGCAGGTGGTCTACTCCCTGCGGTGACTGGCCTCTGGCCTGGCTAGGTCCTGGGGGCATGCCCTAGCCTTTAGACCACCTCTGGGGGGGTAAGTGTTGTCTGTTACTGGTAGGGGGGCCAGAGAAAGGAGTAATGCTGCCAAGATGCATGGTGCATACGCCGTTGGCCTCTCTTGTGACAGAAGCAGGGACTGCAACTACATCTGCTGTGTCACTAGTGCAGTGAACAAGGTTGGGGGACTTGGTAAGTAGAGACAAGTTAGAGAGTTCCCTCTTAATCGAGGACAGCCGTTGCTTAATTGTTTCCAATTTTGAGCCCATTCGTGCAAGAAGGGAGCCCACACGTGCTTCAAGCATGGCCGCCAAATCGTCTTTCGAGTTGGGAACTTCACCCTGGGAGCTGGAGGATGGAATAACCACTTTGAGTTGTTTTGCCCTGACCTCTGGACTGGAACACTTGCGCTTGGCCCCCGGTCCAGTCCCAACTTGAGGCTGCACCTCCTGCGCATCAGCTTGAGAGGCTTGATTTTAGGTTGGGGTCCTAAGACCTGGTGAGCGCACCAAAGATATCTGCTCACCACCGGTCTGCACCTCAGTGGCGATGACCTGTGCTTCAGTTCTCCTCAGGTTGCCTGGTCCTTGGTCTATGGTTTAAATCTGTTTTATTATTATTTTCCACAATAAACAGAAGGTAAAAAATTTAAACAGCGCTCAGATGGCCTCAAGCGGATAGTAAGAGGCTTCCGCAGGCTACACGAAATCCGAATATACAGTTAAGCAGGCCGTATATGTACAACAAGAAAACATAACCCCTCCCACCCTCTCCCATCCACCCTCCATTCAACTCTTCCTTAAGCGCTGAACATCTTACACCATCGCACCTCCTTGTTATTCTGGGGCAGAGGGTGCCGCATCCTCCGGCAGTCGCAGTAGGCGTAGAAATCTAGGACATGTAAGCTCACAAAACTTCTGCACCAGAAGGGACAGAAATGGGCGCCAGGCCTCCCAGAAATCAGCCCCTTTGCCGGCAAGTGTGAGGGTTATTTTTTCCATCCCCAAAATGTGCCACAACCGGGATAGCCAGCCTGTGTGTGTGGGTGGTTGCTGGGAACCCCACTGTGCCAAGATGTTCTGTATTGTAGCTCCCAGCACTAGCCCTATCAGTCTGCCCTTCCTGGACTTTAGTGGGTATGTCAGTGGGTCCGGTACCCCCAACAGTATATAAGCTGGAAATCGGAGTAATTGTGTTTCCAGTTGTTTGTCAATATCAACTAGCACTTGAACCCAGTAGGTGTTGATCAAGGGGCAGTCCCACAGCAGGTGAACCTGCTGCAACCTGGGTTCACCTTGTGGACTCTCTCCGGGGTGTAAAATCAATAGGTAATCACCTTTGTGAGGATTTGTTACTGGCTGTATGGCGCACTCTATAGCAGACTCCTTCTCACTCTTTGTTGCTAAGGGATCTCCCTAAATCTCGCTCCCATCTGTCCCTGCCCGCATTATGTGTATGTACGTGGCATTTAGTCAGCATTTTGTATAAGTCCGAGACTATTCCTTTTTCTGAGGTCTTTGACAGGAGCCATTTTACATAGACAGTGAGTTGTCGGCTGGCCGCGGTTCTATTGTGTGGTTGTAGAACCCAGTACCTTATTTGTAGGTACCGAAGGCGCTCTGATTCTGGGATGCCAAAGTGTGCCTTAATCTGCGGGAATGAGAGTACCCCTTCCATGTCAAAAAAGTGGCCAATGGAGCGGTAGTGGGATTGGTGCCACGCCATAAAGCTTCTCTCCCCCAAACTTGGCCCAAAGTCCAGATTATCTAGCAATGGAGCTGGTGGCAAAGGGAAGGCAGTAAGATTGTGTTTTATATTAGTCTGGTCCCATGTCGACATTGTCGTCCGAGTGATCTCTGCGACATATGGGCTCCGTGGTCTATGGGCTTTCTCTAAAAAATGAATTTTCATGAGTGATGTGCCTGCCACTGCTCTATCTTGAAACAACCAATGTTTCCCAGATTCAGTTTGGTTCCATTCCACCAAATGTCGCAGCTGAGTCACTTGATAATACAGCTGTATATTGGGCACTCCCAGTCTGCCTTCAGGCGGGGGCAAAACACTAAGGAGTACGGCCCTGCCAAATGCATTATATGATCTCCGATTGCAATGTTGGGATCATGCCCGGGGATGGGCGCAGCGGGAGTGCTTAAAACAAATAAAGTATTTTTGGTAGTACTGTCATTTTAATGGCGGCTATTCTTCCCAACCACAACATCTGGTGTGGTTTCCATGGAAGTATGTCAGCACGCACTTGCCGGAGCAGTTTGGTATAGTTAACAAGAGCCGTAGCGGATGTAGAGGCGGCAATTTGAATTCCAAGATAGGAGATTGTGTCCTGCTACCATTGAAAAGAGTGCTGTCTTTTAAGTCGTTCCACCGTGTGCGGGGGAGCAAAAGATTAAGAGCAACCGATTTCCCCACATTGACTTTGATCCCTGACGATGTGCCAAACTCATCCAGCTCTTGCAGAAAAGACGTCAGGGACGTGTCGGTATCTTTGAGAGTCACTAAGACATCGTCCACGTGAAGGCTTATAGTGTGTTTATCCCCCCATAGGGGACTCCCCTAATCTGTGCGTGCGTTCTTACCCTGTGTGCTAACGGCTCCATATATAGTGCAAATAGCAGAGGCGATAGGGGGCACCCCAGCCTTGTGACCTGAGCTATTTTGAGCGGGGCTGATCTAAGGCCGTTGACGCTCACTTTTGCTGTGGGAAGGCAATAACAATTTAAGATCTGGGTGCGAAAGCGTTCCCAAAGTCCAAAATGGGACAGCCCTCACTCTAGATAGGGCCAGTGCACCCTATCGAACGCCTTCTCGGTGTCAATTGCCATCATCATATAGTTGTCTGGGAATCTGGAGGCCTTATCCACTATATTTAATACCCTCCTGGTATTATCGCTCGTCTGTCTCTGGGGGACAAAACCTGCCTGGTCGGGATAAATTAGGGCTGGCATGTATGGGCCCAGCCTCTTTGCTAATATGCCTGTGTACAGCTTAAGATCTATGTTTAGCAGCGAGATGGACAGGTAAGCGCTGCAGCGCGTGGTGTCTTTCCCCAGCTTGGGGATCACTGTTATCACGGCCTCAAGCATAGAGGTCGGAATAGCACCGGGGTCCGCAAAGGAATTGAAGAGCCTAGTCAGTAGGGGGGCGATCTCTGGACAGGTTTTGTAGAAAGTGGCGGTGAAGTCATCTTCACCGGGTGATTTAGCCAGCTTCAATCGGGCGATGGTCGAGATTACTTCTTCAATTTGGATCTCTTCGTATAGGAGCGAGGCCTGATCTGGGGAAAGTCTGGGTTTCTGTAAATCTGAGAGATAGCTAGTCCATGTCACTGAGCGTTTGTCTCGAGTAAAGTTGTTCGTAGAAGCCTCTGAACATCTCGGCTATCCCAACGTCATCGGACACGAGTTCTCCCGCGTAGTCCAGGATCGAGTGTACACCCTGCTGTTGCCAGTTCTCGCGGAGTCTATTTGCTAGTAGTCGCCCACATCTATCACCCCACGTAAAAGGAGTGCCGCAGCCGAAGCGCGGCATATTCCGCTTTGTCCAGATCTAGTGCCGCCAGTTGGGCACACGCTGCCGACAGTTGTCGCCATACTCTGGGTGCCCCAGTCCTTTTGTGTATACTTTCCAGCTCCCTGACCTGCAGTGTCAAGCTATCCCTTTTTTCCTTCTGCAGCTTATTGTCCGCTACCGAGATTGCTATGAATGCACCACGCACCACTGAATTAAAGGCATCCCATAGTGTAGCTATGGTGGTCTCTGGTGTATCATTGTGAGGTAGATAGTCATCTATAGTGTTTTTGATTTGCTCTACAATCTCTGGGCGCTGTAGTACTGTGTCTCTAAGTCTCCACTGTCTGCTAGGGCTCGTCTGGGGCGGGAGCGAAATGTCAGTGACCACCACTGCATGATCGGAGAGAGAAGCTGTGAGTATTTCAGTGTTTGTCGCCATGGTGAGTATGTCCCTACTGCCCAGTAGGTAGCCTAGTCTGGCGTACGTTTTAAGTGCGTTGATATAAAAAGAGTATTGTTAGACATGGCATCATTGGCGTGGGTCTCCCTTCCTCTCTACTCTCCCTATCTTTTATATTGGCTGGATTTAGATGTTCTGGGTGCCATGTCACTGCACTCAGTGCCACAGCGCAAATGCTCCCTGTATATAAATGACTGTATGAATAAGGATAACTATAATACCTACATCGGTGTAGCCTGTTTTCAATAGTGAGTTCCCTTCCATTTCACTGTCGCTACTGTGAAACGATCCATTCTCATAGGCCAGGATGGGCCAGTTACAGATTGCTTTCTATCATCCTATCGGGCCCTAGGAACCTGATAGGACCCTCGACTTTGATATGTATATGCTCAGGACATTGAGGGGCACCTTTTAGTAAGTATCGTTTGTATATTGCATATGTTGAAATACCTTTCTTGAAAACGTGGTAATTTCTTGCCTAAGCTTTACTGTAGGCTGTTGCGTGTATGTGTATTGGCCGTCTGGTTTTGGAGCAGCAGGGCCAGCTGGGTCAGACCTGGCTGGAGAGAGAGATCGGTATTCAGAGCATGGGGAGGGGTGACTCTTTGGTCCGAGCAGGGCCGTGCCTGGCAAGGTGAATGATGACTCCACCTCCCACTGGGTGTCTGATAACAGACCCCATCATTCTGAAAGGGCAGGATGTCGCCTCGTAAACCAAGTGCTCCCCGACCCCACCAAACTGGTTCTGACCGGAGTCAGTGATTTGCAACCTTAGAGAACAAAGACTTTTTTAGGTATAAAATGCTGCGCTGGAACTCTGGCCAGGTGTGTTCCTTCTGGATGTCAAGACGAAACTCTGTCCGAGTAAACAGAGGAAAGGACTTTGCAACTTTCATCAAGCTGGCCGAAGAAACTACCCGAGGGCCTAAATCGAGAGCGCCTCCTGCAGAAATCTCAGGGACATTAGACTTCACCCCGTCCGCCGTTGGAATTCCTGTGCGAGGAGTTCTACTTGCAGGTGAGGCCTCCGTCGAGTAATCCGGAGCCTCTAGTCCTACTGTGAGGACCACGAACTGGGCGCATCTGAACTTTTGCTAAACCTGTGCGGGCCGCTGCAGCTAAGAGAGAGCTGCTGCAACTGAGAACCCGCCTGAATCAGAATTGAGACTTTTCTAAACTTTTGCTGAACCTGTGCGGGTCGCTGCAGCTAAGGGATAGCTGCCGCTGCTGAGTGCCCGCCTGACTCTGAACCTTTGAACCTTCTTGCTAAACCTGTGTGGGCCGCTGCAGCTAAGAGAGAGCTGCCACCGCTAAGAGCCCGCCTAAATCTGTATCTTCAAACCTTTCGCTGGATCCGTGTGGGCCGCTGCAGCTAAGGGAGAGCTGCCGCCGCTGAGATCCCGCCAGAATCGGTACCTTTGGACCTTCCTCTGAATCTGCATGGACCGCTGCAGTCAAGAGAGCGCTGTGGACGCTGAGCGTCCACCATGGTGCCCACCTGGTCGAGACCCTAAATTGTCCCGTGGGCCGCCGCAGCTAAGAGAGAGCTGATGTCGCTGAGTGCCCACACCCTTTGCTATGGTGCACCACCGTGATCTGTCCCGTGGCCCGCCACAGCGAAGACAGAGCTGCTGTCGCTGAGTGCCCGCACCCTTTGCTACTGTGCACCATTGTGATTTGTCCCGTGGGCTGCAGCAGATAAGAGAGAGCTGCTGTCGCTGAGTGGACACACCCTTTGCTACGGTGCACCATCGTGATCTGTCCTGTGGACCGCCTCAGCCAGGAGAGAGCTGCTGCCGCTGAGTGCCCGCACCCTTTGCTACTGTGCACCATCGCGATTCGTCCCGTGGGCCGCCACAGCCAAGAGAGATCCATAGCTGCTGAGTGCCCACACCCGTTGCTACTGTGCATCATCGTGAGTTGTCTAGTGGGCCGCCGCAGCCAAGGGAGAGTTGTAGCCGCTGAGTGCCCACCCCTTGTGCTATTTTTCATCCTCGTAATTTGCCCCGTGGGCCAGCGCGGCTAAGAGAGAACTGCGGCGCCTGCACCATTGACAACTTTGTATCCTTGGGATTTGTTCTGTGGGCCGCCGCAGCTAAGAGAGAGCTGTGGCCGCTGAGTGTCCGCACCATTGACAACTTTGCATCCTTGGGATTTGTTCTGTGGGCCGCCATAGCTAAGAGAGAGCTGCTGCTGCTGTGACCCCACCACGGAGCTGCACGATGAGAGTCATCGCCACCACCAGCCCGGGCCGCCACAGCCGTGCGCTGCAGCCACTGAGCGCCCACCTGCCCCTGAGTGCCCGAACCACTGTGAGTGCACGCTGCGGACCTCAGCCTCCAAGACCTGTGGGCGCTCGGAGTCCGCCTGTCACCGCCTCCGCTTCTTCCAGAAGCTGCGTGCTGTAGTCCCTTCCAACGACAGGTACCTGGTGCACAACGGGTTTCATAGGCACCGGCCCTGAACTCAGTCCGTGTCCCGCTTCGGCTGAATACGTTGTTGTCTCTTTTAGTCCCTACGGGTTGACGTGAATTGTAGTTGTTGAAACGCTTTGAGAGTCTTTGAGTTAAACTGTTAGATAAAGATATTATTTTTCTATATATACCTGAGTTGTGTCTTTTTGTGGTGTCATTACTGCCTTATTGTATGTGGCCATAAACGCTTCACACACTGCCTTGAGATAGGCCTAACTGCTCATGCTATGTTACCACAGGGTTGAGCAGGGGTTATCAAAGGGGGTAGCCCACTTGCCCTGACATAGGAAAAAGGGTCCCTATTTGGACATTGGCGCCAGCCATGGCCAACTAGAGACCCCCAGTTCTAACATTGGTGGCAGCGGTGGGATCAGGACTTGCCTTTATGAGCCACATACAATAACTGGTAAACACCACTGGTGAGTGTAGACCAAGCGCAGCCACAAATTTATTTTTATTGCTTGGTTGGTTGTCTTAGTAGTGACTTGTTGATAGCAGCCATGAGTACTGCTAGTAGAGGAAGGCGAACGTCCAATGCTTCTGAGGATCTCACCTTTGAGGAGGAAAGATTAGATACCAATACTGCCAGACAGCTGAAGTCGTTTTGTAAGCAATTCACAGTCCATGTGATAGGCCTCTCTAGAAAAGAAGAGTACCAGAAGGCGCTAAAGGCCTGGTGGGAAGCGAGAGAGTCCACCGGGGATGAGGAAGAGAATGCTGGAGGGCAGCCGGATGGTGCAGTAGAGGGGGGTGGGGATAGAACACCCTTCAATGCAGGTACTAGTGTATCCCAAAGTAGCCTGACCCCAGGAGAGAGATAGGAGGCATAGTTTGGAGATGGCTAAATTGGAAGGTCAGAAGGACCTTGAGAGTAAGAAGTTAGACATTGAGAAGAATCGATTGTCAATGGAACTTGAGAAAATGAAAATGGAGCATGAGAGAATGTTGAGGGAGAGAGATCAGGGCGAGGAGTGTCCCGGTCTCCCCCTCTGGTGGCAGCATACCTTTAGTAACTCCTGAGAGTAGAGTTCATATTCCTAAAGATGTCCTTAAGGATTTTCAAAAGAGTCATGATATTGGGCAATGGTTTTCCGCATATGAGATAGCAATGGTGTCCCACCGGGTCCCTGAGAAGGATTGGGGAGCGGAGTTGTGGGGACGCTTTGTGAGTGATGGTAGGGATAACCTGTTGAACCTGCCTGAGGAGAGCAGGATGGTGTATGCCCGTATGAAGAAAGCTTTGATTACCCGTTATGGTTTGATCCCAGAAATGTACAGGCAGAGATTTAGGACCTGTAAGAAGTTAGAGGGTACCACATGGGTTGAATATGTGTCTTATTTCTGCAGAGCAATGGATCGCTGGGTGAAAGGTAGCAAAGTGGAAACTTTTGAGCAGTTATACGATTTGTTTGCGTGGGAGCATTTTTCTAGTAACTGTTTTCCAGAGCTATGCCAGCACTTGATTGATAGCAAGCTGACTAACCCTAGGAAGCTTGCTGAGGAGGCAGACCACTGGGTGAGCACCCGGGTCCATAAAGGTTTTATGGAAGTCTTTGCCAGAGGTGGGCAGGGTCCCCAGCAGAGAAGTGGGGGGGACAAGGGTATGCCGAGGGAGTTCCAGAAAGGACCCCAAAGTAATTCCCCAGTGAACCAAGCAGTGGTGTCCCAGCCTCCCCATGAGAAGAAGCCGGCGTCCCCGACAGGTAGGCCTGTTCAGAGGGGACCGCTTACTTGTTTCAAGTGTGGTCAAGTGGGCCACCTGTATTATGATCCCCAGTATTCTCAGAGGGACCCCCATGCACCCCCTTGTGCACCACCCCGTGCACCATCCCGCCAGATTGCCAGTGTAGCCCTAGGGGGGGGAGGAGATGAAGGTCCAAGGTGGGTGGGATCCCGTAGTGTTAACCCTTGTCTCGCTAGGAGACTTTGAGAATGTCCTTCACCCCACACTGCGCAATAACTCTAAGAATTACCGGCAGTGGGTGACCATCAATGGCCAAAGGGTGGAGGCTCTCAGGGACACAGGAGCTAATGTAACTGCTGTCAGCTCCAGTTTGGTGTCCAAAGAGCAGATTGTCCCCCATGCGTTCTGTCCTGTAGTATCAGCAGACAACTCAGAGAGCCAGTGTGAGGTGGCTCAGGTTTCCTTCGAGTGAGGGGGGTTCTCAGGAACTCTTCAAGTGGCTGTGAGGCCCGCCATGCCTGTAGGATGTCCGTTGGGTAATGATCTAGACAACTCCCCGTGGGCTACGGTGGAGAGAAAGTCTCATTTGGAAATGTTGGGCCTACCCGAGTGGGGGTGTACAACCACTCGGTCCACGGCAGCTCAGAAGGGTGTTCAAGAGGGCCTGGAGCCTGAAATTATTTGTATACACACTGTAAAGAGAATAGGGGGACAAGGAGCGGGATAAGTAGGAGAGGGAGAAGGTCCTGTACCGGTGCTCCTGAAATCAATCCACATACAAATTAAGGTAATAGTTCCTAAAGAAATATATATGCCAGTATGGTCTACTAAGCAGGGAAGAGAAAAGGGGAGGGGAAATGACAAGTAGTCTCAGATGAGGTTCGAAAGTGGTAATGTGGTGGAAATCGCGTTGATAACCTAAGGTGCCTCCAGAGTCGCCGGTCCGGCTTGTACCCCCTCTCTCTCACTTTAAACCCTCACTCTTACGGGTCGAGAGTAGTGGGACGTATTTACCGCTCTTCCCCACTCTGTATGTTTATATAACATCAATCCCCGTTAATTTTTAATAGACCTCCTGGACCCACCAATAAATAGTTAGGGCACCAGTAGGTCTTTTTAGTTTTCACCACTACACACCCCCCCTCCCCACACACCCACACGCACAACTACGGCGACTCCACCAAAAGATCTCCGATAGAGAGCCCTTTTAGGGCCCGTGAGGGACTGCAGCGCCACCCCCACGAGGAGCACAGCCCGATGATGATGCTTTGCACCCGCAAGGGTGTGTGAGGGCACTTCTAGTACCATCCAGGAGTCTCTAGTCTCCACCACATTACCACTTTCGAACCTCATCTGAGACTACTTGTCATTTCCCCTCCCCTTTTCTCTTCCCTGCTTAGTAGACCATACTGGCATATATATTTCTTTAGGAACTGTTACCTTAATTTGTATGTGGCCTGAAATTATTTCCCAGGCCCCTGCCTTAAAGAAAAGGGGTAAGGGGCGCGGGGGGATGCCCTGGAACCTACAGGGGAACAAGTGGCTGAACTAGGGGAGCTACCAGAGCTGACCCATTGGCAGCAGGAAGGGGGGCCCTCTAGGGAGTCATTTTGCGAGCAACAAAGAACCTGTCCTTCTCTTGAGGGGCTGCGGCGACAGGCCGTCGCCCAAGTAGCAGGTGATCAGACAGGGTCACATTGGATCTATTGGGAGAATGATCTCCTTTACAGCGAGCCTAAGGTTGCTGAGCCTGGGCTGGTGGTACCCCAGCGCTTCAGGACCTTCCTACTGGGGTTGGCTCATGATGTACATTGGCCGGACATCTGGGGCAGACCAAGACCTTTGAGAGGCTGGTCACCCACTTCTATTGGCCCCAGATGCGCAGGAGCTAAGATGCTCACTGCAGGACGTGTGAGACTTCCCAGGCAAGTGGGAAGAGTGGGGGGAGATTAAGGCCCCCCTACAGCCCTTCCCTGTTGTGAGTACCCAATTCGAGACAGTGGGCATTGATATTGTGGGGCTTCTGGATCCCAAGACAGCCATGGGCAACAGGTTCATCCTGGTGTTGGTGGACCATGCCACCCGGTATCCCGAGGCCATCCCGCTCAGGACAGTGACGGCCCCCATGGTGGGACGGGAACTGATGGGGATTTTCTCCCGCGTGGGATTCCCCAGGGAGGTGGTGTCCGATAGGGGAACTAATTTCATCTCCAAGTACATGAAGTCTCTGTGGGAGGAGTGTGGGGTAACGTATAAGTTCACCACTCCTTACCACCCCCAGGGTAATGGGCTGGTTGAGAGATTCAACCGGACCCTTAAGGGCATAATTATGGGCCTAGGGGAGCCCATGAGGTGTAAGTGGGATGTCCTCTTGCCATGCCTGTTGTTTGCCTACCGTGAGGCGCCACAGAAGTCCTTAGGGTTCAGTCCCTTTGAGCTACTCTATGGTCACCCGGTAAGAGGGTCTCTGAGTCTGGTCAAGGAAGACTGGGAGCAATCTCCCAGGAAATCCCCCCAGGATGTGTTTAATTACATGCTGGCCTTCAGAAATCAGACTCGGCGTTTCAGGAAACTTGCTGAGGCAAACCTGGACGCCAGCCAGGAAGAGATGAAACGCTGGCACGATCAGAATGCCACTCTGATCAAGTTTCCAGCCTGGACAAAAGGTTTGGGTAATGGCCCCAGTGGAGCCCTGTGCGCTCCAGGATAGGTGGACTGGCCCCTTTGAGGTGGTGGAGCGCAAAAGTCGTGTTACCTACGTGGTGGACTTGCAGTCTCCCAGGAACGCCTTGCGGGTCCTACATGTTAACCGCCTGAAGCCCCACTTTGAGAGGTCTGAAGTGGACATGCTTCTGGTCACAGATGCTGGGATGGAGGAGGAGAGCGAGCCCCTTCCTGACCTCCTGTGTGCCGGGGAGCAAGATAGGTCAGTGGAAGGTGTGGTCCTCTCCCCCACACTGACTCCTGAGCAGCAGGGTGATTGTCACCAACTGTTGAGGCAATTCCGTGATCTGTTCTCCCTGGTGCCTAGTGTCACTGATTGGTGTGTCCATGACGTGGACACCGGGGACAGTCCCCCCATTAAGCATAAAGCTTACCGAGTGACTGACCGGGTAAGGGCCTACATTAAGGACGAGGTTACCAAAATGTTTGCCCTTGGGGTGATTGAGTCCTCTAGCAGCCCGTGGTCCAGCCCAGTGGTCCTGGTCCCGAAAGCTGCTGCGCCTGGTGCCACCCCAGAACTTCGGTTCTGTGTGGACTACCGGGCCATCAATTCAGTCATGAAGACTGACGCGCACCGCATCCCCAGAGCTGATGAGCTCATAGATCGGTTGGGGGCTGTCAAATACCTCAGCATATTTGATTTGACGTCTGGGTACTGGCAGATCGCCCTGACCGAGGGAGCAAAGGAGAGGTCAGCATTTTCCACACCAAGTGGGCATTACCAGTTCCGGGTGATGCCCTTTCGAATGAAGAATGCCCCTGCCACCTTTCAGAGGTTGGTCAACAGGGTGTTGGTTGGGCTGGAAGATTTCAGTGCCGCCTACCTGGATGACATTGCGGTGTTTAGCTCCTCTTGGGAGGACCACCTGCGCCACCTCTGGAAGGTATTGATGGCACTGCGGAAGGCAGGCCTACAATCAAAGGCAGTAAGTGCCAGATTGGGCAGGGTTCTGTAGTATATTTGGGGCACCAGGTGGGGAGCGGCCAGGTGGCACCCCTGCAGCCCAAAATTGAAACTATCCTGGGGTGGGAACCCCCCAAGACTCAGATGCAGGTGAGGACCTTCTTAGGACTCACAGGGTACTACCGGAGGTTTATCAAGGGATATGGCAACATTTTTGCACCCTTGACGGAGCTGACTTCTAGGAAGCAGCCCAAGAAGGTTCACTGGACTGACACCTGTCAGAAAGCTTTTGACGCGCTGAAGACTGCCATGTGCACCACACCCGTGCTTCAGGCGCCCGACTTTTAAAAGGAATTTGTTGTCCAGACGGACACCTCATAGCATGGTATACGGCTGTTCTGTCACAGATCAATGACAAGGGACTGGACCAACCGGTAGCCTTCCTAAGCAGGAGGTTACTTCCCTGGGAACAGAGGTGGAGTTCAATTGAGCATGAGGCATTTGCTGTGGTCTGGGAGCTGAAGAAGTTGAGACCATACCTGTTTGGGACTCACTTCCGGGTTCAGGCAGACCACAGGCCCCTTAGATGGTTTATGCAGATGAGGGGTGAGAATCCTAAGTTGTTAAGGTGGTCCATTTCCCTGCAGGGTATGGATTTCACGGTGGAATGCTGATGGTCTGTCCAGATTTTTCTGCCCTAGTGATGAGAACACCTAAGGGGATGGGTAGTTCTCCCCACACTTCAGCGTCCCGCGTGTTAGACCTGGCATCATTGAAGTGGGCCTCACTTCCTCTCTACTCGCCCTATCTTTTATATTGGCTGGATTTAGATGTTCTGAGCGCCGTGCCACTGCTACTAAGTGCCACAGCGCAAATGTTCATTGTATATAAATGCAAAAACAACAGTTGATGGACAGAATGCAGAACAATGTCATACATTCACCCCAGTACAGAGATCTGGGCCTAAATCCATCGTTTTTTTGCTCACTGTTAGACCTGGCACCTTGGCGTGAGTCTCCCTTCCTCTTTTTGTCGCTGTGCCTCATGTGATTTTATGGTGTTGGCCGCTCAGTGCGCTGTGCCACTGCCAACCAGTGTCGCGGTGCGAGTGCTCCCTTGTAAATTGTATATGTTGGTTGGATTCCATGATTGGATTGTTTGGTTTACTATCAGACCCCAGTAACGTGCGCCAGGAGCGCCAGGGCATGTAAATGCAAACACCGCTGGTGGGCTTGCAGCACTGGTTGTGCCACCCACAGAAGCGGCCGGTAAAATATGTCTAAGGTCTGCCATCGCAGAACCTGCGTGCAGTCTGGTACTGACATGCTGACTGGCAAGTGCCCACACTGGCCGGTCCCTAAAACCTTCCCTTAGCTGCATGTTAGTCACCCCTCTGGTAGGCCCACGGGCAGGGTGCATTGTAAGCCTAAGGTAGGACAAGCCTGGATGCGTGGCATGTCCTAGTAGTGAATGACCGCCATCTTGTTGTTCACTACTGCAAGGCTACCCTGTTCTCATAGGCCAGTATGGGCGGCCTGGATTGTTACACCCTATGATCCTAACCGACCCAGGGAACATGGTAGGAGATCGAGTTTAGTATGCCTGAACTCGGAATAATAAAGTACATCTTTTCGCAAGGTTTATTTTAATATTCCGGGTTTGCAAATGCCACTTTTAGAAAGTTGGCCTTTGCTTGCCTAAACATTTCAGCCGCCTCTGCGTGATGTGTATCTGATGTCTGGCTGGTGTGAGTGACAGGGCTGGGGGAACCCAGATGGGCAGGGCTAGGTAGCCTGGTGGTGAATAGGACGATCGACAGGTAGATGGGTGAAGGAGTGCTCCTAGGCTCTGAATAGGACAGTGCTCTGCTACCTCAATGCCGGCTCCGCCCCCTGTGGAGCGTCTGATGACTCTGCCCTGCACTCTGAAAGAAGAAGCCTGCATCGCGTAAACAAAGTGCTCAGAAACCGGACTGGACTAGGCAAGGGCCCCCCTGGCCTGGGAGAACAAAAGATTTGCTGTATAAATGTAGGAGCCCTGCTCCTAAGAAACTAGATCCGCTTTTGACCAAGAAGAATCTCTGCCTGAGGAGGAGGCACCGGGAAAGCTGTAGGAGGAAGACTGTCCCTGTCCTGGGGGATTGGCCTGCAGTGGTGACCTTGCTGCCAAAGGGGAGAAGAGAAACTGTTGCTGAAGACTTTGCTTTATTTTTACCTTCAAGACTTGTGCTTTTCCAAAACGATCTCCAAGGGCTTGGAACTGAGCTTGCCCCCTGAACTGAGCCCCAGGACCATTGGGCTCTACCTGATCTTCACTCACCTGCCGCTGGACTGTGGTGTCCTTTCCCTCGCCGGAGCTGTGACCCTCGTGCCTCAGTCCCTCCCTGAGCCGTGACCAGGACTGCTTAGCCGCCCCCGCCTTGGGAAGAGCCTCGCTCGATCGGAGCCGCTCCCCCTACGCTGTGCTGGGCTGCCCCTGTCACCTCGCTCGCCGGAGGCTCGCTGTGCACCTTCACCCTCCCGCCGGAATCAGCGTTGTGAGCATCTCCAAGCCTCGGACGGCCCGGACGTATTCTGCGTGCCCGGCTGCCCCGCTTTGTTCACCCGCCACCTGCAACACCCGCTCTTGTCGTGAGCCTGAAGATCAGCCCCCATCGTGAAGTGTGGGAGCCTCGGACGCCGCCTCGCCCTTCTGTCGAAGAGCCGCTGGAATCCCGCACCCGCCTTTGCGTCAAGAAACAAGGTACTGTACTTACGAACTCGACCGCAAGCTCGCATCGGATCCAGGGTCCGCAATGTTCTGATTTCCCTGTCATCTGCTGTGTGCTTCCCGGTCGCCGCTTCAGCACGGAGTGCGCTGAGGCCTGCAGTTACCTTGTGCCGCCTAAAGAACTTTCCGTAACAAAGAGAACTTGACCGTATTCCTAAGAATTGTGGCCCCATCAACGTTACTGGGCCTTGTATTTGAATCTGCTGAATCTACATAAAAGCTTATTTTTATATACTACCTGATTGGTGTCCGTTTGTGGTGCATGCAAGGGGTTTACTGTATGTGTAATTGCATTTGCTTAACCGTGTACGCCTGAGACTTAGCCTAGACTGCTCGCGCCACGCACCTAGAGGGTGAGCAGGGGTTATTCTGGGGAGTCATCCTTCGCCCTGACAAGAAGTAAAGGGTCCCTGCTTGTTGTGGGTTCACACCTGCGTCAACCAGAGCCCCCTCATTTCTAACATTGGTGGCAGCGGTGAGGATTTACGGATTTGCATTTGTGGTTTGCGTATAGTGAATCACTGATCACCACGTAGTGAGAGCAGACCAGTAACACAGCCACAAGGCTAGCATTTGTTTTTGTTTTGCCAAGAATCTCTGTTGTTAAAGCCATGCCTGGTTCACTTTCCGCCGGAAGGGCAGCTTCTATAATCTCTGGATTTGAGGACGTAGATTGGGAAGAAGACGCACTTCAGAATCGTACCAATGAAGAATTGAAAGGTTTGTGCTCCAAGTTCAGGATTGCCCAAACTGGATTAAAAAACAAGGCCCAACTCGTGAAGGCGCTGAGGGCCTGGTATGAGTCAAAGGCACCAGAGAATCGGGTGGAAATGGTTCCACCAGAAAGTGTCCATGAGTTTGGCAGAGGCCTGTCGCCAGAAGAGTTGGCAGACAGGGCAGCAACCCGGGCACACGAGGTGGAGATGGCAAAACTTCATGGGCAGATGGATATGGAAAAACAACGATTAGCCATGGAAGAAAAGAAACTACAATTAGAGCATGACATGAAGCTGAGGGAGCTGGAGCTGAAAGCAAAAAGTTTGGAGCTTAATCCCTCTGGTGGCAGCAATCCGCCAGTACCGGCGGAACCAAGTGTTTATATTCCAAAGGATGTAGTGAAGGAGTTCTTCAAGAATGACGACATCGGGCAGTGGTTCAGAGCCTACGAGGTAGCCATGTCTTCCCACCGGGTCCCGGAGAAAGATTGGGGAGCGGGGTTGTGGGGACGGTTCCTGAGTGAAGGGCGGGACACACTGTTAGATTTACCTGCTGATGTTCATAATTCTTATGCCCATATGAAGGAAGCATTGATGGCTAGGTATGGGTTGACCCCTGAGTTATATAGACAGAGGTTCAGGGGTTGCACTAAGATTCCCAATAGTACGTATGTGGAGTATGTGACTTTCTTTTGCAGAGCGCTGGATGGTTGGGTAAAGGGTAGTAAGGTAAATGATTATCAAGGGCTTCTTGATTTAATGGCATGGGAGCACTTGTCCAGTAATTGTTTTCCTGAGCTACGCCAGCACCTGATAGATAGTAGGCTGACTAACCCGAGGAAGCTTGCTGAGGAGGCGGACCGCAGGGTCAGTACCAGGGTCCACAAGGGTACCGTGGGAGATTCCGCCAAAGGTGGGCAGGGTCCCCAGCAGAAGAGTGGGGGGGACAGGGGTAAACAGAAGCAGTTCCAAAAAGGGCCCCAAAATAGTCCCCAAGGGAACCAAGGGAAGGGTTCTCAGCCTCCCCCACCCCAGAAACCGACCGGGGCCCCGACAGGTCCTCCTGTTCAGAAGGGGCCCGTAAGATGTTACAGGTGTAACAATTTGGGGCATTTTGCCTCTGATGTAAAGTGTCCGTTGTTTGGTAAGCCAGCACCCACTGGTGCTCCACCCCGGCAGGTGACTAGTGTAGCCTTGGGGGAGGAGAGGGATGTCCAAGGTGGGTGGGGTCCCGCAGAGATGTCCCTGGTCTCGCTAGGAGACCGTGAAGTGGTCCCTCCAACCCAGCTGCCTGAGAACACTAAGAAGTACAGGCAGTGGGTGACCATAAATGGCCATAGGGTGGAAGCTCTTAGAGATACAGGAGCCAGTGTGACAGCTGTCAGGTGTCACCTGGTGTCTCAGGAGCAGGTGGTCCCCAATGCATTCTATCCCGTTGTTGCCGCTGACAACACAGAGAGGCACTGCAAGGTGGCTCAGGTTCCCTTCGAGTGGGGGGGGGGTCTCTGGTACTCTTCAGGTAGCTGTGAGGCCCGCCATGCCTGTAGACTGTTTGTTAGGGAACGATTTGGAGAGCTCACCTTGGGCTAAGGTGGAGCGGAGTGCTCACCTGGAGATGTTGGGTATGCCGGATTGGGCGTGTGTCACCACACGGTCCATGGCAGCCAGTAGAGGTACTCAAGAGGTCCTGGAGCCTGAGAGGGAGGCCCAGGAACCGGCCTCAGAGAGAAGGCGCAAGGGGCGCGGGAAGCCGGCCCCTGAAGTTCCCACGGTCCAGGAGGAAGCAGACCTTGAGGGGGATGCCCTGGAGCCTACAGGGGAACAAATAGCTGAACTGGGAGACCTGCCGGAGCTGACCCATTGGCAGCAGGAAGGGGGTCCCACCAGGGAGGACTTTTGTAAGGCGCAGAAGGAGTGCCCTTCTCTCGTGGGTATGCGGCAGCAGGCTGCAGACCAGGCCGCAGGTGATCAGTCAGGATCACATTTCGTTTACTGGGAGAACGACCTCCTATATACAGAGCCTAAGGTTGCTGAGCCTGGGTCAGCCCGTGCGCTGGTGGTACCCCAGGACTTCAGAGCCTTCCTACTGGGGCTGGCTCACGATGTGCCATTGGCAGGGCATTTGGGGCAGGACAAGACCTTTGAAAGGCTTGTCACCCACTTTTATTGGCCTCAAATGCGCAGGAGTTCAGATACTCACTGCAGGACATGCCAGACTTGCCAGGCAAGTGGAAAGAGTGGAAGGAAGCAGAAGGCTCCACTCCAGCCATTCCCTGTGGTCGGTACTCCATTCCAGTGAGTGGGGATTGACATTGTAGGGCCACTGGACCCCAGGACAGCGATGGGCAATAGGTTCATCCTGGTCCTGGTGGACCATGCCACCCGGTACCCGGAAGCCATTCCTCTGAGGACAGTAACGGCCCCCGTGGTGGGACGTGCACTGATGGGAATTTTCTCCCGAGTGGGATTCCCTCTAGAGGTGGTGTCTGACCGAGGTACCAATTTCATGTCCAAGTACATGAAATCTCTTTGGCAAGAGTGTGGTGTAACCTACAAGTTCACCACCCCTTACCACCCCCAAGGAAACGGGTTGGTTGAGAGATTCAACCGAACCCTCAAAGGCATGATAATGGGCCTAGAAGGAACCATGAGGCGTAAGTGGGACGTCCTCTTGCCATGCCTTCTCTTCGCTTACCGTGAGGTGCCACAGAAGTCTCTGGGGTTCAGTCCCTTTGAGCTTCTGTATGGTCACCCAGTCAGAGGACCTCTAAGTCTGGTCAAGGAAGGCTGGGAGCAATCTCCCAGGAAACCTCCCCAGAATGTATATAGCTACATGCTGGCCTTCAGGAATCAGACGAGGCGTTTCAGGCAACTTTCTGAGGCAAATCTGGAAGCCAGCCAGGAGGAGATGAAGCGGTGGTACGACCAGAATGCCACTCTGGTAGAGCTTCAGCCCGGGCAGAAAGTATGGGTCTTGGCCCCCGTGGAGCCGTGTGCGCTCCAGGATAAGTGGACCGGTCCCTTTGAGGTGGTGGAGCGCAAGAGTCCTGTTACCTACGTGGTGGACCTGAAGTCTCCTAGGAACCCCTTACGGGTCCTACATGTCAACCGCCTCAAGCTCCACTTGGAGAGGTCCCAAGTGGGCATGCTCTTGGCAACAGATGCTGGGATGGAAGAGGAGACAGAACCTCTTCCTGACCTCCTGTCAGCCAAGGAGCAAGATGGGTCAGTGGATGGTGTCATCCTCTCTTCCACCCTGACCCCTGAGCAACAGAATGATTGTCGCCAGTTGCTGGGACAATTTTCTGATCTGTTTTCCCTGGTCCCTGGTGTCACTGATTGGTGCGTCCATGATGTGGACACTGGGGATAGTCCACCTGTGCGGCACAAGGCCTACAGGGTGACTGACAGGGTGAGGACATGCATCAAGGAGGAGGTCTCCAAGATGTTTGCACTCGGGGTAATTGAGTCTTCTAGCAGTCCTTGGGCCAGCCCTGTGGTCTTGGTCCCAAAGGCTGCAGCACCGGGAGCCACACCCGAACTCCGGTTCTGTGTGGACTACAGGGGACTCAATTCAGTCACTAGGACTGACGCACACCCCATCCCCAGAGCTGATGAGCTCATCGATCGGCTAGGGGCTGCCAACTACCTCAGCACGTTTGATTTAACGTCTGGGTATTGGCAGATCGCCTTGACCGAGGGGGCCAAAGAGAGGTCAGCATTTTCCACCCCAGATGGGCACTACCAGTTCCGGGTTATGCCATTTGGGATGAAGAATGCCCCTGCCACCTTCCAGAGATTGGTCAACCAGGTGTTGGCTGGGCTGGATGCGTTCAGTGCAGCCTACCTGGATGACATCGCAGTGTTCAGCTCCACTTGGGAGGAACACTTGCGTCACCTCTGGGAAGTGTTGATGGCGCTGCGCAAGGCAGGCCTCACGATCAAGGCGAGTAAGTGCCAGATCGGGCAGGGTTCCGTGGTGTACTTGGGTCACCAAGTTGGGAGTGGCCAGGTGGCACCCCTTCAGCCCAAGATAGAAACCATCCTGAATTGGGAGGCGCCCAAAACCCAGACGGAGGTGAGAGCCTTCCTAGGTCTCACCGGGTACTACAGGAGGTTTGTCAAGGGGTATGGCAACATGGTTGCCCCCTTGACAGCGCTGACTTCGAAGAAGCAGCCCCGGAAAGTGATTTGGACTGACACCTGTCAGAAAGCTTTTGAGGCCTTGAAAACTGCTATGTGCACGGCGCCCGTGCTCTTGGCTCCCAACTTCTCCAAAGAGTTTATCGTTCAGACAGACGCTTCAGAGCATGGTGTGGGGGCTGTTCTTTCACAGATTAATGAGGAGGGCCTAGATCAACCCGTAGCCTTTCTTAGCAGGAGGTTACTTCCACGGGAACAAAGGTGGAGTGCTATTGAGCGTGAGGCATTTGCTGTGGTCTGGGCGCTGAAGAAGCTAAGACCCTACTTGTTTGGGTCTCACTTCCGGGTTCAGACGGACCACAGGCCCCTCAGATGGTTGATGCATATGAGGGGTGAGAATCCAAAGCTGTTGAGGTGGTCCATTTCCCTACAGGGTATGGATTTCACGGTGGAACCTCGCCCTGGTACAGATCACGCCAATGATGGCGGTCTGTCCAGATTTTTCCGCCTTAGTGATGAGGAACTCCCTGGGGTAGGGTAGTTCTCCCCACTTTTCAGCTGGAGGGGACACGTGTTAGACCTGGCACCTTGGCGTGAGTCTCCCTTCCTCTTTTTGTCGCTGTGCCTCATGTGATTTTATGGTGTTGGCCGCTCAGCGCGCTGTGCCACTGCCAACCAGTGTCGCGGTGCGAGTGCTCCCTTGTAAATTGTATATGTTGGTTGGATTCCATGATTGGATTGTTTGGTTTACTATCAGACCCCAGTAACGTGCGCCAGGAGCGCCAGGGCATGTAAATGCAAACACCGCTGGTGGGCTTGCAGCACTGGTTGTGCCACCCACAGAAGCGGCCGGTAAAATATGTCTAAGGTCTGCCATCGCAGAACCTGCGTGCAGTCTGGTACTGACATGCTGACTGGCAAGTTCCCACACTGGCCGGTCCCTAAAACCTTCCCTTAGCTGCATGTTAGTCACCCCTCTGGTAGGCCCACGGGCAGGGTGCATTGTAAGCCTAAGGTAGGACAAGCCTGGATGCGTGGCATGTCCTAGTAGTGAATGACCGCCATCTTGTTGTTCACTACTGCAAGGCTACCCTGTTCTCATAGGCCAGTATGGGCGGCCTGGATTGTTACACCCTATGATCCTAACCGACCCAGGGAACATGGTAGGAGATCGAGTTTAGTATGCCTGAACTCGGAATAATAAAGTACATCTTTTCGCAAGGTTTATTTTAATATTCCGGGTTTGCAAATGCCACTTTTAGAAAGTTGGCCTTTGCTTGCCTAAACATTTCAGCCGCCTCTGCGTGATGTGTATCTGATGTCTGGCTGGTGTGAGTGACAGGGCTGGGGGAACCCAGATGGGCAGGGCTAGGTAGCCTGGTGGTGAATAGGACGATCGACAGGTAGATGGGTGGGAGGAGTGCTCCTAGGCTCTGAATAGGACAGTGCTCTGCTACCTCAATGCCGGCTCCGCCCCCTGTGGAGCGTCTGATGACTCTGCCCTGCACTCTGAAAGAAGAAGCCTGCATCGCGTAAACAAAGTGCTCAGAAACCGGACTGGACTAGGCAAGGGCCCCCCTGGCCTGGGAGAACAAAAGATTTGCTGTATAAATGTAGGAGCCCTGCTCCTAAGAAACTAGATCCGCTTTTGACCAAGAAGAATCTCTGCCTGAGGAGGAGGCACCGGGAAAGCTGTAGGAGGAAGACTGTCCCTGTCCTGGGGGATTGGCCTGCAGTGGTGACCTTGCTGCCAAAGGGGAGAAGAGAAACTGTTGCTGAAGACTTTGCTTTATTTTTACCTTCAAGACTTGTGCTTTTCCAAAACGATCTCCAAGGGCTTGGAACTGAGCTTGCCCCCTGAACTGAGCCCCAGGACCATTGGGCTCTACCTGATCTTCACTCACCTGCCGCTGGACTGTGGTGTCCTTTCCCTCGCCGGAGCTGTGACCCTCGTGCCTCAGTCCCTCCCTGAGCCGTGACCAGGACTTCTTAGCCGCCCCCGCCTTGGGAAGAGCCTCGCTCGATCGGAGCCGCTCCCCCTACGCTGTGCTGGGCTGCCCCTGTCACCTCGCTCGCCGGAGGCTCGCTGTGCACCTTCACCCTCCCGCCAGAATCAGCGTTGTGAGCATCTCCAAGCCTCGGACGGCCCGGACGTATTCTGCGTGCCCGGCTGCCCCGCTTTGTTCACCCGCTACCTGCAACACCCGCTCTTGTCGTGAGCCTGAAGATCAGACCCCCATCGTGAAGTGTGGGAGCCTCGGACGCCGCCTCGCCCTTCTGTCGAAGAGCCGCTGGAATCCCGCACCCGCCTTTGCGTCAAGAAACAAGGTACTGTACTTACGAACTCGACCGCAAGCTCGCATCGGATCCAGGGTCCGCAACGTTCTGATTTCCCTGTCATCTGCCGAGTGCTTCCCGGTCGCCGCTTCAGCACGGAGTGCGCTGAGGCCTGCAGTTACCTTGTGCCGCCTAAAGAACTTTCCGTAACAAAGAGAACTTGACCGTATTCCTAAGAATTGTGGCCCCATCAACGTTACTGGGCCTTGTATTTGAATCTGCTGAATCTACATAAAAGCTTATTTTTATATACTACCTGATTGGTGTCCGTTTGTGGTGCATGCAAGGGGTTTACTGTATGTGTAATTGCATTTGCTTAACCGTGTACGCCTGAGACTTAGCCTAGACTGCTCGCGCCACGCACCTAGAGGGTGAGCAGGGGTTATTCTGGGGAGTCATCCTTCGCCCTGACAAGAAGTAAAGGGTCCCTGCTTGTTGTGGGTTCACACCTGCGTCAACCAGAGCCCCCTCATTTCTAACATTGGTGGCAGCGGTGGGATTTACGGATTTGCATTTGTGGTTTGCGTATAGTGAATCACTGATCACCACGTAGTGAGAGCAGACCAGTAACACAGCCACAAGGCTAGCATTTGTTTTTGTTTTGCCAAGAATCTCCGTTGTTAAAGCCATGCCTGGTTCACTTTCCGCCGGAAGGGCAGCTTCTATAATCTCTGGATTTGAGGACGTAGATTGGGAAGAAGACGCACTTCAGAATCGTACCAATGAAGAATTGAAAGGTTTTTGCTCCAAGTTCAGCATGCCATTCCAGTTTGAACCCAGCCATATGCAAATCAGTCTTGACCCTGTGCCTCATGGGAACAGTCCAGCCTGAACTGCCAAGCCAGGTCCTCCCTGGACTGAAAAAAAGCATCCTAGAACCGGTTTCTGGGTTTCACCCCTCTTCAGCCAGAATAGCTTGATTCCAGTGGCATGGAGAGCACGGGACCCAAGTCTGGGCGTACCCTTCCCACTCGGGGTGACAAATGCAAAAACAACAGTTGAAGGACAGAATGCAGAACAATGTCATACATTCACCCCAGTACAGAGATCTGGGCCTAAATCCATCGTTTTTTTGCTCACCATGCCAATCCAGTTTGAACCCAGCCATATGCAAATCAGTCTTGACCCTGTGCCTCATGGGAACAGTCCAGCCCGAACTGCCAAGCCAGGTCCTCCCTGGACTGAAAACAAGCATCCTAGAACCGGTTTCGGGCTTTCACCCCTCTTCAGCCAGGATAGCTTGATTCCAGTGGCATGGAGAGCACGGGACCCACGTCTGGGCATACCCTGCCCACTCGGGGTGACAAATGCAAAAACAACAGTTGATGGACAGAATGCAGAACAATGTCATACATTCTCCCCAGTACAGAGATCAGGGCCTAAATCCATCGTTTTTTTGCTCATCATGCCATTCCAGTTTGAACACAGCCACATGCAAATCAGTCTTGACCCTGTGTCTCATGGGAACAGTCCAGCCCGAACTGCCAAGCCAGGTCCTCCCTGGACTGAAAAATAGCATCCTAGAACCGGTTTCTGGGTTTCACCCCTCTTCAGCCAGAAAAGCTTGATTCCAGTGGCATGGAGAGCACGGGACCCACGTCTGGGCATACCCTTCCCACTCGGGGTGACAAATGCAAAAACAACAGTTGATGGAAAGATTGCAGAACAAGTCATACATTCACCCCAGTACAGAGATCTGGGCCTAAATCCATCGTTTTTTTGGTCACCATGCCATTCCAGTTTTAACCCGGCCATATGCAAATCAGTCTTGACTCTGTCCCTCATGGGAACAGTCCAGCCCGAACTGCCAAGCCAGGTCCACCCTGGACTGAAAAATAGCATCCTAGAACCGGTTTCTGGGTTTCACCCCTCTTCAGCCAGGAAAGCTTGATTCCAGTGGCATGGAGAGCACGGGACCCACGTCTGGGCATACCCTTCCCACTCGGGGTGACAAATGCAAAAACAACAGTTGATGGACAGAATGCAGAAAAATGTCATACATTCACCCCAGTACAGAGATCTGGGCCTAAATCCATCGTTTTTTTGCTCACCATGCCATTCCAGTTTGAACCCAGCCATATGCAAATCAGTCTTGACCCTGTGCCTCATGGGAACAGTCCAGCCCGAACTGCCAAGCCAGGTCCACCCTGGACTGAAAACAAGCATCCTAGAACCGGTTTCGGAGGTTCACCCCTCTTCAGCCAGGATAGCTTGATTTCAGTGGCATGGAGAGCACGGGAACCATGTCTGGGCATACCCTTCCCACTCGGGACGACAAATGCAAAAACAACAGTTGATGGACAGAATGCAGAACAATGTCATACATTCACCCTAGCACAGAGATCTGGGCATAAATCCATTGTTTTTTTGCTCACCATGCCATTCCAGTTTTAACCCAGCCATATGCAAATCAGTCTTGACCCTGTGCCTCATGGGAACAGTCCAGCCCGAACTGCAAATCCAGGTCCTCCCTGGACTGAAAACAAGCATCCTAGAACTGGTTTCGGGGTTTCAACCCTCTTCAGCTAGGATAGCTTGATTCCAGTTGCATGGAGAGTACGGGACCCACATCTGGGCATACCCTTCCCACTCGGGGTGACAAATGCAAAAACAACAGTTGATGGACAGAATGCAGAACACTGTCAAACATTCACCCCAGTACAGAGATCTGGGCCTAAATCCATCGTTTTTTTGCGCACCATGCCATTCCAGTTTGAACCCAGCCATATGCAAATCAGTCTTGACCCTGTGCCTCATGGGAACAGTCCAGCCCGAACTGCCAAGCCAGGTCCTCCCTGGACTGAAAACAAGCATCCTAGAACAAGTTTCGGGGTTTCACCCCTCTTCAGCCAGGATAGCTTGATTCCAGTGGCATGGAGAGCACAGGACCCATGTCTGGGCATACCCTTCCCACTCGGGGTGACAAATGCAAAAACAACAGTTGATGGACAGCATGCAGAACAATGTCATACATTCACCCCAGTACAGAGATCTGGGCCTAAATCCATCGTTTTTTTGCTCACCATGCCATTCCAGTTTGAACCCAGCCATATGCAAATCAGTCTTGACCCTGTGCCTCATGTGAACAGTCCAGCACAAACTGCCAAGCCAGGTCCTCCCTGGACTGAAAACAAGCATCCTAGAACTGGTTTCGGAGTTTCACCCCTCTTCAGCCAGGATAGCTTGATTCCAGTGGCATGGAGAGCACGGGAACCATATCTGGGCATACCCTTCCCACTCGGGCGACAAATGCAAAAACAACAGTTGATGGACAGAATGCAGAACAATGTCATACATTCACAGCACTACAGAGATCTGGGCCTAAATCCATCGTGTTTTTTCTCACCTGCCATTCCAGTTTTAACCCAGCCATATGCAAATCAGTCTTGACCCTGTGCCTCATGGGAACAGTCCAGCCCGAACTGCCAAGCCTGGTCCTCCCTGGACTGAAAACAAGCATCCTAGAACTGGTTTCGGGGTTTCATCCCTCTTCAGCCAGGATAGCTTGATTCCAGGGGCATGGAGAGCACAGGACCCACGTCTGGGCATACCCTTCCCACTCGGGGTGACAAATGCAAAAACAACAGTTGATTGACAGAATGCAGAACAGTGTCATACATTTACCCCACTACCGAGATCTGGGCCTAAATCCATCATTTTTTTGCTCACCATGCCATTCCAGTTTGAACCCAGCCATATGCAAATCAGTCTTGACCCTGTGCCTCATGGGAACAGTCCAGCCCGAACTGCCAAGCCAGGTCCTCCCTGGACTGAAAACAAGCATCCTGGGACCGGTTTCGGAGTTTCACCCCTCTTCAGCCAGGATAGCTTGATTCCAGTTGCATGGAGAGTACGGGACCCACGTCTGGGCATACCCTTCCCACTCGGGGTGACAAATGCAAAAACAACAGTTGATGGACAGAATGCAGAACACTGTCATACATTCACCCCAGTACAGAGATCTGGGCCTAAATACATCGTTTTTTTGCTCACCATGCCATTCCAGTTTGAACCCAGCCATATGCAAATCAGTCTTGACCCTGTGCCTCATGGGAACAGTCCTCTTTAAAGAAAGGGGGGACCCAAATCAATAACCCTCCGGCATCTGGGTAAATAAACACTAGTAAATAAAAATAATGCTTCGGGACAAATAAAGTAACATATATTTTTGGTGAAAAAGATAGATAAATTATCTCTTCCCCTGAGTTATATTCTTTCTCAAACAAACTTATTTTGATATATTTCACATAAACATTTACAATACTTACATACATAAAAGACTAAACTAAACATATACATTTCAAAATGCCCTATTTTTCTATTAGGATGCCTATGGAATTATTTTACGGAAGCATTCCTATGTATAGAAGATCACTCTTTAAGAGATACTTCGAGATCTTATAGTTACAACCTCCACCTTATTGAAGTACTCTTTACCCTGTACTACAACACCAAAACAAAATCACACGAGTGTCTTCAAAATCGTTGTCGACGCGTTTCAGCCAAAATTACTCTTTAGGCCTCATCAGGACTAGGGCAGTAGAACGTATAAACTCATAAAGTTCAACCTAAAGGAACAAATTAAGTATTCCTTTTAATCAGTATATACAACAACACTTGTATTTATGTACCCTATATACACAGGAACATATCGTACAGGAGTAGAATTCAATTATGTTACAAACTCTGAAGTGGTGGGCCACAAGAAATACTAATCAGTAACACACACCCAACTGTGTAATTCCACCTTTTTTAACGTTTTCTACCTAACCATGAAAGTGAGGTGTATCTAGAAAAGCCCTTAACCAATACCATTCTACCTCAATTGTATTTCAATTATATTCCTACACAAATCTCGTGTAGCCCTATGTCAGAGGAAAGATATATTACCTATTTACTGCAAAAAATGTTTCGAAATGGACGGATATAGTCCCTCTTAGTTTTTCTCTGTCTTAGAGCGCTGAAAACAAATGAGTATTATGTTAAAAGCGCAATTTTATGTATAAGTGTAATGATCCAACCACCACTATTGGATATATTTACTTACTGCTGAATATCATTATGTTATTCAACATTTTTTTATCCTGGAACCTTTTTATTTTCTTATCTTCCGTAATGCTTCAAGCAGATCCTTTATATTCGTTTTCTAGTACGAAAACAAAACAAAACACAGATGTAATTTGCCTCAACGCTTGACCGCACTGTCTAAGCCACTCTAAAAATCCAAAGCACTTCATACCTTTCAAATCTCTATTACCCCGTAATATAGAGCCTCTTCGTATTTTTCATTTTTTCAAGGGAATATTCGGAATATCGTTTAGCTTAACCTGTGTTAAAAAAGGGGGAGTATAGTAATACTCTAAGTTCCTACCGTCTTAATTAATATCTATACCTCCAAATTTCTTTTAAACCCTTGTTTACCTTAAGCAACTCCAACGGCCACGCTACTCACGATCCGTCTCTGTACCGCACTAACTGGTTTCACATTTTCTGTATACGTCAGAAATCACGTGATGCGGAAGTATGTATATATACTGCAGCGTAAGTCATTGAAGCAATAGAGAGACTTGGTTTTTACCCATTTAGCCAAACGTAAGTCATAGAAACAGTAGAAGGACCTCGTTTTTGCCCATTTAGCCAAACGCAAAAAGGGACTGATGGTTTTATTTTAAAAAAAGGAAGAGGGGAACCCGTTTAACGACCAAGAAGGGATTTATGGGTTATTTCAGATTTTAGTCTGAAAGGTACTGCATAATCTAGTCTATGCATGTACTTAATATGAATGAATATCCTCTATCGATTATGTTAAGAACTATTTAGTACCAACTGCTAAATAAAGAGCACAAATAAATAAATATAAATAAATAAAATATAAACACACCTTATAACCCAATGTAGAACCGCCACTCCTTACAATCTTTGCATCGGCAATTGTTTTTTTGCTTTATTGGATATCTCATTTATAGAAATTACAATACACGGAACATGCAACCAATCATATATATGTGTATTCAAGTGACTCACACCTATTCTAATGTTGGCTTAATTACTGCAATAGTGCCCACATTTCATCTTTATCTTTAAGGCCCAATGTTGTTGTGTGATATTTTTCTATCAGCCTTGCTTCCAACCTGTTGAGTTTCATTTGAAGTTCTGCTCTTTCTAGATTTCCAACTAGACACAGTACTGACCATTTTAAATCATTTTCAGAATGAATTTGGTTCAGAAAGTGTTGTACCAAGGGAGCCCATTGGACTTTGCATTTGATCCTAGATTTGTGCTGCAATATGCGTTTCTTTATAGGTTGTATCGTCTGCCCTATGTAATATTTATTACATGGGCATTTTACGCAATATATTGCATTTTTAGAATTACAATTGGAAAATATCTTTTGGTAGTGTATCTGGCCATTGATATCCAATAGTTTGGAGTCTTCCGTTAAATTACATGCCAAACAATTTTGGCATCGAAAATGGCCTACCACCGGTGGTAATTTAAGGAGGCTTCTCAAATCTTTTTTAGGCAATTCAGTCTGCCTTGCAGCTTTCACCAGTTGTTGCCGGATATTTTTACCTTTTTTAAAAGCAAAAAGGGGTTTCGGAATTCCTAAAAGTTCAATTAATTTCCAATTTTTTGGGATTATTTTCTTGACCTTATTTGCTTTAGGATCATAGGTCAGAACACATGTCAGTGGAGTATTCGTATCTTGTATTTTCGGGACAAGTAGAGCTTCTCTTGGGGTGTACCATGCTCTTTTAAGTGCACCCTTCACTAATATTTTTGGGTACCCACGTGTTATAAGTTTGTCTTCGAGTATCTCAGCATTAGTGAAATAGTCTGTTTTGTTTGTACAGTTCCTCCTAACACGAAGAAATTGCCCATATGGCAAATTTTCTTTTAAAGTACGCGGGTGGCTACTTGTAAAATGTAAAAGGGTGTTACGGTCTGTAGGTTTCGTATACAGACTAACCCCTAATATTCCACTCTCCTGTTGGATAAACACATCTAGAAAATGTATCTTCACGTGATCGACACTCTTTGTGAAATTAAATTCAGCAGTTCTTGAATTTAGCCAATTGTGGAAATCCGTTAATTGTGTGTCATCTCCATTCCAAATCATGAAGATATCATCTATATAGCGACACCAAAAACTAACATGTATTTTAAATAGATTGGTGTCGCTATATATCCATCTCTTTTCGAATTCTGATATAACCAGATTTGCTTTTTCTGGCGAGAAACTACAACCTATTGCAACTCCTGAAACTTGGAGGTACAAATCTTCTTTAAAGTTGACAAAATTGTTTTTTAAGCACAGAGTTGCTAAGGCTATTATAAACTCAGTGGGAACTTGGTGAGGGCGATCTCTTTCATCCAATTTGTATTTCATGACTGCCAATGCCTCATCTTGAGGTATATTGGTATACAAGGATTCGATATCGAAGGATACCAAAAGTTGTTTCTCTTTATTATAACGTAACCCTTCAACCTTCGATATCAAATCCATTGTATCTCTCACATAAGATGGAGTCTCTTTTACCAAAGGGATCAAAAAGGTATCGATGTACTTTGCAAGTGGTTCTAAGATAGATCCACAAGCAGACACTATAGGTCTGCCTGGTGGATCTATCAACGTTTTATGTACCTTTGGCAAAACATATATTTTAGGTACTTTCGTTTTTTCACTATTCAGGAAATCGAATTCATTTTTACAAAGCCAACCACCTTCTAAACCTTCCTTGGTGATCTTTAAGATCTCAGATCTTAATTCGGGTGTAGGATTGATTTCAAGTAATCTATAGTGTAAGGGATTCGACAGTTGACGTATAACTTCTTGATCATATTTATCTGTGTCCCAAAGGACGATCCCACCCCCTTTGTCTGCCGGCTTGATTATTATAGCCGGATTGTTGGATAAATCTTTTATGGCTTGTATTTCTTGTTTATTGCAATTAGCATTATAAAAGATTTTCTTTTTTTGTAATGCATCTAACTCACGTAAGATTTGTTCTTCAAATATCAGGATTTCTGTTGGTAAAAGTATACTTTCTGGGATAAACTTTGATTTATTTCTTAAACCACTTATATTGATTTGTTCACTTTTTTCTCTTTCTAAGAAAAAGGCTTTCAATCTAACTTTTCTCAGAAAGTGTAAAATTTCGGTTTTCGTGTTGTTGGACTTGGCCCTTTTTCCCAGAAATTTTTCGCTTTTCTGGGAAAATAAATGTGTAAATGGAAAGACTGAATGTGTGCAGACGGAGTTTCCCCATTTTAAAAATGTAAGTTAAGATGGATGCCAAAGCTGTGTGGTTGCGCCGTTTGACTGAGCAGGGTTGACAGTCTAGGCATTATTTCCCAGCAGCCCCAGCTTTTGGAGGGAAGCCTGGCACCCAGGGTGCTCTACCCCTCCCCCTAGGCCAGTTAGAGCCAGTTTCCCCAGACGCTTCTAGAAGCTTCTGGCACTGTCTGGAAGGTGGGGTGAGGGGCGTCTAAAGGGCGGAGCTGGGCTGCCATGCAGTCAGTCAGAGGGTGGACCTGGGAGAGAGGGGACCTGCTGCCAGGGGTTACCGCCACATAGGCCTGTGTGCTGGGCCCTGAGCCTACCTACCCCCCCCTACTGTCCACAGGGCGAGGGAAAGATATAGTTGGGGCAACGCAAACCTGGAGAAGCCCTCGCAGGAGTTTTAGGCGGTAGGATCAGTCAGGGACCTATGCCTCTGAAGGTGACAGGGTTTAGGCACTGCCCTTTAAGTGAGTGAGGGATCCTGAACTACCCACTGATCTGGCCCGGCGAGAGGAGAATCCAGGGACGACAGGCAGAGACTGAGTAGTCCGCCTGCAGCCACCAACGCAACTTCCCCCCCCTCAAGGAACCCTCAATCAAGGGGCAGGGACCAGAGAGCGCTATGTACAAGCTGCCTGCAAAGAGAGAGCGCTATTTACAAGCTGCCTGCAGGGAGAGAGCGCTTTATTCAAGCTGCCCGAGGAAGGAGAGCGCTATATCCGGTGAGCGCTACATCTGAAGTGACTGTGTTCTGCTGGGGGGCGCTGTCTGTCCACTCCCCTGTGATGTCGCCATATTATTGGTAAAGCGACGCCAGTGGGAGCCCACCCCGCGAGATATCGCTGTCGGCGCGAGTGCCCACTGCCTCGGCGCTTATTCCTTACTTCGGGAGCCTACCCCGCGTGTGTGCCACCTTTGAAGGTTTACTCACCACATCGGGAGCCCACCCCGTGTGTGTGCCGCCACGTGGTGTTGGTGTTTGTGCCAGCGGGAGCCTACCCCGCGGCTCTGATGCCCAACGCGGGTGCCTACCCCGCCAGCGTCTTCGGCTGAAGGCGGGACCCTACCCCGCACTTCAAAACTGACTAAAATCACCGCCGCGACCCGAGGTAGCGTTGGAGGCCGCCGCGCTGCCTGCAGCGACCCGGAAGGTTTGTGGATCGCCGGGCGGGGGCGGAGCCGAAGCCGGAAGTGATCGCCCGGTCGAGCGGGGCTCCCGGGAGGCTGGGAGAGCCCCGCGGTTGTGAGGAGAAGTGTGCGGAGGCCTAGGGTGAAGTCCGGTGAGGATCTGGCATCGGCGGGGGCTCCCGGGAGCGGAGGAGAGCCCCGCGTGAAGCCTGCCCTGCACTGAGCCTCGCAGGCTCCAGAACGAAGTCCCGGGTCCCAGGAGGGGGGGGCCCGGGCGAAGCCTGAAGACGCGCTGCTGTGGTCGGGGGCTCCCCGGGACTGAGGAGAGCCCCGCATGCGGCGCCTACAGCAACCGAAGTCCGGAGCCGGCCCCAGGAGCTGGTGAGTGGGGCCTGGGGTTTTGCTCGGTGGGGGGGTGTCGGGGTACATTGCCGGTGCCCGCCCCTAGTGCCAGGAGCCTGCACAGCTGCCCCACCTGACAGCGGGCAGCTGCAACGAGCCGGCTTCAGTGTTTGGGAGCCCTTTCTGGAGCGAAGGCTCCCCCCACAGACAGGGCCTTTCTAGGAGCGGGGGATTGGGATTGAGAGGGCGACGGGGCACATTGTCGGTGCCCGCCCCCCCCCCTTGCACCAGTGTGACTCTGGCCAACGCGGGACACGGGAAGAAGGGACCCGGGGAAATATTCCCCAACGAAGGCTCCAAGCCAGAACCAGAGGTAGCGCTTGGTTCCCTGACATTGGGAAGCGCTGTAGGAGCTGGCAAAGTCTACGGCTCCAAGAGCTTGCTATGCGGAATGCCCAGTGAGGGCCATATATTAAGCGCCAGTTTGCCAGGTGTAGCACCATGCTATAGTGTCATGTTCAAAGCGCTATGGTAAATGAGGGTTGTGCAGCGCTAATGATGTGCTATGTTCAGCGCTAGGTCCAATGGCTATGTTTATGTGCCATGTGCTGAGCGCTATGGCCTTGCCATATTTGAAGTGCCGGGGTAGAGCTGTGATTGCTGGCCTAATGTTATGATAGGTGCAGCGCTAGGGTAAATGCCTGATTTAAAGTGAGATTCCATTGCCCCGTGCAGCGCTATGTTTAGTTGCCATGCCCTGCGCGCTAAGGCCTTGTTTTAACGCGCTATCGCCGTGAAAGGTGCAGCGCTATCTTTGAATGTCATGTGCTTAAGTGCTATGTTAATGGTTATGTCTAAATGCCAGGTTAATGTATTGATGCTCTGCCTAACCTAATTTCCTGCTTCAGGGGATGCCCAGGACGGTCATGTTTATTGTGATGCTGTGAAATTTCCGTTACAGGTGTTCCGGCCTAATGTCTCACGTCATGCCCTGATGTATTTTATTGCAGGATTAATGTGGATGGATGGGAGCTTTATTTCTCACGTACAATTATTTTATCTGTAAATCGCAATGACTCCGGCAGGGGCCCGATTGGCCCTGCCCTGTACATAATTCCCCCCTGTAAATTGGAACCGAGCGCCAGTTGGCGCAGTGTAGAGATTACCTGACACCTAGTGGTTTTGACAATACAAAAGTTATTTCTACCTAAACTGGTGTAGTGTCTCTTTTTGTAGTGTGCCTTGTGTGTCGCATGTGTGTACTGCGTGGATGCTTTGCACATTTCCTCCGGAGTTTGGCCCGCCCGCTCTGCACCACGCTACCCGTTTCCAACATTGGTGTTCAGCGGTGGGATAGGACTTGTGTTTGCGCAGTACCGCAGCGACCACGGGTTGCACTGCAAACTGAGTGTGTAATGTAATCTCAGGTTGTGGGGAATTATTGTTTTTTTTTCCTGATTGTGATTTCCTCCTGGAAGTGTGTTTTTAAATTGTGTCCCCTTGTTGCACTGTGGGTGGTGTGTCCCGGGTGTACCTTGCCAGGATGGGGTTGACCTACAACGAAGGTGATCTTGGGGAGTACACGGAGCAGGAAGTGATTTATTTCTGCAGGGAGAGAGGGATACCCCCAGTAGGCAACACACGCAGGAAGCTCTTTCTCTATGAGGCCCTCAAGAGGGGGGAACCCTTAGAGATTGGTGGGGACCTGTCAGATTACCCCTCCGCATATTTAAGGGGTGGATTTAGTGGAGACCCGGAGGAGGACCTCCAGAGAGGGGAGGACTCCGACAGTGAGGGGGCCCCATCCATAACCCAGGAGGGTGGTGACACTGACGAGGAGGAGGAAGATGACCGGGGGGAGACGCCAGTAGCGAGTGAGGACACCAGAGTTAGGGAGTCCCGCGCTGGGTCCAGTCCCGGGGGCACTGCCCCGTCCCTTGCCCTGTCCCCAGAAGAGTGGGTAGATAGGAGGGAAGAGAGGGAGCATCAGCTGGCGCTGGGAAGGCTCAAGGTGGAGCTAGCGCGGCTGAGTGTGCAGGAGAAGAGGCTAGAGACGGAGAAGGTCCTAGCGCAAGAGAGGATGGCGGAGGCAGAGAGGGCCTTTGCCAGGGAGAGACCAGCTCGGGAGGGTAGGTTGTCCCCTGAGAGTGGTTTTTGTGGTCTGGATTCACCAGTAAGGGTGGGATCCAGTGGTGGCAGCGAGAGTGGATCCAATGTAGGGTGTCCCACTCCCAGAGCCCAGGAGATGGTGCCTGATTCCCAGGAAGAGGGGGACAGGTTAGAGTTCAGGGGCAGGGGAAAACTGTCCCACCAGTCCTGGGGGGAGTTTGTGGAGGTGTGTGGGACTGCATTGGAGGATTGGGTGGTGAGGAGTGCAGTGAATGAGTGGGAAGGGCTGTGCCAGGTACTCATCCGGGAGCACATGCTCAGAAATTGTTCCCCCAGGTTGCGTCACCACCTAGTACAGTGTGGGTTCTCCGACCCAAGGGAGCTTGCACAGGAGGCAGACCTCTGGGTGAGGGCCAGGGTGTCTGAGGAGGCATTGGGGAGTGACCCTGAAGAGGGTGGTGCAGGGATCTTCCAACCCATCGAGGTGGGAGAGGTGGCGAATAGCCCAGCTAGGTCCCCGGGAAAAGAGAGGGTTGTAGGGCCTCACGACCTATCCATAGGAAGGAGTGAGACGGGGAGGTGTCCCGAGGTGCCCCAACCGCAGTCTCAGGGCCTGGAGAGTTCCGTAAGGGAGCCCCAGGTTGGGAGCCTAGGCTGTCCTGATGTGCCGCCCGGTGAGGGGGAGCCCCTAGTGTTAGGAGGACCCGGGGCATCTGTAATTAGAGCTCCCGAGGTTCTGGGGTTGGCCCAGTTGCAGGGTTTAGATCCTGGGCTGGGATGCCAGGTTCAGGGGTTGCCTGACCTGGCGGGTGGGGCATCTGTTAACAGTGTCCCCCCAGAATTGACTTCCAGGGGTACTTCTCCAGGTGGGAGGGTGCGGAACTCTGGAAGGGGGTGCAGAGGGAGGAAGGTCTCACCTCGGGCACCGGCTGAGCCACAGGGCTTAGATCCTGGGTTGGGAGGCCAGGGATGGGTACTGCCTGACCTGGCGGGTGGGACATCTGTTAGCAGTGTCCCCCCAGAATTGTCTTCCAGGGGTGCTACTCCCGTTGGGAGGGTGCGGAACTCTGGGAGGGGGTGCAGGGGGAGGGAGGTCTCACCCCCGGCACCGGTGCAGCCTAAGGGTTTAGACCCTAGGCTGGGGAACCAGTTGAAGGGTCAAGGCCCTGGACTGGCGAGAGAGTGGTGGTCTGAGGGTGCCTCGCATGGGAGTAGGGTGAGGAACCCCAGAAGGAGAGGTAGGGGGAGGAGAGCCTCGCCCCTGAGGGATGGTCAGCCTGAGGGTGCGGACCCCAGGTGGGAGGACCAGTGGCAGTTCGGAGCTGCAAGGAGGAGGAGGAGAGTGGTCAACGGGTACTACGGGCCTGGGGTTACTGCCCCCCACTCTGTGAGACCGCAAGGGCCAGAGACATCTGGGTGGCCTAGGGGCCAGTCCTGGCCACAACCAGCTAGGGGACCCCCGGGTGGTGGCTCAGTCGGTCGAGGAAGGTTTGAGAGAGGGAACCTTCGGGTTCCAGAGTGGAGGAGAACCTGCGGGTGCTCCTGCAGTTGCGGGCCTGCGTCCACCTTTTCTCGCCCTAAGCAGGGAAGCCCATCAAGGCATTGATCGGTCTACCCTGGCTTTTGGCTGGAAGGGGGTTGTGTTGGACTTGGCCCTTTTTCCCAGAAATTTTTCGCTTTTCTGGGAAAATAAATGTGTAAATGGAAAGACTGAATGTGTGCAGACGGAGTTTCCCCATTTTAAAAATGTAAGTTAAGATGGATGCCAAAGCTGTGTGGTTGCGCCGTTTGACTGAGCAGGGTTGACAGTCTAGGCATTATTTCCCAGCAGCCCCAGCTTTTGGAGGGAAGCCTGGCACCCAGGGTGCTCTACCCCTCCCCCTAGGCCAGTTAGAGCCAGTTTCCCCAGACGCTTCTAGAAGCTTCTGGCACTGTCTGGAAGGTGGGGTGAGGGGCGTCTAAAGGGCGGAGCTGGGCTGCCATGCAGTCAGTCAGAGGGTGGACCTGGGAGAGAGGGGACCTGCTGCCAGGGGTTACCGCCACATAGGCCTGTGTGCTGGGCCCTGAGCCTACCTACCCCCCCCTACTGTCCACAGGGCGAGGGAAAGATATAGTTGGGGCAACGCAAACCTGGAGAAGCCCTCGCAGGAGTTTTAGGCGGTAGGATCAGTCAGGGACCTATGCCTCTGAAGGTGACAGGGTTTAGGCACTGCCCTTTAAGTGAGTGAGGGATCCTGAACTACCCACTGATCTGGCCCGGCGAGAGGAGAATCCAGGGACGACAGGCAGAGACTGAGTAGTCCGCCTGCAGCCACCAACGCAACTTCCCCCCCCTCAAGGAACCCTCAATCAAGGGGCAGGGACCAGAGAGCGCTATGTACAAGCTGCCTGCAAAGAGAGAGCGCTATTTACAAGCTGCCTGCAGGGAGAGAGCGCTTTATTCAAGCTGCCCGAGGAAGGAGAGCGCTATATCCGGTGAGCGCTACATCTGAAGTGACTGTGTTCTGCTGGGGGGCGCTGTCTGTCCACTCCCCTGTGATGTCGCCATATTATTGGTAAAGCGACGCCAGTGGGAGCCCACCCCGCGAGATATCGCTGTCGGCGCGAGTGCCCACTGCCTCGGCGCTTATTCCTTACTTCGGGAGCCTACCCCGCGTGTGTGCCACCTTTGAAGGTTTACTCACCACATCGGGAGCCCACCCCGTGTGTGTGCCGCCACGTGGTGTTGGTGTTTGTGCCAGCGGGAGCCTACCCCGCGGCTCTGATGCCCAACGCGGGTGCCTACCCCGCCAGCGTCTTCGGCTGAAGGCGGGAGCCTACCCCGCACTTCAAAACTGACTAAAATCACCGCCGCGACCCGAGGTAGCGTTGGAGGCCGCCGCGCTGCCTGCAGCGACCCGGAAGGTTTGTGGATCGCCGGGCGGGGGCGGAGCCGAAGCCGGAAGTGATCGCCCGGTCGAGCGGGGCTCCCGGGAGGCTGGGAGAGCCCCGCGGTTGTGAGGAGAAGTGTGCGGAGGCCTAGGGTGAAGTCCGGTGAGGATCTGGCATCGGCGGGGGCTCCCGGGAGCGGAGGAGAGCCCCGCGTGAAGCCTGCCCTGCACTGAGCCTCGCAGGCTCCAGAACGAAGTCCCGGGTCCCAGGAGGGGGGGGCCCGGGCGAAGCCTGAAGACGCGCTGCTGTGGTCGGGGGCTCCCCGGGACTGAGGAGAGCCCCGCATGCGGCGCCTACAGCAACCGAAGTCCGGAGCCGGCCCCAGGAGCTGGTGAGTGGGGCCTGGGGTTTTGCTCGGTGGGGGGGTGTCGGGGTACATTGCCGGTGCCCGCCCCTAGTGCCAGGAGCCTGCACAGCTGCCCCACCTGACAGCGGGCAGCTGCAACGAGCCGGCTTCAGTGTTTGGGAGCCCTTTCTGGAGCGAAGGCTCCCCCCACAGACAGGGCCTTTCTAGGAGCGGGGGATTGGGATTGAGAGGGCGACGGGGCACATTGTCGGTGCCCGCCCCCCCCCCTTGCACCAGTGTGACTCTGGCCAACGCGGGACACGGGAAGAAGGGACCCGGGGAAATATTCCCCAACGAAGGCTCCAAGCCAGAACCAGAGGTAGCGCTTGGTTCCCTGACATTGGGAAGCGCTGTAGGAGCTGGCAAAGTCTACGGCTCCAAGAGCTTGCTATGCGGAATGCCCAGTGAGGGCCATATATTAAGCGCCAGTTTGCCAGGTGTAGCACCATGCTATAGTGTCATGTTCAAAGCGCTATGGTAAATGAGGGTTGTGCAGCGCTAATGATGTGCTATGTTCAGCGCTAGGTCCAATGGCTATGTTTATGTGCCATGTGCTGAGCGCTATGGCCTTGCCATATTTGAAGTGCCGGGGTAGAGCTGTGATTGCTGGCCTAATGTTATGATAGGTGCAGCGCTAGGGTAAATGCCTGATTTAAAGTGCGATTCCATTGCCCCGTGCAGCGCTATGTTTAGTTGCCATGCCCTGCGCGCTAAGGCCTTGTTTTAACGCGCTATCGCCGTGAAAGGTGCAGCGCTATCTTTGAATGTCATGTGCTTAAGTGCTATGTTAATGGTTATGTCTAAATGCCAGGTTAATGTATTGATGCTCTGCCTAACCTAATTTCCTGCTTCAGGGGATGCCCAGGACGGTCATGTTTATTGTGATGCTGTGAGATTTCCGTTACAGGTGTTCCGGCCTAATGTCTCACGTCATGCCCTGATGTATTTTATTGCAGGATTAATGTGGATGGATGGGAGCTTTATTTCTCACGTACAATTATTTTATCTGTAAATCGCAATGACTCCGGCAGGGGCCCGATTGGCCCTGCCCTGTACATAATTCCCCCCTGTAAATTGGAACCGAGCGCCAGTTGGCGCAGTGTAGAGATTACCTGACACCTAGTGGTTTTGACAATACAAAAGTTATTTCTACCTAAACTGGTGTAGTGTCTCTTTTTGTAGTGTGCCTTGTGTGTCGCATGTGTGTACTGCGTGGATGCTTTGCACATTTCCTCCGGAGTTTGGCCCGCCCGCTCTGCACCACGCTACCCGTTTCCAACACGTGTCTACAGGATTTTGTAGGGCCGTAGGAACAAATGATAGCCCTTCATTCAGTACCGACAGCTCCATTTGAGTAGGAGTGTATTTTGATAGATTATAAATAGGTATAGTTTCTAATCTATCTGGCATCAGAATATTGTTTACATTCAGCACCTGTATGTTTTCTTCCGGGTTTGGAAGGTCTCTGAATCTTGATTTTGATACTGTTCCGGGGTCTGATACTGGCCCTTCTGTTGGTACTGGCCTATTTGTGTATTGTAGCTTCTCCATCTTGCTCCTCCTCTTCTGCCTCGATACCTGCCTCTGCCAAAAAAAGGTTGGGATCTAGGATACTGTGGGTATGGACGATAATTATTATATGACCCTTGGTCTGAATCTGAAGAGGTGTCTGGAAAGGTGATAAATTTGTTCCGTGACCTGCCTCTATATTGCAAATTTAATGAACTTGGGTTGTTGTTCTGGTAAAAGTCTTCTTTCAAATAAGGGTATATCTCCTCTAATTTAAAGTTTTTTATATCCCTGGCTACTTTTGTGGTTTTTTGATTTGTAGTATGTACTTTGAAGTCTGCAATTGTTTTTTCAACTGATTCTAATAAAGCTTTAGAATCTTTTATGGTGGTATCCCCTAAAATTTCTTGTTCCAATGCTTGAATTTCTTTAAGTTCTTCCTCATTAAGTCTAAGGGCGGTTTCTATTGATAGTGCCATCCAATCCCTTGAACATTTAGTTCCCACTCCACCGAATTTACCCACATAGGCTTTATCTGTAATGAAAATTATTGGGATATTTCTCACCTGAAGTCCCACTGGGATGGTGTTATTCTTTAAATGTTCCAACAAGACTTGTGCATGTAGTTGGGTTCTTATGTTTTTCTTTTTCAGTTGCTTTAATCTCTCAACCTTATCTATATTCAAAACCTGTGTCACTATCTGATCACCACTTAATAATGAAGGAATTTTGCATAGGGCACTAATTTCTTCTTTAGTGTAACTCACTAATACAGGTTCTGTCATGTCAGTAAATATCTACAATTATTCTACTCTTGTTCCTGTGTATATACTGGGATTGTGTTCATGAGTGGAACAGCCAATTGACTAACAGTATCTTTATTGAAATTCTTTGATGAAATACTCATTAAAGATGTATCTCTCTTTCTTGTATACCCTCACACTTGAAAAACCTCTTTAAAGAAAGGGGGGACCCAAATAAATAAACAAATAAAGAACCCTCCGGCATCTGGGTATATAAACACTAGTAAATAAAAATAATGCTTCGGGACAAATAAAGTAACATATATTTTTGGTGAAAAAGATAGATAAATTATCTCTTCCCTGAGATATATTCTTTCTCAAACAAACTTATTTTGATATATTTCGCATAAACGTCAATGGCAATTTCCAACAAGAAAAAATTCTTTATAAACTGTTGAGTTGTGTATGTGTGAGTATATTTATTTTATACTTAACATCTTCCACACAATTATGTAAAGATCATTCTTTTATATATATATGCACAAACATTTACAATATTTACAATACTTACACACATAAAAGACAAAACTAAACATATACATTTCAAAAATGCCCTATTTTTCAATTAGGATGCCTATGGAATTATTTTACGGAAGCATTCCTATGTATAGAAGATCACTCTTTAAGAGATACTTCGAGATCTTATAGTTACAACCTCCACCTTATTGAAGTACTCTTTACCCTTTACTACAACACCAAAACAAAATCACATGAGTGTCTTCAAAATCGTTGTCAACCCGTTTCAGCCAAAATTACTCTTTAGGCCTCATCAGGACTAGGGTAGTAGAACGTATAAACTCATAAAGTTCAACCTAAAGGAACAAATTAAGTATTCCTTTTAATCAGTATATACAACAACACTTGTATTTATGTACACTATATACACAGGAACATATCGTACAGGAGTAGAATTCAATTATGTTACAAACTCTAAAGTGGCGGGCCACAAGAAATACTAATAAGTAACACACACCCAACTGTGTAATTCCACCTTTTTTAACGTGTTCTACCTAACCAAGAAAGTGAGGTATATCTAGAAAAGCCCTTAACCAATACCATTCTACCTCAATTGTATTTCAATTATATTCCTACACAAATCTCGTGTAGCCCTATGTCAGAGGAAACATATATTACCTATTTACTGCAAAAAATGTTTCGAAATGGACGGATATAGTCCCTCTTAGTTTTTCTCTGTCTTAGAGCGCTGAAAACAATTGAGTATTATGTTAAAAGTGCAATTTTATGTATAAGTGTAATGATCCAACCACCACTATTGGATATATTTACTTACTGCTGAATATCATTATGTTATTCAACATTTTTTTATCCTGGAACCTTTTTATTTTCTTATCTTCCGTAACGCTTCAAGCAGATCCTTTATATCATAGAGCGGTATGTCAAGCTAGGGCCGCTTATTACTCTCACGAATTTAACATCAGCACCAATCCTACCAAACTAATATTTAAGGTGCTCAAGGATTTACAGCCAGTAGAGCTCCAGTCGCCGAGATCCGCTCTGCCTCGCACTGTGAGGACTTGGCCGCCTTCTTTGTAGAAAAGGTGGAAGCTATCTATCGATCTTTCTCGGGCCCATCCCCATCTCCAGAGAAATTGGAAGCTGGCCCGTTGACTTCTATGTCCTTGTGCTCTTTCCCTGAGCTCTCTATGGAGGAATTTAATAGAATTGTGATGAAAGTCAAATCAGGCTCGCCAACTGACCCTCTTCGACCTGCCCAATTTAGAGAATCTGCGTCGCTTTGTCTCTCTCCTTTACGCGACCTTGTCAGCCCATCTTTGGTGTCAGGGTCTGTCCCTGGCAGCTGGAAACAAGCCCAGGTGATGCCTATCTTAAAAAAACCTGCCCTGGATCCTTTAAAATTAGAGAACTACCGTCCCATATCTCTTCTTCCGTGGGTGGCAAAATTGACTGAGGCCCACGTCAATGCTATCTTATCCAATCATCTCCATTCGGCGAATATCTTAGATCCCTCACAGAATGGATTTCGATCTGGCCATAGCACTGAGACGGTGTTGCTTTCAATGGTCGATCATCTACGAACTTTGGTTGATTCAGGTCAAACGGCGGCACTGGTGCTTTTAGATCTCAGTGCCGGGTTCGACACCGTCTCCCACGCTATTTTACTGAAGCGTTTGGTGGAGGCTGGTGTCGACAATATGGCACTTAAATGGTTTCGATCATTTCTATCTGGTCGTACATTTAAGGTTGTCACTCCTCCTTTTCAATCTAAACCTTACCCTATTGCGCATGGCGTTCCACAGGGTTCGGCTCTCAGCCCCACTCTTTTCAATCTCTATGTGCAGCCGCTGGCTGCTGTCGCCAAGCGCTGGAACCTTACTATGGTGTCCTACGCTGACGACACGAAGCTGGCGGTTGCTATAAGTGGGGCCTCCGACCTTGAGGCTGCTAAGTTCCGTGAGGGCATCAGCTCAGTGGCCCGCTGGATGACAGATAACTGCCTACAATTGAATGCTAAAAAAACGGAGGTTCTTATTGTCGGCAGTCAAAGTCACCTTTGGGGTGACCATTGGTGGCCGTCTGAGCTTGGTCCAACCCCTCTTCCTGTCACCGAGGTAAAAAACCTAGGGGTCTGGTTGGACTCAAAACTTAGTTTTGTCTCTCACACTAAGAAAACTGCTGCCATTTGCTTTGGGACTCTTCGTAGACTTAGACCTATTTTTAAATTCTTTGATGCCCCTACCAGACAGCTTATTGTACAAGCGATAATATTGTCTAGGTTGGATTACGCTAGTTCTCTGCTGCTGGGAGCCAACTTGGCCGAAATTTCAAGATTTCAGCGCGTTCAAAACGCTGCTGCCAGGGCTCTGGTCGGCTTGCTGAGATTTTGTTCGGCCAAAAAAACTATCCATAAACTCCATTGGCTCCCTGTTGCTCAGAGGATCCAGTTTAAATCTCTCTGTCTTTCATTTAAAATTTTGAAGCATTCTTCCCCTCAGATTCTGGAGCATTTTATTTCACCATACATACCAGTGCGGTCCCTTAGATCCTCAGGGCTCCACTTGGTCACAGTCCCGCGTTTTAAGAGGGCAAGAGCCGGCGGCCGCTCATTTAGAGTCCTCGCTGCTAAGTTATGGAACTCTCTTCCGGTTCATATCCGTGCCATTGAGGAACTGACAATCTTTAGGAAGGCCATTAAAACCTTCCTTTTTCCCTCGGACTTCTAGAGTAGCTGTGTCCTCCTGGTACTGTTTTGTTGTCCGGTTCCTTGTCTATCATAGCGCCGGGACGCCCCTTTGCTGGGGCAGCTGTGCGCTCTACAAGTCCTGATAACATAACATAACATAACATATTCGTTTTCTAGTACGAAAACAAAACAAAACACAGATGTAATTTGCCTCAACGCTTGACCGCACTGTCTAAGCCACTCTAAAAATCCAAAGCACTTCATACCTTTCAAATCTCTATTCCCCCGTAATATAGAGCCTCTTCGTATTTTTCATTTTTTCAAGGGAATATTCGGAATATCGTTTAGCTTCACCTGTGTTAAAAAAGGGGGAGTATAGTAATACTCTAAGTTCCTACCGTCTTAATTAATATCTATACCTCCAAATTTCTTTTAAACCCTTGTTTACCTTAAGCAACTCCAACGGCCACGCTATTCACGATCTGTCTCTGTACCGCACTAACTGGTTTCACATTTTCTGTATACGTCAGAAATCACGTGATGCAGAAGTATGTATATATACTGCAGCGTAAGTCATTGAAACAATAGAGAGACTTGGTTTTTACCCATTTAGCCAAACGTAAGTCATAGAAACAGTAGAAGGACCTCGTTTTTGCCCATTTAGCCAAACACAAAAAGGGACTGATGGTTTTATTTTAAAAAAAGGAAGAGGGGAACCCGTTTACTGACCAAGAAGGGATTTATGGGTTATTTCAGATTTTATTCTGAAAGGTACTGCATAATCTAGTCTATGCATGTACTTAATATGAACGAATATCCTCTATCGATTATGTTAAGAACTATTTAGTACCAACTGCTAAATAAAGAACAAAAATAAATTAATATAAATAAAGAAAATATAAACACACCTTATAACCCAATGTGGAACCGCCACTCCTTACAATCTTTGCATCGGCAATTGATTTTTTGCTTTATTGGATATCTCATTTATAGAAATTACAATACACGGAACATGCAAACAATCATATATATGTGTATTCAAGTGACTCACACCTATTCTAATGTTGGCTTAATTACTGCAATAGTGCCCACATTTCATCTTTATCATTAAGGCCCAATGTTGTTGTGTGATATTTTTCTATCAGCCTTGCTTCCAACCTGTTGAGTTTCATTTGAAGTTCTGCTCTTTCTAGATTTCCAACTAGACACAGTACTGACCATTTTAAATCATTTTCAGAATGATTTTGGTTCAGAAAGTGTTGTACCAAGGGAGCCCCTTGGACTTTGCATTTGATCCTAGATTTGTGCTGCAATATGCGTTTCTTTATAGGTTGTATCGTCTGCCCTATGTAATATTTATTACATGGGCATTTTACGCAATATATTGCATTTTTAGAATTACAATTGGAAAATATCTTTTGGAAGTGTATCTGGCCATTGATATCCAATTGTTTGGAGTCTTCCGTTAAATTACATGCCAAACAATTTTGGCATCGAAAATGGCCTCCCACCGGTGGTAATTTAAGGAGGCCTCTCAAATCTTTTTTAGGCAATTCAGTCTGTCTTGCGGCTTTCACCAGTTGTTGCCGGATATTTTTACCTTTTTAAAAAGCAAAAGGGGTTTCGGAATTCCTAAAAGTTCAATTAATTTCCAATTTTTTGGGATTATTTTCTTGACCTTATTTGCTTTAGGATTATAGGTCAGTACACATGTCAGTGGAGTATTCTTATCTTGTATTTTAGCGACAAATTTTTTTGCTCACCATGCCATTCCAGTTTGAACCCAGCCATATGCAAATCAGTCTTGACCCTGTGCCTCATGGGAACAGTCCAGCCCGAACTGCCCAGCCAGGTCCAGCCTGGACTGAAAACAAGCATCCTAGAACCGGTTTCTGGGTTTCACCCCTCTTCAGCCAGTAAAGCTTGATTCCAGTGGCATGGAGTGCACGGGACCCACGTCTTGGCTTGGCATACCCTTCCCACTCGGGGTGACAAATGCAAAACACCACAGTTGATGGACAGAATGCAGAACATGGTCATACATTCACCCCAGTATAGAGATCTGGGCCTAAATCCATTGTTTTTTTGCTCACCATGCCATTCCAGTTTGAACCCAGCCATATGCAAATCAGTCTTGACCCTGTGCCTCATGGGAACAGTCCAGCCCGAACTGCCAAGCCAGGTCCACCCTGGACTGAAAACAAGCATCCTAGAAGAGGTTTCGGAGTTTCACCCCTCTTCAGCCAGGATAGCTTGATTCCAGTGGCATGGAGAGCACGGGAACCATGTCTGGGCATACCCTTCCCACTCAGGGCGACAAATGCAAAAACAACAGTTGATGGACAGAATGCAGAAAAATGTCATACATTCACCCCAGTACAGAGATATGGGTCTAAATCCATCGTTTTTTTGTTCACCATGCCATTCCAGTTTTAACCCAGCCATATGCAAATCAGTCTTGACCCTGTGCCTCATGGGAACATTCCAGCCCGAACTGCCAAGCCAGGTCCTCCCTGGACAGAAGACAAGCATCCTAGAACTGGTTTCGGGGTTTCATCCCTCTTCAGCCAGGATAGCTTGATTCCAGTTGCATGGAGAGTACGGGACCCACGTCTGGGCATACCCTTCCCACTCGGGGTGACAAATGCAAAAACAACAGTTGATGGACAGAATGCAGAACACTGTCATACATTCACCCCAGTACAGACATCTGGGCCTAAATCCATTGTTTTTTTGCTCACCATGCCATTCCAGTTTGAATCCAGCCATATGCAAATCAGTCTTGAGCCTGTGCCTCATGGGAACAGTCCAGCCCAAACTGCCAAGCCAGGTCCTCCCTCGACTGAAAACAAGCATCCTAGAACCAGTTTCGGGGTTTCACCCCTCTTCAGCCAGGATAGCTTGATTCCAGTGGCATGGATAGCACAGGACCCATGTCTGGGCATACCCATCCCACTCGGGGCGACAAATGCAAAAACAACAGTTGATGGACAGAATGCAGAACAATCTCATACATTTACCCCACTACAGAGATCTGGGCCTAAATCCATCATTTTTTTCCTCACCATGCAATTCCAGTTTGAATCCAGCCATATGCAAATCAGTCATGACCCCGTGCCTCATGGGAACAGTCCAGCCCGAACTGCCAAGCCAGGTCCTCCCTGGACTGAAAACAAGCATCCTAGAAACGGTTTCGGAGTTTCACCCCTTTTCAGCCATGATAGCTAGATTCCAGTGGCATGGAGAGCACGGGAACCATGTCTGGGCATACCCTTCCCACTCGGGGCGACAAATGCAAAAACAACAGTTGATGGACAGAACAATGTCATACATTCACCCCAGTACAGATATCTGGGCCTAAATCCATCGTTTTTTTGCTCACCATGTCATTCCAGTTTTAACCCAGCCATATGCAAATCAGTCTTGACCCTGTGCCTCATGTGAAGAGTCCAGCACAAACTGCCAAGCCAGGTCCTCCCTGGACTGAAAACAAGCATCCTAGAACCGGTTTCGGAGTTTCACCCCTCTTCAGCCAGGATAGCTTGATTCCAGTGGCATGGAGAGCACGGGAACCATATCTGGGCATACCCTTCCCACTCGGGCGACAAATGCAAAAACAACAGTTGACGGATAGAATGCAGAACAATCTCATACATTTACCCCACTACAGAGATCTGGGCCTAAATCCATCATTTTTTTCCTCACCATGCCATTCCAATTTGAACCCAGCCATATGCAAATCAGTCTTGACCCCGTGCCTCATGGGAACAGTCCAGCCCGAACTGCCAAGCCAGGTCCTCCCTGGACTGAAAACAAGCATCCTAGAACCGGTTTCGGAGTTTCACCCCTCTTCAGCCAGGATAGCTTGATTCCAGTGGCATGGAGAGCACGGGAACCATGTCTGGGCATACACTTCCCACTCGGGTGACAAATGCAAAAACAACTGTTGATGGACAGAATGCAGAACAATGTCATACATTCACCCCAGTACAGAGATCTGGGCCTAAATCCATCGTTTTTTTACTCACCATGCCATTCCAGTTTTAACCTAGCCATATGCAAATCAATCTTGACCCTGTGCCTCATGGGAACAGTCCAGCCCGAACTGCCAAGCCAGGTCCTCCCTGGACTGAAAAATAGCATCCTAGAACCGGTTTCTGGGTTTCACCCCTCTTCAGCCAGGAAAGCTTGATCCCAGTGGCATGGAGAGAACGGGACCCACGTCTGGGCATACCCTTCCCACTCGGGGTGACAAATGCAAAAACAACAGTTGATGGACAGAATGCAGAACAATGTCATACATTCACCCCAGTACAGAAATCTGGGCCTAAATCCATCGTTTTTTTGCTCACCATGCCATTCCAGTTTGAACCCAGCCATATGCAAATCAGTCTTGACCCTGTGTCTCATGGGAACAGGCCTGCCCGAACTGGCAAGCCAGGTCCACCCTGGACTGAAAACAAGCATCCTAGAACCGGTTTCGGAGTTTCACCCCTCTTCAGCCAGGATAGCTTGATTCCAGTGGCATGGAGAGCACGGGAACCATGTCTGGGCATACCCTTCCCACTTGGGGTGACAAATACAAAAACAACAGTTGATGGACAGAATGCAGAACAATGTCATACATTCACCCAGTACAGAGATCTGGGCCTAAATCCATCGTTTTTTTGCTCACCATGCCATTCCAGTTTGAACCCAGCCATATGCAAATCAGTCTTGACCCCGTGCCTCATGTGAACAGTCCAGCACGAACTGCCAAGCCAGGTCCACCCTGGACTGAAAACAAGCACCCTAGAACCGGTTTCGGGGTTTCTCCCCTCTTCAGCCAGGATAGCTTGATTCCAGTGGCATGGAGAGCACGGGAACCCTTCCCACTCGGGCGACAAATGCAAAAACAACAGTTGACGGATAGAATACAGAACAATCTCATACATTTACCCCACTACAGAGATCTGGGCCTAAATCCATCATTTTTTTCCTCACCATGCCATTCCAGTTTGAACCCAGCCATATGCAAATCAGTCTTGACCCCGTGCCTCATGGGAACAGTCCAGCCCGAACTGCCAAGCCAGGTCCTCCCTGGACTGAAAACAAGCATCCTAGAACCGGTTTCGGAGTTTCACCCCTCTTCAGCCAGGATAGCTTGATTCCAGTGGCATGGAGAGCACGGGAACCATGTCTGGGCATACACTTCCCACTCGGGTGACAAATGCAAAAACAACTGTTGATGGACAGAATGCAGAACAATGTCATACATTCACCCCAGTACAGAGATCTGGGCCTAAATCCATCGTTTTTTTACTCACCATGCCATTCCAGTTTTAACCTAGCCATATGCAAATCAATCTTGACCCTGTGCCTCATGGGAACAGTCCAGCCCGAACTGCCAAGCCAGGTCCTCCCTGGACTGAAAAATAGCATCCTAGAACCGGTTTCTGGGTTTCACCCCTCTTCAGCCAGGAAAGCTTGATCCCAGTGGCATGGAGAGAACGGGACCCACGTCTGGGCATACCCTTCCCACTCGGGGTGACAAATGCAAAAACAACAGTTGATGGACAGAATGCAGAACAATGTCATACATTCACCCCAGTACAGAAATCTGGGCCTAAATCCATCGTTTTTTTGCTCACCATGCCATTCCAGTTTGAACCCAGCCATATGCAAATCAGTCTTGACCCTGTGTCTCATGGGAACAGGCCTGCCCGAACTGGCAAGCCAGGTCCACCCTGGACTGAAAACAAGCATCCTAGAACCGGTTTCGGAGTTTCACCCCTCTTCAGCCAGGATAGCTTGATTCCAGTGGCATGGAGAGCACGGGAACCATGTCTGGGCATACCCTTCCCACTTGGGGTGACAAATACAAAAACAACAGTTGATGGACAGAATGCAGAACAATGTCATACATTCACCCAGTACAGAGATCTGGGCCTAAATCCATCGTTTTTTTGCTCACCATGCCATTCCAGTTTGAACCCAGCCATATGCAAATCAGTCTTGACCCCGTGCCTCATGTGAACAGTCCAGCACGAACTGCCAAGCCAGGTCCACCCTGGACTGAAAACAAGCACCCTAGAACCGGTTTCGGGGTTTCTCCCCTCTTCAGCCAGGATAGCTTGATTCCAGTGGCATGGAGAGCACGGGAACCCTTCCCACTCGGGCGACAAATGCAAAAACAACAGTTGACGGATAGAATACAGAACAATCTCATACATTTACCCCACTACAGAGATCTGGGCCTAAATCCATCATTTTTTTCCTCACCATGCCATTCCAGTTTGAACCCAGCCATATGCAAATCAGTCTTGACCCCGTGCCTCATGGGAACAGTCCAGCCCGAACTGCCAAGCCAGGTCCTCCCTGGACTGAAAACAAGCATCCTAGAACCGGTTTCGGAGTTTCACCCCTCTTCAGCCAGGATAGCTTGATTCCAGTGGCATGGAGAGCACGGGAACCATGTCTGGGCATACACTTCCCACTCGGGTGACAAATGCAAAAACAACTGTTGATGGACAGAATGCAGAACAATGTCATACATTCACCCCAGTACAGAGATCTGGGCCTAAATCCATCGTTTTTTTGCTCACCATGCCATTCCAGTTTTAACCCAGCCATATGCAAATCAATCTTGACCCTGTGCCTCATGGGAACCGTCCAGCCCGAACTGCCAAACCAGGTCCTCCCTGGACTGAAAAATAGCATCCTAGAACCGGTTTCTGGGTTTCACCCCTCTTCAGCCAGGAAAGTTTGATCCCAGTGGCATGGATAGAACGGGACCCACGTCTGGGCATACCCTTCCCACTCGGGGTGACAAATGCAAAAACAACAGTTGATGGACAGAATGCAGAACAATGTCATACATTTACCCCAGTACAGAGATCTGGGCCTAAATCCATCTTTTTTTTTGCTCACCATGCCATTCCAGTTTGAACCCAGCCATATGCAAATCAGTCTTGACCCTTTGCCTCATGGGAACAGTCCAGCCCGAACTGCCAAGCCAGGTCCACCCTGGGCTGAAAACAAGCATCCTAGAACCGGTTTCGGGGATTCACCCCTCTTCAGCCAGGATAGCTTGATTCCAGTGGCATGGAGAGCACGGGAACCATGTCTGGGCATACCCTTCCCACTCGGGGCGACAAATGCAAAAACAACAGTTGATGGACAGAACAATGTCATACATTCACCCCAGTACAGATATCTGGGCCTAAATCCATCGTTTTTTTGCTCACCATGCCATTCCAGTTTTAACCCAGCCATATGCAAATCAGTCTTGACCCTGTGCCTCATGGGAACAGTCCAGCCCGAACTGCCAAGCCAGGTCCTCCCTGGACTGAAAACAAGCAACCTAGAACTGGTTTCGGGGTTTCACCCCTCTTCAGCCAGGATAGCTTGAATCCAGTTGCATGTAGAGTACGGGACCCACGTCTGGGCATACCCTTCCCACTCGGGGTGACAAATGCAAAAACAACAGTTGATGGACAGAATGCAGAACAATGTCATACATTCACCCCAGTACAGAGATCTGGGCCTAAATCCATCGTTTGTTTGCTCACCATGCCATTCCAGTTTGAACCCAGCCATATGCAAATCAGTCTTGACCCCGAGCCTCATGTGAACAGTCCAGCACGAACTGCCAAGCCAGGTCCTCCCTGGACTGAAAACAAGCATCCTAGAACCAGTTTCGGGGTTTCACCCTCTGTCTAAAGAGGAGTAAAACCCCGAAACCAGTCGTAGGAGGCTTGTTCCCGGTCCAGGGAGGACCTGGCTTGGCTGTTCAGTTTGGACTGTTCCCATGAGGCACAGGGTCAAGACTGATTTGCATATGGCCAGGTCTAAACTGGGGTGGCATGGTGAGCAGATGAATGATCGATTTAACCCAGATCTCTTGACTGGGGGTGAATGCTATGATTTATTCTGCATTCAGTCCATCAATTGTGTGTCTTTTGCTCCTTGTATATAAATGACTGTATGAATAAGGATAACTATAATACCTACATCGGTGTAGCCTGTTTCAATAGTGAGTTACCTTCCATTTCACTGTCGCTACTGTGAAACGATCCATTCTCATTGGCCAGGATGGGCCGGTTAAAGATTGCTTTCTATCATCCTATCGGGCCCTAGGAGCCTGATAGGACCCTCGAGTTTGATATGTATATGCTCAGGACATTGAGGGGCACCTTTTAGTAAGGACCATTTATATATTGCATGTGTTGAAATACCTTTCCTGAAAACATGGTAGTTTCTTGCCTAACAATATTCCAAATGCAGCAACGACGGGCCCTTCTTGCCGCACCTCACATCAGTTCTCAAGACAAGTGTAATAGTTGTCGTGCAATCAACCCCATACGCCAGCCGCTGAGTGGCGCTACTGTGCTCCAGACCAATACAACATAAACAAACGAAAGAAAGGGGGTGCACGAATGAGATAGTCCAATGAGCCAAAACAGTTGTAACTAAATATCCTCTTTATTTCAAAATAGGTTTAGGTTGGTAAAAGGATGGTCAGCCAACGCGTTTCATTCCCTCAAGGGGAACTTCATCAGGGCTGTAACATGATAAAACAACATATATATTACATATAAATCATAAAGCACAGGACTAACAACACACAAAAAAAAATAAAAAAATTGACCACATAGTATAAAAATTATAAAGACAATTTCTAGACAACATCAGAAAGTAACCATTTAAAATCACATGGACTGGACGTACAAGAGATTTTTTTCATATGTACATATTTGCAAACAGATATTTGACTAAAGGCAGCTTGATTGTGGAAAACTGGCCATCTCATAAATATTTGAAATAGATGTTAAACTAGCCATGACCACATAAACAACAAATAAAACTATATAAAAAGATAGTGCATATCAAAGAATAAGTAAGAGATGAAAGGAAAAGAAAAGAAGCGAAGGGAAGAATGTGTAAAAGAAAAGAAAATATTTCGCAGAAAGCAATCCAAGTTGAGGTATAAATGCATACCTTGAATCAATGTGTTTATTCTTGACAGTAAAGCAAGTCTTTAAAAAGCTTGATGCAGTACAGTGTATTTCACATATACGTTTGAAGTCTGTAAGAAAACGCACAATGTCCAGGATTATAATAAATGGCATTGTGAACCAAGTTTATACCATTATGAGCATAAAGAGCTATAATATGGATCCTTCTAATTTCATACATTGTGTGATAACATACACCATGATTATCACATACTTCTAATAGCTCACTAATAATGAGAAAAGAGACAAAGCTAAGCACATAATATACCAAATAAAACCTTGGTTCCCTTTATTGTCCAAAATGGGGTACCCATATAAAAAAACAAATGTAAAACAATATTTGAAAAATACCACAAGACTTATCACACGCTGTGGTAAACAACAACGTTGTCATAGCACCAAAATACATTGAAACCGGAGAAAAATCTGAACCGGAAGAAACTAGTGCCAGTGTAATGCAAACAACCCAACCCTGCGAACACGGGGGATCAGCAATATGCCCCCAGCTAGAAACAAAGTCTAGGCCGAGTCATTGCATACCATGTCACAAATAATAAAAACGCCACACACAAACAAAACAACAAAGGCATAGCTCGAAAGAAATACAAATAACCGTCACATGTATTTTAGAACCGCAACAGGAGATCCTACGGCAATATATATAAAATAAAAAGAAGACCCACAAACACGGGCATTAAATATAAATCACCCCCACGAATACAAAGCACGCATACTTCCTCACGAGTTTGCTTACCGGCAGTCGCCTGAGCAGGGTTTTAAATATCACGGCGTGTTCCTCGATAAGAATCAGGAGACCCGCCATGGTGTATAAATGTACGGGACTCCACCCCTCGTAAACTGCTGGCCAATGAATATGGGTGTAGACCGGGAATCATGGTCTTCATGACGTATGAGTAAATCAGTCGCCATATTTACAAGGACAAAATAATCCAGAAAAGGTGTATTAATGATTGTTTGTGTGAGGTAGAGGCCGCGTAATGTGCAAACTTAAGATCAAAATTATAATCTCAAAATTCTAGAAGCCTAAAAACGCAAGTTAAAACGTATAGCATTTATGAATCACAACAACACCTAATTGAATTAGATCCTCAGTGAGAGGAGGTGGTGTCGTGTATGATGTTTAAAAGCAAGGCTTGACCCCTGTAAACACTGATAGCCAAAAAGAGATATGAACCAACAAGTAATGTTGATCATTGTATAAACATGAACCGCCATTGTTAAACGGGCAGTACACCACGTAGAAAGTGAACATGCATCTACCAAAATTGAACATCGAGCGTAAACGTATAGCATTTGTGAATCACAACACCACCTAATTGAATTAGATCCTCTGCGAGAGGAGGTGGTGTCGTGTATGATGTTTAAAGCCAAGGCTTGACCCCTGTAAACACTGATGGCCAAAAAGAGATATCAACCAACAAGTAATATTGGTCATTGTATAAACATGGACCGCCATTGTCAAACGGGCAATGCAACACGTAGAAAGTGAACATGCATCCACCAGAATTTGAACATTGAGCGTGACACAGACCAAAATCCAGACAACTCAACTCTTTGATCCTGACAAAAGTGCACGACGAAAAATATAAGACTGAAACTTCACCCCATTAAGGCAGTTGGCCAATGAATGGAGATGTGAAACAAAATTAATAGATGAATTCAATCGATCGCCATCATTGAACACGCAATCGAAAATGGATATAGTATAAATAAATATCTGTTTGTTACAAGCAGGCATTACAAATTAAAATGTATTAATCAGTTATAATCATAAGATAATAGAGTCCTAGTGGTTAGATAATAAATAAAATGAATAGCGTTCTTGGGTAGAACAAATAAACTAGATCCATCACAGTAATGCGTGGCATATTGTAAACAAAAGAAGTTGATCAAAAATAGCCATAAGGGTATTTGTTAGTGCGTAAATAGTATGTCATGTTGCATTCATCAGCTATGATGGAAATGAGATAACCCGTTTTCTAGAGAACTACTATATCAGAAGAAACCAAAAAACAACATAAGGAAAGCAAGGAAATATAAGGAAGACAAGGAAATATAAATCCAAAGTAACATCCCACCTGAATAGACAAGAAAAGATAAAAGAAGCAAAAGAATTTAGTAGGAAACCAGTGGTTGAGTGTATCACCCAACCCTGAATTACAATCTGTCGCCTAGTGTAGTTAGAAAAACAGTAAATAGAAAGAATAAAAGAAGGAGATTATTGTAGATGATTATGGACACCAAATTTTTACACATCACTGTATAACGTGGCCAAAGTGTAATACACATATATAGTATATCATACTATAGATGAAAACCGCAAAGCTGATGTGTGACTATTGGAACATGGATTAACATACATTAATTAGTTTCAAGAAAATAATGCATTTCATTATCACTGTTGAATCCTTCAATAGTTCTCCGTAATCTGCAGATCCATTTAGCCTCACACCGCCTAAGCTGAAGCTCACGATCACCTCCTCTCTCTGTGCTTTCCACATGTTCAATACCATGAAACCAGAAATTGGCAAGACCCTCGTGTTCATTGATAAAATGTTCAGTAAGAGGATATCTGGAGTCACGTTTGAGTATAGCCCTCCTGTGCTCCTGAATCCTGATTTTAAGGCTGCGTTTAGTGCTTCCTACGTAAATGGTTCCACAAGGGCATCCAATCACATAGACAACAAAAACAGTGTTACAGTTGATGAAATTATAGATGTTATAATTTCTGGAGCCATTGTATGAAAAATTCTGGATTTTGTTAATCCCTAGTTCACAAATATTACACATTGTGCAAGTGAAGAAGCCTTTTGGTTTAGATGGTAACGATGTTGTTTTCTTGTTGTTAAAGTTTTTAATATAACTAGGGCATAAGTCATTTCTTAGGGTTTTAACACGCCTGTATGTGATAGATGGATTGATGTGAATCACTCTTTGTAGACCTGGTATCTCGCACAGGAGATTCCAATGTTTCTTCAGCAATTTAAAAATAGCACTGCTATGTGAGGTATACTGGGTCACAAACCTAATGTTATTATCACTGTTCTTAGTTCTGTCTTTGCTACATTTTTTTGTAGTTAAAGTAGTCTCTCTGGTTAGTGAACGTGCCCTAGTTTCTGCCCTGTCCACAATCTCTTTTTTATATCCCCTAGCTAGAAACCTTTTCTTAGCTTGCTGGAGATTCTTATCAAAATTGGATTCTTCACTGCAGTTGCGTCTGACACGAACCATCTCACCATATGGAATGTTCTTAATAGTGGAGCTGGCATGTGCACTATCTGGATGCAAAACTGCTTGCGATATAGAGTACTCTGGATGTGCCCATCTTGTATGTAAAATTGAAGGTCCAAAAAATGTATTCTCTCATTACTAAATTCCATTGTAAGTTTAACATTAAATGGATTAGAGTTGAGGTATTCAAAGTAGTCTTGAAGTTGTGATACAGTACCAGACCATAGGCAGATGATATCATCGATATACCTCCCCCAGAACACGATATGCTCAGTCCAGGGGGAGGCACATCTACCCCATGCATGCCCCCTCTCATACCATCCCATAAAGAGACAGGCATAAGAGGGGGCAAACCTGGATCCCATGGCTGTACCTCTCCTCTGATGGTACCAAACGTTGTCATATAAGAAATAATTCCTATTTAGGACCAATTTCAACATCTCAATAATCATTTGGTTTTGATCAAACTGATCAGCATTGTCTCTGTCCAAATAAAATTCAGCAGCCTTGAGGCCAAACTCGTGTTGAATACACGTGTATAAGCTAGTGACATCGAAAGTGACAAATAGAAGTTCGTCGGACCACTCAAAATTGTGAAATTTGTTTAAAATGTCCTTGCTATCCTGAATATAGGAAGGGAGATCAAGGACATATTTATTGATTTTGAGGTCAATAAATTCAGAAATCTTCTCAGTAGCTGACCCGATACCTGAGATGATTGGTCTTCCTGGAGGAAAGTTTCCTTTTTTATGCACTTTGAGAAGAATATAAATACAGGGAAATCTGGTATTCTCTGTTTTGAGGTACCTGAATTCTTGTTCACTAATCAAACCCATGTCCCTCTATTCCCTTAGCTTCAAATTGAATTCAATAATTAGATCTCGTGTGGGATTATGATCCAGTCTGCCATAGCAATCATTGTCCATTAACTGGCGTTCAATTTCACCTTTATAATCTTTTGTGTCCATGACAACGACGTTCCCGCCGTTATCAGACTCCCTAATGACGATGTTGCTGTAATTTTTTAGCCTTTTTAATGCTTGTCTCTCTCCAAATGTGAGATTATGTTGTTTATTATTCAAACCCCTATTTTGTTTTTCCAGTTGGTATAGGCCCTCACTCACCCGTTCAGTGAAGATGTCAATGTTACCGTGGTATATCATTGGAGTGAATTTGGACTTAGGATGTAATCCACTTTCTCGCATGACATTCTCACTGATATCAAAGTCATCTAGAATGGTATGCATCCCCACTTCTTCCCCATCACTAAGTGAGAGTAAGCATTGAATGTTCTTAACTTCAGCTATTGTTAGATCAGTTTGTTTAACATCAAAGAGTTTATTCGGAGGCATTTTGTCTTTGAAAAAATCTTTTAATTTCAACATTCTACTGAATTTGAAAAGATCTACATGTACATTTGTGAAATCACCACCCTGTGTGGGACAAAATCCCAACCCCCTGCATAACAGGTTTGTCTCATCAATGTCCAGTATTTTGCTGGATAAATTCACCACTCTTAGATTGGAGTCAACCCCATCTTCCTCAATCATTGTCATCCCAGTTTCTACTACTTCTGTTTTACTTTTCCCCTCTCTGACCTTCTTAGTAGATCCTCTGATGTACCTTCCTTGTCCCCGTCTGCCCCCTCTCCTTGTCTTTTTTGCTGCTGTGTCTTTTTTGCTTGGTTGCCACTTATTTTTAATCTGGCCATTTCTTTCTGAAAGGTCTTTGCTCCAACCCCTAAAGAGTGTGCATTAGAATTGATGTTTGATGAAGTACTCTCAGCAGATGATAGGGAGGTGCTACTCACTGATCTCATTTCTTCACTAGCTTCTCTGGATCGTTTTTTATCATCTGTCACCAAAGTGGTATCGTATTTTTTGGCAAATGTATAGATCCTCCCCTCCCTATTGTCCCTGTCGTCACGATTAATCTTACGTAGTTTCTTCTCTTTTAAGTAATTTTGGTGCCCCTCAATCACTTTCTGAAGGATGCTATAGTTTTTGTCAATTAGCTCCTTATTGCCACAAGTTTCAATTTCTTTTTCTATACATTCGATTTCTGATAGGAGTTTCGCTCCTTTTTCTATGGCATGTCTAATCAAGATCTGCATCATTATTAATGAGGCACCTTCTAAGTTAGCCGCCCATTCATTCAACAATTCCTCGCTAAGATCTTCGAACGTAGGGAAAATGAGGATACGTAACCCTCTTGGAACTTTCTTATTATCTATATATTGTTGGAGGGTCACCCCATCCCACCATCTCGATAGTTCTTATTTTTTTAAACGTTCCAATTTAACAAATAAATGACGTGGTCCTAATGTATTTTGTATAGTGGGTCCTGTTTGTGGTAGGTTGGTATTTCTTCCAAATAAGTCCTGTGCCATCTCTTCTCTTTTGTCATCAAAACGTGGCATTCTTAGTTCTGGATGATGTTGAGTGCTTGCTGACCCAAAGAAAACAATATTCCAAATGCAGCAACGACGGGCCCTTCTTGCCGCACCTCACATCAGTTCTCAAGACAAGTGTAATAGTTGTCGTGCAATCAACCCCATACGCCAGCCGCTGAGTGGCGCTACTGTGCTCCAGATCAATACAACAGAAACAAACAAAAGAAAGGGGGTGCACGAATGAGATAGTCCAATGAGCCAAAACAGTTGTAACTAAATATCCTCTTTATTTCAAAATAGGTTTAGGTTGGTAAAAGGATGGTCAGCCAACGCGTTTCATTCCCTCAAGGGGAACTTCATCAGGGCTGTAACATGATAAAACAACATATATATTACATATAAATCATAAAGCTCAGGACTAACAACACACACACAAAAAAAAAATAATAATTCACCACATAGTATAAAAATTATAAAGACAATTTCTAGACAACATCAGAAAGTAACCATTTAAAATCACATGGACTGGACGTACAAGAGATTTTTTTCATAAGTACATATTTGCAAACAGATATTTGACTAAAGGCAGCTTGATTGTTGAAAACTGGCCATCTCATAAATATTTGAAATAGATGTTAAACTAGCCATGACCACATAAACAACAAATAAAACTATATAAAAAGATAGTGCATATCAAAGAATAAGTAGGAGATGAAAGGAAAGGAAAAGAAAAGAAGCGAAGGGAAGAATGTGTAAAAGAAAAGAAAATATTTTGCGGAAAGCAATCCAAGTTGAGGTATAAATGCCTACCTTGAATCAATGTGTTTATTCTTGACAGTAAAGCAAGTCTTTAAAAAGCTTGACGCAGTACAGTGTATTTCACATATACGTTTGAAGTCTGTAAGAAAACGCACAATGTCCAGGATTATAATAAATGGCATTGTGAACCAAGTTTATACCATTATGAGCATAAAGAGCTATAATATGGATCCTTCTAATTTCATACATTGTGTGATAACATACACCATGATTATCACATACTTCTAATGGCTCACTAATAATGAGAAAAGAGACAAAGCTAAGCACATAATATACCAAATAAAACCTTGGTTCCCTTTATTGTCCAAAAGCAGGGTTTTAAATATCACGGCGTGTTCCTCGATAAGAATCAGGAGACCCGCCATGGTGTATAAATGTACGGGACTCCACCCCTCGTAAACTGCTGGCCAATGAATATGGGTGTAGACCGGGAATCATGGTCTTCATGACGTATGAGTAAATCAGTCGCCATATTTACAAAGACAAAATAATCCAGAAAAGGTGTATTAACACCTTTTCTGGATTATTTGGTGACTGATTTACTCATACGTCATGAAGACCATGATTCCCGGTCTACACCCATATTCATTGGCCAGCAGTTTACGAGGGGTGGAGTCCCGTACATTTATACACCATGGCGGGTCTCCTGATACTTATCGAGGAACACGCCGTGATATTTAAAACCATGCTCAGGCGACTGCCGGTAAGCAAACTCGTGAGGAAGTATGCGTGCTTTGTATTCGTGGGGGTGATTTATATTTAATGCCAGTGTTTGTGGGTCTTCTTTTTATTTTATATATATTGCTGTAGGATCTCCTGTTGCGGTTCTAAAATACATGTGACGGTTATTTGTATTTCTTTCGAGCTATGCCTTTGTTGTTTTGTTTGTGTGTGGCGTTTTTATTATTTGTGACATGGTATGCAATGACTCGGCCTTGACTTTGTTTCTAGCTGGGGGCATATTGCTGATCCCCCGTGTTCGCAGGGTTGGGTTGTTTGCATTACACTGGCTCTAGTTTCTTCCGGTTCAGATTTTTCTCCGGTTTCAATGCATTTTGGTGCTATGACAACGTTGTTGTTTACCACAGCGTGTGATAAGTCTTGTGGTATTTTTCAAATATTGTTTTTCATTTGTTTTTTGATATCGGTTCCCCTTTTTGGACAATAAAGGGAAGCAAGGTTTTATTTGGTATATTATGTGCTTAGCTTTGTCTCTTTTCTCATTATTAGTGAGCCATTAGAAGTATGTGATAATCATGGTGTATGTTATCACACAATGTATGAAATTAGAAGGATCCATATTATAGCTCTTTATGCTCATAATGGTATAAACTTGGTTCACAATGCCATTTATTATAATCCTGGACATTGTGCGTTTTCTTACAGACTTCAAACGTATATGTGAAATACACTGTAATGCGTCAAGCTTTTTAAAGACTTGCTTTACTGTCAAGAATAAACACATTGATTCAAGGTAGGCATTTATACCTCAACTTGGATTGCTTTCCGCAAAATATTTTCTTTTCTTTTTCATTCATTCATTCATAAACTTTATTTCGGCCACAAAGGCCATAAAAGCAACAATACATTACAACAATTCTTGTCCAAAGCAGAACACATTTTAGCCACCAAAACAGAATACAGTAAACAGATTAAATTAAAATGTTCAAGTGATTAACAATTGGTGGAAAATTTCCTACGCTGTAACTATACAGCATTTAAAAAACGTGAAACTGCGAAGACAATTGGGGGATGGGTGTCATATTTTAAAACTCGCAGGGCATTAGCACAGTCTCTGAAACCAAGATTCCTGCAAATTGATTTTACCCAACGTTTCCTATGAGTGAGGTACGTTGGGCAGAAGAAGAACACATGGTTTTCATCCTCCAATTTGTAACCACATGCGGGGCATAAAGTACTTTTGTTGGTGTCCCATCTAGAAGTAAAAGACCTGAGTGGTAAAGTGCCTATTCTAAATTGGACATATAGCTTCCTAGCAACAGGGGGGAAAATCAAATCCAAAAATAACTCCCTCCCATAGTTTGGTTTAATCAGAAGAAACTGTTCAGTCAGCCTACCTACATTTGAATTCGTATGCAAACGTAGTAGATGGAAGAGTCTAAATTCTTCAGCAAGATTGGTTTTTGAAACAGCTGGGCAAGAACTTCCTGGAGTATCCCAGAGTTCCTGGCGACCAATCTTGCAACAAGTATCCCTAACATAAATTAGCCAGGGGATATTCATGTGTTTTATTATGGGCCAGAGCTCCAAAAATTCATCTCTATAGGTTTCCAGGTCCGGATTGGACCATAGTCTCTTCCAATAGTGTACGGGCCGAGCCGCCACCACCTCTTCGATTGGAAGCAGTCCCAAATCAAGTCTAATAGGGACCAACGGTGTACTGGAGGGTAAACTTAACAATTTCCTTATAAAGGAGTTTTCGACCCTCGATAGACTACCTATTTTGGAATGACCCCATAGTTCCGCTCCGTAAGTTGAAGCAGGTCTGGCCTGGGTTTTAAAAATTTCTACTACTGGTATAGCTGGTTTGAAGACCGAACCATTGAACAATCTAACCATACCTCCTGTAGTTTGGGTCAACTTGAGGGTGGAATTAATAACCTGACCTCCCCAGCCCAAGTCTTCTTGGAGTGTAATCCCTAGATAAGTAAACGTTTTCACCCGTTCAAGGGGGATGCCATTCAAAACTGGGTTGGGGCGGGTACGTTTGGGAGGGTTAAGGATCATAAATTTAGTTTTGGCTAGGTTGATCTCGAGACCCCTGTCACTACAGAAGTCTACAAAGCCATCTAAAATACGCTGAATTCCCATGGGGGTGCGTGACAACAACAGAGTGTCGTCAGCAAACATTAGGGCTGGTACCTTGCCCGAGGCAAGCCTAGGGACATCAATATCTTTTAGAGCTAAAAGATGTTTTATGAGCCCATTGATGTATAGGCAAAACAGCGTGGGCGCTAACACACATCCTTGTCGTACTCCTCGGCTAACAGGAAAGCGTTCAGAAAGTTCGCCATACTTTCCACATCTGACCTGGGCAAAATTGGCCTTATGTAGATTTTTCAAAACATCTAAAAGGTAGGAGGGAACATTAAGCATTTGCAGCACGGCCCAGAGCTTTTCTCTCGGAACCAGATCGAATGCTGATCTTAGATCAACAAAGATGAGGTAGAGGCTGCCACCCTCTACACTCACAGACTTCCAGAATATAACCTGGAGACGAAAGATCTGGTCCAGGGTTGAAGTACCCTTCCTAAAGCCAGCCTGCAAGGTACTTCAGATATTATTTTCTTCTTCCCAAGCCTGTAGTCTATTCAGAATAATACGCCCGAATAATTTTTGAGTCGTATCAATTAGACTTATCGGGCGATAATTCGAAGGCTGTAAAGGACAACCTTTTTTGTGAATAGGCACTATCTCAGCACCTCGCCATGTTAATGGTGGTTCTGCACCATATAAAATGGAGTTAAATAGGACACATAGATAAGGCGCCCATATCGTAGGTTCAGACCTAAAAAGGTCGCCTGGGATTTTGTCCAGACCCGGCGCTTTATTAGGTATGAGCATGAGAATGGCATTTTCAACCTCTTTAATCTTAATTCGTGGAATGAGTTCAACACAACAAGTTGTGTTGGGGGGAGAATCAGTTGAAGAGGGTAAATTGCAATTTGTTATGGAATATAAACCCCCGAAGTGCCCTTCCCATACTGCAGAAGCTATGTTGGAGCCAATAATGGTATCAGAATCTTTCTTTCCATTACTAACAATGGCCCAAAAGGTCCTAAAATCCTTGTGCTGTAATGATAATCTTAGCTCCTCCCACTTGTCGTCTTCCCAAGACTTCCTTGCCCTATGAATCTGTTGTTTATACTGGGCGCGGACTATTTTAGTCCTGGATTTGTCTTTTGCTTTTATAGCCAAGATCAACTCAGCTTTTAGTTTCCTGCACTCGGAGGTATACCAGGAATGTTTGTTGGCCACATGGGCCTTGGGAGCCTCAGATCGAGAGAAAACATCCAAAAGTTTCATAGATAACTGGGTATGAATAGTAACAGGACTAGATATGCTTTCAGTAGAAGAGCAATTCAGCACAACTTCGGCCATTTCATTAAGACATGGAAGTGCCGATCTATACGTTTCTGCCAGTTTCTCAGGACACATAAGTATGCTTGACCATCTAACTCTTCGTTTGTTATTATGCAGAATTAAGGGTTGCGGAGGAGGAAGCACCCCACTGACATAAGTTGCAAATCCCCAATGGTCTGGTTTTAGTTTCAGGGTGAGAGCATTGTGGTCACTATCATCACGAACGACCACCCTGAAATCTAAGACCTTATCCCAAGATTTTATATCGATCAGGATATAATCCAAAATCGACAAGTGCCCAACTCTGTTGAAGGTAGTTTGTCCAGGCTGGTCAGATTTGAATCTGCCATTACAAGCCCTCAACGATAGGGAGAGGGTGAGAGAAAGAATTTGTAACACTAGTGGGGTCCAGGCTCTAACCGCAGGGATCATAGGCTCAGGAATGTTTAAATGTGTGTCTTCCGCCACAGGGTCATTTTGAACTGAGAGACTAAGTGGCTCATATTGACAATTAAAATCGCCACCTACTATAACAGGATATTCTGGATCTAAAGTCAAAATAAAATCATTCAAAGCTGTAATGACCTTAGATTCACCTCCTCCTAGGGAGGGTCTTGAATAGACGTTTAAAAGAACTAAATGTTTATTCCCAGGCAAGTCTAATAGAACACATAAGATGTCATCAGATCCCGTTTGGAGTTGCCTGGCTGTGGCGCCCAGGTGGATTGCAACCCAGGTACTAAGACCTCCAGAAGGTCTCCCCCTGCCACTAGAGGAAGCAAGAATGCCAAAAGAGGCAAACCCATCTCGTTGGTAGTTTTCCGTGGCCCATGTCTATTGTAGCAGACAGATATCAAAGGTGTCCATGAAGTTACCCCACTCTATACAGATCTGTTTGCTCTTTAGGCCCGCTACGTTCCAAGAGATAAGATTGACATCAACCTTGGGCTCTCGTTTAGTAGGGGAGTCACTGGAAAAAATACATTCCTTGCCCAGGTTTACCCTACCATTTTCCTGTACCAGCACCCCCGGCAAAGGCAATACGGGAGGATCTTCCAAGTGTGCAATAGAGCATTCCGTGAGACAGGCTACCTTATGGTTAGGTGTGTGGACAAGGGGAGAGGGCTCGGGCCAGAGACAGTTAACCCCCCTAGCTACCTTGATGTTATTTAGCTCTTACTGGGCCCCAGTCAAGATGGTAGAGACACCGGGGTCCAAACGTCAGTCCACCTGATCTAGCACACTATAGTTGTTAAAATGAAAGAAGGATTCAAGAGCAGGTGGGCGAAATTGCATGTCAACTTGTGTTTCATTAAAACAATGAGGAAAGAAGCCCACCTGGTCCCAACCTGATCCAATCGCCCCGCTCCTTCCAGGAGCTTCACAACCCAATGAGGATGGACCCGGGTAGAAGTCGGTTAGCGGAAGGGCTTTAATGGAGGTTTCAGAACTGCCTAAGGTGCGTGACTGCGTATTACAAATGTAACTAACTGTTCTGGAGTTTCTAAAGTTAATTACAACGCAGTCACCCTGTAGGTCTTTAGTTCTATGTCCCACCCAATCCAGCCGTCTTGCAAAGAGAATTTCGCTCCTACACCCTTTGGGAAGGGGTTTATGGCAGTTCAGCCAATGGATACACTTATTCTTGAGCATACTGAAATCCTCCTTTATGCCCTTATCTAAAGTAGGAACCCCTGAGAGTACCACCACATAGGGAACTGATTCAGGGGGAAGGTCCAGGCAGGTTAACTTGGGTTTCGCTTGAGTGGCATTATTTGGGCAACTAAGTGTATTTTGTGGTGCGTTATTAGTGCTCAGATCAACAGATGTATTTGTGATAGCAAAATTGCCCCTGCTCGGAGCATTTACAATTACAGTTGATGGGGCAGGGCTATCAGAGGCTATTTGAGTAGTGGTACCAGACCTGTCGCGCTGCGAGATAGAGTGAACTACAGCTCCTAGCCTCGGATTAGGGGGTTTAGGTGCAGGAACAATTGGTTCAACAGAATTTATTACAGAAAGAGAAGAATTGCTATTAATGCCCTCCCGCGAATTAGGCTCAATAGCCCCCAGAGCACCAGCAAACCGCAATTCAAAAGCCAATAGCTTTTTTTCTATTTCGTCAAGTCTATTGTACATTGGGAGGCATGTAGCAGTAAGTAGCTGCTCCAGTTTAGTCCAGAATTCTCCTCCAACTTCCATGGCCAGGTTGCACTCAGTACTTTGTGATGCCAAATTGACAGGTTCGGTGTTGACTGCACAGTCTATATCTCCAAGTTTAGGCCGCTTGGAATATATCGGTCTTTTGTTAGTCAAGACTGAGCCACTCCGCTTACGTCTGACAGTCTGTTTTATCGAAGTGGCATTAGTTACTTCCGAACGGATCGGTTGGCCAGATCTAGTAAACCCCACAGTATTTGGAGAGGGACTTGGAACCTGATCAACAGACTCTTCACGCTCAGTAGAGCTATTGGTATTATGGATCAAAGCTGGGGATATAAATAACCTGCCATGGGAATTAGCGGTATAACTGGGAGTGCAATTGTTGGTTGGTGACAGCGCTGTAGCTATCTTTCCCAGAGAAGACCTTTTAGTAAAGGCTTGGTCTAGAGAAAGCCTTTTTTCGGTTAACTCAATTTCTCTCTGTAGGACGGAGGAGGCCCTGGTGATGAAATTATCCAGTGTGCCAACAACTCCGGACCCAGTAAGGGACTTACTCCCCTTTCCCACACCTCCAGTTGCCATTCCCGAGACACCAACAACAATAACAGGCAAAGGGAACAGTATTCGTGAGGGACCAGCAGTGCAATGGGTCGAATGCAGCACAGGCAATCAAAGGCAACAGGAAAAAAAAAAGAGTCCACGTACCCCAACAGCCAAGAGCTAGGCCCCGTCCCGTCCTCAACCGACCTCTGACGAGCTCAGACGATCCCGCCCTTTGTCCGGGCTTCGCCCCGGACTACGCCCCGCACGCGTCCCGCTCACGCGTGAACAGGTGTCAATTAAATAGCGGTAGGAGGTGTGGCCGGGAAGAGGATCAGGTGCGTTGGATGATTGTGAAACAGGGCACCCTGGGCCTCGCAGTCCCAGCACAACAGCAACCTCCCGAAGTGTCCACGGTATTCAGGATTCCCCCACTGTTCGAGAGCAGCTCCTCAAGGGTGATGGCAAGTAAAAATGGATTGTTTTAAAAATACGAAGTCCGCGCCTACGAGCGGCACCCGCGAAGCGGGGGCCTGCAAGGCGTTTTATAGCAAGGCAGTGGGAGGTGTGGCCGGGAAGAGGATCAGGTGCGTTGGATGATTGTGAAACAGGGCACCCTGGGCCTCGCAGTCCCAGCACAACAGCAACCTCCCGAAGTGTCCACGGTATTCAGGATTCCCCCACTGTTCGAGAGCAGCTCCTCAAGGGTGATGGCAAGTAAAAATGGATTGTTTTAAAAATACGAAGTCCGCGCCTACGCGCGGCTCCCGCGAAGCGGGGGCCGCGAGGCGTTTTATAGCAAGGCAGTGGGAGGTGTGGCCGGGAAGAGGATCAGGTGCGTTGGATGATTGTGAAACAGGGCACCCTGGGCCTCGCAGTCCCAGCACAACAGCAACCTCCCGAAGTGTCCACGGTATTCAGGATTCCCCCACTGTTCGAGAGCAGCTCCTCAAGGGTGATGGCAAGTAAAAATGGATTGCTTTAAAAATACGAAGTCCGCGCCTACGAGCGGCACCTTTTACACATTCTTCCCTTCGCTTCTTTTCTTTTCCTTTCCTTTCATCTCCTACTTATTCTTTGATATGCACTATCTTTTTATATAGTTTTATTTGTTGTTTATGTGGTCATGGCTAGTTTAACATCTATTTCAAATATTTATGAGATGGCCAGTTTTCCACAATCAAGCTGCCTTTAGTCAAATATCTGTTTGCAAATATGTACATATGAAAAAAATCTCTTGTACGTCCAGTCCATGTGATTTTAAATGGTTACTTTCTGATGTTGTCTAGAAATTGTCTTTATAATTTTTATACTATGTGGTCAATTATTATTATTTTTTTTTTGTGTGTGTTGTTAGTCCTGTGCTTTATGATTTATATGTAATATATATATGTTGTTTTATCATGTTACAGCCCTGATGAAGTTCCCCTTGAGGGAATGAAACGCGTTGGCTGACCATCCTTTTACCAACCTAAACCTATTTTGAAATAAAGAGGATATTTAGTTACAACTGTTTTGGCTCATTGGACTATCTCATTCGTGCACCCCCTTTCTTTTGTTTGTTTCTGTTGTATTGATCTGGAGCACAGTAGCGCCACTCAGCGGCTGGCGTATGGGGTTGATTGCACGACAACTATTACACTTGTCTTGAGAACTGATGTGAGGTGCGGCAAGAAGGGCCCGTCGTTGCTGCATTTGGAATATTGTTTTCTTTGGGTCAGCAAGCACTCAACATCATCCAGAACTAAGAATGCCACGTTTTGATGACAAAAGAGAAGAGATGGCACAGGACTTATTTGGAAGAAATACCAACCTACCACAAACAGGACCCACTATACAAAATACATTGGGACCACGTCATTTATTTGTTAAATTGGAACGTTTAAAAAAATAAGAACTATCGAGATGGTGGGATGGGGTGACCCTCCAACAATATATAGATAATAAGAAAGTTCCAAGAGGGTTACGTATCCTCATTTTCCCTACGTTCGAAGATCTTAGCGAGGAATTGTTGAATGAATGGGCGGCTAACTTAGAAGGTGCCTCATTAATAATGATGCAGATCTTGATTAGACATGCCATAGAAAAAGGAGCGAAACTCCTATCAGAAATCGAATGTATAGAAAAAGAAATTGAAACTTGTGGCAATAAGGAGCTAATTGACAAAAACTATAGCATCCTTCAGAAAGTGATTGAGGGGCACCAAAATTACTTAAAAGAGAAGAAACTACGTAAGATTAATCGTGACGACAGGGACAATAGGGAGGGGAGGATCTATACATTTGCCAAAAAATACGATACCACTTTGGTGACAGATGATAAAAAACGATCCAGAGAAGCTAGTGAAGAAATGAGATCAGTGAGTAGCACCTCCCTATCATCTGCTGAGAGTACTTCATCAAACATCAATTCTAATGCACACCCTTTAGGGGTTGGAGCAAAGACCTTTCAGAAAGAAATGGCCAGATTAAAAATAAGTGGCAACCAAGCAGTTGTTAGTTGTTAGTCCTGTGCTTTATGATTTATATGTAATATATATATGTTGTTTTATCATGTTACAGCCCTGATGAAGTTCCCCTTGAGGGAATGAAACGCGTTGGCTGACCATCCTTTTACCAACCTAAACCTATTTTGAAATAAAGAGGATATTTAGTTACAACTGTTTTGGCTCATTGCACTATCTCATTCGTGCACCCCCTTTCTTTAGTTTGTTTATGTAGTTTCTTGCCTAAGCTTTACTGTAGGCTGTTGCGCGAATGTGTATTGGCCGTCTGGTTTTGGAGCAGCAGGGCCAGCTGGGTCAGACCTGGCTGGAGAGAGAGATCGGTATTCAGAGCATGGGGAGGAGTTACTCTTTGATCTGAGCAGGGCCGTGCCTGGCAAGGTGAGTGATGACTCCACCTCCCACTGGGTGTCTGATAGCAGACCCCCTCATTCTGAAAGGACAGGATGTCGCCTCGTAAACCAAGTGCTCCCCGACCCCACCGAACTGGTTCGGACCGGAGTCAGTGATTTGCAACCTTAGAGAACAAATACTTTTTTAGGTATAAAATGCTGCGCTGGAACTTTGACCAGGTGTGTTCCTTCTGGATGTCAAGACGAAATTCTGTCCGAGTGAATAGAGGAAAGGACCTTGCAACTTTCATCAAGCTTGCCTGAGAAACTACCCGAGGGCCTAAATCGAGAGGGCCTCCTGCAGAAGTCTCAGGGACATTAGACTTCATCCCTTCCTCCGTCGGAATTCCTGTGCGAGGAGTTCTGCTTGCAGGTGAGGTCTCCGTCAAGTATTCCGGAGCCTCTAGTTCTACTGTGAGGACCGCGGACTGGACGCTTCTGAACTTTTGCTAAACCTGTGATGGTCGCTGCAGCTCAGAGAGAGCTGCTGCCGCTGAGAGCCCGCCTGAATCGGAATTGATACTTTTCTAAACTTTCGCTGAACCTGTGCGGGCCACTGCAGCTAAGGGATAGCTGCCGCCGCTGAGAGCCGGCCTAAATCTGTATCTTCGAACCTTTCGCTGGATCCGTGTGGGCAGCTGGAGCTAAGAGAGAGCTGCCGCCGCTGAGAGCCCGCCAGAATCAGCACCTTCGGACCTTCCGCTGAATCTGCGTGGACCGCTGCAGTCAAGAGAGCGCTGTGGCCGCTGAGCGACTACCATAGTCGAGACCCTAAATTGTCCCTTGTGCCGCCGGAGAGACCTGCTGCCACCGAGTGCCCACACCCTTTGCTACGGTGCACCACCGTGATTTGTCCCGTGCGCCACCGCAGCCAAGAGAGAGCTGCTGCCACTGAGTGCCAGCACCCTTTGCTGTGCACCCTCGTTATTCGTCCCGTGGCCCGCCACAGCCAAGAGAGAGCTGCTGCCGCTGAGTGCCCACACCCTTTGCTACTGTGGACCATTGTGATTTGTCCCGTGGGCCGCCGCAGCCAAGAGAGAGCCGTAGCCGCTGAGTGCCCATACACGTTGCTACTGTGCATAATCGTGAGCTGTCCAGTGGGCCGCTGCAGCCAAGAGAGAGCTGTGGCCGCTGAGTGCCCACCCCTTGTGCTATTTTTCATCCTCGTAATTTGTCCCGCGGGCTGCCGCAGCTAAGAGAGAGCTGCAACCACTGAGCGCCCGCACCATTGACAACTTTGCATCCTTGGGATTTGTTCTGTGGGCGGCCGCAGCTAAGAGAGAGCTGTGGCTGCTGAGTGCCCGCACCATTGACAACTTTGCATCCATGGGATTTGTTCTGTGGGCCGCCGCAGCTAAGAGAGAGCTGTTGCCGCTGTGAGCCCACCACGGAGCTGCACGACGAGAGTCATCGCCACCACCAGCCCGGGCCGCCGCAGCCGCGCGCTGCAGCCACTCAGCGCCCACCTGTCCCTGAGTGCCCGAACCACTGTGAGTGCACACTGCGGACCTCAGCCTCCAAGACCTGTGGTCACTGGGAGTCGCCTGTCACCGCCTCTGCTTCTTCCAGAAGCTGCGTGCTGTAGTCCCTTCCAACGACAGGTACCTGGTGCACAACAGGTTGCGTAGGCCCCGGCCCTGAACTCAGTCCGTGTCCTGCTTTGTCTCTTTTAGTCCCTACGAGTTGACGTGAATTGTAGTTGTTGAAACGCTTTGAGAGTCTTTGAGTTAAACTGTTAGATAAAGATATTATTTTTCTATATCTGCCTGAGTTGTGCCCTTTTGTGGTGTCATTACTGCCTTATTGTACGTGGCCATAAACGCTTCACACACTGCCTCTGAGACAGGCCTAACTGCTCGTGCTACGTTACCACAGGGTTGAGCAGGGTTTATCAAAGGGGGTAGCCCACTTGCCCTGACTTAGGAAGAAGGGTCCCTTTTTGGATATTGGCGCCAGCCATGGCCATCTAGAGACCCCCATTTCTAACAAGTATTCCCTCCCGTGTGGGTGCGATGCCCTCCAAAGATCAATTAGACCCATGTCTTGCAGCCTAGCAAGCCCTTCTCTGGCAACGAGTCCACCTGTCCGTGTAGCTGCGCAGATATGTCCATCGCATTATCAAAGACTGGGTTGTGGTCCGCGCCTATTAAAATGGGCCGTTCTTCTGTAGCTAAGACCTCTGCAAGTGCGTCATGCAGGAAACCCTCTTACCCTTCGTTCGGGCCATTATGAAGCCCTAACCCCCGATTATAAAGTGGTACGCAAGCAGTCTGCCCCTAATCTCCGTTGTTTTCTGGACCACCCTACCCTTGAAGGTGTGCGACACCAGTATAGCCACCCCTGCTGTTTTAGTGGAATTCGAAGAGAACATCTGGGTAGGGAATGCTCTCGATTTCAGTCTATGACAGTCTCTGGCCAAGAGATGAGTTTCTTGCAGCAGGCAGACATCTGCTTGTGTCTGTGCCAGGTATGAGAGTACAGCCTGACATTTGATCGGGTTAATAAGATCCCTCACATGTAGGGAGAGGATTTTTAGGCTAGTGGATTGCATAAGTGGGGGTCTGCCCAAACCGCCTGCGTCGCGACTGCCTACATTCCAACCTCCCTCGAGCCCAAATGAACTCTATCAGCACCTCTAGTGTGTGGTCAGTAAGGTGTGCCAGAGTGAATGGAGGTCCCAAACATTGTCCCTCAAACATGGGAAACACAGGAAAACAAAACAGAAAAACAAGGTCCTGTTAACAACTTGAACAAGTGCACCCGGCGTGGAGTGCGCAGATAGTCCAATGACCTCTTGGGGCTATTCGAAAGAAGACATGGAGTCCATAATGTGGCCAAGTTCCCGCTGCCCCCCCACCGCCTATCGTACTTAGTGCCCTGAAAGTCCACCAGTGGTGCTCAGCTGCCCTCAGCCCTCGCCAAGGCCGACTGTATGGCTTCAAGCGCTGCTTGCTGCCCTCCTGCAACTTCCGCTGGATCCGGTCGACTTGCCCTGTCTCCGCCACCGGTGCCGACACTGCTCTTGTGCTGGGGAACTTCGGTCCCCATCTCCATGTTCTCCCGGCATGTCTAAACCCAGTAACTGGCAGGTTTCCTTCAGTGAGCTCAGCTGACGTAGCCTTTCCTCCCACCGGAAGATGATTTGGAAGGGGTGCCCACAAGAGTAGGAAATGTTCTGGTTCCGCAGGTGGGTGGTCACTGGGTGAAAATCCCTGCGTTTCTGCAGCGTTAAGGCAGATAAATCTTGAATTAGAAGAGGATTCTGGCCCTGGAACACGACCGGGTGCATCGCACGTGCTTTGCGCAGTATGTCCTCTTTAGTTTGAAAATCGTGTATGCAGACCAGAATGTCTGCAGGCGGCGCCTTGTCTGCCCGGAGTGCTCCAACTCTGTGCACTCTGTCCATCTTGAGCTCTGAGTCCGGTGGCCTGCTAAGTATGTGGTTGAAAAGGCCTTTCACGAAACCGGCCAGATTAGACCCTTCTGCCTTTGACGCCACTCCCCGTATGTGGATATTGTTCAGTGGGACCGGTTTTAAAGGTCCTCCAGTTGTGCCTGCAGATCCACATGTTGCTCTGGTAGGCGAATAACCTCTTGCCTCAGGGCCTCAGCCTCCTCCTCACATGCGTCGCTTTTATCTTCCAGTTCCGCCACCCTGTCACCAATAGCATCTGTGTCTCTCCGGATCTCTTTTATTTTGGCCATGAGATCGCTCTTGAGTGTTTGGAGGTCCTCCTTAAGCGACGAAAAGAGTGATTCCATTAATGATCGTGTGAGCAGCTCTTCCGTTGTTATGCCCAGTGATCCTTGTCGTGCTTCATGCGTGGCTGGTTGTTCGGCCATCCCACCACCGCCCGGCTTCAGCAGCATGTCTTTGAGGGAGCGGTCCTTCTTTCCTCTTCCAGCGGCCATTACTCAACACTATCCCTCTCTGGTCAAGGCGGGAGACAGCTATTTCCGTGATCGATGTGGCGGCGCGCAAATCCTGGGCCAACCTGTCTCACACGCCCCAGTGCAACTGCCTCGCACCTTCTCCCTGAAGCTTCGAAAGGGGCCACAAAGTTGTAGAGTCTTCCACCGCCGAATGCCCACCAGGCCCTTTCTCTCCCGGATGTGCGCCCCGCACCGCTATAGCCAGCGATCGCGCTCAGGATCCACGCCTCCAGTAACTGCTTCCCACTCAGCGCCTAGCCGCGCTCCCTTATTGCCGCCCAAGTGTCCAACTCGGAGGCATCTGCAGCTGCTCAATGCTAGTGCATAGCCTGATATCTTCACCCTCCCCTCTTTCTCCTCAACAGATCCGGAGTATGGCGCTATCCCCTCACTAACTAGTGCACCTCACGTTGCACACCCCTAGAGCTTCATGGCCCATCCAGCTGCCCACCTTCAGGCCTTACTATGTCCTGTGTTCATGTACTGGTTGAGGCCCCAGTGAGCCCCTGCTTACAGCAGTACAATGCTCGGCTCCAACGCAACGCCCTGCGCACCTCCAGGGCCCTAGGGGCCCACTGCCAGACTCATTGCTCTTCTGGTGGCGGCACGTTCGCTCGTGGGCCTCCACTCTGACTGTCCGGGCCTATCGCTCCTGCTGCCCAGGACCCTCCGCAAGTGCTTGCTATATACGAGGCCACTGTAATATTTTCCGACGCGGGGTAGCGGTGCAGTCTACCCGCATCGGAGGTGTTGCACCAGCGCTGGCGTGTGACGTCACACGCCTAGGATAAATAAAGGGGCGTGGCCCGCGAAAAGGGGTCGGGACCACGCTGAGACGAGAACTAGTGTCCCAGGCATTTATTACGGCCGCAGCGCTGATAGCATGTGCACGAGTGGTCTATTGACCATTACACTGGCGACGAGGGGCAGAAACGACCCCATGCAGAGAAGTCTAATGAGCCTAATTTAAATGGTGACGAGTGAGCCTTTGATCACAGCCCTGGACCCACGAAGTGCTGCCTGGCCTGTGCTGACCTGCTGTGTGCCCCCAAGCGAGTCTGCTGCATCCTAGAGAAGTTCTGCAACCCCGAAGAGTGCCTGGAGGGAAGGGAGGCCTTTCCCACGCACCCGGTGGAGCCCACGGAGGAGTGTGCCCAGCATCCAGGTTGGGGAAGGACCTACGGTGAGGCCTAGGACATACAGGCCACAGGAGAGGACCCTGACAGCACTTTTATCGCCCTCGGCCGGGCGGCTGCTGTTGCGCCCAGGAGGTAAGCAGCGCACGTGCTGCGAGGTGTGATTGCGGCTGCACCAAGATGGCGTCGATCCCCGCCATTGAGCCCTTTGTGGTGGACGGGGCCCCCTCATCCCTTGCCCCACGATGGAGAGACTGGACCGATCGCCTCCAGATCTACTTTGAAGGGGCGGGCATAGCCCGGGAAAGGCGCAGAGCCCTACTCCTCCACCTCGGAGGCAAAGACATCCATTGCATTTATAAGACCCTGGTGGAGGCCACACCCAAAACGTATGTCACACTTCTCAACGCCCTAAATGCGCACTTCGAGCCGATGGCGAACAGGGACTACGAAATTCATCTTTCGCCAGGCCAAGCAAGAGGCAGAGGAATCGCTAGACGTGTTCCACAGGCGCCTGAAAGAACTGGCCAGCACGTGCGGATTTAGGGACGAACAGGAAGAAATCCGAGGTCAAATAATACAAGGGTGCTACTCGTCCAAACTCAGAGTTAACATTCTTCAGGAGGATGGCAAATCTCTAGCGGACATCCTCACCCTGGGCCGGTCAAAAGAACTGTCGCAAGCCAGAGCAACCCACATGGAGGCGGCACTCCACCGCCCTGTCAAGACGGATCAGGTCAACGCGGTGGAAACAACAAACGTGGTGAGGCCCAAAGCGCGCCAAAACACAGGGGGAAAACAGCAAGACAGGAAAAAGGGATGCGGCTACTGCGGAGGTACACCCCATCGCATGCAAGACTGCCCGGCAAGAGGGAAGAGGTGCAGTGCCTGCGGGTGGATGAACCATTTCGCGGCGGTATGCCGGTCTACGAAATCACGGAAGGAGGCAGCTCAGACAGTGACTGAAGAGTGGGACAGTGAAGACATGGATGATGACGCGGGAGACTACCCAGTCCACTACGTATTCGCAGTAGATCAGCCACGACGGAAGAGACGACGACTTCCAAGGTGCAGAATCAAGATCCACCACCAGGATCTGAGAGCCACCATAGACACTGGGGCTTCGATCGAGCTAATGGCTGCCAATGTGTATAATCAACTAAGTCCACGTACACCATTATGCGAAGCAAGGATCAGGGTATTCGCCTACGGACAAAAGACACCCACCCTACTCTTGGGGTGTTTCAAGACTGAGATGAGACACCAAGACCTCAAGATCCCCACCACAGTGTACATGACTCCAGAAGGAAGCGGTATGCTGATAAGCGGACAATCAGCAGAAGAGCTGAGTCTGATATCATTCGCCATGGCGGTACAAGAGGAAGAACTGGAGGCTATCATGGAGGAGTTCGAAGACGTCTTCAAAGGCATCGGATGCCTGAAAGGGAAAGAAGTCTCTCTCCACATTGACCAGTCAGTCCAACCGGTGGCGCTGAGGCACAGGCGCATTGTGTTCCACTTGCGCAAGAAGGTCGAAGAAGAGCTGGAGGCACTGGAGAAGCAAGGGATAATAGAAAAGGTCAGTGGACCCACCCCTTGGGTGTCCCCGATCGTAGTGGCACGGAAACCGAAACAGCCGGGGCAGGTTCGCATCTGCGTTGACATGCAACTCCCAAATGCTGCGGTGAAAAGGGAACGTCACCTAACCCCCACCATTGACGACATCTTGGGAGAACTGAACGGCGCAAAATGGTTCCCGAAGATGGACCTCAGGTCCGGATATCACCAACTGCCGCTACACCCGGACTCTCGCTACATCACCACATTCTCTACGCATGTCGGCCTCAGGTGCTACCGACGCCTCAATTTCGGGATCTCAAGTGCTGCGGAGGTATTCCAAAACACCATCCGTGAAGTCCTTAGCAGGCTACCAGGGGTCTTGAACGTAAGCGACGATCTACTCGTATACGCATCGTCGATAGAAGATCACCACCAGAGACTTCGCGGGGTCCTCCAGAGGATCAAATAATCCGGACTGACCCTACACAGAGAGAACTGCCAGTTCTTAAAGAGAAAGATCAGTTTCTTTGGTTACACATTCTCCGACCAAGGAGTTGCCCCGGACCCCAACAAGGTGAGAGACGTACAGGAAGCCCTGGCACCTTCCAACATTTCGGAAATAAGGCGTTTCCTAGAGATGGTGAACTTCTGTGGGCGGTTTGTCCCGGATTTGTCTAACCTCACAAAGCCCCTCAGGGAACTGACGAAATCCACCACTACATGGCAATGGGGCCCTGAACAGGAACAAGCCTTCAAAGATACCAAGGCAGCCCTGTCGGCAGACAACACTATCATACTTTGACCCGGCCCGATCCACCAATGTCACTGTGGACGCCAGCCCATATGGGCTAGGAGCTGTGCTCACACAATTGCAAGGAAATGGAGAGTGGGCCCCGATAGCATATGCGAGTCGCTCCCTGATGGACACGGAACAGAGATACTCGCAGATAGAGCGAGAAGCGATCGCCATCCACTGGGCCTGTCGACATTTCCACGTCTACGTGTACGGCCATCCTTTCACAGTGTCCACAGACCATAAACCCCTCATTCCCCTGTTTCAAGGGTCAGCGTCTAAGCCTCCGCCGAGGATTGAAAAATGGATCCTTCAACTACAGGAGTATGACTATCGAGTGGAATACAAACCAGGCTCATCCAATCCAGCGGTTATCTTTCGAGGCATCCCAGGGTGGCCACCAAAGCAGAAGAAGAGGACGCCGAAGACACGGAGGAACATGTCCGGCTTGTATCGGAAAGATCCCGACCACTTCCCATGAGCCTTGGGACGATCGTAGAAGCCACCCGGAGGGATGAATGCCTGCAACTGGCCCTAACGGCGGTCCAATCGAATGACTGGCACCCCATTCAGTCCACCAGACGAACGCCGCAAGCAAAGACCGTCCTGGAGTCAATTGTGCAGGTCAAGGATGAACTCTCAGTTGACAACAGTGGTTGTCTGCTCCGAGGACCGCGACTGGTGATCCCATCAAGTCTGGCTCAACAAGCGGTGGACCTCGCACACCGGGGACATCAAGGCATGGTGAAGATGAAGAGTCGGCTGAGGGCCAAGGTATGGTTCCCAGGGATGGACCCACTGGTTGAGCAAACAGTCAGAACATGCCCGTGGTGCCAGGCATCGGGTCAACCGGATCACCCTCACCCCGTCATCACCGAAGAAAACCCCCAACGGCCATGGGAGCGGGTGAGTGCAGACTTTGGGCACCTCCCCGATGGATGCTATGCCCTAGTGATCATCGATGACTACACGAAGTACCCAGAGGTCGAGGTCGTGGGAAGTCAGACAGCCGCAGAGGTCATTACAAAATTCGAAAAGACCATCGCCACCCACGGAATATTCGAAGTGGTGAAAACAGACAACGGCTCACCCTTCCAAGGGCAAGAGTTTGCTGACTATCTTAAGGCTTGGGGAATTCAACACCGGAAAGTGACCCCGCGCTGGCCTCAAGCAAATGGGAAAGTAGAGAGGTTCATGCGTACTCTCAACAAAGTAATACGCATCGCGCATGCCGATTGATCACGGCTCGAGAGAGCCATCTATAGTTTCCTGAAAGAATACCGTTTGACGCCTCATCTCACGACAGAGGCAGCTCCAGGACCGGCAAGCATGGGCCGAGTAGTGCGAGACACCATCCCGCATCACCCAAGCTGGACCCCGTCTCAGATTGACGCCGGAAAGGTCCTAGCCAACAGGACCAACTCCAATGACCAGGCCAGCGCCGACCGACGAGCCCGAATGTCAGCCATTCAAGTGAGAGACAGAGTCTATATCAAGGACAGGTACCCTGGGAGCAAATTCCGGCTCCCATTTGAACATAGGCCTTGGACAGTCGTCCGCCGAACCGGCACCATGATAACAGCAAGAAGAGGAACCGAGGAAGTCACACGCAACATCTCTTTCTTCAAAAAGGTGCATGCCGGAACTCCGGACCTGCAATTGTCAGAACACCTGGACACCCGACCACGTCATCTGCCAGTGGAGGAAGGCCCAGAAGGTGATCAAGGCATGACCCCCACCGAAGATGAGAATCAATCCGACCAGGGCGCCCCTTCATTGCCGGGAACACCAGTCGGAGGTCTGCCAAGCTCCCCGGTGAGATCCCCTGGGAGCGAAGTCTCGCAGGGGATGACCCCATCATTGCCGTCATCATGGGGACAGCACTCCAGATATGGCCTGAGAAGAAATCCGGCTCCATCCTCCCGGCTGGCCAACTTCATGGTGTGACGGACCTGGGACTGGAATTCTAGTGACTGGTAACAGATCTACATGATCAATGTTTGTTTGTTGTTTAATAAAGGTTAGAAGGAATGTAGTATTCTCCGATGGGGGGGTAGCGGTGCAGTCTACCCGTGTCGGAGGTGTTGCGCCAGCGCTGGCGCGTGACGTCACGCGCCTAGGATAAATAAAGGGGCATGGCCCGCAAAAAGGGGTCGGGACCACGCTGAGACGAGAACTAGTGTCCCAGGCATTTATTACGGCCGCCGCGCTGATAGCATGTGCGCGAGCGGTCTATTGACCATTACAGCCACCTGGGGCTACTGTCGGTACAGGGGCCCTCTCTGTTTCACCAGTGCCCAGAGATCGCCGACCACGGGGTGGGGCCTCTTGTGGGCTTCAGCTCCCCTTGCAGGTGTCCTTCAGGGCCATCCGCGGTCTCTGTTGCAGCAGCCCCTTGGGGCCACCTTGCCAACCGCATTTCTCGGGTCTGAGATCGGCCCTCTTCAGCTCCTCACGGGGACTGCCCTGCGAGCGCACTCTCAGCATGCCTTAGTGCTGCTGCTGCACGGGCTCAGCGATCCCCGCTACCCCACTCGTCACCGCTGCTGTCAGGGTACCTCTGCTGTCGTCCCCCGTGGTGTGGCGGCCGCCGATCGGCCCGCTGCGCTTCTCTGCAGCCTTCCGCCAGTCACTCACGATCCCAGCCCCTCTGGCCGCCGGAAACTATTTCTGCATGTACCTGGGCCAGCACGGTGTCGGTGGACACGAATTACGGCGGGCCGGGCTCACAGGCCGCCCGGGGACAGTGCTAGATCACGGCGGCGGGTGGGAGAGACAGCAAGACGCGTCCTACCTCACCGCCATGTTGGCCACGCCCCTGGTCCTTGGTTTATGTGGTCAGTCGTGAGTGTAGGAACAGCTACCAACTCCGCTCCCGGGGTGCACTGTAGACCACGTGCAGGAACGGAGACTGGTGGGTATAGATGGTTCACCGGGGACCGAGAAAGACAGCGGGCCACCAATTCAATTTCCTCCTCAAGAACCCCCATCGCTCTCTGTAAGAAGCAGTCCATGGTCGAAGTGACTGGGGCAGCATGAATCACAGTGGCTGTCTTACGTTTCCCCATGACACCCTACTCTCTGAATGTGTAGGTGTAAGTGGAAGATTTAACATCGTTATCGAGACACTGTCCTTTCCACGCACAGTTATGGAGCAAATAGCCAAAGGTAGGATTAGAGTGGTGCCCCCGTAGGGCTTACCTTATTGCGCTGAGGTCTAATTGGTCCAGGCTTGAGCAGAACCGAGTTATGCTCATCTGGGACCTGGCTAGCTGTTCACTGGATCCCTGTGCAGCAGCCTCAGCGATATCGATATCGGTAGAAGATCGAGGCACTGGATAACAGAGCCCAGAGACAGGGCCCAGCCCAGCCCAGCCTCTTTGCAGTAAAAGTACTTTACTGCCAGACAGCCAACTGTGAAGGGATTGCAGGAAGTTTAGGTGTTTCCATACCTGCAAGCCATTTGGTTGACATGTCAACATGCAAATCTGGGAAGGCGAGTTCAGAAGGTGCAATATTTGACTGAAGAAATGTGAAGAAACCAAAATCGCTAGTGTTCTTCTAAGATATTCATTACGTCTCTCCTCTTTGTTTGTTTTTTATTTTGTAGTAGTTGTTCATGGTAAAAAAAAAGTGAAGAAGTAGAATACCACGCTATGCACGGTCTCTTTAAATGTCTCTTTAAATGTAAATGTGGGTCTTCTTGCTATTTTAGGAATCTTGAAATGACATTTTTAGAAAATGTGCTCTCAAACAAGTAAATAGGAGATTAGAGTTGGCACCAGCACGTGATCTAGAACATTTAAAAAGGATGCTTATCTATTTTACATAAAATATAAGGCATAGAGCCTTTCTCAATAATTGGGGTATTTCCTTTGTACAGCACTGCAATCGCCTCAGGCCATCTTCAGCTGGCAGTCTAGAAACCGTCTGTAGAGGATGGCACCTCGGGTTCTAGGCTAATCAGCTTTTTCCTACATCCAAAAAGCATGAGTTCTGAGAATCAACATACACAGACATGTTTGGTGCACAATTGGTTGGATGAGCCAGAGCAAACAAATCTTCTCTGGTAAGTACTCATCATGAACATATAATGGAGTCTGTAGCTTTGTCTTTGGGTTCAATGTTTTAAAAGTTTTATGGGTCTCATACCTGCATGGAGCTCATACTTTTGTTGAGAAAAAACATTACTCGCCTTCCATTTCTAGTACTGTTTGGCGGTCTCTGGACAACTGTATGAATTTGGCCTCTCAGGGGTGAGTAGCCCAGTATCCTTTTGATTCCATTTCTTAATTTATTTTCTTCCATTGGAGCAGATGTCACCTCCCATCTCTTTGACTCATTTCTTTTCTTTTTTCTATCTTTTCCCCAGTATTCTTTTTTCTTTTTCTTTCCCCCGTTTCCCTTTGCTGATCGATCTTATCTATTAAGCAATACGACTGGTATATGTCTTTTTGTCATGATATATGTAGTGGCTTTGCCTGATTCATATGTCTGGGATTTATATTATTATTTGATAAATTTTATAACATATACTACGTGGCATATATTTATTTGCTCTCCTTTTTAAATACCAATATATTTACAATTCTTTTTATCCCAGTTCATTAATTCTTGTTATGAAATCTTTTTTATTCTTAAAATTCTTCGATACTAATTATATATATTTGATTCTGATCTGTTGTATTGCTATTGTATTACTAATGTATTTCTCTTTTAAAGAAGCAATAACGATATTTGAACAAAAATATTAAAGTTTTATTTCAAACCCTTGTTGACTGTGGCATCTAAAGTGGTTGATAAGCTTTGAACTGACATTATATTTTCCTCCAATCTTGTCACAAAATACAACATTTCCTAGCTTTCATATCTGAAAGTGTTAATACTGTTAATGATGCAGGGAAGAGTATTATCCCACCCATTAACTCTAATGCTGTAAGTAAGAGATTATACAGTTCTGGACTTGGTATCATGTTTGCCTTTGCATGTAGTACTCCATTTTTACCCCTCCAAGAACAGTCCACAGGATGATATGTTATTCTAAAACATATTTCTTGATACCATTGGTGCCTAGTTTTCTTGTTATAACCTTGAGCCTGATGTATTTAATGGTTTTCCCCATGCTGTGTCTATGAAGAAATGTTTTGATACATAAGGGCCTAGGTCTGGACCAGAAACACGACCAGCAATTGAGACTAATGAGAACAAGACACTTCTGTTTGGAAAGAAAGCGGTCAAGATGGCCGTAAAGAACTCTGTTATTGACTGAACTGGTGTTGTCACAATGGGGTCTGTTGTTGTGTTTAACTCTGAGTCATGGGCCTTGTAATCATCAAGGCTAAGTTAAGTTGTTTATTTCTTAGCTGCTGTGTAAGTAAGAGAAGCAAGCATAATACTTGCCTCTGTGTCCTTAATGGAATTAAAATGTTCAGATACGGGGGTGTGAAATGTTCTAAAACATCTACTTGGCCAAGGGACGGGATGCTTCTGAAATTTAATTGTCCTGTAAAAAATCTACTTGTTCCTTTTGCTGCCATTCACAGAGGTGATGAATTCTAATTAAATAAAAGCTTTGCTTACAGCTTCTCTGACTATGCCAGGGCTCGTGTTACATCAGGGTTTGGATTTCAGCAAGGTTTGGATTATGCCGCCCTTCTGTAAATCTAAACAGGCCCTGGGGGGAGCGGTAGGAAACTCCATTCTGCTCAATCATGAGTGGCTGTTATTCTCGTTCCCGGATTTAACAAGTGCAAGAACAACTGACCCTATTTTACCGGCTGGAAAACATGTCCAGTACATTTTTTTTTGATACAGCCTGCATTGCAGCCTTGACATAGTTTCCATTTATAAACTGCCCAGAGCAGGTTAAATGTAAGCAATAATACCCACAGAAAAGGAATACTGTGAATAATTCCGCCAGGTAAAACCAGACCTGCATGGTTAGTCCCTATTCCATGGGGATAAAGTCATAATTGCATGGTGCAGGTTTTTTACATGTGTGAATTTACCACCCTGCCAATGCCATGCAACTCTTATTCAGGGCCATAAAGTGGCTGGGAGTAAGCAGGAAGTAGTTCCAACGTCAAAATGCTTTGTCAGTCTCTGCACACCTGCAGATTTACCACTAATCTCTTTGCACAATGGACAAAGTTGGAAACTTACTCCTGTTAAAATGTTTTTCATGGTGAAAAAAAGGGAGTTTAGGGAAAGCGAATTTATCGTGTAGCAGATTTTAGCGTGAGCAAATATGTGCATGCAAATTTGCTCATGAGAAAATGAATATTTTGTTACCTAGGAGTACAGTTCCCAGGCCTTCTGATATAAACTCTTGTGAATTTCTGAAAGTTGTAAATCTATACTAGTGCAAGAGCATATACCCGCGGGTGCATTTAGGTGGCTTTCTTTAAAAAAAAAAAAAATTAAAATGGTATGCATCAAACACATTTTTATAAAATTATGCATTAGAGAAATGGTATTGAAAGTTGTACTGTACTTTAGCAAAACTTTATTTCAACTTGCAGTTTGTGTAAGTTTGTGTACGCTTTATTTCAAAAGCAATTACCAATTTTGCTGTCATTCTTCTGCATGTGTTTGCCTATAATCAGGGAGCAATCTGTGAACATCTTAAGCAGCATCAAATATTTTGAGAACATGTGTAGACGTTTTCATACTTGAGCCTCTGGCAATAATGCAAGCTGAGCTCAGATCTCCTAGCATTTCTTTAAAATGCTTGCCCTAACAATGCAGGCTTTCTATTCATCAATCCTATATACTGGTTTAAACAAGCTATCTGTGGGACCTAGCCCTTTTTTCAGGGTTATCCCAAAACTTCTTCCCTTCCTCCTGTATTTTTCAGCATTTTGTTTTTGCTCGTTTTAGGACTCTGGGCACTTTACCACTGCTGTCCAGTACTAAACTGCAAGTGCTCCCTGTGTAAAATGTATTGGTGATTGGTTTATTAATGATTGGCCTATGTAATTTACTAGTAAATCCCTAGTAAAGTGCACCAGGTGTGCCCAGGGCCTGTAAATCAAATGCTACTAGTGGGCCAGAAGCATTGATTGTGCCATCCACATGAGAAACCCTGCAAACCTGTCTCCGAAATGCCACTGAAGTGTCTGTGTGCGCAGTTTTAAATTGCCATTTCAACCTGGCAAGTGCATTCACTTGCCCGGCCTCAACCCTTTCCTTTTTTTTACATATGAGTCACCCCTAAGTTAGGCTTAAGGCAGCCCCAAGGGCAGGGTGCAGTGTATTTAAAATGTAGGACATTTACTGGTGTGTTTTACATGTCTTAATACTAAAATACTGCTAAATTCGTATTTCACTATTGAAAGGCATATCTCTCTCATTCGGTAACATGGGGATTGCCTTAAAATATCTTTTAAGTGTCATTTCCCATTGGGAGGAGATAGAAATATGAAGTTTGGGGTCTCTGAACTCACAATTTAAAAATACATATTTTTGTGGAGTTGGTTTTTAAATTACATGTTTGAAAATTCCACTTTTAGAAAGTGCAAAAACAGGGTGGGCCCTCCAGTGGACATACGGGTGTGCATGCACAATTTTCAAATTAAGGAACACATCCTCAAGAGAGCTAGAGATGCACACCCAGTCCAGTTCAAAGGCCACACTCCAGTGCTTTATACAGATCTCTCCCGGATCACCCTACAAAAACGCAAAGATTTTGGTCCAGTCACAGAACATTTACAGAAAGCCAACAAACCATATGCATGGGGGCATCCCTTCTGCATCATCTTTCGATACAAGGGAACCCTCTGCCAGATCAGATCCCTTAGAGAGGCCTGCGCCCTCTTGCACTTCGACATACCTGAGGGCGCCAAAGAGCAGCCCGCTCGCCACGTACCAACAAACGACACCGTGGCAACTAGTAAGAAACACTCGAAATAGAACGTAACCTGACCCGGACACCATCTGAAAAGAAAGGCAGGTGGTCCTGCAGGCCCTTTCAGCAGACTCTTCCCTCTCTGAGGCATCCTGAGATGGTGGCAGCCCAGCAACTAGGGGCCGCGGAGGGAGTCGTGTGGAGTTGGCGGCAGCGGCGGGGAGACAGGAAGATCAAAGACACTGGAGCTGCCCCTCCGTTTGCCCTTTTGATGATCATATAATGCCACAAGAGTCTCCTCGTTGGGATTGACACTTCGTACGTGGCCACATCTCAGCCCAACTCCCTGGAGCTGATGAACTCTGGTCATCAGTTCTTTCTGTTGTTGTTGTATCCTTTGTTTCAGTTGTGGGTATCTTTCTATCTCCTTTCATTTTTTCTCTCCTCCGCACCAGCTGTTTTATCTTTTGGGTATTGAGCACGACAGGGTCCGAATCTTTGAGCACTTCTCCCCTACCCCTTTAGAACGACACAGGCATAACAAGCTAGGCAAATCATGCCACCCCATAGCCATATAGCACAATCCATTAGTATACTAAGTGTTAATGTACGAGACCTCAACAGCCCAGTAAAGCGCAAGGCGATCTTGTCTCTCTTGGAGAGATCTGGTGGGGACATCTGCATGCTCCAAGAGACTCATCTTCTAGCTAGGGACACCCATCGCATGCGATCCCTCTGATTTCCCAGACAATATTGGACTTCAGACACGGCTAAAAAGAATGGGGTTGCTATACTGCTCGCCCAGAGGTTACACAGGAAGGTCACCACCACAGTTATGGAAATCAAAGGCAGGGCTCTAGGGATAAGCCTTCAGTGGGGACCCATGTAGTACACAGTGGCTTCCCTATAAACACCAAATAAAAATCAGGAAAACGTCCACATGAACACCCTTAAACAGGTCTTAACCTCTCCAGACTGGGCTGTGGTGATAGGTGACGATCTCAATCTTCTAATGAACACAAATATGGACCGCTTGGCCCAGCGCACTACATAATCAGTGGTCTCTCACCCGCCAGGCTGCGATAGCTCACTTACTTACATCTGGAGGCACACTCATTCCACCACTAGATACTACACATTTTACTCAGCTGCCCATAAATCAAATGCCCGCATAGACCATTTCCTCATTACAGATGCCCTGAACGGCTCAGTGGGTGACACTACCATTGAGCCTCGCTCCCTTTCTGATCATGCCCCGATCACGCTAACATTGAATCTTGGAGCCTGTCAAATCCGCCCATCCCGATGGCAACTCCGAGACGCCATGCTCCAATCCGACCAGACAGTGAAAGTGATTCACACAACGATTACAAACAATCTTAGCATGAATGAACATGAGGAGGCCCGTCCCGCTTCTGTATGGGAGGCACTAAAGTTAGTGACACGTGGCAAACTGATAGCGATCCCTGCAGGAGACAATAGACTGCGTGCAGAAAAGCAAAAACAGATAGAGAGCTTGAGTCAATACATAAACGCACAGGCGCCCCGCGCGTATGGAGAGAACTGGAAAAGCAATGTTTAACCTTGCAACGCCTTGACCTAGATAGAGCAGAATATGCCCTCCTGCGCCTCGGGCACAAATTCTTTATCAGTAGGGACTGCTCAAGCTGCATGCTTGCCCACAAACTGCGCTATAAAGAGGTCTCGGGAACGGTGGCAGCGATCAAAACCCCCTCGGGGACAGAGGTACACTCAGACTCCGAGATTGCTGAGGTCTTCCATGCTTTCTATAGCAGGCTGTATGCGGGAGAGGACTCGCCTTCTGGGGACATAGATTCATATCTCCAGGAAGCGCAGCTAACATGGCTCCCATCTGAAATAGCTTCTAAGACTGACCACCTCATCCAAGTCGACAAAGTGGTTTCGGCAATAGCATGCCTCAAACTCTCCAAAGCACCGGGCCCTGATGGCTTTACCCTACTATTCTACAAGAAGTTCTGCCAGATCCTAGCACCTCTACTGACAAGGCTATTTACCTCATTTCTCGACACAGTATGCCTACCTGATTCACTATCTGAGACATCCATCTCTGTTATCCTGAAGCCCAACAAGGACTCCTTGGAAAGTGCATCATATCGCCCCATCTCGTTGCTCAATACAGATGCAAAAATATTCACAAGCATTTAAGCTGCATGCCTTAACTCCCTCTTGGCAGGCCTAATTGACCCAGATCCAGCTGGGTTTATCCCCTTGAGACAATGATGGGACAATACAAAAGAATCTTGGGGTTTGGTTTGATGAGCGTCTCTCGTTTGAAACACACATCAAGAAGCTGGCGGGGGGCTGCTTCGGTCTACTCAAATCATTTAGAAGTTTTTTTCCTTTGCTACCAATTGCTGCAAGACAAACACTCATATGTGCACTGATTATGTCTCGTTTAGATTATGCTAACGCCCTCTTTTCCGGTATTCCGGCCTACATGCTTAAGAAACTGCAGATAGTCCAAAATACTGCTGCTAGATTGTTATCTGGACTGTCCTCTAGGGACAGTGTACAGAGCCAGCTCCGGTTGTACCACTGGCTACCAGTAGCCGCCAGAGTTAAATTTAAGCTACTGATTTTGGCCCATCGGGCACTGCATGGCAGCGGGCCCTTATATCTTCAGAAGCGGATTGTCTTCTATGTACCAGGGCGGGCCTTGCGCTCCGCGTCCTCGTATTTGGTTCATGTCCCTCGCTTCCAGCGACAGAGGATTGGAGGTGGTTCTTTCACGGTGAAGGCAGCCATTGCATGGAACACTCTTCCACTCAGTTTGCGTTCCACCCAGGATTTGGGCACGTTAAAAAAAAAGTTGAAAACCTTTCTTTTTGTCTGAGGATGAGCATCTTACTTCATAGATTCGCGCCGGGACACTCCCGAGTATCTGCGCGCGTAACAAATGCATATAACATAACATAACATAACATAACAACAAAACAACTCATACATCTCACAGATCTTATCCACCGCTCCCAGACAGAAGCCCTATTACTCTCTCTCGACGACGAGAACGCATTTGGCAGGGTCCATTGGCCATTCTTATTTAACACGCTCTGCTGGTTTGGCTTTGGGGAGAAGTTCTTGGCCTGGACGCGATGCATTCACAACGCCCCAAGGCATCAGTTAAGGTAAATGGGTTTTCCTCCTGGCCCTTCCCCATTTGTAGGGGAAGGAGACAGGGCTGCTCCCTGTCCCCATTGCTCTTTGCGCTCTACATGGAGCCGATGGCTCAGAGAATCAGACACAACCCACTGATCGCGGAGATTCAGCTGGGGGCAGACACACACACACCATAAACTTATATGCTGATGATGTGGTCCTGTCCCTGACCAATCCCACGACCTCGCTCACGGCCTTGGTGGAAGAATTCAGATGCTTTTGAGGTGTCTCCGGGTTTAAGATTAATCTCACAAAGTCCCAGAACCTAAACCTCTCAGCCACCCCCTCTGTAGTGGCAACTCTGACTACACAATTTCCCTTCACCTGGGCAGAGGACACCATACCATACCAAGGTAGCCTCTTGGCTCGTACGCCGGGGAAAACGCTGGCAGCCGACTATGGCCCTCTACTGGAACAAACCAATAAGACCCTGGCTACCTGGTCCCGTACGGGCCTCTCATGGGCAGGGCGTATTGCTGCAGTCAAGATGGCGACCTTGCCTTTCCTACTATCCGTCTTCCAGACCATCCCCCTGTCCCCATCCCCAGTGACCCTACAAAACCTACAGCGTGCCATCAATCGCTTCATATGGGGCAGCAAGCACCCACGCCTCAGCTTCCTCCAGATTGCTAAGCCTAAAGTGGAAGGCCAAATGGGGGTATCGATGATTTTGAGATATTTTCAAGCGTCTCAACTACACTATATAACGGAATGGAATCGCCCCCTCTCAGAGAAAAATTGGTCATATATGGACCAAACAAATGGGGGAGTGAACATTAGGAGAGAGATCATGCTTCCTCGTAAGCACAGGCTATACTCCTCCCCAGTAATGGCAACCACTCAAAAGGTATGGGATGCTACAGCAATCCGACATGGCTTCACCACATTCCCTTCCCCGATGATGCCAATGGTAGATAACCCGGACTTCCCCCCTTGGGAGTAAGCCCGAGACATTTCAGCTGTGGCGTGAGCAGGGCTGTAAGAGGGTGGGCTCAATGTTTGACCATGATGGGATCATTCTCTTCGATCAATTTCAGAGGGAAAGTGCTCTACTGACATCTGACCTTTTCCCATACAATCAGGTATTACACTGGGTAACCTCCTCGGGCACGAGTCCCGGGGCATCTCGTCCGATGACCCGATTTGAAAAATATCTTATAAGTAAAACAGATGACAAACATACCATTTCAGAACTATATGCTTTCCTCTCCACATCCCCTCTAACCTCTATATCTAAAGTGCAGGTGAGATAGGAGGAAGAATTAGGTAGAACACTTTCTGAGAAAGAATGGCAGGACATATATTATAGAACCCATCACACGGCACACGATATGCCGGGCACTGAGGCAGCATACAAAGTAACATCATATTGGTATCAAACACCGGCCCGACTGCATAACTGGAACAAAGACCGCTCAGCATACTGCTGGCGAGGGTGCGGACAGACAGGCTCCTTGATACACCTTCTCTGGCACTGCCCCAAACTGGTTAGATACTGGGAATCGGTCCTTAATGACACAGATGAAGCTTTTAATACTGCCATATCATGCTTCCCAGCCAATACCCTGCTGGGTCTCCCCAATCCCCTGACCTTTTCCCTGCGCTCGCTTAGAGGGAGGCAAATAGCCTTAGCTCTCAATACCGCAAGACTGGTACTGCTTGCTAATCGGGGCAATGAGGAAGTTCCAGATCACACTGCATGGTTGAGAAGACTGTGGTTTGTCCTAGCTATGTCAATGATTCCGGCCTAAAGACCGAGGCGGAGCTTGACGGTTAGCGTTCTAGCGGTCGCAGCCTATTTAAGCCAAATGCCATTCTCGACGCGCAGCGGACACACGCAGAAGTAGGCACTAGCATTTTGGACAATCAATTTAATTGCTTTTACCTTCTTTTAACTCCACTTTTGTTCTAACCCGCCGCTTTCATATACTTATATGCACTCTGCACTTTGTTATAAACTTTGCTGACTTCACTTTTTCCACCTCTTACCTTCCCCCCAAGGAGTCTCCCCTTGGCTTCCGGGCACCTTCCGCCCCGCTCCCCGCTCCACCACGGGTTCACCCGATTGCTTGGAGGGAGTCGGTGACATTTTGATTCCTCTTCCGGCCTAAAGACGGAGACAGAGCTTGACGGTTAGCGTTCTAGCGGCCACAGCCTATTTAAGCCACATGCCACTCTCGACGCGCAGCAGACGTGCTCAGAAGTAAGGCACTAGCATTTTGGATAATCAATTTAATTGCTTTTAACTTCTTTTAACTCCGCGTTTGTTCTAACGCGCCGCTTTCATATACTTATATGCACTCTGCACTTTGTTATAAACTTTACTGACTTCACTTTTTCCACCTCTTACCTTCCCCCGAAGAGTTTCCCCTCGGCTGACAGGTACCTTCAGCCCACTCCCCAGTCCACCACGGGTTCACCCGATTGCGTGGAGGGAGCTGGTGGCATTTTGGTTCCTCTTCCGGCGTAAAGACGGAGGCGGAGCTTGACGGTTAGCGTTCTAGCGGCCGCAGCCGCAGCCTATTTAAGCCACATGCCATTCTCGACGCGCAGCGGATGCGCGCAGCCAGTGCGCCACCGGCACGCCAAAGGCAAGCCCGTCTGCGCCCGTCCACGTCCTTCCCGCAGCCAGCGCAAGCCATGCTGTCCGTGGCCCTTCCAATTGACCTATACTTTGGTCCAGGGCTCAACTCTTAAACATGAGGGCCGGGAAATGCGATCACTTGCTAAATCCTGACCACTCAGGGCTCCTTTCCCCGTCTAAATGTAGCACCTGTCAAGTCTCTTTCATGGCTGATCCCGTTCAACCATTCCAGGCCCTTCCCTCTCCCCCTACCTATTCGAAGCACAATACTACTTCCCCCCACCCTCCATAAAAGCCTGCTTGATCAACTGTAGATCCCTTCCCCGCCATTCAAATGACATCTGGCTTTCCCTGGAAGCCCATTCCTGGGACTTAATGTTCCTGACCGAAACCTGGACCAAGGACCATTCTAATCCCTACCTCACCCTCGCCATTCCATCTGGCTATCGGATCGTGGGGTTCAATAGGGCCGAGAACAAACCTGGAGGAGGAGTAGCCATGTACTTTTGCATTACCTTGGCCCCGAATGAAGTGATTGCCGGAATTCTGATCTACAGACCCCCCCCAAATCCCCTCCCAATCACCTGCTTGAACTTTATAATGCGGTGGCTGACCTCTCGCTCAAACATGCTCATTTCATGATCCTAGGAGATTTCAACGTACACGCAGACGACACCCACTGCACCAAAGCCCGTCAACTTATCGATACTTTGGATGGCATAAATCTGACCCAGCTGGTTAATGGCCCTATGCACTCGGCCGGGCACACGTTAGACCTGATTTTCACAAATAATCCCAACTTAACCTCAGCCCCCCCTTACCACTTACCTGGTCTTATCATTTCCTAATTCCTTTCAGCCTGTTATTACCTCCACGGACCCCCAGTCCCCCCCATAACTTGGAAAGCAGAAGAAAATAGTTCAAAATCACTATCAATAGCATGTCCCCTGCACTCTCCACCATCCCCCTTCAGCTGTAAGGTGACCCTGACCTTGATTCTATAAATGTTAACAGTTGGCTAACCTCCGCTCTAGATATTGTTTCCCCCTTCAAAACCACAAACTCTTCTAGACAAAAACCATCAGCCCCTTGGTTTACTTCTGAGCTCCATGTAGAGAAAAGCCATTGCAAGAAATTGGAACGCAGCTGGAGATCATCCTATGACTTCACAGCTAAATTAGTTTATAAAGCTGCCCTAAAAGATTTCCACAAACTCAAACACTCTACGATGAGAGATGACTTTATTAATAAAACCCAATCTGCAGGCAATTCGCCTAAAACTCTTTTCTAAATTGTTAAAGACTTTACCAAGCCTACCGCCACCATGAGTGCAGTCCCTCCTACCTCAGATCTTTGCAATGAGCTATCAGATTTCTTTCAAGACACAATTCTTGATATCTATTCAACGTTTGCCCCTTCATTTCAACCCCAAGTCCCTGAGTCAGCCGGCAATGATGTTCTGACCACTTTTCGTCACATCTCTTCCGATACCGCACTTCATAAACTGTTAACATGCAAATACAGCTCTCCCAAGGATCCTTGCCCGACTCAGTCCTTCAATGCCTTAGCCCCACTCATCAATACCCCATTAAATCAGATTTTGAACGCCTCCCTTTGCTCTGGTACCTTCCCCTCAGTGTGGAACCAGGCCCTCCTAGTGCCTATTCTGAAAAAAACAGATGCTGACCCTACTGTTAATACAAATTATAGACCTATCTCCCTTCTACCAGCACCAGCTAAAATTCTTGAAATAATTTTTCAAGAACAACTCTCCAGCCATTTGGAATCCCATAACCTTTTCCATGGCTCTCAGTTTGGCTTCAGATCCCCCCACTTTCGCAGGTCTAAAATGGGTGGCAGAGCCTTTGCGGTGATCAATTGCAAAATTTGGAATGCCCTGCCACTTTCCCTTCGTTCCTCTGAGTCAGAACTCATCTTTCGACATGCCTTAAAGACCTGGTTGTTCACCTGCCTCTAGCTCCCAATCTGTACCTTCCATCTGCCGTCTGTTTCAGTGCCGGGACACCCCCGTTGGGGGTAGCTGTGCGCTTTATAAACTCCTAAAATAAATAAATAAGCATACACGGAGCTTTGGGCACCATTTATCACAATCCTAACAAAGGAGTTCAGGGAAGTGACTTGTCCCATATTTTTGCGAATCTTGCGCCTTACAACCAATGCCCAGGAAGCTAACACATAACCAAGGTGTGGAACAACTTGCATGTACGTGCCGGGCAGTGGGGGCACAGCAAAGGAATGTTGGAAGGTGAGGAGGGTTGGGAGGTGGGAGTAGGGTGGGTTAGGGTAGGACGCTTTTCTTGGTATGCTACTTGGTTCTTTTGTCTCTTTTTCTTTAGTTTCACATGGTCACAGCACGGGCATTGCACACTGCCTCTCACAGGCATGAACTTTGGGTTTCACCACTTTGATACTCTAGAAACTCGCTGCTGGCCACTGGGCTGTAGGCGCTTAGCTGTGTCTCTCTCATTTGCATTTAACTCACTGCAGGGCGGTGGTTGTAAGCATATGCTGTGTCATGACTTTTATAAATTCAAATAAAAAGAACTGTTCTATAGAAAGTGCAAAAAGAATAATTGATGGACGGAGTGCAGAACAATGTCATACATTCACCCCAGTACATAGATCTGGGCCTAAATCCATCGTTTTTTGCTCCCCATGCCATTCCAGTTTGAACCCAGCCATCTGGAACAGTCCGGCCCGAACTGCCAGGCCAGGTCCTCCCTGGACTGAAAACAAGCATCCTAGGACCAGTTTCGGGGTTTCACCCCTGATCAGCCAGGATAGCTTGAATCCAGTAGCATGGAGAGCACGGGACCCACGTCTGGGCATACCCATTCCACTCTGGTGACAAATGCAAAAAGAAACAATTGATGGACAGAATGCAGAACAATGTCATACATTCACCCCAGTACAGAGATCTGATTTGATTTGCTCTGCATTCCGTCCATCATCTGTGTGTCCTTCAGAAAAGGGGCATTTTCTTGCTTAACCATTCTGTGCCTCTGCCTGTCTGTAGAATCCATGTCTGGGTTAGGATTACAGTTGGGCTCTTGTGCCTACACTCTAGACAGTCATACAAAAGAAGCTGAGGTGTGCCTTGCATATCCTGAAGGGCCACCACCAGGTTGATGGAACTTCCTGAGCTAGAGTGGTGGGGGAACTTTCCTTTGAGGTTTGTCTACTTCAAAGTGAGAAACTGGTATAAGTTCTGGATCTGTGACACCATAACTTCAGAACACTTCTGGAATTAGGCCAATCTGTCAGGAAGAAGAGCTGTGTTGCTGTCAGGGGGGACTACCACTTTGCTGTGCTGGCCTGCTGCTGCTTCTGTCTTGGGCAGTGAAAGGACTGGACTTTGCTTTCTGTATTCTGCCTTCTGATCCAGCGAGTTGATTAACCTCAGGTACTCAACTACCATATACTCACCTGGGCCCATAAACACACACATATTCACATAGGCTAGTAGATACCGCTGGGGTCAATTTATTGTACTAATGCCTGTAATATGAATGTATCTAACCATTTCTTACTAAACCTTTCTGATCCAATGTACTTTCCTCTGGTCAATGGACCTTTTAGTGTATAGGTAAAAATGTACATAGAATAAACCTTCTTTAAATAACCACAGACTCAGGAGAGTTTTAAATGTTTATCTAGTAAATTAATGTGAGCCAAGAGAAAGGAAATAAAACTTAATTAGAATAATTGTTAAACAAAGTTATTACGATGACATAGGGAGAAAACAGAGAGAGCAGTACAATGACATACAACACAGTTATATTTACCTAGGATGGCATGAAAACCAACCCCTTGGCCAAGGAATTGGAGTGGGTCCCCTGGGACAGATCAGGTGACAAAGGCTCAGGACAGAATTCAGGGACAGGATAGATGACCTCTTCTAGATACTACGCCTACGTCGCACCCCTCTCTGACACTATCTTCCTCCTCGATTCTTCCGCGATCTTCTTCTATTATGTGCCTCCTCGATTCTTCCACTATGTTCTTCTAATTAATGGGCTCAAAAGTTCTAAGTCTGGAAATGGATCTTCTTCAGTATTCTTTCAATTCTCGGACAGCATCTCGGTCTCTCAGCATTCTCCGTCTCGCTGTGTGAGTCTGACTAACTAAACTACCTCAATTATACCTTTCTAATGGCATGTACCACCCCTAACTGTTTCAAATTTATGAAACTTCTAACTATGATTGGACAGGAAAAGGGGAAATGATCATCACACCATGCTAAGTTTAATATTTTTCTTTAAGCCAATTGTTCTGTGTTCCCGCCCGTAATTTACTTTCCCATGCTTTATTTCCCACCCGAGTTCACATTTGTATCGATTAAAATTATACAATTTAATATCCTCTTCATTCATCAGTCAGGAAGGTGATTCTGTTCCCAGGACAAATAGAAGTCGTGGCCTTGGATGAGTTTCAAATTCATTTCTCATGGTCCCTGGCGGGTTACAAGTACGCATGTGCGGAGGACATGTGGGGTATGGACATCTGTCATCCTTTGAGGCCCAAAATACGAACTAATAAAGAAGTCAGAAAGAGACATATTAATTTCAAAATAAAATGATTTCACTGTATACCACCTATCCCTACTCTAACCCCCTTTACTTATATAAATCTTTCGCATTAGATTTTATTAAATTTGCAGGTTTTAGTTTCGGCATAAGCATGCGCATTAACATGTGAGTTCCAAGCGGCCATTTTGAAAGCGATTGCGCAGCTGCAAAGATTTCCCTCCAAAGAATAGGTACTTCATTTCTACGTAGATGTAGTGGACGCATGCGCAGTAAAGATTCTCGCGATAGCAGGCATTTTTAGTCACTGTCGGGTTACTTGTTAGTACGACACATAGGGTAAGCCTTTGCCTAAGCTTAAATGTACAAAAAATGTTGACGCATTATTAGTATTTACAAACACAATTATTACGGTATTACGAGTTATCTTAGAAGATTGCATTCGAGCAAGTCTCTTTTATGCGAGTCCTTGCTCCATCAATCCTCTCTCTGATGGCATTTTATGCCATCACTAATTTCCCATCACCTAAATCAGATTCCAACTTTAGCACATCTCAATTCCCTCTTCAACCTTTTCATTTCCTTCTTTTTCATTTCTGTACTGTAAACCTTTCATCCTTTTATATAGATTTCCTTTCATTTCTTCAAGATGTATTTCCACATACTTTCTTTTCTTTCCATTTTCATTCACTTCATACCTTTTTCTTTTTTTACAACATTTGAACCATATCATTACTGCTAAGACTAATAATGTTATCCCCAAGATTGGCAATATTATTTGAACTATTATGCTCTTACCTATGTTAGAAAACCAGCTCCCTATTGTAGTAATACTATTTGTTATTTATTTCCATACACTATCAACTTCCAGTGGTTTAAAATCTTCTTCCAATTTCGTAATCTTCTTAATATGTCCTCCAATTTCAACACTTTTGTCAGGTATCTAGGTGCAACAATGTTGCACCTTCAGCATTTTACAGACTCCGCCCTCTTTTGCCAATATTATATAAAGAGCAAGTCGATTTTGCAAAACCATAGATCTAATTGCAACCATTTCTGTGTTGATCATCAAAAATCCTCCAGCAGTGTCAGTAGATAACCGATCTACTACTGTAGATAGCTGACAAATTTTTTGTGCACTGAAGGTATCAATGCACTAAAAATATCACCTACTATTTCAGAAAAACTAGCTCTTTTTATACATGTTAGTTCCTTTGCGTCTTCATTGCTTCCAGTGATTCTTTTCACATAGTACACCTTTGGGAATACTATTCCAAAATAGCAACTCCTGTACCAATGATCAGGCAGTCTGAAATAGGCTTTATTGCCACATACGTAATAAACTCCAGGAAATAGTGAATCTGTTCCACCTTTTAGTCCCCATCCCCTAATAACTAAGAAATTATGTTCACATTCACTGGAACCAATAAATGCATTGTTATATTCAGTCTTTAATCTATGGAGGCAGATCTTCCCTTTCTTTTCAAAGTCCAAGGACATAGCAGCATGAGTCTTCCCAGTTTCATAAATGTCATCTTTCTCAGCCCATTGAGGTATCTGAGGTTTCGGTTCAGAAGCCCTTCTTTGGAAGTCCTGTCTTCTCTGCTCAACTAAATTCAAAAATGTATTTTCTTCTTTGTGTAATTTACATGTTAAATTGTGCTTGTGTGCTTCGACTATATCTATTGTTTTCATTGTTAGAAAATATTCTCCCATAAACTGTGCATCCTTAGTACTAAGAACTGGGTTCATGCTCTTTCGCATAGGAACCTCAGAAAAAATCACATCTACATTAGAATAATAATATTGTAACTTTCCTGTTCTATAAAACAAACTTGCTAAAATACTACAAGAAATACCATAGGTTAATTGAATATCGTGATATGTTACACCTTCTGCTACTGATGCAGGTAGTTTCATACACACATAACAATAACTAATTTCCATAGTGTTCACGTATTGCACTAATAACTTTGTTAAATACATTTAAAGCAGTGTCATTATTTATCACAGTGTGATGTACATCTGTTAGACCTGGCATCTTTTGGCGTGGTTACCCCTGACTTTTTGCCTCTACCTCCTGTATTTTTGATGTTATGCTGGATTTCGTTTTTGCTGGTTTAGATGCTTTGGGCACTTTGCCACTGCTAATCAGTGCCAAAGTGCAAGTGCTCCCTTGGTAAATTGTTATATTGATTGGTTATCCATGATTGGCATATTTGTTTCACCTGTTAGCCCCTAGTAAAGTGCACTGAGCGTGCCAGGGCTGGTGATTCAAATGCTACTAGTGGGCTGCAGCACTGATTGTGCCACCCACAGGAGTAGCGCTAAAATGATGTCTTAGGCCTGCTTGCAGTGCCTATGTGCAGTCCAGGACTGCCATGTCAACCTGGCCAGTGCACCCACTGACCAGGCCTTATCCTTCCCTTTCTGTACATGTCAGGCATCCCTATGGTGGCCCTAGGTACCCCCCTGGGCTGGGTGCAGTGTATCTGAAAGGTAGGGCATGTACTGAGGTGTGTAACATGCCCTGGTATTGAATTACAGCCATTTTCGTTTTTCACTGCTGAGAGGCTATCTTGCCCATAGGATAGAATGGGGAAGGCTGTTTACATGCCTATCTTCCCATAAGGGCAAGATAGAAAATCCAAGTTTGGTATCTTTGTGTTCAGAATTTAATTATACATCTTTTTAGCAAGATGGTTTTTAAATTCACTGTGTGAGAATAACACTTTTTAGAAAGTAGCTATTCTCCTGTTTAACCTTCCTGTGTGCCTGTGTGCTGGTTGGCTGACTGGTGTCATGTGATGGGCTAGGTGGCTCCAGGAGCCTGGATGAGTCAGCAGCAGGGTGAATAGGGAGATCTGCTTTAGATGGGTGGGAGGAGTAGTGCCTGGGTTTGAATAGGGCTGCCCCTGCCAAACACAATGCTGGCTCCACCCCCTGCTGGCCAGGCTGAGGACTCTGCCTCTGCTGGCACAAAGAAGGCTCCACCTCCTGCTGAGCGTCTAACGACCCTGCCCCTCACTCTGAAAGGAACCAGGTGCTCCAGGGCAGAGCACACCCAGGAACCGGTTTGAGCAGGGGAATCCCCCCACTGAAACACAGAGAGACAAAGACTTGGAGGGGTATAAGAAGAGGACCCCAGACACCTAAACTTTAGATCACTTTGGAACTAAGAAGAAACCTCTGCCAAGGAGAAAGCTGAAAAGAACTGAAGAGGAGAAAGACTGCCTGCTTGCTGTTTTGCTTTGCTGCCAAGGAGAGGGGAAGAACTTTGCTGTGTCCCCTTCTTTTGATTCTGATCTCCAAGGGCCTGAGAAGAGCTGGCTCCCTGTTAAGAAGTCCCAGGAACAAAAGGACTTCACCACCAGCTCCCCTGGAACTCTGCTGAGAGAGATCTGACCTGCCTTGGAGTGCTTGCCCAGTCTTGGGGCCTCAGGAGGTCGTTTTGCTGTGTTTGGGAGCTGGGAAGCAGAAGCGTGAAGAAAAGTAACTGGTACCCAACGCATCATCCGATTGCGTGTCGCAAGAACGAGAGTGCGAGGAAAATTTCATCGCGGCACCATCGCAACACGCAGGGTCCTCGCATCGCCGAGTGCGTCGAGCATCGTCCCGGTGCGAGAAGATTCCTGACGCTGCGAGGGTCGTCGCAGAACCAGTTTGCGGGCCGCACCACTGCCGGTGCGTGAAAGTATCCAGTCGCTGCGTGCGTCAACGCAGAGTCCCGTTCCGTGGCGCATCGAGAGTTGCGGCGCCGGAAGGCAACGCTGCGCCGCGCATCGCACCACATCGAAGAGTGTTGCATCGAACCTGTGCGTGAAGCTTCCCCCTAAGAAACCTACGCAACGAAAGCCAAAGTCATCGCATCCTCCCCCTACAGATCGGAGCCGGCGCATCCACCTCTGCTGCGTGAAGCAGGGCTGCTGCAAAGCCTCCCCAGGATCTCAGGAGCATCGCATTGCCTTTGCCATCTTCCTTGTTATAGCTTTTGGGAACCTTATCGCAACTACAGGTACTGTTGGGCACGAGAGTGTCGCATTTTGTGCATTGAGAGTCACATTGTGCAGGACACTGACTTTTACATCCTGGAGTACTTTCTGCAAACTCTTGAACTATCTTTAAAGTAACCTTTTTAATTGTATGTTGGTTTGTCTGTAGTATTTGGTCTTGTGAAGTTTTTAGTAAAGATACCTTATTTTTCTAAAACTGGTGTGGAGTAAATCTGTGGTGTTTTCACTGTGTTACTGTGAGTGTTGGTACAAATACTTTACACATTGCCTTTGATAGCCTAGACTGCTCAGGCCAAGCTACCTAGAGGGTGAGCAGGGGTTATCTTAACAGTGTATCCCCCTTTCCCTGACTAGAAGCAAGGGTCCCTACTTGGACAGTGGTACCTACCCTGCCAACTAGAGACCCCCAGATCTAACATTGGTGGTCAGCGGTGAGGATTGAACTTGTATTTGTACTTGACCCACAGTAATTGGTGTACATCACTAGGAGTGCAGACCAATAGACAACCACATACTGTTTTTATTCTATTTTTGAGTAACTCTTCAAAAGCATCATGTCTCAAGTGGCAACAAGTGAGAAGGCAGAATTGGAGTTTTCCATTGAGGATCTGTATTCGTACGGAGTTGTAGATCTCAAGCAATTCTGCAAAGACCTTGGTTGCCCTGTGAAAAGCGGAGCTAGAAAGGAGGAGCTACAAAGAATCTTGAAGGCCTGGTGGGAGGCCCAAGAGGAAGATGATGCAAATGAGGAGGATGGTTTCGTTCCCCAAGATCTGCCAGTGGGCAGAACAGTCTCAAGGGCTGGCAGCTCCCATTCCAGTAGGGGGCTCACTCCAGAGGAGTTGGAGGAGAATCAAAGGGTGCGAAACCATGAATTGGAAATAATGAAAATGAAAATGAAGCAATTGGAAGTAGAAAAGGCGGTGGAGGAGAAGAAATTGCTTCTGGCTCATGAAGTGAGCATGAGAGAACTGGACATCAAGGCCAAGCAGGTGGAGTCCGGTTCAAATGGTGGCAGCGCACAGCCAGTGCAGGGGGGTAAAGTATATATCCCCAAAGATTTAGTACAGAATTACAATAGGAGTGAAGGTATCTATGCCTGGTTTACAACGTATGAAATAGCATTGAGAATGAATGGTGTGCCTGAACAGCATTGGGGGGCGGGCCTGTGGAAACATTTTGAGGCTTCTGGGAGGAGTGCTCTAGAGCCCTTAGAATTAGCAGGTACCATGACCTATCCCAATATGAAGGAGGCCCTATGTCTCAGGTATGGACTTACTCCAGAGCAGTATAGACTGCAGTTTAGGAACTCCAAGAAGAAAGAGTCTGAGACTTGGATGGAATGTGTGAATCTGTACTCGCGGGCACTGGAAGGTTGGATGAAGGGCAGCAAGGTAACTGATTATAAGGGGTTGTTACATTTAATTAGTTGGGAGCACTTGAGTAGTCTATGTGTTCCAGAGCTGCGCCAGCATCTTTTAGACAGCAAGCTGACGGACCCCATTGAGCTTGCTAAGGAGGCGGACCGCTGGACCAGTACCAGGGTCCACAGAGGAATTGTGGGTACCATTGCCAAAGGTGGGCAGGGTCCCCAGCAGAAGAGTGGGGGGGACAAGGGTAACCAAAAGGAGTTCTCACAAGGGCCCCAAAACAGTTCCCAGAGTAACCAGTCCCAGACACCCAAGTCAAAACCCAAACCAACCTGGCCCCCTAAGGGCAGGTCGGATAACAAGGGTCCCATTAGGTGTTATCACTGTCAGGAATTGGGTCACAAAGCTCCTGTGTGTCCCAAGAAATCCCAGGCACCCTCTGGTGCTCCAACACCGGGTATAGCCAGTGTAGCTTTTGGTGGGGAGTTGATTTCTAGCGATTTGGAGGGATTAGCAGTTATGTCCCTTGTCTCTTTAGGAGACACAGAGATGGTCCAGGAAACCCCTGTCCCTGATAACACTAAGAAGTACAGGCAGTGGGTGACCATCAATGGGAGGAGGGTGGAGGCTCTCAGGGACACTGGAGCCAGTGTGACTACGGTCAGGTGTCAGTGGGTCCCTGAGGAGCTGATCATTCCAGACGTACTTCACCCTGTAGTGTCAGCTGACAACTCTGTGCGCCTTTGCAAGGTAGCACATGTTCCCTTTGAGTGGGGGGGTCTCAGGTCCTCTCAGAGTTGTTGTGAGTCCATCCATGCCAGTAGACTGTCTGCTAGGTAATGAGCTGGAGAGTTCCCCGTGGAAGGAGGTGGAACGCCAGGCTCATTTGGAGATGTTGGGTTTGCCTGAGTGGGTCTGTGTGACCACCCGGTCCATGGCAGCCAGACAGGGTTGTGAAGCAGACCTGGAGCCTGAAACAGTGGCCCAGGTCCCTGCCAGAAAGAGGAAGGGCAAGGGGCGTGGTGCGTCCACCCCCGCTGTTCCCACGGTCCAGGAAGGAGCAGAACCTGAGGGGGATGCCCTGGAGCCTACAGGGGAACAGGTAGCTGAGCTGGGAGACATACCTGAGCTGACCCATTGGCAGCAAGAGGGTGGCCCCTCCAGAGCGGAGTTCTGCCATGCGCAGAAGACATGCCCTACTCTTGAAGGTCTGCGGCACCAGGCTGCAGACCAGGCAGCAGGTGCTGATCCGAAGAACTTCTTTCTCTACTGGGAGAATGACTTGTTGTACAGTGAGCCTAGGTTGGCTGAGCCCAGTGGATCACGTACCCTGGTGGTACCCGCAGGGTTCAGAAACTTCCTACTGGGTCTGGCTCACGACGTGCCGCTTGCAGGACATCTCGGGCAGGACAAGACCCGACAAAGGCTTGCCACCCACTTTTACTGGCCCGGGATGAAGACGGACGTCGCTTCCTTTTGTAAATCATGCCAGACTTGCCAGGCAAGTGGCAAGGCTGGAGGAAAATGCAAAGGCCCTCTCCAGCCTTTTCCTGTAGTGAGCACCCCTTTCGAGCGGGTGGGGATAGATATTGTGGGGCCACTGGACCCCAGGACAGCCTTAGGCAACAGGTTCATCCTGGTCCTGGTGGATCATGCCACCTGGTACCCGGAGGCTATCCCTCTCAGGACTACCACAGCCCCGGTGGTGGGCCGTGCGTTGATGGGGATCTTTTCCCGTGTGGGTTTCCCCAGAGAGGTGGTGTCCGACCGGGGTACCAACTTCATCTCCAGGTATATGAAGTCTCTGTGGGAGGAGTGTGGGGTAACTTATAAGTTCACCACTCCTTACCACCCTCAAGGAAATGGGTTGGTTGAAAGGTTCAACAGGACCCTGAAAGGCATGATCATGGGGCTGACAGAGCCCATGAGACGGAAGTGGGACGTCTTTTTGCCATGCCTGTTATTTGCCTACAGGGAGGTACCACAGAAGTCTCTAGGGTTCAGTCCCTTTGAGCTTTTGTACGGGCACCCTGTTAGAGGACCTCTCAGTCTGGTGAAGGAGGGTTGGGAGAAATCCCCTGGGAAAACCCCCCAGGATGTGTTCAGCTATGTGCTGGCCATCCGCAACCAGACACAGCGCTTCCGGGCCCTCGCTCAGGCGAACCTGGAAGCCAGCCAGGATGAGATGAAGAGGTGGTATGACCAGCATACCACTCTGATGGAATTTCAACCTGGGCAGATGGTGTGGGTGATGGCGCCAGTGGAGCCTTGCGCGCTCCAAGACAAGTGGACTGGGCCATATGAGGTGGTGGAGCGCAAGAGTGAGGTGACCTACCTGGTCAACTTGCGATCTCCCAGGAACCCCATGAGGGTCCTACACGTGAACCGCCTTAAACCCCATTTTGAGAGGTCTGAAATAACAATGCTACTTGCTACAGATGCAGGGATGGAGGAGGATAGCGATCCTCTTCCTGACCTCCTGGAAGCTAAGGAGCAAGATGGGTCAGTGGATGGAGTGGTCCTCTCGCCCACCCTGACCCCAGAACAGCAGAGGGACTGTCGCCAGGTGCTGGGTCAGTTTGCATCTCTGTTCTCCCTGACCCCCGGTATCACCAACTGGTGTGTCCATGATGTGGACACGGGAGATAGCATGCCTGTGAAACAGAAGTTTTACCGGGTGGCTGACAAGGTCAGGGCCAACATAAAGAAGGAGGTTTCTAAGATGTTGGAACTAGGGGTGATTGAGCCCTCCAGCAGCCCCTGGGCTAGCCCAGTGGTACTTGTACCGAAAGCTGCTGCGCCAGGTGCCACTCCAGAAGTTAGGTTTTGTGTGGACTACCGTGGGCTCAATGCGGTCACGAAGACTGACGCACACCCCATCCCCAGAGCTGATGAGCTCGTGGATCGGTTGGGAGCTGCCAACTACCTCAGTACGTTTGATTTAACTTCTGGGTACTGGCAGATTGCCTTAACTGATGGGGCCAAGGAGAGGTCTGCGTTTTCAACGCCAGAGGGGCACTTCCAGTTCCGTGTCATGCCCTTTGGGTTGAAGAACGCCCCTGCCACATTCCAGAGACTGGTCAACCAGGTACTGTCCGGGCTGGAGCAATTCAGCGCCGCATATCTGGATGACATTGCTGTGTTCAGCTCCACTTGGGAAGAACACTTGCAACACCTCTGCGCAGTGTTGAAGGCTCTGCATAGTGCAGGCCTCACTATCAAGGCCAGTAAGTGCCAGATAGGGCAGGGTTCGGTGGTGTATTTGGGACACCAGGTAGGAAGCGGCCAGGTGGCACCCCTACAAGCCAAGATAGATACCATCCGGGCTTGGGAACCCCCCAAAACCCAGACGGTGGTGAGAGCCTTCTTAGGACTCACCGGGTACTATCGCCGTTTTGTCAAGGGGTATGGCACCATTGTTGCTCCCTTGACAGAACTAACTTCCAAGAAGTTACCGAAGAAAGTGATTTGGACCAGTGCCTGCCAAGAAGCTTTTGATGCCCTGAAGGAGGCCATGTGTACAGCACCTGTACTCAAGGCGCCTGACTTCTCCAAGGAATTCATAGTGCAGACAGACGCTTCTGAGCATGGAGTGGGAGCGGTGCTCTCACAACTAAATGATGAGGACTTGGACCAACCTGTAGCTTTCATTAGTAGGAGGCTACTTCCCAGGGAACAGAGGTGGAGTGCGATTGAAAGGGAAGCTTTCACTGTGGTCTGGGCTCTGAAGAAGCTGAGACCCTACTTGTTTGGGACTCACTTCCGGGTTCAGAAGGACCACAGGCCCCTCAGATGGTTGATGCAGATGAGGGGTGAGAATCCTAAGCTGTTGAGGTGGTCCATTTCCCTACAGGGGATGGACTTTACGGTGGAACACCGCCCCGGTACAGAACACGCCAACGCTGATGGTCTGTCCAGGTTTTTCCGCCTTAGCGATGAGAACTCCCAAGAGGGTGGGTAGTTCTCCCCACTTTCAGCTGGAGGGGACACGTGTTAGACCTGGCATCTTTTGGCGTGGTTACCCCTGACTTTTTGCCTCTACCTCCTGTATTTTTGATGTTATGCTGGATTTCGTTTTTGCTGGTTTAGATGCTTTGGGCACTTTGCCACTGCTAATCAGTGCCAAAGTGCAAGTGCTCCCTTGGTAAATTGTTATATTGATTGGTTATCCATGATTGGCATATTTGTTTCACCTGTTAGCCCCTAGTAAAGTGCACTGAGCGTGCCAGGGCTGGTGATTCAAATGCTACTAGTGGGCTGCAGCACTGATTGTGCCACCCACAGGAGTAGCGCTAAAATGATGTCTTAGGCCTGCTTGCAGTGCCTATGTGCAGTCCAGGACTGCCATGTCAACCTGGCCAGTGCACCCACTGACCAGGCCTTATCCTTCCCTTTCTGTACATGTCAGGCATCCCTATGGTGGCCCTAGGTACCCCCCTGGGCTGGGTGCAGTGTATCTGAAAGGTAGGGCATGTACTGAGGTGTGTAACATGCCCTGGTAGTGAATTACAGCCATTTTCGTTTTTCACTGCTGAGAGGCTATCTTGCCCATAGGATAGAATGGGGAAGGCTGTTTACATGCCTATCTTCCCATAAGGGCAAGATAGAAAATCCAAGTTTGGTATCTTTGTGTTCAGAATTTAATTATACATCTTTTTAGCAAGATGGTTTTTAAATTCACTGTGTGAGAATAACACTTTTTAGAAAGTAGCTATTCTCCTGTTTAACCGTCCTGTGTGCCTGTGTGCTGGTTGGCTGACTGGTGTCATGTGATGGGCTAGGTGGCTCCAGGAGCCTGGATAAGTCAGCAGCAGGGTGAATAGGGAGATCTGCTTTAGATGGGTGGGAGGAGTAGTCCCTGGGTTTGAATAGGGCTGCCCCTGCCAAACACAATGCTGGCTCCACCCCCTGCTGGCCAGGCTGAGGACTCTGCCTCTGCTGGCACAAAGAAGGCTCCACCTCCTGCTGAGCGTCTAACGACCCTGCCCCTCACTCTGAAAGGAACCAGGTGCTCCAGGGCAGAGCACACCCAGGAACCGGTTTGAGCAGGGGAATCCCCCCACTGAAACACAGAGAGACAAAGACTTGGAGGGGTATAAGAAGAGGACCCCAGACACCTAAACTTTAGATCACTTTGGAACTAAGAAGAAACCTCTGCCAAGGAGAAAGCTGAAAAGAACTGAAGAGGAGAAAGACTGCCTGCTTGCTGTTTTGCTTTGCTGCCAAGGAGAGGGGAAGAACTTTGCTGTGTCCCCTTCTTTTGATTCTGATCTCCAAGGGCCTGAGAAGAGCTGGCTCCCTGTTAAGAAGTCCCAGGAACAAAAGGACTTCACCACCAGCTCCCCTGGAACTCTGCTGAGAGAGTTCTGACCTGCCTTGGAGTGCTTGCCCAGTCTTGGGGCCTCAGGAGGTCGTTTTGCTGTGTTTGGGAGCTGGGAAGCAGAAGCGTGAAGAAAAGTAACTGGTACCCAACGCATCATCCGATTGCGTGTCGCAAGAACGAGAGTGCGAGGAAAATTTCATCGTGGCACCATCGCAACACGCAGGGTCCCCGCATCGCCGAGTGCGTCGAGCATCGTCCCGGTGCGAGAAGATTCCTGACGCTGCGAGGGTCGTCGCAGAACCAGTTTGCGGGCCGCACCACTGCCGGTGCGTGAAAGTATCCAGTCGCTGCGTGCGTCGACGCAGAGTCCCGTTCCGTGGCGCATCGAGAGTTGCGGCGCCGGAAGGCAACGCTGCGCCGCGCATCGCACCACATCGAAGAGTGTCGCATCAAACCTGTGCGTGAAGCTTCCCCCTAAGAAACCTACGCAACGAAAGCCAAAGTCATCGCATCCTCCCCCTACAGATCGGAGCCGGCGCATCCACCTCTGCTGCGTGAAGCAGGGCTGCTGCAAAGCCTCCCCAGGATCTCAGGAGCATCGCATCGCCTTTGCCATCTTCCTTGTTATAGCTTTTGGGAACCTTATCGCAACTACAGGTACTGTTGGGCACGAGAGTGTCGCATTTTGTGCATTGAGAGTCGCATTGTGCAGGACACTGACTTTTACATTCTGGAGTACTTTCTGCAAACTCTTGAACTATCTTTAAAGTAACCTTTTTAATTGTATGTTGGTTTGTCTGTAGTATTTGGTCTTGTGAAGTCTTTAGTAAAGATACCTTATTTTTCTAAAACTGGTGTGGAGTAAATCTGTGGTGTTTTCACTGTGTTACTGTGAGTGTTGGTACAAATACTTTACACATTGCCTTTGATAGCCTAGACTGCTCAGGCCAAGCTACCTAGAGGGTGAGCAGGGGTTATCTTAACAGTGTATCCCCCTTTCCCTGACTAGAAGCAAGGGTCCCTACTTGGACAGTGGTACCTACCCTGCCAACTAGAGACCCCCAGATCTAACAACATCTAACTCATCTAGTGCTTCTAAATCTACTCTGTCTCCTTTAGTCTTATACTCATCTGGTGCTTCTAATGCTACTCTATCTCTTTTAAGGTTAGCTACCCTTTCATGCGTATTTGTGTTATTCTTTTCTTTTGTAACCATTCAATAAGGGATGGCTACTGTTAGTACTAACCAAATTATAAGTACTAAAAATATACTACATATGCATATTCTACAGCATCTTTGTACACAATTTCGTTTTGGGTTTCCAGCAGCCCTATCATCAGCCATTTTGGGCTAAGAAGATTTCTCTTTTTTACTTTCGAATTATTTGTGAAATTTAAAATTTATTGGGGAACATTTCAGGTTGGTCTCACTTCTTCGACAATCTGTTTTGCATTTATTTCTTCATCACTTTCTTCATTTAAATCTAGATTCTCAAATTCTTCAAGAATGACATAGGTCCATTCAGGACCCTTGAACTTATTGTTCAGTACTTTTAATCTTGGACTTTTTCGTTTGGACTTATCAGTAGATGTCCCAGACTGACTAGAAATTTTGTTTATCTCGTCAGGTTCTTCATTAATTGTCTTGAAATGATACGTTAACCTTTTCACACCACCTGGCCAGTTATCACCTCTTCTGACCCTTTTTGCTTGTACTGCACAGTCACTGTCTTCGAGTGCTCTTTTATTTTCATTAAGTTGTGGCACAATCTGGTTATTTTCGTTTTCAGAATCCCTCTCTGTCTGACCCTGTCCAGGGCTTATTCCTGTAACGTCCTTTTCTGTCTGGATGCGTTCTTCTTCCCTGGTCTGACCCTGTTCAGGTTTTATCTGGATTTTCTCTTCTTCTTTTACTTGAACTTTTTCTTCTTCTCCTGACTGGTCCTACTCAGGTCTTACTGCACTTTGGTTTTCTGCAGCCTGAACGTGTTCTTCTAGACCTATCTGTCCCTCTTCAGACTCGTGAATGGTTTCATTCACTTCTGTCTGAGTAGACTGTTCTCTCCTTGTCTGATCCTGCTCAGGTTCCTCAACAATTGAATTTTCACTTTCCTGAGCTTGTTCTTCTATACCTGACTGGTCCTCACTATTCTTCTGTTTCTCTAACCGGATTTGGCTTCTTGTTCTCACATTTACTTCAGGCATGTCAACCACTGGTATCCAGTCATCCTGACTTATGCTCGGTTATTCTTGTTCAGCTACTTCAGGATCTGTTATTCTAAGTCCTTCAGTTGCACAACCTTCTGCAGCCTCAACTGCTTGAGTCAGTTGGAGTCCTTCCTCGTCAGGTGCTGGTACTCTTTTAGTGTGGCTTGCATGAATCCAATTAGGCAAGCCTGCACACTTCACTGCTGTTGTTATAACCAATATAACCTGATGTGGTTTTTCCCACCTGGGTGCTAGGCATGACTCTCGGGTGTGATTCTTCACCAACACCCAGTCACCGGGATTTAGATCAAGTGCTTGATCTGGCTACCTGGCAACTGCGTCCTCTCCAACCTGGTGAGAGATAGAACGCACTAGGTCAGCCAGTTCTTTGCAATAGTCTAATACCAATGGGGACTCAATCCTGTATTCTTGTCAGGAATGCTTCTGAGTCCCATCAGACCAAGAGGTAAAGCATCAGGCCACTCCAGGGGGGTGGATCCACATACTTTTGCCAGTCTTGTTTTTATTGTGCCATTTATTTGTTCTACCACTCCAGAAGCCTCTGGGCGATATGCACAGTGTAGTTTTTGTTACATTTTAAATGCTTGACAGATTAATCAAATTATTTCATTATTAAAATGAGACCCTCTATCTGATTCCAAAGTTACGGGAAAACAAAATCGTGAAATCAGTTCTCTCAACAATAGTTTGGCAATTGTTATACTGTCATTTCTTCTAGTAGGGTATGCCTCCACCCACCGTGAGAACAAACAAACTATAACGAGTATGTACTTCAAACCTCTGCAAGGTGGTAATTGGATAAAATCTATTTGTAGCCTTATAAATGGGCCTTCTGCCTTTCCAATTTTTCCCATACAAACCACTGTTTTCCTGCCTGGATTCATTTGTTGACAGCTTATGCATCTCTGGCATAGACTCTCTCCTACGTTCCTGAACTTCGGATTGAACCAATCCTGTCTAAAGAGTCTGATCATGGCATCCCTGCCTATATGGGTGTCTCCGTGATACATCCTAGCCAATTGTGAAAGCATACAGTCTGGCATTACTGGCCTGCCATCTAGATAAATCCATACATCATCTTCTGACGTCTTTTGGCACCCTACTTTCACCCATTCCTCTTTTTCTTTCATCTCTACCTCATCTTGCAGTTGTCTTACTTCTTCCCATGTTTCCAATCCTGAGAGTAACATAAGTTGGCAGCTAATTCCACTTGTTTCGATTTTCTTGTTTACCGCCAATTTATTTCTGGCACAGTATTGGGCAACCTGGTCAGCATACCTATTACCGGCTGACACATAGTCATCTCCTGACTGATGTGCGACACACTTGACCACTGCCATTTCTTTTGGCAAATGTATTGCTCCAAGCACTTCTTTTACGAAATTTCCATTTTTAATTGGGGATCCTGAAGAAGTCATGAAATCCCTCTGCATCCAAAGTTGGCCAAAATCATGCACAACCCCGTAACCATACTGGCTATCAGTAAAAATAGTTACTTTCCAGTTTTTCCCAATTTTGCAAGCTTTAATCAAAGCTATCAATTCGGCTACTTGTGCAGATTTGACTCCTGGCAAATAGGATGCTTTGACTATTCTAGCCAATGTAAATACAGCGTAAGCAGCACTTAGCCCTCCCTCCTCATGGCGCATACACGAGCCGTCTACAAACAGCTCATGTTCAGCATTCTTCAAAGGTTCTTCCTGTATGTCTGGACGGGGCTTGGTGCAAAGTTCAGTCACATTCAAACAGTCGTGCTCGACTTCATCCCTCACCTCTTCTCCATATACAGCTGGTAACAAGGTGGCAGGGTTTAGCACAGTACACCTGACTATTGTCACGTTTTCAGCACCTAATATGATTCTTTCATACTCAGTCATCCGACTAGGAGTGAGATACTGTGTTCGAGTTCTTGTTAAAAGAATCTCAACTGAATGTGGAACATGCACCTTTACCGGATGTCCCATCACAATTGATTCGCTTTGTTCCAGACTCATGCAGGTTGCAGCTACTGCTTTTAAACAGCCAGGTTAAGCTGAGGCTACAGGGTCAAAGTAGCAGAGAAGTATGCCACTGGACGTCGCATCAAACAATGACTCTGGGTTATGACTGAAAGTGCACAACTATTTCTTTCACAACAAAACAGGCAAATTCTTTCGAGTAATTTGGCATGCCTAAAGCTGGGGCTTCACACAAACACTGTCGTAATTTCACAAATGCTCCCATGCATTTGTCATCCCATTTTATAGGATCCTTTGCTCGCTTCGTGGTCATTTGTAATAGGGGTTTGGCTAGCAGGAAAAATCCTACAATCCACTGCCTACAGTATCCTACAACTCCAAGGAACATTCTTATTTCTCTCTGAGTTTGCGGCAATTTCATTTGTCTTATTATTTCTATTCTTTCTGGGGTCACTTTCCTTAGTCCGTGTTCTATTTGGTGTCCTAGATATTTGACTCCGGTTCTGCCAAACTGAAATTGTTCTGGGGACACTTTATGTCCACCATCAGCCAAATGATATAACAAGGCAATTGAATCAGTAACACGGTCATCTCTTGTCTTAGATGCGACTAACAAGTCGTCAATATACTGCACCAATACTAGCTTTCTGGGCAACACTAAGGTTGCTAGGCATTTTTTCAATATCTGATTGAAAATTGAAGGACTTTCAGTGTACCATTGAGGAACGCGATTCCAGACTAAAATACGGTCCTCAAACTTAAATGAGAAAAGATATTGGCTGTCGGGGTGTAATGGAATAGAGAAAAAGGCATGGCATAGATTGATTACAGTAAGCCATCCTGCCTTCCATGGTGTCTGTCACAGAATCACTGCTGGGTTGGGCACTAGAGGGCAACAAGGTACAACAATTTTGTCAATCTTTCTTAGATCTTAAAATATCCTATATTTCCATCTAGGTTTCTTAATGCCAATTATAGGTGAATTAAAGAGACTACTCATTATTTCCTTTAGAATGCCTTGTTCAATCATTCGATCAATTCCTGCTGCAACACCAGCTTTAACTTCTAGACTCATTTTGTATTGTCGAGTATTTGGGTAAACTGCACCGTCCTTCACAGTTACTTTTACTGGGTCTACATTTGCCATTCTTTTACTGTAAAATCCCACACATTTGGATTTACTGTCAATTTGACCTCATCTGGTAAATCATCTTTTGTCATCATGGAATACATCTCATCTACCTCTGCGCCTTGTTTAGCTAACATGATTTTATAGACTCCGTCTTCATCTGGGGTTTGAATTGCAACACCATCCGGTGTGCAAAATATTGTGCAAATTATTTTGCAGAGTAGATCTCTTCCTAATACATTTATTGGACTGGAGTCACACACCACGAATTTGTGCATTTCCCTGAAATTGCCTATGCGTACCTCCATGGGTTCTGTAATAGGGGTTCTAATCTGTTTATTGGAAACGCCCACTACTTGGATCCCTTCTCCCGAGAGGGGTAGGTTTGGAATGTCTGCTGTTCTCATAGTAGAACGGGTAGCACCAGTGTCCAACAAAAAGGTAATATCTTTTCCTTCTACTTTACCATCAACATATGGACCTGATTGATCTACTGGTAAGGATGCGCCAAGTACGCATTCCTTTTCCTCCCCCCTCAGGCACCGTCATTGGTCGCTGTCACCGAAATAAGGGTCCTGTAAAAGAAATTGTGATGTTGCAGAACTTTTTTTACCACTTCCTCCTTGAAATCTGGTGTCCGCACTGTACTTGGCCTGGTTCACAAAATTTGGCATAGGGGCAGGTGGCAACTGACTCTGTTGATTTACAACCTGCTGCGGTTGACTCATTATCACCTCATTCTGCATTTGTGGATTTAAATTTTGATTTGGGCCATTATTATTCGGTATGCTTTTACACTCGTTGTTCCAATGCCCCAATTTTCCGCACCCATGACAAGGAAATTTCTGCTTTGCTTCCTCTCTACTCATTCGTCCTTTTTGTTTTCCCCATTATTCTCATTTTGGCCTTGCCCCTTTCCTTGATTTCCTGTCTGACTGTTTAGTTGGAGTTCCTGCTGTTCTGCTAATTTTACTTGGGCCCACATCACCTTTTCTTCTAATTTCTTTCGTTTATTGTCAATCTCATCTCTGCAATACTTTGCGTATTTGAGAATATCGTCTATGGGTCTCGCTTGCCAGCACAACATGTGCTGACGAATCATGTCTCCAATTTCTGGTTTCAATCCTGTCACAAATCGATACACAAAATGTCCCATATCTTTATCTCCAATGTTTTCAAAACCACTATATTGTTTAAATACCTGCAGTAAGTGTTCATAATAAGTATGTACAGACTTATTTCTATACTGGGTCGTTCTATCTATCTTTATCCAATCTATTTCTTTTGGAGGAATTTTCCCTTTCAAGAAAGTGGTCACCTGGTGATATTTCTTCGTTACCTCTTCTGAAGGGGCTCCTGTTTTCGCATCTCTCGGGTATTCATCACTAGGCCAATCAACAGTAATTTTACATTCTGTCCACAAATCAGCAGGTACTACTATGTCAAATAAACCATCCAAATCCTTTAACAATACTTTAGAAACCTTCACAAATCTTTCAACTTGCCGATACAATTCAACTGGCTTTTCTCTTAACTTCGGGAAATCATTTGTAAACAATAAAATATCCTGTCTGGTCCATGTAACATGTACATATCCTCCTCCAGGCTCCTCTCTCATTGGACATAATATTTCTACCTTTCCTGTATCTTTCAACAAAATTCAGAAGTTGTTCTATTGGCGTGTGCTTCTTCCCTTTTTCGCATCCATCTAGCTTTCCATTTGTCTAGATCACCCCATTTTTAGGTCTCGCCTACGCAGCGCGCATACGCTACATAGGAAAAAGACCTTTAGCAATCGATTCACCTTTTCAGCCAAAAACGTGCACGCATTGCGTTGCTTTCAATGGCAATGCGTGCACGTTTGGCGATTCCCTTGCGGGAGCGAGCTTTGACACCATATGTTTGTAATTAACTTGCAAACATATGGTGCCCCTGCTCGCTCCCGCAAGGGAAACAGGCGCAGGCCCCCTCCTCTCTTTCCTCCCCCTGCTGCCTCTTCCTTTAGCGCGAGGCGCGCACGTTTGTTTTTCTCGTTTAATTTTGTTTTTTTTCTGGGGAGTTGTTGACTGAAGCAGCGCAACTGCAATAACAAGCACATTTTTGTGGCCTGATGATGAATGGTTGCCAACCAATGTCAGACATAAATGCTAGATGGGGGCCAGAGATCAGGGATGCTCGATTTCAGCCACATTGAAACTCGTCACGTTGGGGGGCGTGGTTTGGACGCCGATCGGGATGGCGGCGTGAGCCTGCAGCTCCGAGCCAGATCCCGTTAATTATCCTGATAATCCACAGACCAGCACTGCTTGCGGTGTGGGCTTGAAGCGCGGAGCACCGGGGCTGCTGAGGACGGTGACAGCGGGACCGCGAGAAGCCGGGAGAGGTGTTGGAGCCCGGATACGGAGCTGGGAGGTGCGGCGCTCCGACGACAAGATGGCGGCGGCCCCGACCGACGGAGCCCAGCGGGCGCTGAATGGCGGTCAGCGGCTGAGGTGAGGGGTGACTCGCCCCCGCTGTGCTGGGCGGAGCGGGTTCCCCGGTGTACATGCTTCTGGGGGCACGGCGGTGGTGAGAGGAGTTTTCCCCGCGGCGGAGGTGAAGGATTGTGCCGCCCATCGCCGAGCGGGGTGGCCCTGTGAGACGGGCCTTGCTCCTGGATACTGGCCTGGGACATCGGCGGCGGCCGGGGCACAGACGGCGTCGGGCTGAGAACGCGGCGCACGGAGGAGAATAACGGAGACGGAGCTGATGAGGGGGGTAACGGACTTCGCGCCCGACTTCAGGGCTGATTGAGTGCCCCCGCCGCCGGCCCCTGCGTGGCGCAGCCCCCCCGACCCGGGACGAGGCTGACCGGAGTGGCGGTTGTGCTGCAGGAAGGGCAGACCCTGGCGAGCTCCGTGGGCTGGCAAGGGGACTGAGAGACTGGCACTCAGGGGTGGCGCGCTGAAGTTGGTGGCCCGTCGGGGCACCGGACGCGATTGGATCGGGGAGCACTGGGGGCAGAGGCCCCGGACTGCAGCGGCGCAGCATCATCCGAGGAACATTATCGGCCCCTCCGAGTGGGTAGAGCTGGGGTTGCCTCGGCAGAGGCTTGACGACGAGGTGAGCCCGCATTGCCGATGACGCTGCCCGGCACAGTGAGAGGCCTTTGACCCGTGTGGCGTGCGCCGGCATGTGGAGGGAGGCGAGTCTGGAGCGGGAGGTGCCAGCCAGGGGACGGCTGTCTTGCTACACGGAGGGGGCACACGGGCTGCGAATACGTTGGTCCACAAAGGAGGCGGCCGTGTTTCGAAGTGGACACTGAGACAATTGTGTGGGGGACGGGCTCGGGACCCTCTCTCCCGAGGTGGATGGACATTGGAACCGCCTCATCCTCCGGAGGTGGCCCTGCGCTGGCGCTCGCTCGGGGCGGGCTGGCCGCTAAGGGCTCTGCAATGCCGCTGCCTCATGGGCGCGGCCGGGCGACGGAGCCGTCCGCGGCTGGAGGGGCACAGAGTGACCCGGAGGGATCGGCGCAGGAACATCGCTTGAATAAAAGGCTGGATGGCATACTGGAGGCGATCACTGTGACCAAGGAGGCCTTGCATCAAGACATAGCGCAGGTCGCCACTGGATTGGGCCTATTGAGGGCGGATCATGCTAAACTGTCGGATAGAGTTAAGGACAATGAGCTGCTGCTCCGGGAGCTCAAGCCGGCAGTGGCGACTGCAGACCACATACTCGCTGATATCCTTGGCCGCCTGGCGACGCTGGAAAAACGGGCGGAGGACGCCGAAGGCCGCAATAGGAGGAACAACGTGCGGGTGGTGGGCCTGCCGGAAAACATTGAAGGGGGTGATGCGGTGGCTTATATGGAGAACTGGTTTAAAACGATTGTGGCCCCGGAGGGCCTTTCCCCATTTTTCTCCCTGGAGCGAGCGCATAGGGTCCCGGCCTGACCGCCCCTGCAGGGCCGCCCTCCCAGACCAATGGTGGTCCGACTCCTGCATTACAGGGACAGAGATCTTTTGATTCAGAGGGCGCGCTCGGAGGGCCCCTTCCAGGTAGAGAACAGCCCAGTCACGGTGTTACCCGACTATACCCAGGAGGTCCAGAAAAACAGGGCTTCTTTTCTGGCAGTGAAAAAAGAACTGAGGCCCGAGGGCTTACAATATTCCTTGTTGTTCCCGGCGAAGCTACGTGTGATCTTGGGCGGGGCGACCCACTTCTTCCAGACCCCTGACGAGGCGTGGTCATGGCTTGAGTCGTATTGCGCTGGAACGAATCGCAAAGGGAAAGGGGAGAAGGAGCGACAGCAGCAGGTCCAGATGCGGAAATCCCAACGCATCCGCAAACGTGATAAACTCAGGAGAGCGGAGCGAGACAACCAGATGGCGGACGACAGACGGGGAGCACTGGCTGCAACGGCGATCATCACGGGCTCGCCGCCGGAGAGGATATCGGTGGGCTCGGACTCTGGTGAGGAGGGCGGACGGTCCGGCGGTGACGTCTCGGAGGCTGAAAGTTCCGGGAGGCCGGTGGTCACCCCGCAGACGGCGGATGGCCTCTTCAACGAATGACCCCAGCAGTGAGGCTTTATTCACAGCCCCTGGCCTAGCTGGGTGCCCTGGTGTTCTGTGGACTGGCAGGTACTGTGTCAAGACATAAGTGGGTCGTGGGCTTGGGGCGGGGGCTTGGCCTGCCCTGGGTCGGCTCTGGACCGCCCTCTCGTGGCCCCTAAGGCCTTCTGTGGTGACGACCACAGAGCGGGGACTGTTTGGTGGGTTGTAGGTTTGGATGGGGGCTGATATTGTTTTATTGGGTCCTGTTCTGGGGAGAAGGGTGGGGGGAGTTTGTTGGGGTGTTTTGATTAGGGGGTTATACTGCACTGATGTGGGTGGTCACTGGTCGCTGGGGCAATGGTGGGGAACTGGCTGCAATAGGGACCTTACCTAATTTGAAATGCATTACGTGGAATGTCCGTGGACTCCGAACTATGACAAGGAGACACAAGGTACACGCCCATCTGGTGAGGCGGGGCGTCCAAATTGCTCTCCTACAAGAGACTCATTTGACTAAGCAGGAGTACAGTGCGCTGCAGCGGAGGTGGCATGGTCAGGTGTTTGGCACCGCGTATTCGGCGTTTGCCAGAGGGGTGTTGGTGTGGGTGAGAGCGGGGGTCCCATTCCAGGCCATGAATCAGTTGGTGGACCCTGAAGGTTGATTTGTGGCAGTGGAGGGGAGGCTATATGGCCAGGACGTAGTCTTGTGTAGTATATATGCTCCTAATACGGACCAGGCCCGCTTCTTTGCTAGCCTGACGGGATCACTGGCGCACTTCCTAGCGGGCCCAATATTGATAGGGGGGGACTTCAACTCGATCACTGATGTCGCTCTGGATAGGTCGCATCCGCCATTGGCCGACTCCCTGGTACGCCGGTTAGCGGCGCATAGGGCAGACTGGCAGGAGAGGTGGGGCCTTCTGGATGTGTGGAGGGAGCAACATCCTGGAGTTAGGGACTATTCTTTCTTCTCCGCTTTGCATGCGCTGCATGTTCGGATAGACTCTATTCTGTGCAGTGGATCCCTGGCGCCCATGATGACCCACACGGAGTATTTAACTAGAACTATCTCAGACCATAACCCATTGCTGCTGACGGTGCAGTGGCGGCGGCCGCGGTCGGCAGTCCCGACATGGAGGCTGCGACCTGATGCATTAGAAGATTTGGTGTTTAGTGATGCGGTCCTGCAGGGCGTCGAGCACTATTTTAGGGAGAATGAGGGCTCAACTACCACGAGAGCGGTAGAATGGGATGCAATGAAGGTGGTGACTAGAGGCATCTGTATGGGCAGATTCTCGAACGTGCGGACGACAGTCCTGGCTGCTCTGGGGAAAGCGGAGGGAGTGCTGCGGGACTTAGAGCGGCGCAGGCCCGAGCGACCAGACTTACAGGATGAGCTGCTTGAGGCGAAGGAGTTGGTTGCGACTGAAACGGAGCGGCTGCGGTGTTTTGATTATAAGTTGTATGTCACCAGAGTCCATGCGGAAAGGGACAAGGTAGGAACGCTACTGGCTAGGCTAGCCAACCCAGAACCCAGAGGTTGTCCGGTCATGAGCATTAGCACAGAGACAGGGGAGGTAGTCTATTCACAAACGGCGGTATTGAAGCGATTCCAGTCGTATTATACGGGTCTCTATGAGAGCCAATTGGGGGTGGATGTCTCTACGATAGCCGACTACCTGGAGACCATTCAACTCCCGAGGATAGATGCCGAGACTGCGAAAGACCTGGGCGGACCCGTCACGCTGTCAGAGATACGGGTGGCTATCAAGCAGATGGCTAGGAACAAAACACCAGGGGTGGATGGCCTGCCGATTGAATTCTATGCGCAGTATGTGGATATCTTGGCGCCCTGGCTCTTGTTGGTCTATGCTGAAGCCTTGACGCTAGGGCGGCTACCCCAGTCGATGAGGGAAGCACTGGTGGTGCCGCTGCTGAAGCCCGGCAGGGAAGCTACCGATGTGACGTCGTATAGACCTTTATCTATGCTGACGGTCGATTATAAAATACTGAGTCGTGTCCTGGCCACTGGATTACTGCCGCATATGACCGGGCTGGTCCATGAGGACCAAGCCGGATTTATCCCCACCAGGAGCACAGCCATAAATATTCGCCGCCTGGTCCGCATCATAGATAGTGTTTGGGACCCTGACCAGAAGCCAGCAGTATTATCTGTGGATATTGAAAAGGCTTTTGATAGCCTTGAATGGGGGTATCTCGATGGGGTGCTAGAGAAGTTTGGCTTGGGAGATGGTTTTGGGCGTTGGACGAGGGTCCTTTACTCCTCTGCTACCGCCAGGGTGCGGCTCGGATCAGTCATATCCTCAGATTACCCGGTGCGCAGGGGGACGAGACAAGGTTGTTCGCTGTCTCCACTGCTGTTCGCCTTGGCGATGGAACCTCTGGCGGCACAAGCGCGGACGGGGACGATGTACGGTGGGATTCACTGTGGCGAGGCGACGCATCATATTTCCCTGTACGCTGATGACCTCTTGTTATACCTAGACAATACCGACGAAGCGCTGGAGGGGGCTATGGGGATGCTGTCGGGCTTTGGCAGGCTGTCGGGCCTCAAGGTAATCTGGACTAAAACTTGTGTTTTCCCGCTGCGGGCGGACACGCTGTATCCCCCTCCCAAAGTGGAGGTGGTCTGGGAGGCTACGAGCTTCACCTACCTGGGGGTCCGAATATACCACGACATCGGGAACTTGCTAGAGGGTAATATAGGGCACTGTATAAGGGCCCTGAAGGGGTGCATGACTTTCTGGGCCTCCCTACCGTTGTCGGTGCAGGGCCGGGTGGCACTATTGAAGATGGTGGCTCTGCCTCGGTTGCTCTATTACTTCCGTACCCTGCCAATCTGGATCCCTCAGCGGATCTTCAAAGATTTGAGGACGCTGATTATCGGCTTCCTGTGGGGGACCGGACGGCGGAGGGTGGCCTTGTCTACTCTTGTGCGGCCCAAAGTCGAAGGAGGGTTGGCGGTCCCTGATTTTGAATTATATTACCTGGCGGCACAGCTACAGGTTTTAACGCAGAACGTTGCTAAGGTGTTTAGAGGCCCGGAACAAGAGAGGGGGGCCGGCATCCAAAGACACATTTTGTCTTACATAGTCATGCAACAGAAACTTGATCTGAGAGACCTCGCCATTGAGGAGAGAACTCTTCGGCTGTGCTGGCACAGGAGTATGAGGAGAGCGAAAGCGGCGCGCCCGTATGCACCGGAGATCCCTCTGGGGATGCTGACAGCGTTGCCGCATGGAGGCGATTGGTCACCGTTGGCGGAGTGGGAGGAACTGGGGCTGCAGATGGTGGGGGACCTCTATGTTGACGGGGCGCTTGCCCCCTTCGGGGTGTTGCAGGAACAGTTTGGCCTCCCGGATGGGAGTTACCTCCTGCTTGCGGCGGTGAGCGCGGCGATACAAAAGCATTGGAGGGAAGGGCTGGCAGAGCCTACCGTGGCCTTGACCTGCCAGTACGTGGTGATGGCAGCGGGAAAGATTAAGGCGGTGACCTGCCTCCATTCCAGACTGTTACAGGAGGGACTGGAGCCGCTTACAGCACTGAAGGAGAGATGGGAGGAAAGCATAGGCAAACCTATCCCGGACACGGCCTGGAGCCATATTATGCGGAGGACGTGGAAGGGGAGTAGGAATGCCCGGTTTCAGCAGGTACACTTCTTTGTACTCCATAGGGCCTATCTGACCCCAGGAAAGATTATACGACACTTTAGGGTGCAGGATGCGGCATGCCCGAGATGCTTAGCGCTTGGGGCCGAGCTGGACCACCTTCTGTGGGGGTGCCCGAAGCTAGGGACGTACTGGGCCGAGGTGGGGGAGCTCCTGAATGCAGTCACTGACCGGGAGGTGGAGTTCGACATGGCGGCATGTCTGCTGCTCTGGTTCCCTCACACAGCCAAGACTAAAGTGACGAGCAAATTCATTGACCTAGGTCTCATGCTGGCCCAGAGAGAAATTACATGGCACTGGAAGTCCCGGGAGGGCCCATCAGTGGGGAGATGGATGGCTGAGCTGCTGAAATGGTCTAGATGTGAGAGTGTGATTAGAAGGCGACAGGCTACCAGGGCGGGTGACGAGAAGGGCCTGGAGTGGGTGAGGGCCTGGGAGATGATAGTACAGGCGCTGCAGGACTACCGGCTGGAGCGTACAGAGCACGAATGTTCGGAGGGCGGGGTTCCATGAGGCTTGTGAGACTATGTGCAAAACCGATGACTGGCGAACATTAGCGTTAGAACCCACAATTATTGCCCACATCAGGTGCAGTTGGGGGGTGGGTAGGGTGGAGGGGAGTTACTGGGGTATTGTTGTAGTGTTCAGAAGAGCGCAGACAGAAAGGAATAATGATTGCCGACCATAAGGGACCGGGGTTCCAGGGTGGCTCTCCTGGGGCACCTAGAATGTGATAGATGGTAGGCCTTTGGCACTATTACCATGGGAGGGCGCTAGTGTGGATTGATGGTGTGGGCAAGGGCAAACTTGGTGCCGACCAAGCTGAGTGGTGGCTTATGTCTGAAGGTGTTTTTGGGGAGGGAGTTTGCTGGGTATAAAACGCAGATATTATATTGGGCTGTTGACCTGACATCTCTGTGAGATGATCGTCATGACACTCTGAGTAGCTGTACTAGTATGCCGCCCGGCCTCCGGGATGTGGGCTGAACGGCTGTGTGCATTGTTATAACGATGGGTGTGTTCTGAGACACCATGTGTGTACAGGCTGACTTACTGGATGCCTCATTTGTAATTCTGCAATAAAAACATGTTTAAAAAAAAAAAAAAAATTGAAACTCCTCACGTTGATTTAAACCTTTATTCATCACATTTCAAGTACTTAATTTCTGCACGTATTTGGTTACCACCAGCTCTGTCAGCAGTTTATAATCAACAGTTCCTGCAGTCGCCTTATTAAACCGCAAGAGCGTGCGCAGGGCAATAATCATGTAACCCACATGCCACGGCACGCTCTCCATCGGCAAAATCGAGTTACAGTTCATTTCATTTAATTAGTCCACCGCAGAGCCTTTCCCTGATTCATCTTTTTATTGTTCTACTGACCCGGAAACACTCCTGCTGAAAGCCTAGGCTAAAGCTACATAATGTTGCCTCTCTCGCTTGGGCGAGCTCTTTTTCCCTAGAAGTCTCAAGATCGGAAATGATTGCGTTTGTGCTATTCAATGGTCTTCATATCTTGTCCATAACAAGAACATTTTATATCAAAATGCTTTTTTCTTTCTTCCTCGAGTTAACCCAATGCATTTCACTCTTTTATTTAGGGGTCTTTCAAAATGAGGAACTTTTTCACAATATCACCTTATGTATTTCTTCCTCCTTGCAATACTGCCCGTGGTGAGACAAGTTTTCCCCGCTTCCCCACACGCTCTTTCTACACCTTTGGTCCTTTCAAACAAAATGTTTCCCTTTAAAAGACACTTCCCTGAGCAGGCCTATAAGAAAGAACTCCCACGGAGACCCATGTTTGTGTTCCCTTTCTTTGTGGAAGCGCAGGGTCCCCTGATATCTCTGTCCCTTGTTCAGAGATTACTTTGTTACCTTACTTTATTACTCTTGGCCTACTCAGGAGTGTAGAAATGGTACACTATGTGTTTGGGAACGTGATGGAATACATAGTCCAGAAGTGATTCACCACCAATCAAGATAGTAGAGGCCAATCCTGGTGAGTCTTAGGCAGAGGCGGCTGCCATGTACTGAGGGCGGTGGGCAGGGGGCAAAGGGAGGATGCAAAAAAATAAAAATAAAACACTTAACTTAAGGTGCGATGCATCGTCCCCTTCCACTGGTCGTTTCTCTCTACCTCTCCCTACCTCTCTACCTCTCTCTCTCTCTACCTCTCTACCTTTCTCTACCTCTATCTACCTCTCTACCCCTCTCTCTACCTCGCTCTCTACATCTCTCTCTCTACCTCTCTCTCTCTACCTCTCTCTCTCTCTATCTCTCCACCTCTCTCTCTCTCTATCTCTCCCTCGCTCTACCTCTCTCTACCTCTCTACACCTCGACCTCTCTACCTCTCTCTCTCTACCTCTCTCTCTACCTCTCTCTCTCTCTACCTCTCTCTACCTCTCTACACCTCTCTACCTCTCTATCTCTCTACACCTCTCTACACCTCCCTACCTCTCTACACCTCTCTACCTCTCTACACCTCTATACATCTCTACCTCTCTCTACCTCGCTCTCTACCTCTCTCTACCTTTCTACCCCTCTCTCTACCTCTCTCTCTCTACCTCTCTCTCTCTACCTCTCTCTGCCTCTCTCTCTCTACCTCTCTCTACCTCTCTACTCCTCTCTCTACCTCTCTCTACCTCTCTCTCGACCCCTCTCTCTACCTCTCACTCTCTATACCTCTCTCTCTCTCTCTACCTCTCTCTCTCTCTCTCTCTCTCTCTCTACCTCTCTCTCTACATCTCTCTACCTCTCGCTGCCTCTCTCTACCACTCTACACCTCTCTATACCTCTACCTCTCTCTCTCTACCTCTCTCTACCTCTCTCTCTCTCTACCTCTCTCTACCTCTCTACACCTCACTACCTCTCTACACCCCTCTACCTCTCTACACCTCTCTACCTCTCTCTACCTCTCTCTCTACCTCTCTCTACCTCTCTCTCTACCTCTCTCTACCTCTCTACCCCTCTCTCTACATCTCTCTCTACTTCTCTCTCTACCTCTCTATCTCTACCTCTCTCTATCTCTCTCTACCTCTCTACACCTCTCTAAATCTCTACTTCTCTACCTCTCTCTCTCTACCTCTCTCTGCCTCTCTCTCTCTACCTCTCTCTCGACCTCTCTCTCTACCTCTCTCTCTCTATACCTCTCTCTCTCTACCTCTCTCTCTCTCTACCTCTCGCTACCTCTCTCTACCTCTCTCTACCTCTCTACCTCTCTACACCTCTCTATACCTCTACCTCTCTCTCTCTACCTTTCTCTACCTCTCTCTCTCTACCTCTTTCTACCTCTCTACACCTCTCTACCTCTCTACACCTCTCTACCTCACTCTCTCTACCTCTTTCTCTCTGCCTCTCTCTACCTCTCTACACCTCTCTACCTCTCTACACCTCTCTACCTCTCTACACCTCTCTACACCTCTCTACCTCTCTACACCTCTCTACCTCTCTCTACCTCTCTCTCTACCTCTCTCTACCCCTCTCTCTACCTCTCTCTACCTCTCTCTCTACTTCTCTCTCTACCTCTCTCTCACTACCTCTCTCTCTCTACCTCTCTCTGCCTCTCTCTCTCTACCTCTCTACCCCTCTCTCTACCTCTCTCTCGACCTCTCTCTCTACCTCTCTCTCTATACCTCACTCTACCTCTCTCTCTCTACCTCTCTCTCTCTCTACCCCTCTCTCTACCTCTTGCTACCTCTCTCTACACCTCTCTATACCTCTACCTCTCTCTCTCTACCTTTCTCTACGTCTCTCTCTCTACCTCTCTCTACCTCTCTACCTCTCTACACCTCTATACCTCCCTCTCTGTACCTCTCTCTACCTCTTTCTCTGTACCTCTCTCTACCGCTCTACACCTCTCTACCTCTCTACACCTCTCTACCTCTCTACACCTCTCTACCTCTCTCTTCCTCTTTCTCTGTACCTCTCTCTACCGCTCTACACCTCTCTACCTCTCTACACCTCTCTACCTCTTTACACCTCTCTATGCCTCTCTACCTCTCTACACCTCTCTACCTTTCAACCAGTTGAATTCCGGGAAGCCCAAACCATCAGTATTTCAAATCTGCGCGTGAAACGTGGGAAGGATGAGCTGTGCAGCTCAGAAAGGGATGTTCTTTTTACATAATTTGTATTTAATAGAATTGGGAAGCAGGAGAACAGTCTCACAGTTGAGATAGGGATTCACATACACTGGCGACCGCTTTTGAATTGGCTTTAAAACCATTCAAAGATGGCTGCAGCGTCTACGTGGGTTGCGGTGGACTAAGTGGCAGCCGGAGCCTGATAGCACTGCTTGTCCTTTAAAAAAAAAAAAAAGCATTGGCATAGCCAATAGGTCTCCCCTTTGGGACCTGATAAGTGTTTAGTTATCCAGTACAATATCCTTGGTACAACATCAAGTGATGCATGGCTAAACACTTATAAGGTCCCAAAGGAGAGACCTATTGGCTATGCCAATGCTTGTTGTAAAATGGTCTTAATTCTTTAACCTGTAATTTTCTTCCAGACACATTCATATTTTCCAGGTCCTTATCATTGAATTCTGCTCTGTATGGTTTCTGTAATACCTTGGATTTCCCTATTTCAACTCCCATTTCAGAAGCTAGGTCTGTCAATTTCTCATGGAATATTTTTGTATTTCTAGTGATACTTCTGCAAATGAACAGTAACTCTTCTTCACTGTAAGTATTTAGCCTGTCTAGTCCCATGTTTCCAGCTATCATTTCTTTCAATTCCACTTTCTATTTGTAAATATCTAGAACTTTCAGTGGCTGTTTTGGCTTGTCTATTCCCTGTGGCCATCTTTCTATCTCTTCTGGGGATACTATCGTGGCACTCCTGTAGATGTTTCTATTTGTACTTCCTTTGAACAACTAGGTGTAACTCTTTTCGGGGTTTCATTTATCTGTCCTCTTATCTGTAAATCCATTAACGATATCACTGAATCACATTCACTGCCTTGATCATCAATTATTATATTCTCTTTTCTGGGTTCAATTGTGGGTGTGGACATGACTGGTGGTTTGTGAGCGATTGTCTTTTGTCCATATAATGAAACCACCGGACCTATAGTCACTGGTATAGTTAGTGCTTCAGGGTAGGTACTCAATTGGGTTATTTTCTGTATTAATTCCTCTCTATTCTTGTTTATTGCCCCTCTTTCTTTTTCCTGAAGTACCCTTCCGCTCATTGGGTCATGTATAACTTGAGGAACTAATGGTGTTCCCAAAACCGGAGCACTAGGAGTAGTTCTACTCAGTCCTTCTTGATAAGGTGGAGGATTTTTCATTAAAATGTCCTCCAAAAAATCATCTTCTGATTTTCCACTACCTGTCATCGTTAAATGTTTGGTCTTCTCTGTGCACTTGCCTCCTGACTGTTCCTCAGCCATTAATACAGGATATAATCCCTCAGCCACCATTGCTTGTCTCCATTGTTTTATCTGATTATCTTGTGATTCACGCGTAAGCCTAGGATAAAACCTCTAAAGCTTCTGCTACTTCTGGATCTATCACGCTCAAATGCTTCAGTCTCCCATTTCTCTAAAGCTTCATATTGGGTTAATCTTGGTCGGGCTCTGATTCATTCATTCTTAATCTCAGGTTATGTAGAATTCTCCCATTAAACGTACCATGTTCTGGAAAAGCTAGCACTCCATCACTTTTTGTATATTCTACCAAATTTTCCAACCATACACAAATATGATAGCCTCTTTCCATCATCATGTATGATGCGGGCATTTTCGGAAGAGGGATAAGAATTCCCTCTCTAGTCTTAACGGGTGTATCCTTTTTAAAATAATTTTAAATTTTCTGCATAAATGTCATCTTTCTTTTTTCTCCGTACATTTTAGGTGTCGATCCTTTTATATAGTGTTCTCTGGCAAACCCTAAATACCCACTGTCTGGGTGATTCCCTATTAATGTTGGATCGTGTCTCCACATACAAAGTCCACTGTCAATTATTATTCTAGCTTCTATTTTCTAGCCAATCAAAGGTTCGTTTTTACTCTAATACTTGACCAATATCAGCGCGAATTCTATTCTTTCCACCAATCAAATTCTGTTCCATGCTATGCACTTAGCCAATACTAGTGCAGCTTTTCTGTGACGTCAGTATCACTCCTTACTACTGATCCCTCCTTTACAATTTTGCGTCAGTCACACGCCCGCTGTTCCGATCAATCCCAGTGCGGCCCTCTGTGATGTCAGTGCAGAATCCGCAGCTGACCCCTCCTTTACAAGGTAACACGAATAACTTATTTTTCTTTCAATTTACATTCAAAATTCATTAATTGACAACATAGAAACATTCGCTACTCTGTTTGCTCTGCTAAAATCAGAAAGTCAATTTTACTTTTACTGCGAGTAAACCTTTCCGCTTACTCTTCACACACTACGAGTAAAACTCTTCCGCTTACTCTTCACTCAAGCGCTGACTAACCTGCTACTCCTTCGGTATTACCCTTTCTAGGTGATATAAGACCAAAGTTTCACCAGCCAACTCTTTGCTATCAATCACTCTCACTTTTATACAAAATAATCCCTAAAGCAGCACTGTCAACCTTGCATTGCCTTACAGTGCAATCTTTAGCAAACGAGTAACCTCACTGCAGTGTGGTTTCCATTCACCACCCGCTATTCAATATTCCCGGGAATTTCCAGTCAACATAAAACAAAATATAAACGGGTTTGTTAATACATAATCAATAATTCAAATTCTAAATTTTCACCTAACTAGTTAATAAAAGCTCTGCTACCAGAAAAACGTATCCAGCGAGTTACTAACCTCAGGTACTCAACTACCATATAATCACCTGGGCCCATAAACACACACACATTCACATAGGCTAGTAGATATCACTGGGGACAATTTATTGTACTAATACCTGTAATATGAATTTATCTAACCATTTCTTTCTGATCCAATGTACTTTCCTCTGGTCAATGGACCTTTTAGTTAACTGTATAGACTCAGGAGAGTTTTAAATGTTTATCTAGTAAATTAATGTGAGCCAAGAACCAAAATACAGTTAGAACACCGTCTTCTCCACGGAGAGGAAGGGAATACAATTTAATTAGAATAATTGTTAAAAAAAAGTTATTACGATGACAGTACCTGAATAGGGAGAAAACAGAGAGCGCAGTACAATGAAATACAACACAGAGTTATATTTACCTAGGATGGCGTGAAAACCAACCCCTTGGCCAAGGAATTGGAATGGGTCCCCTGGGACAGATCAGGTGACATAGGCTCAGGACATGATTCAGGGACAGGATAGATGACCTCTTCTAGATACGACGCCTACGTCGCACCCCTCTCTGACACTATCTTCCCCCTCAATTCTTCCGCGATCTACTTCTATTATGTGTCTCCTCGATTCTTCCGCGATGTTCTTCTAATTAATTGGCTCAAAAGTTCTAAGTCTGGAAATGGATCTTCTTCAGTATTCTTTTAATTCTCGGACAGCATCTCGGTCTCTTAGCATTCTCCGTCTCGCTGTGTGAGTCTGACTAACTAAACTACCTCAATTATACCTTTCTAATGGCATGTACCACCCCTAAATGTTTCAAATTTATGAAACTTCTAATTCTGATTGGACAGGAAAAGGGGAATTGATCATCACACCATGCTAAGTTTAATATTTTTCTTTAAGTTCATTGTTCTGTGTTCCCGTCCCTTAATTTACTTTCCCATGCTTTATTTCCCAACCGAGTTCACATTTTTATCTATCAAAATTATACAATTTAATAACTTCTTCATTCATCAGTCAGGAAGATGATTCTGTTCCCAGGACAAATAGAGGTCGTGGCCTTGGATGAGTTTCAAATTCATTCCTCATGGTCCCTGGTGGGTTACAAGTACGCATGTGCGGAGGACACGTGGGGTATGGATATCTGTCATCCTTTGAGGCCCAAAAAACGAACTAATGAAGAAGTCAGAAAGAGACATATTAATTTCAAAATAAAATTATTTCACTGTATACAACCTATCTCTACTCTAACCCCCTTTACTTATATAAATCTTTCGCATTAGCATTTTATTAAATTTGAAGGGTTTCGTTTCAGCATAAGCATGCGCATTAACATGTGAGTTCCAAGCGGCCATTTTGAAAGCGATTGCACAGCTGCAAAGATTTCCTTCCAAAGCATAGGTACGTCATTACTACGTAGATGTAGTTGACGCATGCGCAGTAAAGTTTCCCGCGTTAGAAGCCATTTTTAGTCACTCTCTGGTTACTTGTTAGTACGACACATAGGCAAGCTTCCCTAAGCTTAAATGTACGAATTTTTTTGATGCATTATTAGTATTTACAAACACAATTATTACGGTATTACGAGTTATCTGAGAAGATTGCATTCGAGCAAGTCTCTTTTATACAAGTCCTTGCTCCATCACTTCCAAGGTTCTTCAAGGGCTTGAGTTGAGCTGGCCTCCTGTTGCTGAAGTCTCAGGGACATCAAAGACTTCCTCCACATCTTGTAACCAGCACTTGGACTATCTACTCTGCTATGAGTCCTGCATTGCTAAGTGGTGCCAAAAACATTCCTGGGTCCTTGGAACTGAGTGACTGGGCTGTAATGCCAAGAAAAGCAATCCCATCCCTAATGCAGTTCCTTGCACTAAAACCGTGGTCACCACTCGTGAAGAACATGACGCATCGATGGAGACGACATTGCAACCCCTGGTTTGCCGATGACAGCGCCATCAACTCCAACTTCATCAAATGACGCTGTTGCCTGAGCTAGTGAAGAACACGACGCATTACCCCATCTCACATCGCAGCCCAAGGTCTGCAGACAACCGTGCTCAGCACCGACGCCGCACTGCTGCCTGCCCCGAAGCCGTGGTCACCGCTCGTGACAAGCATGACGCATCAACCACTACGACATCACAGCCCTGGCGCCGCTGATGCCAGCGCTCCTCACCTCGACATTGCAGAGCTCGACCTCCAGCACCTGGGATTCCAAGGCCTCAACGACTTCGGCTGACTTTCGGAACCGACGCCCACCTTCGACTCCTCATCTTTGGATTTCATCGCAAGGTCCCCAACGCCTCTTCTCTTCCAAAGGTACTGTTTTGCAGGTCCACCCGACGCTGTATCACTGAACTCTTGGATTTGTATTATTTACGATGCTGCAATATCCCCGTTTGGTGCTATCGACTTCAAGGAACTGTATTTTTGAGTTTATTCTGGCATAATTCATATGTTTACTTGTGTATGGTGGATTTTTATTGTGTGTGTTTGTGTGGTGTGTGTGTGTGTGGTTGTTTTTCCTTTGAATTCCGTGACTTGTAGTCCTGGTTTTCTACTTGAATACACAAGACTACAAGTCCCAGAATTCAAAAAGAAACCTGGACTGGATCTGCTAGTCATACAGGGGCTTGAGAAACCTTTAACTCAGGCTATTTTTGCAATCAAACAAGAGGATTGGGTGTACGCAATACTTCCTTTAGGGCTTCTGGCACACTGGCTAGCCACTCGGGGTTTGCAGGGTTGATGAACCAGGCCAGCTTGGTTCGGAAAAACTCTTTAAAAACCTGTTCGTCTAAAATGTTTGTATCTGCAAGTTTTTCAAAATATAAGAGGCCTTCAAAATAGGACGCATCACAGAAAATAATCAGGATACAGTTGTGAAAAGAGGTTGATGGACATACATGAGAACATCGTTACCCTATTGTGTAAGCATTAATTACAGGGATAACTATTTGAGTATGTTGTAGGCAGGACTTTAAGTGGGCCGGGTCCTTCCCGTACTCAGCACCGTCAGTTCTTAAAAGCAGGTGGTGAGACGGGTCCCTATCAGGCTCTTCATTTTTACCCTCAGGGTGAAAAGAAAAAAAACCTTAACTTTGCAATAGTAAAACCAGTCACTGCTTTTGATGTAAATTCAAAGAGGCTCCTTTGTCAGATTTATGTAGCACAAACTTTGAGCCTTTACATAAGCACCAGTTACATTACACAAGAAGATATGCATGTTTTGAATCAGAGGTCTCGTCACGTCCAAACCTGCTTTCTCAGTTCAAAAGTCAGCAGCTCTATCCTTACGCCACAACCTCAGCCACAAAAACACAAGCATATTGTATACAAAGAAGTCATAGGTACTGCTTATCTTATGCAACTTATAACCATTGAAAAAGCCAATAGTTCTGGCTTATTGTAGTTGTAAATGTTACTTGTGTTATATATGTGGATGCATTGACAGAAGCAGCAAAATACCATTGGGACAGCACACTATGCTAAGTACAGGTTTTTAGTTTACGTGTTTTTAGCTACGCCCTTAATTACATCGGCAAAGCCCCATGAGAGACCCCCCCCCCCCCCCCCAAGTTTTTTCATCCCACTTAAAGCCCTCGTTGTAGGGACAGCAGAAGTTTAGGATTCTACAAATTTAATTCCAGCAGCATGGCGCACGCGGACGCTATGCTTTTGCTCTGTCAGCTATTAAAAAGTTAGCATTCTAGCTCCTTGCTGAAAGCCTTCGAGCAGTAGCTAAAATCTCTGTCACAGGAGAACTCGTCCCGCGCGCACGACGGTGTAATCTGCGAACGTGCTCGCTCCCGCCAGCACCAGGAGACGCCCCGCCTTCTTCATGACGGAAGTAGAAGTTTGTGTGTGGCGCGAGCGCGCGCGGCAGTGTTTACTCAGTTACCGTTCCGGGGTTAGCGCTGTGAAGCATCCCCAACCCCCACCCGCTGGCCTCATCGTGGAACCCTGTGGGGGCAATTAAAGTAGGCACCTTTACCATGTTTATTTTGTTAACCGTGTCATTTTGCGTACCTCTTCGCTTCTCCGTTATTTGGGGGTGAAGAGCTTCACCCCCTTCTATTTTCGTGCAGCTCTTTTCCCTCACCGTTACCCCCCCCCCCCCCCCCTTAAGGCACACCATCCCTTTAGAGTGAACAGGTCCTTCCTTTGAGGCATGCCAGCCCAGGAAGACTGGGTGTAGAGTCCATACTCATTCTATCGTGGTCCACTACACATTCTCCTGGGCATGTCTCACACTTTTGGTCACACCTTCGTCCACCTGGGGGGCACTTTGTACTTCTCTCGTAGTCAAAGCCCATCCCTCCGTCACCTTCCCCGCTAGACCTGCGGGATGCCAAGGACCTTTCATTGGTTTGTTTTTTGTGTATCTGGCCCATACACGCGCGTACTGTGTGCCTCGTCGCATAACCACTAGAAACTTATGAATGGAGCTCTATAGACTTGATCAAGTATGTTGTGCTTGAGCTTTAGCAGCTTTAGCAGCTGTGGAGTAAGTTGATGTACTTGCTCCACGTACATCATCATCATATCTCTGAGCACCATAAATTCACGAATTCTCCAGAGGTCATCTGGGCTTTTTAAATGTGGCACAGAGTTACTGTACGAGAAGCCACTGGGTTATTTTTGGCATATTTAATTTAAAATGATGGCCCAGAGTAGTATGGGCAGCCAATCACTCGTGTAGTAAGTGGCGTCTTGCGGTGCAAACAGCACCACCTTTTAACTTAAGCGTGCTCAGGTAATTGTTTTGGCAAATATGGATGCGAGGTAAGTTCCAGACTCCTGCCAATCCCTGTCAAGCGGTTTTAAATCTGTAATAACAGCCAAAACGCCCCATGGATTCCACACACAGGCAGATCTTCTGAAGTAGTACAATTTGACTTTGCTTGGAATTGTCGGGTGGCGAATGAAAACAGTTGCATACAATATGAAAGTGAAATATTGTGCATCGTTCCTGTGTTTAAAATGTGTAATTTCAGTGGAATTACACATTTATGTACAGAAATACTACTACTGTATCCTGCATGGTACTTTCGTGTATCTCTGATGTTCAGGCCTTGAAAAATCATAAAAATGTTAACAGGCCTGCAGGTCTAGTGACTTGAATAATCTACTCGACCTAACTGGTACCTTACCTGTCAACAGGTCTCAAATGGTGTGATGTTAGGCGTAAATTTTATTTTACTGAGCTGCCTTTTTCTTAATTATCACTTGTAATAGAGCACCTTCAAGTATGCAAGTTCAACATTTTTGCTGTATAAAAAAACCCAATTTGCCTTAATTTAATAGATTAAACGTTTACTCCATGCATAATAAGAATTTAGGCCACATATAGGGTACACATGACCCCTGATTTGCCTCTTAGGTCACTAATAGCATGGTTATGACGGCGAAGGCAGGAACCTTTCTCAGTTTGTTTAAGAACTCACTTATAATAAAAATATTACTAAAGCATGATGTGATGATGCACTATCATTTACAAACCACACATTTTCCATTGAAATGGCCACAAAGTTTCCCACTAACGTGCAGTTTTACTGATATAACTAAATAGTGTTTTTGACGAAAATCTGAGGGAATTGTTTCAGCAAATTGTCATTGGCACATCACCAAGTAAAGTGTTCACATTTGTTTTCACCGTATTAAAAACGTTATCGCACAGTTACAAAAATGTGCTTTCACAGCTATTGAAAAATATTTCACAATGTTTGTACGATTCATTTATAAGCATTCTAAATGTTTTGTTAGAAAAAATACTGACATCTTACAGCCTTTCATTTCATCCTCTTTGTACAGCACAATTGCCAGACAATTCACTTTGCAAAGTTCTTTAACTTTGCTGTCAGAGAAAGAGAAAAGTAAACACAAGCCTTCAGAATAAAAAGAGCAGCAGTTTGTAAGAATATATAAGCTGACATTTGACCTCCCTCTGAACACTGAAAACCTGACAGGTTAAACGCATTTTAATCAGGTATACTTTATTAGGTGGTACCTTGGGTATAGATAAAAATATTACGAGGTATAGTTAGTAGATGTTATTGGGAGCAATGTCTCTGTTATCCTCAAGGTTTGTCAACATGTTTCTGCCACATTCTTGCCATACACTGGTCTTGGGCTTTCTTCTGGGCAGTAGACTGATCCCTATTCTAAGTGTGAAGAATATTTAAATTAGAAAAGGAAAGTCCTGCCTTCCCTTTTGTGTACTTTTATCACCTAGGATAAAGAACCACATATTAAAAAAAAAAAAACCATTACATGCCACTCCTGTAGAAGTGGAGCAGTGTAACATTCATTTAATGGCACATGTGATGGCAGTGACACTGCAAAAGTAAACACACACTATGCAAATCAAAGTGTTCAAAATACATGTGGAACATACATATGCATCACTTTGAGTGCACTACTATCTTACCCTATTTGGGTTAATAATTCATTTCCTGGTCCGAGTGAGGGTGGCGACTCCTGTGGTCACACACTGGGTTACATGGGTAGACCACATGAAACACAATAATAGTTAGGCAGACTTTTCTTGATCAAAAGTACCACATAACATGAGGGGGAGCAGCCTTGTCCCATGCCCATAACTCAATGGAAAAAGTTATTTTCCAAAGCCGGTAGAAATGTATTACTATGTTTACACTCCTAATAATAAAAAACAGAGACTGTATGTATCGGAGGAAAAGAATCGTATCTTTTGGAGGGAAAGATCCCTGCCATTTCCAGTATAATCAGCCTTGTGGTAAAAAGGTTAATCAGCCCGCACTAATGTCTTAAAGGAAATGCACATGCTAATCACCTATTCAGCCCCATCATCCGTTGAAATGTGATTTAGCGCTAATTGCGTCATACACCAATATGTACCTGGTGGCTGCCACGCTGGGGTGTGGCGTGTTCTCTTTCTTGGTGAAAACATCGTGATCATGTGGTTGGTGGTGTAATCACCCAGTGGCGGTGTGATTTGCTAAGAACACCTACCTCCTACCAAGGCAGGGTTTCACCTTTGTTGACCTCCTGTGTGTGGTCTCCAATCAGTATGTTGCCACACCCCCTTTTCTGGAGAAGGTGTATGAAACCCTTACTTGCTGATTGGGGGGGGGGGAATATTCTATATCTTAATCTTCGTGTTCAATCATTAAATAACCCCTCGCCACTGGTTGTATGGACTTTTTCTCGTCTACAAGGAGAAGTATAAACAAGCTATCATCCACATTAAACCATATAAACAGTGAAAATAAGGAAAGACTTTAGTACATTCAATATGGAGGTTTTGTGAGTTAAAGGGTTTTATTTATACATTTGTTTAATTTTTTCATTATTTCTTCGTTAAGGGTTAGTCTTTCAAGCATCCGCATCAAAACTGAATATAATCTAGTAATCAATATTTCAATTTCAGAAACTATATAATATTCATAAGTATAATAGTTAATATTATAATAATACAACAAATGTGTTTCATAAAGGAATTTCCCTAACCTAAAGTTATATTAGAATGGACTACGATAAAGTGTCATTTCAATAAAGAGTTCAGATGAGAGAATAAACACATACGCATAAATCTTTTCCACATCAATTAAAATAAAAGTTCAAACTGAAAAGTACTCTCAGCTGTTAGTTGCAGTCATCTAATAAAACAAGAATATGCTAAGCAATCATTTATGAAGAGAGAAACTCAGAGAAGGATCTCAGCAAATGTGGATGAGTGAAGCCCCCTATGAGAATGGCCTCCTCTGCTCTAGGAATGCACATTAATATAAATACTCAATTTGTAGATGGCATCATGTTTCTTTCTTCAGCCATAACATCCAATAGTATTTCAGTAAATCCTTTGGAATAGATAGTCCCCAAATTCTCACATCTGCACAATGAGCTACAGACACAAGTCCTTGAAAAGATACTGTGTCCATTTTGCGGTTCAGACAGTTCTTCCTATGATTCTTCCTATGATTCATCCTTCCTGTTGTCGCCTCTCCTCCCGGTGAGAACCTCACAATCGGTTGTCTAATTAAAAAAAAGTCCCATTCACTAACTAAAAAAGGCTTTTGGACAGCTAAATCATCTGCAGCAAAAGAGAAAAATATCTTGTGCAAAATAGCAGCTCAATGTGGAAAACAGGTTTTTCAATGCTAATTCATTATGTATGAATAATATGGCATAAACAGATAAGCTAACTTTAATCGCCACATTATTGCTTCTTGTTTATGGTTATATTGTCTACGTAGGATTACCTACTACAAATTATAATCAAATCTAAATTTTACTTCTCATATACTTTTGCACTTTTTAATTGAATACGTTTTTTTCAGTAATATGACGAATTTGGCTTGTTCACTGCCCTCTTGTAATACACAGGCCACCCATTAACTACAGAAAAATATAGCACCTCATGAGGGTTGTTGTCTTTTTTTCTTTTGGAAAAAAGCCTATACAAGTAATTGTTTTTTTACAGTAATCTCTAAGGAAATTGTTAAATCCAGTTGACCATTTCTGACATAAAGTCACGATTAAATATCCGGGATACGAAAAAGTCCTCGTTTGGTTTTATTCAGGGAATTTCAACGTTCACTTCATATCCTTATGCACACATAGCGGCGTGATTTCTTCTCCTGAAAGGTCTACTGTAAGTTGGTCAGAGAATTCTTCTTTGATAATGGGGCCGACACGGAGTATTTGATACAGTATTCCTCAACCTATACTCGGATGTTTGTTTTCAAAGTCACTTTCCTGCTACCTTACTAATGCAATAGTCCCTGTGATGTCTCGCCATTCAACCCATGTGTGTCTGTCCTGAGCCTAAATACCCATAACTGTTCATATTTTAATAGGGCTGATGTCATATTTGTATGTAAAGATTTAAATCATGTCCCATTCTATGTCCTCTTCAGCATGCCGTTTTCAATGTATTGCCTCGTTAGCTTGTTAGTGTCTTTTTTGCATCTTACCGTGTTCCTGTGTTAGTTGATTCTTACTTGTATTTTCCTAGTTGTCATACCTGTATACGTATTGGTTTCAAAGCAATTATCGTCGTGCTATTCAACTCTTTGAAAGTTATAGGCAGTGACCTAGATACCTAGAACATTTCAAATGTTTTAAATGCCATGCCCCATGTAAACATTAGCTCTTTCACTGTCTGTGAACTCTGAGAATGGGAACACAGAATTTATCGTCCGCGTATGTTATAATGTATAGCAGCCAATAAAAGATAAAGGAACATTAGGTCCTATCCAAAGTATTGAGTTTTATCCCCACTCCTAACACTGACATGTTCACACTGCATACTGAAATGGCTTTTCTTCAGGCGCATCAGGCTGCAAGCATATTTTGGCGAGCAAGAGATTGGCCCTATGCAAGACTCGAACACTGATCTGAGAAAGAAATCCACTTTTCAACCAATTAAGCAAACATTACAGTGCAAGATCCTTGCCTTTGAAGAGGCTGTTTTGAAGGAGATAAAGGACATTAATCATAATGTATGACATCTTCAGTCTTTCACAACGAATTCCAGGCACTAGCAGCATTGATAAATAACAACAATCTTGTGATAAAACCTGCTGGTAAGGGGGTTGGGGGGGGGGCAATATCCTTGTCATGGTTAAAACCATGTATGATCCCTAGTGCCATTGCATCCTAGTTGACAAGTAACTATGAAATATTATGAGAGGATCCTACCCCCAGGTTGAGCAGTAAAATAAAAATGGTGGTGGAAGAAGCCAGTTCAAATGCCTGGATTACTAAGCATGAATCTTAATTCCTCATAACGGAAATAATCAAGAATACCTAGGTTTTGCACTTTACCAAAAATAGATAAACTTAGAACATTCCCTCAATTTTGTGACTGGTTCTTGAAACCCATAGCTCAGAAGTCACAATCATATTTGCGAGACACAACAAACTCCCTGTTTACTAAACGATTTGGAGATCAGTGAGGCTGAGGACATGATGATCACTATGGACATCGAGGCACTCTATATGAGCACTACCCAGAGACGCATAACTGAGGTGATTGAAGGGATTTTTGATCACCTAAAATGGAATTTCATAACTCCTATAAGGTTTGTGATTGAATATGCTGAACTAGCCTTGAGTAAGAAAGTTTTTGATTTTTAGGTTGTCCATCATGGGATACAGGGTACTTTATGGTCAGTACCTTCGCCCTGAGTGTGGCCTGCCTTTATGTTCGAAACTGACAAATTTTGCCACTAACCTTGCATACAAAGATAATATTTAACTTTGACGCCGTTCTATAGATGACGTACTGGTTGTATGGCATGGTAATTAAGAGTGGGCCAGTGAGTTTATCCAATGGGCAACCACTAGTGTTAGGTATCTCCACTTCACATCACTGATGAGAACGAAGCAGTTTTCTTGAAGTTGGTTATTAACATTCACTGCACATGCATACAAACCAAGGTACATAACAAAGTCACGAATAAAAACAGCTTGTTGCTATTTGATAGTTTTCACCTGAGGGCAGTTCGTGAGGGTCTCTTGGTGGGACACTTCCTCAGTTACACGCACCTGCTCTAGACTTGAAAAATTTGAAACACAGGCAGAGATCCTGGACGAGGAACTGGTTGCACGCAATTATCCATGGAAAGGTGTGCAAAAAGACCAGAAATGGGCAAGGAACAATAACAGATTAATTATTAGAAGTAAACCAGAAATCGAGCACAGACAGAATAGCATGTATCACCACCTACACCCCTATATCAAATAAGCTACAGACCATTGATCGAAAACCCTGGAGGATACTGAACAGCGGAAACAAACGATGCCCCCGCCCTTTTCCTTTGTTTACCCACAAAGGTAATAGCTGCATATGTGATATGCTGGTACACACTAAGGCAAGACCTACTCCAATAGCTCTATAAACTACACTTTGGGGTAACAAAGCCCCTGTACGACACTACCCATGTGGTAACTGTGTGGCATGTGCTTTTACCACTCAAACTAAAGAAGTGTACATCAAGACAGGGAATCTATGGATACTGAAATCATTTACTAACTGACATAGTGAGAACGTGATATACCTTACCTCTTGCCCTTATAGTTCCCTCTATGTAGGGATGGCCACGAAAATAATAAAGACCAGAATCAACGAGCACAATACGGTGTAGAAGGAGCACTATGAAATTGACACGACAACATCCTGGAGTCCAATCACGCTGATAATGAACTTTCATTGGTAGTACTGGAAAAGACGGGCACAAATATACCAGATGTGGCAAGGAAACTGTTCACCCGTGAACAAAGGTGGGTGTACCATTTAAAAACATTAGTGAATATTTGGTGTTCCCCATTGTCAGCCTATCAGCAGGGTGCTACAATCATCTTATTGGTTCTCACCTATATCCTGCACTTTTAGTGTACATTATAATGCTGTACATGCAGCCTTATTGTCAGGCCTCTAAAAATCATAAAAATGTTACTAACCCTGCAGGTCTAGTGACTTGTATAATCTACCCAATCTAACTCCAATGCACTTCACCCATAAACTGTTCCAAATTGTCATCAAGTTACCTTCAAAACTTGTGAGTTCAGAATGTCTGCTGTACAAAAACTCTTATGTTTGATTAAATAGGCTAAACCTTTGCACCATGTATAATAAAAATGTAGCCCATATAATAGTTGCTCATGACCCCTCAATTGACATCAGAGCAGGGGCAGGATTGTCTCTAAGTTCATGTTTAAAAACTCCCTTTTAATAGATATATTACTAACACTATATGGTGGTGCACTGTCATTTACAGACAGCACATTGTAATAACCACAAACAATCCCACTGACATGCAGTTTCACTGATTAAAAGTATATAGCGTACAAACGATAACGAGCAATTTGGGTATCAGCAAATCTATCATTTGCACATCACCAAGTAAAGGGTTTAATTGACTATGCACTTAAATACGGAACTTGCACACTGGTAAAGTGTTCTGATTTGTTTTGATACTATTAAAATATGTTTCCATCAATAATCAGAATAAAAAATAAATTAAAAGAAACTTTCCCAAGTACTGATATACATTTTGAAATATTTGTGCAGTTCATATACAAAGTATTTAAGTGATAGTTTTGTTTTAAAAAAAAAAACAGACATCCTATAGCCTTTCACAGACAACATGATTGTAATACGGTTCACTTTTCTTTATCTGACTGCAAAGTTAGAGGATTTTGTAAACATGATCTCCAGAATAAAATAAGGAACAGTCTGTAAGAAGACGTAAGCCGATATCTGATCTGTCTTTGAATGCACAGCAAATGTAACAAGATTTAAAGGCATCTTTATTGTTCTTTCACTTTCTTAATTATAAGAACATCTGTTCTGTGTCAGCTGGAGTCTCTCACCAGACTGGGCTAGTAGTCCCTAAAAATAGCTTCTCCTGATAACAGCTGACTCCCGATAGCGAGTGGGTGAGTAGCTTTCTTGGGGCCTGATTGTGCTCTTGGAGCTCTTTGAATAGATCACAGTATGAGCTGTGTTGAAATTTAAGGAAGAGAAGAATAAGTCGAACAGTAGCCAAAAAATGCACCTGTCTATTGCAGCCTATTAATAATGGCGCCTATTTTCTTTTTTTTTTCCAAAAAATCCTGCTCCCCAGCACCACATTTACCATAGGTACCTACGTCCGCTTCCTGCCTAGGAGCAGAATTAAGCACATTACAAGCAAATTAACTAGTGGTCCCTTCTTGCATTTTCCTTAATTTATGGGGCTATACACTGGTTTATTGTTCCCCAGATAGGGAGGGACCAGCAGGGAGAGAATAATGCCATCCTGCCTGCAAAAGAAACTACACCATGCACACGCAAAACTACATCTCCAAAGAGCACTGGTTCAAGCCTTCGTTTTCTGAGTATACAGCACTCTAAGCACGCGGGTAAGAGAAAATTCTGTTGCACGCATGCACAAACTACATCTCCCATGAGCACCGGTCCAAGTCCCCAATTTCCGAGCAGGTATCACTCGGAGCACGACGCTCTGGGGAGTAACAGCTAAAGCTGATCTGCTCAGAAAGGCACATGTCATGCAAAGAGATACAGCTGCTGTAGTGACGTACCATCTTTCTCGGAAGACTTTGGGGAACACTGGGTGGGTGGAATTTTGTGGATCCACGCACATTCCAGAACTTTCCACCACAGAAATGTAAGGAAAATTAGTTTTTTGACAAATGTTTAGGTTTGCAATGGATTCTGGGTCACAGAACCTGGTGAGAGTCAGTCAAGTCACCCCATCCTAGTTTCCCCTGGGTGTCTAGTTTTCAAAAAATGCATAGGTTTGCTAGGTTTCCCTAGGTGCCGGCAGAGTTAGTGTTCAAAATCTACAGCTAGGCACTTAGCAAAAAAACGGTCAGTTTTCACTGTAAAAATAAAGTGCGTCAACGTTGTGGTTTGATTAGTTTCCTGCCGCGGGCACTTGGCCTACCCACACAAGTGAGATACCATTTTTATCGGGAGACTTAGAGTAACACAGAATTGTAGAGCAACTGTTATTGCCTATTGACTTTCGATGCATTTCTGCCTTCCAAATGAAAAACAATGTGTAACAAGCATTTGCAATGCAATAGGTCTCGCATTTACACGAGTTTAAGCTATCGGCATTGTAAATGACAATACCTTTTTTATTTATGTATTAAAAACAAAAATAAAAGGCATTGTTATTTGCAATGTCAATAGCTGAAACTCTCGTAAATGCGAGACCTATTGCATTGCAAATGCTTGTTTGTAGTTTTGATTCAGCGCAAACTCTGCCTCAAGGGCATTGGAGCACGTTACACTTGAACCAGGTTTCTTTTTTATGTGTTTTTTTTTTTTTAAGGGTATGGGAGATTAAGTAATTTGCCCAGAGTCACAGAATGTTGAGATGAAGCCTGTAGTTAAACCGGATTCCTCAGTTCCAAAGTCGGCACCTCTCGAAGTTTAGCCACCTCTCCTCTGTGTCTGCTAATTAATCCCGTCGCAGAACGCTCTTTGTAGAGTCTGTGATATTTTGTATTCAGCTGGAGCGGTCTCTGCTATTTCACTGTCTGTCACTCTATCCCACAGAGATTTCTGCAGTCATGATTCTGCAGTAGTAGCTCTAACATTAGATGGGGTCCAGGAAGTGCACACTGAAGGGCGCTGATCTCTGAGTGGTTGTCATTGCTGCCCTGTAATAATTGAAAGTGCCAGTGTTGTTTTTAATTGAGTGAACATAGTCCGGCAGAAGCTATTTTAATGGAAAACTTGCGGTGCGAGATTTTACTCAACTAGACTTAAACCAGTTTCATATTCTATGCAATACATCTTCAATTGCTCGTTACTACACTAGCACATCAAGAGGGTGGAGCATATTTGTGTTTTCTACAGGAGACTAGCGACAGCTCGTTTACCTTTGTAAACAAAATGAACTGTCTTATTCTGAAAAACGATTTATCAAGCCCCTGCAAGAGCACAGCTCACCTCTTTGCCAGAGCTCACTGGAGCCGGGGACTTTTGATTGCAGCCTGTTGAGAGGGTAATGGGTTGCCCATCGACGGGACTCCACATGCAGCAGGGTGCTACCGGAACACAACATGCTGCTTGATGACCCTCCCACAGTAAAGAGAGCACTGCGAGGGGTCGTGGACAGAGGCACCACACTGGTCTGCTGTTGGCGAGGGCAGGCAGCGTTAAAACAAAGGTGCTGCCCCCCTACCAGCATCTGCCTGGGTCAGTCTGTTATCTGGGGTGGTAGTGGTACCTGTGCCTGAAGACAACACGCAAGGCGCAGCCCAGATCCACATACTGCAGAGAAACGCCAGGCTATGTGTTTTTTTAAAATGTAAATCAGTGAAGGCACTGAGGCAAACAACGTGGACGGTGGTTCACTCAGCGAGATTCAGAGGCAGTCCGGCTGGCTGGGTTTGATTGATCTGAAATCCAGGCCCGCCATGAAAGACTGAACTTCTGAGACAAACGAATTATGGCAGCTGTGTTTACACCATGAATAAAGGCAGTGCTATGGGAGGTGCTGGCGAGGTCTGTTTTGTTTGCCGCCCCATGGCGGCCGATTGATGGAGGGGTGCATTGAAAGATTGTGTACAAAAGTGCTCCACATTAATGGCGGCTGTGCCCCATACCTTACGGCTTGTCTGAAGAAAGGGGTGTGGTCGCCATTAACGTGAAAGCGCCGCGTGGGGGCGCTTTTGCATACAAAAGTTAAACAAGTGCTTTCCAGAGGTAACATTAGAATTCCTGTAGGCTATTAAATACTTGTACACAAGAGGGCCTTAATCGTGCTGAAAGGGGAAAAAAAGCCAGGGCCAGCACAAGCTCCATCTGTTTCCAATTTACGCGAGACACGGGGCGTGATAATTGAAACAGATGGCGCGGATGCTCGCTCCCGAGCACCCTAGGCCAGGGGAGAAAGAAGGCAGGACATGCATCCGCCTTGGGCCAATTGCATGCTGTCTGTCTTAGAAAGACGCATGCTAAGGCCAATAGCGGGAGATTTAAAAAAAAAAAAGCACACGCACGAGCGTGTGTTTCGAGTTTAAAGCCCTTACTAAAAGCCTCGCAGTGTAGTGCAGGCGCGCTGGCTCAGGCGAGACCTAAAAAAGAAGTTACTTTGAAAAATGACCTAGAATTCTCATGCTAGTATGGGTGCTCACAATTTCGGAAATGTGTAAATATCTACTGTTTCTAAACTCTATATTTTCTTCCAATTTCAGAAATACATAGGTGTCTTTAATACCGATTTCTCCATGTATATATTTTCCCAAATTAATTGCTATATACCCGGTACATAATAAAACACCATTGCAAGACACTGCTCAGTTATTTGCTCAGTTATTGACTCTGAGTTCGTCGGGTTCTTGGTGAACCTACAAGTCCTATATATCCCCACAACCAGAAAGGTCCAGCGGATGTAACGGTATATTGCTTTCAAACAGCTGTCATAATCAGAAGTTACAGGTGAAAACGTTGAGACAAATGGCTGTTTTTTTCAACAAATGTTAAATTTTTCCTATATTCAACTGTTAGTTGCTATAAAGAAACCTTGAAGGATCTACACAAATGACCCCTTGCTGAATTCAGAATATAGTCTACTTTTCTAAAATGTATAGCTTTCCAGGATCCATTATTGATTTCATATCCATTTCTACCATTAACTGGAAGGAGGTTGAAAGCACAAAAAATTGTAAAAATAGAAAAATGCCAAAACTGTGTAAAAAGTTTGGTTTTCTGACAAAAGTCTGCTTGTCCCTGAAAGCTGGGAAAATGGTGATTTGAGCACCACAACCCCTTTGTTGATCCCATTTGCAGGGAAAAACCAGACGCTTTCACCTGGGGCCTAAGCGCAAACTACCCCATGTAGCCAAAAAAGGCTTAGCACGGGGGTGGGGGGAGGCCTAGCAGCAAAGGGAAGGGGTTAAGTTCCAGTCTATCTATATATACTTGCGTGATATTGTTATCAGAAGTCCATTAGCCGAGGTGTATATTCTGTAGATGGCTTATTTAAGCTTCGTTACGAGGTAAGTTCCAGGTAAGTAGGTAAATGATAACCGACAGCAAGTAGAAAGCTGATAGCCCCACCAGGAGCAGCCTCCCTGTTGCTCAGCCTGCACACTCCAACTGACACTCAGCACATCACCAGGCACCCGTGTATTCTACGACATCTCCAAGCATTCAATATTCCATTTATCACCAAGTACATCAGCACTCATCCTGGCTGAGCAGTAGGGACGGTGTAGCCAAGGAAAAGGAATGGCAGCAGTTAAGTCCCAACATATCCCCTTTCCTTAGGGAAACTATAGCAAGAAATAATGCAAAAGACGGAAACGTGCATATAATCCTAAAGGAAGAGAATAGAGACTAAAGTTACATGACCAAATCATTAAATACATTAAATTCACAAATGCTTGATGGAACATTACTAATGTATATGTGCAGTAAAATCACGAACAAATTTACAGAACATTCCCAAAACAAACAAATGCTAAAGCAATCCACACTTCCTGAATCAACAAATACATTGAGATCCCTCCCATCCCCCTCCCTTAGGGAACATAAATATACAAGCGTACCGAGCCACGAGAGGATGAGACGTAACGCACAACCTCCCTATACCTCTCACCCTATAAAAATCTCCGGAAAACATACTTCACACACTACAACTCAACAATAGGGAAGAACCACCCAGTACTGAGGTACACACCACCCTACAACTCTGTACTAGGGTACACACCACCCTACAACTCTGTACTAGGGTATACACACCCCTACAACTCTGTACTTGGGTACACACCACCCTACACCTCTGTACTTGGGTACTCCTCACCCTGCACCTCTGTACGGGTACTTGCCACCCTGCACCTCTGTACTAGGGTACTTACCACCATACAACTCTGTATTAGGGAACTTGCCACCCTATAACTCTGTACTAGGGTACTCACAAACCTACAGTTCTGTACTAGGGTGCTTGCCCTATGCATCAAACTAGGGTATAACCAACCCTACAACTCTGTACTATTAACAACCATCAAACACACCTGAACATGATACATGCCAGTGCATTACTCAGCAATACTTCTGTATAACACGTGACTTCAACATAGCAAGAGACCGACTAAAACTACAGGGAAGCGCACAAGCATGACGGGGAATTAATGATGGCATAAAAAAAAACTCAACATGCAAAACCAGCATGCAGCATAACAGCATCGGCATATTAGATCTGCACTCCATGCCCCTATGCAGAGTAAACCAAAAAAATCCCCAAACTAAAAGAAACCGACTTACAGAAACCGCCTATAGCATAAAACCAACTTGACAGCAGAATGGCCATAGAAATTTTTTAAAAAACGTAAAGCATGCACCCGATGGACCCCGTGAAAGTAAACACACCAAGCTTCATTGTGTTTTGCTGCACTGACCATCTTTGGTGGCGCATAAGTGAGGCAGCGGCGAATGGCTTTAATTTGGTAACAAAGTGTATTCTGGGAGTTGTAGTCAAGAGTTGTTTGTTAAATCTAAGGAATAACACACTTGATACTAATTATTTGAAAATGAAAAGGTCGGGACTTGAAATAGAACGTGAGGCTGGATTGGCCAGCTTCCGATATAAGGACTGAGGAGTAAATTACACGTGACTCTCTAAAGGTAGGGGGATCTCACAGGCGTGGTTCTGGCTCAGCTCGAGGTTAGGGCCGGTCTGGGGACCAAAAGCAGCCCAGGCAAGAATGTTCAAAGCAGCCCTGCGTTCTCGCTCTCTTTCCCTCTCCCCTGTAATTACCATGGGAAGCTGAAGTAAGTGACAGGGGTGCTAGGAACAGCCCCTGCCCTAAGCAAACAGCCTCCATAGGCGCCAGCCCACCGTGGAAATGGTATCCCGGGCCCACTCGAGGCCCTCTTGGACTACTGAGCCTAGAACCAGCCAGTCCTTCATGTGACCTCTGCTGTTCCGGCTCCCAACTCAGTCTCGCGCCTCTCGACCCTGCGGATGAACTGGCAGTGGAGACCTCCATAGTGCTGCAAAAGTGGTTGGAGAAGGATGTTATGCTAATAGTTTTCGGTCCCTAGCGAACTTGGAAACAAGATTAACATTATGGCGCTTTCACAGCACTCTACACGGCCTTGAAGAACGGCTCATCGGACCTGCAGCCCCTGCCCCCCGCGGGGGTTATTACAAATGCATAAAGCCTGCGCACTGTGGGCACAGAGTCGAGTCTGCAGCGGGCCTCCATCCATGGTCCCCCTTAGACTTGTCTTTAGGTAATGGCATGTATTCAGTTAACACAAAGCCCTCGTGTATATCCTCAAATCATTCAACACAAACGGGAGAGAGAAAGACAGACAATCTAATGGCTGAATTGCAGAGGATGAAATCAGGAAGCTTGGATCAATCTCCGCTTTTCCACTTGACCAAATTGTGTAATCCTAAGCAATTGCTTTATTAGCCCTGGGCAAAATGTAAACTTCGTTGGAGTAGTTGATGTAATTTTGGGATTTCTAGAATAGTTTGTTATGGTAAATTACAACATTGCGCCACTTAGCATATTAATTGCACCATTATTTTAGCAAAAATTTACCTCAAACATGCCATTTACAATAAAACATGTCTCTATCTCTCGGGACCCACAGACCGCAAGCAGCTGTTCACATTGCTTTCTTTTTTGCACTTTTTTTGAGCATCTAATGTGCCCTTGCGCATTTTGCACCCAAATATAGTGCTAAATAACAGATTTGCATTTCACATAATTTCGCTATTTTGTTATGCGTAATTACACACATGGCGCAAATTTCGTGCACCCCTATTTATTTCAATGTGCCTCCTTTTCCACTTCCTAAATTCCAAAGTCAGCTGCTCAGGCGGTTAGACTACATCTTCCCCCATGTATTGCTCTACGAGTGCCACTTTACAGATCTCTGCGCATTTGCATAAACCTCTAAGCCATTTCCTGCACTGCAAGAGGTATCACTTTGCTCCCTGTCCTCATTCTTAAAAAATATGCTGAACTGGTTAAGCGATCCAACGTTTGCACAGAAGTACTAACCAGGCACAGAATGTGCTGACATTTTGAATTGACAGCGTATTTGTAGAAGCTAATTGGGCAAATTCGTCAAGCTTCCAGCCGAGCAGTGCACGCACTGGGAGCGTTAACTATAACCGTTTATAAACTCGCTTGGCAAACGTAATTGTGAGTGGTTTAGTACTCCATGGCAACATCTACTCTGCCAGGGAATGCACAGAGATAACTTGCTGCGCTCTAGCGTCTGAAACTCGAAAAAAGGCCCTCAGAAAACCACACCTAGGTGTAGATTTGTTGAGTCTAGGAACAGTTATGCTCTCTCCTCTCTTACAGGCAGGCCTGCTTCCTGCTACAACCATGCAGTGTTCTCTCAACCTTTCACGCTTTGAAATGCTCCTGGGTGCCTGCCCCTCTCCCCCGCCTCAAATAAAGTACTTCTCTTCCCTGTCTGTCCAGCAGTCTAACATTGCACGGGTTGTCCCTTCAAAAGTGAAGTGTTCTCTGCTTGAATGTAATATCTGAATTAGGGACTGTCGGTTGCTTCTCTGAGTAACATTTCTGTATAATTGGCGATTACAATGCCAATAGCTCAAACTCTCGCAAATGCGCGACCTTTTGCATTTCAATACCCCCCATTGCAGGAACGCTGGCTCGTCTCTTAGATATGTTGAGGCAGCTGTACATGTGCTACACACAGCAGGCGCCCTCTGCTCTCTCTCCACATTCACTCCTCTGCAGAGTCCTTAACAGCGCGCAGGAAAAGAGCACGTATCAGCTGTGACTGCTACTGTGGACCCGCACGCTCCATTCGCTTGGTGACCTTCCTGACGGTACGTGATACGTCATAGATGTGTTTCACTCCCCAAGCCCTCCCTAGCACTACTCTAGGCAGCTGACGCATCCCTTACCTCCTGACCCCCCACCCCTAATACCGTGCAGCAGGGAGAGTAGGGCGCTAAATGGATGCTGGGTCCACTATACAAGTGGGGTTGTTGCACTGCGCATGTGCCGGGTTACTCTTAAGCTAACTCTATCCGTGTGGGAGCCATTGATACACTTGAATACATTCCATTTGTTGTAATTATGACAATCATATTGCATGGAGTGGCTCTGTGATCTGGCAAGCGACAGGAATCTACTGTTAGTAAGCTCGGGGAGTGGGTTAATCCCGGCGGCCCAGCCTCCGGCCGCCCTATTTTAAGCAGCGATCCGCCTGTGATGATGGTGCCCCCCACTGCAGAGCAGGGTCCTGCGCCAGAAACACATACTGAGCGGGCGCCTTGATTATCCTTGGTTTTCACAAACTCCAGAAGCAGAAGGTTGTGTGCGACAAACAACAAGGCAATAGTTCTGGCATGCAGGCAGGGTTGTCTCTGTGCTGGGGGTGATTGTTTTCCCTGCAAGGGACCAGCAAGCAGGGACAGTGTAGACACTGGCGGCGGGGCACTCCAACTGAGCCAGAGGGAAGCGAGGCAGGGTTGCTTTGGTAACTACTTTAAAGCGCTGATCTGTTAGACAAGCATTGGCATAGCCAATAGGTCTCACCTTTGGGACCTTATAAGTGCTTAGCCATGCAACAGTTGATGTTGTTACACCAAGGATATTGTGCTGCATAACTAAACACTTATAAGGTCCCAAAGGCGAGACCTATTGGCTATGCCAATGCTTGTTTTACGTTATTGCTGGCAAGCTTCCTGATGCACTGAGGTGATCACTTCTGGTAATGTTGCATAATGTGGCCATTGTCTGATGCTGCCACTACTGCAACACCAATACTAGTAGCTTGGGGTGATTTTCATTGAATAAAAGTAGTTCTTCCAGACAAGGTTGGCGACTCCTGTTATAAAGTTTTCCTGCATAGAAATGTTGATAACAGACAAGTCCGCGTGGTGTGATATTGCTTTAACAGATTGCATTTTCTCATTTTAAAACTTCACATAACCCGACCACTAGCCTGTTACATGAATATTGGTTTGCCTCTTCTGGCTTAATGTTGTCCGCAGATGTTGGAACAAACTAGATACATCATTTACAGATAACCATTGAGATTCAATGCAGTTCAGTGTGTTCGCAGGCAAACCTCAAGAATGCTACAGAAAAGCTTCCTCTAACGAGCTCTTCGAGAACAGTGTCAAACAGAAATAAATAATTCATATCTTGCTGCATGTAGTATCAAAAGAGAAATATAAGCACAGATAGAGCATTGTGAGTCCACATCCATTGTAAGCCAGATGGTTTTGAGGCTTAGTTAACCTCAATTGGAATCGCTCATTGTCAGTGTATAAGCGAGAATTGAGGCACAGAGCAACTAGTATTAAAGCAGATTTGAGTTTCAACGCACAAAAGCTCTCTCCTTCTAAAGCAGAGCCCTATTTATGTAGCATGCCAAGTGCCCCGACTTGTGTCATGGAGTAACATTGGTCTTAGAGCCGATTATTTTTGCTTTATTATGCCTCGTTGGTGTAGGCCCTATAATTCGTAGGTTTGTATCTTGTCACCAGGAGGAGGTAGCATCTTTTTTTTTCCTTCTAACTGCTTTAAATGTCCATCTGTAAATAAGAGCTATTTTCTTCTAAGATCCTGCACAATCAAACAGATGAGTATATTGAATATGATTACTTGCCTTACAGTATACAAGTTTTAAACCACCTGGTGCCTCCTGAGAAGCCTAGACTGCTGTTCGCATAACATTTGGCCAAAGTCAGTTGCTTGATTATTCAATTTGTGTACCTGAGGCGCTGGGATGCCTGTTCTAAAACGTACCCATCAATAACCACAAATGTCTCAGGAGCCAGGGAAAAGGCCTCACTTAGATGTGAAAGGTTGTATGTCACTAAGTGGAAAGCAACATCTGAATTATGTATATTGTTAGCACTACATGTATGGCCTCTATAACAGTTGTATATATATATAACAGTTGTGCCATTAGATCGAGAGTCATTGCATCACAGGTACTTTAAAAAAAAAAACTTTATTGGCATTTAGAAAATCATATAGACCGCACATTCCATTAGGAGTCAATCTTGAAATATCCATCCACCCTCTCCCACCATCACCACATAAATGAAGATAAGCACTATGTTGTATAACCAATAATTTTCAGGATATCCGGGGGGAGGGGGCAGGGAGCAGGGAGAGGGAGAGAGAGAACACGCAATCTCTTATAAATAAATGTCCCAACACAGTTTATCCCCGCACCCCCCTCCCAACTTACTTCTGTGTCAAACCAGCGTGTATAAATGCACCCTGGGTATCTTAATGTCCCACCAGTCATCCTCTTCCATCATCTACCATATAATCACCCCACCGAGGTCAGGCATCACAGGTAAGTTAATATCTTAATTGTATATGGATAGATTGGGCAGACAATAGTGCGGAATCGTCACGGAGAATGCTGCAAATTTTGATAAAATACGCTGACAGTGACCGCAATACTATGTTAACCAAGATTGAAACCCTACTAAAAGAATTAGAGAAATGTGAAAATCAGGAAGATATACAGAAAAAGTTAAGTGAAATGAAGGCAAGACTGGTGAAACACGAGGAGTCAATCAAATCGAGAAAAGCAATAAAGTTTCAAAGAGATAGAAATGACTATATACAAGGAAGAATATACACATTTTCTAAAAAAATTCGACAACATACGCAGACAACAACTGTCTACTGCAGCTGAGTCGCAACCAAAAACTACAGAACCAAGTGCATCAGAACTCAGTTCTGAACTAGAATCTGAAACAGAATCTGTTACAAATGCATCACAACCACGAATGGCCCCAACTGTAATTCAGGAACTGGGTTTTTTACGCATAGAAAGAACCATGAATCTACACCCACGTCCCCCGCGCCAAGAGAACAGAAACGCAAACATGGAACAACGAGAGAAAGGCGGCGAAAAAACAGACGATGGGGTCAGAAAAACGCAAAATATAAACAAACAACCCTACAGAAGAAACAGGCGCAGATAAGCACTACAAAAGACAATGCCAACACAGTAATTAACCTAACTAACATGGACCTTACAGAAAAAGAACAAAATATCCTTGCCTTAGGACTTTCTTTCTGCGATAAAACCAATTTTGATTACCCTCAAACCCGGATTGACCTTTTTCAGTTTGTTAGAAAACTTAAACTGAAAAAAACATTTTTTCTCCATTTCTAAAAAGGATTCTAATGAAACACCTAGTGGTGAAACGAACAGTGGTTTAACAGTGGCTGACATGGAACTCTTACAAGACATGATCCAATTGCAAAACGAGGAGCAAAACATTCCAACACCTGTTACAACAGGTATAACCGATAACATCATTGACACTTTTCCTTTCGAACGAACTCCATTCAGACCAAAATCAGTTTTCACTCCTATAATGCCGAGAGATGGCCTGGATATTTTCGCGGACAATGTCACAAAAGACCTCAAATCCTTAGCCCTTAGAAGCAGCCAAGAATTCAACCGAACATTCAATGCAAACAGAAGGGACTACAACATTGTCATGAATAAAATCAAAGAAAGGCAAGACATTGTGGTAAGATGGTCTGACAAGGGTGGCAATGTGGTTCTGTGGCCACTAACTAAATACAATACTGAGGCACAGAACCAATTGAGTGACAGAGAATGCTATAGTCGTATTGCACCAACCATCATCATAGGTGTAAAAGAAAGATATCACAAAGCCCTTTACGAATGGAGAAGCCAAGGTCTCCTCACCAAACCAGAATTTGATTTCTTAAAAAATGATTATCCAACCACACCACAACTGTATTTAATTCCAAAAATACATAAGAACGCTATCGATCCACCTGGCAGACCAATCATATCTGCTATTGGTGGACTGTTTGAAAACGCCTCTCGATTTATTTACTTTTTCCTCCAGCCTTTTGTCTGTGACTTACGCTCTTATATTAAGGACACAGGCGATTTCTTGACCAAAATGTATGATGTGAAATGGCATGATAATTATGTATTCATGACACTGGATGTATGCTCGTTATATACAAGCATTAGACACAAGGACGGATTACTTGCGCTTGAGCACTACTTAAACAAAAGACCTATACACTTACATGGACACACTTCTATGCTGCTGCAAATGGCTGAGTGGTGCCTGGAAAACAATGTCGTCATATTTGACAAATTGTTTTATAGACAATTACAGGGCACAGCCATGGGTACTTGCTTCGCCCCCAGCTATGCTAATTTGCATATGGGCTGGTGGGAGGAGCAAGTACTCATGCCAACACACAGTCTGGAAATGAAAGAAAATGTAGTTATGTATGTCAGGTACATAGATGACATTTTTGTTTTATGGCAAGGTACACAAGAAAGTGCAGAACAGTTTGCACAAGAATTAAACAACACTCTCAACCTCTCTTTTACCAGCCATACCAGTAAAGAATGTATACAATTTCTGGACATAGAATTGTATATAGAACAAGACCAAATCCAAACGAGAACATACAGGAAACCTACAGCAGGCAATGCTATCCTGCACGCTAATAGTTTCCATTATGATAGTGTCAAAAAGGGCATCCCCTATGCAGAATGCATAAGAATGAAGCGCAACTGCAGCACGGAAGAGAGTCTAAATAAATCCACTAATGACCTCTTCAATAGACTACAGAGCAGGGGATACGAAACTAAAATCTTAATGCCAAAACTAGAAGTGAGAAAATCACCAGAGAGGAACTTCTATTCACTAAAAAAAGAAACAACCAGGCTAAACATGAACCCATTAAAATAGATAAGCCAAGATTGATTACAGGGTTTAATGCGTATCATACTTCCCTGCGAAAAATCCTGTACAAACATTGGAACAACATAAGGAATGACCCCATCATAGGACCAACATGCGCTAAAGTCCCTGCAATTAGTTTCAGACGTGCCAAATCCATGCGTCAGGAACTAGTGCGTAATGCACCTACCATCATCAAAAAAACAAATTGGTTTCAAACACCTAAGGGATTCACTAAATGTAGCAAATGCAAAGCGTGTAAACATGGAATGAATACCAAAATAGTCCACATGCCCTTCAGAAACACACCGTATGAAATAAGAGGGAGTTTCAACTGTAAAACAGACTTTGCTGTGTATGTCCTACAATGCACGTGGTAAAAACTATGTAGGAAGCACCATTCACCCAGCACACATCCGTATCCTGCAACATCTTAGAGCCATCGTGCACAATGACCAAACATATCCAGTTGCCAGACACATAAACTCACAACATGCCGGCAGGTCCCAGGATGTTTCCTATTTTGTCATCTACAATATTCCCAAAAATCCAAGGGGAGGCAACAGGCAATTGGCACTTAGGAGACTGGAGTCAAGATACATCATTCTCCTCAATTCCAAAATCCCACATGGGATGAACGCCGATGAAGCTCTGTGTCCATCTTTAATAATAAATACACTCTCCGTTCCCACTGTTCCATTCCTCTTAGCATTCAGTTCTCGCACGCTCTACTATCCTATCTCTGGCATACCCGTCACTATTCACTTTCTTTTTTTAACTGTGACTACCTGCCCAAGATATAATTGGATTTTCGTTAACAACGCAACACTGTATTTGACTGGTTACCTCTCTGCCCACTCGGGCATCAATGTTAAGAACAGTCCCTTGAAACCTAAAACAAATACTTCTTTACTTAAAGTGTATAAAAATAGTTCTTCACACATGGGACCAACCAGTGTTTCCTGGCCAGTACTCTATACACACCTTTGCACTAGGTCATCTAATCTCTTTTTTGAGTACTCTTAATTTACGAAACTAGAAAGCGTACACCTCTCTTTCTCACTATCTTAGTGCTGTATTTTCTTTTCTTGGGCAAGTTCGCATTTGGGGTTTACATATGTAACCAACACGTTGTAAAAATTGTATAATACTTATTATTCCGTATTGTCTAAATTTTTTCACTGCTATTGTGTGACTATATAACCATAGTACAGTTTTTTACTTTGAACGTTATTTAGTATATTTTCGTATCGAAAGCAAACTAGGTCTGTCTTCTGGTTGCCATAACAACTAAACCTAACAGGACCTTCACTAGGTCTATTGCGTTTTTCTGTTGGTTACTATGACAACCCTTAAGAGAGTGTAACGATAATGATTATTTAACCATGCATGATTAACTTAGAACTGGATGCAGTGAACAAGGCGGTTGTCTCCGCCGAAACGCGTCTGTGCTAAATGTTGGAATAAACTCTTTCTTTGCTGAATTACTCACGGAGTCGGTGCCTGTTTGTTGGACGCTGTCAGGCTGGTATTATATATATATATATATATATATATATATATATATATATATATTCACTTAAAAAAACCATAGGTTTCACACAAGTTATAGTTAGCTGTACATTTCACTCGTAAAAAAACAATGAAATTCCACGTTATAGTTAGATCAGGTAACTATAACTTGCGCGACCGCAATGCACTGCTGATGACGTCACATATTACATCACTTATGACATGGTCAGTGACATCACTCATGACATCAATGATGACATCTGAAATGACACATTGTGCATTGCGGTCGCGCAAGTTATAGTTACCTGATCTAACTATAACGTGGAATTTCATTGTTTTTTTACGAGTGAAATGTACAGCTAACTATAACTTGTGTGAAACCTATGGTTTTTTAAGTGAATTTGCAAGGTTTTTTAAATGCTAATTCCTAACTATAACGTGTGTGAAACCTATGGTTTTTTCAGTGAATTTGTACGTTTTTTTTAAATGCTAAGTTATGTATTTATTTTTAATTTTTGCGCGCACGGTGCGCTTCGCGCACCGTGCGCGCGCTGTGGGCACTCGGTGCGCATCGCGCACCAAGCGCCCACGTTGCGCATTTCGTACCGTGCACGCCTCTCCATTTTTTACAAAATATCAATTGTTTTTTTCTCCCTTGGGGGTCCTTAGATTTATATATTAAATGTGATTGTTAATTCTATTTTTTTTTTTACCGTACGCGTACGGTAAGCTTACCGTACGCGCACTCCGCGATTTTTTTTAAAAATTATTAAATTTATTTTTCATACTTTTTGGTCCTTCGTGAACCCCCTGACGAACGCTAGGGGGTCTGCAACTCTCTTCGTTGCCCCCTTTTCATGTTATCAACCTTTGTTTTTCAGTGCGAGAGACAGAAAATGGCGGCCGATACTTTCTGATTTCGACCGATTCGAATGTTTACAGTCATGTAACCACCAATCAGAATTGAGCTCGCGCACGGCACCGTACGCGTACGATAAGCTTACCGTAAGCGCACGGAGCGCGCTTACAGATATATATATTGATTTAAATGCTATTTTCTCAGGACCTACTGAACAGATTTACACCAGACCTGCAAAAGGCACATCCCTGACCTGAGGACTACCTCTCTGCCCAATTTCAAGTAATTCTGTTCAGCCGTTCGGGCTGTAGCTCGGACTAAAGGTCCTATGGGAAAATGCATGGGGAAAACGCGTTTTGGGACCCCCCTTTTTTCTCAGCCCCCGCTTTACGAATCCCCCCGAGACTTTCAGGGTAGGAGCGGAGCGTAGCGCCCCATTAGTTTTGAAAAATTCGCGAGGATTCGTCAACCGGCGCCAAAGTTATTCCAAATAGAATGTTGCGGATTTCCTATGGAAACACGGTCCTAACTATAACTATCTACTGGCGACCGCCAGTAGATAATATATAAATATAAATATAAATATAAATATATATATATATATATATATATATATATATATATATATATATATATATATATATATATATATATATATATATATATATATATATATATAACTTTTTAAGATGTCATGAGTGGTGTCATCAGTGATGTCACTGACCATGTCATGAGTGATGTAATATGTGAGGTCATAAGCAGTGCATTGCGGAGGCGCGAGTTATAGTTAACTAAGGTAACTATAACTGCTGAATTTTACTGGTGGTGTAAAGAGTGAAATCTGAGCTTAACTATAACATCCCTGTAACATTTCTTTTTTTTTTTTGTGTGAATATTTGTGTGTATATGTGTGTGTGTGTATATATTGGTTGTGTGAATATATGTTCTTATTAAGATTTGCATATTCAAATACACAAGCAACGAAGAGTGCTAATCTCATTGTATGTGTATCCTAGCATGCCACATAGTGTTAAGTCATAAATACCATAGTCATACACCATAATTCAATGTACATTTTAGAGTTGCAGTCAAGCGGTCTCGTAAACGCACCCTTAGGTTTCCTTCTCTTTTTTCTACATACATTTTGGTATCAGCGTGGTCTCTTATACACAGTTTCTCAGGTTTCCTTCCAGGGGACCACACTTAAATAAACACCTGGGAGTATTCATGGACTCTGTATACTTCCTCTTCTGCCTGTATGAACCAGTCCATATTGTCGGTAGTAATCTGTTATGGTTGAGCGTTTTGTTCATCCCCCCCTAATCTCTTCTGGCCACCATTAAGATAGAAAACAGACATTACAGAATAGTAACATGCAGGCCTGGGCATAGTTCGCAGAGTTTCGCTACACAGAACTCCACGAAGTGGCAAAAAACCTCTGTGGAGTTCCGCAAGTGGCAGAGTGCAGTGCAAACTGCCGTTCGCGCTGATCTACCTGCTGCTTGGGTAGAAATTCTACCAGAGTGGCAGATCGCACTCGCCATCTTACCATTCAAGGGGGGGCAAACTCTGCTTCACTACGCGGAGCGTAGTTTTCTGCACAGTGCAAGCTCCGTGGAGTGCAGAAATTTCCGCAAACTCCACGAACAGAACGGAGTTCACTGCCCAGGCCTAGTAACATGTATTTTGGGATTGTTTGTTTACCCCCTATATATCCAGGGCCACCACACGTGAAGTGAAGTTCTTCCTCTTATTTCTTTGTCCGCATTGTATGCAGCATCAAAAGGCATTGATGCATGGGCACAGCCACAGGGTACGGAGCAGGGTGCCAGCCATGTTACAACTCCTAAGGCATCTATCACTTCCAATCCTACCTAATGTATGTAGCTTCGTTCTAGTATAGTATGCCTGGTGGAGGATCCAGGTGAAATCCCGCCCTAATGGCTGCCTATCTAAGGTATTTACACCCTCCTCCAAATCTGCATGCTCTAGGGTCCCCAAGTCCTCTTACTACTGGTCCTTATGGTGTGTTATGTGCTGCCTACAGTTGCTCAAGAGTTTTGTTGATTTGCAACTTGGCATGACTAAGGTGAAGCTGAGACCCTATACTCAAGGGTTGTTTAGTTGTCAAAATATCGCAATGAAGATCTACATTTGCTCAATCCATGCCTCATTTGCAGGTATAAAAATTATTGGTTCATCAATTCATATTGACCTATAGTTCTGGGAAGGACAGCAAGCCCTCTGGGCACCATGCATCGTCCAGCTTTGAGATACCTATGAGACCCATGTCTCTATTTTATTTCATTTTTATTACTTAATCTGCTTCCACCAAACTAAAATAAAAAAGGTCACAAGGTGGAGTGCCCCTGATCTTCTGGTACAACTTTGGTGTGGATCTGTCTAGGGTGTTTGTGTTCTTGCTTCCCAAACCTAAATGGAAAGTGTGTGTTTCATCTCTGCCTCCCAATTTGCACCACTCACCACTCTTTCCAACTTGATATTTCTGCTTGAACTTTTCCTTTATCAGTCATAGGTAACTTCCTGCTCCTTTACGGACCTCCACCTAGCAATGCAACATGCCCAGACGCACTTCTAGACACAGTTTCAAACCTGATAACACTACACTCCAACCTATGCGTTCTGGGTGACGTCAACATTTGGTTTGAAAAACCCAATTTGCCCCATCCGAAAACCAACATCGCTGGCCCAGACGCACTGAACCATCATCAAATTGTCTACAAACCCACACACATCGCTGAACACACCCTAGATGTAATTTCTGCTAATACAGAACTAGTTACCTTTCAAACAATTACCCCGGTCATATGGTGAGACCACCATTTACTTGCTTTCCAACATAAAACCACTCAAAGTGACTCTCGCCTAAAACCACCTTCTGTGCATCCACCTATCGACCATGGAACAAACTCAATTTGGAATACTTAAAAACACAACTAACATTCAGTACAGAACAGAAACCATACATTATGTGGAAAAACTATGAATGGCTACACGAAGCTCTTGATATCCTGATACCACTAAAAACCATACAACAGAACAAAAGAAAAAAAGCACCCTGGAGAAATACAGAGATAAGAGCTAAAACTACATATTGGAAAGCTGCAATGTGCCTGGCTTAAAACAAACGCCAATCAAAACAAACTTTGCCTACAGAAAATGAACAGTTTATACAAGTCCGCTATCAAAAAAGCGAAAATAAGATTCTATCAGACAGAATTCAAAATGCTCAATGTGCAAATAAAGAATTCTATAAAATTCTCAATGAATTTCGTAAACCTAATTTCCTAGAAGGAGCTCATCCCGTTACTCAAGATTTCACAGGCAATTTAACAAATCATTACACGGCCAAAGCAGACACATTGGACTCATACTTAAAACAAAAACAAAGCACCAGCACTGACCCTTTTACAAAACCATAATCCACGAATACTCTCACCCAGCCTTTCTGGTCCTTCCAACACATTTCACACGATGAATTTATGGACCTGGTCAAAGCAAGCAGGCCTTCCAGCAGCCCCTCTGACCCCTGTCAACCGCAAATGTTCAAGAAAATTATTTTAAAAACCTCTGCTGCCACTCTAGTAAGAAGAATTATCAACCACTCCTTAAGTACTGGAATATTTCCAGAAGAACTCAGTTTAACATACACCCACTACTGAAGAAAACAAACTTGGAACACTGACAACTACAGACCGATTACAAATGGACCTTTTCTGGTCAAACTGATAGAGCAGCATTCGCCCAGATTTCACAATTCATTGAAGATAATACCATACTTTCAGACTTCCAAACGGGATTCCGTCCAGGAAGAGGCACAGAATCTGCCCTCCTTGCCATCTGGGATGACCTGAAGAACACAGTTGACCGCAGTGGATTTGCTGTGCTACTTCAGCTGCCTTTGACACGGTTGACCATGACACTGTGATAAAACTCTATGAAGCCGGTATAGATGGGACTGCTCTAGACTGGATCGCATCCTATCTTCACAACACAACTAATGTCCTCCCTACCCCACCTTTCTGGTCCAAACCGCAGTTCACAAAAGCAGGGGTCCATCAAGGCGCCATCATCTCGCCCAAGCTTTGTAACCTCTACATGAAGTCATTACTGCCACTGATCAATCCATCTCCCCTCTAGTGCTATAGCTATGTAGATGACACACAAATACTCCTCCAACTGGAATGCCCCAAAGACATTGGAAACTCGCCAATATTCAGTTGTCTCAGAGCTGTGGGTCAATGGATGACGTGGAGCCATCTCAAATTGAATGCTTCCAAAACAGAAATAATTGCGTGCGGCGGATGTTCTGCTTAACACATGTTTATATTCCTGATAGTTACATTATTCTGTGTTTTGAACATGTACATAAGTGACTGCATAAATAAGTACGTTTTATAACTATCTACAATTGCTTCACTACTGAGTTACAAAACATATATATTTAAATGAAATTAATTTTAAGTACAACAACACTTGAAAGTCGGAGTTTATTTAATGCATCTTAAATCTACATATACTACCTTCCTTTATGCATCTCTATACCTTCCATGTACTTTCTACTATTTCCAGTGCACTGCCCTATTTTTCACCCTCTACCTCTATCAATATATCCTCTGCCTCCACTCTCATTCCTCCCAAACCCCATACCGCTATGACCCCCAAAATAACCCTTTCTAGACTCTTTCCTACTCTACCCCTCCATGCATCATCTCATGCCTCTTTTACTATTCAGATTTCCCCATGCAAGCCTTTCTAAATCCTTCCCTCTGACTCTTCCCCCCTCCACCTCCTTTTTACTCATCCCAAGCCTCCTCCTACTGCTATGAGCTCCAAAACAATTTTTTTTTTAAATCCTTCCCTCTTTTTGATCCAAATAACAGACTAACTTCCCACCACTTAAATTGATTTCATATTTCACTATACTAATACACCACTAATCCTTTATTGGTTCCGGAGTAGCGCGCTACTTGCTGACAAAGCGCTTGAACGCTATATAAATGCAATTACAATACAATAGGAGGACAAATATTTGTCAAAAGTTTTGCTCTGATTAGTTAAATGATGGGCCCAGATTACACCACTTTCCTACAGTTTCCTAGTTTATGCTGTAATCGTGATGCTGATTGGTATAGTCGCACACACACACAGATCCTTTCGTTTAACTTTAAGTTAGCAACCATACCATTTAATTAATATATGTAAATTTCTCTACAACATTGTCCATTGCAATTTTGCTATTGAGTTTAAAATACTGTTCTGTTGAAAATTATACTTCTGGTTTTTATAGTGCTGCATTAGACATCCGTAAACAGATGGAAAGTGAAAAGCACATTTTGTTTAAAAATATTTTATGGGTTGATGATGAATAAAATGTTTTGTTTAGTTCATTAACAATGACATTTTGTTTTTAGGTTACTTTCATAAACTTACAATTTTCGTCTAAGGGCATCCTAATAACTTCCTCAACTCTTGCGTGCTTCTCAAATGTCCAAAGACATCAATGGCTAAGAATGATGGAAGTAACCTGCGCTCTGTAAGTAGATATTTTTTTATTACTTTGGCGCTGTTAAAATCAGTTTAAGTAGTTGTAGTTAGTCTGTATTTGGCACTGTTTTTGAAAAGTTTTAAATAGGTGAACAGAGTGTAATGTTCTAAGCAGCTAGTCTAAGAATCACTAAGTATTTGTTCTGGTTTTTGAAGGTTGTGGTCCGTTGCTGGCCTTGCAAGCAAATGGAAATTAAAATGTCTAATTTTCTTAAGGTTTCGGGCATATGATCATTGTGCGTCAATATTTTTAAATACATGAGACAAACATTGTGTGATTATTACAAGTAAGCCTTTTGCTAGCTAGCCGCACTCTAATAAGTGGGATAAAATGTCTGCTTTCCCATTCCAGAGAGAAAAAATATATATAAATAATCGGGGCCTCCTCCTCCCTGAGCTCCCCTGCACTCCTACCAGCTCTTTGTCTCCTCTGCATGGAGTCTGCAGCCGTCCCTCTCTTGTCCTGCCTGACCGAAACCAATAAATAACTTGCAGTCTTCAGATGTGCCTGTAAATGGAGCATATAACTGTCAATTCTGCTTCAGAGAAAGACCTGACCATTGTCCCAAAAACCGGGACATTTACCCAATATTAAGAAAAGTGTTGAGACACCAGGAAAGTCCTCTAAAAAAACGGGACTGTCCTGGGAAATCGGGGGGTCTGGTAACCCTAGTACCAAGTACTTGTGTCCTTCCACTGCTCCCGTTTTTGGAGCTACTTTTTTTTGGTGTTCCAGCACACCATGAGTGGCTGTTTTTCCCTTCTGCCCCAGTCCTTTTCTTCTCCACCCCTACCCACCCACTCCCTGCTTCATAAATGACCCTCACCCTGCACACTGAGCCCCCACCGCCTCTTGCCTCCCACCTGCCATTGTTCCTGTTTTGTCTGCATGTTTCTATGCCTATCTTATGCACATGGTAGATGTATACTCATATATTCTATATAGCCAGCAGGGCCGGACTGGGCACCAAAACAGGCCCTGGCAAAGTGCTCGGTTTCCCCCCTCCCCCTCCTCCTCGGTGTTGGGGGTGCGGCCGATTTTGTTACAGGCCCGCCGATATTGCAGCTATGCTGCAAAAACGGCCCCCCAGGGGCCCAAAATCGCCCCCCACCCTAGCGGCCCACCGGGGAAATGCCCGGTGCCCGCTATGGCCAGTCCGGCCCTGATAGTCCATAAATATATTAGGCTCGTAAGTAGATGTCCAGTTAAGTGTACAGACGGGAGTGTATGCCCCATCACACACACATCACTCCCCTCCACATCGCCCATATATTGGTCCTCTTTTTATTTTCCAGCGTAGACTCAATGAACAATAATGATGCTGTGTACTCTGATGCACATACATATTCCCCATAGATATGTGCTTGTTTGTGTGCACGTGCAGCAGAAACTTGTTCACTCACAATACCTCAGTGTTTTGTAGAAGGCATTAGACCAGGCATCCTCCCTCATGCATGGAGAACATTGGGGGAAGTGCTGGTCGCATGATGGCTCCTTTGTTTCTAGGAGTGAGCAGCTGCTCCTAAAGTGCTTTTGTTTTTCGAGCCACTGCCTGCCTCACTACCTCCCTCTACTCGGGGTGAGGCATTGTGATCAGAGCTTCCGACTGGGGAACTAGATGCCAGTCTCTACGTAGTCTCAAAATCCTGTGATTCTGGGCACATCACCTAATCTTCCCATGCCTATAAACAAAGCATGTGAGCTTGTGTAAAGAAACTAGCGCTCATGTAAAGCTCTCTGCCTTCTGTCGAAAGACAAAGATATGTATTTCCTGGCTGATTTCTACAAAGTGAGACCAGAAAACATGGATAAATCGCGGCTTCACTGCTTAAATTATGTGCTTTTGGGCTACATGGCTAAAAGACATTAACAAAGCCAATATATCTCACATTGCTGTGACCGAATGGCTTGGGCAATGCTTGGCTTCCTTCTACACATTTCCTCATTTTGCTGGCTTTCGATCACTGAAATGGATCATCCCACTTGAGGCCTCTGTCTCTAATCAGCTGTTTGTCTTCGCATGAGAGAACTCCAAACTCTATGTGAACCATACTAGTGACTGGGGGTCAGAAGTGTGGATTGCTTTGATGTTGACAGAAGGTCTGCAAAGGATTGAGTACCGATTATCCAAGACATTTAGAGGTTACCTCAGCAACTAACCCTGTCTCTTAGGCTCAACTCTGTACTAGCATACTACCACCGTTTGCGATCTAAAAGTTCACTGAATGCTGTCAATCCCATTGCCTTTCTAAAGAAGCCCAGTCAAAAGCATGAATTGAGGAATTGTTATTTTCAGTATTCTGACACTTTGGGAATGAATAGACGTCTATAATATCCATCTGACCCTATAATCTTTCGCCATTTATATTTTTAGGTCTCGCCTGAGCCAGCGCATGCGCTGCTCTGACAAGACATTTAGTAAGCGGGTTTTCGAAGTGCTACCCACAGGCTTTTTCCGGCCACCAGCTTGCTGTTATGCGCACGCGCCTCGCTTCACCTATCCAAAGCTGCGCTTGCATCCCTCACGTGCTTAGCACAGAGCGCGTGATCGCAATCAATTTTGCTTTCACCGCGATCGCGGTGACTTTCGCTTTCACGGCCGCGCTGCGTTACTTTTCCGGCTGCGCGGCCAATGCTTGTTCCCTTTGTCTGTGGTACTGCACGGTCTTGCATGCTCTCCTACAGCTTCTGCCTCTCATCTCCTACACTTTGAAGAAAGCGAATCCCTTGTCATAAAAAAGCTTCTAAAAGCTGCTTTCCCTTTTTCAGGGCATCAGACATGAAAGCTAAGCTTTCTGATGAAAACTGCAGCTGATCTTTCTCTTTGGCTTTTCACGGCAATAAGCATTGTTCGTCTTGTTGGACGCGTATCCCGATTTGATGTTCTGCAGGAAGGATGCGAGGGCCCTGTAATGAGGCTCCGACTACCTCCACAGGCTTATTTTTAGCAAATGACAAGGATATGCTTCCTGACTTCAGCTCTGCGGAATTGTGCTTCCCCCTCCCAGCCATCATCTTGTCTTCAGATGTTGTTCATGATAGGGCACCCTTGAGAGATCCCCTTGAAAACCGAGTGCAGTCTAGCTGTGCCCTGCACAGTCACATTTGAGACCGAAATTTCTTGCATGTGTTTTTAAGAAACCTTTCCTTATTTTTGTTACCCTTGAAACAGACGTTTGTTCCAAGGCTTGGCATTGGGGAACTTGCTGATATCCAGCCTTCCTTTAAGATTTTGCAGAGCACTAATCATTATTATAACTTTGAAACCAGAGGTCCCTTTCCTTAATTGGCTACTTATATCCTAGTCCTAACTCCTGAGGCGGAAAGCCGGGAGAATCGCTGTCAGTATTTTTAAAACTTGAGTGTTTAATACTGTGTTGTTTTTTACTCACCTTGCCTTCCTTGCACTCGATCTGGTGATAGGGCACCTCCTAGGATTACCCGTGCAGCGGATTTTAGCGCTGACGCGGGGCTCTCTTCCTCTTGCCGCCATCTCCCCGGGACACGCACTAGCCACGCCCACTATCACTAGGCCACACCCCCATCTTTCCTCATAATCATGTGCCTCGCAAGGACGCGCAGCGGACGAGCGCAGCGGGCGCGCCGTTTGCGCGCCGATGGCGCGCCTAAGGCAAGCCCGTCTGTGCCCGTCCACGCCTGGCCGGGCCCAGGGACCAGGCAGAATGGAGAAATTAACAGCTACACCTCTCTCGAACTCCTCTCTTTGCAACACTCTGGCACCCCTGACCCCGATCCCGCCACACTCACCTGGTTAAAGGCTAATAACATATATCCTCTCCATCTAATAGAGGAGAACTCTTATACCACACCTCAAAGTTCTATCACCACTAGCCTCACCCCAAGCCCAAATGCCTCGACCCTCCACTGTCTATACCTTAACACCAGATCTCTGGTAAAACACCAATTAGACATCTTCTTATTACTTAAATCCGATAAACCAGATATACTACTTATATCTGAAACCTGGCTCACGGCGGACTCCTTACCAGATATTCTCACAGCTTTACCGGCAGACTATTACATTCTATCGGCAAACAGAGAACCAGGAAAACCTGGGGGTGGCGTAGCCGCAATCATTCATAAAAATCATACGTTTACCACTCTACCCCCTCTGGACCTACCAGACACGGAAAACCTTGTAATTAAATTCGAATCAGACAAAGGAACTATGGTGCTGGTATTGATTTATCGTCCACCCAAAACTATGCCTACATTCCCAGTCTTGCTGTCTGAGCAAATGGCCAGCCTAATCGTCAATTATGATAGTCATGTTGATCGGGGATTTAAATTATTGGTACAACGACCCGGAAGCAGGACCCCAGGCCACAGAACTCTTCGAGCTTCTCTCCCACATGAACTTCTCTCAATCAGTCCTGACCCCTACCCATGAAAGGGGACACATTCTGGACCAGATTTGGTCTCGTAATGTCCCACTATCCACTCCAACGATAATGCCCTGCATATGGTCAGATCATCACCAACTGCAATTCTCCATCACCTTTTACGGCCATTTAAAGGCTCCCACTTTTGCGGGGGGGCTAGCAAGGAAATGGAGCTCACTAAATAAACAAGCTTTCCTGTCTACTCTGGCTAACTCCCTCCCAGCATCTCCCCCAGACATTAACCTCATGGATAAAGACCTCACTGAGTGGCTCCTGGCAGCCAGCAACGAGCACGTTCCTCTAACCAAGTTCTCACGTGCTCGCCGCATGGTTGCCCATAGATGGTTTACTGTAGACCTAAAAAATCTAAAATTAGAGCTGCGCCAACTGGAGAGAAAATGGAGACACGGGTACTCTGATAAAGATAGATCATTATATACAGCTGCCCGCAGGAAGTATAAAAACTCTATCTTATCTGCTAAGGCAGCTTTCTTCTCTGAAAAAATCTCAACGCCCAAAACAAATCCAGAGAAATATTCAGGGTCGTAAATGACCTATGTAATGTCAGAACTTCCCCCTCACAAGTTCCCACTCAAATGATGTGCAATCAGCTCAATGACTTCTTTAAGGATAAGATTGCCATTATAAAAGACAGTATTCAGTCCAGCTTGACTACTGCGGAAAGAGTGGACATTTGCAGAAATCCCCACGAACTCTAGGTTATCCCTCCTATAGATCAATCGAGGTTAGCAGAATTGATGAACCGAGTAATGTCCGGGTCTCCCAACGACCCCTGTCCCCCGCACATACTGAAGGAAGTTTATTCTACACTACCCCAAGGAATACTTCCCCTCCTGAACGAGTCCCTGTTCCAGGGAATAGTCCCCAACTCTTTCAAAAACGCCACGCTGGTCCCACTAATTAAAAAATCTGGTGCTGACCCTTCCAATCTATCGAACTACCGACCCATATCACTCCTCCCTTTCGGTGCAAAGATTCTAGAAGCCCATGTGGCCAGCTGTATCTCTAGTTTTATAGAGACATCTGACTTTCTAGAGCCCAATCAAGCCGGCTTTCTCCAGGCTCACTCTACCGAGACGGTGATCCTAGCTGTCCTGGACACAATGAGGTCTAATGCCGATAAGGGCATACATCAGGCCTTGGTGCTTCTGGACTTGTCGGCAGTGTTCGACACGGTGGATCATACTATCTTATTACACCGTGTCGAACAGGCCGGCCTGCGAGGCACGGCTCTCGGATGGGTCAAGTCCTTTCTGAATGACCGATTCCAGGCTGTCAAGCTTGAGAACTTCACGGCACCCAAACTCTCCACCACCTGCGGTGTGCCGCAGGGCTCGTCATTGTCCCCCCTCCTGTTCAATCTGTACCTCAAACCGCTATTGTACTCTTTGAAAAACAGGAAGGTTACAATATACAACTATGCGGACGACCTGCAGCTCATATTCCCACTAAACTCCACAGACTCCGTTGAGGAATTCCAGGCCACTATGTTGCACTTTCAAGGGTGGATGGAAATGAACCATCTAAAACTCAACCCTGGAAAGACCGAGCTGGTACTCCCGGGTAAAAGTGCAACCAGCTGGGGCCCTCATTTTTGGCCGCCCTCAATGGGATCTCCCCCGCCTCCCTCCCCATCGGTAAAAAGTCTCGATCACCCTTAACATCGACCTCTCTTTAAAAAGTCAGGTGGGAACTGTGATCTCTTCATGCTTCTTCCAGCTACGGAAGATTAAGAAGATTGCGCATCTGCTCACGCACTCCGCCCTCATCCAGGTGGTAATTGCCTTGGTCCTCTCCCGCTTAGATTTCTCTAACTCCATTTATCTAGGCATCCCCTCGGCTCTCTATAATCGCTTGCAGATTGTGCAAAATCAAGCGGCCAGACTAATATTTAAATGCAATGGTAGGAGTTCGGCGAAACCACTGCTAGCCACTCTTCATTGGCTACCTATAGCCCAACGGGTAACCTTTAAAGTGGGCTGCCTGGCCTTTAAGGCTCTTCATGGAAAAAGCCCCAAGTTTTTAAACCATCTCATAAAGAAACACGAACCGACTCGCAATCTCCGCTCTGCCCACCTGTCCCTCCTCACCTTGCCCCTCTTTAAAAAGAAACGCCTCGGCAGATGCCGATTTGCCTATTGGGCCCCAAAGATCTGGAACTCGCTTCCCTTATTACTCCGGAGTTGCACGAATCTAATGAACTTCAGGGGTGCACTGAAGACCTGGTTGTTCAAACAAGCACACGGTTAGGATATTGCTTACCATCTTCTCTCTTCTCTAGCGCCATGAAACCTCTGGGTGCCCGTGCGCTTTACAAATCACGAATAACATAACATATCAAATCTGCAGTAAAGAGCTTTGTGGAATCACGAAAGTGGGCCGACAACTTCCCTGGTAATGTCAGGATAATCTTGGGGGCTGTCGAAATATTGTCACGACTGATGCTTGATCATTAGTGAATGTGGACAAGTCTGAGAATAGTCACAGAAAGGTTCTGGGGACGGTTGGACTGGAGTTTTTTTAATTTGATTTATAAAACTGTATAAAAATAACATGTTTTTACATATAGCTCTTTCTATCACATCCTCTGTCATCTCCTAGGGCTGTGAAAATCTAATGTTTTACCACCTTTAGTGCACCTTGCCCAGCCCAACCCTTGGTCACTTTCCCTTATCACAGTAAGCCTCGCTTTAACTCTGCACTGCTGAAGTTCAACCTATACCCCTCCCTTCCTCACTGGACCGCTCGTCACTCACACTACTGCTCATCTTTCCACTTTACCGCCCCAATGCCTCTACACCTATCAACCATAACACCGTTCCTCTTCCTGTTCCACTGACAGTCTCTATTTATTACTCTGCTCCGTGCCACCTCAATGTGACTACACCTCACCTCCACAATCCACTTCCCTCATCACTGCACATCTCTCTCGGTCCTCACTTACTACTTACTTTTATACTTGCTGCTCGCCTTGCCACTGAGTCTCTAACCACGTGTTTGTACCACTGCACATCACATAGCACCTTCATCTCTCCCAGTTGTGCTGCGCCTGCTCCAATACGACAAATTGCTTCACTAAACACTACTGCAGCAGTGCTGGGCGCAGTGTCGCTGGCAGCAGGTAGACTCCCCTCCCCCCCCCCCCCCCCCCCCCCAACCCCTCATGCTGTGCTACAGAAGCATTTGTCACTGACCTGTCATCAGTCACTCTATCTAATATCACTGTATCTCATCACGAAGCTCCGCCCCACTTTGTAACTCTGTGAACTCTGCCTGCACCATTGGCAGGCTCTTAACAAGTATTTGTCACTGAGCTGGAAGAGCACTGATTAGCTAGAAATCTGAGAAAGCAGAGGCACTCGAACAGTGTAAGCATTACACCCTATCACAGCGGCAGACCCTCGGTCCCTTCCCTCATGGTTTAACCGAGACTTGAGTTGAAAGCTGTTCTTTATTGGATATAGCTTGTGAATATCGTACAGGGGTGAATGTTTGGCTTGACCGTGTCCACATCGCAAAGGGGAAAACACATGATACTTAGAATTAAAGACGGATCACCGTGAATAATGGATGTTTTCACCATGAGGTTTTGATTGACATCCAATAGATAAGTGCTAAGCTGTAGTTGTCTAGGATGTCGCACGCCTCTTCGAGACAGTCCCATATGATTGATACCCACTAGATAATGAGTGCCACGGCGCAGCCGTCTCTAGGATGTCACTCTCACCTACTAGATGAACAAGCATTGGCATAGCCAATGGGTCTCACTTTTGGGACCTTATAAGTATTTAGTTATGCAGCACAATATCCTTGGTGTAACAACATCAACAGTTGCATGGCTAAACACTTATAAGGTCCAAAAAGCGAGACCTATTGGCTATGCCAATGCTTGTTTATAGTACTCCCACACCAGTTCTATTAGGACACATTACAGTAAATTGCAGTCAAATTGACTAATAAAAGCGGTAGAAAGGTATTGAAGGACACAAGGGCAGAATCAACAGAAAATCATACTTTTTTTCAGAAAGAGACCGATCAATTGGTTTTTGAAGCGCAGCAAGTTTCCTGTGATGTTCTGAAGGCATTGGAGTAGCCAGCTGCGTCGGTGATTTGTTTATTCGAATAGCCAGGTCTTGTGTCTTTTCCTGAATTCCCCGAGCAATGAGGTGGTCCTGAGGTGCAGGGGAGGAATTTTGGTCCAAGCTTTGGCTGCCAGGTGTGAGAAGGAGCGTCCTCTTGCTGTTAACCTTGGTTGATTTGGGTTGTGTCTGTGAGTAAGAGGTAGTTGGATCGTAGGTGTCTGGTCGGTTTGTTGAAGGTCATGGGTTTGTTGATGTATGCTGGTCCGTCATTGTATAGGGCTTTGTATGCATGGGTCAACATCTTGAACTGGCATCTCTTCTGGATCAGGAGCTGGAGTAGCTTCTTGAGGTTCGGTGTGATGTGGGTCCGTCTGGGGAGGTAGAGGGTGAGTTTTGCCACAGAGTTTTGCATTGCATGTAGTCTCTTCAGGAGGTGTTGGTGACTGGCCAAGGAGCAGGTCAGCTGTAAAACCCCACATGGCTACAATGGTGTTAAGCCAGGCAGCTAGGCGGCGGTCGAGTGAGGTAGTGGACATGAGACGTGATAAGTGGGGTGGGTGTGCAGACTTTTTCTGTCTTCCACTTGTTGCCGGTTGAAGCATAGAAGCAGACGTTTTGGTGCCAGCGTGACTTTTGCTCCTGGACAGTACTCCCAGCCTCACCCTATCCTCTCCACAAATCTCTTGACCCACCACAACCCCATAGTCCCCCCCCCCCCCCCCCCCAACCCCCTCCGTCAGAGGTCTGCAGGACGCTACCTTCTTCCCACAGATTGGTGCCCCACCCTTGCATTCTGACTGAATACCACCAACACATCAGATCCACCAAAAGGACCTTCATCCAGAAAAAGATCCTCAACTCCAGTAACTCCAAGGAAATCATCAACGTCTTCCAGAAATTCAACAAGCCCCCCAGTGAAACCGCAGACATCACCCTATCCCAGGACCTCTGTAACAAGCTCTGCTCCTACTTCCATCCGAAAATCCAGGGCCTCTATGACCACTTCAACGACAAGACACCTGACTCCAACACCACTTTCTACTCCAGCAACGACAGCCAGCCCACCATCTCCTCCTGGACCCCAGTCACCACCAAAGACACTACTTCGACCATGAAAGGCATCCACTCAGGAGCCCCCATGGATTCATGCCCCCCCCCCCCCCCCCGCACATCTTACACATAGCCGCATCGCCATCGCTCCGGAACTACGATGCACCATCAATGCCACTTTCGAGACCGGCATCTTTCCCGACGACTGGAAACACGCAGAAGTTACACCCCTGCTCAAGAAGCCCTCAGCAGATCCCACGGACCTCAAGAACTACCGACCCATCTCCCTCCTCCCCTTCGTGGCCAAAGTCACCGAGAAGACAGTCAATGCCCAACTAACAAAATTCATCAAACTCCATCCTCGACCCACTCTCAATCCAGATTCCGCAGCAAAGCGAGACCACTACTCAGTGGCGTAACGATAATTGAGGGGGCCCCCCTGCAAGGTGATGGAGGGGCCCTCTCTGGACTCTATCAGGAGCTCCCCGGCCGAAGTGCAGTGCTGAGGGGCCCCCCGCACTGCGGGGGATGCAGGAGCCTGTGTTACGCCCCTGGCTCTACTTACCGCCACAGACTACATCCGCATCCTCCTCGACCAGGGACACACTGCGGCCCTAATCCCAGTTGACCTCTCTGCAGCATTCAACGCAGTCTCCGACCGCACACTCACCGCCAGACTCCACGACGCCAGCATACAGGGAACCGCCCTCTACTGGATCCGCTCCTTCCTCACCGGCAGAACCCAAAGAATCAGACTGCCACCCTTCCTCTCCGAACCCACGGAAATCAACTGCGGAGTACTCCCAAGGATCGTCGCTCAGAACCACGCTCTTCAACATCTACATGGTCCCCCTCGCCGCCATCGTCAGACAGCATGGACACTGCATAGTATTCTATGCCAACGACACCCAGCTGATCCTCTCACTCACCAAGAACCCCATTACCACCAGACTCAACTTCCAGGAAGGAATGAGGGACGTCGCATTCTCGATGAGCAGCAGCTGCCTGAAGCTCAACTCGGAGAAGACCGATGTCCTCGGACCCTCTCCCTCGGCATGGGACAACACCTGTTGGCTCACCGCCCTCGGCAGCCCTCCCACCCCCATGGACCATGCCTGAAATCTCGGCATCGTACTAGACTCCTCCTTCTCCATGACCCGACAGGTCAATGCCGTTGCCTCCAACTGCTTCAACACCCTCCGTATTCTCCGAAAAACGTTCAAATGGATCCCTGAATCAAGGAAGACACTCACTCACTCACTCCCCTTCCTGGATTAGGGAAACGCCGGGATTAACAAGTGTCTGCTTCGCAAACTCCAGATCATACTGAACACCGCAGCCAGACTCATCCTCGACACGAACACCTCACCCAACACCTGCAAAACCTCCACTGGCTCCCCGTTGAGAAGAGAGTAGCTTTCAAGATACTCACCCACACCTACAAATGCCTCCACAACACCGGACCCCAATACTTCAATGAGAGAATCTCCTTCCACATACCCACGAGAAACCTTTTGATCCGCTGCCCACGCTGAAACCCAGTGCCTTCGCAGAGCCAGAACTGGTGGAAGAGCCTACTCCTACATCGCGGCGAAGACCTGGAACGAGCTCCCGGTCGACATCAGACGCCCCCCCCTCTCTAAACATCTTTGGGCCCCCAGTGTCTTGAGACCCTCACAGGTCAGTAGCGCACTTTACTATCCCCTGATTGATTGATATGCTTACCCCCCCCCCCCCCCAAACTACCCTCTAACATCAGTCCAACGGCATCCTAAGAATTGTTTGAGCAAAAAATGAGGCCCTGCAGTAATTAAAGAGGCTACAAGAATTGGTAATAACTGAACACAAACAGAACAGGTCTTCAACGGCTACCTGGTCCGTACCGTCGAACCTTTTAAATCAACAGTTCAAGCTTTAAATTATCAGTAAAAAACAAAAATGGATCATCAGGTAGACCTGTTAAATGCTGACCGTGTTTGTATCCAGAATAGAAGCTAAACTAGTAGATTAGAACAATTTTTAATAACCTGTGCACAGACAGAAGCTACAGCCCACTCCTTGTTCCTGCTCTCCAGTGATTAATAAACTAGTACTCTTGCGACTGTCTTAAGCACTCTAATCACAGAAGTAAAACCCCATCTTTGTCCATCCAATATTGTTAGCAAAACAGTCACCCGGACACATTGTATGACGAGGCACCCTCCCAAACAAATTTGTCGAAGAATGAGAATCATGGGACATCGACAGGGAAGACTCAATTAAATCAGATCAATGTTGGCCCTAATGTGCTATCGCCCTCCAGACTCCTGCAAAATTACACATCGGCCAGTTACAGCAGGGCAACAACTGCATGTGGAAATCTACCAGCAGGGCAAGTTTGCTGCCCTCCTCGATTTAAGCAACTCCAGATACCTTTGTGAATAATTCTGACCTAGAAAACTCTCAGGAGCAGCCTCAACCTCTTTCCATAAAGGTTTTGTCTAGAAAAGAGCAGAAAAAGCAAACTAATGCAGTAACAAAAAATGAAAGTGGTGGGGAAAAAAATCGATCTATCTCAACCAGTTACCATTATGTATAAATAAGTCTGTTTTATCTAAATCACCAACTGTGGAAAAAGACCTTGCAGAGTAAACACATGAAGTCTAGGAACTCCCCAAACAAACATGCATCCCTTACAGCTTCTCCTGATTAAAGAAGAAAAAATATCTTCCGGGCACATTACACGAAAAGACTCCTCCTTGATGCAGTTGTTAAACATCCATTGGCAAATCAACTCATTAGATACATATTGATCGCATTGTTGAAGTTGCAGATGGAGTCCCATCTGACAATCCTATGATTATTACTAATTGTCAAGGCATCCGAGCTGTTTCGGGGATTACGTGCTTGTTCATCAAGGAGTAAACCATGTATTTTGAGCGATTATCGATAGCAGTCACTCTCTTCTCTATGAATAACTGTCATGTCAACTGTGGCACTCAAACCCTTATGTCCAAGCCAACGTGGTCTATATTAGGTCTATAAACCCCCTTGTGAAATGTTGGTGAAGCATTGGAGTTGGATGGCAAGCGACCATTACATGCACATAAGCCATTGGTAAGTGTCATGTTGATCTGTTGGAGAGCCAATCTGATCAGATGCATCCTCGATGGGGTAGCTATGTCCGGTGAGCCCCCATAATGCATCCATATCTTTTGTCAGATCGCCAGTCAGTGACATGGGTTTGTATTTCAAGTTGAAATCAGCTGCAGCTTTAAGAGTAGATACTAATATGAGGACAACAAATGATTGAGAAGACCAAGGGGTGGTTGAAACAGTTTGGTCATTGTACCTCTGTTATAGATTTTGATTAGAAAAAGGGGTTTCTCTTGGTCATTGAGATATGCAAACCCTGTATATCAGGGGAGCCTGTGTTTCTCTTTTACGGAGCACCATAAGGAATTTTTTTATCCATACTAAGCCCTCCCCTCAACCCCCCAAAGATCTTCCAGCCCTTGAGATGCAGCTGCAATGCAAAAGGTCCTGTAACCAACACTATAAACATTAACTGTATCACATGTCTCCTGAAGGAAGAATAGTTCATAACCAACTATACATTTGTCCCAGTCATCGATCAGCTTTGATTTTAATTCAGCTATCTTCTAGTTGATAGCAGCTTGTTTTTCCTTTGTAGATGTTTGGATGGGAGTAGGGGCCCTGCCCTTATCAGACCATTGTAACTGATACATACCAATGGAACTTTCATCCTCCCCTTCTGGAGTCCCTTCCGGCTTAATAGCTACATAATTTGGCTCTTGCAAAACCAGATTACTTGCACAAGTAATAAGGAAATATTCCCCATCAACCAAATGAGCTTTTGCCGCAAGACTTGTTCTAAAACCAACCTTATAGCTTTTTCCCTCAGTATTGACAAAACGCTGAAGGCCAGAACTTCGTTACATCTCTGCTTTGTAAATTTTAAATCTGAATTTGATTGTGCTCCCAAAAACAAACTATGGCAAAAGTTGTGAAGTGGGGAATTCCATCCTCCCTGCTTAGGGCCATCTAATTACTCTACATTAATGCATGGGTAAAAATAAAGATTGGTGACAGCGTCTGCATGTCTAGAAAGAACAATACTTATTTAGAATTGAGCACAGGTGTGTTTTGGCTTAATTTTTTTATTTAGCCGACCTAACTTCTTACCTGGCGGTTGTCAAACGACACCACTCTGACTTGGGGGAGGAGGGGGGAGAGGGGGGTTGATGCGTTCTTGAACAGTTTATAAGTGAACGTGATTCTGGCCAGTCAAACTAAAATAGGTCTACAAAGACCGATTTGGCACAATACTCCATATTTACATAAATCAAGTGATTGGCCTGAAAATAAATAAAAAGCAAGAATGATTCATTCAGAGTCAACTCATTGAGAGAGTGAAGAGTATAAATATCTCGGGGTGGTCATAGACTCTAGGTCATGAGCGTACCCCAATATCCCCTGTCGACTCTAACAAAACCTTAAAAGAAGACCTGACGTTCAATGAAATCCTGGATATAGAACTTATCACGGTGTTGCAATGGGGTCTCATCTCTGCAGCTGAGGGTGAAGGCAACTTCTAGTTTATTCTATATCTTATTTTTAAGTGAACTATTTTCTCACCTTTAAAATTAAGTCGTAAAGGACTGACTTGACAGTGATCGTTTTTAGTGTTACTTGCTGTGTAATAGTGAACCTTGAGCTTCCAGTCTTGTCCATCCGTTGAGTAAGCCTTGACTGCTCGCTACCCTTGGCGAGACCACTCCCTTAAAGTAACATGGCTCCCCAATCTGAGTGCACCAGTATTGTTTTTCCAATATACAAATGGTGAATAACAACACCAACACAGGGAAATGGCCACCAACCTCTACCTACCCCAGAGCCCCAACAAATCATCTGACAAGAGCCACATGGTAGAGCAGGTCTCACAACTCCCTTCAGATAAGCCCCAAAGACACCCCTTTTCAAAGGTACCTTCGACTCCTCCCAAACCACTTTTTGCACCAACCCCCCGGAGACCTCTTTTACCATTCCTACTGCCAGCTTTGTGCAATGAGACCCTATCTCACTGCACAGGTTTAACTTCTGCTGCTATGTATCGGCCACTAGAAGTACTGGTTGGTGCATGCATGTTCAGTGAGCATGTATTCTTTTTTTTATTTATATCATAAATGTTTGTATTGGTTTTAGGGCATACCAGTACAGGAATAACAGTCATAGTCAAGGCAATGGTATTCAGGTTCATCACAGCGATATTAATGAGTAATTAGTAAGTATTTGCGACGGTCAAGTAATCTTAATGAGTATGAGAAAGCAATGTATTGCACAGTGAACTGCTGCGAAAAGGGAAGAAGGGAAGGGGTATTAAATCAGAGGGACAGTTAGGAATGAAAGGGAGAGGGGATAAAGGGAGGGCGTTGGTAGCTGGCCCGTTCATGCAAATGAGTTTTTGCAGCTTTTAGTGCAGGGGTCTGTGCAGTAAGATTACTATCTCTGGTGTCTGCTGCTTGTCATTCGATCTGATGGAGTCTGAGTGTTGATAAATTGGAGTTAATAAACATCACTAGGATTTTGTTTTGTTTTTTCTTATTTGGACCATAGGTAATGCAAGATTTTTTTTTTTTTTGATAATCAAGTTTATTGGATTTAAATCACACCAAAACAATACATTGGCAGCAAAATCAAACACATTATGATGATTGTCTACAGCCACACGACTGGAGACCGAGCTTTGTAAAGCAAACTGCAGGGTACAATGATGTCCATGGTTGATTATAAGCCTACACACCCGCAACCCCTTTAGGAGATTAGATTGAACCATTTGCCCCAAACCTTCTTGAAAAATTCAGGACAGCCCCGGGCTTCAAAGAGGGATTCCTCTTGAGTCACACACCAGTCAACCCCACGTTTTCATTTCCTTATACAAGGAGAAGTGGTCTGGGACCAGAGTGTTGTAATATCTCGCTTTGCCGCCGCCACTGCCGTTCCAAGGAAGTGCTTATCTGCTCGGGAACCATCTAGGCCATCAAACACACCCAAAAGCAAGCGCAACGGGTCATGTGGGACCGTCCACCCCAGGATCAATGTAAGTTCCAGCTCAACCCCCGCCCAGAGGGCCGCCAGGGCAGGACACTGCCAAACCATGTGGTAGAAGTCTGCAGGGGCATGATCGCATCGCATGCAGTTCGGGGAGGGCCGCAATCGGGCGCTGTAAAGACGCGCAGGGGTGAGGTATGCCATGTGTAAGTAATAAAGTTGAACTAACCTCAGCTTGGAGGAGGTTGTCAGTGTTTTGGGGGGCATGAGGGCATCTCTCCAGTCCGCATCATCTAGGGGGCCCAGCCATCCCACCCAGCGGGCAGTGATGCAAGATTTTACCTTTTAAGTTTTGCAGTATATCTAATAGTAAACGTTTGGTCATGTTGTTGAGAGGAGGAGGTGGAGTGATCACCCATGGTCCTATTGTAGTGATGATTCAGTTGAGCTGTATCTCAGTTTTCAGTATTTTGTTTAACGTTTGACTGATGTCTGTCCAGAATGAGTTTATCAATTTACAGTAGACGATCTCCTCTCTTAAGTCCCCAATAGCTTCTTTGCAATTCCAGCAGGTATCTGGTTGTAAGACACTGAATTACGATAATTTGTCAGGAGTACAACAAGACCTTTGCATAGTCCAGAATTTGCACTGTATTCAAATTGGAGATTTTTAGTTCGAAGCTGACCAGACAGCAAAGTGTCAGGCTCTGTCTTCCCAGGTAGCTTGCGGTTTACTTTTCTTTCTCTGACTTCAAAGGGAGAGAATTTGACAATCCTGCTGAACATCCATGTAAGAGGAGAGGGTATCGAATGCTTTTTTTTTTCTAGTGCACGCAAAACAAATTGTGCTGATGTTTCAGAATATATCCGTATTAGTACGAATGAAGTACAGTTTGTTTAGATAATTCTAAAGCATGGTGGAAACAAATATTTGAATAAGATCAAAGCACATCAACACACTAGGTGATGACATTTGTACACATTTATCGTATGTGTTCAGTAAAACTGTAGTTCGATGCAAACTTAATGGTCATTTCAATTGAAAATGCGTTGCTTATAATGGCAGCGCACTGCCACACCATGCATACTCAACATTACGCCACTTAACTCAACTCCTTGCCATTCAGCTCTATGCTACGCTCCTCTACGACACTACACTCTGACACGCCACTCGACTCCAAGCCACTTCAATCTACACCCCTCCACACCACTTTACCCCTCCACACCACTTTACCCCACCCCACTCTATCCCACTCAACTCCAATAAACCCCAATGTACCCCACACCACTCCACTCCAGTCTACCCCGCTCGACACAGTCTACCCCGCTCGACACAATCTACCCCGCTCGACACAATCTACCCCGCTCGACACAATCTACCCCGCTCGACACAATCTACCCCGCTCCACTCTACCCCACAGCAACCCAATCTACCCCTCTCCACTCAACCCAATCTACCCCTCTCCACTCAATCCACTCAACCCAATCCCCCCTCCCCACTCACCAGTCTACCCCTCCCCACTCACCAGTCTACCCCTCCCCACTCACCAGTCTACCCTTCCCCACTCACCAGTCTACCCCACCCCACTTCACTCCAATCTACTGCACTGTACTCCAGTCCATCCCTATCTCCCCCACTGTCTACACCAATTCACCCCACTCCACTGTACCCCAACCTAACCCACCCCACTTCAATCTACTCCATTCCAAATCCCACTGCAATCTATCCAACTCCTCGCCACTAAGTAGATACCCCATTCCAATCTATCAGTCTATCCCACTTCAATCTATTCCACTCCACCCCATTCTACCCACATCTACCCCTCTTCACTCCATTCCAATCTCCATCCCACTCTATTCCACTCCACCCCAATCTCCCCTACTGCAATCTACCTAATCGCAATCTACCCCACTCCAATCTACTTACATATAGTTCATCCCAGTCCACCCAATTGCAGTCTACCCCACCACACTTTACCCCACCCTATCCCACTCCAATCGAATCTACCTCACTCTAATTCACCCAATTTACTCCACCACACTGCAATTTATCCCACCCCACTCTATCCCACGCCGGTCTAACCCACCCCAGTCTACCTCACTCCAAACTACCCAACTCCAGTCATCCCTCTTCAATCTACCCCACTCTAATCCAGTCTACCCCACTCTAATCCACCCTAATCTGCCCCAACCCACTCCACCGCAATCTACCTCATTCCACCCTAGTTCAATTTATCTCACTTCAATCTACCATGCTAATCTACCCAACTACCCCACTCCATTCTGCCCCACTCCATTCTGCCCCAATCTACTTTTCTCCAATCTACCCCACCAACTTTTAGTCTTGCTGAACAGCAGCCATACCGGTGTACATATGGCTAAAACACATTGCCAAAGCCAATGACCCTCTCATAGGCAAGACCTTTTTTTAGGGGGGCTGGGAGGGGGGGGGGGGGTGTGTGGCCCCCTTCATTGAGCAGTTTTCGGCCCTGAGGATCCCGTCGTCCCATGGCCAAAAATATTTTTGTCTCTCCACACCCTGAGCCACTGTAGGCCCCTGGGATTCCCCCCCTCCCCCAAACCCGGGGCCCAATTAAATGAGTTAGGGGAGGATGGCATGCACCTTCCCCTCCCTTAGCTTTATTTGTCCCTGGGGTACTCCATCACCTGTGCCCAAAGTATATTTTAAGGGTAGGGGGTCCACACAGCCCCCTCCCCTGGCCTTTAAAAGGCCCTTGGACACCTCATCCCCCAAGGCCGCTACTTAAAAGGGAGGGAGGCTGCGTTACCTCCCCCCACCCTCCCGGCGCCTGTATTGGCCCCAGGGACCCCATCCCCCTGGGTCGGCTCACTTGCTGCGTCCCGAGGAGCCCACCTTGGGCACACAGTAGTTTCCCTGCATGCACTGCGCTGCCCAGAAGCAGTTCTTTCATTGCTACCGAGTCCTACTGAGTCATACTAGGAGTATGAGGTTGAGCAGAAGAGAAACGCTGATCACTAAAAAATGCCTCTTAAAAGTGCATGCCCACAATGTAGATTGAAATTGTTTAGAAATTCTCATGGGCTGCCTATGTCTAGTGTTTTAGGCGTTTTCTGCGCACTCTCTTAATTTGTTTCTCCCTTTTCTTTTAGTACACGTTTCTTCTGCTGTGCATACTCATTGTGCATTCTGCTGCTCTTTTACTATGGTCTGTATTTTCTGGATTACATTTTTTGAGTGTAGGCTGATTATATATTGCAATAAGCTCTTTTATTGGATATGTTCTGTTGCCGCTGTTACTTTGTCTTTTTTTTCTTATTTTTATTGGCATATAATAAGGACGGTTACACAAGTACTTGTACAGCAGTTACCCAAGGCACTCCAAGTTTACATACGATAAACACGCTAGATGTCATCACATTCTTGGAGATTATACATGTATTGCAATTGCGAGGTAAATTACCCTGTGTCAAACATACTGCGCTATCCCATGATTCGAACAGAGGTAACAATAGCAAAGAAGAAAAACTATTCACAAAATAAAAATAAAAAAACTCCTGCAGCAATTGCCGTTGGTGATGCAACCCAATCTCTCTCCAGGCATATAGACTGACCTATAGACATGCTAGATTCTATCTCCCCCCACCTCCCCAGGTGGTGGTACAACTCAGTGAATTTCTAAGCCGTAAGGTAATGATATAGGGTTTTACGTAGACCGCAACTACCGGGTATCTAGACCTACAGTATCACGACCTACAGTATCAGAAACAGTGAGATGTAGCATCAGAGGAGACTCCAGCTCGTTCACCCGGTGAACGCATAGGAATGGGAAGGCAGTCTCTGCATGATTCCTAGCATACAAACCACTTATCCACTGTCGGTGGCCATCATTCAGCTAGTGGGTCGGCCTCCTGTGTCTGCACTCACAAGGAAGGGGCCCCTGTATGGGTCAGGTCCACTGTGTCCCTACCTGGCTGGTGGGCTGCCTGCAACCTCTCCAGCATGTTACCCCACATCTCCAGGTCACGTTCAAAATTTTCATCTGCGAGGTGAGCGTAAGCAGCGCTCCTCAGCTACCCCCTATTTACACATGTCTGCCTTCCACTTAGTCAGACAAGGGACCGTAGAGTACGTCCAGTGTATGGCAATAAGTCGGTTCACCAACACTAATCCCAATAGAGCAGATTTATACTGCATACAGGTCCTCGGTTTGGGGCTTAGTTAAACACATAAAAGACAATGTTTGATCGATGCCTCAACTGGGATTCGTAACGAGCCGCAATAGTTCCAGGATCCCTGTCCAGTAAGTCTGGAGGTGAGCACAAGCCCAGGTCATATGCTTAAAGTTTTGGTTGCAGCACAGCATCGGGGGCTCGCCGATGTATGCACAGGGTTAAAGTGCTATAATGTGTCTGGAGTCTGTTAAGAATGATGCGGATAGTGGAATTGCATCAGTTTAAAACGAGCAAGCCACCTCCAGAATCTGTGTGAATGTCCTTTTCCACTCCCCTCTGTAAGAGGTAATGGCAGGTCTTCCAACTGCAACTCTCGAAACATCCTCTTTGCATTCTGCCTTCAAGGCTTTATAAAGACAGGAAATCAATCCCCTGAAGGAGCCCAGATCCATGATCGTCAAGGTGTGAGATTCTTCGGGCTCCTCTGGGAAGGTGATCCACAGCTTGTGCGCACTTACTGTCTTTAACATAGCAGAGTAAAAGGGAATGATGATAGAAATGTGGTGCCTGTCAACATGCAGCCAGGTTCTATGCATCTGCCATATGGAATGCTTCCTCTGCCAACCGAAGAATGCCAGGAGTCAATACCATGAATAGGAGATGGACACTGATAACAAAAGAATTGCTTCTGAACTGCTCACACCAAGCGCATATGCTGGTGATTGGTGTTTCTTCTCAGATTATGTGTTAAGTGTAGTGTAATGATCAGTGTCTCTCCACAAGAACTCGCTCTTCTACATGACGGTTCTCTGATTGGTGTCTCTCATACAAAGATTGAGTTTGGTTCACCTGGAGTAGATTGGAGTGGGCATGTACAGAATCATATTGTACTGAAGAACAAGTTACTTACCTTCGGCAGCTCTCTTTCTTGTGGATACTAGGTCTAATCGCAGATTAGTCCCTCTTTTTAAATTGCCCCAGGTGCCAGACTGAATCCAGAAGATTTTTCACTCTACGTGCCTGTACATGGCTTCTTGTGACTCCTTCGACTCAACTGCGCCCTGAAAGCAATGACTGGATCTTCATATAGGTGTTACCTCAGCACGCTGACAAGTGTCTTTCTGGACTTCATCTGTGCCCTCAGATGTTGAGCCCAAAAACATGTTCTGGTCAGTTTGCAGATCTCTAATTTGCAACCATTTTAGATGGACAATAATTCTGAGAGGCAAGAAGACAACGAGGAATCTGCAGCATGATTAGGAGTATGGACCAAAAAGCGCGTTACCGAAGGCAGATTAATTTCGAACCACAGATTCCTTCTATTTAGAATAGATACCAAAGCAGTACCTTCCTCTGTGGTGGATCTATGAAATGACTTGGACCAAAAAGTCCTGAAGAACTGAACGGCCAAAATGCCATTCCTATTAGGACTGACTGCCAAGGCAGTGTGTGTTGTGGATGTGTGCACTGACACAGCATTGTAGCCTGGCAAGTATGCAGGACAAGCACTCTGCGCGCAAATGCAGTGGTATCATACTTGACACTAGCGGAATGGGCTCTTACAATTCTGGAGGATGCTTCATGGCCCAGGCATAGCAGATTTTTATGGAGAACACTTTAGACCTGGACAAAGTCCATTTCTGCACTGCTTTGCCCTTTTCTCCGATCATCTACTTAATGGTCTTTGATCTTATTGATATAAAAGTTAAGTGCTCTTTCGGGATACAAACTGGTGTTCTCAACACCACGTTCAATAAGTCACCTCAGTACCAACCACCTCCGTGACCTCTCCCAATATGGTTTCAAACCCAACCACCGCACTGGCAACGCCCACATTGCTGCCACTGGCATCTACCTGATCATGGACAGAGGAGACACCTCAGTACTCCTCCTGCTCGACCTCTCAGCAGACCCCACCCCATCCTCATACAATATCCCTCAAAGCCACCATATGGGTAACTGCTTTCCTATGGATCAGCTCCTTCCTCATAGGACTTACAGAGGTGATTGGTGTCAGGATGGCCCACTGGGTAACTGCCACCCTCCTCTACGGGGTCCCCCAAAAATACTCGATTAGCCTACTTGCCACCACTCGCCAATATCGTCCGTACTCACTGAATCTGCATCATCTTGTATGCCGACAACACTCAGCTCATCCTTTCCCTCTCGGATGACACAACCAACAATTGGACTAAGTTCAACACTTGCATGTCTGAAGTCACCAACTGGATGAAGACCAACTGTCTGAAGCTCAAAGCAAACAAGGAGGTGGTAGTACGCTTCGGGAAAGACACCTCACTGTGGCCCTCAGCCTAGTGGCCCTCCCAACTCTGACCAGTACCCATTCCAGCCAGTCAAGTCAAGAACCTAGGGATAGTAGTAGACAACTCTCGATTATCCAAATCAACAAGGTCACCTGCTTCCGCTTCCACACCCTCAAAATTCTCAGACAAATCTTCAATGACTCTGGCTTAAAAGCCATAGAACAGTCAGTCCTGTTCTTTTTACCTTTAAGCTGGACTACGGCAACGCTCTCATTCAGCATCACGCTGCTCACCAAGAAGCTCTAGGTCATCCAACACGCAGCAGCCAGACTTGTGCTCAAACTCCTACCTCGAACACACATTTCAATGTCCTCCACTCTCTTCCTGTCCACAAATGCATACTCTTCAAACTACTCACACAGATGTACAGAGCCCTTACAAGTTAGGCACCCACTTACCTTAACAACTGCACCCACATGCCTCAACAGCCACCTTAGTTTCCACACTGACCAGAAATATCTGGTCGGCCAGCAGCCTGCTCACCTTAGTCCCCCAAAGGCCAGAGCAGACAGTCACGCTTTCTCTTACCTGGCTCCTAAAGCATGAAACGACCTCCACCTACACATCGGCCCGTACAGTCCTCCAATTTTGCAAGAAACTGAAAACCTTTGCCATTAGACCTGTGTCTGGGTCAGGACAACCGCTTCTTTCTAGTGCCTGGATACCGTCCCAGGTGAGATGTGTAGTATCCAAATATTCATGGCATACACACATAACCTAGTCTCTCTCCCTCTTTTGAGGGGTGAGTTGGAGCAAAGAATGTCAGGAGAGTGATTAATGCTTCAACGTAAAAGACAGTCATACCTTTTGGTAGAAAGGCCCTCTAATCCTCAGCACCAGTTTATTAAGAAAGAAGGTGTTGTAGGGGAGGTTGGACAGACACCGCTTGAACAGGCCTCGAGAAATGTACTCGCCCACTCGCTGTTGCGAGTCAGTTTATTAATTCAAGCTATTTTTTCTTACTCGGTTCTGGCAAGTGAACTTCAGCTGGAATGAACAGGTCTTATGTTCGTTCAGAAAGTGAATGAGCAATAAAGACGCCTTTAAATCTTGTTTTTATTTTGACACATTTGTTATCTGTTCAAGGACCGAGATCAGATTTCAGTTTGTCTTTTTACTAATTGTTTCTTATCTTACAGTCGAATGTCATTTACTTTTCTTTCTCTTATTACAGCTAGAGGTTTTTGTCAAGTGAGTCGTCTGACAATCATTGTGAATCAAAAGGCTGTAAGATGTCATGTTTTTCAAAATATATCCGGAATTACAAAAGTTTTTTTTTTTTGTTTTTTTTTGTAACTCAAAAGTGTGATGTAAACAAAGGTATAAATAGGAGCAAAACAAATCAGTACTTTACTTGGTGATATCCAAATGACAAATAGTTGCAGAAACTCGATTTCTAAACATTAGACACTGTAGTTTTATCAGTAAAACCACATGTTAGTGGGAAACGTTGTGGCCATTTCAATGGAAAATCTGTTGATTACAAATAATTGTGCCACCACTTCATGCTTTGGGTATGTGTTTAATAAAAGTGACCGTTTTTAAACATGATTTGAGAAACTCCCCCCCCCCCCCCCCCCCCCCCCCCCCGCGCACCACCCTTGAGGACAACGGGTTAATGAATTAAGAGGCAAGTGAGCGGTCCTGTGTATCCTATATGTGGCTAGATTTGTATTATATATGGAGCTAAAGTTTAGTCTATTAAATCAAAAGCTGAACTCGCTTATTTGAAGGTGATCTCATATGTGATAAAGAAGAAAATGGGGCTCAGTGAATTAAAATATTTGCTCAGGATCACATAGTTTGAAACCAGTTTAGGGGTCAAGAGCATTATAATTGGGTCAAGTAGATTATTTAAGTCACTAGACCTGCATGTCTAGAAAAAATTTATGATTTCTCGAGGCCTGAAGCTAACGCGATGAGCTGAAGTTATCACAATGAGACAGACCATCTTTAGGGTGAGGAGGCGCAGATGATAGCTGTGCAATGACTCTGAAGGGCTGCACATAGGAAAAGTAAGGACAAAAATTGAGGTCCCGCTTTGGCACCATGATGAATTTAGGGAAAAGCGTAGGGATCAAACCTTTGAGAACTTCACAACAGTTCATTTAAGCAAAAATGGTTATTCTGGGAAATGCAAAAAAGGTTAACAGATAACTTTTAACATTAATATAAATTACAAAAGGAGGGACAGGGGCTTTTTTATTAGGTCCAGCTACAGGCTACCCAATGTAGCATGACAGCTGCTGGGGTGTGAGTGCTCTTGCTCCTTATAGGAGCGATTCCCCCTAGTTGTCCTTTCTACCTGCGGGCAGCTGGGACACAACCCCTCTTTTTCTCAGTCACCGCCTTTCTTAGAAACTACATACTCTGTTTTTGGCAACTTTTAATATTACCCACTGCTGGACCACAGACAGACCAAACAGTAACACATCTGATAGCTTTGCTTGTTACTGACCTTTGTTACAGGAGCCACAAAAAGGACGCCTAGCCACCAAGTATCGATTATTTCGGAAGGCAGATGAAAGCAGTCAGTTTCGACTGTTCAGTCACACATTCCTGATCTTAAGAACTCTGGGCAGGCAAAGGCCTATTTGAGTCCCATGCTCTACTCTGGGCATGACGTTTCTCCAAGAGAATGCAGTCTTGGGACTTCCAGCGCACAAATGTGCTGACGTGTGTTTTCGCAGGTGGAGAACAGCTCAAGCCAAGCTTATCCAATTGCTGAAAGATACCCAATGCCATCTCAGGGTATAACTGCCATTCATGGTCTGTTAGACATCGCCAGCTGAGTTCCCCCACTCTGGCATTTAATGATCCCTCCAAGTGGTTCACAAGCAGGGAAACGCCATGACTATTCAGCCAGGACAAAAGGCACATAGCCTCCTAGCACAAGACCCGGGACCCTACACCCCTTATGCTTGAATCAGTACCACATGGCGGTGGTGGTGTCCGTAAGAGCTGAGACAGCCTTCCCTTCATGGACAACAGGAAAGCCTTCCATGTTAAGCAAATGGCCAGTATATTGATATGGAGGCGGACCTCCGCTGGAGAAAAGAGCCCTCTGACCTCCACCTCTCCTAGATGACTTCCCGAACCCACTAGTGACTCGTTTGGCACCACCCAGCTCTGGTTGGGACAGAGAGAGGAGTCTGCTGCTGGTCCAGTTGTGTTGGAGCAGCCATCACTACAGATCTTTTGCAGTCTCCTCTGAAACTTGGATGGAGTTTGAAATGTTTCTTTGGTGCTGAGCCCACTGAGACTTGAGATCCCACTGCAGAGCCTGCATGTGCCACCTGGCGTGGTTGACAAGCCGTAGGCCCAGAAGCTTCTGAGCCATCCTCACTGAGGCTGCAACATTGGGATCATAGCCCACATGTTATTGAATTGTTACTCTGGAGGAACGGCCTGAGTGCACTGTATCCCGGATTACTGAAGCGAAAAGAGCCTCTGTGAATGAGTCTGGTGTGACTTCTGCACATTGAACGTGCACCCCAGCAATGTTAGAAGGTTTGCTGTTGTCTGGAGGTGGACAGTACAGAGCCTGCCGAAAGCTGTCAGTCATTGATGTAGGGGAAGACTGGTACTCCCGATGGTATGCTGCAGTCACCGCCATCAACTTTGTGATCACCTTAAGGCAGAGGTCTTCAAACTGTGGGGCGCGCCCCCCTGGGTGGCCATGGCTATGTTCTAGGGGGGCACAAATGCCTTTGTAAATACTTGTAATTGAAGATGGCCTGTTAGTGCGACTTACTTTATCGCGTTTCCAGGCTGCCGTATTTTACATCCAGCAGCTAAAGGGCATAGAAAACTATTGCAACTGTTATACTTGGTGACGTGGTGGTGGCGTCAAAGACATGGCTAAGTGGCTAAAAAGAAAAGAACAACATTTTCTTTATTTCGATTTTTCACATTTAGCCAGCTGCCTATGAAATAAAGCGCATAGCATAAACATGGTAACACTATCAATTATGTTCTCAAACCTCAATTCATTAATGCGATAACTGCAGTTGTCTGTGAAACCAGAGAGTCACACTATTGAACCCTACTTGGCACAGTGTAGAATCCTGACTAGTGTATTTCTAATGCTGTGAAGTCCCAGCCCATAACACAAGGCACTGTACATGCAAGTCATTATTTATAAATTGTATTCTACGCTGTATAAGCAAGACTGCTGGAATTATGCGGCGGAAAGGATGAAATTGTGTGGCAGGATTGACTAAATTATGTGACAAAAAAGCCAACATATGCGGCTTAACGCAGTCCTTTTTGAGATCGTGTTACTTCATTATTGTTAGCAATTTTACAAATGCGAACACCGTGTGGGCAAATATTCCAACTCATTAGTGCCAGATTAACACTTAAATTCAGCAATAAGCAACAGAAAGCTGACTGTCAACCTTTGCTAGGGGCCTTCCACTGCGTGGCAGCATGTGTTGTTGCCTTTTTAGTAACTTTTGATCCGTTTGAGCTAGAAACACATTTTGTTTGTTAAAATCTGTGGAATATGCAGCAGATTATGGATTATGTGGCATTTTTATTTAAAATGGCCACCACTGCCATTAGTGCAGCAGGTGCAGTGGCACTAAGGCAGTGCACTCCAATTGTCTGTTACTAGCAAAATAGTAGATGGGCAACCCCTTTTTTCCTTGTTGGCATTAGGGCCCTGGTTACCCTTGCTTCGCAGGGAACAGGTCCAAAGCAACAGGCGACAAGATGTAGGATTTACTCCCTTTTTCTTTCCACAAAGGGGCAGACAGCCTGCTATGGACCTCATGTCTAGGAGTGATGGGCCAGTGGGTAGAGTAGGCAGAGTAGTTGGTATCATTTATGGCACAGATGGAGTGCAACAGGGGCCCAAGGGTATGAGGCGTTAAATAAACTCCAATTAGTTTTGTATTTCGTACCTGCCACCTTGAAGGGAACAAACAACTGAAAATAAGATTGAAGGTATCCCCACCCCCCCACCCGCCAAGACCCTAACAGGGCTTGTCCCCAACCAAACAAACTTGGAAGAGTTTGACTAATGTGTAACTCTCAAATGAATTCTTGTAAGTCTCTTCAATGGGCACCTGGCGAAACATTTGTTTTAATCCCAAAAGTAATGGGAAAAGTTTATATGACTGGGGACAACGAAGGGTTTAACACAACTGTCATAGGGGTAAACAAACCATTTGTCAATCAGGTTACAGATAACAACTCTGAACCCCGGCATAGTGTTAAGTCCGCCACAACCAACACACTTTACTCAATAAGGAGCTGTGACTCTATCACTGAGCGCAGGGATTGTTCCAGGACGATTAGAGTTGATATACTGAGTCCCACTGGGGGAGGCAATATTAACTCATATGAGAAGATAGGCTCAAATGTGATACCAATGGTCCCACCAGACAGTGGGTGCTGCGGATTAAACCGCTGTTCACCAATTATTAGACTTCTATGTTGGAATGTAGCAGGGCAAGGGCCTAAGCTGATTGACCCAGAATGGTTGTCTATATATCAGATTATGATATCTGTTTATTTCAAGAAACCTGGGCAACAGAGAAGGTATTTATAAATGGGTACACCTCACTTAGCGTAGATGCAAAACCAGCTGAGCAATTTGGGAGAGCGATTGGTGGACTTGTGATTTTAATTAGAAATGGATGCATTAGTACCCTCAGACAGATTACCGTTGATAGCCCTGATTTAATGGGGGTCATTGTTACCTTTTCAACAGAATTTAGTATAGCTATTTTTAACATTTATGTTAGAACTCGAAGGGGGATCTGAGAAATTGTCTACCCTGTCACTTTTGTTAGAAGCCTTGGACACTGTCCAAGCTAAGATAAATAACATTGTAGCAGGAGATTTTAACACTTCATTTGAACCCTCTGAAGATTTAAATGAGATCACAAGACTGGAAGATGAAATATGGGGTATTCCTTCCCTATTAGGAGAGCCAAAGAAAAAAAATCTCCAACCTTGCATTACCATTAGCATAGTTAACAATTAGCAGGGGTCTTAGAGCATGCAATGGGCACACTGTTTCCGATCCTAATAGAACAGTAACATTTAAAAGAGGGAATTGAGCTAGTGTAATTGGTTTTTGTACTTGTTGATTTGAAATGATGGCCATTTTTGGTTGATGTCAGTTGTAATGCATCTTGATAGTGATCAGAACTCTCTAGAAGTGACTCTGGGAGATGACTTGTTGAGACAAGGAAATAACCTTTGCATAACTACTGTACCTACTCCCCTTGTAACAAATAATCGCCGATATGTTTCATGGCCAAATGTAATGTCCAACCAAAACCTATATAGGCAAATCTATAGTCTTGTTCTAAATCATTTGGAGGAATATGTGGGATTTAGTGAGGATGTAATCCCAGTTTCTAACATACAGGCTGGTTTATTTGAAGTGCTGAGAACGGTCTTTTACAAGGTGGCCCCTAGTGTGAAATCTAACCCTGCTAAGAAAGAAATATGATTTGACCAAGCTTGTAAAATAGCTAAAACGTAGCTAAGAAAGGCTGTAATTCAGGGTGACTGGGCTAGGATTATTGAAGCAAGATCCATCTATAAGGGAGCTCTGACTAAGGCAAAGAGGAGTTGGGAAAGCAATCTATGGCAGAAAATCTTGGACGCCAGTAAGATTTATGACATCAAATTATTTTGGCATCTGGTCGCCCAAACAAAGGGAGATAAGCTTAAACCACATCATAACATCTTACCTGACAGATGGGTGTTGCACTTCACTATCCTATGTGGATTTGCATAATTTAAGAAGAAGTACTGACAATCCTGACGTTTTTACATCTTTGGATCCTTCCGCTCCGATAGTCTTTAGTCTTGACGACTCAAGTAGAGCGATTGATTTTTTAAAAGCTGCTAAAGCTCCTGGCCCGGATAAAATTCAGGGAAACATATATAAATCTGAACTCCTGATTTGGTCTGCATGTTTATATCTACTGTCTAATGCAATAGCAAGGGGTACAGTACCTGATTCTTGGCTCGGGCTGAAATTATAGCAATTCATAAAAAGAGTGATGCATGTGACTCATCAAATTATAGGCCTGTCAGCCTTATCGACAACGCACAAAAAATCTTTGCCAAACAGATTTTGGAAAGGCCCCTTTATTGGGTGAATATGAATGAAATATTGTCCCTCTTCCGGGCTTGTTTTAGAGAAAAGGTTAGCACAATAGAAAAGATTTTTAGATTTTCTATTTTATACTGAAAATGCATTCTCTTACAGAACCAAAAACTTTATGTGGCTTTTATTGATATTAGAGCAGCGTTCGATCTTATCCCACGACAAAGATTATGGCAAACCCTGAGAGAAATGGGGGTCCTGGCAACCTAGTACATTTAATGAATACATTATATATAAACAATTATGCCCAAGTTCTCTGGGGTCCCAATGGAGAATTACCAGATTGTATTCCCATTGAGAGAGGAGTCCCCCAGGGCTGTGTTTTGGCACCCACGCTATTCTCTTTATATAGTAATGATGTGGTAGCACTACTAGAGCAATGTAGGAATGACTCACCGGCCCTGAGCGGTAAGAAGATCTCCATTCTTTAATTTACTGATGACTCCCTCTTGATCTCCAAAACACCCATGGGACTCCAGATTTTAATTGACAGATTTTTTATTTTTTGTAATTCTAGAGGACTAGAGCTGAATGTAAATAAAACTAAGTAAATGGTATTTGAGAAGACCAGAAAGAAATTCTGTACTGTTAGTGCAGGTAGTGAGGTCCTCGAAAGAGTACATCATTTTGACTTTTTGGGCGTTAGATTAATGGATAATCTTAGGTGTACTAGCCAAATGAAGAAAAGTATGTTAATAATTGAGCACAGATCCAATGCCATCATAAGGTTTTACAACCAAACATAGTCACTTAGTTTCAACCCCCCTGGAAGTTTATCGAGCAACAGTTCAGGGTGTGGCGGCGCTATATGGGGCAGATATCTGGGGCCACGCTGACCTTTTACTTACTGACATCGGAGGAAAAAACATTATTAGGAAACTGCTTGCTCTGCCATCAAGTTCACCTCTCACCTCTGTTTTTTGACGTCGGAATAAAGAGTTGCCGATCTGGTTGCTTTAAAAACAAGTATTTGCAATGCAATAGGTCTTGCATTTGCGTGAGTTTGAGCTATTGGCATTGTAAATGACACTGCCTTTTTATTCATTTTAAAAACTAGAACAAAAATAAAGAGTGATCATTTACAATGCCAATAGCTCAAACTTGCGCAATTGCGAGACCTATTGCATTGCAAATGCTTAAGTTTTTAAGGGCCCGGTTGATGCTGGTTTGCTTCACAATTCACTAAGCGCTTTCATACAAAAAAAAAAAAAATCACTTTAATAAAAAAAATAATTCTCTGATCCATGTAGCGGCTGCCATCTTGGATCGGTAAATAAAAAACTAAACAAAAATGGTGCCTCCGTCATGAGGCGGCAAAATTTCAAGTGCTTTATAAGGCCCTGATTGTGGCTGAGGAATTGCTAATGCAGGGGGTTCATACTGGGATCGATACAAGTGAATTTACAGCGGAGGTAGCTCGACATAAAGCAAAAATTAATTTCCATTGGTCTCAGGAAGCTGCGAAAAAGTTCTTGATTAAACGACAATTGCAATATGAGTATGGGGAGGCGAGTGGCAGGTGCCTCGCCCTAAAACTTAGAGCAAGAACAGCCGCTCAAAAAATTGATAATATCGTAGATCAGAATGGAACCGTGGTAGAGGGTGCAAGCGGTATTTTAGAAGTGTTTAGACAATTTTATAGTAGCCTTTACCAAGGCGAGGTTCATGATGACGATAAAACTTGCAACCTCCCCCGGCAATATTGTATATCAGAGCTTTCTCAGGAGGAGGCAGCAAGATTAGATGCTCCAATTACACTTGAGGAATTAGAAACAGCAGTGAAGGGGTTGGCTAATGGCAAGGCGGCAGGCCCAGATAAAATACCACTGGAAGTGTATAAAAGTTTCTTTTAGTGTATTGAAATTCGATTTCCTAGCTACAATCATAGCCGCCCAGAAGCAGGGTGCCCCTAAGTCTTGGGACGAAGCCGGAATTGTTGTGTAAAAAGGATAAGCCGAAAAATCTGCCTGGCTCTTATCGCCCCATATCACTTTTAAATGCAGACGGGAACATTTACTCGAAGATATTGGCTGCTCGGCTGTCATCAGTCATTACCCCATTAGTGTCTAATAGTCATCATGGATTTATTCCGCACCGGGGTACGACTAATCATGTCAATCGGGTAATTACATTCTATGACTATGTTAATGTATCAAGGGAAGCGTTATCTTTAATTTTATTAGATGCTGAGAAGGCCTTCGACCGAGTCTCATGGAGTTTTTTATGGGAAGTATTGAAGTTACGGGGCTTTGGCCAGGAGTTCATAGCCTCGTTGCAGACTTTATATCGTCAACCTGTGGCCCGAATTAGCACCATGGGACTTTTTTTTTTATATATCGATCCGTTTTTAAAGATGCTTGAGTCAAGTGTTAAAATACAGCCAGTAAACATTCAGAACTATCAGTTTAAGGTTCTAGCGTATGCGGACGATGTAGCTATTGTCTCCCCAAGACCGTTGGCAGCAATGCAGGAAATAGAATACTTAGCTTCTGAATTTGGTGCAGCCTCCGGATATAAGTTGAATGCAGCCAAGACTCAGAATTTGTGTACTAACTTACCGAATTACTTTGACCCGAGGGTTTATGAAGAGGTTACCTACTTGGGTGTTAAGATTAGAGCTTCAGTAACAGATCTTGTCAAGACAAACTGGGATTGTATTACGGCTGGTGTACAGAAACAAGTAGATCGAGCCGAATGCCTACACCTCTCCCTTGTAGGGAGATGTAATTTACTCAAAATGATGATTCAGCCTAAAATTCTATATCTTTTTAGATGCTTGCCTTCAGAAATTTCTCATGTAAGTTTAATGCAATTACAATCCATCTGTATGCGTTTTTTATGGTCTAGGGGAAAGGCCCGCCGTGCTATGAGATATATGGTTTTACCGCGGCTGGTTGGAGGCTGGTCGGTACCCGATTTTACCTTGTACTATTATGCATGTATGCTACAAAGAATGAATATACTACTTATAGGTGTGGGATCTTTGGATATGGCGGAGTGTCCTTTTATCTATGAGATGCTATTGGGTGTTAAAGCAAAAAATTGCCTGTTTTTGAATTTGGATTGGAGCTATTACAAGCGTACCAGATTTAAGGTTCTAGGGGCAGTTTATAAAGTCTGGAAAGCCGTTAGGAAAATGTATCAGTTTGGGAAAATTTCTTGGTATACACCACTAGCTGCTACAACTTTTTTCCCAACGGTGTTTTGGGACCGGGTGGTTTATAATTGGAGAATAAAAGGCATACGGCTGGTGGGGGGATCTATATTCTATAGAGGGTTTGAAATCATTCGATCAACTTTCTGAGTACTATCAGTTACCTAGGGAAGATTTCTATAAGTACTTACAAATCGGACAGTATTTAATGCAGCTGCGCGGTAATATTTTGCCTAATTCTTTGGTGGAAGCAAATCGGAAATTTGCAAGAATAGGTACTTTATATAGGTTAATGCTTAGCACTAAGTTGGATGATTTAGAAGAGCAGAATCGAAAATGGAGGATCGGATTGGGAAGATCCGATATAAATTTAGTGGTTTCTATTAATTTGGCAACCCAACTATTGCTATCTGCCAAACTCTCGGCTCAACATTTCAAGTCACTTTTTAATTTATACTACACTCCAGATAAAACCTCAAAATGGAGTGGGGCTCATACATGGGAATGCTTCCGATGTGGACACTCTCCCGCAGATGATATACATATTTTTTTTTCTTGTTCTACTTTGGCTAGACTTTTGTATCGGGTGCAGCAGCTTTTAACAAAAATTGTTGGTGTTCCTATACAATTAACAGCTGTTCAGATTTTGTTGGGGGTGGAAATGGGAAGTGTGGTAGAAGGGATACCAAAGAAGCAGATTTATCTAATATTTCTTACTACTGCAGTTTTCAGATTAAGTATAGCTTCGTATTGGCTCCAGAAAGAACCGCCCACATTCGAGGCATGGCGTGCACAGTTTTATCAGGTTTATAATATGGAGTATAGTTTATATGCTATTAAAGGTCAGCGTAGAAAGAAGTTGGGATTTCAAATTTGGGGCTCAGTTAAGCAATATTTGTCTTCGGATCTCTGAATATAAACTCTGTTTAGTGTCTATAACTACGTTGAGGTCTTTTGTTTTTTGGTTTTTTTCTTTAGGAAGTGCTGGCATTCACTTTAATTGTATATTATGCAGCCATTCTATATGCAATTTGTTTACTAATGACTGTATATTTATGGTTTATTTGTATACTATGATGTATATTGACTATTTGGAATTTACTGACTCATGTATTTTCAATAAAAAAATTAAAAACAAAAAAAAAACAAGTATTTGCAATGCAATAGGTCTTGCATTTGCGTGAGTTTGAGCTATTGGCATTGTAAATGACACTGCCTTTTTATTCATTTTAAAAACTAGAACAAAAATAAAGAGTGATCATTTACAATGCCAATAGCTCGAACTTGCGCAATTGCGAGACCTAATGCATTGCAAATGCTTAAGTTTTTAAGGGCCCCGGTTGATGCTGGTTTGCTTCACAATTCACTAAGCGCTTTCATACCAAAAAAAAAAATCACTTTAAAAAAAAAAAAATAATTCTCTGATCCATGTAGCGGCTGCCATCTTGGATCGGTAAATAAAAAAACTAAACAAAAATGGTGCCTACGTCATGATGCTGGCACACATTCTTACACCAACTTGAATGTTTGGGCCAGGGTTATTGCCTACATCTACGTTATTGTGATTTTTTGTTGTTTGTTTCTTTCGCACAATGCTCCAAAGCATTTAGCTTTTTAATGATGCTGTGTAGCGTCGTAAAAAAAAAAACCAAAAGGTCAGATAGCTTTGTCATTATTTGCTTTTTTAGTGATGTCCAACTAGACAGATATGTTGTCTCTGTCCTCCAGTCCCAGTATGTAGCTTCCTGGTGAGCTACTAAGAAGTGATTGTGATGCTACGGTAACTAACTGGTAATAGTGTAACCGAGGCACCTACCCCAGGCTTATTCTTGGCCTGCAGTGTAATGCAACCCGACCCACTTAAATAACCCAAGAGGTATCTTTTCAGGCATGGACTCGCTTCTCTATATGCTTGAGGTGAGCAGGCTTCCCTACTAAGAGAAATTCGTGTTCAACATTAAACTTTTATGAAATATAGAAAGGTTGTGAACTTCAAGACGATTGATATACCAGTGCGCCACTCCATGTCCACTAAGCCAAGGGAGTCCATAGGGTGTATTTCTATGAAGGCAATCCTGTGGGCAAGGCAAGATTAAGGTGCATTGACTGAGAAGCGTGTAATTTTGGTATAGCAAAGGACACGACCAGCCTAGTCACCATGTGTGTTTTGTGTGGGTACATGGTGAAATCTACCATTTAGCCCTATTCCTATTCATATTTTTCTTGGGAGGAAGAATCCACTCAAACATTTGTGAGGAAAGAAGAGTGCGTTTGCTACAAATCGAGGTGGATGTTAAAAGTTTACCAGCCCCCAAAGAAACGTTTCAGTGTCGAAGTTGACTTTAATTAAATCCCTCACTTGGGAATTGCCGCATTCCTGTTAAAACATTAATTTATAGTTCAAAACCCATGCATCTGAATTTTAGAACCTTGTAATTAGACAAGGTTTACAAGAACATTTAATATAGGTCTTGCAAACGTTTTGCCAGTACAGATTTGTAAGCTAAGGCTGAACGGTTTGTTGGGCCTGTAGATAAATAATTTGTTTTTATGTAGCGATTCTTAGCGGAAGCTCTGCAGCTTCTAACCACTGTGGGAAGCCGGCACGGATGTACCCAACTTAAAAGGCCGAGTTAGTCTTGGTTTGATTTGAACTTGTGCCCTGCAGATCACCACAGATGTTAATAGCGGGGGATAACTCGCTGAGTTAATGTCCTAAACCCGTTTTCGGGATTTCAAGATGTCAATACCTAGACCATCCAGGCTGATTTTTAAACAACGAGGCTAGCGGAATGCATGCTAGTCCATCACACAGACCTAGGGCATGAACTGTGAGTTTAGCGAAGCAAGACAGGCGCATAAGTGCCCCTGTTTTAGAGTTGGGTACTCATGGAAAATCGTACACTTTTTTCAGGATGTGCTAAATTCAGAGGAGAATCCACGAGCGCGGATCCTCACTTGCCTGCCATTGCCACCCAACTCAGGCAACAGTTTGCCCGAAGAGTTCCACTGGTAGCCACATGGATACGAGCGTCAAGGCTGGCGCGGAGCATGGTGCGTCTGTGACACCTCAACCAGAAATCAAAGATGGAAGGGGGCATTAATTAGCACGGAGTTAGTGGTGAAACACTCTGTATTTTGCGATATTCCTTGACATTTGAGCAACACATCACTGCTCACCCCTGGCGTTTACATTTGGGGCCATGGACACTGTTGGTCTTATTTTAACACTTGCCACATGACTAAGCGGGATCGCTTCCCTTCCTTTGCTATGCAAATCCCTGCTAGTTAACCGGCTTGCCTGTGGAATTTGTCAAGCTGTGCAAAATTAACACTAGTCTGAGAATTAACGCCGCTAACTTGGGTGTTATTTCAACCAAGAACAAGGAGCCGAACCAGCTGTGTAGGAGAGCTCTGTGGGAGGGGGCGCAAACATGGAGAGCAGGCTGCTAATTAAAAAAAACAGCAGCTCAAGACAAATGGTGGGGACAGGCACAGGAATGCAGAAGCCTCCCTGCGCGCCTCTGCTCGCTCCCGAGACCCCTAGACCATGGGGGTGACACATCGGAAAGGAGGCAGGACATGCACCCGCCTTTGGCCATTTGCGTGCTTTCATTATTGAAAGCCACACGCAAAGGCCAATCCAATTTGTGGGAGGTGTGTGGGCGGAGTGAGACCCACACGGGAAAGTTTGGTGTTCACAAGAAGCCTCCCATAGTGCAGCGCATTCGCGCTGCGCTAGGCTCGACCTAAATATAATCTACTGTGTCTGACTCTGGACCACACCAGAACTCGGAGCTTATAGAGGTTCTCTAATGGATTTATTAAAACTCCCAGGAGCAATAAACATACCATGGGTTAAATTTATTTTAGGTTGGCTGGGAAAACTTGGTATGCAGAGTTATTGGGATGATTCAACTGTGATCTGCAAAAATGACCTTAAGATGTTAAAAGCTCGCTATTGGGCTTATACAAACGAGAGATACATAACTAATAGGCCTGGCAGATCTTTGACTAATATGTTTTTAGATTTTAAGTCAGTCCCAGTATTTGAGACATTTTTAGATTTTATATCTCCGCCTCTAACAAGGAGCATGTTTTTACGTTTTATAACTTTCCTCTACGATCTTTCACATGCAAATGGCGTCTAAACCAAGAACTTGCAATAAGCCCTGCATGTGGTTTGAACAATGAGGATAAGATACATATAATGTTGTTTTGCTCTGAGTACTTTAATCCACGCCGCAAATGGATTGTGCTCATTAATCGCGATATGGGAACAAAAAGCCATTTGGCAGCCTTTAGGATCTTTTCAAAGTGATGCTATAAAAAATTGTATTTGCAGTCAGCAAATTCCTACAAGCTGTTTGGTTCAGGAGAACTAACATTTTAAACTCACTCGCTTGAAGACGTGTTAATACTGGGCTCACTATATAAATACGCTTACAGCTTTTAAAAATTGTGATTGTTCTTTGCACATTAGTACTTCTGCACTATGCACGGTCACTTTAAGGGTCTATCGCTTTATTTTAAAAAAATGTATGGGTATGTTGCTTCATGGGACTATTTAGGCAGATAACAGATGCCATATCTTTCAGAACGCTGCTCCGATCAAGGAAATATTGTTTAGCTTTAATTAACTATATATTGCTCTTAGACAGGTGTTATTATCCTTATGAATTATGTATCTTAATCATCTAGTTTTATGCACATGATCTGGTTGTGTCCTGTATAGTCACCTTATGTATTTATTGCTCTGTTGTACTCCACACCTGGAGGTATACTCTATGGTATTTCATGAGATTTATGCAGGTATTGTGTTCTAAAGAATGATTTTTATATGCGAATGATTGTTTTATAAGTTGTGTTGTACTGTTGCGCTTGTGTGCACTTTGGTTATTCATAACCAAATAAAGTATTTCTACTACTACTCCAATCAGTATTGTTTTACTGTCTTTTCTTGATTACATTGGGGGACGGTGTACCATTAAAGTATTTCTTTGGACCTTGGACCAAGAGATGGGGAAATGTAATCGGGGGAGACACAAAAGGTACAAGATGGAGGCCCATTTTGTCAATAAGGGGGCAGAGAAGCCCGCCATTTCGCGACACACACGATCTCATTACTGAATCGGGTGCAATGGAACTCTGGCCCAGAAGTGAGAGGCCCACTGCATAACAATTATGACTGCCTTTATTTATAAAAGAGGATGGGAGGCTCACTTTTCTTCCTAACATTAGAGGTGAGCGCACCTTTGCTGCAAAGTGGTGGACAGCATGCTGGAGCTCATTTTATTGTGGAGACAGAATCTGTCCCAAGATTCGAGTGATGGCCATCCATGGTGGGGAAAGAGGTAAAAGAGGCAGAGGACACAGTCCGCTACTCAGGGCTGCAGCTATCATTAGTGCAACAGGTGCAGTTGCATTGGGTTTCAGGAGTATGAGGGACTCCAAACACCCCACTTATCAGGAGTTGTGTTATTGGTTGATAGATTTGCTCTTTTATAAGGGTCGCAATTAGCGTGGATTATCAGCTACAGAAAATGTACTACTGAAATGATAATCCTGCCCCCTGCGCTCGGCCCGGATCTTTCCACTCCCCCCCAAGTACTGCCATAAAGTTGTGGAGGTGGGCCCGACATGAAAACATTTTTCTCGGGGGTGAGGGGAGCTCACTGCAAAAAAGTTTGAAGACCTCTGCCTTAAAGGTACTGGTGTGCTACGCAAACAAATGATGGACGGAATGCTGAATAAATCATACATTCACCCCCCAGTCAAGAGATCTGGGTGAAATCCATCGTTCTTTTGCTCACCGTGCCACCCCAGTTTAGACCCAGCCATATGCAAATCAGTCTTGACCCTGTGCCTCATGGGAACAGTCCGGGGATCGTCTTGTCATCGGCGACCAGCGCCATCTTGGATTGGGTCCAGGCTTTTTTTGGCGGGCGCCATCTTGGAGCGTCCAGGCGCTCCTCCCTCCACTTCGGCGCCTATTTAAGGCACTTTTAATCGGCGGTCAGCCTTGAAAGGTCCCGTTTTACCGCGCTGCGGTTTGTAAGGGCTGCAGATTTTAATCTTTTACTTTGTGCAGTTTTTAGCGCGTTTAGCGCGTTTTCGCGCGTTTGGCACTTGTTTTTGTTTTATTTGCTGTGCACTGGCTGGGCTCTCCCCCCCCCTCACACCTGCATTTAATTTGAGGAATACTCACCACCGTTTTGGTGGGCCCGGGTTCTGTGGGTGGTCCGGGGATCGTCTTGTCATCGGCGACCAGCGCCATCTTGGATTGGGTTCAGGCTTTTTTTGGCGGGCGCCATCTTGGAGCGTCCAGGCGCTCCTCCCTCCACTTCGGCGCCTATTTAAGGCACTTTTAATCGGCGGTCAGCCTTGAAAGGTCCCGTTTTACCGCGCTGCGGTTTGTAAGGGCTCCAGATTTTAATCTTTTACTTTGTGCAGTTTTTAGCGCGTTTAGCGCGTTTTCGCGCGTTTGGCACTTGTTTTTGTTTTATTTGCTGTGCACTGGCTGGGCTCTCCCCCCCCCCCTCACACCTGCATTTAATTTGAGGAATACTCACCACCGTTTTGGTGGGCCCGGGTTCTGTGGGTGGTCCGGGGATCGTCTTGTCATCGGCGACCAGCGCCATCTTGGATTGGGTCCAGGCTTTTTTTGGCGGGCGCCATCTTGGAGCGTCCAGGCGCTCCTCCCTCCACTTCGGCGCCTATTTAAAGTCGCTCTTACCCGCGCAGCTAGGACGCCGTCGCTTGCCGGAGTCTTGCCAGAGTCCTGCCCGTCTGCGTCCGTCAGCGTCCCGGAGGCGTCTTGGCGGCGGGCGGGGCTCTGTTCACCGAGAATGAGTAATCTGGGCCCTCATTTGGTGCGGTACTCTTCTAGGGAGCTGCACTCCTTGAATCATAGGGAGAGCTGCTGTTGTACTGTCTTTCCGGGCCGCTATAGGGGTAAGTCGCGATGTCCGGGTTGTGGCTGGCATCCGACACGGGTTCTGTCATCAGCCCCGCCTATTGACATAGCTGGTGCAGAGTATGCCTGCATGCTGTTAAACACCAGATCAGCTCGCAGCCATGCGCAACACATCTTTGAGCTCCTCGAGACAGAGAAGCCACTCTGCCTAATGCTGACGGAGACTTGGTGGGGTGAAGCTTCTAATCCCGATGTGGCTATGGCCATTCCGCCGGATTTTGACATCTTCAGGAAGGACAGAGCAAAGGGCAGGGGTGGCGGGGTCGCATTGGTGGTAAAGAAGGGCACGCCCTGCACTATCTTGCCCACTGAGGACATCCACGGCTCGGAATCGTTGGCTTTTTCAATTGTGCTAGCGCCGCATCAATCAGTAAAGGGACTGTTAGTCTACCGCCCCCCTGGTCCGCTTGGGACGTTTTTTGCTGACCTTGATTCGGTGCTGGTGGGTCTAGCACTGAGAGCAGAACACTGCTTAGTGGCGGGGGACTTTAACATCCGGATGGATGATCCGTCGGACCCCGCCGCTATTAAGCTTTTGGAGGCTATGACTCCGCTGGGTCTCACCCCGCATTTGCAGGGCCCGACCCATGACCAGGGGCACACTCTAGACCAGGTCTTCTCGACCTCTCCTTTAGTGGTGAAAGAGATTCTCCCGGTCTTGTGGTCGGATCACTGGCTGGCCAAATTTGTAATCAGCGGCAACGTCAGGGCGCCTAACCCTGTCTCACAGCAGCGGGGACGAGCCTCTAGAGCATTTAGCAGGGTGACCCCTGAGATGCTGGCTCAGGCTGCTGCGACGCACCCTTGCCCTCTGTCTGGCGAGCTAGAGAGAGACCTGGAGTCCCTGCAAGAATGGCTGACGGAGAGGCTGAATGACCTGGCCCCAGTCCCGCCCCCCCGCCCGACATCTAAGCGGGTCTCGGCCCCTTGGTTTACCCCTGCTCTGTGGGCTACGCGGCAGCAGTGCAAGGTAGCCGAAAGGGCCTGGCGGGCACATTATGACAGCAAGGACAGGTCTGCCTACAAGGCTGTGGTTAAAGCTTACCACCGAGACATCCGCCTCGAAAAGAAAGCCTATCTTGCGGGGAGAATCGAAGCAGCTTCGAACTCCAGTAAGGAGATCTTTACCATCGTTCGAGAATTCATCTCCCCTCGGGCTACTGCTTCGGAAGAGGGGCCCGTAGAATCTTGGGCGGCGGATCTTGCGTGTTTTTTTACAGGCAAGATCAAACTCATCCAGGACTCCTTTCTATCGAGTGAACCGGTTACATTGCCGATGCCCGAGGCGGGCTCGCCTCCCCCAGTTGCGCAGGGCGCCTTATTGGCTGAGTTTCCATCTCTGCCAGCCTCAGCTTCTCTAGCGCTTATGGGCAATTTAAAATCTGGGTCTCCGCTTGACCCCTGCCCTGCTAAGCTCCTGGGTAAACTGGCGGAGGTGGTTAATCCGCTGGCGCACCCTCTTCTCAACCTCTCGTTGAGTCTGGGAGAGGTGCCGCCAGTATGGAAGCAGGCAATGGTCATCCCGTTGCTTAAAAAGCCGGGACTTGACCCGAAAGCCCCAGCCAATTACAGGCCAATCTCGTTGCTGCCGGCTCTTGTAAAAATTCTGGAGAAGCACGTTCAGTCGGTGCTCTCCAATTTTCTGGAGTCCCATGAGATCTTACATGACTCCCAGTCGGGCTTCCGTTCACATCGCAGCACCGAGACCGCGCTTCTTGAGGTTTCTGAAACCATTAAAGGGGTGTTGGATACCGGGGGCAAAGTCATGCTGGTGTTGTTGGACTTGTCGGCGGCTTTCGACACCGTCCCCCATGAGGGCCTGCTTGCAAGACTCTTTGAGATTGGTCTGCGGGGGACGGTGCTCAAATGGTTTTCTTCCTTTTTGGCCGGCCGCCGGCAAACGATCTGGACATCATCTGACACCGCCGTAATGCCGCCTTTGGGAGTCGGGGTCCCTCAGGGCTCTATATTGAGCCCGACCCTTTTTAACATCTTTATGACCCCTTTGGCGGCGGTGGCGGAGTCATTTGGTGCCCGGATCGTGTCGTATGCCGACGACACCCAGCTCCTCTTCTCTTGCGTGAGAGGGGCTGACTTTGACGGGGAGAGTATCCAGAATTGCCTTGGGGCTGTGTTCGCATGGTTCCAACTAAACAGCCTCAAGTGCAATTCCGACAAATCGGAGGTACTCTTCTTCGGGTGCGATACCGAGCCTAGCTGGCAGGCCTGGTGGCCCATCGACATGTTCCCTCCGTCCGGCTCTTCTCCCATGGCTAAAAACTTGGGGGTTAAGATGGACAAGGGGCTGACGATGAAAGCCCAGATCTTGGGGGTAACCGGTACTTGCTTCGGCCTGTTAAAAATGCTGCGGAGGTTCTTGCCTCTCTTGTCCGAGGAGCACAGGAGGCTGACGGTGCAGGCTCTGATAGGCTCCAGGTTGGATTATGCCAACATTCTTTACCTGGGCCTGCCAGAGTATCTGCTACAAAGGCTTCAAGTTGCACAGAACGCGGCGGCCAGGGCCATCTTTGGCCTAAGTAGACGGGCCAGCGCCTCTGGGTTGTTGGTGACGTTACACTGGCTACCCATCCGCAAACGGATTGCCTTTAAGGCTCTGACCTTGGCCTACAAAGCGCTCCATGCTGTGGGAGCTAAACATCTCCAAAAGAGACTGACCTTTTACCATCCGACTCGTTCGTTGAGGTCAGAATCTTTACTTTTGGCGGCTGTTACGCGTGTGAAGAGGGCTCGCCTTGGGGGCCGCTCTTTCAGTCTGTTGGCCCCACAGATGTGGAATGCACTACCGCTCCCTTTGCGGGGGGCGTCTACTCTCCTTGATTTTAGAAGAGGTCTCAAAACCTGGCTGTTTTCCCAATAGGTCTGCCAGTAGTTTTGCTTTCTTTTTGTTTATCTTTTAACCTCTTTTAGCTGTGTTGTGTTATTCTGAAATCTGTTCCCCTTACCTAAAAGCGCCGGGACACTCTTTTTGAGTAACCGTTGCGCTATACAAAAGAATAATTAACATAACATAACATAACAGTCCAAACAGAACTGCCAAGCCAAGTCCTCCCTGGACTGGAAACAAGCATCCTGGGACCGGTTTCTGGGTATTACCCTTCTTCAGCCAGGCTAGCTTGAATCCAGTTGCACAGTGAGCAAGGGACCCACGTCTGGACATACCCATACCCATCCCCCTTAGGGTGAAAAGTACTCTCCATGCCACTGGAGTCAAGCTATCCTGGCTGAGGGCTGAAAGCCCGAAACCGGTCCTAGGATGCTTGTTTCCAGTCCTGGGAGGACCTGGCCTGGCAGTTCGGGCTGGACTGTTCCCATTGGGCGCAGGGTCAAGACTGATTTGCATATGGCTGGGTCCAAACTGGAATGGCATGGTGAGCAAAAAAACGATGGATTTAGGCCCAGATCTGGTGACAACGAAAGGGAGCACAGCAAGCTGAAAATGCGTGTAGTTGACCTTGAACTGCAGATAGCTCAAATAGGCTTCTATAGGCCACCCTTCTGCCTCTCCTGCCTCATCTGTTGTGACCAGTAATCTTCTAGCTTTCATGAATCATAGTTGCTGCTGTAGGTTGGGCAATGCCATACCCATGTCTGGGTTAGGAATAGTGTCAAGGTTACCGTTGTATATGAGATCTGCTATGTTTGTAGCACTGAAGATGCCACAACTGCAGTTGAGAAAATGATTTCAAAATGTGCTTGTTTAACAGATTTAGGATGGTGGAGTTAATTTTGATGTGCTTCACGGGTGTCGTACGCTCTGCCACGATTGATTAAAAGCCTGTCAGTAGAGTTCTGTGTCTAGAGAACGGCATTAAACATTTTTTTGTATTTTTTCTTGTGTCATTATCTTAAGGTTTTTATTCTAGCTATTTAGACTAACTTTTCCAGATGTTTACCTCCTCTCTTCCCCCTACTTGGTCAGATTGGGCAGTGGATGAGCCGCCAAACCATTCTCTCCTGCACTTGTTTTCAAACATCAACCTTCTCTGCTCTTTCCTCCGCTCCGTTTTCCTCCTGTTCTCGGGTTTCGCTGAACAAAACAAATTGCTGTGGCCCTTCATTTAAATAACTAGTGCAGACTTAAAGCATTCTACTGTCTTCTTCCCCGTGTCCCTGCTCATACCATCTTAAAGACGAGTACCGTTGCATCCTTAGTTCTGCTGCATGTGCTAGTTTTAAATCCTCGAGCTCGTTGTCCTGACTACTGAGGTTGCCAAGAAACAAACTGTGATTAATGTTCTTTGAGCTGATTTGACTGGTAAGCATATAGATAGCTTGTGAAAAAGAACAATCACCTTTTCCCCATAGTTATGACATTGTATGTACATCCATGCCTTTTGGCGTCAGTTTCCCGCTCAAGAGGAAAGGTCGTTTCATCAGTCCCGGCGATTACAACCGATAGGGTGGTGTTTGGTATAAAACTGTTTAAGTGAAGTTGAGGTTTTTGTGAAAATGAACATATGGCCACTGTTATAATTCTTGAAAAATGCATTGAGGTCCGTGCTGAAATATTGATCATAAAATGACTTGCGTTTTGTTTCACTGTTATACATGGCAAATATGCTGAAAAGTGCTAACAGGTATCCGTTTATTTTGCAAAACAGGAAATATGTCAGCACATCGAATGATGGACGGTTCTAGTTCGCAGTTTTCTTTATTTTTTAATTGGGCTAGAGATCTCCACAGTCCTTTCAAGGGTTAATAGAAAATAAAGTAAGTCTGCAGCTTAATCTAAACTCATTGAGTGCGTTCCAGAAACATCATAAATTTAAGAACTGGGAGAAGGCTTTATCTACGGTGAGGTTAAGTATATTTGAGGATTCAGATTATCATTCATAGGGTGTGTGGAAGGGTCGCTTTATACTCTCAAGAGCAACCCAGCCCATTGAATAAGAAATAAAAAGAATACCAGATTATTATTTAGCTGTTTATATGTCAGAACACTTTTGGAAGGATTTGGTGACTACCCAAAACCACATCCAACTTGTGTGTGGATTTTACCAATCAAGTCGAGTCACTATAGTCTTTATTTCGATTGTCTTAATAATTAGACCCAATACAAAAAGTGGGTGAGGAAATTCATAATATATAAAAAAAAAAAATACATCCTGTTAAAAACATAGTTAAAAGTTTATAAAAAGGTGTAGATAAAATGCATAGGCAATAAAACACAATGTACAAATATTTACACAACTATTGACAGATGCTATTTACCCCCTTCTTTGATGCAAAAAACAAAACATACACCTGGTTTGGGCATCGATAACAAGCACCCATACTCGTTGTGAACTTACAATGCCAATCCACTGAGGATAGAGTCATAAATTGGGACTGACAAGAATTAGAGTACCCTCATCGTAGTGGCTCGGATGCCTCACATCCAGCTCTAGAATTTAGCTACCGCAATTACTATAGACTCGTGTGTTAGCCTTCAAGATCCGTAGCGCCTTAGTGCCGGACCTTGTGCCCAGATTCAAGCATATTAATTTCGTCCATTTATTTCTTGGTAACTTGTAAGCTGGACATACAAATAAAACGTGTGCTAACGTTTCAATATGAGCTGGACATGTATTACATTTATCATCTGTCAAGGAATGCCATCTACTTGTAAATGATTTTATTGGGAGGGAGCCCACCCTAAATTGATGTAACAGCTTCCTATCACTTGGTTTAGTGATAAAATCCCAGTAACATTCAAACTCCGTATCTTGTTTAAACTCCAAAAATGCCCCTGACAAAGTATGCCCCAGAATAGATGAAAGCTGATTGGTCTTAACCATGTTCCAATACGCTGCCTTGAAATCTTTTTTCAAAGGGAATGTGCCACTTGCTGGATCTTCCCACAAGTTGCTCAACCCCATATTGGTCAGTGAACATTTTATTTTTCATAACCAGGCGATCTTACATGAACGGTCTTCCCCCCCGAACATCAGATAACTCCTCTGCATAAGCTGACAACTCAGGGGTTGACCAAAGCCTTCTCCAGAATGCTAACGGTCTGTAGCGTGCTATGTCCTCTATAGTATGGCAGCCCAAATCTGAGTAAAGGGGCTTAAGCGGTGTTGACTGCGGGAGGCCTATTATAGCTCTCACAAATTTGTTTTGAGCTGTAGTCAAGGGTGATAAATCATCAAAGCCCCAAAGTTCAGCACCATAGAGTATAGAGGTACTGATTTTGGAATTATAGATCTTTAGGGCGGGGCTTATTGGCTTAGTCTGTGAAAGCCTTCGTTCTTTTGTAAGTACCCCAGCTAGCTGGGCATGTTTTAGAGCCAGTAAATCAATCTGTGGCTTCCACTGTAATTTCCTACCCAAAGTAATCCCCAAATATGTAAAAACATCGGTCTGTTCTAGAAGTATGTTTTTCATGAAGACTCTCCCTTTAATGACTTTGTGTTTGTGGAGGACCATAAACTTGGTCTTCTCCACATTAACCACAAGCTCATGATCACAGCAGAACTCCTCAAATCTAGTCAGGGCAGACTGCAACCCCTTTTGTGTCTTTGAAATTATCAAGGTATTGTCTGCGAACATTAGCAGTGGTATCTTCATGCCGGCTAATGTGGGGGCATCTGCTGGGTGGGTAGAGAAGTATTGGACAACCCTATTAATAAATAGAGAGAATCGGGTAGGTGCCAAAAAGCACCCTTGACGTACACCCTTAGAAACAGGGAACCTGTCCGTAACATTCCCCTGCGAACCTGTGCATAATTAGAATCATGAAGTTTAACTAAGCCAGTATTTCCAATGGCATCCCCATATCCGCAAAAGCACTCCACATTTTGTTGCGAGGGACCAAATTAAAGGCGGATTTTGGATCAATAAAAGCAGCGAAAATTGTACCCCCTCCAATGAAGTCAACCTGCCAATTGATTAACATAAACCTAAAAACCTGGTCTATGGTGCCAGTATGTGGGCGGAACCCTGCCTAGAGCGTTGTCAAGATGTCATTCTCTACTATCCAGGACTGCACAACACTAACCTGGCAACAATCTTTTAGATAGTCTGAGGCTTATCGGCCTATAGTTGCCTGGTAGGGAACGATCCCCCTTTTTATAAATCGATCGGATTTCCGCACCTCTCCATTTATCAGGGATGGGGGCGCCACTGGCTATTGCATTGGCAAGTATCTGAATATAAGTTACCTAATTTCCTTTATCATGCAAAAACCGATCAGCCGGTATACAGTCCAGACCTGGGGCCCTACCTCTCGGGATTGATTTTAAGTACGGATTCAACCTCTGAACTATCAAAATGCAGTGTGGTTTCTGGGATTGGGAGCTGGTATTGTTCTTTACTATTAAGAGTGGCAGCAAACTGGGCCTCATAATGCGAGGCCAACAGCTCAGGGGCTACATGATTGACTGGTGTTTGGATGGAATCACCACTTCCCTATTTGACGAGCTGCCAACATTTTTCCATATTTTTCCCTTTGCTGGCTAGAAGTAAATATTGCCAGCGTTTTTCATCCCAGTCCTTCTTAGCCTGTTGAATTTTTTCTATACCTTACCATTGCTACTTTAATTTCATCAATTGCTTTTGATCTAATGGCTCCAGATAGGGACTTATAAGCATCTCTTTAAGATTTATTAAACCACGATGCTGCCCTGGGACGAGATTGCTTGTTCGGCTTTTGGGTTTTGATAAAGTTCTTGAGTTCAGAGAACATATCATTATGGACCTGCAAAATGATAGAATTGATGACCTCCTGTGAATCACAGTTTTGGAGGGTTGCTAGACTGCAGACGACCGCACCATTCATCTGTTCCATAGCCCTATCATTATCAATAATAGCCCATCTAACTCTCCTCATATCATTAATAAGCATGACATCTGCTGTTACCTTCTCAACTATATTGTTTTTATGGCTGGGTAATCCCACTATCTGCAATGATAATATCAGTGGGTTGTGGTCCCTTTCAGTTCGCTCCTGTACTACCATATCTAAGAGGGAGGACCAAAATTCGATATTAAGAAATATATAGTCTATACGACTACTTCTCAACCCATTACTAAATGTGTGAGAGCCTGATTTATCAGAGTGGTACCTCCCACTAACTGCCCTGAAGCCCCGTTCCAAACACAGACCTTTTAATTGTAATGCGGCCTCAGTCCATTTTTTTAAATCGGAGGTAAAACTAGGGATGGGATATTCCACTGAGCATCCTCCTCTACACTGAGATCACCATCATCTTGATCTAAGGGCTCAAAGGAACAATTAAAATCCCCAGCAATTATCAAATTACAATGTCCCCTGTTGCTTTCTAAAAAAAACTATCGAAGGGTGACTTTACCACCCGGCAACCCTGTTGCATATACATTGCTAATCATTATATCAGGTACGTTTGACAGACTAAGTCGTATAACCATAATATCCGGACTATCGATGAATACTTCCTCCACCTTGTAGCCTGCTTATTGTCTAACCCAAAGGGTAAGATCACCTAAAGGACAACCTCACTGTCCCCCCAGTGCTGCTTTTGAAAAGTTGAGAAACCCAGGATGGTAAATTTGATCCAATGACCAGGTCTCCTGAAAAGCCCAAATATCATGGTCTTCAATAAATGCTGACCATTCTATTGATGCTATTTTTGAAGATAGTCCCGCTATGTTCCAGGAGACAATTGAAAAGTTTGACTTTTGGTTCCCTTGAATCATAGCACTAGAGATTACTGGGGTATAGAGTGGATGAGCTTTGGCCAACACTTCCGAGCCTGGGGTACAAATAGGCATGAACAGTTTAGCCGAAAGAGTTTTAATAGGGTCTTCCTCCCTTGTCTCAGTACCCACTTCCATCCCACTTGGACCATTAGCCCCTAGGGCCTTGTTACTACAACCAACTTCGTCCCCTTTCTTAGTGGCGTCCCTAAACTGGGAGGGTAATTGAAGGTTCCTTAACCTTCAATCGACCTTCTCTGAGGAGGACCCCTCATTACCACTTACTTCTGATTTGTTATCACAATTGCTAATGTTGACTGTTGGGGTGTTTTTAATCCTAATATTTGAAGTGCTCATGTGGGAGGTTCTTATATCAAATGCCACTATGTTCTGTGCTAGATCTACAGACCTGAGTAATAAGCCAACACAGTCAGTGCTATATTTCTGAGACCCAGTCCTTTAGCGGAAATGATGTCTTCTCTAATTAATGAACGGCAGTTCCTGACATGTCGAAGCCAATGCATGCTTTTATTAATCAAAGCCTGCTCATCTTTATTGAATGAACTAGGTGGTACTTTTGGGATATTAGTAAAAAAGACATGTCGTTTTGAAAACCCATTAATAGGCTCTGCTCGCCTTTTAACAGTCCCCTGCGGCAATAGACTAGAACTCCTATTGTCGGAGGAATAAGACCTTGCACAGTCGGCAGAACCCCTGCTCTGATCTCGACAATCACTATGATAGGCCTGTTTAGCACCTGCAGAAACCTACCGTGTTGCTTGGTTAGGTTGTCTGCTAACAATGGATGGCAGGCAGGATGTTAGCTGTGTTAGCTGTGAAGATGTCAAGTCATTAACCAGTCTGCCTTTAGAAGCACTACAAGGAGTACTATCCGTTATGTGTCTATTCTGCAATGAAGTGGCTAAGGTAGCTACCTTGTCAATGTCAGCTAGAAGGGTGGTATCTTTGTGTAAAATACTTTTCATGATGTCAGTTAATTGCTCTATCAACCCCTTCACTACGCTTACTAACTACGTAACACTTCCTGTATGAGCCACAAGGTCGGCTGACTGATTGTTTAAAGAACCCAAGCACTTACAGGTACATGTCAATTGGGTTTCTGAATCGACCGATTCACCTGGTGGCACGGGGCTAATATTCAATTGGGCAGGCATACTATCCTCAGTTCTACTAGTCAGTGGGGTAAATCTGTTGGTACATACTACGGCGAACTCTGGCTGGAAATCACTACTTGCAGTGGGTGAGGAAGAAGCTTGTATATCCAGACCGGCGCCTACAGCAACCCCTGTGTCAGAACTTATAGATGTTCGCTGAATGGACTTTTAAAACATGGCTGGTATAGATTTTACGTGGGGAGGAGGGATGATTGATGGCTAGTGCCCCAGAAGTGCATACATCTGAACCCATGGGAGCTGTCAGGACCTCCTCACACTCACCTATTATATCATATATACGATTCATGACACAATTATTCCCTTTAGCCAAAAGACCTTTCTTCAGCTTTTTAGACTTCTTGGCCTTTCCTACCCCACCCCTCCCCAAATTGTCCACAGCCTTTCTTTTGCCCAAACTTAAAAACTATAAGACTATTAAACAGGTGCACTTACTTACCAAATGCTTACAAAATATACTTGGATACAATACGGAAAGCTCTAATAGGGTAGAGTCAGTCAAATTAGTTCCGATAGCAAGCACAAAGACAGATTGGTACAGAGTTCTAGAGTAAGCCGTAAGCAGACGGATTAACAGTACCTCTAATGTTAAGAGTTGTCCTGGAGCAATCTTAGAGGTATGGCCCTACCCTGCCTCTTCCTGCCAATGACGGGCAAAGACGGGCCCGCCCTTGGTCCTGGGCTTCGTCCAGGCGCGTCCTGCAGCGGTGTCCTGAGCACGATTGAAACTCCGCAGATGGATGGCAGGTGTGTAAGAAGCAGGTTACGGTGCCGGGGGCTTGCAGGGGAGCCTGGGAAACTGAGTCCCTGAGCCTGGCTGCAACCCTGTTACTGGCAAAGCGCGTCTCGGGTAGTGTATTTGGCGCCAAACACCGCAAAGGGCGTCGCAGCTATGATCTACCCAACACTCACCAAGGGGCCGCTTCAGTGTTACTATTTGCCTCTCAATGTTACTGTTTGCCTCTCAATGTTACTGCTTGCCTCTCAAGGTGGTAATTGCATAGTTTTATGCAGCCCTGATCGCCTCCTCTGTTCAGCCGCCCGCCTTTCTCACAGCACTGTGCCGTGGTTCACTTTCTGCCCAGGGGGCCGCCGTGGTCTGGAATCAGCAGATTGGCTGCTATGTTACTGCCTGTCCGGGCGGATCGCCCTACCGTAACACCGGCAAATCACAGGTCTGTGGCGCTGCTCTCTAACAGGCACCCCATGCTCAGTCCACCGCCGGCGATCTGCTAGCGCCGTCAGGGAGTATTCGTGCTGCCAGCGGCAGCCCCGCCAGGTACACCTCAGCTGTTCCGCTGCTCCCCCGGTCCCGCTACGATACCTCCAGCAGGAATACCTGCGCTTGCAGAGGCCGCGGGGAGTGAATAACTGTGCTAGCAGGGCCTGCAGGGGCCAGCACAGCCGAGACCAAGCTAGACCCTGGGGAGTCCCGGTCTCTGCTGTCCCGCTGTTACTCGGCGTCCTCGCTCCCGTGCCTCCAACAGCTCCTCCTCCCAGGAACTCCTTCCACAGTACCACTCGTTACACCTCAGCCCAGATGGGTTGGTCTGATTTAGTTTTTAGTACGTATTAATGCTTAGAGGGGTAGGCCCTAAAGTACATAGATGGAAAAAATGTTTGTGGCATGTGTAGCTGTAGTTAATGCTGTGCATACTCCTGCCATCTACTCTTTGACTCGGACCTGTACAACTTGGTTTTGTACAAATATGTATTTTCAAATCACAAGGTAAAGTCACTCCACCTGTTTAAAAGGTGTACTTATCTCCATGTCTTATCCTATTGAATTACAAATATGCAAAGCAGTAATATTGCTGTAAATGTTCATGCAGTAAGGGGATAGGGTTGATGTAACAAAGGCATCATACTGGAGCAAACTTTACAGAAAGGGAGTCTTTTCCAAAGCGGCTCTGTTCTTGTGTCCAGGGCCCAGACTATGCTGTTTTAAATCAACCACCCCTACTGTGCACAGAAATTGGAGGTTTTAACAATCACAAGAAAGTTCTATGCCTGCAGCTGACTCGGATGGTCTGTGTTCCCTTACCCCCAACACCAAGCCAGTTGTTCATGCACATGGCTGTAGACTTCTTTTTACCCAGTAAAATGTTCGACCTACTGCTAAGTCTATCCCCGGGGCGAAAGAATCTTTTGGCGCAAGGAATCCGCAATGGCATCGCGCTCACTCTCAGGGGAACTCACCCCAAATTAGTTATGGGGGATAACCTCAAGAGTTACTTATGACTTGGGTACCTAAATTGATTTTTGGATCACTTGAAGATTCTGACTCGCTGAATAATAGTTATGCTCTGGTTCAGGGCAAAACGTAACTATCTTTCTGTAGTAAGGTCCGACATTGAATATGCCAGACGATGTAGTGCAGATTTATCAATCTTTGACTAAATTCTTGTGTCATTAAACAAGGAAATCTTGGTCGAAAACCTTCTAAATGTCAATGCATACTTGCCATTTTGTGGGTTCACTCAAGGCTGAAAACGGGTTAAAATCATCACCTCCAGTTACCAACTTCATTCCAAATAGTTTGAAGAATCCCCCTAACTTGTCCCTCCAATGGGCCTTGTATCGCTGCATAAGCAAAGGAATCTAACTTGAATGCAATATATTGACTGACACTACAAGTTCATTCTGCTGCACTGGATGATTGTATTGTGCCAGGAAATATAGCCCTTGTCATTAATGTTCATACAAATGGACTTGATATTCCTAGGATAAAACCAGATTGTAATAACGGCAACATATCTAGTTTTGGTAACATAAGCACAAACCTATAACGATTACTATTCTAGAGGTGATTCTGATTTTCGAACTGGTATTTCTATGGTCTCATTGAACCTGGTAGGCATTAAACTTACATTTGTCTCTAAATGGACATCCTATATTGGAGACTATGATGTTTGTATGTTCCAGAAAACTTAGGCAATAAACTAAGTGTTTGTTTATGAAATCACAGCCTACAGTGTAGAAGCTAAGCCCCCAGGGAAATTTGGGCGGGCTATTAGTGGGTTGCTAATCCTATCCTAGTAAAAAATGATCTTTTATGTTGACGTACAGCCTTGAGAATTGATTCCCCTGATGTGGTGGGGATCACACTTCAATTCCTCTCTGGAACGAATCTGGTTTTAATAAATGTTTATTTAAGGTCAGTCTCTGCTGTCAGTGAGTCTCCGGTCTTGTTTTTTCTAGAAGAATGAATCTAATTATACCAAGAACATGCAAAAAATGTTAGTGGCAGACTTTAATAGCTCCTTTTAGCCTTGGCCTTAAAGTAGCAAGTTAACAAACATAGAAGACGAACAATGGAATAATCCCCACTTACCAGGGAAATACCAGCGCAATTTCACTGGTACTGCTCTTCAACTAGCTTCCATATCTTTTGGCTGGGGCATAAGACCTTGCAATGGACTCACTCATTCAGATCCCGAAAGGACATCCATCTTTAAGAGGCCCCTATTCGAGTGTTATTGACTACGTCTTTTTAGACGTAAGGCTCTGGTTGCTATTTATGAGAAGTTGAAACCCGTAGAGACAGTGACCATAGGTTTTTAATTGAATTTCTCTCTGTGGAAGCCCTGAGGAGGGCTCCTATTGTCTGTTACACAGCAGTACCGGAACCTTCACTAGCTCACAATCCTAGGCGAGTCTACTGTCCATATATAATGTCCAAACATGTTCCGAGATATATGGTCTGTTTGTAGCTCTTATATAAGTAGACTTCCCTAGCACTGTAATTCCCATTTTAGATATTCATAACCATTTTTTTTTAATCAAGTTGCAAGATACTGACTATAGGCAACCAGTTTGTGTGAAGGAGGTAAAATTGTTTAATTTTGAGTGCAAACTAGCCAAATAGGTACTAAAGACCGCTGTTAAAAGCTGCATATGGGTAGAGATCATAGAGGCCAGGTGGAACTATAAATATGCTCTTACGAAAGCGAAGAAAAACTGGGATGAGAAGATCTAGCAAGATCTGCGCTGCCAAAATAAATGATGATAGATCTTTTTGGCACATAGTATCACATGGAAGTAACAACAATGCGTGCACATACCACCAACATATCTATTTTGAAAGTCGGGTCATCCATTTCTCCGTGCTTTATGCCCAAGACAACCTCAATGACCTACTCCTGACCCCAGGGTCGATAACCCCTGTTACTGACACATTAACACGAGATACAAGGGCAAATAGTATAATGCATTTTAGTTCAGAGGACACTGCTAATGCTATTTGTCTCCTAAAATCAGCAAAAGCCCTACAGCCTGACAAAATACCTGGCAGTCTGTTTAAATCGGAGCCCCAAGTTTGGGCCAGTTATATCAACCTTCTATCTAACGCCATCTCAGCCGGTGGGGAAATCCTTAACTCATCGAGGGGGTAGAGATAATTCCTGTTTATAAAAAGCGTGATGCCTGCATTCCATCTAAATATAGGCCCATAAGCCTTACAGACAATCTACAGAAAGTCTTTGCAAGGCAAGTCCTTGATAAACTATTAAAATGGATAGAATAACAAATATCCTGTCCCCACTTCAAGCTGGTTTTCATTAGAAGGATAGCACCTCTGACTAGGTTTTAAGATTTGCTCTTCTTTATTGGAAATATTAACTATTGTTAAAAAAAACACAAAAAAAGCTGTGGCTATTGTAGACCCCAGAGTCGCATTTTGTCTGGTTCCTCACAAAAATCTATGGAGAGTTCTGGTCGAAATGGGTGCTCCAGGGAATTTGATCAATCTCATAACACAGCGGCATGATGAGAGCTATGCTCAGGTCTGCCCGTTGGGATAGCAAGGGAGAGCCGACAGATCACATCCCAATTCTGCGAGGTGTGAGTCCTTGCTCCCACGCTCTTTACCCTGTATATAAATAATGTGGTGAATGAACGTTAGTATTGTAGAAATTATTTGCCTGTCCTAAATAGCAAGAAGGTTCCTATCCTTTTTTTCGGGTGATTCACTTTTAATTTGCCAAGACTTCTGTGGTTTCAGATCTTAATCGATAAGTTCTTTGGGTTCTGTAAAACCAGAGGTAGAGTGCTGAATGTAACTAAAACTAAATACATAGTGTTTGGGACTGTTGCAGCCAAGAATTGTGCTGTAAGGGCCGGCAATGAACTCTTGGAAAGAGTTCATAGTTTTGATTATTAAGGGGTTAAATGATCGGATACATTGAAGTGGGAACCCCAACTTAACAAAAGTTTATTGCTAATTCAACACAGATCTAAAGCTATTCCTTGATTACATAAGAGAACATGTTCCTGCTCGGTATCCCCTGCACTAATTGGAGCTGAAGTATGGGGATGTGTTCATGCCCAGCAGCTGACAACAGAAAATAATTTTGAAAGATTGATTGCTTCAGTCAGTGTCAGCACTCCCCTAATTCTGCTCTTTTTTGACTTGGGCATTGATAGCATCTCAGTTTTGTAATCATGGAAGCCCTCAGTTAATTGGGTACACCTCTGCTCGACGCCGCAACTAAATTAATATAGGAATGCTCTTGGGGAATTGGTGAACATGAATAATGCTATGCAGGCTCCCTGGTTCAAAGGTATATTTAACTGTCTCATGGGACTATGGGATTACCCTAGAGCTGCCCTTAGGATATTGAAAAGTGACCCCAACTTTAATTGTGTTTGCTGTTAGCCACTTTCTGACAAATCTATAGTATAAGCCTGCAAAGTTTTTATCTCACTCAACTCTATGAACAGTGGGACTGATCATAAACAATGTTATTTATGTACTGTTTATGGTTGGAATGTTGGAACTATATTGATATTTTGCACCTTGTATATTTTGCACTAATAGATTTCTAAACTTGAATCACTTGGATGACTCTGCACTTTAGTACCTCAGGATTGGTTCTTGTTTTTAGACTTATTGTCCAGCTGGTGCAAACATTTATTCTTTTATTCTAGGATGAGTAATTTTAACTTGTTTTTAGTCGTAAAAAACTAACCAGCATATGAATGCAACGCTTAACCAGATTGATAAAGAATAGCTTGTAGATGCCTACGAGTAGTCTCTTTGCAATGTTAGTATTAGCAACCACATTTTTTTATTCTTTATTATGTGATTATTTTACAATGTGATGTGTATATATGTGTTTTTCTTCTTTTGTATGCTTTGATGGTTATGTTAATCAAATAATGTACTTTGGAGACAGACTCCACTATCTCTGGTAATGCGCATGGGCTTGGGCTCTATTGTTAAATAGTTTTTTTTTCTCTGCTGTCTGGTTCCGACGTGTCTGTGAGCTTCAGTTAGATGCAGTGTGGTGTTTCGCCGGGCCCTCCAATCCGTTTTCTCTGCGTTTGAATCAACAGTCCTGCATACTTGTCGGTCCCCACTGCCTCATACTCATTCGACTCGGTCCCGCAGTCAACAGCTTCTACAATACGGGGGTCAGTCCCTCAGACCACCATCTCTTCGACCGAGAATATCCACGTGATGGAAAGGACTTCGTTCTGTTTGTTTCATATTTGCCTTGCAAAATATCAGAGGACAGACTTGCATGAAGTTTGCAAACTCTTGTGTGGTGCACCTTGCATTTTGAATCAAGAAGACTGTTTGGAATAGACGGTGCATCGTTTTGGCTTTCATGGCGCATCACTAGTAGGAAGAAGATATTCCAGAGTTCTTTGCACAACTGGATGCAGATCTGCAGCTGCCAGGAGTTTCCAATGTCAAGATAGCGGAGATGTTCTCGTCGGAAAGCACTGATTTAGATGCTGATGTCGAAGCAAAGTGGCTCCCGCTGGCTCAGCTTCCACAACTGAAGGCTGCCCCAGTGAGTACCACTCTGCTGCATACCACTCCTGCCTGGGAGGCACTAGTTTCCAGTTCCCATGCCTTATCAGAGACCTCTGGTCCAACACTGCCTCACCTCCTTGGGTGGAACAGAACATTCGAACCGGACGAGATGCCCTCCTCCCTGTCTGGACGCAAGTCCTCGAACCCTTGTGCATCGGTGTCAACGGCGGCACCAGCCCAGACATGGCCTCTCGGTCTCCTTAGGAGTCAAGGTCCAAAGTGCTGGGAGTAGAGACACACTGAACCAAATTCTCCGTAATCGAGACCTACCGAGTCGCAAAGCACTCAATGGCCTCACGCCATCGCCCATCCTGTTCTCCCTCCCGACCGCTGTCTGTGGCATCATCCTCTGCTGCCTCCCAGGATTTTGACTAGCCAATCTTCCAACGGCTCCAAGAACACATTGATGTCAGGCAACGACACACCCACATACAGCCAGGCACCAGTCAAATCCTGGCCAAGCATTCAAGAACTCTGTTCCTCAGAAGAAGAAGAAATTGGCTTTCAAGGAGACTCTCAACCTCCTCTGCAGCCAACATCCCCTGTCTTGATGTCCTTCTGCTCCAACTCCCCCTGTCTCTACTTCCCCTTTGTTGCCTGTGCATTCCTACAGGGTTTTTCAATTCGAGGGGGCAGGGGACAGCACAGGATCACCTTATGACCCGCAATATAATACCTTGTCCCCTGGGATGATTGACGCAGAGGTCCCCATACCACAAGGTCTTGCATAGGATGGCCCCCTTCTATAGGGTGGAAATGCATATACGGCCCGAGGAAGACTACTTTCTCATAGAAATACTCTTCACACAGCGGTCCCTCCAATATCACCCAATGCTCAAGGGCATACTTAAACCCACTGGAGACCTCTTTAAGGAGCTCATGAAAGTGTGCATTGTCACGCCTCAGGTAGACAAGAAGTACAAGGCCACTCAGACCTGCCCTTTATCAGGAACCAGTTACACCCTTAGTTGTGCACACAGCCAGGAAGTGTGCTAACTCCCAGAGTACAGGATTTGTGCCCCCTCTGGACTTAGTAAGTAAGAAGATTGATGTGGATGGCAAGTGTGTTGTGGCACAGTCTGTCGCCCGTTGGCATATTGCCAATCCCATAGTCCTCCTCTCCTGGTACAACTGAGCCCACACTGATCAGATGGAGGAACTTGTCCAACATCTCCCAGACAAATATAAATAGGAATTACTGTTGGAGATGATTTTGCTTCCCCCCCACTAACATCAGCTGAGCTTTAGATGCTGCAGACACAGCTGCCAGTGGCCTAAACACTAGTGTCCTTTGCCGCTACCACGCATGGCTGCGCCTTTCTGGCTCTAAACTGGAGGTACAACAGCTCCTACTTGGTGTGCCCTTTAGTGGAGAGCATCTCTTCGGCCCCCAGGTCGATGAGCTGCTAGACGAAATTAAGAAGGATACCGATGCGGCTAAAGCAATGGGCACCCTACAAACCAACTGCGCACAGGTCCTTTTGCCACTCACAGTATCGTGGCACGTCCAAAGCTCCCACCCCTGAGATTTCCACAACCCTCTCAGACACAGCAGACACCCCTCGAGGGGCTACTTCAGAGAAGGCTACAAAGGGAATAATGCAGTGGTAGAGGAAGGGGCGCAACCCCTGTGGGTGCCACCCCTCCCAAAAACAGTGATTCTCTTGTTGTTCACCCTGACCATATAACATCTGCCGGGGGAAGGGTGCAGGGGTTCTTGCGCCACTGCGCAGAAATCACCTCCGACTAGTTGGTGGTAGACCTCATAAAGGAGGGGTATTGCTTAGAATTCCCGCAAACACCACCAAACATTCCCCCTGCAAACACAGACTCTACCCGGAACACCTGTGTCTGCTCCAATAGGAGATGCGCTGACGACTCGCCAAAGGGGCCATAGAACCAGTACCGCTGAAACACCATGGCAAGGGTGTGTACACTCTATTTTCTAATCCCCCAAAATTATAGCTGATCCCTCAACAGGTACATCCTTATCGGAGCACTTTCACATAGTGAAACTCCAGGATGTAATCCCTCTTCTACAAAATGGCGATTTAATGACTGCCCGCGATCTGAAGAATGCCTACTTCCATGTACCCATCCACCCTTCACATTGAAGGTACCTATGGTTCGTAATGAGTGGTCAGCATTATCAGTTGAAAGTACTTCACTTCAGGGTCTCCACAGCCCTAAGGGTGTTTACCAAGTGTCTGGTTGTGTTAGCTGCTCCCCTCAGAAGGGGCGGCCTCCACGTCTTCCTTTACCTAAAAGATTGGCTTATCTAGAGCGCCTAGCGTACATGCCCTCCACCATAGATTTCCTTCACAGCCTAGGCTGCACAATCATTGCAACATAATTCCACCTCCAGCTCCTCCAGGTGCAACGCTTCCTCAGAGCCATTCTTGACTTTTGAGTGGGGAAAGCTTATCCCAGCCCAGCAAGGATGCAAGTATTTCAAATGCTGCTGCCTCTTTTTCAGCCGGATTGTCTGGTAAGTCAGGACTGTTATGCGCTTTCTTGTCAGGATGGCATTTTGCATTGCTATTATTTTGCATGCCAAGTTGCTTATGTGTCCGTTACAGCCGTGCCTAGCAGCGCAATGGTCACAGGCGGAGGTTCATTGGGATGATCTAGTATTGATTTGGGCCGTATTCCTCGCTGTTTGCCTTTATGAAATGCAAGCAACCTGTTGGCAGGGACTGCCTTTTCTCAACCTAGTTGCGCAGGAGACCATCACCAAGGACCCCTCTTTCCCCAGCTGAGGGGATGTCTACAGCACCACACCATCCAAGGGGTGTGTACACCTGACCCAGCAGTGTCTCTGCATCAACCACCTAGAGCTCTTAGCTATACAGCTGGACCTCAGGGTATTCCTTCTCATCAAGCAGAAGGTTGTCTTGGTCCGTACGGACAATGACTGACGTCTTTTACCCAAAAAAGCAGGGGGGCATGCACTCACTCCACTTGTTTCCTTTAACGCAGAGCATTTGGCGCTGGGAGATACGTCAGTGTACATCTGTTCATTCAGTACATTTCCAGGATGGAAAAGGGCTTGGCAGTCCTACATAGCAGGACGGATCAACAAGTCCGCAAATGGGAACTCCAACCCATACTCCTGTTCATCTATTGTTGGCGGTTCATGCAGATAGCGCTGTTCGTCATCACTCAAAACGTGAAATGCCCAAGCTTCACTTTCAGGCTCCAACACCTGCAGTCCATGGGCAATACACTAGGGATAAATTTGCTTACGCTTTTTTGCCTTTCCTACTCCTCCGATTCGTGGTTTGGAAATGGAGGCTGACATCCCTCACTCTCATTCTGGTAGCTCCAACCTGGGCACGCCAGCCCTGGTTCACCACTTAGCTTAAACTCTCCCTAGTCCCTCACGAGAAGCTCTGTGACTGGCTGCACCTTCTCTCTCAAAACCAAGGCACTATCCGGCATCACAACCCTCAGCAGCTCAGTCTTGCAAGTTGGCTCCTGGGGACTTGGAATTTGGTTACCTTAACCTACCTGCAGAGGGCATGACCATTCTGGAGGAAGCATGTCTACCTACAACTAGAGCCTGCTGTGCGGCCAATTGGAAACAGTTCATACACCACTGTCTCTCTAGACATATTGTCCTTCTCACAGCCTCTGTTCAGGACATTGTCTGTTACCTTCTTCACTTAGAGAAGTCAGTCCTTGCTTATACTTCTATCAGACTCCATTTAGCTGCAGTGGCTGCTACCTACAAATAGACCACATACTTCACATTTCAGGCTTTCATGGAAGGCCTCAAACAGGTTACCCTGCCACGTATGCTTCCCACTTGACTGTGGAACCTCAACATAGTACTCACCTGACTGATGGGCCCTTTTTTCAATTCGCTTCACTCTAGTCCATTGCAGTTCCTTTCCTGGAAGGTTGCTTTCCTTGTAGCTATAACTTCCCTTAGGCTTCTCAGTGAAATACATGCTCTTACCTTGGAAGAACCTTTCTTCCAGGTGCATCAGGATAGGGTATTCCTATTACCAGCCCTAAATTAATTCCTAAGGTAGTCTCTAGCTTTCGTCTCAACCAAACAATAGAACTCCTGGTATTCTTTCCACATCCAGATTACAAAGCGGAACGCACTTTGCATACTTTGATTGTCAAAAGAGCGCTCATGTATTACATTGACATGACAAAATCCTTCCATAAGACACAAGACCTCTTTGTATCTTTCTCCAAACCACACAAGGGGTGCTGCTCTTTCTAAAGTGGGGTGTTGCTTTTATTCCAAAGCCAAAAGACCCCTGCCTGTCCCTCCCAGCTCCCACTCTACTCGTAAGAAAGGGTCCCCAATGGCTTTTCTGGATAACATTCCTTTAGCTGACATCTGCAAAGCAGCTCCATGGTCTACTCCTCACACATGTACCAAACATTACTGTTGTGAATGTCTTGACCTGCCAGAAAACTGTTAACCAGGTTGTATTACATACATTGTTCCACTCTTTTTCAACATTCTCCAGCTAAGCCATTGCTTTTGGACGAACTGCTTTAGACTCTATTCACAGCATGTGTACCTACAGCTACATATGCCATGGATGGCAAATGTTACTTGCGCTGTAAGCATCTGTTCATGGCATGTAGTGCTGTGGATTCACATACGCCCATCCACCTTTCCGGTTGCATGGGTGGTTGCAGATGGTGTTATCATTTGACCTTTACTTTGCATGGTCATCTTTTATCTACCTCTATTTTCCATCTACATCCTTGCCTGCCTTGCGGAAAAAACAATCCAACAATGGAGTTGATGCCCATATGCGTTTACCAGAGATGAGTGGACTCACTATACCTTGTGACTCAGTCATCTTCGAACAAAAACAAGTTGTACATGTCCGAGCCCAACACTAGATGGCAGGAGTATGCATAGCATGTGAATGTACAGCTCTACATGTCACAAACAGATGCTCACAGGGTATGTAACCTTTACCGGCCGCAACCCACAAAAGAATAACCTAGCTTTAAAGTCCAGGTAAAAAAATAAAGACCGCTCTAGAAGCTCTCCTTAGGCCCTTGTGAAATTATGGTCTTGTAACAGACAGCCAAAGGAGTTTCAAATAACAGCAGGGAGAAATGTTTCCCATCAATGACCTGCACGATTGGATGTGCCTAAGACGAATGCAAAACAAGTTTATTTTGCTATACATAGACACATGCTGAGCATACATATGCTGAATATGACTTACCTTCTTACTCCCAGGAGACGGTCATAGTAGGAGATTTGAATACGACCAAAATGGAAGGCCCACTCAACTCCAGATGCACCGCGACAACTATCTTTACATGGTCACCAGTGGCTTCTACAACACACATTACAGGTTCACTTATGTTCATGCCTCACACAAGGAAGATGCAAAAAAAACCTCTACTTCTTTATCCTGCACAAAGAGAGACCACCTCAAAACCATTAGAAGCCAAATTCAGACAGGGTCTAAACACAATGGCTGCAAATAGGGCCTCCTTAACAAAGATGATGTAGCTGATTAGAAAAGAGACGACTTTGAGCTGTTCTTGTTGGAGAGTTCTCAGAAGTTGAGGCTGGATCTTGGAGATTACATCTGTCTTCAAGAAAGACCTTTGGGAACTGGGTACAAGGGTGGGTGTGGAGCAACAGACACTCCATTCATTGTTGGACACTCGCAAAGTGGTTACAAACCCTTTTGCAGTGCTGAAGTATAAAGTGCAGAGATTCATGGGCAAATGGGAAGACTGTTCTCAGAGAGAACATTCAAACCAAAGCATGAGAGAAGCCGGGAATATTGAAGGTAGTCCTTCTCAGGGGTGTGGAATTTAATAAAATAGCTACTTGCCCATGGTGCAGGTTGGTTCATAAAGATACCTTTCCTGGAACAAAATACACTTGTCCCTTTTGTGCCATGTAATGCGGCGACAAATTATGGCCGAAATCTCATTATATAAGAGCTCTGAAATAGCCTCTCTCATTATGCCAGGGTTCTTTCCATAGTAGGGTTTGAATAATAGCAATTCCCTTACGTGGAAAGATTTCTGCAGATCTGCATACTGTGACTGAAGGAAATGATAAACAACAGTTCCAGGGTTGGATGCCCTTTTGAGTCTGTGCAAACCCACTAACTTGCATGCTTTAAGGGTTTTCACCAACTCTTCTCTAATCTTTTAGTTGTAAATTTACTCCTAACAATGGCAGACCTAAAACTAATTCAAGGTTTGTGAAAAAAGTGGTTGGAGGGAAAGTAAACTTGCAAATCTTGACCTGTATATTTGCTCATTCTAAAATGCAGTTCAGAAATATTTTCTAGGAGTACTATTTCTTGGCTTCTGTAAAGTGTGAATTCACGAAAGTTGTATATCTCCACTAAATGCAAAGAAACTGCTGCACTTTTGAGACTTTATTTAATAATTGGGCCCCTAATTCGGTCTGGCGTTACCATGACCTTTTGTGTATATTAAACTTCTGTCTTTCTCTCTCTCGCTCTCTATTGGCTAGCTTTACTGTGAGTGACAGCATTCTGTTCTTTCACAAGAAGCATATCGACAGTCGTTTTTCGTTCAGTCCCAGGAACTACTGTGGCAATGTGTGCTTTTTGTGACCAAAACAATTTTGTTTTTGCCAATGTTTGTTATACTGGAGAGGGCCCAGCAGCATCCACGCCAGTAAGGATTTACAAAAACCATGCCAAAACAAGTCCCGCATTGACAAAAACAAAAGTCTGACCAATAATTTCAGACCTACTGACTTTACCAATGCTTGCTTATTTTTGTTTCTCATAATCTTATTAAAACTGGTTACACTGACTTTTCATTAGGAATATTGTTGGCAAATACTAGCATACTAAATGAGGCTGCAAAGAAATGGTACCATTACATTTTACAGTAGTTTAGCGAAATATTTTTGCATTTTTGGGGGAACACTTTATTTTAAAAACGAAGAATCCTCAATCTTGATTTCAAGCTTCTGCAAATGTTTGCATCTAATCAGAGTATTCTGGGAGCAGTATACATAGCCTCCTATTGCTTAAAAGTGAAAACTTGTACACAGTTTTATACTGGAACCACTGTCAGTAGTGCAGTCTGAGCTTACAATATATACTTAGAGTGCTCACCCTAATTATAAAGGCGGTGCATTCATGAACTATAAATACAAGTTTGAACAGCATTACAATATGGACACAAATATTACCTTAACTGCAGGCGATGCCTTTACCTGATCCATAATGTAGTACTGTAAACTAGCAGCCAAAGGGTTTATGCCGAGGGTTTGTCCCAAGGACAAAATACACATTAAAACTTTTTCCCCTTAACCGCAAACAATGTTTGGCGTCTGGCTATAGGAATTCCGCATCCCTGATTATTCAGACTGATCCTGAATGAGTAGGTCTTGTTTACAAACCATATTGATTGTGCTCATGGAGTGGGCCCAAAATCCACTTGAGCTGCTGAACGTCCAAGAAGCATTGTCTTGAAATTAATATCTAATCCAACTTAATCACTTACTGAGGACAACCAGAACTCTACCAGTTATATTTTAGCAACACACTTCAGATATACAGAATCATCTTGATAGTTCCAGTGAGGGTATCAAGTTAGTCACGCATGTTCAATACAGTCAATCATTACAATATAGCAGCAGTGAGTTCATCCCCAATGACATTCCATTGTAGTTATGAAGTTCCATATGACCTCCTCTCCCAAAGCATCATCTACAGTTGTAATATTTTCAGGTCTCCTTATATTCCACTCACCGGATCCAAATCTTTCTCTACTTCCTAGGGCATCCACAGCTTTGGTACACTACGTTTTCAGCTTCGCAGCACCAATTGAGATCCGCCTGCCACTCTGTAACGCTTGGAGGTTGAGTCGCTCCCCACGCACTTCCAGTTTTTTTGCCACTATGTCTGCAACTATTAGCCATTTCCTTGTGTATTTCGGCCATGCGTTGTCCCCGTCACACACACTATATTCCATCAAACCTCTAACATGACCTCTTGATCCACCCCCTCAGACATGATCCATGCTATTGCATTCCAGTATTGCTGGATTCGGGTGCAGGCCCACAATGTATGAAAAAGTGCCCACCTCCTGCAGCCCCTTGTGCAACGAACAGTATTGCTGTGGCCCATTTGGTGTAACAATGTCCTAGAGGTATATATTCTGTGGAAAATTGTATGAGGCAAAACCGTGCTGTTATAGCCACCTCCCAGGGTCTCTGTATTACATTTGACCAACTGTCATCTTCTAGTATGCCTAGCTCGGCTTCCCTTGGCTCTCGTAGAACTCTTAGGGGGTCTGGGGTATTCATTATTTTTTTTGTATATTAGGGAAGTGGCCTTATCCAGCATTGGATCTAATATTACCCATTCTTCAAGAGGTGTATATTCTGGTATTTGTTCGCCCTCCGGGATGTGGGCTTGCAATGCATATTTAATTTGCAAATATCAGAACTGTTTAGAGTTGGACATCTGGTACAGTGCTTGTAAGTTGATATCACCATTAAGAGATTAAGAAATAGTTTTGCGGCAGAACTAGATAATTCCCATGATCATTATGATCCTTTACAAAAGATGTGCATATTTCATGGCTAGTGATTTCCCAACCTCTTGCAGACAGTCATGATGTTTAATCGACGTGTACAGACTGACTACGTCAATGGTGACCAGTATGTACTCATGTTGCCAGTCTGTCGAATTCTTTAATAATATCCTTGGTGTCTCCAGTATACGAGGGGAAATCTTTCATGAATGTTTTTAGTTCACCAGTGATGAATTCTCCCAATCATGAGCACACTGAGTCTATCCCTGCAATGACCGGCCTCCCTTTTGGTGGGGAGCCAGGCTTATGTATTTTTGCTAATATGTACGCTGTAGGCATTACAGGATATTTGATATATAGCTATTGTTTTTCTTCCATGGTGAAAAGACCTTTATGCCATATTTCAAGATAATCTGCCAGTTTTCGTTCTGTGCCTTTCTGTAGGGTTATTTCCAAGTCTGGTGTAACATGCTATATCTTGTAGTTGTTGGCTGGTTTATGTCACATAATTTGCTCTAAAAATCACATTTATATCTTTGTCTGCTTCCTTTATTAAATTTGGGTCATTTCGTAGCTCCTATATTGCCTGTTTGTGTTTATTGCTGATGTTAGAAGGCAAGTCTTCCTTTAAGGTCCTGTAGGACTGCAGTCTGAAACAGATCAATTGAGTTTCTTGGTGATAAAATAGGTGTAAAGGTCGATATGGGTGAAAGTTTAGTTTTTGTGTGCCCGATGGAAATGTTTGCTTTCCTCTAGTATTCAGATTTTTTATATATAAATATTTGTTTCAGAAAGGCAGGTTACCCCTGCCGTGGGGTTTGGTAGCTGAAAAGAAAAGAAGTGTTTATCCTATTTTGTTAAGAATGGAATATTTGAAGCAGGTAGGAGGAACAGGGAGTCAGAACCTGCAGAAGGTATGGGAAGAACTTTAATGTCAGTGTGATTTATAGTCAGGAATACAGAGATGTCATCTGGGATGTATTGGGGTGGAGCTTTAGAAGGAGTGAACCGTTCCTGCTCAAGATCATGGAAAACTTCAACAAAGACAATGATGTAATGTTAGTGGCAGTAGAGTGCTATATCTGAGATATTAAGTATGGTGGCGGAGTTAAATTTAATTTCCGTTTGTATTTTGGGTACATGGGCTACAAAGTTGTTTAGAGAAAATGCAGAGATTTGCAGAGTTTTTGAGATGCAAAGAAAACGGAAATTACCTATTCTGGGTGGAGACTTTGTGATATCGAAGAGTGTACATGGTTTGTTTATGGCACTGGAAATTCGGGAATGCGTAAACTTTCTTGCCATGGTGAAGTGCTTTCTAGCTGATAGTGATCTTAAAAACGCAGTGTGGCCTAATCCTACTTTAGACCAGTGCAATCTATATCCCAGGCGGTGACACTTTTATTTAATAGCTGGTAGATTCAGAGCAGACCATTTGAGAGTTGAGGATTTACCTATAGTTGACCTTTTATGGAGGTATGAGTTTTCCAATTTTGAATTAAGTAGTGTAGATGTTTAAGGAGCCATCATTTGAGAAATTTAAGATACTTGAATGTAGGGAAGAAAGTCCTGACCTGGATCTGTGCAGAGTGTTGGTTTATGGGTGTTAACTTAAGTTCTTATTTTCCTGCTGGTCATGTAATGTGAAACACTCCAATATATTGGAATAATTTTAGAAGCAAACTGGAAGTGTTCCTTAAGGGTATGGTGTCAAATTGATGAGGGTGGTATGACCAGGATAGAGAGATCATGTGCTGAGATGTGGGCAGATTCCAAGTGCTGGATACTTATGTAGCATGTCAAGTAATGAAATCCCAACAATGAGTACTTGATTAAGGAATTTGTCCCAGGATACAATCAAATTTGAAACTGTCAAGGAAAGTATTGGGAGGAGTTGCACGGTTTTAAATGTAGCAGCATGCTGTACCAGATAGACTGAGAAAGAAAGGTTTTCATTAACGGTGATTATGAATATCCTCTAAGGACAGGCTAGTGGTGTCTTAGTACTGAGTTTATAATTATGAATAATGGCAATACCAGAACTGTCTGCCAATATGCACGTGAATATATTCAGGGGGAGCGCTGTGTTGGAAATAGAGAGCAGACTGGAGTGAATATTGTTTCCACTCAATGGATTGTCAAATGTATCAGTTATTAGGTTGCGGATGAGTGCTCTTGTATGGCCAACCAGACTTTAAGAACAGTCCTTTAAAGCAATAGCTGATAGTACTTCGAAGCAGTAGAGTGAGGGAGGTGCGGAAGGGGGAGTTAATGGAGATAGTGGATAAGGCCATGTAATATTTCTGTCTAGCATGAGATTGATGTCCAAACTCAGCAAGCACTATCATACAGTCATCTGGGAGAGAGACGTGATTACTAGACTACTCCTAACCCATCCACAGGAACCAACGGAGATCAGCTCATGAACAGCAAGCAGATTCCATGAGCCCTGGAAAAGCATGGTAACCGCAAGGGGTGAATGCAGGAGAGGTTCTCAGGGAGAATAAATGCATCCAAACACAGTCAGTATTGGTATTGCTGTTCGTGTTCTGCCCAGGCGGTTTTAGGCATCAACCATATGAGAGACTCTCGCTCTGGGGTATTAGAAGAGTTAGTCCAAGTCTTAAACCATAAGTGTATGAAATGTTTTTTCTGTCCATGAAAATGGCATCTAGCTTTCATTATAGGTGGTTGTCTACTAGAAATACATGTATCTTGGAGATAAGAGTGACAGTACTTTAATCTGGAGAAGGCTGAAGTGCCTCATGGACAACTGTAGTACCTGAGTGCAGTACCTGGTCTCTTCCACACGCATCCCTCTTCTACACCAGTATTTCAGTTGGCATCCATTTCAAGGCAACAGATGCTTTATTGCTGGAGAATTGAGATTTCTGAAGCATCCAATCCTACTGCATAATCCTTAGCAAGCAAGCGTTCATTTGTGTGCAAATTGGTGACTGTATTCCCAGAAAACATACCCCCATCATCCCCAAAATAAACGCAAGGCATTTGCACTTCAGGAATTTGAGCAAGGTTCTGAATGTGTTGAATTCTTGGCCAGATAATGATCTTTGTTTGAAAGACCTATGTGCCAAGCCCACTTGACATCTGGTGCCCTTGAAGAGGGTGTCATGCTCCAGAGCTTGGTTTTGACAGGTTCGAGGCATGTGGGCTGCTGAATTCATATCTGTGCATAGATCGCCGCCTAGTGTTGGGTCCGGATGTTTGCACGTTGTTGTCCTGGAAGAGTCTTCGAAGTATCCTTGGATAGGTGACTCCTCCCCTGGACTACAGTGCGCATGGGCATCCTCTCCATCCTCAGATTGTTTTTTTCCGCCATTGGGTTCGGATGTGCTATCTTAGCTCAAGTTAGGAAAATATTTGGTCGAGGCCAAAAGGCCTTTAGTTCGCGTCGGTACTGTTTATCGATCGGGTTTCGATAGAATTTGTTAGTTTACTAACTTTTCAGCACCGACTTCTTTCGCATTCACCTGTCCATCGACTACTTCGACGATGGAATCCAGGACGCCGTTCAAAAGGTGTCCGGTATGCAATGCGAAGTACCCACACATCGACGTCCATCCGGTGTGCAACAAATGCCTTTCACCGGACCATGACGAATCGACATGCATGGCCTGTGCCCGGTTCCGTTCTAAGAAGACCCTGAGGAACCGAAGAGCGGCGAGACTCGAGGCGCGGCACGCGGCACCGGCCCCAACGGACATCTTCGACGAGGACGACGTCGAAGAATTAGAAACCATACCCTCCACTCCCGTTTCCGAACACGACCCCGGATCGGACGAGGGCGACGAGTCGCTCTTCCACAGAGGTGAAGACGACACCGAGGTAGGAGACGACGAGGAGGCCTTAGGGGCCGAGGAGAGTAGCTCCGATGATGAACAAGGCCTACCTGTTCACACCACGGAAACACCAGCGCCACAGCCTTTGGCTCCGGTCGAGGGATCGCCTTCGGGCCTTACCCGAGTACCATCCCGTAGTTCCTCGGGCCCGGCCTCGGACGTTCGGCGGCAGCCATTGCTGCATACGCCAGCTGGTTTCCCTACCACAAAACCGAAACCAAAAGCTGCTCCGGTTCAAACGAAACCGAAACTGAAAGTGGCCTTGGTCGGATCGAGGCCTTCCACGCCTTCGACGCCAGCGCAACGCGTCGGCACCGACCGCACCAAGAGGGACTTCGGTGCCGAACTGGAATCGGGCGACATCGGGGTCGACAAACGGAAAAAGGCCATCGGCACCGAGAAACCTACTCGGTTACCGACGCCAACGACACCGAGGGCAATACCGCCTGCTTCGCCACGCGTCGCTCCCTCGCCGACGCCGAAGCCTCACGTGTCGACGACGTCGGTGGTGATCTCCACACCTCGACTCGAAGACCCGCCGGCACCAAAAAAATCCACGCCCGGCTCTACGGCCCTGCCCGGTGCCAAAGCCTCAACGACGCCCCACGTGCGGCCTGGTGCGACGCAAAGCAACAAAACCTCGGCGACACTCAAAGACCCGTCGGGTTCCGGGCCGATGGGAGCTCCAGCACCCTCTACGGGGCCAGCCAACATTACCTTCGGCTTGCCTCCGTCAACGATCCCGAAGATGTTCCAACTCAGGACACGGGTCACCCAAACTACGGTCACACCCGCTGAGACGTCTCCGGCGCGCGTCATCGACGCCGACACTGGCAGGATGATTCTCCACGACCGAAGGATAACTTCGGAGCCGCCACTGGACCCTTTCAGGATCCCACTAAAGAGGAAGTTGCCCTTAGAGTCAGAACCTCTCCTTTACGAACCCTTCCATTCACCCTACCAGGATCCACACCGGTTCTCCCCCTCACGCTCCGACACGGATGCTTTGGAGGACTACATGGGGGACCAAGCACCCTACCATGTAGACACAGACCCTGATGACCAGCAAGACCCTGATCAAACTTGGGGCGACCCTGCAGACCCCAGTGCACCTCTCGATACACAGGACCCACAACTCTATGGGGCAAAAACATCTCCCACGGAGGATACTGCGGCGTTCAACGCACTTATTGAACGTGCCGCTAATAACCATGGGGTACAGCTTCACTCAGATACCATCGAGGATGACTTTCTCATGGACACCTTTGCATCCTCAGAAAGACATGTGAAAACTCTGCCAATGCTGAAGGGGGTCCTCAAACCTGCTAAGGACATTTTCAAGGAACCCACCAGGGCGCGTGTGATAAACCCCAGGATTGATAAAAAATACAGATCAGCACCTGGGGATCCTACTTACATCAAGGGACAATTACCACTCGACTCCATCGTCGTGGCGAATGCTCGCAAGAGGGCACACTCGCAAACAACAGGTGACGCTCCTCCCCCGGACAAAGAGTCCAAGGTGCTGGAGACCTCTGGCAAGCGAATTGCCGCCCAAGCTGCCAACATCTGGCGCATAGCCAACACTCAAGCGCTCCTCGCTCGATACGATAGGGCGCACTATGACACAATGGAGCAACTACTCCAACATCTCCCTGACCAGTTCAAAGAAGGTGCAGAAATTCTTATCAGAGAGGGACAGCTACTCACAAACGCTTCCATCAAGTGTGCACTAGATGCTGCAGACACAGCTGCCAGGGCCATTAACACAAGCGTCATGCTGCGCCGACATGCCTGGCTACGAATCTCAGGATTCAAGCCTGAGGTACAAAACAACATACTGAACCAGCCCATCAACCCAGACTATTTATTCGGCCCAGAGGTTGACACCACCCTGGAAAAGATAAAAAAGGACACGGACACTGCAAAGTCCATGGGCGCCCTCCAAACTCAGTCCTTTCGGAGCGGCTCCTTTCGTCGCCCCGGAAACAAGGGGGCAGGTAGAGGACAGGGGTCCCAACAAACATATACCAAGGGCAATACACAGACCACCTACGATAAAAACACCCGAGGTGGATATCGTGGCTCCAGTACAAAGGGCAGAGGACGTGGCTACGGCAACACCAGGTCCTCCCCCAAGAACAAGCAGTGACGCCCTCTCCCTTCCTCCCGACCACATAACACCTGTCGGGGGAAGGCTACAAAGGTTCCTGTCAACGTGGAACTCCATCACCACAGACAGGTGGGTCAAAGATATTATAAAATACGGTTACTGTCTGGAGTTAAAATCCACTCCACCCACAATACCACCAAGAAACCGTCCTATGTCCTCAGAGCACTTAACGCTCTTACAGCAAGAGGTGCAAAGTATGCTTCTAAAAGGCGCTATAGAGGTCGTACCCATCCACGAGCAGGGTACGGGGGTGTACTCCCTTTACTTTTTAATTCCAAAAAAGGACGGGTCGCTCAGACCTATATTAGACCTGAGACCCCTGAACCAGTACATTCTTTCAGAGCACTTTCACATGCTCACTCTACAGCAAGTCCTTCCGCTTCTCAAGCAGGGAGACTTCCTAGCCACACTGGACCTCAAGGATGCGTACTTTCACATACCCATCCACCCCTCACACAAAAAATACCTCAGGTTCACTGTTCAGGGGCAGCACTATCAGTTCAAAGTCCTTCCCTTCGGCGTGACAACGGCGCCCAGGGTTTTCACGAAGTGCCTAGCTACGGTGGCAGCCCACCTACGGAGGCAGCATATACACGTCTACCCCTACCTGGACGACTGGCTCGTTCAAGCAAAGTCAGCCCAGCAATGTGCAAGCCACATGTCACGCACCATTCACCTTCTTCACAGTCTGGGATTCTCACTAAATTACCCAAAGTCCCATCTCCAGCCCGCACACGTACAACAGTACCTAGGTGCGACTATAGACACTCTGGCGGCCACAGCTCAGCCAAATTTAGTGAGGATCAACAGCATACAACTGCTGATCTCCAAGTTCAAACACAATCACTCACTTCCAGCACGAGTGTTTATGCAGTTGATAGGCATGATGGCCTCCTGCATCTTCATAGTCCCACACGCGAGATTACATATGCGCCCGCTTCAGGAGTGCCTAGCACGTCAGTGGAATCAGGCTCAAGGACAGTTGAAAGACCTAGTGTTGGTGAGCGGTCGGGCATACAACTCTCTGCATTGGTGGACTCCACGAAACCTTTGCAAGGGCCGACCGTTCCAAGAGCCTGTCCCACAGATAGTACTGACAGCGGACGCGTCTCTCCAGGGATGGGGAGCTCATGTACTCCACTTCACAGTGCAGGGACTATGGACAACGCAACAAAAGAAGATGCACATCAACCTTCTGGAACTGATGGCAATCTTCCTAGCCATGAAGGCATTCAAAGTACATCTATGCAACAAGGTCGTGTTGATCCGGACGGACAACATGACCGCAATGTACTACATACAGAAACAGGGAGGAACACACTCTCCACAGTTGTCTCATCTGGCTCAGAGCATGTGGAAGTGGGCCATTCAAAGGAACATCTTCCTCATGGCGGAACACCTCCCGGGCAAAGACAACCAGATGGCGGATCTGCTCAGCAGACACAGCCACCAGATGCACGAGTGGGAGTTACACCCATCAGTACTCCAACCGTACTTCCAGCAGTGGGGTCATCCGGAGATAGACCTATTCGCGACAAGCGAAAACGCAAAATGCCAAAGCTTCGCCGCCAGATTCCCACATCCGCAGTCGCAGGGCAATGCGATATGGATGAACTGGTCCGGCAGATTTGCGTACGCTTTTCCCCCAGCGCCGTTGATACCGCTGGTGGCTCGCAAACTCCGACAACACTCCCTGACACTCGTCCTAGTTGCTCCCACGTGGGCACGCCAGCCGTGGTACACCACCTTCCTCGAACTTTCCGTGGTGCCGCATCAAAGGCTGCGGATCAAACCCGCGCATTTGACGCAGAACCATGGAGAGGTTCAACACCCAGATCCGCAACAGCTGAACCTAGCGATCTGGCTCCTGAAGTCCTAGAGTTTGGCTATCTCAACCTGCCACCTGACTGTATGGACATCATCAAGGAGGCCAGGAGACCCACTACAAGGGCTTGCTATGCAGCCAAATGGAAAAGGTTCGTCATTTATTGCGGTAATAATGACATTAACCCGCTGGACGCATCCATCCAAAACATCATCTGTTACCTCTTACACCTATACCGATGCAATCTGGCGTACACCTCTATACGTGTCCATTTGACCGCAATATCAGCCTATCTGCAAACCAGGCAGCACCTCTCACTATTCAGAGTGCCTGCCATCAAAGTATTCTTGGAGGGACTCAAACGAGTCATTCCACCAAGCCACCCACCGGCTCCAATGTGGAACCTCAACTTGGTCCTCACACGCCTGATGGGTCCACCCTTTGAACCTCTACACTCATGCGAGATTCAATTCCTTACCTGGAAAGTGGCCTTCCTCGTGGCGATCACTTCCCTAAGGAGAGTTAGTGAACTCCAGGCACTAACCGTTCAAGAGCCATTTATACAGGTTCACGCCAACAGGGTCGTACTACGTACCAACCCCAAATTCATGCCCAAAGTAATATCGCAGTTCCACATGAATCAGACAATTGAACTGCCCGTTTTCTTCCAAAACCCACAAACTGTTGCAGAAAGGGCACTACATACACTAGATGTGCGGAGGGCCCTCATGTACTACATCGACAGGACTAAACCCTTCAGGAAGACAAAACAACTGTTCGTTGCCTTTGCCCCACACCACAAAGGTAACGCCATCTCCAAAGCAGGGATAGCCAGATGGATAGTTAAGTGTATTCAAATCTGTTATCAAAAGGCAAAACGCACATTAACTATTCCACCACGAGCCCACTCAACACGTAAGTTGGGGGCTTCCATGGCCTTCCTAGGAAATATTCCCCTGCATGATATATGCAGAGCAGCCACATGGTCCACTACACACACATTTACAAAACACTATTGCGTAGATGTGCAGTCAAAACAGCAGGCAGCTGTAGGACAGGCTGTTCTCAAGACACTTTTTCAGACCGCTGCAGCTGGCACGGGTAGCCGCCGCTAATAGAGGGCACTGCTATGTATTCTATGCACAGATATGAATTCAGCAGCCCACATGCCTCGAACTGAATATGCTACTTACCAGTATGCATCTGTTCTTGGCATGTAGGGCTGCTGACATTCATATCGCCCTCCCTCCTCCCCGGCGCCTGTCGCAGCTGCAGCTCTCAGAATTACTACAAGCATGGTCATCACTTTCTGTATCTACTCCATCACTGCCACAATGGCGAAAAACAATCTGAGGATGGAGAGGATGCCCATGCGCACTGTAGTCCAGGGGAGGAGTCACCTATCCAAGGATACTTCGAAGACTCTTCCAGGACAACAACGTGCAAACATCCGGACCCAACACTAGGCGGCGATCTATGCACAGATATGAATGTCAGCAGCCCTACATGCCAAGAACAGATGCATACTGGTAAGTAGCATATTCATTATACTGAATATCACTCCAGCTGGAGTGCGAATCTATCTAGTTGGAACAGGATGATGTCCATTATTAAAACATTATTTTATTTGAGTTTCCTGATGTTTGCTAAACTATGCCTAGCCTGGTGTCTCCACACATATTAAGGAGTAACAAGCTAGGTAAAACAAAGATCTCAAACAATTATTGATCTTTTCACATAGCACCTTCTTCTAGTGTCTTCTGTTGCACTGCTGAGACTCATCCAATGACTTATGCAGGATAGATGTGTCTGTTCAGGTTTGTCGCCTGCTCAGTCTAGGTAGCATAGGTGATGAATGCATGCCTACTAGGGGTAGGTTGGAGGAGTAACAACCCTGAATGCACACTTGTTGGATACCATGTTGTAAGATCAGTGGCCATGAATGTGTTCTTTTTGTGATCCATGTTAAGGAACAGTGGTTTAAAAAAAAAAAAAAAACATTGGCTTCAAAAGATTGGACTGCCTGGTGGCATCTAGAATGGTGGAACAGTGATCTCAGGGTCTTGCTTGGTAAGATCCAGTTTGGGGTGGGGGGGGGGGGGAAATGGGCTTGCATGCTTACCCAACAGAAACTAGGTTGGAAGAGTGGGCTTGAAGGCTTACCTTGTGAGTGTCAGGTTGGGGGATATTCTGAAGGTTATGGATTATTCTGGAGAATTTCTTGTTCTAGAAAGAAGATAATCTGATGCAGAATGTGTTTCAAATAGCGCATATATGGGCAAACCCTTGTGTCGGAATAAAGAAATCAACCTGTTCTGAACTTCACGGGTGTTTTTGGATTTACATATTTGTTCTTTATGCTGCAGACTACTTCCCGAGGTTTCTAGAAAGCACTCTCTTGGTAATAAGTTGTATTGTTAAACTTTGTTGCCTGCTTCAGTATACCAGGTTTATCTGATAGAGGCCTCTAGATCCAGATTCCTTACCTTTGAACTTCCAGGCATCAGGCTGCATCCAGAAGATTTTTCTCAGCAGTACCCTTGTGCGCCGGGAGATGGTGTTGGTTGACTCTCCCTGTCAGCGTCGTGTTAGTCGTCGTGACATCTGCGTCGTCAATATAACTGTCACTTCGGCACGCTGACAGCAGTTCTTTTCTTTCTGCTCCGATCCGTTGAAAAGAGCTACTGCATGTCTTTTTTTTTTTTTACTGACATTTTTTCAAATTTGTGACCACTTTGGTGTGTAGGTATTCGTCTCAAGCAAGAAGACTTCGGGGTTCAAGCCGTGCAGCACCTCTTATCGCACAGTGTCGGTCGCGGACCCCCATATGGTTTGTCTTTGGTGCCTGGAGCACGACCACGACTCCAAGTTGTGCTCCGACTTCTGGGCCATGGTGCCAAAGACTTTGAGGAAGTGGTCCCTAAAGCTTCTCGCGGCCCAGCATCCTGCACCTCGGAGGTTGCCTCGTCTGTCTTGATCCTGGTCCAGGTCTCAGTCGAGAGGAAGGTCTGAGCACTACTTTGGTGAATCGAAATCCTCTTCATCGAAGTCAGCTAAGAGGCTCCACAAAAAGCTCGAAGTTGAAGCATGCGTCTACTTTGCCCCGCCTGTCTCGCGACCAGGCAAAGAATCCTCAGGGTTGGAGGCCCTCATCCTGGGTCAGCTCCTCGTTTTCCTCTTTTTGTGGGGTCGGGAGCCACCCCCGCCCAACTAAAGGTTTTATGATGCCATGTGCGCCATATTTGGGTGTCCTGACCCTGCCAGTGCACCTTCGGGACCCGCAGGCTGGGTAGATGGAGGGGCCCCTGTGGTTCCATGCTGGCAGCTCTGGCCCCGGCTCCACGGTCTCAGTGGACCTGGGTCCGGACCAATGTCGGTCGCACCTCCAGTGACCTTCCGAAGCGTCTCGCCCGGCGCAGAGGACCTCTGCGTCGTCGGCGCCAGCCAGAGGCTCCTCCCTGATCTTCATTCCCGACGACTGTCGGTCGGGCGTCCTCCGACACCGGAGCCGTACGGCTCCATGCTGTTCTCTGGTATGAGGAATTGAGTGAGGCCAGTGGCCTGGTCACCTCTCCAGTCTCTGGCATGCTTTCTCCTCCTATCCTGGCTATGGAGGATGGAGCATCTTTCGCCATGGTGGTGCGTAGGACAGGAAAGGTCCTTGACCTGTAGCTTCCTACAGTGGCGGTCAGCCTGGGGTCTCGAGTTAGGAACCCCTACTGCCTTTCAATGAGGCCTTGACAGACTTCCTTCTGGGAACATGGTCCAAACCCAGCACAGGGGCTCCTGAGAATAGGAGGATTGCCTGCCGCCATCGCCCTGCACCAGGCAACCCACTTTTCCTCACCACCCACACCACCCACCAAAGCTTGGTGGTCCAAGCTTCCACTTCACGTGGCGCATTCCCTTCCGCATCCCCGGATAGGGAAACCAAGAGGCTGGAAAACTTTGGTAAGAAAATGCTTTCTTCCACCAGCCTCTCATTGCGTTCGGTGAACACCACATGCCTCTTGGGCCGTTATTCCCATTCCATATGGGATACGATAGCGCAGGTGCTGCCCAGAGTCTCTGAGGAGGACCGGGCTCTACTCTCCCAAGCTATATCAGACTGGAGGGACCCAGCTAAGCTGGCCATCGGATGTGGCTTGGACACAACAGACTCGCTGGGTAGATCGATTTCCATGATGGTGGCAGTTCGTCGTCACGACTGGCTGAGAATGTCTGGTTTTTTGGGAGATGTCCAGGCTAACCTCATGGACATGCCCTTCGATGGCTCCCGTCTCTTTGGAGACTAAGGCGGATGCTGCCCTTGAGCGTTTTAAAGACTCACAGGCTATGGCCAAGTCTTTGGGCCTCACTACTGCCCCCAGGGCTTCATCCAATTTATGCTCCTTTCCTGGCTACGGAAGGGGCTATCAGCCACGCCAACCTTATCCTGGCGAGAGGGCCCCGCAAGTTCAGCAGCCTCTGTGGGGCCGTGGGTGCGGTTCATCCCGGCCTCATGGATCGGAAAACCATAAGTCGAGCCAAGCCACAATCTCCTCCTTCACCTCAAAACCTTCCTAGTCCGATAGCCCATTATCACTCTCGGCCAGCCGGTGTCAGAATATGCAATCATCTTCACCACCGGCAAAACATTACATCGGACAGGTGGGTGTTACAAATAGTCCTAAGGGGCTACTTTCTTACCTTCGAAACTACCCCTCCATCCATGCCTCTAGTGTACGATTGGCTGACGGAGGATCACCTCAACTTGCTTGGCCAAAGGAGCTATAGAGGGGGTTTCCGGGCCTTAAGTAGGCAGTGGTTGCTATTCCCGCTACTTCCTGATCCCAAAGAAGGACGGAGGTCTTTGTCCTATCCTAAACCTCAGAGCCCTCAATTACTTCCGCAAGAAGGAGAAATTCAAGATGCTCACTCTTGCTCAGGTCCTGTCTGCCTTGGACACCGGAGACTGAATGGTAACGCAGGACTTGCAGGATGCCTATTTTCATATCCCCATTCTGTCGGCCCATTGTCTTTACCTGCGGTTCACGGTGGGTCACAAGCACTTTCAATTTGCGGTGTTCCTCTTTGGTCTCACAAGCGCCCCTCGGGTGTTCACAAAGATGATGACGGTAGTTGCAGCCCACTTGGGGATCAGGGGTTCCATTCTTCCCCCTATCTCGACAACAGGTTGTTGAAGGCCGGAGCACCCCAAGCAGTTGTTTCCCACCTCCAGACTACAGAGAACCGCCTGCATTCGCTGGGGTTCACTATCCATGTGCTGAAGTCACACCTGACTCCCTCTCAGACGCTCCTTTTCATTGGGACAGTTCCCAAAACGGTGCAGTTTTGGGCCTATCCTCCCTCAAGTCCAAGATATTCAGGCTAGGATACTGATGTTTTAGCCTCTGTTTTGGATCCCGGTGAGTGACTCTGAGGCTGTTGGGCCTCATGGCCTCCTGCATCCTGCTAGTGATCCATGCACGATGGCATATGCGGGCTCTGTAGTGGGACCTCAAGTTCCAATGGGCGCAGCATCGAGGAAATCTCACCGACCTGGTTCAGATTTCAGAGGGCATTATGAACAACCTGCACTGGTGGCTAACGAACCGCGATTGGTTCAAGGGCAGACCCCTCTCCCTTCCCCACCCAGATCTCACTGTAGTGATGGATGTGTCCCTTTCTGGGATGGGGTGGCCATCTGGGGGAGGTGGAGATCGGAGGACTCTGGTCTCCAGTGGAAGCCACGCTCCATATCAACCTGTTGGAGCTTCGGGCGATTTGGCTGGCACTGGGAGACTTTTTTCCATCAGTAAAGGGAAGACTGGTACAGGTGTTCACGGACAAAATTACCACCATGTGTTACTGCAACAAACAGGGCGGAGTAGGGTTATGGACCCTTTGTCAAGAGGACATGGCTGGAACATCATGGCATTTCCCTGGTGGTTCAACACCTGGTTGGTTCTCTGAACGCCAGGGCGGACAAGCTCAGCCGAAGGTGTCTTGCGAATCCCAAATGGCATCTCCATCCGGAGGTGGCACAATGTCTCTTTCAGCGGTGGGGAGAGCCTTGGTTAGATCTCTTCACCTCTAAAGAGAACGCGCAATGTCAGCTGTTTTGCGCGTTGGCGTTTCCAAGGCGGCACTCACTCAGCTACTATTTTCATCTCAAGTGGAGCTCAGGCCTCCTATATGCCTTTCCACCCATACCAGTCCTGCTCAGAGTGCTCAAGAAGATCAGGAGCGATCGGGCACAAGTTATTCTTGTGGCCCCGGACTAGGCACAGAGTTTGGTATCCTGAGCTTCTAGACATGAGCATCGATTCTCCAGTCAGGCTGCCTCTCCGGGAGGATCTTCTGTCACAGCAGCAGGGGAGAGTTCTCCACCCAAACCTGTCTGCATCCTTGCGTGGAGATTGAGCGGTGACAGCTGACCGCTTTTGACCTCACCTCCTTCCCGAAGTCTGTGAGGTTATCTTGGCAACCAGGCGTGTCTCCACAAAATCTGTATATGCCTGCCGATGGAACAAATTCTGTAAATATTGTACTGACTGGTCTATCGACCCCTCATCTGCTCCCTTATCGCAAGTCCTTCTGTTTATACTTTCTTTGGCCCAGCAGGTCTCTTCTCTGGCACTCTAAAGGTCTACCTTTCAGCCCTTTCTTCGGCTGCCTTATCAGCCCTCTCTATTCAAATCGTTTAGTGCAGAGGTTTGTGAAGGGGTTAAACCATTTGTTTCCTCCGTCTCCCTTCATCATGCCACAGTGGGACCTTAATTTGCGGCTCACTTTCCTGATGTGTACACTATTTGAGCCGTTGCATAAATGTCCTCTGCGGTTGCTCACCATCAAGACAGCTTTTTTGGTGGCTGTAACCTCTGCCAGGAGAGTGAGTGAACTGCAGGCACTGTCCTCTCAGCCTCCTTACCTGACGATCTTTCCAGACTAGGTAGTACTCCGGACTAGGTCATCCTTTCTGCCTAAGGTAACACCCTTCCATCTAGGACTGTCTGTTACCCTTCTCACCTATTATGCACCCCTGCATCCTTCCAAGGAAGGTGAACGTCTCCATCGTCTGAACCCAAAAAGAGCATTATCGTTCTACCTTGATCGAACCAGAGTTCTGGGTGGATGACCAACTCTTTATTTGAAACGTGGGTGCAAAGAAAGGTTGTGCTTGCCAGAAGAGGACTATATCCCGATGGGCCATCCTCTGTATTAAAATATGTTACACCTTAGCGAAGAAGGATCCCCCTGTAGGGTTTAGGGCCCATTTCACCAGGGCAAAGGTGGCCACCACGGCCCTTCAGTGCGGTGTTCCAGTCTGACATATGCCAAGCTGCTTCGTGGGCATCACTGCACAAGTTCTCCAGACACTATGCCTGGATTCGCAGGTCCGCAGAGAAGGCCTGTTTGGTCGCTCTGTTTTACAGGATTTTCTGGTCTAAGCCATTCTGCAGTCACGCATTCTGCAGGGATGGTATTGCTTGGGTATCTGTTCAAAGGTAAGTAATCTGCCATTAGATGTCGCTATCAGATGGACAAGTTACTTACCTTTGGTAACGCCTTATCTGGTTGAGGCATAATCTAGCCGCAGATTCCTTACCGACACACCCATCCTCCCTGCACTGCAGAATTGGTTATAAGTGTCCGGTACGTTCTCCTTCAGGGCTGGAGTTGTTCATATTTTAAGACACTATGGTCAGTCACTTCATGGGTTCGAGCTTCTGGTGTGGAAAGTAGTGAAAAGTACTGACGTCCGCATGCCGGAGTGGTGGTTATATTGACGACGCAGACATCACAATGACGACTAACACGATGCCGACGACATCACGCGGAGTCTACTGACGCCATCTACCTGTGCGCAGGGGTACTGCTGAGAAAAGTCCTCCGGGTCCAGCCTGACGCCTGGAAGTTCAAAGGTAAGGAATCTGCGGCTAAATCAGGTCTGTACCAAATAAAGCGTTGCAGAAGGTAAGTAACTTGTCCACCAGGGACTAACATGCCGGCAAATGTTTCCAGTCCGTAGAACTTATTTGTATTACAAATTTGTATACAAACGAGTCACGGGTGTAAGCAATCGCGGGGGGAACATGGCGGCCAGAAGCTAACGGCCGCGGTCGAGTCTCCCATGGCGTTTAATGTCTAGTCCCATGGGGGGGCTATAGCGGCACCTCTTGATGAGATTGTGTTTGTTTTTCCTTTCCTCTTCTCGCCAGATTAATCGATAGTTATTGGACACTATACCCCCCGATCTTTTTTACCTCTGGTGGGGGCTTTTTACGCCGGGTTTTCTTTTTTCTTCTGAGCGCGATGGCGAAGTGGAAGTGGTCCCGAAGCCTTCGTGGCTTCGTTTCGTGGGCGCGACAAAGGAATGGAGGCGGCAGAGTCCCGGCTTTCAGTTCCGTGTTCGCTTTTGTGGAGCCTGCGTACTTCGGACTGCTCAGGAGAGGAGGAGGTGTCGGGCTGGCGCGAGCAGACTGGTGGAGCAGGCTGGAGAGTTTTGGTGGCGTTCCCGTCGGTGGGGGAGGAGGTGAGGCACCTGAGTCTTTTTTTACGGGGGTGTTGGATCCCCCGGTCGATGCATTTGCCTCTCCTGGTGATTTGCTCTGCGAGGAAGTGCTGCCATATAGGGTGAAACCTGCAGAAGTCTATGCGGACACTAAGGGGGCTTATGTGCAAGCTCTCTATGAGCTAGCTGATACTATATCTCTCCACAAGAACTTTATGGAGAAAGCTCAGAGTAGTGTTCTTCACAGTATCCCTCACCCTGTAGTTCCAAAACAAAAGCCGGAACCTGTTAAGAGCCGATATACTTTGCTTAATAGAGCTCCTAACCTCACGCTGGACCTGTCTGGCCCCCCCCCCCCCCCTCCCCCCTCTGTCTCCCCTCCGATTACTGAGGTTAAAACTACTTTTAAACAGGATAAAGGGAGGGCCATCCTTGAGAGCACCCCCCCCCCTGGTAAAGGAAGGGGGAGGAAGAAAGCCAAAGGGGGTCTCTCCTTCACACTCAGAATTACACCATCATTGAAGACCTACTATAAGGTGTTATCTAATTCTGCTCTAGATAGGGAGAATACAAAACCTATTATGGCTTCAACCCCCGCCACCACTACCGCCTCGCCCGATCTTGGTTCGCTAAAGGAAAATTGTCAAGCTTCCATTTCCTCGGTCACCGGTGTAGTGGAGGGGGCGGACATGGCGGTTGTTTATCCAACAGTGGAGCGATCTAATCGCTTTGCTGTATTACACAACCATGAAAATACTTCTGGAGCTCCTTTAGTCAAGGAGAAGGCGGGCGTCCCTCTTTCCGCATATGAGACCCAGCCAGCTAGACCGTCTACGCCCTCCCCCACCCCCTCCGACTGCGATTCCTCCTGGCTCTCTGGCCGATATTCTGCGAAGTCTAAAAGAAGACATCAGGAGAAGTTTTACTACTTCAGAATCTAATCAAGCTATTATACAAGCTACCTGTGCATCATTGGCACAGAAAATCGAAGATGTCTCAATAAGAACGGACGCCCTTGAGCTGGAGATTCCAAAGATTAAGAACACTTTACACTCCTCTTCAGCCCTAATGGACAAGCTGGTTAAGCAAAATAAGGAACTTAAGGATGATATGGAGCGTTTGGAAAACCATACAAGGAAAAATAACATCAGAATCCTAAACGTTCCTGAAGAAATCGAGGGGAGTGATATTAAAAGCTTTGCAATTTCCCTCTTAAAAGACCTACCGGAAATAGACCTGGCATTCGACATACAAAGGATCCACCGCGATCCATATAGGAAGAATCCAGGAAAACTCCGGCCAAGGAAGATTTTATTGAATTTCCTTACATATGCCACCAAGGAAAAAATTGTGTCCTTAGCCCTGAAAGCTGGGCAGGTTAAGAGCAATTCCTTTTCTTGGCCATTTACTTTTTCCATTCGATCAGATATCTCCCATATCGCGGCAACAAAACAATGGGAGCTGGGTAAAAGAATGACTATCCTGAACTCATTGGGGGCTAAGGCCCAGTTGAGGTTTCCTGCTTCCCTCCGGATCATGTGGAACAACCACATGTATAACTTACATCAAATAGAGGATGCCGATGAACTAACCTCTTCAGTGCCCATGACGAGATAGTCTCGTCATGGAGCACGGTTGCGCTGTGCCCATGACGAGACTATCTCGTCATGAACCCCGCCCGCTAATGTAACGCCCGGCATAGGGCAGGGAAAGGGCGTGGCACTGAAGGGGTTAATAGATAAAATAAGAAGTGGAGGCGAAAGTGGAAGTGGAGCAGATCCAAAATAGGGGGGGCATAGGCATCGTCCTAAGGAAAATACAGGGTGGAAAAGAGAAGTAGTGCAAAAGTAGGAGGGGGAGGAAGGGGAAAAAGGGAAGTGGAAAAAGTTTCATATAGTATTTGTATAGATAATGGCCGCTGCCCCCCCCCCCCCCCCCCCCTCCCGCCTGGTGGAACTGGGCCCTTCTCTATAGTCAAGTTTTGTTATGATCATGCCTATGGGTACTCGTCCACTGGGCCTATGCCCAGAGAAGAAGGGAGGGTTCCCCAGGTTGGAGAGGGTCTTTTGGGGTCACTCGGGAGGGGACGGAAGGCAAGATGAGGTAGGTGGGGAGCACAGGGGGGGTGTGGGGGGAGGAAAATACTAAAATAGTTCTCATCCACAATTGCGTCTCAATATGTAGGGTACTTCTAGAGTATATGATTAAGTTCTGGTTAGATGAAAGGGATCTTAAAATACAATGACTACCAAAATTAGATCCGTCTCGTGGAACATCAATGGGCTTCGATGTCCACGTAGACAAAGGCTAGCCATGAAATTTCTCGAGCAATCTACAGCTCAGATTTTCCTTCTACAAGAGACTCATTTGAGTAGTTCCGAGTGTAAGGCTATCTTTGGGCAGTATAGATGGGTTGAGCATTATTGCTCTTCCGAGCAGACATCTCATAGTAAAGGGGTAGCAATATTCATTAGATCAGGTACTGGAGGTACTATCAAATCTGTCTCAACGGATCAGTCAGGAAGATGGATAATAGTACAGCTGACTATTGGGGGGGGTTGATTTAACTATAGTCTCATACTACGGTCCTAATACGGATGATCCGCCCTATATATATACAGAATGCAGGCTAAACTAATAGAGGCCACCACTCCGGTAATAATTGGAGGCGATTTTAATGTTCTCCTTAACCCTCTCCAGGACAGGTCTAACTATAGTCAATATGTGCTGCTCCTCGTGCTGGCCGAGCTATGATAAATATGACTCATGTGCTTGGCCTAGTAGATGCCTGGAGGGCCAAAAGAGGTGCAGAGCAAGGTTTTACCTTTTTTAGTAAGAAATATAACCATTCTTCTAGAATAGATTATATCTTTATTGATAGTATAAGTTTGGAGGACTTAGTTGATATTACTATTCTCCAAAGTATTTTGTCTGACCATGCTCCAATTTCTTTTTCGTATTCAGGGAATAGGCCTAGTTTAAATCCTAGGTGGACATTGAAAAGGGCAATGTTGTCTAATTCTAAAATAATCGATACCCTAAAAATTTCAACAACGGATTATTTCATCAACAACATTGGCTCCACATCCCTAGATTATGTGTGGGACGCTTATAAGGCTTACCTGCGTGGATAGACACATAGTCTGATATGTGCTAAGAACAGGGAAGAGGCTCTGGAATTCCAGATTTTGGAAAGAGATTTCCAAGCTTGAAGGAGATAGATTGACTTGCCCCTCTGGCAACTTGACACAGATCCTCAGTGATCTAGAACGTCTACGCTTGGAGTGCAGGAAGAAGTTGGATAATAAAATAAAAGCACAATGGTTGGCTCACAATATGGAAAAGTTCGAGTACGGTGAAAAAGCGGGTGCTCTTTTGGCATGGAAAGTAAGGGCAGATCGGTCTAAGAACAACATTAATAGTTTGGCCATTGATGAAACCGGAGCAACCTCTTGTAAACAGGAGAATATGCAAAGGTGCCTTCTTTCCATGTTTTCTAAGTTATATAAAGAGGAGACATTTTCTAGCTCTGGGAATATCCCAGAGTGGCTCCGAAATAGGGCATTATCAGTTCTAACGGAGGAGGGTCGAAATATTATGGATGCCGCAATATCTGAGGATGAAATTAAATTATATATAAAAAAGACCAGAAATAATAAGGCTGCTGGGACAGATGCTCTCCCTGGGGAAATCTACAAGGCTCTCCAGGATGAGATAGTTCCCAGAATGTGCCAATTATTTAACTATATCTATAGCCCTTATGGCAAGATTTCCAGATCATGGAAGGAGGCCACGATTGTCCTTATCCTAAAGCCGGGGAAGGATCCCCTTAAAGCGGATTCGTATAGGCCGATCTCCCTGCTTAACGCCGACTATAAGATCTTTATGAGCATTTTAGCAGGGATATTGGTCAAGATGATTCCGCAGCTGATCCATTCAGACCAAAAGGGCTTTGTTCCTGGATGAATCTTCCTGGGATAAACGTTACAGCTGATCCGTACCATCGGTTTGGCAATGGCGCGGTCGGAGCCTTTAGCCGTGGCAGCATTTGATGCAGCCAAGGCTTTCGATCGTGTCAATTGGGCCTTCCTTTGGGAAACCTTAAGAGCGATGGGATTTGGTCCAATGTTCATTCAGACGCTTATTAGATGCTATGAGGGTGCCTCTGTAGCTATACTCCTGAATGGCCTGTTGACATCTAGTTTTAATATCACAAGAGGAACTAGGCAGGGGTGTCCTATTTCACCTCTATTGTTCGATATATATATATATCGAGCCCCTTGCCCAGGCTCTGAGATTGAACAATCAAGTTACCCCTTTCCAAGTATTGGATTATAGCTGTAAGTTAGCCCTCTATGCAGATGACCTGCTGGTTTATACCAATAACCCTGCTGAGGTTTTTCCAAGGGTGGAGGCTATTCTAGAAGAGTATGGCCTGTATTCTGGATACCTTGTCAACCCCTCTAAGACGGAGGTAATGTCCTGGGGTGTAGACAATTGGACTGGAAGGTGTAGTAAGGAATTCAGTTATTTGGGGATAACCATAGCTCAAAACCTAGTCAATATTCCTCTGATTAATCTGAGGAAAGTAGCCAAGGAAATTGACCATCTTTTTTCTAGATGGCAGAATCTGCCTTTGACCATCTACGGTCGGGTAAACCTCGTTAAGATGGTTATCTTGCCAAAATTGACTTACCTGTTTAGTTCTATCCCTCTTGACTTCCCCAGAAAGCTTTTAGATAAGATACAAGGTAAAATCGGAAGTTTTGTCTGGTCTAATAAAAGGGCCAGGCTCTCCTGGAAGAAGCTGAGATGAAGGCTCCTTAAGGGAGGCTTGGCTCTCCCTAATGTCTTTTGGTATTCCGTCGCCTTTCAGTTTAAAAATATACGTTCTCTGCTTATTAGTACAGGTGAAACCAACTGGGGGAAGATTTTGAGTGTGATGGTCAGCTTTGAGGGGGGTGGGGTCAGGTTTCTATATAAGTTTGGGGCACCAAGGTTTTTTAAGAAAGTTTGTCTAAAATGTTTAAGAACAGCATTAAATCTATGGTACAGAGTTAGAGTGAGATGGGGGATTGGCTATTATTCGGACTTTGCTCCCATCTGGGACTCTCCTGGCCTACCGTTATGCTTGCAAGATAGTCTTGCATTACCTATTAAAAAGGCAGGAATATTGATCTGGTCCGACCTTATATCATCAGACGGTGTTCTCCCCTGGGAGATCTTAAGATCCAAAATAGGCAGTTCTTTCTCTAAATTCAAATACATACAATTATGCTCCTGGTTTACAGCTGAGAAGGAAATAATAAGAGGTGATTGGGAAATTGAACACGTCTATAAAACACAAAGCTAATAAAAAAGGAAGTTGGACTATGGTATAAGAGTCTATTGAACGCCGACGATGTAGATATCCCTCCATCATACTCTATTTGGAACTCATCTATACTGGGCGAAATAGCTATTAACTCCTATGCCTCATCTCTTCAAACTCTATATAGGTACGTCAGGCCAGCCTCTCTAAAAAAAAAAAAAACATTTCTTTGTCATTAATAGGCTCTATTATACCCCTAAGAAGATAGCGAAATTTGCCCTATGTTCCTCCCCGAAGTGTCCTAGATGCGAGTATGTTGAAGCGGATGGTGTGCATGTTTTTTGAATGCCCCTATTTATGCAGATTTTGGCATAATGTGAAAAATGCTCTTGAGGCCATTTTCAGATGTAAGCTTAAACTAAATTTAGCAATAGTTTTCTTTGGGGTTGACAATGGTGTAACAAGTTTGCTCTGTAGCGCACAAAAGGGCTTACTCCTCTGCCTCATTATAATTGCTCGGAGGGAGATTTGTAAACTTTGGAAAGACACTAAGCCTCCGCTGTATGAGAACTGGTTGGCAGCTGCATTTAGTATGGCCCGCTTAGGCCAGAGATGTTTGAATGACCACAACCAAAACATCTGGTTATCACTTTTATCTTGGGGCATCAAAATGAGGTTGGTTTAAAGTTCTTTATTTTATTTTTTGGTCCAATGATTACACCAAGCCTTGTATCAAGAAGCTGGCCTGGTCTGGTCTAAGCTAATGCAGTAAACAGAAGCCCGAGGGTGTTTAGGTCGGTAAGGGCTTTTCGTTGATATTGCAGACACTTATGGTGAGATGAGGACAGAGGAAAAACATTTTTTTTTTTTAAAACTACAAAATTAAAATTTGTATACATAGTAGCAGGACCCACAGGAGGAGGAACAGCTTTGTTCGGAGGTCAATCATAGGATTCACATTTAAAGGGAAACGGATTCTAGAAGGAAGTGCGGCAGATAAGGAATGAAGAGAATTAAAGGGGAAGAGTCAGTAAGAGGGAAAAGAGAGAGAGGAAACAGAAAAGGAGAATCATGATAGTCCAACATCTTCCTTCCCACAAAAATGAATTGAGTCATAACAAAGTCACTATAACGTACTGGTAATCTAGAAATCCTTCTAGGATGTAATACAGAAGGTGCAGATGAGGAATAATCAACAACGGGAAGGGAAACATTTGAATCCTCAACATGAATATTATCATTAGAACGGATCACAGAACCATGAACTTTTTTGAGGCTCAAAAAGGATAGAATCATCTATAAGACGTCGGACAGCAATTTTCTTATAAAGGTCAGCTTGCAAGTCAGAAATGAGCACAAGCCTGCCCTTGTGCCACCACCCCCTATCTTGCAACAAATAAGCGCTTTGACCATCTTTTTCAATTTTACAAGGAGTAAAAGATGATTCACCTTTCTTAACGCCAGAGGGTTTCCTGATAAGAAGTCAAGATCCCACAGAAAATCCTTGTCATGAACCTGTTTCAGATTGTCCTAGTATTGTTTTTGTTTACATTGAGCCAAAGATACGCTGTTGTGTAAAGAATGATCAGGGTTGATGGCATTATCAGAAAAATGTTGTTCAAGCCAAGACGGTAGGAGTTTAGATCTACATTTCCTACCTCTCAACAACTCAAAGGGAGTAAGACCAGTGGTAGAATGAGGTGATTTGTGGTAAGCATTAATTTCATCTTTGAGATATAGATTGAAATCCAAACAAGAAGAAAGAGCAGTTTCAATACCTTCTTTTAACAAGCGATTCGCTCTTTCCACTAAACTGTGGCCCGAGGGCTATACAAAGCAACTTGTATGTGTTTGATATCAAAATCTATAAGCAGTGCAGACCAAATGAGTGCCATTATCAGCGACTAACTCTTTAGGAGGGCCTTCCAGAGAAAAAATATTTCTAAAAGTGTAAAACAGACTAAGTGGAAGCAGATTCAACAAAAGAAAAGTAAATCAATTTGGAATAATAATCAAGGAGTACTAATTAAAGCTTTGAAGAGGTAGTTAAAAGATTTGAGGGACCAGCAAAATCTAAAGAAACTTTCGACCAGGGATTATCAGGTAAGGGAACTGGATGAAGAGGATTTTTTGTGTGGTTCTCCAATGCTTGTCAGAAATAATACACTGCAGGCACAAGTCAATAAAAGAGGAAACATGAGTATTCATGGAAGGCCACCAATAATTCTCTCTAAGTTTCTTGCACGTGGCAGTGACACCTAAATGTCCTTCATGGGTACTATGAATGAGTTTATCCCTTAAGGTGGAGGGAGGAATGAAACCACCATTTCTGATGCACAGGTCATTTTCAAGGGATAACTCTGAGGCAATTTGAGCAGAGGGTTTCAAATCGTGAGGTAAATTGCGAAGAGGAGTCCAACCCTTAACAATGAAGTCACAAACTTTTTTAAGGGTAGGATCTTGAGGAAGCATCCATCCATTCTTTTTCAGAAATGACACCATTAGAAGGAAAAGAAGCATCAATGGTTACCACAACACACTCAAATTTGTCACCCAGATCATCTGTTGAGGGTAAAGGTAAATGGGAGAGGCAATCTGCTCTGAAATTTTTACCACCTTGTATGTATTTAATGGAAAAATTATACTCTTGTAGCTTGGAAAGCAAGCGTACAAGACGACCAGAAGCTTTGCCTAACCATCACCTTGTAATAAGTAGACAAGAGGTTTGTGATCTGTGTAAATGACAAAATAACTGCCCCAGACATAAGTCTTGAATTTATGAATGGCCCAGACACAAGCTAAAGCTTCATTCTCGATGGTACTATATTTAGTTTCTGCAATGGACAAACTCTTGGAAGCTAAAGCAACAGTAAGCTCTTTGTTGTTATTCAGTTGACCAAAGACGGCTCCAAGGCCTTTTAGACTAGCATCCACAGTAATCATACATTCATGACCAGGAACAAAAGGGCTTAAGGCGGGGCATGAACTACAAATTTTTTGATCACAGTGAAAGCAGTGTTAATGTCATCATTCCCAAACAAAGTTTGAGCGTTTCATGAGAAGGGATCTCAAGGGTTGAACATAGGAGCTGTAATCGGGAACAAAACAAGCATAGTATTCACAAAGACCTAAAGATTATCTCAAGGTATCCTTATCAGGTGGGGAAGGAGCTTTCAGAATGGCTTATACATTACAAACTTTTGGTTTAATGCCATCAGCAGTAATGGTGTGCCCTAAGTAATCAATTGGTTCAACTAAGAATTTACACATTTCAGGTTGAATGGTAACCCCTCTGGCTTTGAGAATGTAGAAAACATTATGCACAGTTTCTAAATGTACATATTTTGTTTCAGTGAATACAAGGATATCATCCTGAAAGGCCTGAACATGGGGAACGTCCTTGAAAAGAATGTCCATAACTTTTTGAAATACAGAGGCTGCAGAAGTCAAACCAAAGTGTAACCTTAAGTACTTGTAAGCTCCAAATGGTGTAACAGAAGTTGTGAGCTCTTGAGATTCAGTGCTTAAGGCTATCTGATGGGACGCGGAATGCAAGTCAATTGTGGAGAAAAATTTGGAATGGCCAATGTTAGAAAGCATTTCCTGAATATGAGGAAGAGAGTGGCAGTCAACAATTATGTTGCGGTTCAAAGACCTCCAATCAACACAAAGGCGAAGATCACCACCCTCTTTTTAGCAAGAACAATGGGAGAACCCCATTCGGAGGAATCCGTTTTAGCAATAATGCCTTGCATAGTTAAAGTTTCTAAAAGTTTCTTGAGGTTGGGCCTGACGTTGATGGGAACGGATCCAACTTTGTATGTAACAGGTATTGCATTAGCTTTAAGTTTAATGGTATATTCAAATCCTTTAATGGTACCAATAATATTACTAAAAACAGAGGAAAAGCTGTTTTTTTAGAGAGAAAGGTCATCTTCATTGAGGGAGGTGTTGTCAATCGAAAGAAGGGGAGAATCTCCTAACACAATGGGAGGCTTATGGCCGCGTTTCAAAATAATGCCTAGATTGGCTAAATCCTTCCAACCAAATCCCTTCCTTTAATGGCAACTTAAATTTTGGTTTTAGTGGTTCTTACCAAAATTTGTAAAGAAGCAACAAAGAAACCAAGAAGATCAATATCTTTCTCGCCAGAAGCTTTGGAAGCAATATCTGGAGTCTGAAGAGTAATGGAATGGGACCATAATGTAAAGAAAGAGGTATCGGCCAGTACAGTGATGGGGGCACCTGAGTCAGTCATAATCTCTAAAGATTTACTATTAATAATGGCTTGGCAGAGAGCATGTTCTATCTCTATGGAATTCAAGGGTTCATTGATGGTGAGAAGAAAATTTGAAAACCTACTGGTGCACTCAGTGGTGTCACCAGAGGAAGTGGATGGAATTTGCAAATCCACATTGTGGATTCTAATACTTTGACTGGTGAGCTGGGATCTACAAACTGCTTAAAAGTGCCCTCATTTCTTACATTTGGAGCATTTCTTTCCCAAGGCAGGACAAGAGGGATAGTTGCCAATATGGGTTTTAGAACCACAACGAGAGCAAAATCATTTGCGTCTTTCCTTGTTAGACTTAATAGCGGAAATGGTGAGACCATCAAAATTGTCAGAGACTTAGAACATGGTAGAATGTTCTTCCTGTCCTGACACCGCTTGGGAAGAAATGATAGAGCGCTCGATGCTTTTGCCGTTGTCAATGGCCTCTGAAAGAGAAGAGTTACGACAAGTAAGGAGTTTTTCTTGCATTTTTTTTTTTAATAACCGTTATAAACGAATTGATTTCTAATACAAATATCCACAGAATTCTGAAAATCACATGTAGAAGCCAAGACACATAAGGCAGCCACGTACTCTTCAACAGATTAATCACTGGCTTGTTTGTTTAAAGAAACAATGTCTTTCTAAAAGGACGTTAGGCTCTTCTGAGAACAGTTTTTTAAGTCTCTCTTTGGCTTCAAGGTAGACGTTCCAAACACCATCACCAGGTGGCTGTGGAATGGGAGGTAAGTTAAAAAAAGAAAATGTGTGCGGCAATACCAAGATGGTTGTACAAAAGTGCATTTTTCCTTCCCGGCGTGTAATTTAAGCCATCAATACCCATAAGGTAATTCTCAAAAACGTGAATCCATTGTTTCCAGAGAATTTCAGGTTTACCTGGCTTTTGTAGAAATGGAGGAGGATGTAGAGCATTGTCCGAAGAAGACATTTTGGACAAAAAACTGAAAGAAAAAAGTTAGGAATGTAAAATGATTAGCAATGTCAATTGTTTGAAGAAAAAAAAAAAACAACAATAAAGAAATGGCTTGTAGTAATCGGAGGTAAAATCCCACAGTAATGATGTTGTATAAGAATCTGAAAAGGAAAAATCAAAAACGCAGGGGCTGGAGCAGGGTTCCCACAGCCAGGAAAAAGCAAAAGGTAAGTTTAAAATGTGAGTAATAATGCTTTGTTAAGCGGCCGGTGCAGCTGGAATGGAAATCCCACAGCTGAATAAATGAGGAACTGAAAGCATGTAGGCTGGTCGTTAAGAGGGTAAAAGATTATGTGGTTGGAGCAGGGCTTCCACAACCAAAATACCCCAAGCCCTACTATGAAAGAAGTAATGAGTGAGGCCCAGCAGGCGGCACGGCTGGAGCGGAGCTCCCACAGCCCAGAATGAATAAGAGAAAACTCTGCTAGCAGGCGGCGCAGCTGGAGAGGAGCTCCCACAGTCGTGAAGGAAGACTCTACCAGCCCGTCTGAACGTCGCAGAAGGGCGTTGCAAGGGCGACGTGCAGGGCCTGGCAAGGAATCCAGGAAAGACAGAGTTGCTGCAGCTTTGTTGTGGGAACAACAAAGCGAGGAAGGCGAAGGCAGCGAGGGGTTGCTGCGGAAACCAGCAAAGTGCCACAAAGAAATCACGCGCATGGATGGCGCGAGGAGGCACTAGCAGCAAAAGGAAAAGTCGCGTGCAGGTGGGTGCTCGCGTGCCGAAGGCAGTTGGGGCCTTGAAAGAGGACTGTGGATTAAAGAAAGTTAAATAAGAAAGGCACACACTTGAAGGCTTGTGGGTCCTGTCAAGAGTAGCCGTCAGCGTCCTGGTCGCTTTGGAATGTAGTGGAGCACCGCACAGTGAATAAAATTAAAAGGCGGTTGCGGGAAAAAAATATCTTTTGCCCCACTCCCGCTACCAAAATGTAGTCGGAGGGAGAGGAGGACAGTCGGCAAATATTTCCAGTCCGTAGAATTTATTTGTATTACAAATTTGTATACAAAGTAGCAGGACACACAGCAGGAGGAACAGCTCCGCTCGGAGGTCAATCATAGAATTCAGTTCAATTAAGAGTTAAAAAAAAAAAAAAAAAGCATAGAATTCACATTCAAAGGGAAACCGATTCTAAAAGGAAGAGCGGTAGGAAAGTAATTAAGAGAATTAAAGGGGAAGAGTCAGGAAGAGGGAAAAGAGAAAGAGAGGAAACAGAAAATAAGAAACTGGGTATTAGTGGTTTGCCAGTTCAGTCTTAGGCCAGAAATGTATTTGTCGTCGGAATGCTGCTGTTTGACCTCCTAATATGAACTAATTGTAGCACAAGTACAGCTGCGGTCAAGGCATGCCATTTTATGCATATGAAATGTCTTAGAATGTATTCATATCTGGAGATTTACTGTAGCCAGAAAAAGGACCCATAAATATAGAACATGTTTTTTTTTCACATGCCCGGTTTCCTGACCAACACTTTCTCCCCAGTATTCCATGACCTTATCTGTGCACATGTTTTCTCATCAAATCAGGCATGCATCCTTTTTGATGAGAGATTCTTCTGGATTTAAGACACTCATCTGAGCTTTTTTTTCTCTTCCCTCCCAATACACAATTACAACCATGCTGGACATAGTTTATCATGTAGTTTCCTGCCTCTCAATGCAGTAAACTGAGACACAGCCGTGTTTTTCTCTGCACACTCTTTAAGGAAGTCCTAATTTGCAAATCCATTGCAGACTCACAGACCCATCCATCTAACGTGGTGTCACCATTGTCCTCTCCCTGATCAATGGATAACCTCCATAAACAATCCACAGCGTTCTTCTTGGGTCCAGGCACATATTCCACCATAAAGTTGAACTCAGTCAAACCTTTCATCCAATCTCTTAATTCAGGGCGATACATTTCACACCTCTTTACATGTGAAATTTTGGTATTACGAGTGATGATCTGACCTAATCAAAATAGGTATGTCCCACAGGTAGAATTTGAAATAGCGAATCGCCCAGAACACAGCCAGTGCTTCTCGCTCAATTGCAGAGTACCGTTCCTCTGCACCCTTCGGTGAACGATAAGCAAAAGCCCCAACCTTCGATTCACCATCCACCACCTGGAATAACATAGCATACTGGCATCTGTTGACAACACTGTTTTCTTGCATTCATCAAAATGTCCCAGTTCGGGTAGTTTTCCAATATTGTCCTTAATACTTGCAAAAGCATGTGCACACTTATCTGACCAGGGAACTCTGGAATTCTTCTTTAACAAAAATCTCAAGGGCAAAGATAGGCTGGCAAAAGTTGGGATAGAATTAGAACAAAACTCTGCCAACCCCAGAAAGGAACGTTTTGTGTGGGTGCTTTCACAATACTATCGGCCCAATCCAATTTTGGACTTCTTAACCTCACCAGAGATCATATGACACAGATAAGTCACCAAGGTCACACTAAACTTGAACTACTCCTTCATCACCAACCCATCCTCTTTCAATCTGCCCAGTACCTGCCACAACTGCTTGTCATGTAAACCAGCATGTCGTCCTGGAAAAACACTTTATATAAACCTTCCAGCACTTTTTTTCATGATCCCTTGAAAACAAGCAGCTGCTTAGGCTAGGCCAAAAGGCATCTGAATTAACCTATAGGCACCCAAGAGTTGCGTATGGGGGCGTTCGGGACAGGTGCAGTCCGCGCCACCTCATCTGGGTCAGACTGTGCATGCCCCATGCGGCATCACCGTAGGTGGCATTCGTGCTTGAGCCCCGGGGCGGAGGAGCCTCCTGCAAGAGTTGGACTGGGGCAGGTGCGCCAGGTCTGTCTGCGGTCTACATGCACGTTCGAGAGGTGCAAGACTGACGGCCGCGGACTGGACGTGGCAGCCTGGACCTCTGATGTTGGCGATCCCAGCGCCCTGGGAACCTCGAGAGGAATCTGAAGAGAGGCGGGGAGGAGGTTAAAAGCAGAGGGCCCGGACAGCTTAAAGGCGGCCAAAGGATTCTGTGTTCCCCTCCGGACCTGCAATCTATGACAAGCGAGAGGGCCGGTATGCCTGCATATGCACTCAAGCATCAGGCGGTGAGCTGAGCTACTGCAGGCTGGAGGGACAGGTGGGAGACAGGAGGATCCGATCAAGTATGAGAGGGGCAGAGGTCTCTCCCCTCCTGGCCTGGACAGCCTTAGTGGTGACTGACACATAGCTTGCCTGGTGTGCGGGGGGTCTGGGCACTCTGAGCAGACTCTCACAGCAGAGCCCAGTTGGTTCTGGTCCTGGAGATCATACCTTCGCCTTAGCTAATCTCACAGGAGCGACCCCCTCCACTTTAGGGCTCCTTCGTGGCCTCACTGGGACGGCGGCCGGGGCACTCAGAAGCGGCCTTAGAGCCCACAGCTCCAAAATTGCACGATCTACATGGCGTGGGCCCCCCAGAATAATCTATGAGCATGGCAGTAAAGTCTAGGGAGGCCTGTACCGGAGACCTTTGGACCAATTGGGGGTTTAGTAGCAGCCAGTGCGGACCGATTGCACCCCTGGAGGGGCTCTGCCATCTCCACTTTCACGGCACCAGGACGTCCAAGGAAGCAACCGTCAGAATCCGCCAACCCACAAGAGACTGCTCCTTGGGCCTGAGGGCATCCAATTGTGACAGCATGGCCTCCTTTAAAGCTCAAAAAGCGCGCAATGTCTGTAAAACGGCAGGCGTAGGTGAAAACCCCGAGAGTCCGGTGACCCGCGAATTCCTTAACTCGCTCCCTGCCTCACGTGGAGACTTAGACGGTAAAGAAGGATCTCGCCCTTGAGCTAAGGGAGGCCTGATGAGACATCAATGATGTCTGGGCGAGGGTGGCAGTCCTAGAGGAAGGTAACTCTATACGGGATGCAGAAATAGAAAACCTACAACAGGAAATAATTCGCCTTCAAGAACAGATTGAGCTACAAGCCCATTCTGAGGATCTTTAAACTGGTCCCAAAAAAATAATATCCACATTAGGGGGGGATCCCAACCTCATCGGAGGGATAAGATTTGGAGGAATACGTGCAGGCTATGTTTCGTTTGGCATTGGGTTCCACAGCTGAAAGCAAAATTAAACTTGATAGATGCCACCGGGTGCCCCCCCCCCCCCCCCTGAAGCAGCGAGGCCCCCAGTGGACATCCTGGTCTGCGTGCATGACTTTAAAGCCAAGGAGGCAATCCTCCAGAAGGCACAAGAACCCCAGAAACTCCAGTTCTAAGGCCACTCTCCACAGCTTTTTCAGGACCTTGCAGCTATCACGCTGCTGAAACAAAAGGAATTCCGCCCTATCATGAGGCACTTGGTACTCATGGGGCCATCCCTTCCGCCTCAACGTTTTTTGGGAAGGCGGACCCTACTAGATCCGATGCCCAACGGAGGCATGCAAGGTCTTGAACCTGGAGCTTACGGAGCAGGACTCGCACCCTACCTCCACATACGACCAGCCTCACGGCAGACACCGGCACAGACCACGACACAAACCATTGCCCAGACACAATCACCAAGGAGAGGTCGGTGGTTCTCCGCTCATTCTCTGGAGAAGGGATGGACAAAGCTGGCCCTTCCAGATGAGGTATCGCAGAGACTTCCTATTGTGGTGGATGGTATTGAAGGGCGGGGACGGAGGTGGGTGACCAGCATCCAATAGATGTCAATCCTGGTCGAGGTTGGCCCCCTTTTTTCCATGTTCTCCATTTTAATAGACTTTATCCTATTACACTGTGACCAACTGTATGTTTGTTTTTGTTTTTTGTTTTTACTGTTGGGGCTTTGGGTTAGTTTAAGGGAATCTCCTTCTGGCATGCCTTCTTTCTCAAGTGAAACACACCCAAGGGAACATACACTGCCCTATATCATGGGTTGGCTCTCACAAGCCCCTTTATGCCCCAGGCGGACAAGCGGCACGATTCTTAGCAGGCCGTCTTATTGCTCTTAACCTGGAAATTAAAGTGGGAAGCCTCAATGTTTGAGGCCTCAGTAATCCAACAAAGAGGTTGCCCGCCCTCTCATTGCTTGAAAACTCCCATGGAGACATTTGCCTTGTGCAAGAAACAGATTTGCTCCCCAGAGACGTACACTGTATGCAAACCAATTGATTCGCACAGCAATATTGGTTATTGGGGGTGGGAAAAAGGGGAAGGGTGGCATTCTCTTTTCTAACCGCTTTCATGGGACAGTTCTGGGTCAGGTTTCAGAGATCAAGGGGCGTCTTCTGGCTCTCCGCTTGCAGATAGGCTCTTTTCACCTTACGCTGGCATCGATCTATGCCCCGAATGAGCGCCAAAAATCCTTATTAACTGACTTCCTTGCCAGGATACTCCAGTCCCCAGATCTGGCTGTAATTGTCGGGGTGACTTTAACATTGTGATGGATACGGAGCTAGATCGCTTAGGACATGGATCTTGTCGAACCGGGGCGGTCTCCTCTGAAGGCCTGATGTGGCTCGCTGAATGTGGCCTACGAGATGTGTGGCGCTCCCAACATCCTAGCAATAGGGACTACGCTTTTTTCTCAGTGGCCCACAAGACACATGCACAACTTGATCATTTCCTGGCATCCCCGTCAGCCTGGGATCGAGTTAGGACCTCTACAATCGAGCCCTGCACTTTATCCGCACTCATCACTGACCCTTTTTACACCCCCTATCTCCCTCACAGACATCAAACTCGCGTCTCCACGAAGCCAGGTTACATTCTCAGGCTACGGTCCTTGCGTTCTGGAAAACCCTTCAGGAACACCTGACCTTCAACGCCATTGGCTCCACTGCACTTCTGGTTTGGTTAGGGAGGCCCTGAAGCTAGTAGCACGGGGGAACTATGGCAGGAGCGGCAAACGATAAAGTGTGATGACGCAAGAGGAAGATCCTTGAGCAGAAGGTCCTGCAGCTAGAAACCATTCACAAACGCACTGGCGCTCCCCGCGTATGGAAAGAACTCGAGAAAAAGCGCCTTAAACTGAAAAGCCTTGATCTTGACAGTGCCGAATATGCTGTGCTACACTTAAACACAAGTTTTATCTGGTGGGCAATGGGGGGGTCGCATGCTATCACACTGTTTGCATAGTGAACAATTTGAAAGCTGTGAAGTCCATCATGACGGACGTTGGGGCAGAAGTGAAGGACGCAGGAGGCATCGCTGCCTCTTTTCAAGTAAATCACGCTAAGCTTTACTTCGCAGGCAGCAGCCCACCAGCTAATTACCAAGCATATTTCAGGGGCGTGTTGGTTACCCCTTTTCCACTCGCTCAGACCAATGCCTTAGATAAGCCCATCTGCGTGGAAGAAGTGATCTCAACGATTGCTCGACGGAAAACCCTAAAGGCCCCTGGACCTGACAGGTTTGGCGCAGTATTTTATAATACCTTCTGTTCTAAACTTGCCCCGCTACTCGCGCGTCTATTTTTAAATTCCTTTGCAGACACAGGCGCCTTATCGGAATCCATGCCATAGGCCTCCAAATCAGTCATATCCAAACAAGGGAAAGACCCGAAGCAGTGTGGCTCTTAACAGCACATCTCTTTATTAAACACGGACGTGAAACTATTTGCAAGTGTACTAACCCACCGTCTTAACCCTCTTATGCTGAGACTAATCGACCCAGACCAAGCCCGGCTTATTCCCTCCCGGCAGTGCAGTGATAACACGAAACACACCCATCACCTCATAGACAAGGTACGTTAGTCACGCGAATAAGCCCTGCTATTGGCCATTGACGCAGGTAAAGCTTTTGGCCAAGTACCCTAGCCCTTCCTCTTCGAGACACTCAGATGGTTCGGTATTGGTGACTGTTTCGGGCGATGGATTCAGAGTATCTATAGTGCTCCCTGCGCTGTGGTTAGGGTGAACGACGTCTGGTCCAGCGGGTTCTCAATCCACCGAGGCACACGACAGGGCTGCCCACTTTTCCTGTTTCTTTTTGCCCTCTACATGGAGCCTCTGGCTCAAAGACTGAGAGGGAACCCTAGAGCAGAGGGTGTCACATTTGGCATAGACCAACATCTAATTAGCTTATACACGGACTGTCATTTTGCTCAGTCACACGGCCCCTGACCTCTCTCCCTGCGACCATTGCAGAGCTACTAGAATTCGAGGCAATTTTGGGATTTTGTGTAAACATGCAAAAATCCCAAATTTTATACCTCAACATAGTCTCTGACACCAAGCGCGCATTGCAGTTACAATTTGATTTCCGATGGGTCACTGAAGGCCTCCCATATTTCGGCATTACTCTGGGATGCAGTCTTTCTAAAACCGCCACTGAACTATACATCACTGACCCAAGGACTTTGCGTACTGGCAGCGATTACCACTCAGACGCTGGTCTGAAGGTGGCTGTAAACGCATGGGATTACATTTGACCAACTCAAAACTGACTACTCTTTATTAAAGAGAGACCGGTTCTCTTACACACAGTTGGGACACTGGGTGCTCAGGCCTTAGGTTCACACAGGGGCAAGCCAGCCGATGACCCACTTTGAAAAATGACTGTTTCTCAAAGCCGATAAGAGGCGTATTTCGGAGATATATCTCCATCTGACTAAGACGGGAATAAATCACAAAACCCCTGGACAGACCCGATGGGAGGCGAAACTTGATAGAACCCTTTCGGACAAAGAATGGTGAGATCTTCTACAAAACCCATTACACGGCACACCGAAACAGCATTTAAAGTTATTTCGTACTGGTACTACACGCCAGCCCACATTCAGAAGTGGAACGAAAAATGCACCTGGGACTGCTGTTAAGGGTTTGGCAATTCAGGTACTTAGCTCCATCTCCTCTGGCACTGCCCAAAGCCGACCAGATACTAGGACCAGATCCTAGATGACCTTGATGCCGCATTTAATACCACTATTCCCGGTTTCCCAGCTTATACAGTTCTAGGACTCCCCAATGCACTGACATTCCCAATCCCATTCGTCCAGTGGAGACAGATAGCCCTTGCACTGAATGAAGCACTTCAGGTAATTTTGTCTTCCTGGGGCACAGATGGAACGCCCTATCACAGGCAGTGGCTGTACCAACTTTGGCTCTTGCTCGGCATGGAGCAACTGTCCATGACTACTGCATCTGATAGCTCCTCCTATGCTGAGGTATAGGCCCTATTCATCTCAGTTCTTTCCACTGAATTCAGGGAACTACAATTCCCTACATACCTGCGTATTTTAAGACTTCTTCCAGATCTTTCAGGCCCGATGAAGTAGGAGGGGTCATCAACAAACTAGCCAAAAGGCCCTGGAAGAATAATTAGGCAGTGCACATACACTTTACCTATCATGGTGTCGCTCGGAAGGTTACAGGGAGGCAGGTGGGAGAATGGGAGGTTCTTATTTTTCTTTCTTCGTTACTGGTCGTTCTTTATTGTTCTTTCTGGTTGAAAATCAGTTCCTACGATATACCACTGTTATTCACCTTTGCCATTTGAAAATGCAGTATAAACGTGGCTGGCCCGATGGGTTGTATGTGGCTTGCTGTGTTAACACTAACACACCTGGCATCTATATGCGGCCGGCCCAGTTTGGATGCAGGCGGCAAGTTGTGTTCAAAGATTTTTTGATGATAGTTAAAAAGATTTGAGCCTAAAAGAGTTACAAATGACGTCAGGTGCCTAGAATCCCGATGAAGCAATACCTGGTGGTAAGCGGAGGACAAGTCGATGACACTGAAGAATTTGGTATTCTTAATCAAGGCTAATGTCTCTGAGATGTTCGGCAGGCTGTCTACCCAAATGTCTGTTCAGTCCACGTAAATCTACACACATTCTGATCTTTCCCTCAATCCTTTGGGACTAAAACCTCTGGAGCCAACCACTCTGAGCATTCAATATCTTTAATTGCTCCAGCTTCAATAGCTTCTGTATCTCTCATTCAAGGGATTCCATCATCAGAGGAGGTTGCTTCCTTACCTTGCTTACAAACGGTATTACCCCATTTTGTAAAATAATTTTGTGTTCAAAATCTCTTAACAACCCAATATTGCCACTAAACAACTTAGGAAGTTAAGAACACACATCTTCTGGTAACTGATCCATCAAGAGTAGTAACACTTTCTCTGGTGTATTGGGATTCAAAGTGATACTCATATCTCTCTGGGTCTCCACCTAAGCAAGGTATCTCCTCTTTTTGTCACATGTACGTTCCCTGCAGTCTCCCAATCTGAACATTTTATTTTCATTACAGCATACCCAAGAACATCAATCTTGATCCCACCCTAACCCACCGGATTTATGTGAGGCAGAAGTAACTCTGTTTTATTTACACCTAACACCATTTCCTGTTCATCACCATAGTGTAAGATGATCCTGAATCAGTGGGGACTAACAGTCTCTTTCCACCAACTGTAACCTCTCATTCAGGCACCTCAAGCTTCTCACCATCCACTATTCCATCTTCCCTCACACTCAACACAAATTTTTCCTCTTCCTCCACACAATATACTCCTTGTCCTTTAGTACGTCTGCACACTCGTGCATAATGCCCCTTCTTCCCACGTTTTTTGCATGTGTAAACGTTGCAAAATGTCCCAGACTATTTGACAGATGTTCCTCCCTGCCATATCCAAAGCATCTAAATCCTCCACTTCTGTTATGATTAGCATTCTCATTACCGACAAATCTTTCGCCACTCTCACTGTTAGCCTATTTTTTTCGCATCTCCCCCTTTCTTTCTTTCATTTTCTCATGTACAGTGCTTTCTTCCACCACTGTGTCTTTACCTTTTTCTTCTCTCATTTCTTGCATCCACATACTGGGATTCTCCATACCTTCCACAGTGGCTATTGCCACTGTTCAAATCAGGGTTCTTAGCTAGAAGCTTTCCCTGGACTTAAACATTATTAGTCAACCTAAACATCTGATCCCGGACTAGAGAATCTGCGAGTAGTTCAATTTCCCAGGTGCATGCTAATGTTTACAATGTTGCAACATAGCTTCAAATTTCCTCTTGCTTCCTTGCAATCCTGTAAAAAAAAAAGATACTTGTGCTGTTTCAACACATTAATTTGGTAGCCAAAGGGATTATCAAGCATTATGACTGACCTATCATAAACATTATCTGGTTCACCTTCACCATGCCCTATAGTGATTTCATCCAAACTCCCATTGCTAAGCACCTCCTGCTCGAACGCTCCTCACTAGCTGCTCGCATTGCTACGGCTTCAACGTCCCGGTTGTCAAGGCCTCACACTCCAACGCTCGAGCACTTCTCCTGACACTTAAAGTTGGTGCTTATCAAAGTTGCCAAAAGTGCACATACTCCATAAAATCCACAGCACATGTACTCATGGTGACCATTCCACTACACCGTGGTCCCTTCCAAGTGTTTGTCTCTCTACCGCCACTCGTTGCTTCATAGGTTCATGGGGAAGCTGGTAGTTGTACACCTGTCCCAAGCAGGCGCTTGTAGCCAATGTGCAGTTCTAAGGCCCCACACACAATCCTGGTGCAGTTCAGGTATTTATTCAGTAGAGGTTAAGGACCACTAACCCGTGCAGACAGCTTGGCTCGACTCACATTCAAAACATTCCTCCTGCCCAGTGCATGCTGCATTGTGCTGTCTTTGATGACCAAGAGATTCTTCAGATCACCTATGCAACGATGACAGAGGTAACATTCCAGTTACAGGTTAATACAACTGAGAAAGTCCTAACCGATCCAAATTGCAAAGGTTTAAAAAGAAATTACAATGCAGCATGTGTTTTATTATACCCGGCCACCATAATTAAGGGCTCCCAGTGCCCCACCGCAGCCTTAAACGGGAAGAGAAGTATCTGGCCACAGATAACTTTTGGAGAAACTTACAATGGGCGATTATGCAGAGTATAAGGATATACTAAGTCACCAAGGAAGTCCATGCAGAGGAAAAAGGATGAAGACAGAGTACCCTTATAAGCTTATGGAGCTCAGGTGACATGCAATATCCTTATTACAGGAGGGGGTACTTTATCCCATCTAATACATGGTCACACCACCACCTTTCCCACAAATAACTAAAAATCCTTGATGCGTAGCTATTTCATATGAAAAGGAGAGCATATTTACAAATTTTTTGAACAAAATAGAATCTCTGTTGCAAAATTAAAGTCATCAAAAAGGCTTTGATATTTGTTGCAAAAATATTTTCGAATCCATTTAATACAAATCAGTAAAACAAAACTGTAGCTCAGAATGTGTAGAAACATGCAGAAAGATTCTATCTTTCTAAAATTACCTAAGGAATGGAAAAACATTTTTTGCCATAAATATCTCCTTTCTGCTCGTTGCTGTGAGCTAGAAAAAGCAGAAGAAAGAAAAGCAATGTTTAATTTGTCTTTAAACAGCTGCTTTAATCATGCTCCATGACCTGTCATTCCCCTCTGCTTCTGGCTCTGTCAGCAGTCCTTATGACGTCAGAACACATCTGTAACAACTTATTACAGTTGAGTTCTGATGTATTTCTTTAGAATAAGTGACTGGGTGCCTCTTAAATCACCTAATATAAAGAAATTGACTTTTTTTATACAGGGATTGCAGATTTTTTTTTTACATTTATTTATATTAATATAGACACACTTACACTTTATAAGCAGAATTTGAATTAAACATTAGCATGGTTCGTGAAACTAGAAGGTTCTTCAGAGTGTCTCAATCACTCTTGTTCTCCTCCACCATTCTCTTCTGCAGTCTTTGATAGACATTTACACTCTTTTTCTTATCATAGCTTTCTGAAACACTCCATCTGCATATCCCACACCTCATCGCTTTCCTTTTCATCATCCGTTTTTACTCGAACATGCACATACTTTGTTGCCTCACATTCACTTTCCCACCCCACACACAATGCACACTCACCTGTAAGCACTGCATTTTCTTCAACTTTAGCCCTGTCAATATTTTACAAGCTGTGTACCTCCTTCACTCGCTTTTTCATATAATCACAATTTCAGTCGGTGCACCTAACCGTTGGTCTGTGCACTTTGCACAGAAGCCAAGGATTGGATCAGCATGTATTCCGGATTTTTTTTTGTTATGCGGGCAGGGAGCACAGCGCAGTCAACAGAGGGAGGGGTGAGGGTACCATGGGCAATGGATGGAGGGAAAGTGAGTGTGGCTGGAGCAAGCCAACCTAGATGACGAATGGAGGGAGGGTGGTCGCAAGTTAACACTGACCACAAACTGAGGGAGGGAGGATTGAGGCAAACTAACACAGAAACAAACCGAGGGAAGGAGAAAGGGAGGGTGGGGAGTCAATGTTCCCTCCAATAAGTTTCCTCTTTGTGCGCCAATGATATGTTTGTACAACTTTCTCAATTGTGTGGAAGACCAGGAGTATTTAGGATCCCCAAAGCAAATTATTGGGGTGATGGAGGTTGGAGGCTGAAAAGGGTCATAGAAAATAATTATCAAAACTAATCAGCGAAAGAGAAGCAAGTATGTCCTTAGTTGCTTTCACAATTTGAACTCTTAATATGCTCCCTTGAAGCATGAATTGTTTGCGGAGGGTGGCAAAATGTTTATTGCCAACTGGGAGAGACGTCTGCCCCTTGATGGAAAGTACTGAACCTCCCAAAATGGGCCAATCGCCAGATAAGCATAGTTTAGAGTCCTGCCTAGTTGACGGAAAAAACAGGCACTGAGTAGAGACTGGATTGATTCAGGGGGAGAAGGTTCTCCTCTCAAAATGTAATGATACTTTCTGGTCCTGGCTGCAGCTCAAAACAGGTTTTTTTGCTCTCAAAAACACATTGCCTTAGTAGCCACAAGCACTGTAGGGAATGACAATTTTTGTGGGGCAGAAGAAAACCTGTGAATGTCAACAGCCCAAAACGATGGATGTAACCCAGATCTGTGAATGTTTGACAATGTTCAGCATTTCGTCCATCTGTTTGTGGTGCTTTAGTCGCCCTAAGTTTGAAGGGTATGCCCAGAGGTGTTCCCCATGCTTGCTATGCCACTGGATTCAAGTTGGCTTGGCTGATGAGAGGAGATACCTCAAAACTGGTCCTAGGATACTTCTTTTTCCGGTCCAAGGACGACCTGGCCCAGCAGCTAGGGCTGGACTGTTCCCATGGGGAGCAGTGTCAAGATTGATTTGCAAATGGCTGGGTTCCAAACTAGGGTGGCATGGTGACTGGGGGTGAATGTTTGACAATGTTCAGTATTCCGTCCATCTTTTTGTGTTGCAATGGATAAAGAGGGCAGGCAGAAGCCCCCTTGAAATGTGTAATACCTATATTTTAATTAAATCACAACGTCTTGCCTAATCCCAGACCTGTGAAAGTCATTCTCCCCATTTCACTTCAAACAAACGAAAATTGTCTATTATACAGGATCTCCAAAAACTGTACATTTATGAGTAAAATACGGTGTGTGCTTGAATGAGTGGGCGAGGAACACTGCTAAACAACACTAGCAAGTTTTCCATACTATTCTCAAACATGTCGGAAAGGAAAGTAAATCTATCTACACAAGCTCAAACTATCCTTTGCCATTTTTTTGTCCCTGAAATGCAGCCCATCAAAAGTGGCAATTTCACTTTGCTCCTTGACCGTCCACTTAAATCTGTAAAATATTTTAAGTAATTAGGAACGTTTTCAATACGAATCGAGAGGTGTTGTTTATCTGTTGCTTTATAACATTTTCAGCGCACAACCATAATCCAAGTACTCATTGAAACGTAAAGTTCAAAATGTAAGCTTACCATGACCAATACCCCCATTCAATTGCAGAAAACATTTTTTGATTAATTAAATAGACCATTTCACCGCTGACACATCAGTCGATTACTAGTTAAAGCCCATAAGGTTTGTGCAAACCTTAAATTTAAAATGTAGGAACCTGCTGATTTATATTTTAATTAACTCTGCCAAAAAGCAAATTAACTAGGTTCAGTATCTTTACAAAACAAAGTTCCATTTTCAATTGACCTCGGGTAAAAATGAAGCAACATGTGAAAAGATATCATTTGATATTTGCAGCACATAATTTAAGAACTGAAACACTTCAGATGAACATACTTAATTGTCACATGGTGTATTTTGCTGCGTACAGTCTAAATAACATTTAGTTATTTAACAAACTAGCGGGCAGCATTTTAATATTTGAATCACAGTAGCTTAAAAGACAACATTTCACATTACATACTGAACCAGAATGAGCAAGCCTGTGCTCATGTAGTAAGTGGTGCCTCTGCAGAATACTCCGTGCTGGCTGCGAATATTTCCATAGAAGCTTCATCAAGGTTATTTCAGTTACTGGTGTTGGTTTACCTGAAAGGCTAGAGCTGTAGCAGAAAAGTGTCACACAAAAGGCAGCGCATTAGCAAAACTTTATTGTGATGCTGATTGGGAGGAATGCAGTGAGGTAACCATAGTCAGCAGGAAGAAGTTGCTGCCGCCCGGAGGGCTTTAGCTCTGTAAAGAGAATGGTAAGACCCCCTGGTTTGTGATAATTGCTGTGTGCGTGCGGCTCAAAGACCGTATCCACGCGGGCGCCCAAGCGTGCACGTTAGAGGGAATTTAGGGGCATATTCTCAAGACAGGCGATAAAATTATCGCCGAATGGGCTTGATAATATGCTCTATGGAATTCCAATTGAAGCCCATTTTAGATGTGACGGACATCTAACCTGAGCTTCAATTGGAATTGCATAGAGCATATTATCAAGCCCATTATCGCCGTTTTAGCTGCAGTTTTCTGCCACTAAAGCGGTGATAATTTTATCACCTGTCTTGATAATATGCCCCTAAGGTGGGTACAGCCCAACACTGACAGTGAACGGAGGGCAGGGTAGAGACAAGCCAACACTGACAACGAATGGAAGGAAGGAGGATGGGGCAAGCCAAAGCAGACAATTGAAGGGGGAGTAGTCTGGACAAGTAGGCTGATGGGGGAGGATCACAGATGGAATAGAAGTATGCGAGGGAGCCAGCTGAAAAAGACGCACTCCGATAGTGTTTAAATCCAAAACAAAAAAAGGACCCGAAAAATGACCAGTGGAAGGAAACTTTAAATGCCTCCATACTGTTGACGATGCCAACATTTTAAAGGCATTGCCCATTTCCAAAAATTGTTTTCTCTCCTTTCCATGGATTAGTGTCCATGGTCTGTTAACACTACAGCTTTTTGCCTTAGTTATTGTGTGGTACCAGTGCTTGTAGAGGTCATGGATGTTAAGAACCCTGTGCAAATAATCCGAATTCTTGGTAACACTTTGGCCCTCAGATCAAACTCGTTTCCTAAAATGCTGGTGCTTTCATGATGCAAATAAGGTGCAAATTAGGTGTATACTTTGGAGCTCTATTGGAAAAGCCCATATAATGCTCGTTGTTTTCGATCTCATTCTCTTAAAGATGTATAATTTGATTCCTAGCTGGCAAGCCAGCAGGCACTTAAGGTAAGGGACACATTGTAAGTTGAAGGTCGTACAACTGGCTTTGTAGTCGAATTTTAAGATGCTAATTAAAGTTATTTTTTCTGAGGAGTTTTAGCTCTAGTCTACGGACCACTTTATTATTATTTTTTGCTCTAGACCTTTTGTTTACTATATATACTTGGAGGGTTCTAGAATTCCCCTCCTTGCTCATGCTTCAAAGGCTTTCTAGTCAAAGTTCCTGCTTCTGATTAGGAGTCTTTTTACCATTTTCCTGTATTTATCCCACCCAAAGAGCATGTTGGTCTTGCCGTGTTTTGATAGGATGAGTTGTATCTTGCCAATGCTACCATTGCGGCTATGCATTTCAGTATATGAGGGACTATTTACGTTTCCTTTCTCTCTTCTTGCTCTCCATCTCTCCCTTCCCTTACCACTCCTGCTCTTTTTATTTAAAAATGTGCCTTCCCTAGTGCTTGCTTCCCTCCAGCACTCTATTTACCACTGACTGCTAACACAGCAGTAGACAGCCATCTTTAATTATGTAACACGCTTGAGCCATCCTGGCAAGCTATTTCTAATGCTTTATGAAAACCTGTTCCAAGATGGCTGCCACTCGCCCATTGCAGAAATTTTGATATTTAGAAAAATTGCACATCTAATGCAGTGAGTTGTTACCACGACTTTTGTAATGTTTTTTATTAACAATTCAATAAACTATACTTACTATTTTGATATTGCAAACCTAAAAAAAGCAGTGACCAAGGCATTTGGGGTGCACCCTGGTGTCACAGGCAAGACCTGTTGGCTTTGCCAAAACAGTGCCCTTTATCTGCAAGACCTTTCTATCTTTCGTTTGCTTCTCCAGCTAGCAAACTTGTCATTATCTGTTTTTCTGTTGCTAATATAACATTATTTGTCAATAAAATGCATTCATTGTCATTTATTGTGAGGAAAGCTTCACCTATATTTTTTTGCGATGCGCTCTTTCTCTCTCTCTCTCGCTCTCAAAGGAGATATGTTTTGGTTTCTCAGGCACATAAAGCACAGATAGCAAGGGCTGGTTTTCCATTATTTCTTGGAGCATCCGATTCCCAAAATGTGTTGACTTGAACATCATGCTAGGTCGACATATTCTGCTAGATGTCACTACTTAATGGGGCATAGTTTAATGTGTTTTGGTATCTAGAGATTTCAAGGTAGGGGAGTGCTCCTATGAAATGCACTTCTGACAGGCATTAGGGCCTAAAGTTATCCGTCTGGGAAAAAAATTCTACTTTAAAACTGTTTTAGGCTAATGACGTGTGTTTGGTAGGGTGATTCTATTGATGTGAATTTTTCAATCCGCTTTTTAAGAGGGTGAAGGAGAGTGGCACCTTACAGGTGAATGCAGGTATTCCACTAAGGAATAATACATTTGGGTAAACAACTTAATATATTTTGTTAGTACGGTTGTGTAATTAACATTTTAAAGTGGGGAGATCAAATGCTTAGTTTACTGGAATATTCATTTTTTATTTTTTGTCTGTGTTGTGGCTAAGAATTTGTATAATTATGCTTAGTCGTATTGGTTTCCTATGTACCTATTGTAATGCACCGCACTGTGCAGTGATGGAAAGTAGGTTGATCCCGCAGATCACAGTCCCAGCAGCCATTTCTGGGCCTGATATTGCTATCTGCCGACACAAGGAAACATGCTAAATTTGTCCTAGTGTCGTTTTTCTGCACCCACACCATGTCTGCATTCCGTTTGGTGCAACAATCTCCAGGCAGTGAGGGGGCTTTATTTTAACACCCAGATGGGCCCAAAACAAAGGTCTGGTTTTAAGAGACATCAGCCCTACTATTGTTTAGGTATCATCCTGGTTGGGTGCCGTCAGGAGTCTAACACCTAGAGGCCAATGCAATAAAAGAAAACAAAGGCGCACAGCTCGTTATACTTTGCAAGTATTTAACAGATATGGATGCAGGTTTTTAACTTTCTATGTAGGAGATGTGCTGACACTTTAAGAAAGCAAGATTTATCTGTATGAGTAATTCAATATCGAATTAATGGCACCTACTATTTTTTTTATTGAATTATTTTAAAGCTCTACTCATCACAGTATAGGTTGCCGGAAAACTTCACATCTCGCACACAGGCACAATGAATCATACAAGTGTGTAAATCAATGTAAAGGAAATGTTAAGACAGTGAGGGTTATAAGGGTGTGAGACTCAAAACTCATGCATACTTGTAGGCTTTATATGTTGAGTGAAATATCGGGAGAAACAAAGTCAATATATAAAATGGAACACAGTGACGGTGGTTGTCTGTACTAACAAAACATTATTACTTCCCAAATTCACCTTTATTTGCAAACTTAGAATAATAATGGATTGAAAAGGCAGTAAGGATCCAAACCTTGGAATTACAATTTGCATGCATCTCCTTGATGCTGGTAAATAGATAAGTGCTATATTCGAAGGTTTGCAACTTGTATACTGCGGTTAACAAAATGATCTTGATGTCGAAAGCAGTAGCACACTTACCTGTCTAAATAAAATACAAATCTGTGATCAGCATGTCACACAATGTGCTTTGCAGCGGCCACGTTAACCCTTTAGGCTACTTTGGGTCAAAACGGGCATTAGAGAAAACACAGAACTCTCTCAGAACTGTATTAACCATGAGTTATCATACCGCAGTTGTACTCCCTACAAAATTGCTGGCCACACAGTGATCTCTGCAGCAGGTGTCTTAACCCTTTTAAGATATTTTAAAATGCAGCCACTTTGTGACCAAATAAGTCTTCGAGAACAGATTTACTGTCACGTCCTTGTTGCCTATTTCTTTGCCGCAGATTTTTGAAAAATACATGTCTAAGTTGACTGTTAGACTCTGCTTTTCAAGCTCCGCCTCTGATGGCAACACCCCGTTTTCTTTGCCACAAATTTACTACGAATTTAAGTGCTTCCGGATTAATTTTTTCCTATTCCAGCACTAAATGCACGTTTAAGCTGCCATTGCTGTCTGAGGGTGGCACAGCCAATGTTGGTAGATTGGGCTGGTAGTGAGTTGTGCTGTTGGAGGTAGCTGACTCCCCAGAAAGATTTTGAGTTCAGTCAATAACTTAATGTTTATTATTTGGGAAGCTATATAATACAGCCTAAATATGCAATAAATCGGTTATCACATGGCCTCTTTCAATCATCTAACCGAACACATTAGACATACCGCCTCTTATACACTGAACCTCTTAAATACGCTGTCCAGCACAGATAAGCCGTATAGTTGCCGGTCACCAGGCTCTGCATAATAATTGCCATCATGATACACCACATACGAACATCCAGCAGGAAGCATTGGACAGACAACCGAACACATACCTTTTGAACCATGTAGTCTTGAAGTGCTACACACAAACATACAAATTAACACATTACAGAACACCACAAACGTCTAACAGTTTAGGCATGTAGCATACACCGCAACAGTACATTTAAGTGTTTGCATACACCCCACAATTGGCACATCTCGCGACTTGGAAAGAAATTTAACATTGGTTAAAGCTCAAGCTTTGCATCTCAGACACCGGTACATACACCCATGGTTCAAGGAAAAAGACATAATCGGACACCAAATCGAGATGCTGTACCCAGAACGCAGTACTTATAAGCAAGGCCGCTTAAATTATGCAGCAGAGAACGACTGAAATATACAGCAGAGTTGACTAAAGTAAACAGAAGGAAAAGGCAAATTATGCTGCATAATGTGGCTCTTTTTGTGATACTATTACTTCTTATTTTGTTATTTTCACACAGGTTAACACTGTCTGGGGAAAGGCTTTAGCTCATTAGTAGCAGTTTAACACCCAAATACAGCAACAAGCAACCAGAAAGGGAACCAGTCAAGCGCTGCCAAACGCCCTACACTGCGTGGCAACATGCTTTGCAGCGTTTCTAGTTACATATACACAGTAACATATAAACAATTCATTTTTTGTTAAAATCTACAGATGATAGTGTGACTTGTGCAGCAAACCCATAATTATTGAAAAATTTTGCAGCCGCAAGATCTCATAACATGTAAAATCAGATTATGTCTGTGGTGGCAATGTCAGAACCTTTTGGAAAGTAACCCTGGAGTGGACTCTCAGAATTGATATGATTGCATACCAGTTACATATGGAATGATTGGCGTTTTACAACTGCCTGTTACATAACACACAAGGAGGAGTCACTTGTCTGAATTGAACATCAAAGTTTTGCAAAGGAAAAAACAATTGCCCAAAAAGAAGACTGAGTGTCCCTGGTATACATGCTTCACACTGGTCAACTCTTTTTGTACCCTGCAGTTCCAATAAAACACAGTTTCTGGTTTACTGCCACCTTTATGCCACATTCCTATGCAGTACACAACACATGATAAAAGGTCTATGAATGTAACATCTGTATAAGTGGGTTTATTTATTTACTCCTTAGAGGCATATGATGCGTTTTTCTGAACCTCCCTACTAGCTCTTTGCTGAGTGGTTTATATAATGAATGCTCTATACTAACTCAGTAGCTGTCCAAGACGATCCCTGCATGCCATCATACAGTTCTTTAGCTTGGGCTGGTTGTGTTTTGAATATAAAATCTGCACGTTTTACAGCATTTAGAGAAGACTGTGCAAATGTACACGGAATAGTACAGTTATAGCCAAATAAACAGAGGTGTGCCTAACCCTCCATTGAATTTGCGATCGTTTGTTTGGGATCTTGAATTTAGGAGCCCAGCTGGATCCGTGATACATTGATCAATCTATTAATTTCACTATTGGGTAGAAGTTTCCAGTGCAACGTTAGTTTGCTACTCTGACTCGCAGAAAATGTAAAAATTGGTTAACTATTTATTGCCAATGCATTGACCGTGAGGAATACTGCCGCACATTTTGATGTATGGAAAGGATGCGCTACTCGTGGACCAAACCGTGGTTGGCAAATTTGTTGGAATAATTGCTAGATTTTCCAAACTTAAAATAACCTTACAAAAAACACATTTTTAGTCTTTAGTTAATCAAAGAAATGCTTAAATTGTGCATGACAAAATGGAGGATGCAAGCTTTGTTAAGGGTTTTTTTTCCTTAAAAAAAAAAAAAAAGCAGAACTTTGTTTCGCTCGGTTTAGGTGTCTGATATGTTTAATGCTGTAACCTCGTAGTTTCCAGAAGTGTTGACTTGACCGTTCTTGACTACCCAAAGCTTACAGTGTACTGGAGGCCAACCAGAAGAGGCCTCAATTGGGGAGAAGTGCATTGTCTTTTCTATAGTTTAATAAGACCTGAGTTTTGACATTGCAACAATACATTTTTAAATAATGTAATTGCATCTGTTAAGCATATCTTATTACCTTAGACTTGGTTTTCAGATAAGAGAGTAGGGAGCCGCAGAGATCGGTCTGAGCTTGGGCTATAATACTGGAGTTTTTATTAAAGATATTTTGAGTAAGTCATTCCATTGAGCTAGGACTTAATGAGAAAAGCGCAGAAAACGTTCATTCTTTTTACTATGATTAAGCAATAGTGAATAAAGAATTTTAATTAAATTTGGCAGGTTGAATGTTTGAGAAGTTTTAAATTTGATAAATCGTTTGATCATTTTGAGTCTTGCAGAAGTGAACATGCCTAAAATTCCTGAATACATTGATACAAATGCGTGCGGCACATCATGAATATATTTATATGGTTGCGCAATTAGTATTTTTGTGGTAGAATTGAGTCCCTCAAGTTCTCTTATCTAGAAACTGAATTTCATTGGAGTGCCATTTTTTTTTTTCGACTGCCGTAGAAGTATGCAACAGGTAGAAGAGCGTGGTAAAAATGTCTGTCCCATGATGTGTGCATAAGGTAAAGGTGGCTTTTATAGCTCATGGATGAAACTGACATTCTAAGGGAATATGAAATAATACTTTCAGATGGACTGCTGGGTAGACGATTGATTTGAAGTCCATCAATCGGGGGATTTGTAAGCGTGCTAATCCCCCGTGAGGGTCTCAAGGCGCTGGCGAGGGGGGTGCTGCAGCTCCGATCAGTCGAAGAGCCAGGTCTTGAGTGTTTTCCTTAAGATGTTAAGGTAGGGTGCGCTTCTGATGTTGGTCTGGAGATCGTTCCAGGCTTTGGCCGCAATGTGAGCCTACTACTTGGATTGAGAAGAACTAGGTGGCTAGTATGAAAAGAAACTCGTTGCTCTAGATGGTCGGAAGAGTGCTTTCCTGAACCAGCTAAAGATTGAGTCTTTTCAGGTTATACAATACTGTACCAAGCCTCCACAAATCCGAGGCCCCTCGTTAAACTACAGTGTGCCAAGAGTCCAAAATTGCGGCTTCCTCGTCAATGAATCTAAATGTAGGGATCAGAACCTTTCAACTAATGCTATACTGTCTGGACTTTAAGAACGTTATCGTACATTACCGCATCGACCAAGTGCCTCAAATGAAGACACCCATTTCCTCACAATACTGTGACGCATGTTGACAAGTCAAGAACTCAGTTCATACAAAACTGATCGTTCAACGTTCTGATGCTTACACTAAAGGTAGAAATTTCAGTGAATAGGAGAGCCAGGGGGGGGTGACCTTTGTTTAAAATAGTGGAATCCTATTGTTGGTGCTGGTTCTTGAGAAAATGATGCATAATATTTTGAACATCTAAAAGGTGGAGCCGTCTATTCAGGAGCGAATGACCTAGTTCACAAAGATGATGTGTATAGATAAAGAAGGCACCTGTGTTGCCAGCCTCCTGGAAGGAATTGGGAAACATTTCATGAGAAATTTATATATTTCAGCAGCGGCGGTGCATGATTCTGGGAGACTTGTAGCTTTGCAGTGTATTTTGCTTAATTAAATGTGTAATGTTGAACATTGTTCTGCCATCGATTAGATTTTTACCTGAGGAGTAGCGCACGTTCAATTGTGACCCTTGTTAAACTTTTAAGTGTGGTTTAGTGATGATGAGACTGAATTGTTGTGTAAATTGACAGTAGGGGGCTGTGCTTCCGATGAGATGCTGTGTGCTTTAAAACAGAAACGTTTTAATGATGATTGATGTCCTGTCAATCCGAAAAAATCAAGAGTTTCGAAGGCGTAGAAGGGAAAAGGCTTTACAGAATTTCATTAATTATGACCGGTTCAGTTCTTTAAGGCAGTTTTAGTTGTGCTTAATGTGTTTTAAATCGGCCATCACTGTTGGTGTCGCCGTTACGGTGCTAAGCATCAGTTTATCCTTCACTCTGTATTATGCGTGCAGTAACTTCATGACAAGGCAGAGGCAGAATTGGCAAAGCCAGTAGGTGTGGCCATGGCAAGCTGATATGCTATTTTTGTATGTCAGGTGCTTGTCCGCAAATAAAATGGAGGGGAAAAAAACATTTTGCTGTCTGAAAGTGCTGCCTAATGTTAACCACTTTTTTTTATAATTGTAATATAACCATGTGTGCTTTCTAGCTGTTTAGTACATGCCACAGGAAAGGGAGTTATTGGCACACAAAAAATGAATGAATGACTTACAAAATAAAAAAGGCCTTGATAAAGCAGAAACTTTACATTATTGGCTGCAAAACTGGCACTGATGTGCCTTTCTTTTTACTTGGATGTTCGTTTTATCAGGAAAAATGACACCACTCAGCATAGAGCAATGGATCAGTCACTGGCTTTCCTGCACGATTCTGCCGTGGTAGTTTGTGTTTTTAATTTTTGTTTTTATTTTGCTTGAATGAGACTGGCAAGATGGCTAAGGCTGTCTCGAGATGAAACCTAGAGGTAGTTCCTCTTTTCACACTCGAGTCATATTGTTATACACTTGATGTTCTATTTGAACTGGTCCTCTGCCAATGTGATCATGTTGATGCTGTTACAATATCACAAATGAAAGTGTATAGTTCCACAAAACGAGCTTATGTCAGATGTCAGGCTTTTTACGTGAACTGAAGAAAAATGTTTATTTCTCAATGTATTATTTCCAGTACTCTGTAACTATTGTTGTAATCAGTCTTCGGATCAGCGCCTAGAAGCAGCATAATGCAAGCCTTATACTGTTTGAAAAATCCTGATAAATCTGTTCAAATAATTTGTTTGGCTAGTGTGTGTCAGTATTGCCCGTCATAATGTGTTTGAGATGCGTGTAGTTTTTTTCTTTGGGTCTGATAGAGAACAAAGTAACATAGTAAGATTTGAAACATACAATAGAAGGTGGAAAATTGAGCATACTTCTTGCTGTTTTACAACGGGTTTTGCTTGTGCAGCCTTCTAAAAGGCATTCCTTGACCTGGGGTTGGGGATAAGTCCCATTTAACGTATAAAGTTGCTGGAATAACCTTCTGTGGCCTTCTGACAATTTTTTTTTTCCGATATGTTATTTTAGACAACTGTAATTGTCTGAAAATCATATTAGAGCTTTACCTCTGATGGTGAATTGGTTTGTTAAGGGATTTATGGTTGTTGACCTAATTCCAGATTTTCTCCATCTGAAATCCTTCATGCAAAGCAGTCTACTAGATTCTATTTTTAAGGGTTGGGGCGGGGGTAGCGCGAGCAATGCCAGCTGCAAGACACAGTTGACAGACAGTACTTTTATAACACTGACCTGATTTCTGGCACGGTGAAGGAATAACTTATCTCGAGTATAAATCCATGTTGATGAGTGGATGTAAAAACAGAAATGCGGGGCAACATATTGGAAGTCTTTTACAACCTAAACTGTGAGTCCAATTTTTGGGTCAGTACTTATTTATGATAGGAGGCCTAAAGCTAGCCAGTTCCTTTTTTTGAGCTGTTCTTGGGCAGTAATTAAAGGTATCTGCTGTGCAGACCGATCCGATCAGAGGCCCCGATTTGCCCAATGTCATCTTTGGCAGACTTAGGGCAAGGTTCTCTCTCCTCTCCTTTCCTACAAGTCTTTCTCTCCTTTCCTGCAAGTCTTGTGGCTGTTGGACTCCTGAAGTGGCTACCACAATATTTGTTATTGCGATGATGGAGCGTCTTGTCAAAGGTCAGACCTGCTGGTTCAATTAATTTCTAGTTTAAGGTGCGCATATTCCACAAGCTTTTCTGATAGGGGCTTAAGAGAGCACCCTTGGCAGAGAAGAAAGCATGGGAATGGAATTGGGTGTTTATTTCTTCCTCCACAAGTGATTTACTGCTGGATTTGAATATAATGAAATCACATAAATGATGCATTTTCGTAAGCGCTATGTGACTGTCCAGACTTCACTTCTTTTTAAAACCAGGAGTAGTTTCCTCTTCATTGTTGTAAATTTGCGAAGTTTAGCTATGTAGACTTTGGGCCAATGGCACAGAAGCTTTCTTCTGTACGTACATTTTATTAATTTAGCCTTCAAAAAGGGTTGACCCTTTCTTCTTTTTTTATTTTAACATTGAATGGGTATTCTTGTTGAATGGACCTGTCTTACATAGGACTTCCAAATTAATGTATAAAATCACGTTTTCATAACCTTGCTGGCCTTCTATTCTGTACATTGTTACTGCAAAGAGGTACCTTAAAGGTATTGCACCCCATATAGTGTTTCAACTTCATCTGTGAAAGATGCACCTGAATTTGGTTAAACTTAATTTCTTACAGGTAAATGGCTAGTAGATTAAAGTTTGAGTTGGACCAGTCTCGGAAGTAACTGTTGTGAAGAACTTGTAAGCATTCAGAAATATGAATTTAGGCTCATCTTAATTAGGTATTTTTCCTGGTGTTGACCTTCACATAAAAATGGCACAAGCCATTGTGAAATATGGACAGTTTAGTGGGAGTTGTTCTCTGTGTCGTTCAGTGAACGAACTGAGGCAATTTACAAGTGGATGTCGGATGTGGTGTTTTCATTTCACAGCATTCCATCAGGTCTTCTACCAGAATATGGAAAGAATGCATCTTCAAACGTTTACAGCTTAAATGGAAATTAAGTTGTAATGTAATTTACTAATCACACATTAGTCCTAAACAAGTCTTGCTTTCCCAGAATAATGTTTGCAGAGGCAGTGAGGCTGATCTATTCCTGCAGTTTTTGTCTGAATTCTACAACCCTTCACACTCTTGTCCATATTTCAGGGTTATATTGCCCATGTTTTAATCTAATTGATTGATTTATAGCAGTAAGCGTTGAATTATCAGTTTTACCACAAATGGTTTGAGTCACACTGAAAGAGCATTGTGCTTCCCTCGGAAGATGTTAAGATGAGTTGTATGTGTTTGTTTGCTGTGTTTTTCGTATTGTGTGCATATTTGTAGGCATTTAAAAAAATTCCAGTGAGCAAATAATTTGTGAGCTTTTTTAATAAATTTTCAATGCGAACACTTCTTTCACATGGTTACTTGCACTTGGTCATTCTAGGGTCATCCATCTATCCCTCTTTTTAAAGTTTGCATGACAATTAAAATGGGCTAAGTTTTTAAAATCCAAACATGTAGAATAAGTTGTTGCGAGCTGGAAAACCCTTCAGTTTTCTTCTTCTGAAATGCACACATTCCTTCCACAATAGTTTTGTTAATTTGTGTTAAAATCTGCCTTTTTGATTTATCAGATTTTTTTTTTCCGTTCGAAAGTGCTGCAGTATGTTGTCAGTATATTGTTCAGAGTTTTTAGCGCTATAAATTTCAACCACCTGCACTTAAGTTCAATACTTTTATCTGTAGAATATTGTGAGTTATCTTAATGCGGTTTTGATTACTTCAATTGTTAAATGTCTTGTTTTCTGTGAGTGTGTATCCCTCATACTAAGGAAGACTGGATCCGTTTGTCATTTATGTTTTCAGAATTTCCTGTTTTGAATTACGTTTATTTGCTCTGCATTTGGAAAACTTGCATCTAAAGAAATATTTGCTGTTGGCTTAGATTTTTTCTCCGTTTTCTTTTTTTGTATAAAGCACCAGAAGCCGTGGGTTTCATTAGTGGCTAAAAAAAAGGCCGAAGCAGGTTTTGTTTTTCACACCACACGGTTGCGGCATTTACTGTTTTCCCTACAGGTAGTGGGGTGTACATTTGTTTCATGACTAATGTCTTCATTCGGTTTAATGTTGTCTAGCGATCTGGAAGTTTCCAGAGCACCTACGTTTTTAGTCGCGTGATAGGTGACTGGCGAGATCCCACTGTTCCTTCATTAAGACCAACCAGGCCATTTGTGAGGTGGCCAGATCGATGTCTGTGAGGAGTGCTCACTTCAGTTAGCGCGAATAACTGTGAACACCACCTAGCGCATATACTTCTTATTATACTTATTTCTTTATTCACACAGATATTTAAAGTGTGCCCATTTGCTACGGGAGTTGGAGCTTTCCAATGCCAAAGAAAAGGGATTCAGTACAGTACGACTAAAATATTACATGCAGTGAATGGTATATGAATGCCGTTTAGCACTGTGCAGAATGTTTAACAAGGAGTGTGTGTATATAATCCTGTAAGGAATAACACTGTTTTTTTTGGTTTTTTTAAATGTACTGTTGCTTTGAATTCCATTATTCTAAAAGGTTTGTGGCACTCCTGTTGGACAACAGACTTTTCCTGTGTGGCGTTGATATTGTATTGCAAGAGCTTTTACATTTTTGAACACGTACCTTTTCTGCAGAAATTGTTGCTTGCTTAAACATACTGTTGTACTGTAGTAAACAAGACTAGATAACCTCAACATGCAATCTACGATGGATCCCTAACGTTCAAACATTGCCAAATACAGTACTGTTTAGGCGGCAATTGTCAATTTCAAACCTAGATTATCCCTAATGCACACACTTGATTTTTCGTGAACTCACGCCGTTGTGTACCTCATTAGGATGATTTTAAAAAATGGTTTTCTTACTGTGTTTGAGAACTCTTTGACATAGTTGTCCATATTAAGATAAAACTGGAGGTTATAGAATAGATTAGTCGCCGCGGCACCAGGACCTTTTTACACACACGGGTGTTTTGAATTGCCCTGTTTTTTAACATACCAAAACTCATTTTACCGTTACTTTTTCACAAAAAACTTTTTGACATCACCTCAACACTGAAGCCCCTCTGATTGAGAGAGGCTCTCATGTGCTAAGGGAAGAGTGTAGAGAAGAGGTCTTGTGCCCCATACCCTCCCTAGGTTTAAGTCTGGGCTTTTAGGGGCTACTATCAATTTAAAAAAATGTAGCAGCCATGACGTGATAGTTGTGCGAGGGGTTTAATGCCTGCCTGGCAATTATTGTGGAATATTCTCTTATCACGCATAGAGTTATAATGTAAAATGTATCTTGTGACTGTTTGTGAACGGTGGATACTGCTGCTGGTGGAAAATTCATAGAGCACAGTATGTTTTTTTTTTTTTTTTAAGCTTGGATTGTGATGCGCGGGAACAAAAGACTTTGTTTGCATAATACCTTTGCTGTACTTTCCATGTCGGGTGTAAAATGGCATAGATTTTCAAATCATATCACAGTAAAAGAAAACTGTAATTGATATGGTCCTATGGCCCTTTCTTGCTTTTCTTAGGAAGGTCTCCTCAAATGACATTGAGTCGGAAAGTACTAGAAGTGTGGAAGCGCCTTCCTGGTGTCCTTCCGCCAGACGCTGGCGATCTTCAGCCCCTCTCCCTGTGTACCTGTGATGGCTGGGGTTGCAGGTGGTTGTGGAAGATGTATGTGGAAGGATTCTGACTTTCTACCTCGCCTGTCTCTGCAGTCTAAATAGTCTTTGCCTTCAGCTGCACTGGCAGCAAAGGACACTGCTGCTTTCCAGCAGCAAAGGCTTTATATTTTTTTCATTTTGTAACAATTTGTTTTTTCGATGCCATCCTTGTGGCTGAGCCTTTCTGCTTTTTCGACATGTGCTGCCTTATTCATAAATGCTGCATATTTGGAAAAATACAATTACTTTTCAGGTGAGTGCACGTGGAACATTCCTATTCGTTTTTGTGTTGATGGTATATGCGTGGTATAAAATATTTCAGTCTAAAATGTTAATGAAAAGATGAAGCTGCAATTGTAACACTTTAAGTGTGTTGCCAAAAGGAATTGACTGACTGTTATCACACAAGCCTGGCATCTTTTTTTTAAGATAGGAAACTTGATTTGTGTAAACGATGTATTTACTGCAAAACTGATATGTAGAGGTGGCCTTGTTGAGATTGATGTATACTTGTTTGTTTATATGAATCACGGGTGCTAAGCTTGAGTTATCAGTTTTTGGAGCATTGTGCCTATTTCTTCAACATATTTAAGTCGGTAATTAAGGTTTGAAAAGGCTAGGTAATTCCAGTTGTTTTCTGTTTTTGTGCTGATTGATACCTTGCAACTGAAGAAAGTAGTGGTGTATGTTTTAGAATAATTAAGCAGTTTTGGGCAAAGTAACCCAACGATTTCCTCTTTCAATCGGCTTTTCTGTGGTTCTTGGAAATTGGCTTCCTGGACACGTGGTTTCTCTTGCACGCTAGGCTGCACCTTTTTGTGGCCCACCACCTCTCTGTAGTCAGAGGTTGGGCACATACGTGGCTAGCGGCATTTTTTTTTTTTTAACACAGCGTTCCTCTTTTTAGCTACATCTCCTGGCTGATGATGTGGCACAGTTTGAAGCTGTTCTGAAAGTGCCTTTGTGCGCCTTATGATCTTTGTTGAAGTCTTCTGATTTGCCCATCACTAAGATGTAATCAAACGGGTTTCTTCTCAGGTTCACTTGCAAATGACATGACATCAAAATGTGCTCTATGACGAGCTCCTCCTTTAATTTTTTGATAGTGGTGCTTTTATAAGTTCAGTTTGTGCTATATTTTCTCATTCATTTTTGCATTCTGTGTTTAGGATGTTAGTAGGAATGCTCGATTTCTGTGAGGTTAACATTGTAAGGGCTGGCTTCGAATTTGGTTTGCACTGGCTACAATTTATTATACAAAACGCCCACACAGGACTCCACAGGGAATGTTTGTGTTAATGAAGTGTCAGGAAATGTCATGCCTCTCCATATCCACTAGAGGCTTGTTGTGAAAGATGCTGTAGTAACATCGGCAGTTAAACTACACTTATTTGGAAACCATACACTTGAATGCAACTGCTGTTCATCTAGACAGGAGCATTCGAACTCCATTACTGATGTGAATGTTTATTTCTGCTGTGCACAACTGCATTGCCTTTTGCCACAAGAGGAATACTGTAGTAAACAGCAGATTAAACCACATAACAGCGGTAGTAGTTTACAGATGTCTTTAGATCCACATTAGAGTAGATTACAGTTCATAGGTGAGAAGTTCATTAGAATAAACTTTTAAAGGGATATCGTCCGAACTAAGTAGTGCTAGGTTTGGAAATTTCTGAAGGTCATGTTGATGTCTAAATGGTTTTCAAGATGCAGGGTGCAGTACTGCAAGTCTCTGGTTTCCGTTATTTATGTTTCTGGGTCTTAGTAGGTCTAGAAAATGTCTTTATAATTCCTGATTTGGATGTAAGGCAGACTATCGTCAATGTAACAATTCTTTAGTTGTTCTAGCACAATTTGGCATTTTTAAGGAAGCGGTTCTTATTTTAGTATTTTATTTTTTTGTACTCTTGATTTGTTATGCTGGTCGACCATATAAGGCGTTGTCATAATCCAGGCGGCCGTTAACAAGAGCACACGTACCTATGGAATCATTGCCTAATATGATGTATGGGCACGTTTTCTTGGATGTTTCTGCATTATGAACTATTATCCAGATTCCTTCTCCGTTTCCCTGCCCTTTTGGAACAGGGTTACCCATTGTCAAGTTTTCTCTACGTATGTTCGTCTCAGTTGAGTAGCTGCAGAGCCCCTATCGTATTACTTCCAGTGCTGCTTTTACTGTCCATAGTCCCACCCAGGTTGCAACAAGTGGCGTTGTAAACGATTTTTGTATACGTGTTTTGAATTGGAGCGCAGTAAGTGCAAGTACTAGATAAACAATGTTGGAAGGACATCCAATATGCTTTGCGAGAGGCGCTAATTGCTGGGAGCATCGCAACAGCGGTTGAGCGGCCCTTGTAAGGATACAGGTGCTTCAGCCGTTGTTTGTGTACAAGCACAAGCTACGTGGCTGGCTCCAGCCGAGGAAGTGCTGATCACTCTTCATGATCCGCTGCCGACTTTTTTCTTCTAAACCAGACAAGCTGTGATGAGCATTAAGAGGAATGCATCTAAAACACACAGCTCATTTATAGTCTGTGATGTGATAGGCCTCCTTTAGATGGGTGTTTTACTGATTAATGTACTACAGCTTTCAGATATGTATTGTTTATTTTAATTGTTCACCTTGGTCTTTAAATGACAAAGTACTTCAGTACAGTGCTGTGTTAAACCACCTACAAGCCAGTCTTTTTTTAGTGAACATTCTTGAGCATAGCGACCAGGTTTAGAGACTGGAAGTACTGGTAGCTTTTTGGTAGAAATCCGTAACTCGAAAATGAATTTCCACAGGTCCCTGCCTTTAGGCACACAATTCCCTGCACATTTAGTTATTATATAAACCACGTTTGTGGTGAATAATAAATAAAAATAGTAAGCATTCTTATCCTATCATACGTTTACACAGTTTGAAATCTAAATCTTATGGAAGTGCAATACTGATAACAAGATATGTAAAGAAATCTTGAGTTTGTTAAGTAAACAACTTAAATTGAATTAAGTGCTATAACTGATAACATTGAGTTTAAATGTTTATCTACCAACAAAAATGTCACTACTCTATGGATTTAAATCGGGGAAATATTACCCCTTCTTAGACTGTGTTTTGATTAGCGATGTAGTTATGAGCGTGTTTAAGGAAGAGCGTTGCCACAATGCGCCCTTACTTTCACAAACGGTGATGTAGCTCTGAATAACTATAGACGTTTCTTAATCTATAAATTAATCTGAATCAGTGACTGCTTTAATATTAGTCACAGGATACTGCTGTTCTGTCAGGCAAGTAACCTGGTTCTTTGTGGGACTTATTAACCAAAAAAGTACCTTAAAGAATTAAAAGAAACAAATATTGTTTTACTATGTTGAAGATTTCTTTATATCGTGAAAAACAAACCTGGTTATGTCTAGTATGTAGATCCGGCAGAGACTGTTACCTGGATTAATGATTTGTATGTCTTGCAATTCGGGAGTTTAAAAAATTACTAATTACAGTTATTGTATGTGTGTTTAAAATCTTTGCTTAGTTTCTCAAACTAATGTTTTTAAAAACAGTTATTCACAGGAAACAGGATATACCCATGATATACAGATTTTCAACCAGCAGTATGACAAATGTGTTTTTAAACATATTAAAATACATACAATCACTTATTTTGTGGCACAATGCCAAACTCTTGGGTGCCCTACCAATATTTACATAATATATCCGATTTGTCCTCCTGTTTTATTTTATCAGCAGAGACCCTTAACTGTTTTTTGGACTAAAGCACGTAGTTACCAGAAATATATAGGTAAGTATAGTAGATAGTGAGATGTACATAGTGTAATATGCTATTTATTACTATTGTTGGAAATGGAGCATGGCGAGAGGTGAAACCTTAAGTGGATCATGATCCCCACCCTCCTCAAACAGTAGTAAAAATAGCATGACCGATCTATGCATTTGAGTGTAAGATAAGTCTTTTTCCATTCATGTGACCAAAACCAGGATGAAGGGGGATACATTCGGACACTAAGGGTAAGTCGCTGGCTATTAGTTGTTTCCCCTGTTAAGGCATTTTAAACATGCAGTCTGTGAGTCAGTGTTTTCTCGTAAATTGTAATATGAAATTTGAGCTTTCCACTTCAGGTAAAATGACTGAATCTACGTTTATTGCTACACTTGTACCAAATAACATGTGTTACTTGGCCACGTTTATTTTCATATGTGTGTGCATATATGTATATATCGACCATTGAAAATAAATGAGCTGTAAAGCATGTTATTGGGAGCAAATATATTAATAAAGGTACATTCTCTTATTTATCATTGCAGTGCAAATGTCAAATTCTGCATGTCCCACAGCACAGCATAACAAACAGGATAAATTGCAATTTGTATCTGAATGATTCCACGTTAAAATCATTGTACAGAGAGGAAAGACCATGGGCTAATAAACACAAGGCCTATTCGATGTGATGTTCTTTTAAGCACAGCACAGATTTTAAGTAGGTGTGCTCTCGTTCTAGTTAAACATCTTTATTTCGAACTCGTTCTCTTGATAAAAGGCATTGATTGCATAAGCCATTCATGTTGATACACTATTAGCATGGATGAGGGCTGCACGAGGCACCCGACCCAATTGGATTAATCTCAATAATAGAACAATAATAATCAATATCCTATCAGTGTCATGGTATCGTTTTAGGCGGTGTGGACAAACGCAGCCATTCACTGAAGGCAGCAGGACGTGCTGTTTTTATTTTGTGTTGTAACATTATTTATTTTCAAGCAATTGTGACCACACCCCAGAATCGAATTAAAGCTAAATGACAATTTGAAATATAAATTAAATGTAACGTTCCATTGGAGTTGCTTTTATTTAGATATTAAATAACACGTTGATTTCATGTGTTCAGAAACATAATTGCATACACCCTGAAACAATGTGTGTGTATTTTTTAAATAATTTTTAATATTTTTTTATTCATTATTTATTTAGACCCGCGCTTGCCTAAGCAGGACGAAGGTTCCCATTTTCATAGTGCTATGTCGTGTGTACGCAGTAAGCCACTATAATAAAAGCCGACCCCCCACCATGAAGGGGAGTGCGTTTCTGCTGTTAATAGCGATGACCGGTCTCTCTCTCGGTCCTAAATATTCCTGCTTATGATGGACAGCAGTTCGTGAAATCCTCTCCGTGAGAGTGCTACCTCGGGCTGAGATCCGCGTCGACCGCCGCTGCTCCTCACTGCGCCGCTTCTTTCGTGACGTGCCTGCTGCATCTTGTGCGTTACTCTGTCACGGTGCTGTTTGCGCATTGCTTTTGTGTCGAATACGGCCAGGCGATGTTGTTTAGATAGTTTGTTCTGTTGCACAGTAGAAGTTGAATAACAGATTTTGCGCTTGAGTGGGCTGACTGTGTAATTTGTTTAAATACGTGTTTTTCTTGAATCTGTTGATGGAATGTGTTTTAAGCATAGAGGCTGTATTTATTTGTAGATGTAATTTCCGCGGGGACAGAATTGTACCGTTTGCGGGGCTTCTGTTCCACACGCGCTGCACCTGCTGTAAAGCGCTTGTAAGCTCAAGAGGGACTGCTTCCAAGCTCTTATGCATAGAGGTGCGTGATTAATGAATTACTAATAGATTGTATTACAAATGTTTTTTTCTCTTTTAAATAAACAAAGACATTTGAACAAAAAATGAATTACTAATAGATTTTCTTTGTAAGTTTGCGTACAGACGAGATGTACAGATTGCCACACTATGTCTATTGTACTGAAGACTATTTAACATTTTCTGAGTGGTGGGTGGTTCTGTCCTGAGTACAGCTGCATATAGGTCACGTAGCTCGCTTTCCCGTGCTACAAAAAAACATTGTTTATCACCGAGCACATCCCATTTTATCTCTGGAAAATGTAAGATTAACATGTAAGGTCAGACGGTGCAAGCGTTGAAATGTTTTATGCGGTCCCTAGGTAGGGCGCCGGGCGTGATTTGGACATCGTCTCTATTCGGTTAGTGCGTGCTTTGAGATTATGTTTTTTGCGGGTTTTATTCCGAGACCTCTGCCAGTGTATTTATAGTGTAGAAGGGGTGCCGTGCTCAGCTGAGACTGGAACAGCCCTTGTAGGTTTCTCTTAATCACATGTGCGAATCAGTACCGTATTTCTTTTAAGTAAAGCGTGTCCTTGCTCAGTCTTCGGCTTTGTATTTGCGCTAATATTAGTAGCAGTTTTTCCCTGTGTGTGTCAGTTTATCAGTAACACCGTGAAAGACAGTTCCAGTGGAAGAAGCAGACCAGCCTGGACGGTCGGAGGTTCGGCACATTCCGTACTCTCCACACGCCCGACTTCCCAGGGGATTTACTTAAGAAATCTAATGTCTCCCCGTGTAGGCCTTTACACACAAAGTCCTAAAGAAATCGAAGTACTTTTCTTTCCTAACGAGTTGGTGAGAGCAGCGTGTTTACTATTGGCCGCAGTGAACCGCAGAAACCCTTACCTCGGTAAGCACACTGCTAATTAAGTACATTAGATTCAGTTAGAGCACCTAGTGGGCTTTTTCGGTATTTTATATATAAATAAAAATAAGAAACTCCTGGACAAAAGGCGGCCTTATGGTTCTTAAGAGCAGAGTAAACCCACGTGGTTGCTGCGATTTCCAAGCTGCCTTGCCGTCAACCTCTCTTCGGTTATTCGCAAGATTGAATATTTTTCACAGTTTCCTGTTTTTTTCTCTCGTATTTCCGGTGTGTTTATAAATTCCTGGCAGAAAACAGGTCCGGTTTATAGGGGTGTTTTGAAGCAGCTAGTAATTTGTTTAGAGGTGAACGGTACAGTTTGTGAGGCAGTGTGTGAGATGTGGCAATAGTTGCACTGTTTCTTCTTTCACTTATTGCCCATTGCATTCTTTGATTTTTATTTTATTTTATTTGTTTGAGTTTTATACAGCGCCTAATGACATGAAGGCAGTGGTTCTTTCTTAATGTGGTCCAAGGACAACTAGGGGTCCGTGTGGCCTACTCAATAGGTCCACGTCTGTGTTAACAAATTACATATTAGAATCAATACATGAAAATGAATACAGTATGTACAAATAAGGAAAATTGTAAATGTGAAAAAATTCTATTTGATTGTGAATTAAACAAAATATTTGAATATTGAAGCATATGTTTGAGATGTATTTGTTTTTGTATTTTTGTGTATTGTTTTGAGGTTCATATCCTAGAAATTGCTTTAACTGGGGGTCGACAGCTTCCAGTAATGATTCAGAAGGGGGGTCCACAGAAGTAAAAAGTCTAAGAACTGCTGCGTAGGGTATCACAGCGCTGTCCACCTTTTTACAGTGATTGAAAAGAATCAGGTTACTTTTAAAGTTCAGTATACGTTACCTTGTTTGATTCTGAACTGATATTTACAGTTTTTGTCGGTTGGTGCCAATTCTGCTTTGTGAGAGGTAGTGTTTATTTACATGGGTTATAGAAGTACTCATTTCCCCTTTGTGTCTAGGTGTTTTGCGTGCGTGGTAATTGTAGACCCACAGAGAGCTTGATTAGTCGCTATAAGTAGATCTTTTAAAAGCTGCTACTGCATACCACTGATAGTATGTGTGATGCCCTTGGTGGTGGCGAGTTCCTCACATGGAAGCACACAAATAGTAATAACTGCACCCAGCTGGCAGGTTCGTTTTCATATGTGCTGCTTGTTTAACGTCTCTGCATGGATACACCTGCATAGTTAATTTACATTCTTATCTGATTTACTTTTACATTTACGCCCTGTGTTTTCGAACAGTTTACGGTTCCTACATACACTATAGTCCGCACAGACCTTTCTTTTTCTCCCACCTTTGTCAGATTAAAGAGACTTTGCTCCTCCCCTTGAATTTCGCAAAGCTCTGTTTTTTCAATTAACCAACCTACCATAGGTAAGGCTAGACACGCACACCTGCTCTGCGCCAAGATACCCTTGCAGGTGATTAAAATGTTACTCCTCAGGAACGCATTAACATCTTCAAGGTATTAAACAATGCCCTCGAAGGAGGGTACAGAGTGGTATTTGGTTTCCGGCTCCGCTGGTTATTCAGCTCGCTTCTGGTGACTGAGGCGCGTTCCCTTGAATTGGACTTGTGAATAAGACGAGGACAGGGTACAGAGGGGCAGTGTTTGCATCGCATGGCTGCCGACCAACGTGTGTGTGCCTTTGTTCTGTGAAGCACATTTCTGTCTACTTGGGGATGGGAAAAGCTGCTTATTTTTCTACCGTATTTTCAGTAATAGGTTTTATCTTTGCTTGTAGCTGGCTTGCAAGCGTTTGGGTTCTGGGGCATTTGTTTAATATCTAGAGCAGTATCTACTTGGATATCTTCGGGTGTGATTTATGCTGATCGACACTGCTGCTCTTTCTCAAAGCAAGACTCTTTGTAAACTGGAAGGGCTGGTGGTTTCTGACCTAGCACAGTCTGCCTGCACAGTCTGTCTTCAGGTGCTGCAGCCTGTTAGAAAATCTGTGAGATGCCAGTCTGAGTTTTCTTAATCCTGGACATGCACCGGTACATTTAAAGCACAATGTTTCAGTGAACTTAGTTAATAATACTATAAGTACCCTGTTTTAACTTACTTCTAATAATACGATTGAGAGCACTGTGTGTAATTGAATCCTTTTAACAGTGCAATTTAGAGCAGATTTAATTGCATAATGGTAACGATACAAATGTTTGCGCTCTCGTACAAATAATTAACAGCACCACTGAGACCATATACAATTAAATATTTTTAATATTTAGCACTGCTGTTTGAAAGAGCCCGCTTTAAATGATTTTAACCTTGAGAGCACAATCTTCATTTCAATCCATTGGGCAGCTGTTGCAAGCCTATTGTTTCATTGTAAATTTGGAGCGTCATTGAGCATATATATATATAATTGTAACAGTACCATCGACAGCCCCTGGTGAATCATTTCAACAATGTCATTGAGTGCTTATTTGAATCATTTTTAACACCATCTAAAATACCCGGGTTTAATACATTTTAAACAATTCCATTCATAGCACCAATTTTAAATACATTACTTTGCAGTGCCTTCGAGAGCATGTTTATTTAAAATGTTTTAAATGCCTTTGAGCGTGTTGTTTTTTTATATAAATAATACAGTTAAGGCATCATCTTAAGTGAAATCATTGTAACAATTGAGAGTACTCAATGGAATATAATAATTGTAACCATACCGTTGACCGCTTCCATGTTTAAATACTAACGAAAGCACCCATGTTATTCAAATACATTTTAAAACGCAATTGAAAGCATCCTAGTTAATAATATAAGCAAATCCTTTCAGTGCACCTCTGTTTAAGCACATTTTACTAAAGCCTTTTTAGAATAATTTTTAAAACCCCATTTAGGGCACTATGTTTAAATAATTATAATAGTTTCATTTTAGAGAATTATCCTGCATTAAATCATTTTAGCTGTCTATACTATTAGGGAATTTGGTTAAGTGCAACATGCCACCAAAGGGTCTCTTGGTGCTGTAGAAAGTAAATGGGCAGGATAAATATGCCTAACTGTTTAAAGGCCCTTATTGAAAATTAAAGTTTTTACTACTTTTTTTTTTTTTTTTAAATCCAAGATGGGTGGATTTGGCCTAGAGCTGCAGTGCTGAGAAATTCCATATATTGCGTTTGTCTACTTTAAAAGCTCTACCTTCCCAAGGAGGGATCCGAGATTATTTTAACAACTCCACAGCAAAGCATTTTAAATATACCATTGAGAACACAATGCTTTAGTAAATTAGTTGAAATATTGTATTGGGAGAACCATGTTTGAGGGATTTTAAAAGTGCCAACGAGCACGTTGTAATATTTACAATGCCCGAATCATTTTAACAATATCAGTGAGAGCACCATGTTTATTTACATTGTATGAAGACTACCTTTGAGAGTGTTAATGCCATGATTTAATCATTTTACACCATTGCTAGCACCATGATTGTTTAGGAGGGATGATTTTAGTTTGAAACCTAAAATACTTGGTCATGGATATGCGATTTTCGTCGCTTTATTGATTACTCTAATACAGTGGTGCGTGCTGTAGGAAAATGACTCCCGAGCCCTAGAGAAGATAATGTGTGGGTGTTTGTGTATGTGTTGTGACTGAGGCGGGGGGAGATTGAAATTCCTGACTGACATTACATGGTTGGAAAGTTGAAGAATACCCAGAAGGGCTGCAGACCGTGGGTACAAATGACGTTAAAATCCTTAATACAGACTTTCCTTTACATAGTAATTAAATGCTGAGTCATGATTTCTAGTTAGTGCTAATGCAGGGTCTCTAACAAATACAGGCATTAGAAGGCCTAGACCCAGCCTGAAGGTTTACCTTTCACATACACAGTTCATTGTAGGTGTCCACCGCCTCTTGGTTCTTATCGCTCCATCGCTGTGGTAATTGAGTTTTAAGCTTAGAGGATTTCGCCAGGAATTTGTTTCGATATCTAGTTGTTTTTCGATCCTTTCTTTCCCTCCAGTAACAGTTGCTTGTGAACAAGTAATTGAATGCAGCGTGTGCTTTTGGAGTCAGTAAAAACAAAACCGGAGATTAGCATTTTGGCATTTTTCATCTTTTCTCAGTTTGAAAATAACCTGAAAAGCCACATTTTTGACTACTGAATAACAATGACAAAGCACGACGTATAGGGGTTGCGTTTATTCAACCCACGTTTCATAAAAAAAAACATTTTGTGATGGGATCTTGAAACATGCGTAGCTTGACCTGGCCTTAGATTAACGCGGGATGCTTTTCAATTGCACTTACACCCTGCCGTCTGCACGTACCCAGTCGGCTGATTCAGTCCTGTGAATGAATAGGTCGATTGAAACCATTCAGTCTGGCAATTTAATAATTCCTGCCCTGTACATAAAAGCTTTTCTTCAAGCAAGTATTTATGAGGTTATTTCTTCATGTTTAACTACGCAACATTTGTTTGTCGCGAGTTTTACAATGAGTTTGACAGTATCCTAATTGTGAATTATAATCCTCAATAAAAAGTACATTGGAGATAAGTACATTTAATAGACCTCTTGATATAGTGTAACTGTAGATTGTTTCTTTATTAAAGTATATCTATCACATAGATATTGGTGCGTATATGTCATGGTTGTTAATTGTTTAATCAGAACAACTTTATCAAGACTGGTGGGCTTGCTTATAGGATGAAAAAAGGTTGCAGTTCTCGCGTAGCAGTCAAGAATCGTGGGTTTGGTAGTGGTCCCAAAACGTATTCGACTGCAATTGGTCTCTACGAGACTGGGCTCCAGTAAGGCTCAGCCAGTTCAGAGGAGCATGCAGTAATAGAAGCTGCCTAATATACCCAAGTTCCTCCCTAAATGGGCAGAAATCTGCCCTATCTCAAGCACTGGATGGGAGAGTCAGAATGTATACAACAGTAGGGTCACTGTATCAGACAGGGCAGTGAGGTCGCCATACCGAACAGGGTTCTCAAATTTAATTGGAAACCAACTTTATTTGATACCTTTTTGAGCAGTTGAAGCTGAATTGAACTCTTTGTTGAATCGGGAAGGTAGTGGTCCAAACCCCTGACGAGCTATTAGTAGCTACCGTGCTCTCCTGTTTACTCTGCACGGCCCAGGGACCCTTGGTGGCTTGGAATAAGCCGCTAGTTCAAGTGGCTCCTAAGCATTCCCGGGAGCTGCAATTTACTCTATAGCCCAGGAAATCTTAGTGCCATGGTTAATGCCGCAGGTCACAGCTCGACTACCGCACATACTGTTTAGTGTTCAGCATACTCCGGTTACTCTTAGTGCACTACACTAGGCGGCTGGTTGGGAGATGTGTGCTCTGCACAGCCTTCGATCTCTGTTATGGAATTCGCTGCTGGCCTAGGCAGGTCCAGCACAGCCAGGGAACTTAGAGGGCTCTGGTAAAGGGTGCTCCGTTCGTTGGCTGTCGTGTATAGGTCCTGCCAAGAGGCAGAAGTGTGTTTGCTGTCTGTTTGCATTTCGTGCGTGTTGTAGGGCGTAATTGTTAAGATGTAGTTTGCTCAGCTGTGTTCTTTTACCAATATAGTGCTCCCACGCTGACTGACTTGTGCAGCCCTCTTTCCCGAATACCCCTTCTGACCCTTGCTTCTGGCAGACTGAATGTGTGCCAGGCACGTGCATTAAGCCCTCTCTTATCTCTGTGGTGCTCCTGCGCATTCAGTTGATACCCCAGCGTGTCCTACTTAATGCTTTTTGTGACAGTTATGTAAATGCTCCAAATTAAAACAGGTTAGATGTCTTATCAGACTGCTTACTGACACACTAGCCTAGTCTCAATTATTGAAAGTAGCACTATTAATCCGACAGATATTTGTCTCGTGAAGTCTCCTTTGGGAACAGTGGGGTCTACCTCTGTGGCACAGCGTCACTGGGCTTTGCATTTACAGACCTGCTCCTTGTGCAGTTAACAGCCTTACCGCTAGTAGCGTAGAAAGTGTGTTATCCTGGGTATCGGGAGGCTTAATAGTAAGTCATTGTTTTCCGAAGCGGCACCAGATGTGTGTGTGGTGTCACTTCTTCAGAATGCAGCGTCCCGGGAAGCGCGGTTACGAGCCTAGAAGCACAGGGCGCGATAGCCTACATGATAAGAGCCTCTAAAATGTACATAAAGCTGTGAATCCTTCCTTTGTCTGAACAGGATTTGAAGAGTGGCGAGGAGCGCGACACGGGCCGTTGCCGTATTATGCACCACCCGAAACCCATGGAGGACCTGCAGGACTACTCCGAAGAACCGGTATGTACCGCCTGCACGTGCCCACGCGGCCGCCCTCGCGCCAGCATGTCTGTGATTGGATCACCGCCTTTGCTTTAACTCTCCGATTGCACGTGCCCTGCTTGCTTACCGTGATTTCACATTCGTGCTTGAAAATGCCCGTGATTTTCAAGTTTGTTCCCGATACGTACATTATTATGTAAACCAGCAGAAGAATCTATATACAAATGTTCAAATAGTTAACTTTGGCATGACGGGCTCTTTAAACAAGCTATTGATTTTTGTTTTTTTGTTTTATGCCGAACAGGACCGCGGGCGTTTTTCATAAAGTGATAACACTTGTATTGTATGTGATACATTTCAGGTTCTTATGACCCAGTGTTTTTTCCGATAGGTTGACTCATTCGGCTGTAGTAGTCAAAAGTGGATATCCTGACATACTTGGTGCCCGTTTGCAAAAAGTCCAAGTCAGTGGTTCCCTAAGATATATTGACTGACTTTCCCCTTGATGGGCTAGCGTAGAGGGTTACGCAATACACATGGTGCCTTGTTTGAGATGCCTTGGTCCATGGGATACATTTATCGCCATTGCTTGATATAGCCTAGGCAAGAGGGTCTCTCATACATATTGAGTGCCAATCTCCGCTGTTGCCCAAGGTATAAAGTCCAAGCAATGCATTTAGTGTCAGTCATGGAGATGGCATTGGTAGATTCGTCCCTTTATGACATTTAATTTCTATTTCAGAGCTTCAGGGTGTAGATTCCTCGTGACAGTTAGTGGCTCTCAGAGGTGGGCTGCTGTGTAGGGTCTCAATAATACATTTAGTGTCCATCTTCGATGTGGTCTAGGACAGCTGATTTCCTTTCGAGACTTAGTGTAATCTCCTAGATATGCCTAGGGTAGTGGATCCACAGGATATATGTCGAGGCCATCTCAGGACAGTGGTGGCTTAGTGTTGATGGTCCTGATGACAAATTTAGTGTATATATAGTAGCTGACCACAGGTAAAGGTCCATGAGATGCATTTAGTGGCAGCCTTCACTGTGGCTTACTTTATATGGTCCAAATGAAAGATGTAGCACCATCTCCAAGATTAAATAGGATAGAAAGTTTGAGAGTTGAAGAAATTGAACACACACTTACTTGCAGGATCCTGATCTGTTTTTACCAGATTCTCACTGCCTACCTCGTGTCTGAAGTGTCAAGAAGCCGCTATCTGATTAAGATCTGATGTTTTCACCAGAATTGTTTGTTTTATTTTCTGTGTGAAACCATTTGCCTTTCTCTTAGATATTCACAGCAAGTGTGTGATGTTGCACTTAGTGTCCGAAGTGTTCCAGTCAGTCACTGTCTCACATCGCAGGCCTAATTTGGTCCAACTATGCGCTTGAGTTCCTCAGCAGGCATGTCTTTCCAAAATAACCCATCATGGGTATGTGAGCACTTGCTAGGTTTTTCTGAGTTGTAAACTCTGCAAAATGATCAATATAGTTAGGTTTTTATGAAGGCTATTGCCCCACAACAGGCTATAAATTATGACCCAGAAGGCAGAAGAGTCATCTGGCTTAGCCATAATGATTGGCCTTACTCAGCATTGGCTTTATAGCCACCAAAGCATTACCCGACAAATGTTGTAGTTTCACCCGCTAGTCCCAGCAATTATCACAATTTTGGTTAAAGTGTCATATCACGATGAAGGTAGCCCTCATAACACGGAGCCAGTTGGCAATTACAGTGGCATGAGTTTTCTTCACTTGTTTCTTTTCCAATATTAAGTGTTCATAAGATCCACTGGAAGGAAATAGACAGTGGGGATTACTGGTTCTCCGATGTTGGTCCTGGAGGGCCAGATCCATGCATGACTTTTAAGATGGCTACATTTATATAAATGTGGATAAGCTAAAAATCTGGAATGGATCTGCCTGTCCATGACGGACTTTGGAGAACCCGATGCCCCAGAATGCTAGCTGTTCTAGTAATACCAACCTATTGCATGTGGGGTTTACTTAGTTGAACAGCTATGAAGATGGGTCATGTGATGTCATTCAGTAAAGTTTTCTGGAAATGAGACATGCTTTGAATTCAGTCAACACCGTGCTCTGGCACTAGACCTGTCACAGTACAGGTGCATGTTAAATTTTTAGTTCTTTCTGTTTGGATCCCACCAAAATCCATGCGATGTTTTAAAGATGTCAGTTAGGGTTCTTAGTGAGCACGGACAGCCCAATTCCTGTAATGGAGTTTGAAGTTCTTTTTAGGCCACTCCTAGGCAGCGCTTGTGCTGACTCTTTAAAACATATTGTGTTCAGAATATGGGTTTGAAGCCCCTCCTATCTTTTCTATTGTCTCCTCTCACTGTCTTTGTTAAATACTGGCTATTTATTGGTGAACTAGCTTACTAATCCCTCCTTTTTAAATTTTGTACCCTCCCCTGTGGACTGCCCCTGTTACATGGGCTCTTACGCTGCATGTTATTTTTACACTTGTGAGCACTATTTTCTTAGCTGTCCTCGAGTAGCGCTCAGCTGTCCTCAAGCAGCTCTTGCTTGCGCTCAGCTGATGGCTGCCTTTCCTTCTCGTTTACATTGGCTGTGTTTGTAATGTGTTTTCAGACCCCTTCCATGTCCCGACATAGCATGGCAGCGCATCCTTTATTTATTTAGTAACTGCACCGCAATCACTGTGGGCTTGTGTGCTTGGAATTTTTTGTTGGCTTTCAAAGCAGACCCCTCCCGCCTCCCCATATGGCCGCACCTTTATTACCTGCACCTCAATCACTTTTTTTATTGTGCACCTCGGCTTCTGTATTAGCAAGGCATCCGCCTCACGGACACCACTCATGTTTTGGTCTCTCATTGCCATGAAAAACAAAGCTACGTGAGCGCTGGCCACGACTTTGAAACAATCCTGTAAATCTTTCTATTGATGAATTTCCCTATGCCGCCCCCGCCCGTCACTGCCTGTTATTATCAGTGACTGAATATTCTGTGCCGTCACCCCCCCTTTAACTTGTCTCCCACAATTCCCTCGTGCAGCCCCTACGTGTCTCTCCGTTACCCATCACCCCTGAAAGTGACCCAGTGATAATACTCATGTACAGCCGTTTTTCGGTCTAGCATGTCGTGCTACCCTCCTCGATGCAGCCCCCTCCATGTTGTCCTCCTCCCTGCCCTTCATTGTGCTGCCCACCTTACCGTCACCCCCCTTGTTATTCCTAGTTAAAGCACTGTCTTTGTGCATGTGTCTGGCACTTTGTTGGTCCTTATGCAGTGTTCTGTATGCATATGTGAAGCAGTAACATAAGTCATTTTAAAAATAAATAAATCGCAAGGAAAGGGTGCAGTACCACAGGGTGTTCCTAGGTGTCCCTGTGGAGTTGTAAAGAGACCTCTATTAGCCACGTAAGGTACTGCACCCTTAATGTAATTATAACAAGAAATATTGCAGCTGAGCATACTTTCCATTTGTTTTTATCAGAAGTGAGATTTTTGTTAGCTTGAATTTAAAAAGGCACCATTGTTTATTTAGCTTTGTTTGTGAACATAAAAAAAAACTTTCTTGACCCTTCCCTCTTCTATACCTCAACTATTCCTTTTCAATCCAATTAGCAGACTAACAATTCCACTGCTCAAATTCATTTCATATTTCCCTATGCTAATGCCCCACTAATCCTGTTTGGGTTGCGGAGTAGCATGCTACCCGCCGAAAAGCCCTTCAACACCTCATCAGGGGTAGCAAGCACTATATAGATGCAAACCCTTCCCTCTTCTATCCTTCCACTATCCTTTTAAATACATATAACACACTAAAATGTCCTCCGCTCAAATTAAGTTCATATTTTCCTATACTGATTAACCACTAATCTTTTCTGGGTTCCAGAGTAGAGTGCTGCTTGCCGAGAAAGCGCTTAAACGCCTCGTCAGGGATAGTAAGCACTATATAAATGCAATTACAAAAATGGCTGCTTTTGGTGGGAGCTCCAGATTGAGCCCGTTCTAGGAGCTGGGCTGCTAGCCTAGGTTCTGGTGAGGTCAAATTTGCAGATGACCTCAGGTGCCAGAAGCAGCAGTGCTTTCGGATGACCACTCCAGTCTGACAGAGGCAGAATCCCCCTTCAGTATACTATCCCAAAAGGCACATTTGGAGACACACTCCTCCTGTGTCGACAGTCCCACTTCTGGGGCTTTGGCACATGTTGTCGGTGCTTACAGCAGTCCGCATCTTGCAGGTGGCGGTAGTTCTGGACATGGGTGTGGTTAAGGCCCTTCTTCCATGACAGGGAGTCCAGGACATTGTAGCTAAAATCCTTGTTTTTCAGGATCCGTTCTGGATATCCATGAGGCTGTCTCAAGAGTCTTGGCCTTGTGCATTCACTTAATCTGCAATGCCAGGGAGAACATGCCAGCCCTGCAATGTCCCCTTCAATCCGAGTGGACTCCGCATTAGTATTGCCTCTCTGATTCCATTCAGGTTTCAAGGCAGCCTTCTCAGGATCTGCAGTGGTGGTTGCCATATGCAGATTTGAACTATGGTAGGCCACTCCTTTCTCCACCCAGAGACCACAGTTGTGATGGACATGTCACTGCTGGGTTGTTAGGTGCCTGGGGTGTTACCTCAGGAGAGGTAGAGATAGGCCTCAGGTCTATTGTGGAGAACCAATTCCATGTAAACCTGCTGCAGCATTGGGTGATCTGCTTAGTCCTCAAACCCTTCCAGCAGTCTAAAAAAGCAGACTGGTACAGGTTCACACCAACAGTACTACTGCGAAGTTTGGTCCTGGGCCATGTGTCAAGTGACTCTGTACCTCTGAAGATGCCTGGAGCAACAGAAAATCTTCCTGGTATGCAGAAACTTGGCAGGGTCCCCTGAATGCCACAGTAGATGAACTGAGCATGCATCATCTGGCAGATTGAGTGCCGTCTACATCAAAGGATGCAGGGTGTCTTTGAACACTGGCGGGGGCCCTGGCTAGATCTGTTCACCTCCATCTGGAATACGCAGTGTCAGCAGTTTTTCTCGCTACAGTTTCCTCCTAGGGGCTTGCTAGTGTTCAGAGTGGAACATAACGAGGCACCCCTGCATGCCTTCCCATGATCTCTCTCCTGCCTCTGGTTCTGAAAAATATATGAAGAGTCTTGGCCCAAGTGATATTGATTGATTGGTTGACTGGGCCAAGAGAGTGTGGTACTCAGATTCTGAGGCTGAACATTTGCCATCCAATAAGGCTTCTGCTTCAGGAGCACTCCCTGTCTCAGCAGCAGACTAGGGCCCTGCACCTGAATATCCTCAACTTGCACCTCCATGCTTGCATATTCAACAGCGGCAATAAAAAGCATTTGAATTGCCAACCAAGGTAGTGAATGTTATCCTCTCTGCCAGACGCCCTTTCATAAAGTCCATTAATTCTGGGTGTTGGAATAAATTCATTGCTGATGTGATGGCAGAGACATGACCCCATATAAGCCAAACTTTCAGATGTTTTTTTTTCTTTTTTCACTCATTATCCCAGCAAGGCCTTTCAAGTAGGCACAGTGAAAGGTTACTTATTGGGATGTTCAGTATTTGTATGTTTACAGGACTAATCCTCTTTGTTTAACCCCTTCGCTGCTAGGCCTTTCCCCCCGTGGCTATTTGGGGTAGTTCACGCTTAGGCCCCTGTAACTTTTTGACCACATAAGTTATCGACGGCAAATTTGCGTCCTTATCTTCCAACATCCTGGGAATTCTAAAGGTTTGTGGATTTCCCTGGAGGGGACCCAGAAATTAGCCAAAATAAAGCAACATTTTGTTTTTTTGGGGGGAAAAATGGGGAAAAAAGTGCTGCAAATGAGAGCGTTTGGGGTTTTCCCTGCAAATGGTATCGAAAAGGGGTTTGTGGGGCTGAAATCACAATTTCCCCAAATTTTAGGGAATGACAGACTTTTGTCAGAAAACCAGTTTTTTTTTTTTTTTTACAGTTTTGGCATTTTTCTTGGACATAGCCTATTTTTTTGTGCTTTCAACCTCCTTCCCGTTAATGGTAGAAATTGGTATGAAAGCAATAATGGATACTGGAAAGCTATACATTTTAGAAAAGTAGACCAAATTCTGAATTCAGCAAGGGGTCATTTGTGTTGATCCTTCAAGGTTTCTTTATAGAAACTAACAGTTAAATATAGGAAAGATTGAAAATTGAAAAAAACAGCTTTTTGTGTCAACGTTTTCACCTGTAACTTCTTCTAATTATGACAGCTCTTTGAAAGCAATATACCGTTGCATTTTCTGGACCTTACTGGTTAAGTGGATATATAGGACTTGTAGGTTCACCAAGAACCCGACTAACCCAGAGCCAAAAACTGAGCAGCGACTTGCAATGGTTTTTAGTTTGACCGCAGCGCGCATGCGCTGCTCGACTTTATGTAAGGACTTTAGAAATCTCACCACACGCTCGCACACGCTCGTGCATGTGCTTTTGGTTTTGTCCCAGGGTATTTTCCTTTGCGTGCGTCTTTTTAAGACAGCACACAATTTGGCAAAGGCGGGCGCATGTCCCGCCTTTGCTCCACCCACGGCCTATTGCGTGCGGTTACACACAGGCACCATCTGGTTTGAATTATTGTGCCCAGACGCGTGCGCGATAATTCAAACCAGATGTCTCGCTGTAACGCGCGCGTGCACCACTTGCGTGCTTGTTTGACGTCCTCATTCCATAGGCTTCCATTATTTTAACTCCACTCACTCGCTTCTACCTTTCTTAGTTTTATTCCCTCTGCCCCCGCGTGCCTTCTTTCATCTTTTTTCTCCCATCGTTTCCTCCCTCTCGTTGTTCGCCTTTCTCAGACTCTCTCCCTTACTTTCTTTTCACGTCTCTTCACTTTTTGGTTCAACACCCTTTCTGCCTTCCCTCCATTCTCCTCACTAACCCCGCCTTCACATCCAAGACGCATCGCCCTGGTAACAGAATGCGGCCCGGCGGTTACTAAAGTGGAGCGCGCTTCTGCCTTGTACGGCTCGAATCCCACGCGTGGCCCTTCTGTACCCCGGGCCTGGACCCTCAACCAGCACCATGGCACGTCTTAACATGGAAGAGTTCTTATGCACTGCCCTGGAGGGCAAGCTGCTAGTCTAAGAGGAACGAGTGGGGTGTTCTGCGGGGAGGAGGAGGGAGCGTCGCGTGGGGACATGTAGTGGTTGTGCCTTTTACTATCACTGGCAGCATGACCGGGGCAATGCGTGGTGCAAGCTGCTGTAGCCTCCCGACTAGTGCCGGCCCCTGGCACCCTGGCATTGTTTTACAAATTAAGCATTAGGCCTATGGGCTCCGGTGCCACTGCACCTGATGCGTCAATGGGAGCTACACCCCTGCTGGTTACCGAGTTTGGGGCATGTGCATTTCAGCCCAGAAACGACGACGTGAATGGCAACACAAGCGCTCCGTGTTCCATAACTGTGGGGGCCAGAGCACAGGCTGTTTTTTTTAACTTACTTTATTGAAACACCTCGTCAGAGTAAAAGTAGGATCATTGGGTACATAAGGTATTTTGATTTTGTTGTTTCCATCATATACATAACACATATGTGACCTTGATATAACTTCTGGACACAAATATAATTCGTCAGTCGTCCGCCTGTCCGGTATGAGAGGTATGGTCATATAAGCAGCCAAGAATATTACATTGAGTTCAATAATATCAAGCATATTTATGTTTAAATGAACTTTAACAATCTAACAAGTCCCCACCCACCTCCCGTTCCTTCCCTCCCCCCCCCCCCCCACCTCCTGGTCTGCTGCGTCTGATGCAGATGGTCGTCTGATAGGGTTATTCACGTCATACCGTGTGTCCTATTCTGTCTGTACTCTATGGTATGTGTACTGGGGGTCAGTGTGGGTCCAGCTATGTTTCCATACAGAGTGAGCGTAGATTGCGTGGGATTGTGTTGTGCAGGGATTGCATCTAAGTGTTTGAAATCCTCTAACATAATGTCCCATTCCATAGAAATGGGTAATTTCCGTAACCCTCTTGCCTCCTCTCTTCTAAGCGCCGTGCTCTAAGCCCCACCCCATTGTATCATGTCATCTTGCCAACTAGACAATGACTGGCATCTGGGGGATTTCCATCTCATAGTGAGGGCCCTAATGGCTAGTAAAAGGGCAAGATCCAGAAAACATCTTTGAACTTTCTGCGCTTTGGTGCGTCTATGGAGCCCCGTAAGACACTCTAGGGCATTGTTTTGAACTGTCATATGCGTGACTTCTCCCAGGGAATGACTAACTCCATTCCAATAATCTAATATACGCGGTCAGGTCCATAGCATATGGATAAAGTCTGCCTCATCGCCTTTGCAGCGGGGTCAGCTGTGTTGGGCCTCTGGGAACATCAGATGTATTCTCTGTAGGGTGAGGTATGATCTATGTAGGACCAGTGTTTGGATACATTTTAGTTTAACGTTGCGGGATACCCTCCTGGGATGTTCTGGCATGCTCGCCCAGGCTTTGTCAGTTAGTTCTAAGCCAGCGTCCGCTGTCCATTTTGTACTGAGATTCGTGAGTGTGATGCCAGCATGCGCCCTGATACCGGTGTACAACCATTTGATAAGATGTCCCCCAGCTCCCATATAATATAGTAAGTGAACCAGGTCATGTTGCGGGGGCTCTCTGCGTTGCGGTGCCCAAGTGTTCCTAATATAATGTGATACGATAGCATGTAGAAGATACTGACTGTCCGGTGCCCCAGTAGTCTGTACAAAGGTGTCGTGATCCAGGAGGTTACCGTCGCCAAAAAAAGCACCAACCTCCTCCACCCCCGCCTCTGTCCAGGCGCCTATTCTAGCCTTCGTGATCCCACCCCCGGGGGTGGGAATACCCAGTAATCGGACATTAGCGCAGAGTAAGTGGTTATATCTTATGTATACTGTAGAGCTTTTTTCCAGCATTGTAACGCAGTCCTCAGCAATGGGGGCCCCTCCAGGGGAATCCTAGCTTTGGGCAGGATCAGGGAATTTAGCATACCCCGGTCAATATCCCTTGACGTAAACCGGATTTCTTATAGATTATTCCCTGCTGTATAATAGGACAGCCACTGGATTTGACCAGCATAATATTATGCCCTGAAGTCGGGAACCCCTAAACCTCCCCAGCGAGATTCCAGTTGCAGCTTCTGAAGGCTCAATCTTAGGCGACCCACACCCCATATGAGCTCCACGAGAATAGTGTTCAGGGTACAGAAAATGGACTGAGGTACCACTATGGGCAGGTTCACGAAAAAATACAATAACCGAGGGAGTACTACCATCTACGAGATGGCAATTCGTCCCATCACTGAGAGGGGCAAGGATGTCCAAAAGGCCACACTCGAGCGTAGTGCCGTTATGGCCTTCAATAGGTTACCCTCCAGTAGATCCGCCTGCGATCTGTATACTTGTATTCCTAAATACCTTGAACGTGGTGTGGGTTACGGGTAGAGTATAGGCACCAAATTGAACCTCATCTGGGCGGGGCCCCTCGAAAGACAAAGGCATGTGAATTCCTTGAGTTAATAACGAGGCCTGAGATCTTTCCAAAGTTGGAAAGAATAGTGGGTAGGGGTGTGGCTTCAGCAGACAAGTCACGAAGATATAGAATATAGTCTGCATATATGGAGGTGAGGTGGGCTGTGCCTTCAATGGGTATTCCCAGCTGTTCTGCTGACTGTCTCAGGGCTATTGCTAAAGGTTCCAACGTAAGTACAATCAGCAGGGGAGACAAAGGGTATCCTGCCGTGTACCCCTGTTGACCGCGTACTCGCGAGAGATATGTTGTCCGGTTACGAGCTCTTGCCGTGGGAGATGTATAGAGTAGGCGCACCCATTTGAGATAGCCATCAGGGAAACCAAAGCGTTGTAGGGCAGTGAATATGTAGTCCCAGGTTATGGAATCGAAGGCCTGATGCAGGTCTAGTGCCAGACAACCCGCAGCCGGATAGGCATCCGGGGTAGCTTTCATAACCTAGTGTAATCGTCTAGTATTAAGGGACGTGCTGCAATTCGGTAGAAATCCACATTGGTCGCTGTGTATGAGGGTGTTGAGATAGGGTTGTATACGGTTCGCGAGTGCTTTGGTTAAAATCTTATATTCGGTTGCCAGTAGGGATAGAGTCCTAGAATTAGCAATGTCTGTGCTATCACGACCCGGCTTGAGTATGGAAGTAACCAGGGCCTGCATAGTGGATTGCGGTAAGTGACCGGCCTCCAGAGCTGCCTTATATACTTATTCCAATTTGGGAACCAGGGCATCTGAATAAGTTTGATAACATTTTATGGGCAGACCATCTAGGCCAGTCGCCTTATTACGATTTAATCCTTTAATCTATGTCTTCCTGTATGTCTGCCGGTAGGGAGGGGATTTGTTAAATCTCGTAAAAAGTCATCTCTAGAGGCGTCCGTGTCGGGGCTGCGTAAAGAGTACTGAGGTAAGTGCAAAAGGCTTCGTTTATCTCTTGTTGCGTGTGGGTTGATCTACTGGACGGTGTATGAATGAGTAATAATGGGAGGTTGTGGTCTGTCCCGTACTATCTGAGCTAATAATGTCCCAGCTCTATCTGCTTCTGAAATGTTTCCGTTGCAGAAAGGCCCTGTGGTCTATAACCCGCAATGTTTCGAGTGTTTCAGCGTGGTTAATGCGAGCACTCTGTAACGCATCCAGTTTGTCTGGGTCTGTCACGGTTTCATGCTCTAAGGTGGTCATTAAATTCTCTACTCTTACCAAAGTCTGGTGTATTTCCTGTCTGGCCCCCACCATCTGTTCGATTGCAGCTCCTCTCACCACCACCTTGAGCGCGTCCCACTCAATTGGTTTGGAGGAAGCTGTGTTCCAGTTTTCAGAGAAATAATTATCAATGGTATGGGATAGAGTAGTACGGAACGGGGCGTCCTCCAGTAACTGTGGTCCTAATCTCCAGGTGGCCACTGGGGTCGGTACCCCACCCCAGGCGAGGGTAAGCTTGAGGGGGCTGTGATTGGAGAGTGTTTTCGCTAAATAAGTGGATTGACGGATCTGCGTGGCTATGGTAGTGGAGCAGAGGAATCTGTCTATCCTTGTAAGAAGCTGGTGGACTGGTGAGTAAAAGGAATATTCCTTATGTGTAGGGTGCAGACGGCGCCACACATCTGATAAAACCCAACCCTCTTGCCAGGTGTTCAGCATCTCTGCTAGCTTGTAGGCACTAGCGCCGTGTAATGGGGGTTGTGACCTGTCCAAATGCACATCTAGCACCGCATTATAGTCCCCTCCTAGGACCCATGGAATTGTATCCCACCCGGTTAATGCTGTGCCCAGCCGCTGAAAGAATTTGTCCTGGTCGAAGTTCGGGCATATATACTCCCCAGGACCACAGTTATGCCATCCAGGGTGCCCTTCAATAGGCTGTACCTTTGAATTTGAATTTATAGTGCGCAACAGCTACCCAAAAAGGGTTTCCTGGCGCAACAGCAGATCCGAGACGTAGATGGAAATATGTCGGCAGGTTAGTTGTCAAAAAGCCACGTCTTCAGGGATTTGCGGAATTGAACATAGTCCGTTTCGTTGCATAGTGCTGTAGGCAGAGTATTCTTGGTCATCTATGCGACGATTCAGTTCCGTGAACGGGACCCCATGTCTGATCCAAATGGTTGCTCCTCTAGCAAATGCTGAGTAGTTAGTGGAATAAATATGGCCCGCCATTTCTTGCGGGTCTTCTGAGCCTCAGTGTCAGTAAGGTGTGACTCTTGGAGGAAGACTATGTGGGCTTTGCGTCTAAGGAGATGTGTGGACTCGGTGCCTTTTCTGTACTGCTCCTAGACCACGCACATTCCAGGTCAGTAGATTGTAGGAACCTACAGTGGTGCAATCTCTAGGCATAAGACTCTGGTGAATAAAGCTCCCTATGTTGCCGAGCCTGTGAACTATTGCAGACCAGGAGTTCCCCATTGCCATAAAACTAACAGCACTTGGCTCAGCTCCTAAACTGCCCTGGGCCCAACAACTAACTCCAACATTCAAATACCATACAACAGTGCGTTCGCTTTGTGGGGGGTCGATGTCACCGCTAATATTATCTTTCACTTAGTTACAGAGTTCCGGTGGCTCAACGGAACCCGGAGTGGGGGGGTGGGAGGAGGGGAATTTGAAGTTATGGCATTATGATATGCCCAAAAGGAAATCGCCTCAGGTGTGGGCATTAGGAACATTGTAGGGGGCAGTGTGCCCACGGAGCGACAACCAGTGTTCAGTTGTAGACTTAATGGGCCCTAGTTGTTTATACATTACAAACAATGCTATATCATTACATAACTTTGACATGCTATGGGGTACATGACATTTTATGCAACGCAAAGACATTTGAAAAGGATACTGGTGTGTCAGGCAGCTAGGGCACAAGTGAGTTATTAGGTAGGCCATAGGCTAGTGGCAGGTCTAACCATTTCAATTATCTAATAAATTGTCAACAGTCTGAGGTGTTACCGAAGGGAACAGATTGATACTATGTTCTGAGTTAATAGTGCTGTCCTCTGAGTCAGTTACAATCTTGGGGTGGCCCTCACGGAAGGAGCCGACCATAGCCAAAACCTCTGCTGGTCATCTTCTAGTCGTGTGTTGGACCAATTATTCCAGAGTCCTGCATGCCCAATGTGTGGCGGCGGGCGTTAAATTTCTTTGGTCCTGTAGAGCCTTGTCGCTTCGAACGTGGTACTTGGTCGTGGCTCAGTCCTAGTCCCATCCCCTCCAGCCATTCCTGCGCATCATTGGGGCTATCGAAAAAGTAAGTTCTCTGCTCATGAATAACTTTTAGTCAGGCCGGGAATAAGCGGGCATATTTTAGCTGGGCTGCTCGTAGCTTTTTCTTGACGGCTTGGAAGGAAGTCCGTTGACATTGCACCATTATGTTGTAATCAGGGTAAAGCGAGATCCGCTGGTTTTCAAATTGGATCTGAGATTTTTCTCTTGCTTTTTGTGGCAGCACATCGCGATCTCTATAGTTTAAGGTTTTGACAATCGGAGGTCGTGGGGGCACCCCCGCCCTCGGCACTCCTGTGGGAATCCTGTGCGCCCTCCACACAGACGTATGGGGATAGACCTTCCTGGGCTACGTAGTCTCTGAACCAGGTTTCCATGAAATCTTCAGGCTTAAGACCTTTGCTGCGCTCCGCAAGACCTATTACGCGGATGTTGTTCCGGCGGTTCCTGCCTTCTGCTTCTTCGACTCTGTCCAGGAGGCCATTGACTTGTTGTTGCAGTTGTTTTATTTGGGTAGTATGCTCAGTCATCTGAGGTTCTATGTTAGTCCAGGCTTTCTCCTGTTCCTGGACCGTGTCTGCAAGTTTCCCATGATCTGCCCGGAGGAGAGTGAGAGCACTCGTTAGGGTTCTGATCTGTTGTTTAATCTCTCTACGGGAGTCTCTGACCTCCTTGAGGATCAGGTCAAGTTTGTCCGGGGGTGTCTCAACGGACCCAGAAGAGGAAGCATCTGGGGACCTGGACCTGGTGGTGTTTTCAAGCTTGCCAGAAGGGCCCCCCGCAGTGGAATTACAGTCCATGGTTTTTCCCCTGGGTCTCCCCATTGCAATTCCCCACGTCTGACCGGCGACTTTGGCACTGTTAGGGAAAGGGGAAGCCGCCCAGCTCACTGTAGATCAAAAAGAGTAATTTGCAAGTAATGTCCTCTGTGGGTGCGCAGCCTGACCGCGTAAGCAGAAACTGGTCAGGGACACAGATATCGCCTGGGGTACTTTATGTTGGAGACAGCTCTTCCCTCCTGTCAATCAATGTATTGCAAGACTTAGGGATATGTGGGATCCGCCGTCGGACTGTTTTCTGGCAACCCAGCCGCTCCGCAGCGTTTTCCTGTTCCCACAGAGTACTGCCCCAGGTTAGTGGCATATGTGCTGGGTGGTACTCACTGTGGTCCCCTGCTGTCGTCTTCGTCCCCGTCCACAGTAATCCAGCGTCTTCGATTCACAGTAGGGTGGGCAGCCACGGAGGGGGGCCCCCTCTGTAGCCAGTAGTGTAGTTCTTCCCCCTCGGAAGGAGCAGCACTCGAGCTCTGCTTCAGCTCCTCCACCCGAGGGCCAGCAGGTCACAGCAGCTCTGTCCGCAGCGGCCGCCAGGCTCAGCGATGATATCGCGGCACTAGGGCAACTCACAGGTAGCATCAAAGCCGCCTGAATCAGCCTCGCCTGGCGTAGACCGCGAACAGCGTGGGGAGAAAGCACTATCCCTCAAAGTGCAGACCCGGATGCCGCCGCCATCCATGTACTCAGGCCCACAACCCTGTGCGGGGCACTGCAGGTCCTCCAAACGAGCATATAGGGCACTATCCAGATCTTCCCTCCAGGCCCGGTGCAGGAGAGGCCGCCCGGGCAGTCCGCGTCAGCAGCCCTCACAAATCGGGGGGGGGGGGGCCCTCCCAGGCAGAGTCCGGAGCCAGCGCTGGTTTCTCGCTTTGTCACTTCTAGCAGAAATAAGGGGGAGGGTGACTTCACCCCAAGCCGAGTCACTTAAGTTGCCGCTTGTAAAGTAGATATCCACAGGTACACTAGTAGCTAAGGCTGATTGTATTCCCTCTTTTATAAATCTATTCATTCTTTCAACTAAGCCATTGGCTGACGGGGAATACAATGCCACCTTTAAATGTTTAATAGCATGAGATTTCAAATAATTTTCCATTGCATTTGAGGTAAAGTGAGAACCATTGTCTGTGCCTAATTCTCTCGGAAATCCTTCAGAAAGAAATATTCTAGAAAGAAAATTAACCACAGACAATGTGCAGGGAGCAGAACAAAATTCAATCTCCACCCATTTTGAATAGTAATCTATCAATACTAAAATGTATTTTTTTTCATGGGAAAGCAAATCAAATGGGCCTGTAAAATCCAATGCTAATTTCGTCCATGCTTCTTCTGGAACTGGAACATTATGCAAAGGTGTTTTTACAGGTTTCCAATGTTTGTCAGATACTAGACAAGTTGCACATGAATTTACCCACTTGGTAACATCTGAATCTAACCCAGGCCACCAAAAATTCTTTCAACCTCCTTGAGGTTGCACCTATACCCAGATGCCCCTCATGCGCTATTTCAAAAATTTTATTTCGTAGAGAAGTTGGGGGAACTGCGAGATCACCACGCATGACCAATCCTTCAACCAGGGAAAGTTCTTGATTGATTTGTGCAAAGGACTTTAAAGGAGAGGGAAGTTAACGTTCTTTAGGCCATCCTGAAACAATCCTATTTTTTACCGCCACAAGAGTGGAATCTTCCTCAGACGTTCTCACCCAATCATCTTGTGTGACATGTGGCAAGTCATTGACCAAATCATCAATAGAAGCTACCACACATTCCACATCATCAAATCTTGAGCATGAGGAGTTATCTCTTAATGATAACCTAGAAAGGCAATCCGCTCTTGAGTTACGACCCCCAGGTATGTGTTTTATAACAAAGTTGTATTCGTGTAGGCGTGACAATAAACGAACAAGCCTGGAGGAAGCTTTTCCTGTACCATTCCCATTTAGCAGATGTATTAATGGCTTGTGATCAGAAAAGATTCAAATTGGGTACCCCAAATGAAAGTTTTAAATTTTTCCACAGCCCATGTACAAGCAAGAGCTTCTCTCTCAATGGTACTGTAGTTTGACTCTGCGGTAGAGAGAGATCTGGACGAAAAAGCTACTGTGTTTTCCTTGCCATTGACCCATTGACAGAGAACGGCCCCTAATCCATTTTGACTTGCATAGACGGACTAAATGCACTTTTCACCAGGTGAGAATGGAGAAAGAGCATGATGAGTTTTTTTTTTTTTAAACTTGTTTTTATTGTATTCATTAGCAGCAGCACAATACAGTAATCAGATACATAATGTTCCACAATGTAGAGCAACGCAGTAGCCCCTGAATGCGGCAAGTTGGCGGAAAACAGTTCAACAGCGGTACATTTTTCCAACATCCACCATTTCGCTCCCCCATCCCCGGGGTCCCCCACCCTAGTCTGTGTCTGAGGCATCGTCTTCAGGATCTGAGGGCGGGTCACAGATGTCACCCCTATAGGAGTTCCACGCTCCCCATACTTTACTCCATTTGCCAGGACAGCCCCGTCTGATAAAGGCCGACTTCTCTGCAAACATGGCCTCGTCCATGTCTGTGCCCCAAGCAGTGAGGCGCGGCAGTTCCCCTGTCCCCCATTTTTGAGCTATGTTGCGTTTAGCTATCAATCCTAGTGTGGCCCAGCCCTGCGCCAAGCGCGAGAGGTCGTTAGGCTCCCAGATATTCAGCAGGCAGCGTCTGGGCTCCGGCACCAGCGTGACTCCCCCCGACTGTGACAACATGTGCAGCACCCCCCGCCAGTACTCCTGAAGCACGGGGCATTCCCATATGGTATGGAAGAAGCCTCCCACCTCCCCGCAACCGCGCAGGCAGAAAGGATGTGTCGCGCTGCCGATCTTGTGCAGTGTGTGCCTGGTGTAGTAGGAGCGGTGCAAGATGCGAAGCTGCACCAGCCTGAGCCTCGATGGTATACCCGCCTCCCGTGGCGAGGCCAGCGCCTCTCGCCACTCCGGTTCGTCGAATTCCCCTAGATCACGGGACCATTTCTCGCGGAGAGGGCCCATTGGGTCCGGCAGGTTGTTAATCAGTTTACGGTATGTAAACGATGTGGCCCTTTTCGGCATATAATCCGTTAATAACCGGTCCTCTAAGGGCGATGCCTCTGGTACCGCCACACCCGGTGTTAGCCGTGCCAGCAAGGCGTGTTTAATTTGCGTGTAGCGGAACCATTCGGAGGGCGCCAGTTCGTATTGCTGTTGGAGACGGTCGAATGTGATAACGTCATTCCCATGCCACATGTCGCCAATCGTAGAGATCCCTATAGCGTCCCACTTGTCAAATCCCCTGCTGTGCCGGAGCCTCCCAAGCTGCCTGGAGTCCCACAGCGGCGTGAGCTTGGTCAGCACCCCGCGCCACCCTAATCTGGCCTGTGCTGCATGCCATATGGCCACCGTTTGTCTGAGAGGGCCGATGAAAGCCGGTGTCAGCCCACCACCATACAGGGTCGCCAACACACCTCGTTCCCCCATTATGTCCCTATTTGCTCTAAATGCCGGGTCCGTATGCGGGACATGAAGCCACTGGTTTATGACTTTGAGCTGCGCAGCCCAATAATAGAGCTGAATGTCGGGAAGCGCGATCCCCCCGTCGTACCAGCCGCGAGTCAGTTTTGACTGCGCTATGCGCGGCGGTCTGCCACCCCACAGAAGGGTAGTCACCTGCGCTGCTATCGCGCGGAAGTAGTCTGGCGGGACGCGATACGGTGTGTTTTCCAGCACGTAGACGAACCGGGGAAGGGCCATCATTTTAAAGAGGGCCGCCTTCCCCAGCAACGCAAGCGGTAGCGTACCCCAGTGGCGCACATCACGCCGGAGGCGGTCCAATGGGGGGTGCAGATTTAGTTGGAAGAAGTCCGTGGGGTTGGCCGTGATATGGATACCCAGATACTTAAACGACTCCGTCACCGTCTGCAACGGGCAGTCCACGGGGAGCCGGGGAGTGGGGCCGCGCAGCACATAGAGCACCGATTTCGACCAGTTGATAGTATAACCGGACGCTCTCCCGAAAATAGCACAAATGTTGAGTAGTGCAAGGATGGAGCGTCTCGGGGAGGAGAGATAGAGTAGCACGTCATCCGCGTAGAGGGAGATACGGTCCTCCCAATCATTTGTCCATTTAAGTCCCCGTATCTGGGGTTCCCAGCGGATCCAAGCTGCCAAGGGTTCTAGCACCAGAGCGAAGAGCAGGGGCGACAGGGGGCATCCCTGTCGGGTGCCACGCGTAAGGGGAAAGTCTCTCGATATGTGTCCGTTCACGGCCACATGGGCCAGTGGTTGGGCATATAAGAGCCGTACCCAGGCCCTAAATTTGGGCCCAAAGCCCAAGTGCGACAAGACGGCAAAGAGGAATGGCCATTCAACCATGTCGAATGCCATTCGCGCATCCAATGAGAGCAGCACCGCTGGTTCCTGCACCTGACCCACACGGGCCAGCACTCCATGTAATCGTCGCAGATTAAGGGCCGTGCTCCTGCCAGGCATAAAACCCGATTGGTCCGGGTGTACAATGTTCGGCAAATGCGGCGTGAGCCTGGATGCCAAGAGTTTCGCGAGGATCTTCGCCTCTGCGTTCAGCAGAGAGATAGGGCGATAGGAGGTGCATTCTGACGCCGGCTTGCCAGGCTTAGGGATAGCCACAATAGTAGCTGTCCGTTGGTCCTGCGGGAGTACACCCGCTCGGAGACTATCCGTAAGCATGTTGAGCAAATGAGGGGCGACCGTCCCGGCCAGTCGCTTGTATAGCTCAACTGGTATACCGTTGGGTCCCGTCGCCTTACCTGACTGCAGCGCAAGGATCGGCATTTGCACCTCCTCCACTGTAATGTCAGCCTCTAAGACATCCGCCGCCTCAGGGGTGAGCCGGGGCATCGCCAGATCCCGCACATACGTCCCTGCCTCCTTCTCTGTCATAGAGGAGCTGGAGGAGTAGACCCGCCGAAAGTGACGCGCGAGAGTGTCCACTATCTCGCCAGGTTTTGTTAGCACCCGGCCTGCCTCAGAGGCGAGCTGCGCTATCCACCTAGTTCCACCCTCCCTCCTGTCAAGCCACGCCAGGAGCTTCCCTGTCTTATCCCCCAGGTCATATATCCTGTGCCGTGTGGCCAGCAGCTGCTGCTTCGTGTGCTCCGTAAGGTGCGCCCGATACTTGGTTTGCGCAGCCCGCAGGGCTGCGGCTGACTCCAGAGTTGGGTCCCGAGCCTGCCGATCCTCCTCCAGGCGCAGTTCCCGTTCAAGCAATTGTAGCTCCGCCAGCGTCGCACGCCGGTGCGCCGCCATGGTGGTGAGCGCCTGATCTCGGAGGACTGTTTTGTATGCCTCCCATAATATCGTCGGCGAAGCAGCAGAAGGGGCATTTTCCTTAAAGAAGAGGACCGTCGCCTTTGACAGCGCTTTATGTATCGTCGGAACCTGGAGACAACCCGGACATATCACCGGAATACGGCGACGTGCAAGGCCGTAGCAGTCATATTTCAGAAGTATGGGGGAGTGATCGGAGATACCCCTAGGTCTAATCTCAACACTATCGATATTGCGGGGACAGTTAGTGGAACCCAGGAAGTAGTCAATCCTGGTAAGACTGTTATGCACCCCCGAGTGGTACGTGTATTGCTTTGTCGTCGGATGGTGCAACCGCCATAAATCCAGCAGACCCATGGCCTCCGGAAAACTTCCGAACCGGGACAGTCCCGCCCCCCCCCGCTCGCTGAGGGTGCCTATCAAGTGCTTCGTGCACTACAGCATTAAAATCACCGCCAACGAGCAGTTCCCCCTCCGGCAGGTCGAGGAGGAATTCGCTAAGCGCCGGCAGCGCGGTGGCGTGCATTGCAGGAGGGATGTAAACGGAGACTATGTTAAGGGGCCGTCCCTCCCACTGGATGGCTATAGCCGCAAACCGCCCCGCTCTGTCCGTTTTATGTGTGTGTATAATAAGCGGGTAGTGCTTCCGTACTAAAATACCCACCCCTCTGGACCCGGAGGTAAACTCCGAATGTACTACCATTTTGTACCCCCACCTGTCCATCGCTTTACTGGTGGTGTCGATCAGGTGGGTTTCTTGCAGCAGGACAATCGCTGGGGCGCATCTCTTAAGACTGTGTAAAACGAGGCCTCGCTTGATTTTGTCCCCCAGGCCACGCACATTCCATGTGAGCAGGGAGAGCGGTGGTATCGGAGTGGAGGGGCCCAGCTCAGGCGCCTCCTCCCGGTGAGTAGCCATCAGAACGCTCGTGTACCAGGGGAACCAGCGGCGCGCAGCAAACGGCGCGCAGTGTGTGCTCTGTAGTGGTTGCATGTGCCGCACAACAAACATTGCTGCCAATGTAAACCTTAACTGCTAAAAAACCCCAACAGATTACCCTCATACCCTCCAACCCCCTCCCTGCCTCCCTGCCATGCGGACTCCAAACTGCCCGCCACCCCAACTCAGCAGAGCGCTTTGACCCCATATCCCAGCACCTAACTCGCGTGCAAGGAGCGGAAGGTCCGAGGAAGACCAGTACCTTCCCCATTTCGAGTGTCCGTATGTCCCGGGCTACTGTAGGAAACATAGCCATCTCCCCACCCCAGGGTCATCCCCCTTACCCTGCACCGTCCATTTAAGTAAGCAGTGTCCAACGCCTTCGGGTTAAGCCTCGTGCTGCAGCCGCACCGCAGCCATCAGAGCTTCATCTCGGCCAGTGGGGTCCGGCGCCTCTCCCGCCGGTCGTTTGCGCCTGTCGGAACGGCCTGACTGTTTCACTTGTTGCCACCCCTCCAGCCAGTCATGTGCTTCCTCCGGCGATTCGAAGAACAAAGTCTTTCCCTCTGCCACCACTCTCAGTCTGGCCGGAAATAACATTGAGTAGGAAAGTTCGCGGGCCCTCAAGCTCTTTTTGACTTCCAGGAAGCTCCGCCGCCGCGCCGACACCGCCGCCGTGTAGTCCGGAAAGAAGGATATTTGGGAGTTCTGGATACGCAAGGGTGGGGCCACGCGGGCCGTCTGTAAAATGGCATCACGATCGCGGAAATTGAAAATGCGGGCCAGGACCGGCCGGGGGGGAGCCCCGACCCTCGGCCTCCCCCCGGGCACCCTGTGCGCCCGCTCCACTGAGAAGAAGGCAGAGAGCCCCCTGGGCTGCAGTTCAGTTTTAATAAGGTTCTCCACATAGAGGTCCATGGCTGGGCTCCCCTCGCTCTCCGGAATGCCCGTGATGCGGACATTGTTGCGGCGGGAGCGCCCCTCCTGATCCTCAAGCCTCTCGACCATGCGTTTATTCTCGGCCTCCAGTCGCGACACCTTTTGGAGCAGCGTGCCAGTGTCTCTCTTCAGAGTGGTAGTCACCTGTTCAACCTCTGTGACTCTGGCGGACATTTTTTGGAAGTCCGCTCGGAGTAGCGTCACATCCGTGGATATCGACCCCACCGTCGCTTGCACAGTGGTCAGGGCGGCCATGATGTCCTCCAGCGTTACTTTAGTCGGGCCGGCCGGGTCAGAGGCCGTGCCCGCACGCTTGTCGTGGTCCGTCGGCGGGGGCGAGCCTTTAGTGAACGCAAATTTGTCCAGTTTCCCTTGGTGGTGCGCCCTATTCCCCTTACCGCTCATGGTGAGGCCGGGGACCAAACTCCGTGGCGGGTCGTCGTCCCCACGACTCCAGGGGGAGGACAGGAAATCAGGGGCTGCTGCGCTCCACACTGGACCCAAGGCAGTATTGCCACCCCTCAGGTATCTCCAAGGGGGCAGGGCGATCGATGGACGGCGCCTCAGCGAGCCAACACCAGCGCGCCAGGGCCGCCGCAGTCACAACTGTCCAGGGGCGCACTCCTCCTCACCCCCTGTCTCCGGTCACCTCTTCCGCTGTTTTGCACTACTGGTGGCACCAGCAGCTCGCCCCCGCACTTCTAGCGTTGCCGGCGGTGCTGATCCGGGAATCTTGTCCCGCAGGGGGAAGCGCCGCTGGCGCCGAGCCGCCACCGCCCCGCAACGCCACCTCGCTCCTCACTCGGCGGTGCCCCGGATGTACCAGGGGTCTGCGCGGCCAGTGGGCGCCCTCCAGGGCAGTCAGGCTCCAGGCTACTGCTCCGCGCCGTCCGCCGCACGTTCCGGCCAATTGCAGGGCAGGGGCGGGGGGGGCCGCCACTCAGCGACCCCGGGGCTCGTGCACTGCACCCGGGCACGCCGCCGCACCCGAGGCCCCGGCTTCCGTCGCAGGTACAGGCCCAAGTTCGCAGCGCGGCCGCGGCCGCCTTCCCGGTCACGGAGAGACTCCCGGGTGACACAAACGGGCGTCGCTGTGCCGCGGCGTCACAGGCGCAGACTGGGAACTCGCCACAGGACGCGGATCAGTGTGCGGATGGCGGGGAGGACGGTCTCACTCCCGGAGCTCCTTCAGGCTGCGGCCATCGCGCTCGGCAGCTAGCCACGCCCATGATGAGTTTTTTAACTAAATCAAAAGCTTGTTGTGCTTCAATTCCCCATGTAAAGCATGCATTTTTTTTAACAAAACACGTAGAGGTTGAACCACCTGAGCATAATTAGATATGAACTTTGAGTAATATTCTGTCATCCCCAAAAATGATCTTACAGATCTTTACTTTTGGGTATACTGACTTCATCAATCGCTCGTGTGAGTGAAAACTTAGGCTTGATTCCTGAAGCAGAAATGGTGTGCCCTAAATAGTCAATGGATTCAGCCATGAATTTACATTTATCTGTACCTAAAGTTACCCCATATTATTTAAATTTATCAAGTATACTCCTGAGAATAGCCAAGTGCTCAACTTGTTTTTTGAAAAAATTAAGACATCGTCCTGATAAGCTTGGACAGAGTCAATGCCTTTTGACATATGATCCATAAACCTTTGAAATACACTTGCCGCAGATGCTAGACCAAAAGAAAGTCTAAGATATTTATATGCACCAAAAGGTGTTACAAATGTAGTTAGGTCAGTGGATGATTTAGATAATGGTATTTGATGATAAGCTGACCTTAGGTCCAAAATGGTGAAACAGGTCGCACCTGCTATGTTGCATAACAAATCCTGAATTTTTGGTAGAGGATGACCATCCACTATAATACTCTTAAGTGTGTGTAAGTCAGCACATAAACGAATAGAATTGTCCTTTTTTCGTACTATTACAATAGGACTAACCCATTCTGATGATTCTGTAGACTGAATAATACCTTTTTTGACCAACTTATCTAGCAGAATTTTAAGGTCATTTCTGACGCTTAAAGGAACTGGTCTCGCTTTGAGAAATTGGGATAGCATTTTCTTTTAGCTTGATGACATGTTCTACTTTTTTGACTTTACCAATGTTTGTTGTAAAAACTTCAGGATATTCTTTAAACATAGTTTGAGCAATATTTGTACGATCAAGCAAATTATGACTGTCATCATTGATGGAGGTAATAGTAGATTCCTCATTAATTTGAATGGGATTTTCAGAACCAGGAACTAGTTTCAACCCCATCCTAGCTAAATCCTGCCATCCAATACTATTCTTGCCTTTAGGAGCTACGTAAATCTTTGTTAAAATTTTACGATTTAAGCAAGTAATAAACTCCATGAAATACCCATGCATATCAATTATGTGACTACCATATGCTTTTGGAATGATGTCCAAGGGTAGTAAGGGCTTCTTAAACGACCAACACTCTTCAAATAGAGTGTCTGAAACAATAGTAACTGGTGCTCCAGAGTCAGCCATCATATCGACATAAACATTCCCAACAATGACTACACATAATGGTTCCTTAAATTTCTGAATGGCAGAGGTCATATCTAAAGAATCAATAGACAGCATGAGTCTTTCAAGATTATCATCAAGTGACTGAATAACTTCAACATTAGCATTTCCAGCAGAATTATCAGTGACCAAATTACTAACTCTGACCATTTTCTTGCTTCTACAAACGGTATAAAAATGACCCATTTTCCCACATTTTGTACATTTCTTACCTAGTGTCATACAGATAAGGCTATCGCCTAAATGTGATTTTGAACCACACCTAAAACAAAAAGAGTTAGTTTTTGCCTGTTTTTGGAAGAAAGGTTTTACGAATTTTGGCCTGAAAGAAACATGGTTAATGTGAGGATCATTTTGAATCATGTTAACAGGTGAAGAATTGTCATCACTTAAACATTTTGACGTTATAATAGATCTCTCAATTCCTTTTTCAATGTCAATAACCTCAGCAAGGGAAGGATCTCTACAGCTGAGAAGACGTTACTGAATTTTTTTGTGAAAACAGCTGTAAACAAACTGATCCCTTATGTACGAGTCAAGATAAGCCCCAAAGTTACAATTCGCCGCCAGGTTTCTTAAAACTGAAATATAGTCTTCAATGGATTCATCTGAACCCAGTTTCCTTTTCATAAAGTTAAATCTCTCAAGCATAACGCTTGGCTGCTCTAAAAACTTTGTTTAATCTATTGAAGGCATCAGTGTAAACATTCCATTCATCTCCTTCATCTGGTGGTGGGATGGTGACTGGTAAGTTATCAAAGGTTTCTCGCCCAGCACTGCCCAGAAAACTGTAAAGGATTACAAGTTTGCGTTTGGGTGAATATTCTTCAGCATCTATTGCCACAAGGTAATTCTCAAAGGATTTAAACCAAAGTTTCCAAGGCTCTTTAGGCTTTCCTGGTCTTAAGAGAAACTGCTCTAGCTGACATATTTGCTGAGAGGCCATTACAACTGTTTTTAAATGGAGTTTTTAACAAGGTAGTTCTGTAAAAAGATGTAATAAAGCACCAAATGTTAATTTTCTCTTTTTTCTAGTAAAACTAAGGTTGTAGTCATGTTGAAAACATCGAAATCGACTTACTTTTGTTTAATTGCGAGTTCTTGCTGAGCTGTCCTTTATTTTCACCGTTGCACGATGTAAAATACAAACACGCGTGTGCCCAATCACGCTGCGCGTTTGAAAATTATGAAGATTAATTCACGCGCTTGTAACCAATGAGGGTGCACGTATGAGGACTTTTCCTTTTGCCTTTTCAGCCAATCAACAAGGTCCCCTTCCGTGTTAGGGGGTTTATACTCGACTGAATGCGAGACGCGGTCGTTGATTGGCTGTTCCCTCGCTAATCCGGAAACTCCTCTATTGTTAACTTGAACTTGGACGGAGGTTTCCTTAGCGAGATGATGAGCGTGACGATTGCCGGTAGGAAGCACAAATCGTTGTGGTGTTGATTTTTATCTTCAAATAACTCGTCGCCAAATGTAAAGTAGATATCCTGGCATTAAAACAAGAAATTAATCCAATGTAGACCAAAGAAGGTAGATCTTGAAGCTTTATTCAAGAGAACATCAACACAGCACTGGAGTGCGTCCTCCCTATCTGAAGTACGAACGGCAACTGTCCACTGATACCGTTCGTAGTTCAGAAAGGAGGTTAGACGCACGGGAATGCATCTTCGAGAGATGCACATTTTGAATAACATCAGAAAGCATGCGCGTGTAACCTCACCACGTGCATGCAAGTTACAAACCACGAGCTCTACAAACAACATGAGCTCATTACACATATAATCACATGTGAAGTATATTACACCGCTTCAGCAGTGATACACTATGTTGTGTCTCTCACTACTCACTTTACTGCCATATATTGCAGCCGCTTCCGTGTCCCTCCAGTGGATGCCGTTGCGTGGGAGGGGGGTGGGGAAATGGGATGAGCTCCAACACTAGCCGATCTCCAACGCGGCTGAGCACTCACCACCTGCCTGTGCTCTTGTTCGGAGTGTGCTGGCACGCGTGGCCCGCTGATGGGAAGTCTCCAGGTCTGCGTCTCCACTCAATACCTCAGAGGCCGCAGTGCTCCGCAGTGCTCTGCAGGCCTCCGGGCCCACTCCTGCTCCGCCCAACGAAGGGCGCGATCGCTGCGGCACAGGCAGGCAACTCAAGGTCGCGGGCGCTCCCCACAAGCAGGCCGCTCCGCCCATGGCCTCAGATGGGCTCAACAGCGGCTGCATAACTGCAGGTTTCCGGCCCAAACTCGGCTGCGTGGCACATCAGATCTTCGGTGTGCCGGTAAATGCAGCCTGCTTTCTCGGTGGCATTTGAGGAGATAGAGCAGGATTTTCCCCCCAGATGGGTCCGGAGCGTCACCGGGACAGGTCCGCCATCTTGGGCGGCTAGCCACGCCCCCCCCCCCCCCCCCCCCCCCCCCCCCCCAAGACCACAGGCTGTTGGCGTCATTATCCATCTTCCTGCGTCCCCACCCGCTCCCCTCTGTCTGCTTCATCCACACACTGTTGAAACCCCTCTTTCACGCTTCCAGCAGCCAACAGTGATAGCAATGCAGAAATTCATTCAATTCTCTATCTGATGACGCCACAAGAGTATACCACCAAGGCAGGTCGCCATGTTCCCGATCCCAGTGCATTCTGGCAGCTGTTCTTTCTCAGCTTTGGTTGATGTAGCACACCTGGGTGTAATCTGCATGAAAGTCGAGGCCTGGGGTCCTCCAGACATGGGGTTTGCGACGGCGCTGGGTATGACAGACGGTATGCAATATATAATCACTCAATGGATTCGTGTAGTATGTGGAAGTGTGTATTAAATCAGAGTCTCGGCAGTTGTGGCTATGTATGACTTAAAGAATGCAGGGAGCCGGTGTCCTGGCATAAAGCAGTGAGCTGTGAAACGTTTTGCCTCTCCTTGCATGGCTGGCACAGTAAGACGACCCTGTCCTGCACAGAGCGCTCTGTGCACCTGCTGATCCACGGCCTCTTCATCGGACGCCTCATGGAACCGGCGCGCGCACGCATACCATTCCTGATCAAGGCACAGTATTTCTCTAGTCCGTACACAGAGTTTTAGATCAGTGTAATGCTCCAATCAAACCATAGGCTAGCTAGCTAGACTACAGAGACTTGTCTGAAAGTAAGCGCTTAGGTCGGCTTCGGCCAAACTCTTAGGCCGCAGTAGTGTTTTCACTTTTCAAGACACATACACACTGCTCCAGGGCAGTGCACACTGACCCTGCTGTAGGGACGTATCTACATCCCTTGGGGTTGCTAGTGACTTTGAGCAGACACTGGGACCACAGCAGCTTATTCATTGTGCAAACTTCGACGGAAGCCTGGTGGGGCAGGTGGTGGGGCGAAGGTGGGTTGTAGCACGAGCCGGGTCATCTGAGGGATTGGAAAATAGCTAGTACATAAATCGTGTTCGGTTTTAACTCACATTTAATGTTCCAGTACTTAACTGCCTTGGACGTGGGTATGTAAAGCTACCAAATATATAATATTGCACCAGTTCGCATGGCCATACGGGTGCAGATCTACAATACAGACTTGGAACATCCTTTGTTTTTGGGAGTAGTTAAGTATGTACAGTAAATCCACACAACAACGAGGTCTGAGCTTTCAAGTTTCTCGGGGAAAGGCGTGGGTAACTCATCCAGTCTAGAATTTTGGGTTGCATCGTGGGACTTGTAGTTAATTTTTATACCATTTAATAAAAATCAGGACAACATACGCCAGAATGAAAAAAACAAGCATTGGCATAGCCAATAGGTCTCGCCTTTGGGACCTTAGAAGTGTTTAGCCATGCAACAGTTGATGTTGTTGCACCAAGGATATTGTGCTGGACAACTAAACACTTGAACTGTCCCACAGGCGCGACCTATTGGCTATGCCAATGCTTGTTTATTATATACCGGGTATGTAGCAATTACTTTGGGAAAATGTATACATGGAAAAATTGGTATGAAAGACACCTATGTATTTCTGAAATGGGGAAAAAAATGTAGAGTTTAGAAACAGTAGATATTTGCACATTTCCGAAATTGGGAATACTCCTACTAGCATGAGAATTATTGGTCATTTTTCAAAATGACTTCTTTTGTACACAATGTCTCATTTGGAAGGCAGAAATGCATCGAAAGTCAATAGGTAATAACAGTTGACTTACAAATCTGAATTACCCTAAGTCTCCCGATAAAAATGGTACCTCACTTGTGTGGGTAGGCATAGTGCCCACAACAGGAAACGGCTCAAAACACAACGTGAACACACCACATTTTCACAATGAAAAATTACCCTTTTTTTTTTTTTTTGCAAAGTGCCTAGCTAGTTTTTGAACCCTAGCTCTGCCGGCACCTAGGGAAACGTAGCAAACCTATACATTTTTGAAAACTAGACACCCGGGGGATTCTAGGGAGGTATGGCTTGTGTGGATCCCCCAACGTTTTCTTACCCAGGATCCCCTGCAAACCTCCATTTTAGCTGAAAAAATCACCTTTTTCACACATTTTTGTGTGGGAAAGTTGTGGCATCACTGGGCTGACACATATTTCCTACCCAGCGTTCCCCCGGGTCTCTTGATAAAAATGGTGCCTCATCCATGAAGTGCTCCATGTTTTTACCCTTTAAAAAAAAATATTCCGGCTATACAATTAATTGGGATAAATCCCTTATATACGTTTTGAGTGGCCGCCCTCCGATTCTTCCACCGAGTTGTGGTGCTAAAATAGTCGTTAACGGTTTCTGGTATTTGGGAATCTACGCCACGACTGATGAGGCGTTTTTTTTCCAACGGAACTTGCTTCTTCCCCTTTAGCGTCTTAGGGCGGACGTGCAACATTGGAGGACTCTTCCTCTCACGCTTTTGGGGAGAGCAGCACTTTATAAAATTATGGCGCTTCCCCGGTTTCTTTATGCGTTGCAGAATACACCATACTTTGTTCTGACTCACTATTTTAATTGCGTCTAGTCCGAAGTCCGCAACCTTTTGTGGAACAATGGTACGCCTCGAATTGCCTACGCCAAGCTTATTCGGAGCTGGTATGATGGCGGCATCGCCCTGCCGTCCATCAGTGCCTATTATTGGGCTTCACAGTTAATTGTACTTAACCATTGGATGCACCGCCCAGTAAATGACCCAGGATATCTAATGGATAGACATAATATGCTTCCGGGGACGTACTTGAGGGCACTCTATGGGGGGTCGAAATTAGAGCCCAAATTCACTAATACCTCAACGACGGTCTCAGTCTGGCGTGAGGCAAACTTTGCGCTGGGTTGGAAGGGTAAAATCATGCAGGCGACCCCATTACTTGACTCTTTTCGCCTGAATGTACGCTGGTGGCAACCTGGATTTGATAAATGGGACTTGATAGGCTTATCTAAGGTGGGCGATTTGTGGATGAAGGGTAATGTGGTGTCGTTCAGTGATTTGCAATGACAGTACCAATTGAGTGATGGAGACATTCCGCTATTTGCAGGTATGGAGTGTTTCTAAAGGTTCTCCCTAGAGATGAGGACCTGCCGGTGTCGTCCCCTTTGGAAGACAGGCTATTGGATGAATATCTCCCCAGGAAGGACATATCTCTCACATAACGTAAGATTCTCAACAACTCACCCGACCCCCTCGACAAAGTCCGCCCAAAGTGGTGCTCTGATGTGGGTGAGATAACAGACGACGAATGAAGGGATGCTCTCGCGTCGCCACGGGAGGTTGCAATTCGTTCCCGCTTTAAATTGGTGCAACTCAAATTGCTACATAGGACCTACTATACGAGCTCTGTGTTGGTCAAGATGGGCCTTTTAGTATCTCCGCTATGCCCCTGTGGTTGTGGTCAGGTCGGCACATATCTACACCAATGGTGGGATTGCCCTGTTCTTCAGGGCTATTGGGTGGAAGTTATCGCTGTAATGTCTCAAACTTGCTGTAAAGTAGTAGAAGCCGCCACGAAACTGTGCCTCCTGAACATCTGGGATGCCATTGATTTATCTAGGCCAGAGCGCATATGGGTCACCTTGAGTTGCATGGTTGCGAAACGCAATATTGCTAGAACTTGGAAGGGAGGGGTTGCTTTGACATGTGCTGACTGGAAGTCCGATATGGACTGGTGTATGAAAGTAGAGGATGCCCTGGTAAATGGATGAAAATCTGGGCCCCCTGGAACAAGAGCAGAGGATGGCTATGTGCCCCTTTTGCGGATACCTCCCCGTTCAATGCCGATGAGACGTTGTAATTATGCATCGAAAGACTATCTATCAATAAGTATCCTTTAATTGAGCTCCACTTAATAGCACCTTTGGGTCTGCTTTGAATCATTTAGGTTGACGGTTTTTCATTTATTGTATATTGTGCATTTCGGATGATGGTTTGTTTTGTATTTGATTGCTTTTTGTACTGTCTTTTGATTTGTTTTTCTTTACAATAAATAGATTTAAAAAAAAATGGTGCCTCACTCCTGTAGGAGGCCCAAGTACCGGAGACCGGCAAGGGCCCAAAACGTATTGAGGCAAAATCAAAATTGCCCATCACAAAATGACCTGGTTTTGCAAGGGGGTCACCTGGGTTTTTGGCCCCGCGCTCGGCGGCCATCTAAGGAGACCTGATTTTTATTTTCCAGCTAAATTTGAGGTTTGCAGGGGATTCTGGGTAAGAAAATGTTGGGGGATCCACGCAAGCCATACCTCCCTGGAATTCCCCGGGTGTCTAGTTTTCAGAAATGTGTGGGTTTTGGTAGGTTTCCCTAGATGATCGCCAAGCCCGGGGCCAAAACCCAGGTGACCCCCAGTGCAAAACCAGGTTGGTTTGTGATAGGTAATTTTAATGTCACCTCACTAGGTTTTGGGCCCTTGCCTGTCAAGGGTACTTGACCCACCCACACAAGTGAGGTACCGTTTTTCTCAGAAGACTTTGGAGAATGCGTGGAGGGTGGAAGTTTGTGGAGCCACGCAGATTCCCGAACTTTCCACCACAAATGTGAGAAATTGTTTTTTTTGTTTTTTTTACAAATTTCGTGGTTTGCAAGGGATTCAGGGTAACAGAACATGATGAGAGCCAGACAAGTCACCCTATCCTGGATTCCCCTGGGTGTCTAGTTTTGAAAAATATATAGGTTTGCTATGTTTCCCTAGGTGCCGGCTGCGCTAGGACCCAAAATCCCCAGGTAGGCACATTCTGAAAAAATGGCAGTGCCTAGTGGGCTTTCTGACGCCCCGGGGAGCTGGAAAATCAGGGGCTATTGCCCCAATATGCCCCAGAGGGGCGCAGAAAGACTGTGGCTATTCTTTTGAGTGGTTGGAGGCATTTGGATGCCCATTCTGGTCAGCCCCCACCCCTGCGTATAAAAAAAAGCAAGAATATTCGCAGGCGTATGGTGGGCTTTCTGCTACCCCCTGGGGGGCAGATCAGGAGCTACTGCCCTCATCTGCCTCCTGGGAGGGGCAGAAAGATTGTGGCATCTTTTTTTGTGGGTGGGTGGGGGCATTGGCATGTCCATTCTTGGCAGCCCCAGCCGCTACCTACATTAAAAGAAAAAAAAAAAGAATCCCTGGTGCTTAGTGGGCTTTCTGCCCCCCCCCCCCCCCCACCGGGGGAGGCAGATCAGGGGCTATTGCCCCCATCTGCCTCCTGGGGGGGCAGAAAGTCTTTTGTTTTCTTTGGGGGTAGGGTGGGGGGATTTGCATGCCCATTTTGGGCAGCCCCCTCCCCGGTCCTATAAAAAAATGCCTGCCATCTAGGGTGCTTTCTGTCCCCCCGTGTGGGGGGACAGATTGGGGGCTCCTGCCCCATCTGCCCCCCAGGGGGCAGAAAGACTGGAATTTTGTGGTCGGGAGGGGTGGGGGCATTGGCATGCCAATCTTGGGCAACCCCCACCCCTAAATTCATGGGGGGGGGCAGAAAGACTGTGATTTTGTGGCCGGGGGGCAGAGTGGGGGCATTGGCATGCCCATATTGGGCAGCCCCCACCCCTAATTAAAATATAAGCAAAAATCCATGGTATCTAGTGGGCAGATTGGGGGATACTGCCCCATCTGCCCCCCCGGGGGGGGGGGCAGAAAGACTACATTTGCCCAAATGCATATAGGGGGAGCAAAGGCCCTTGCCCAAGGGGCCGCTCCCCCCTCCCTGGTGTCTGGGGGTGGATCCCTGCTTGGGGATCGCTCTCCTGGGGCGATCCCCAAGCTGGGACCCACTGGGGAGGGGTACCATTGGAAAGGGGAGATTCTCCCCTTTCCATTGATACCTCTCCTGTCTTTCTACGTGCTCAGGAGGCTAAAGGCTAATTTCAGTTTTGGTTTCTGTGAAATTACGTCAGTTCACAGAAACGCAGGGGGGGGGCTTCGGGAGTTGGGGGAGCTCTTCCCCAGCTCCCGAGGCTTTGAGGGAGAAAAAGAAATCCCTCTGCTGTGTGCAGCAGAGGGATTTCATACCCCTGACCTCATGACAGAATGGTTCCGTCATGAGCACAGGAGCACCAATGCTCATGACGGAACCATTCTGTCATGAGCATCGAAGGGGTTAAGTCCCAAGTTGTGATGTTTTCTCCCAAACCATATTTAATGCCGTATTGGAACCTAAACCCAGCCTTGACTTTCTTTATGTGGCTGCTTTTCGACACTTGTGCACAGCTGCTCTGCTCTTGATGCTGTAAAGTCTCCCGTTTCACCATCACTTTGGCGCACAATGTGAGGGAGCTGCGGTTGCATTTGGAACAAATGCCCATTACTCACACCTTTTGGAAGGTCGGTTTTCTCAATAAGGTAGTGACGCCCTTCCATGTTGGCCAGTCATTCACCTTGCCAGCAGTCTTTGCTCTGCCAAATAACTCCAAAGAGGAGGAGAGCCTCAATCTCCTTGATCCAAAGAGTACAATGAGCTTTTGCCTAGACTTGGGCGAAGGATCATCTAGTAGACGATCAGCTCTTTGTCAGTTTTGCAGGTGCAATGAAGGGCAAGGCAGTGCATGAGAGGATCCCGCGAAGGTGGTTAGTTCTCTGTAGTAACATCTGCTACTAGTACTCCATTTTAGCCAGTGATTTCCGGTGCTCGGCACCGTAACTTAATTGTCAACACCAGCGCTTGTGAAAGTCTGCCACAAGGTGGCACTGTCTGACCACAATAAAAGTCAATTATTGATTCAAGGTACCTTAAAAATGACTAGTTCCAGCAAAGCCATTCTTATGGCTTTGGGGGCCTGGAATAGTCAGAATTATTGCAGTTGTAGGATTGTGATGGTTACTAGTTGTGCTGTTACTGTCATTGGCAGCATGGAAGTGGCAGTGAATGGTACAAGCTGCAGTGGCCTTCTGATGAGCCCTGGCAGTCTTCTTGTGTGCAAATTCAACACTGTCTGCTACACACTGGACAAAAAAACTCCAAGAGCCTCCAAAGCTTGTTCCACCATGGCCAGCCCTGTACAATGGCTTTGGTGCAAAAGATGCATTTTTTTTATCAGCCAAGCAGCGACATCGATGTTGTATAAGCATTCACAAAGCACTTCTGCCTTTACAGCCAGGTTGAAGGAGAAGGTCACTTTGCTTGCTCCATCCTGCAGTACGTTTTGGTCTGAGCCTGCTCCCCAAACCCCCAACCTTTGGAAGGTACTGCAGGGATGTGGAATTCCTTTAGCCCCAGGCCATATTGTTTGGGGTCAAGGGCAACAAGTTTTCATGTGTATTTTGTCCTTGGGACAAGAAGGTCAAACCCCCTGCAGCTCAAAGCCTTTGGGTGCCAGTTTGCAGTATCACATTATAGATCAGGGAAGGGCACTGTCTGCAGTGAAGGTAATATTTTTGTCCAATGTTAATGCTGTTCAAACTTGTATTTGTTTCATTGATTGAAAGCCTTTATTATTAAGGTGAGCACTCTAAGTAAATGTTGTAAGCTCCAACTGCACTACTGACAGTGGTTCTAGTATAAAAATATATACACACTTTGTCAAAGTTTAGCAATATAAGGCTATGTCTAATGATCCCAGAATGCTCTCTGATTTTATGCAAATATTTGCAGAAGCTTGAAAGCAAGATTGATGATTCTTTGCTTTCAAAATAAAATGTTCATAACAAAATGAAAGTAGGAAAAAAAAAGTGCTAAACTACTGCAAAATTTCAGGTACCATTTCTTTGCAGCGTCATTTAGTAACGGGTTGATGCATTCTAGTATTTCCCCAAAATATTCATAATGGAAAATCAGTGTAACCAGTTTCAATAGGATTATGGGAAACGCAAATAAACCAGCATTGGCAAAGCCAGTAGGTCTGAAATTGGTGGTCAGCTTTTTAGTTTTGTCACTGTGGCTTGTTTTGGCATGGTTTTTGTAAAACCTTATTGGTGTGGGAGCTGCCGGGCCCTCACCATTATGACAAACATTGGTCAAAGCAAAGAATTGTTTTTGGGTCTCAAAGCACACACTGCCACATAGTTACTGGCACTGAACAAAACTACTTTGTGTGCAGATATGCTCCTTGTGAAAGAGCAGAATGCTGTCACTCACAGTGAAGCCAGCCAATACAGAGAGAGGCAGAATTTTAATGAACACAAACGGTCACGGTCAACGCCACACCAAATTAGGGGCCCAATTATTAAAGAAAGTATCAAAAGTGCACCCATGGTATATGTCCTTGCATTAAGTGCAGCTTTCCAGCTTTCGTGAGTTCCCAAGAATTTACGGAAGTAGGACAAGAAATGGTACTTCTAGAACTGCATTTTAGCATGATCAAATAAGCATGTGTAGATTTGCTAATGCGAATATCTGAGTGTTTGCAAGTTCACTTTCCCGCCCACCTCTTTTTTCCCAACTCTGGAAGAAGGTTTACGTCTGCCATTGTCAGGAGTAAACTTCCAACATTTCTCAGTACGGGAAAAGATTAGAGAAGAGTTGTTGAAAAACATTAAAACGTACACGTTAGTAGGTTTGCACAGACGCAAAAGGGCATTCTAACCCTGGAACTATTGCTTACCACTATCTTCAGCCCCAGTATGTAGATCTGCGGAAACGCGGCAACATAAGGGGATTGCAAGTATTCAAACCCTACTATGGTATGAGCCCTAGCATAATCAGAGAGGCTATATCAGAGCTCTTATATAATGATATTGCTGCCATAATTTGCCGCTGCACTACATGGCAACCAAAGGGGCAAGTGGATTTTGTTACAGGTCAAGTAGATTTATGAAGCAGCCTGCCCCATGGACAAGAAGATATTTTATTAAATTCCACACCCCTAGTTCTGGTTAGTTATCTATTCTAAAGTGAGGAATCTGTGATTAGAAGTCTGCATCAAAAGAACAAGTTACTTACCTTCATAACTTTGTTCCTGGTAGATACTGTAACTTCCCCACTGCCCTACTATCTGCTCTTTCTGTATTGGGTCACTTTAATATCTAAAAAAGTCAGAAGCTGGAGACTGGCTCACTGTCGCCAACAATCATTCTATGTGCCACCTATGAGGCATGGAAAGGAAGAGAGACAAACTTATATCAGCGCTCATGGGGGTCACTTTTATAAGTTGCTTTGCTTAGTCACTTCCAGGATGGTACGGAGCCAATTCAGAGTTGCACAACACCACCTTCCAGTGTACTGGAGCACTTCTGTTCAAATTCTCCGAATCTAGCCTGACTCCTGTGGATATTGTGAATGGGAGGTATCTGTGGTTAGCGTATCCACTACTGATCTTGCAGGGAGTCCAGGGCAGCTGAATATAATTTAGCACTTGAGTTAATCCCTTCAAGCTTTCCTTCCACGTCTTAACTGATGAGTTATTAACAGATCTGAGGCAATTTTGAAGCCAATTTCATTCTTAAGAGCCTTTATTTTCCTAAAAATGTCTGATTTTATTTCATCTCCATATTCTAATTTGGAGGAGTGTGGAATCACGTATCCTCCTGAGGCGGAAGCCGGGAGTTCTTTGTTGTTTATTTTAAAATTTGATGTCACTGTAATTTCCTGTTTTTAAAAGCACTCACTTGTTCTTTGGGACCCCAGGACTTGCCCTTCGAGCATACCGCACAGCCGAGTGAAGGCTGGTAGCGGACCCAAACAAACAAACATTTCCCGCCGTCATCGCTGGCGAGCCGCGAGGCCACGCCCACTCTGAGGCCACGGCCACCGACTTTCCTACCCCTTGATAAACATGTGCTTTCACCGTACGCGCAGCGGACGGGCGCAGCGGGCGCGCCGAAGGCGCGCCTAAGGCAAGCCCGTCTGCGCCAGTCATCGCCAAGACATCGCCTCTCGCCTGTCCCCCTGGTCAAATCACCCGGGAAGCCCATCGCTATGATAGAGACTGCCTTCTCGCTCTAAATCCGGGAAAAAACTGCGAGAAGATATCGGGAAATGTTGGACAGACATACCTACACTGTAAGTCGTGCCACTTCTCTACACCCAACCCCCGCTCTTCAAAGCGCCTCTCAGCTGCGTATAAACTCACCCCTCTCACCATTTTACAACTTAATGTGAGATCACTATGTAAGCACCATCAAGAGATCAACACCCTTCTACTTGAAGAAACCCCTGATATCCTTTTTATCTGTGAAACCTGGCTACATGATGATATGACCAGTATCATCAATCTTGCGCTGCCAGAGAGCTATCACATGAAGTCGATAAATAGAGACACCAGAGGAGGTGGCATTGCTGTCATTTATAGAAAGCAATTTCTGTGCTCCTTCACTAAAGAATTTATTTCGAACTGTGAAAGCGCTCGCTTTAAGATCATAGCGGGCCCCCACTTTTCTTTATCTGGCCTCTATATTTATCGGCCTCCCGGTCCTTCATCTAAATTTATAGAAGCTCTCCTTGAAACGGCGAACTCCCTGGTGGTGAGCTCGGCTAACTTTACGATACTGGGAGACTTGAATCTCCATTTCGACAGGAATCAAGATCCCACTATTAAAAACCTCCTAGCCGACCTATCAGCCCTACAACTCTGCCCCCTGATCCAGGACGCCACCCACTCGGCTGGTCACATCCTAGACCCTGTTTTTACCAACCTCCCGGAGACTATAATAGAGACGCCCAAACCTATGGATTGGTCGGATCACTAATTAGTCAAATTTACGATACTGATTAAGGAAGTGTTTAATAAAGCTGAACTTACCCGTCATCTCAAAAGAGCATGGCACAAACTCTCAGCTAACGACCTACATACCACCTTAGGAGAATTCCATCAAGAAGCACATACAAACATAAACACCACATATGCTGCTTTCTATGATTGGATTAACCAGGGATTGGATACCCTTGTACCTCTTAAATGGATTAAAGGACGCAGCTCTCCCTCTAACCCTTGGTATAACAACACCTTGAAAGCCATGCGTAAGGACTGCAAGACAGCCGAAAGAACATGGAGACGAGAATACAGTATCAAAGACAAATCTGCCTATCGACTCAAACAAAAGCTTTATCACAAAGCTATTTGTTCCGCTAGGGCCACTTTCTATGCGGAAGAAATTACTTCCAGTACCAACCCCTCCAAAGTTATGTTTAAACTAGTAGATGAGCTGCAGAAAAATAGATCTCCTTCCTCCAATGCTATGTCAGCACAGCAATGTGAGGATCTTGCTTCTTTCTTTGTGAACAAAGTACAAAACATCTACAAATCCTTTCCACGCCACTCTGCTATATAGCTCTTAGCTCCCCTCCTCCCATTAATAAATGCACCAGGATGGAGCTTATACCTGAAATCTCTCATGAAGACCTAGCTGTACTTTGCAGGAAGGTCAAATCTGGTATCCCAGCAGACCCCATGAGACCGGCCCACTTCTTAGAATCCCTGGATTTCTTTTTACCCTCTCTAGCATCCATATTAAATTTGTCCTTTTCCTCGGCCACTGTCCCGACTGTCTGGAAGCAAGCATGGGTCTCTCCCATCATTAAAAAACCGACCCTCGATCCCTCCAAACCGGAGAACTATAGACCCATTTCGTTGCTTCCATGGATTTCCAAACTCGCAGAAGCTCACGTTAACATCATCCTGACCAAACACATGGATCTACATAACATCTTAGATCCATCCCAAATTGGGTTTAGGCCAGGCCATAGCACTGAGTCTGCCCTCCTAGCCACGTCAGAACATGTTCGGACGATACTTGATGCCGGCCAAAGTGCTACGCTGATCTTATTAGATCTCAGCGCGGCCTTTGACACGGTATCACATAACATTCTACTGTATCGTCTGAACATGGCAGGTATCTCGGACCGTGCATTGGACTGGTTCCGCTCCTTCTTGGAGGACAGGTCTTTTCGGGTGTCAGCCCCTCCATTCCTCTCCCAGTCCCACCCCATCGGACAGGGAGTACCTCAGGGCTCCGCACTCAGCCCATCCCTTTTTAACCTATATGTACAGCCGCTTGCGGCTGTAGCTAGAGAATGGGACCTCTCGCTGGTGTCTTACGCTGATGACACGCAGCTAGCAATCACTCTCACTGAGGGTCCCTCTATTTCTGCAGCGAGGTTCAGGGATGGGCTGGCTGCCGTAGCCCAATGGATGACGGATAATTGCCTGCAGCTCAACGCAGGCAAGACGGAGGTACTGCTTCTTGGAAAGAATACCAGCTACTGGAACCAACACTGGTGGCCTCTGTCACTAGGCACCATCCCTCCCCCCAAATCCCTGGTCAAAAACCTGGGCGTTTGGATGGACTCATCACTCAATTTCCAGACCCACACAAAAAGAGTAGCGGCCACTTGTGTGGGCCTGATGAGGAGCCTCAATCCCATACTCTGCTTCTTTGACTCCAAGGTTCGCCAAACGATTATACAAGCCACCATTCTGTCCCGCCTAGACTACGCTAACGTCTTACTCCTGGGCGCTAACAAAGCTGAGATTGCGCGTCTACAGCGCGTGCAGAACACCGCGGCAAGAACCTTGGTCGGACTTCCCCGTAGGTGCTCGGCTAGAGCCACTATACGAAAGCTGCATTGGCTGCCGATTGAGTCCCGTATCCAGTTTAAAGCTCTCGTTATGATCTTTAAAATTCTCAAAACTGGACGCCCAAAACTTCTCCGCCCTCTCCTTATACCTTACGTGCCACAGCGCAATCTGCGCTCTCTTGGCCAACATTTACTGACCGTTCCCCTCACAAAGTTAGCTCGCACAGGTGGGCGCTCCTTTAGAGTACTAGGAGCCAAACTTTGGAACAATCTGCCGGTGAACATCCGCTCAATGGAAAATCTGTCTGCTTTCCGGAGAGCTGTCAAAACCCATCTATTTCCTCCCCTTTAGGTTTCTGACTCCTGGTTTTCTGTTTTTTGTGAAGATTCTGTGGTTCTTTAGCGCTGGGACGCCCCTTTGCTGGGGCAGCTGTTTTGCGCTCTACCAAATTTTAACATAACATAATAAGAGGAAGGTCCTCCTTGATGCGTGCCATATTGCCAGTCTCTGCTGTGTGGGGTTTCCCATGTCAGGTGAGGTACTCCAGCAAGACCAGGTCAGGCTGGGTTTCCGTCAGGTGAGATACTCCAACAAGACAAGATCAGGCTGGGTTTCCATAGAGTATTGAGTTAACCACTTTTGTGAGTACTTCTTGTTTGATATGTGAAAGATCAACAAAGTTTGGTGATCACTGGGGAATGCCTAGTATTAAGGCCATAACGAGGTTCTTTTCAACATAGATTATGCCATTAGGAGTTGATGCAGATGAGGCCAAGTGGCGCTCAGCCCATTAACTTCCAATCATGATTTTTTTGGAGCAGTGTTGTATCAAAATAAGATAAAAACGCTGGCTGCAACTCTACTGCACCATGGTTCCTGGTTCTGAGGATGGCTCAGTTCTGTGAATCATGACCATAACTGAATATGATGGATTTTTCTCTTGGCGGGATCACGTCCCCAGTTAGTGGAGCCTTCATACTTTTTTTTTTTTTGCAGTTTTATATAGTGAAGGTATTCGAGTTCTTTACATGAGCACCAGTTAATTACACAAAGATGCATTATTTTTTGGTAGGCAAAGAAAATTAAAGGTTTTGCCCAGAATCCCAGGCTATTGAGCAGACACCGAGGCTCAACCCTATAGGGTTCCCTAGTTCCAAAGTAGGCAGCTCTGACCATTACACCACATTCTCTCCCATTATGCCACATCCTCTGGTGTTCACAGTGTAAGTTGTGCACAGGCCACTCCTCTCCCTGGGAGTCCACTGGCACAGCAGCGCAGTGGAACCAAGGTAAAAGCAGGTTGTCAAGTACGCATCAGCACTCTGTATCCCTGCACTTCCACCTGCTGTCCAGTCCTTGAAGGTTCCACCGTGTTTGCCCCACAAGTGAGCTGTTCCAGTATACCCACAGCTTTCATCTAGGCGAGTCCCTGCTTCACCAGGGTTGCAATACTTCTTAGAGGTGAGCATCCACCTCATAGGTCCTGGTCTACCTCTCCTTCGCAGGTCTGTACCCCATTCGTCCAATCAGTCAGCTATGCCATCTTGCTGGGCCTTCACTGCCCATTCAAACAGTTACAGGCCGGGTTGAAAGGCATATCGGGCAGTGCCCGAAGGGCTGGTCTGACAGGTCAGTATGTGGGTCTGTTATTTTGTTATTTTGGCTGGTTGTGGAACTCTTTCATGGTCTGCTTTTTTTTTCTTCTTACATTTGATTTCCCTAATGTTAAAACAAACCTTGTCTTTACAAGTTAAAAACTGCCCTAATTTGTAAACACATGCCACTTTTTAGCTATTTAGTTCCCTAACGGGGGGGCTTTTTTATTTTGGTTCGGGGGCTTATTTTCTGTCCCAGTCCAACCCTGCTCACATTGGCCGGATTTAGTTTCTGCACCAGAATCTCTGGAATCCTTTCTTTGTTCTGGTAGGTTCCACTTGGTTGTTCTTAGGGTACAAGACTTAACCAGGCCTCAGCAATGGTGCCGAGGAAGAGCATGATCAGGCTTGTGCTGTAGCCATGCCCCCAACCTATGTCTTTTTGACAAATGTATTTTTTTGCTGGTAAATGTATAATTTATATTCATTAAAAAAGGAAAATTACATTTCAAACCAAAAACAGTACAGTTTGTGCCATGAGCCCACCACGAACAAATATGCAGAAGTCGGATATTCTTTAGGGTCCTAAGTGAGGAAAACCTCCTGATACGGCCATGCAGACTACCCACAAAAGGCAACACATGCAGGTTATCAAAAATGTTAATGTTAATGTTAATGTTATCGTGATTTCTAAAGCGCACTGTTACCCTGGGGTGTCCTGGCGCTATGCGCTACCTATCTAAGAAAGCAGAGGGCCGGGAATTCACGAGAAGAGCCAGGTTTTGAGGCCCTTTCTAAATGGGAGTAATCCAGGGGAGTTCCTGAGATAGGTGGGAAGGCTATTCCAGGCCTTAACGGCACAGTGGCAGAAACTTCTGCCGCCCCATCTAAGTTTGTGATAGCGGGGGAGAATAGCGCGTTTGGATGTCAGAGATCTCAGAGTTCTCCCTGGCACATACCACTGGATGGAATGTTTGAGGAATTCGGGGCCGATGCCATTAAGGGCTTTGAAGACTAAACATAGGGCTTTGAATTGAATTCGAGCTGCCACCGGTAACCAGTGTAGGGATCTAAGCCCTGCCCTTACTGATGTAAACCTGGGTGTACCGGTGAGTAATCTGGCTGCGGCATTTTGCACAGTCTGAAGTCTCGATAACTGTTTTGTTTGAATGTTGATATAGAGACTGTTGCAGTAATCCAACCGTGATAGGATTAATGCCGTTACTGCGATTTTTAGGCAGTCGTCTGGAAGGAGGGATCTAATTTTGCGTAAGAGCTTCAGGGTGAAGGCGCAGGAAGATACAACCCTACTGATCTGATCTTCGTACGAGAGTTTGGCATCAATGAGCACCCCAAGATTTTTTGCCTTTGAAACTGGGATGGGAGGTCTGCCCATAGAAGACGGCCACCAGTCTGTCGTCCACAGATTGGTCGTATTACCAAAAAGAATGACCTCGGTCTTTCCAGCGTTTAACTTAAGGCAGTTAGCTGCCATCCAGGCGGCTATCGCCTTCATGCAGTCGTGACACTTAGAGGCTGTTTCTGCCTCTGCCCCCTTTTTGATCGACAGCACAATTTGAGTGTCGTCGGCGTAAGAAGACAGTTGAAAGCCGAAAGATCTGACCAGGGTGGACAGTGGGGTAACATAGACATTGAACAAAGTGGGGCTAAGCGACGACCCCTGAAGAACCCCACATGGCAGAACAAAGGGCTTAGAACTGTTCTTACCTAGATCAACTGTTTGTGATCTATTGCTCAAAAAGGATTTTAGGAGATCCCAGGCCTTATCTCCGACCGCTGTGAGACGGTCCATCAGAACATCATGATGGACCGTATCAAATGCGGCCGAGAGGTCCAGAAGGATAAGGATGGCAGCGCCTCCCTGATCCAAGGCCTCCCTGATCTCTTCAGTGGATTTTAAAAGTGCCAGCTCTGTGCTGTGCTCAGCACGGAACCCGAATTGCGTGGAATCAAGAGAAGCATTAGTTTGTAGGAATTGGCTGAGTTGGGCATTCATAGCTCTCTCGATCATCTTGGCTGGGAGGGGGAGGCGCGAAATAGGCCTATAATTGTTCGGGTCGCTGGCATCCAAATTGGGTTTTTTTAGAAGAGGGAGAATTGAGGCGATTTTCCAGAGGACAGGAAAGCATCCAACTTCAAAGATGGAACAGAATAGTGGGGTAAGAGCTTTCCCAATGATTTCTGGGACCATCTTCAAAACGGAGGCTGGGCAAGGGTCCAATGGGGAGCCGGAGCGAATTTCAGAGAGGAGTTTCATGACTCCTGACTGTTCCAAAGGAATAAAGTGATTGAGAGTTAGGCGGCATCTGTCAGACAGATAATGACATTCCAACAGTACGAGAGGGGCCAGGTGAGTGTTAAGATTCGAACTGTACGTGCAGTTTTCTTCACAGAACATTGTCTCCAGGGGAACAGGTGCCTTTGTGTTAGTTTCCATCAGACACTCTGGAGTTCTGTTGTAGCATCTGCCATGACTACACCCACCACGTACATAGTGCACTCACAACGTGAAAGTCGCTGCTCCCCCACTGAAATGACTCCCAAGGAGATGGAGAGCTGTGATTAATGTGGTTCAATCCAGGGCGTTTTCATTTATTCATAGTCGCATAGCATCAGTGAGGAATGATAACCATAGTTAAGCAGACATGGTTATGAGAATACAAGAGGCAAGATCAGCCGAAGACATTGTTATGAGAATACAGGATGTAAGATCAGCAAAACAGCTCAAAGATTGTGCAAGCAATCAAACAGTTGTCTGCACCCATTACAATGCAACAGTTTATATTGCAAAAGTAACAGAATGCTCCTTTTCCATATCCGTTGCCCACACCCTCAACCGAGGGCGTTCGGGGGCATAACTTCCCATCCATCTCTCAGAGGGATGGGCAATACCCGCAGTTACACATACTCCTGGGCACCACATAGTGCTCCGTCCCTTCAGGGGTACCTGTCACCAGGCAAAACCCCCCCAAATGTTCAACTCCAGGCATCCTGGGGTAGCGCAGAAAGGTCCAGGATCACCAGCAGGTCAGTCCCGGTTTCCCCCGCCTGCCTAGTGCCTGCATAAATCCAATCACCCCCCCCCCCATCCCTCCAGGTGTAAGTTCAGTAAATCAGTCCAAAGTTTGGGGAGCCCCTTTTTTCTGCTGTAAGAAATTCCGCCACACTGCGAAGATGTCACTGACTATCTTGTCCTCCCCCTGCTTTGTCGGAGGGACTCAGTAACCTCCCCAAGGTGTGCGACTGACTATGCCTAACCTCTGGTGCCATCCCTATGGGATAGCTCCCCATCCCCAGGCCCCCACTATAAGGGAGTGTCTTCAAGATATACTTCTGCCCCATCTACCCCATTGGGAATCTGTCCGCTGGCTGACCACACCAGCACCTTAAAACTGCAGGCCATACCACAACCTTACTGTTTGGTATCCGACCACACCAGGTGCATGGATTGATCCCATGTATGCCCATCGATCTGTTTCCTCCCAAGCGTGAGGCTAACATCCCCATGCTCGTTCACCTTCATCCAGGGATGTATGTACTCTTCCGTGCCCCTTTGGCATTTTCATAGCTTATCTAGTGCTCAATATCCAACAGGTGGATCCCGCCACTCACAGATTGCTCCTTCTTTCTTTACCCAGCTGTACATCCCTTGACCTCCTTACATGAGAAGCCCTACTGGTTCCCCAGAGGGTAATTCGAGGACCTTTGAACCCCACAGGTGAGCAGTATGAGGGAAACGTGATTCTACCCATTATCTCAGCGTCACTCTGCTGTATCCATTGCCATCTAGTGTATGATTGTGGCTATCATGCTTAAAGGGTGAAGTAACCTCCTCGTATCCAGACGAAGGTGGCTCTTTATCAATATTATTGTAACATAATTGAAATGAAGCCAATGCATTGGAGCATGGTGGCCTCATCCGATAGTCCTAGCTTATAGGCATGCCCGCTAATTGATGGCTTCATTTATCGGGAAGTCTTCACATGCCTTAACTCATAGGGAGCCAAAGTGTTTTGGATTTCAGCCTTGTCATCTATACATTGTTTATCTAGAGCGCAAACAAGGCCTTGCGAAATAAGTTTTACAAAAGAAAATTGAGGCCCACAATTACTACATGTTTGAGCTGGTGCTCTCAACACACTACGCAATGCAAATTACAGCATCGGTCAACTTTCTGGCACAAAATATGTTTGCATAGAAAAGTTGATAAGAGCATAGCGCTAAGTGGCTTAGCATCATGGAACATCACCCACCTTATAATGTATATAAAGGGGTAATAACGGAGCAGGAGCAATGCAAATACCCACAGCTTTTCAACCAAAACCAGTGCTAATAAATAGTGTGACTTGACTTTGTTTGAAATGCTAATGCCAGGCGCAAAGACCTGGAGGTGGATTATTGGGTTATACGCCTACCATTACATATGTAATTGCTGTAAAATTAGGCACCCTGGCCAGTTGTGCTCTTGTTGAAATCGATAGTGGGGGGTGTATCACGAGTAGTAGTCTATTGTAAGACTGTGCTAGCTCATCCTAGCGCAACACTAGGCGTCCAGCTATAATTGCTTATTTTTGTTTTATATGACGCAGCCTATTACATCATCAGTGCACAACTCTTGCTATGCATTAGGATGAGCATTTTTTCACACTCGCGCAATGAAGCACAGCTGACTTGCACATATCATTGTGCTACGTGAATGATTTTTAAACTAAACCGTGGTGGATTTGCTATAGACAACCTGCACATCATTGTGTCTCCAAACAGTGAGAGAACTTCACAATCAACCAATTAAGTTTTGGGTGCAATCTTCGCGTCAGACACTCATCCACCTAGAGTGTCACAATCTGGATAAACAGAGAAAACTAAAGATAATTTACCCTGCACCAGAAAATACAGTTACGGATAAGACGCAAAGGCACACCAATATGTGTCACCAAGATTCAATGTATATCACAATATAATTTCATTAGTTCACATGAAAAGAAATTTCCAATTGGTCGCTGTAGATCATTCAGACGATGTTTTAATTATTCTTTCTGGACAAGTAGCAGCCAGCCGACGCGCGTTTCGCCCTAAACAGGGCTTTCTCAAGGCTCAGTTATATAAAAACCGTCGGTCCAGATCTGACCATCAGTATTCATTGAGCATTTGTTTGGGTGACACAAGTGTGTCAGGCCTCTAGGACCGCTTCAAGCTTTTATATTTTATTTATTTCGTGCAACCTTTAATGTAGTCCATTCCTTACTCTCTCATGTTTGTTGGTGCCTTGATAAGTCCCACCATGTAAGTTTTCAAAAAGCGTCCCAGTGCTCTCACAATCCCGGCGTTCGAACGCTTGAGAAAGCCCTGTTTAGGGCGAAACGCGCGTCGGCTGGCTGCTACTTGTCCAGAAAGAATAATTAAAACATCGTCTGAATGATCTACAGCGACCAATTGGAAATTTCTTTTCATGTGAACTAATAAAATTATATTGTGATATACATTGAATCTTGGTGACACATATTGGTGTGCCTTTGCGTCTTATCCGTAACTGCTACGTGAATGATGTTCTTCTAGGCTGGAAGATTGCCAGGTTACTGCACACTCTCTACTAAATACCTTTAGATTTAGTAATAACTGCAGGCAATTGCAGTGCTGCGAAGCAACCATGTAGTGTTAACAAGCGCTAGGCAAAAGAAAGGCAAATTCTTTTCAAGCGTGATCGTCCCAGTGCATGTTATCAGGTGGCTCTAATACTTGTCCCGAAGACACCACTCGCAATGACCCCTTTGGTTAATGCCCACATTTGTTAGCAAAGCAATGACAATCTGATGTACTACGGTGAAATGCCTCTCATGAAAAGACCTACATACTTACAACTTTGAATTTTCAAGACCGTACATTTTATACGATGAATGTCACACGACCTATAGCTTTAGAAGGCGGGGCTCCTGTCTACGGCACGACCAATAGCGCCTGGCCATGTGCAATTGGGCTCTACTCTCTCTCCGCAGTACTAGCGCTTTTGTCATTTCAGTTCAGCCTGAACAGCCAGGCCAGGACTTCCCTGGACTGGAAACAAACCTCATAGGACCGGTTTCTGGGTATCACCCCTCATCAGCCAGGCTAGCTTGACTCCAGTGGCTTGGGGCGCACAGGAACACATCTGGGCATTCCCGTCTCACTCGAGGTGACAAATGCAAAAAGAACAATTGATGGACGGAATGCTGATCAATGTCAATCATTCACCCCAGTACAGAGATCTGGGCCTAAATCCTCTTTTTTTTTTTTTTTTCTCCCCATGCCATTCCAGTTTACACCCAGCCATATACAAATCAGTCTTGACCCGTCTCCCTATAGGAACAGTCCCCAACAAGCTCCCCCCACAGATATCACCAGTGAGCAAATAACACACTGAGCCATTTGGTTAGACTGTTTCCTCGGTTGGATCAATGGGCTGCACTTAGTAGGCCATGGTGAACCTGGAGGGGCGTCAACAACACTGATGCACCACCATGTCTTTGTAACGCCTGGCAGTCTCGATAATTAAATGAATGAGGACCTCACCCAACGGAATTCTGCCCCGGTCGGCCTACACAGCAAAGGAACCAACACTGCCTCTACTCCTCATGCCGCTAAGCAGGCTTCACATGCTAAAATACAGCCTATCTGCATATCACATACAAATCGATAAACTATACATGACCCCAGAGCCTTCCACCATGTCTGCTGGCACCGTGGAGGTCATCCAAAAGTTCTCGCCGTACATTGTGCTGCTGCTGTAGGCTGGCCAAACCTCCAGATACGTGAGCCAACTTCTTGCGACCATGTTGCCGCCATCTTAGCGAGGTGCACCCACTGCAGACATTAAAAAGGGAAGCTAAAATTAAGCAATAAATGTTTATTACACAATGTATATTCATACAATGCCTTACTCCACCAATAAGTATTTCTTGTATGGCAGTACTATCCCTCTAATTCTGTTAGATTGCAGCTTCTAGCCTGTTATTTTGATGTACAGTGCTACAATGTAGCACAATAAACTTCAGGAATATCTAAAAACAGTGCTGTGAAACCCATATGAGTAGAGTTTGGGAGATAAAAAAACAAAATAGAGATATTAAAAAAAAAAAACAAAAAAAAACTCAATGAGTGGAGCCGGCACCGGTAAAATTATACCCTCCTGCAATTCTCAGATTAGCCACTCAAGGATAGCGCAACACAAAAAATAGTGGCAACATCTTTCAGCAATGATGTGTTCAGACAGTTATTGCTCTGTTAATTTCATTACTGCAACAGTGTCCACGGCTGCGCTCATAGTAGTACTCTCCATCGCGCCCCTCCATCTACTGTGCTCACCTTTTTAACATCCTCCGATGTGCAAAACTTTGGTACTTGTTTGATGCAGTAAGTTAGCTGGTGCGCGGTGGAGAGAAAAGAGGCAGATAGTTCGCTTCACGATGACTTATATGCTGCTGCCCCAGATTGTCATGGGCGACCCTCTTCATGGCAAAACAGACGAGTGACTCTCCACCTTAGCTTCTGTCTGTGAAGCGACTGAGGGTGTCCCACTGCTATTGCAGGAGGCGCCTGGTCAATTGTTCAGCAAAATCCCACTCCTGTGTTCCTTTCCACAAGTTCAATTCCCTAGATAGAGGCCTGTCTATTACAATGCATAGCTGACATATTGACAGCCTGTGCAAAATGTTCCCTCCCTTCTACTTTGGGAGGAGGCCGTCGATATGTAATTGAGTCTGTCACCAGCGTACCACTATTGATTGCGATTTATTAGCTTTCCTGGCCCAATATGTCTGTCGCATGTATCACCTTTTAGAAAGTCTGCTTGATTCTCCACACATCTTGGACACTGCCCTGATCTTTCAGAATATTTTTCAGCATTACAGGGGTGAAGTGTAATCTTTGGAGGAAACTGAATAGAATAACTTGTGTGTACCCATTCTACACTCATGTAGGCCCTTTCCCAGTCTCTGCGGATGTCACATCTCAGTCTTCTTCTCACCTCTTCCTTAGTAATAGCACAGTTTGCGAGCTTTCTACTAGGACTTAAACAACAAAACTAAACTACTTTCCACTGTAAGGAATAATATTTTTCTGAGTTGTATTAATTTACCTTTATTAGTAACTCAAATCTCCTATAGTTAGCTGAATTGTAATACCTTATTTGGTGCAGCGTAGATCTGCTCTCCATATCACAAGTTACTGGTAGAAAGTTAATAGCCGGCAAGAACTCTTCATTCAGCTAGTAGCTTGAAAGAAGTGAGGATTTATGTTCACAACAGATAATCATTGTATCTGTGAATTACACAAACTGGGAACAAACCGATGTACGCCAAAACTAGTACGTATTGTGCCAGTGGTTATTGTGTTAGATCTAAAGAATTAGTTTGATCCCCTAGCTGTCCGCATATTTTTCATTTTGTCCATATTTATTCAGAATTCTTCTCTGTAAAACGTATTCTTTGTCTAAGTTCTGGGAGTTGTTGTCTGGTATTGGCTTGATAAGTGATCACCCCAGCTAACCCATCCCAAAAAGCAGTTTGATTATTCATGTCACTCTGTTTGCAGGTCCCTTAAGGGTTCCAGACATGGATACTGTAGGAGCATCTGCAGCCTTTTCTGCTGCCTCATCACAATCATGTCCCACTCCACTCCCCTTAGCATTGAAGCCTTGTTACTCTGAAGCCGTGAGATCCACTTTTCAGGCGTTTTGTGAATCTCCTTCCCACATGACTGTCAACGACACAGAAAGGTATCCTGCCCTTCGGCATCATGCTCAGTTAATTTGATCATAATTGAGTGCAGCAGAAAGGGCGGTCTCTCATAAAATGAGAAAGGTCATTGATTGTTGACTCCCATTTGAAATCCGTGGACCACAGAAGGAATATGTGCTTGCGTCCATAGTATAAATAAAAATGTTCAAAATTAATGGTATGTTCCCAGTGAAGTTCACAAAATAACCCCACTTGGCATAATTGCATGCTATTCGTGAAAAAAGTTTACCACGAACGAGGCATTTGTGAGTGGATTTTTGCAGTGCTTCTGGTTTTTGTGCCATTTTTCAGCTCAATCTGATTTGTATTTTGCATAATTGTATGGAGCTGGCTCTGTATATACCATACCAAAGTAAGGAATAGTGTGCACAGTCCAGTGAAACCCCAAAGGTAGTCGGAGGTAAAAGTAGATAATACCTTACTCTCTATTTGTGGTAGTGTGGGCGAGCAGTAAGGCTTTATCAGTGGGTAGTGTTAAGCATTTATTGTACACACTTCGGCAAGAAATGATGTCACACACTCAAAGATTGAATTCAGACCAATTTGTTTGTATAAAAATATAATTTAGTTGTATGTTTATTTTTAGAGCCAGGCCTGGTACAGGTTAGTAAATAATACTTTGCAATAATAATGCAGTAGAATGCAATTGGTTTGTTTACATCTAAGTCAACAGTCAAAACTACTTTAGGATACTTCACAGATTACTTTTTAAGTTACTTTTTCCACTCAGTGTGATATGCCTAGATGTCACACTGGGACGTTTCCTAGAGAAAAGGTAAGTAATTCAGTTTTTGTTCATTTGCAGTTTCTTAGGGTTTCACACATCGATTTTTCACAGAAACGTCAGTGCAGTCCTATGGGAGAAATCGATGTTATAGGTGTATCAGTGAGTACTTAAGTTTTGAAGTTGGGAGTCTGGGGTTAGAACCGGGTTTCCCCCTGGGTCGAGGATGCTATCTTAAAGTACCCTCAGCAGCACTAGGGCGGCTGGGTGCAGATTGCTGAGGCCCGATGTTATCCAATGAGGGATAGAGGGCCTCCGGTTGGTGGCTGTTCACGGACATGCCACACAGTTGTGGGAGCAAAGATCCTGGTGTTAGGCTCAGGGCAAAGGGAGATCTGGTTTAGCACACAAGGTGCTCCCACAGCGGCACAGGGGTGGCCTGGTGCAGGGTGCTGTTTTGGCGACGGGTGCCCTGTTGATTTCAATGGGAATTCTCTGGTTGCAACAAATACTGCAGGCTCAGGGACAAAGATCTTCTGGAGGCGAACACCGGTTGGAGAGTTAAGTTGGGATGCCTTGGGATGTCTGATCAATGTCGGTTGGGCTACCCAAGGCTGTGGGGCATCGGTGCAGGGGTGTCTTTTGGCATTGGATTTTTCTTACAGGCTCTGGTTGTGGTCGGGGGAGGGGATCCTGCAGAAAGGGGCTGCAGGTGTTGGTTGGAGACCTGATGTAGTTAAGGGATCACCAGATCCCAGGTCAGGATCACCGGGGAGACCTCGTGTTAGGCTGCTCTAACTCAGGCCGTCGGTGTCTGGCTCAAACCAAATCCGTGAGTCTGCACCAGAGTCTGCAGGTGTGCAAATCCTGTGCTCACAGGAGGCAAAGACTGGTTTGGGAAGACAGGGCAGGTCCCCTGGGTTCTTGGGGGCTGCTGGCTGCAGGACACACTGGGATTTTGCTGTAGTCTGTCGAGGTTGAGACAGGCCGGTAGGGATGGGGCCAAGTCAGTTGGTGTCCTCCTTTTTCAGCAGGGCTCTTGGTTCCCTATTATTTTTGTTCTTGTCTAAGGAGGCAAGGTTCAGGGTGGCCCCAAAATTTTAAATTTAGGGGCATTACAGGTAGGTACAGCTTGGGACCAATAGTCCATTCCTTGGGGGTGGGTACACCCCTTATTATGCCACCCTCCAGTGGGAGGGGGGGCATAAGCTTCACTCTGTTTGGCTGAGTCGCCCCCATCTTCAAGATGGCAGGGAATGAGAGTTGTGCTTTACCTCCCCCACCGAAGGGGTGAGGTTGGCAAAAGTGGGCACACCTTTTCTCCTAACTTGGTTTTCCCACCGATTCTCCTGCCCAAACTGGGGGTCAGCAGAACGGGCGAGGGCCCGTTGATGGGCGCAGCAAATGGCTGTGGTAGCTCAAAAAGACGGCAAGCCTTTGAAGCTGCCCCTTCATGGACCCTGTCCATCCTGGGAGAGGAGGCTTGGTACCTCGTCCCAGGATGTGCTTTGTTTCAGGACCCCAAGAGTGGCAGGCTCTCGATCCAGGGGTGCAGTAACATGTCTGGTGGTGGCAGTTGGCGAGCAGCTACTCGGCCAGGACACAAGATTTGTCGTTTTTCAGGGGGCATACCTAAGATGCCTTCAGAGTACATTTTTTATTAAATCCCACACTGGTATCAGTGTGGGATTATTGTGCTAAGAAGTTTGATACCAAACTTCCCAGTTTTCAGTAAAGCCAATATGGTGCTGTGGAGTTGGTAATGACAGACTCCCAGACCATATATTCTTTATGGCATTACTGCACTTACAATGTCTAAAAATTGACTTAGACACAGTATGGGCATAGGGCTCATGCACCTATACCCTCACCACTGGTATAGTGCACCCAGCTAGAGGGGTGGCTTACCTATGCCAGGGCAGTGGAAAAGGCACACAGGGATGTGTGCCATGTTCTCTCTCCACTTTCTTCTGCACCAAAATACGCGGCCTGCAATTGCAGTGTGTGGGTGTAAAGGTATAGGGCCTCTAAAAGTGGCACAATAAGTGCTGAAGCCCTCGGGGCCTTCCCTTGTCACAGTACCCTTGGTACCTGTGGTACCTTTTACATTTTGCCAATTGGGTTTTACAACAGTACAGTTTGGGGAAAGAACATAGGCCCTGGGAACCTGGTTGGCAGGAACCCAGTGCACACTCAAAGTACGTCAACTTTAGGCAAAAAGTGGCGGGCAGCTGTGCAAAATGGGGCACGTTCCTACAATAATGCCACATAATTTAGCTAAAATTTCGCAAAATTACACAAAAGCAAATTATGCAAATTTCACACAGCCATACCTGGGAGAGGGAGCTGTGCTCCTCATAATCCCAACTTTTCCTGTCACCAAATGGCCTACTGGGCAAAATTATCAGCTTCTGCCATTGTTGGAATTGTTATACATTTTTGTCAACCGTTTCCCTTCTAATTAGCTAAAATGTAAAATTTATTTTAAAATACAGAAGAAACTACTGCATTTATTTACACACAAAGTAAAGTACGCAGACAAAGTCCATCTGTTGATGCTAAATTTAGTATCGTTTCATACTGCAGTTGTTTTCTGTAGTTTATTTCAAAACTCATGTTCAGCCTAAAATGGAAAAATCATATTTTGGAACCCCAAATAACTTTGCTCTTGCCAAAAGTTTTTCCTTGACTTCCCCATCAGCATTGACTCCCAACCAGCCCATCACACAACCTGGCCATTTGGTCATACCTGTTATTTATCATTTTGTTTCAGAGTGCCGTCCCGACAGACTGTCTTATTTGTTTTATACTTTAGACAACCTATCACATCATAAACCACCTTTTCCTCATTCATACTGTGGCCCTTCCCGCTAAAGCATTCTGTTGTTGCACTTTTGCTCCATGCCTATGCAGTACTGTACATGATGTATGGCTGTATCAAATTTCCTGATTCACAGGATGTCCAGTAAAGGCTCGAAAGTTTTTGCCCATCCCAAATAGTTGAATAAATTATTTTAAATCTTATCCCTGGGCTTTTACATTTTCCCATTCCTCCAAATTGAGCGAGTTAATGTTCCTTCTTCCCATTTACATTCAGGACCGATGGGACTACTTGTGTGACAGATAATTCATAATTTTATAATGATGCACCCTACAAAATACATTAAACTGTACCAGCCATAAACCAGACTCTTCCATCACCTCCCTAGTCCATAATATTGCTTTGAAACAATCTGTTTCCCCTAATTCTACGACATTGCTTTTGCACTTCCCTTTTTGCCATTTCCTATTTCTAGAACTTCTTTCGACTCTACTTGAACTTCCACTGAGATTATCAAAGCACTTCAGCAAGTTCTGTTCAATAACTTGTCCAGTTTAAAGATGCCAGCCATGGCTCACTTCATTGCATCAAAGGGCTTCCACCTGATCTAGGTCCGAGCAGTCTTTCCCTGCATGAAAACAACTCAATTCAAGCATGAGCTTGTTTTCTAATGGGGTCGGGCAGATAATTTTGTAACCACTGATTTACAACCATGAGATGTGTGCATCATTAATATGAATCCAGCATCTTAGAATATCCATTAAATTATCCATTCCTCTCAAACTATTTCCTCAATTCCTTGTCCCTCTTTAAGTTTTTGGGGTCCAGTATAGCAAATTCTAGAGAAACTAATGACTTGGGCAGAGATGGTAGTGTATTCTTGTGGTACATCCCCTTTAAATTTGTTCACCGTAACCTCCACATTGTGACTCTAAAATTCAACCTGCTCCTCGAAACCCATATACTTAATCCCTTGGAGATCAGTTTAATAGTGTCATCGCTCATCATTGGGAACAGCACCTTTTATGCCAGTTTACTGCAAAGCTGGTTTTTAGGACATCCTTTTTAGTATGGCTACATCTGTGCATCATGAAGCTAGGACACTGAAATGTAGAAGAATTTCTTATGCTTGTAAGAACATTTTGTCAAACACCATCACCCCCTCACCTGAGGCCTCCGCCAAGCAGCTCTCCTCTGATCCAGCAAGGACTTCCTTGTGTAGACTATCCCCTCGTTCGGTGCAGTATCTTTTAGTGTTGAAATGCATGCTAAAAACTGCTCATTAAACCTTTAAAGGCCCTGTAAAAACTAGGGTTGTGATCCTAAAGTTTGGTCAGGAATGAGGCATTCCTATTGCCCGACACCCGGTACATATTGTTTGGGGTCAAGCGCAACAAGTTTTCATGTGTATTTTGTCCTTGGGACCAGTAGGCCCAATCCCCTACAGCACAAACCCTTTGGCTGCTAGTTTACAGTACAACATTATGGATCCGGTAAAGGCATTGCCTGCAGTTAAGGTAATATTTGTATTCATGTTGTAATGCTGTTCAAACTTGTATTTTTGGCACATTAATGCACAGCCTTTATTATTAGGGTGAGCGCTCTGAGTAAATATTGTAAGCTCAGACTACACTACTGACAGTGGTTCCAGTATAAAAATGTGTACACACGTTTTCAATGTTTAGCGATATGAGGATATGTATACTGCTCCCAGAATGCGCTCTGATTAGATGTAAATATTTGCAGATGCTTGAAAGCAAGATTGATGATTCTTTGCTTTCAAAATAAAATGTTCACTAAAAAATGCAAAAACATTTAGCTTAACGACTGTAAAATTTAGTACCATTTCTTTGCAGTATCTTTTAGTAAAATGTGTTGAGGTATGCTGGTATTGTACAAAAATATTCATACTGGAAAGTCAGTGTAACTAGTTTCAATAAGATTATGGGAAACATAAAAATAAACAAGCATTGGTAAATCCAGTAGGTCTGAAATTGTTGGTCAACCTTTTGTTTTTGTCAATGCGTGACTTACTGGTGTGGGAGCTGCTGGGCCCTCTCCATTATAACAAACCTTGGCAAAAACAAAAATTGTTTTGGTCTCAAAAAGCACACATTGCCACAGTAGTTCCTGAACAGAACGACTGTGTTGATAAGCTCCTTGTGAAAGAACAGAGTGCTGTCACTCACAGTGAAGCTAGCCGAGAGACAGAATGTTAATAAACACAAAAGGTCATGATCTGAAAGAAACACATTAGTTATGGATTGCTTACCTTAGAATTACCCCCAGTCATCAGACTGGATCCGTAAAGTTTTTTCGACAGCAGTACCTCTGCGCGTCGGAAGGTGGCGTCGGTCGGCTCTGCGTTAGTCGTTGGCGTCGTGTCGCCGGGATGACGTCACGGTAGCTACTTAGACGCCGCCCTCACTCGCTGACGTCTGTTCTTTATTTTTCCGCGCCAGCCAGTGCAGATCTGGATAGAGGGTACCTCCAGTCATTTTTTTGACTGAGCGTCTTTTTGTCAACGTCTTTTGAGTCTACGACTCCAGGTGCATCTAGGCATGCCCGCCTTCAAGGCTTGCGGATCCTGTTCCCGACTGATGTCGGTTACGGATCCGGACCACGGGTGCCTCTTAGGCCTGGAGCACGACCATGACCCTAAGTCGTGCTCTGACTGCCAGTCCATGGCGCCGAAGACTTTGCGGGAGCGGTCCTGAAAGCGTTCTGAGCGTCTGCTCCGTGTGGTTCGAGGTCCTGGTAGAGAGGGAGGTTGAGGGACCAGTCGCAGAGCTGTCGCCATTCGCCCAAGTCATCGAAGTCTTCGCACTCGAGGTCAGGTAAGTTGAAGAACAAGTCGAAGAAGTATCATCGCTCTTCGACTTCTCCTCGTCGGTCGGCCGACCCGATGAGTGATGCGGGTGGTGCCCCTCCCGCAGCTCTGCGTGCGGAGCCCGAAGAGTCGATTCTGTGTTTCCCTCCCTACCCGGAACGACTTTCGCCCAACTTTGTACGTTCTATGAGGCAATGCATGCCATCTTTGGGTGACCTGAACCTGCCGGCGTGCCTTCAGGCCCCACGGGCTCGGGTGGGGGGGGCCTAGGCCTTCTCCACCGGCAGCCCCCCTTGGATCCGGATCGGCACCGGTTGACCTGATTACGCCTCCACCGGTGCTGCATCCTCCGGCACCACTACTGCATTTGACGCCGGTCGTCCCCCCAGCCGGCGTCGACCCCCGCCTCTATCCTGATGTGGACCCGGATACGGACCGGCGTCGTCCGACGCTGGATCCGGCCCAGAGAGGGGGTTTTGTGCCCCTGTTCACTCCCGGGGTCCCTTTTTGACTAGATTGGCACCCAGAAGAGGATGAGGAGGAGGACTGGGAGGGGTTAGTTGACCCTCTGACTGACCAGTTGGATACTGAACAGGACTGGAGAGAGGAACTGGGGATGCCAGTGGTCTGGACACCTTCCCTGACCTTGGCATGTTGTCTCCTCCCACCGTGGCTACGGAGGAGGGAGCGTCATACGCAGTGGTGTTGCGTAGGGTGGCCGAAGCTCTCAACATCGAACTCCCTACAGTGGCAGTCAGGACTAACCTCCTGACAGAGGTGCTTCAGCCGGCTGTGAGCTCTTCTGAGTCTCTGCTTCCGTTCAGTGAGGCCCTTACTGACGTCCTTTTGGGCACCTGGTCCAAGCCCATCACGAAGGCTCCAGTGGATAGGATGATTGCCCTACACCACTGCCCGCCTCCGGGCGACCCCTGAGAGCTTGGTGGTCCAAGTTTCTAATTCCAAGAGCGCATTCCGTACTGCCCCACCATAAAGGAAATCCAAGAAGCTGGATCATCTTGGGAAGAAGATTTTCTCTTCCACCAGCTTGGGACTGCAGTCGGTAAACACTGCATGTCTTTTGGGCCGTTACTCCCACTCTATGTGGGACTCTGTTGCGCAGGTGCTGCCTCAGTGTCCGGAGGAGGCCCAGACAGTGCTCTCCCAGGTTATTGCCGCCTGGAGGGATGCGGCGAAGTTTACCATCCGTTGTGGGCTGGATACTGCCGACTCTCTGGGCAGGACTATTTCCACATTGGTAGCTCTTCAATGCTACGCCTGGATGAGATTGACTGGCTTTTCGGGGGATGGCCAGAATACCCTTCATGGAAATGCCCTTTGATTGCCGTTGCCTTTTCGGTGACAAAGCAGACCACTCTTTAGAGCGTTTCAAGGACTCACAAGCTATGGCCAAGTCCTTAAGCCTCTCCAGCCGCCCTGCGCAGTCTGCTTTTTACCCCTTTCGAGGCTACGGAAGGGGTGCCTCGCTACGTCCCGTCCAGAGTCACAGTCCGCAGCAAGTTGCCCAACCCTCGTGCGGCCGGGGATGTGGGAACAACAGTCGTGGTTCTGGGGGCCATCGGGCAGGCCAATCCACCAACCCCCCTCTGCAACAGCCTCCAAACCTTCCTAGTCCGACATTTGCAGTGGTGGCTTACGAACCAGGATTTGGTCAAAGGCAGATTCCTCTCCCTTCCCCAACCAGAACACACAGTGGTGACGTACGCATCCCTTCTGGGATTGGGCGCCCACATGTGAGAGGCGGAGATCAGAGGCCTCTCGTCTCAGGTGTAGTCCGGGCTCCATATCAACCTTCTGGAGCTCAGGGTGATCTGTCTTGCACACAAGGAATTCCTTCCCTCTGTCTGGGGCAGAGTAGTGCAGGTGTTCACGGACAACACCTCCGCCATGTGGTACTGCAACAAACAGGGCGGGGTGGGGTCGTGGACCCTATGTCAGGAGGCCCTCCGCCTCTGGACTTGGCTGGAACATCAGGGCATATCCCTGGTGGTTTAACGCCTGTCAGGTTCACTGAACGCCAGGGCCGACTAACTCAGCCGCAGGTGAATAATGGATCACGAATGGAGTCTTCACTCAGAGGTGGTGCAAGGTCTATTTCGACAGGGGGGAGAGCCATGGTTGGATCTATTCGCCACCGAAGAGAATGCGCAATGTCAGCAATTCTGCACGATGGAATTTCCAAGGCGGCACTCGCTAGGTGACGCTGTTCGTCATGAGTGGAGTTGTGCTCTGTTGTACGCCTCTCCGCCTATACCACTTCTGCCCAGAGTGCTGAAGCAGATCAGTGGCGACTAAGCCCAAAGCATCCTTGTGGCTCCGGATTGGGCACGAAGAGTCTGGTATCCAGAGCTGCTCGACATGGCCATCGATCCTCCGACCCGTCTGCGTCGTCGGGAGGATCTTCTGTTGCAGCAACAGGGGACGGTCCTCCACCCGAACCTGTCCTGCCTCCACCGCCTTGCGTGGAGATTGAGTGGCGGCAGTTGACGTCGATTGACCTGCCTCCCGATGTCTGCGATGTAATCTTGGCAGCCAGTGGAACAAATTTGTGGCATGGTGCACAGCAAAGGCTGTGGATCCCCTCTCTGCCCCTTTTTCTGAGGTTCTCTTGTTCCTCCTTTCTTTGGCCCAGCAGGGCTCTGCTCTGGGCACTATAAAGGGCTATCTCTCGGGCATCTCTGCCTTCCTTCGGCTTCCAGATCAGCCTTCTCTTTTCAAGTCCCCGGTTGTCAATCGTTTCTTGAAAGGCATGACTCATCTTTCCTCCTATTCCTTTTGTTATGCCTCAGTGGGACTTGTATCTAGTATTAACTTATTTAATGTGCGCTCCCTTTGAGCCGCTTCACCACTGTCCTTTAAGACTTCTCACGCTTAAAATTGCATTCCTGGTTGCCATCACATCTGCCAGAAGAGTGATTGAGCTCCAGGATCTTTCATCTAAGCCTCCTTTCCGGTCTGTCCATCCGAACAAGGTAGTTCTCAGGACTTGTCCATCCGAACAAGGTAGTTCTCAGGACTTGTCCATCCTTCCTGCCCAAGGTTGTCACTGCCTTTCACATCGGACAGACCATCACTTTGCCCACCTTCTTTCCGCCTCCGCATCCTTCGAAGGAGGAAGAGAGGCTCCACAGTCTGGACCCAAAACGTGCGATTTCCTTTTATCTGGATCGCACCAAACCGTTCCGGGTGGATGACCAGCTCTTTGTTGGGTACGTGGGCGCCAAGAAAAGTCTGGTCGTACACAAGCCGGCTATCTCCCGATGGGTCGTGTTGTGTATCAAAGCCTGCTATTCTCTGGCGAAGGAGCCTCCAGTGGGGCTGCGCGCCCATTCCACCAGGGCGATGGCAGGAACCACTGCTCTAGGACGAGACGTTCCTCTGAATGACATCAGGCAGCTACGTGGGCTTCTTTGCACACTATTACGAAACACTACTGTTTTGACAGTCCAGTCCGGACAGATGGCTTCTTTGGCCAGGACTTTCTGATGTGATCTTGGTTTGCAGACCCACCTCCGGGGTTGGTATTGCTGGGGTATCTATTCTAAGGTAAGGAATCTATAACTAATGTGTTTCTTTAAGATGAACAATTAGTCAGTTATAGATTCCTTACTGCCCCACCCAACCTTCCGTTCTGCGAACCGATTTCTAGGGTTAAGGATATCCTTTCAGGGCCCTAGTTTTGTGCACCAGTGGTCATTGTCTTGCATGGCTCTGCGTTTCTGGCGCGGAAAATCCTGTACAGAACTGACGGTCTGCGCGAGGGTGGCGTTTTAGTAGCTCCGCGATGTCATCCCGGTGACACAATGCCAATGACTAACGCTGAACCGACCGATGCCTCCTTCCGATGCGCAGAGGTACTGCTGACGAAAAAACTTTCCGGATCCAGTCTGACGCCTGGGGTACTTCTAAGGTAAGGAATCTATAACTAACTAATGTTTCTTACAGATATATCGTTACCAAAGCTAAGTAACTTGTTCGTTAACGCCAGACCTAATTAGGGTCCCACACTCATGACCTTGCATTAAGTGCAGATATCAGACTTTAATGAATTCATAAGACTTTACAGAAGTAAGCCAAGAAATAGTACTCCGAGAAAATATTTCTGAACTGCATTTTAGCATGAGTAAACATACAGGTGTAGATCTGCAAGTTCACTTTACCTCCAACCACTTTTTTCTCAACCCTGGAATAAGTTTTATGTCTGCCATTGTCAGGAGCAAATTTCCAACCTTTCTCAGTATGGGAAAAGATTAGAGAAGAGTTGGTGAAAACCCTTAAAGCATGCAAGTTAGTAGGTTTGCTTAGACTCAAAAGGGCATCCAACCCTGGAACTGTTGCTTACCATTTTCTGCAGTCCCAGTATGCAGATCTGCGGAAACGTGTCAACATAAGGCAATTGCTAGTATTCAAACACTACTATGGAAGGAGCCCTGGCATAATCAGAGAGGCTATTTCAGAGATCTTATATAATGAGATTGCGGCCATAATTTTTCGCCGCATTACAAAATGGACAAGTGGATTTTGTTACAGGACATGTTTATTTATGAAGCATCCTGCCCCATGGACAAGTAGATATTTTATTAAATTCCCCACCCATCGGTTAATTAAAAAAATGCATATCATCCTCTGACCCAGCCTATATCAGGGGCCAACTTACACCCGACTCTGGTGGTTCATGCAGTGTGAAAGTATGCAATTGCACAGGGCAATGGTGATTCTTCTCCGCCTGATAAAGAAAGTAAAAAGATTGATGCAGTGGGCAAAACCAATAGAGAAGTGCAAACTCTATTGGACTGCTTTCACTTTCTGACCGTGCTCACTGGGATGAGATGGAGGAGGAGCTCCACCCCCACACTTCCCTGATGAGTTAAAAAAGCAGGACACCAGTTTGTATAAGAAGGGAAGCTCATCTCTGACAACACCATCCGCTGTGCCATGGATGAAGCTGACATCGCAGCACGGGGAATTAACTCCAGTGTCCTGGTTTGGTGCCATGCCTGGCTGTGTCTCTGGTTTTAAACGAGAGGTACAACAGCATCTCATTAATCTGCCTCTTGACCGGGAGCACCTCTTCTGCTGCAGGTTGATGAGATGCTGGAAAAATCAAAAAGGACACGGACACCCCAAAGGCGATGGGAGCTCTCCGAACTCCTTCACCATGGGGCTACTTTCAGAGATCCCACTTTTGAGGGGCTCCAAGACCACCTTCCCTGAGGCATCTTCCTCCTACCAAAGGCATCGGCACCAACACACACTATCATAGGGTTACTCCATGTGAGGTTACAAGTGCAGTGACTCTATAGCTGAGGGCCCGGCTGCTAAATTAGGCACCACAGCTACGCAGTGACTCCTGATCACAGTACACCTGTCAGGGTAACACTACAGGGTTTCTCTCCCATTGGCGGGGATCACCACTGATCATTGGGTTCCTCACATCAGGAAGGGCTAATGCTCAACACTCGCCTCCACCCCACCAAACACACTCACTCGCTTACTTCCCAACTCCATCACTGGGAAAGCCTATCCCAGCATGGCATGGGTCCAAGCTTTCCAAACATTGCTCCCCCTTTCTCAGTGGTATCGTCAACTAACGTTAAGGATGCTCTTGCGCCTCATTGCCATGATGGCCTCCTCCATTGCCATAGTTCCACACACCAGGTTACACATGCGCTCATTGCACGAGAGCCTAGCTACAGAGGGGTCACATGTGGAGGGTTGCTGGGAAGATCTAGTGTTGATCTGGGGCCGCACTAATCTGTCTGCAGTGGTGGAACAGCACCGATGTTTTACAAGGCAGGCCCTTTGTCGAACCAGTTCTGCAGGTCACCTTTAAAATGGTTGCTTCCCTCACCAGGTAGGGGAGCACTTAAAGGATCTGACTGTTCAAGGTACATGGGCACCCATCAACAGGGTCTCCATATCCGCTTCATTGAACAGCTGGCTGTCCAGCTCTCACTCAAGATGTTGTTCAGTCACATTCAGCACAAGGTAGTTCTCACTTGCAAAGACTACATGGTTTCTATGTGCTCCCTACAAAAGCAGGGTGGCACTCACTCCCTACAGTTGTCTAGGTTGGCACAGAACATCTACTTGCAGAATATCTACCAGGACTGGACAACGACTTTGTAGCAGGATGGAGTAACAAGTCCATGAGTGCGAACTCCACCCGAAAGACCTACTCCTGTACTTCTGTCATTGTGGCATCCCCCGAAGTAGGCCTCTTTTCCATAGGTGAGAAAACAAAATGCCTAAGCTTCACCTCCAGGTACCCAGTCAATGGGCAATGCACTAGGGATGAACTGGTCAGGAATATTTGCCTATGGTTTTTCACCTCTCCTACTTCTGTTTGTGGTTTGGATGCTTCGGCAAACATCCCTCTCTCATATCCTGGTGGCACCCACTTTGGCCAAACAGCCCTGGTTTATCACTCTTCTCAACCTCACCTCACCAGCAGCTTCTCAACCGGCCAAACTTTCTCATGCAGAGCCTCGACATGCTCAGAAAATCGCATCCCATGCAGGTATATCTTGCATTTTGACTCCTAGACTGTTCTAATTTTGCTACCCCAACCTATTTCCACTTATACTTCTGTTAGGCTTCACTTGCAGCCCATTGCTGCCTACCTTCAGAACAGGGAACACCCATTGCTCTTCAAAGTTAGCCATTAAGTCTTTCATGGAATGGCGTAAGACTCGTTGAATCCTTGGTGCCACCTGCCCCTGTGTGGAGTCTCCAAATAGTTCTCACCAGACTTATTGGCCCTCCTTTTGACCCACTTTTCACTCATACCCTTTTCAATACCTTTCCTGGAAAGGAGCCTTCCTAGTGGCCATCACCTCCCTCTGGAGTGTGAGTGAACTTCATGCTCTAAGAACCCATCTTCCATATTTTATAAGTTCACGTGATAGGGTAGTCCTTAGGACAAACACCAAATTTTCACCCAAGGTGGTCCCTGATTTCCTCCTCTGTCAAACCATCAAACTCCCAGTGTTCTTCTCATATCCATCGTCAGTGGCAGAGAGGGCTCTAAATACACTAGATGTCAAAAGGGTCCCCATGTAATACATTGACAGGACAAAACCCTTCCTTAAGACAAAGCCACTTTTAGTGTCTTTTTCCAAACCACACAAAGGGCGTGCTCTCCAAAGCAGGAATAGCACAGTAGTAGATCAAATGTATCCAAGCCAGTTATGCTAAAGCCTAATTATCTTTGCCTCTCCCTCCGAGACCCCACTCTACAGGTAAAAAAGAGAGCCTCTATGGCTTTCGTAGGCAGCAGCCCTACAGCAGACACCTGCAAAGCAGTTACCTGGTCTATGCCACACACTTTAAAAAAGCATTATTGTGTGGATATCTTTACACGCCAACAAGCTAATATTGGCCAGGCTATATTCTATACACTCTTTCAGTCCTCTGGCTAACCTCCGCTTAGGGGAGAACTGCTTTACATTTTATGCACAGCATGTGCATCTGCAGTTATACATATCATGAATGGCAAATGTTACGTACTTTGAAACGATGAGTTTGTGGCACGTAGTGCTGTAGATTCACATGGGCCCACCCTACACCCTGAAAGCCTTTGGTTGTTGCAGAGGTCCTTTTTTTGTTGCATGCCAATTTGTTCTCTCTCTATACTCCATTCCTATACTCGCCCTCCATGCGGAGAAACAATCTAACAATGGAGCAGATGCCCATGCGAATTACCAGTAATAAGTGGAGTCACAATACCTTGTGACTCTAAGACTACCTTGAAGAAAAGTTGCACACACCCAACCCAACACTCAATGACAGAAGTATTCACAGCATGTGAATCTAGAAAATTACATGCCACAAACAGATACTTACAGCGTAAGTAACATTTTCCTTATTGAGTATTTTGTCGTCATTTTGGTGTGGAGACAGACTCTGGACACCCCCACAGGATCAGGCAGCCGTTAGACCAGCTAGCTCTACTGTGCCACTACCACCCCCCTTGTATTCTACAGTGGTGTAGGTAGTTTCTGGCAACCACGGAACATGACAAACCTGATTCCTCATGTATCCTGAAAACAATACGTTATCTTTCGCTTACTTTTCTCAGAATACATAGGATGATGATTGGAACGGTTTCAATAATTATTTTTGGTCAAGTGTCCGTCTAGCATGAAACATGTTAGCTGCGACAATCAAGACAGGAGCAGACAAATGTAATCGCTAGTACCAATATTGTAAAAAGTACATACATCTCTACCATAGTGCTAATAAAATTAATAAAAACAAATTACATAAAACAATAGCATTGGCGTACTCCTATGATGCGTAGCCTACCTAACCGTGCCTAGCCTAGAGGTGTAGGTGAAGCATGCACGTGTAGGTGCTAGGATATGTCCTAATGGAGCCAAGAATTCCCCGGGGAGGTGCTAACCCCTCACCTGATGGTTCTGAATGAAGGACCCTGTCTCTGCGTTTAGGATGTCACCCTGCAAGGGATGTCAGGTCTCTGCCTGTCGAAGGATCAGCCTGCAGAGTCTCTGTCCAGCGTGGAAGGAATTCTCCTCTGCCTAGTAAGGGGGAGTGAGAGTCTTTTATACTAAAGTGGTCACTCTGGGGTTTTTCTAGAATCTATATGTTTTGAAAACATTTGCTAATCCCCTGCTAATCCTTTTCCAAACAAATATGATCATGCACAGCTGGCTGTTGGCCATGGATGAAAAAAGTGGTCGCCCTTGTAGAGAATAAATCTACTGTGTCTGGGGACATGTTTATGTACGTCCGGTACAAGGATTAAGATATGGTACCAAGAGCCTGATGTCGGAGAGACCGAAGTAAGCTACTAGGTAAAAGTAAGCTACCGTTATGTCATGTAGTTGGGACACAATGTATGTAATCAGTATGTACATGATGGGACTAACCTAAAGGACGTGACACCCACTACTCATAAAAGGTCAACAAAGTCAGCTAGGCCATGATAGTAAATGCTAAAAAGGGGATCATATAAATAAATCCTTTATATTAAAAGCATACTAAAAATCACTTAAAATCTTAAAAAGCAAAGTCTGTATTGAAAAGCATTCTTCCCTACAAAGCGTTCATAAAAGTGTCCTCTATATATTGGAACAAACTATATATTCTTGTTTTCTGAGCACCTTGAAAAGCCTCTTTGTTCAGATAGAGCAGAGAAGAAAAACAAAATCTGTTCGACCTTCAATGTGGTACATGTTTAAAAACTGCCCAAACGGTTCCCAGCACAGGAAAGGCCAGATTGTTTAAGAATCCTGCGATGAAGACTCAACATCACTGTACATGGCATCCGCATGAGGCATTCCTAGTACCTCCAGTATGATACCAAGTTAGCAGAGGTGGTCATCGCTGTTTCCCACGGCACCTGTTGGGGAAGAAGTAGGTGCCTGCGCGAGAGACTGATGTTTGCACATCCGTTGCCGAGCCGTTCTCCGGTCCAACAGGTGCTGAAGCAACCTGTGAAGGCTCTAGGAGCGCCATCAACATGGGAATACGCTGTGGTCAACTGTGCACATGGGCCTGTAAAGGCGCTAGGAGCATGTCTGTGTCTGGAGGCGCAACCAATGGAAGTGTCAGACAGAGGTCCAACACATGTCCGAATCCGCAAAAGAGGCAGCAGAATACTGGTAGGATGCAGTCAAGCCAGGCTGGTCTGAAAGACAGAAACCAATTCTCACTCAGCTCTTGAAGCCATTAACAAAAGCAATCACTCACAACAATGTCGCCCCAGTAATACTCTCTCCATGTCTTGAGTGATGTTGACATCCATTGCGAAGTAATAGAAGTAAAATCAGGATGCCCGCTACCGAAAGCATTACCAAAGGAAGCCCTCCAAAAACGCTTCCAAGTACAGAGTGTATGAAGGATGGAATCATTCTGAAAATGGTTTGAAAGGTGGTTAACAGACCTGAACCAATGCTCTTAAATAAGTGTATGATACCACTCGTATCAGACATGTTAAAGATGCGATGGACCATTTCCCCGAAATGGAGATGGAAGTTCAGTGCATGTATCTCTGCCGAAGACCTTGACACTTGGAGAACAAAAGTCTCTTGGGCTGAAGTTAAGGCCACATTTTGCAGAAACCGCATGGCTTTCAGTCTGCTCAGAGACTCAAACCCTATGTAGGATACATTGAGTGAAGGCCATAGTGGTGCCTCCCTAACTGTGTGAGCTGGGGGGGAACAATAATTGCTTACAACAAATCACCCTGGAGTTGGTCACTCGATAAGCAATGCCGGGTGTCATACCACAGCTGCCTTGGTCATTCAGCATCAAGTAACTCCCTTTTGAGAGTAACTAAAGAACCAGATGAATTGTGGCAGCTGGAGAACCCTTCAGGTAGTAGAACAAGTTCGCTATTGACACATTACAGGCGCCGTGCAGCGATATCTTCTTACACACTAAAGACCCACTTAAGGCCTTTTTGCAGTTTGAACCACTCAAGAAAACTTCCTTCTCGTTGTTCCAGCACCTATATGTGTATGGTAACTCCCACGTTTCTTGTATGTACCCAACGCCTCATACCTGCCTACTGGGTAATATTTCAGGCAGTATTGGAATTGGAATGTCGTGATTGGCAGTGTGATATAGCCATGTATTAACCATTCCGTAGACGGTGACCCTGCTACAGTAAAAGTTACTTCTCTAGTTTTTTTTAAGAGCACCATGATGTACTTCGCATTTCTGAGTGCAATGGTCAAATGTATGTCAGATTGTAAGCCGAAAACAGATTTGCGTCTTTAATGTATCGCCGTGGAATGTGGCCAGAATGCAATGATTGAAGTGTCCAGCTTAAAAGCATAATAGCACGTAGCTGTGATTGCCCATGCTGTAGAATAGACCAATCTTGTTCCATTACGTCGATAGCTTATGACACCATGTTGCCCAGTGATTAAATATGAGACAAGAGTGTGGTCATGCTGTTGTCTACCACAGCTAAGGCCTTTTCTAGGTTAATTCTATCTATTTCACGAAGTCTCTCTGCAGCTTCCTGTTGGGAGACTTTCCAAACCTCATTATAGATGGTGTATAAAAAACGTTTCCTATGTGATTTCTTGGGACCTAACAAGAAATCCCTAAGATCAATGTCGTTTGACAAAAGGGACAAGTGTTGTTTCACCTGTGATAGTGTCGAGGTCTTTAGCCAATCTAGGCAATACTTCCCGACACTATAGGAAGTCACTACCCCTGGGTAGTCTGTGTGTACATAATGTGGGTCAGGCCTATGGATACTGAACCCTTCGGTTGTACCCCTGAATCTTGAGTGACACCTATACATTTCTACTGGCCAAACCAACCCTTCAAATCGGGAAATTATGAATTGTACGTACTTGTACCATGTGTACCTTCACTTGTTGGCTCTAAATAATGCCTCAATTCCCTGAACCTGCCACTCTCTTGTCCCCCAGAACGATTTCTTGTCTATAGTGTCTCTCCAGTAGTCGAAACACTGTATATTCAGTTGGGAGATAAAAGATAGTGAATATATCAGCTTTGTTTGTCAGCTTAATTTTCTTCGCTGTTGCGTTTGTCATTGCAAGTTTGTAATAGAATGATCTGGGTCGGATGTGTTGAACCCTGAAAAATATGCGAATTTTTGTGTGAATGTGGCAGAACTACCTTTCGGTGGTGTCGGGCAATGTTCCCATTGATGGTAAATGTTAGCAGTGTGTGGTACACTTGCTCTATGCAAAAAATGCTTACCATAATGCTGGTAAAAATACATGGTGTCATAATCAGCTGTATCTTCAAACAATTCCCCGTAAGAAAATGCAGCAGAATGTTCTAAATCTGAGAGCATAGTATTTACAGTATCAATGTCCCAATCATCAGTGTACTGTGTGTAATGAAGTAATTTAAAGAAATTTTAAACAAAAATGTGGAATTTTCAAATGTTCAGCGGGCCATGTACATCATATGATACTTTATCCCAAACAAGACCATCAGCTACTGGAGTTGCTGTAATGTTCACCAGGGTCAAGTCTCTTTGTTCACGATGTGATGTTGTATGTGGTTTCAGGTCCAAGTTCACGGATTGTACTGCAGAGCGTTCTGGGAGATAATGTCCTTTCAGAATCAGAAAAAAGACTGTCACTCTGTCAATCCAAATTAACAGATGTACTACCCCTGTTGCGAAGAAAATATGCAACCAAGGTGGCACTAAGTTAGTCTTTTTGAGCAAAAGATCGAATTGGCGAGATTTTTCTTTCTTTGAAGTGGGTGGGGTTTGATCACGTTCTCTTGGGTCTGAAGAGAAATCATCGAAGTTGATGAAGTAGCCAGATGCAGTTCAATCTATCTTTGGTAGCTCCGCAGGTTTTTATAGAACTGGCAGATGTGGTGTTTGAGGGCACATTAATGTAGACATCATTGTTGGGCTGAATTGCAACTTGCAGTGTTTCTTGATGTTTTTTCAGTTTTAACTGGTGTGATTTGTACTCCATTATTCGTTACTCCTTCACTGTTTGTAGTGGAGTGTTGAAAAGTTATTAGTCTTTCCATCTGAACTTCCTGTATAGTAGCACGAGGTCTGCGGCTACTCAGGACCCCACGTGGCCTACTGTTGAGAATTTGCCTCATGAGGTGGAAGTTGTACTGTTCTTGTACCCACGATCGCCAGGACAGGTAAGGCTGTTTTGTAAGATGTCCCAAACTCTCTTCTGTCCACTATTTTTTCCCTGGCCAGGACCCCAATCTTCGGGACCCAGGAAGGTCTTGTCGGAACTGGTTTCACTTCCCCAGTGGCGGTGCGTTTGACTTGCATGTTGCTTTTTTTAATTCATGGAGTTCCTGTAAAACAGCCAAACGGTCATTTAGTTCAAATGGTTTTGCATCCGCCACTGTGCTGGCATAATCGAGATCAGGTACCACATTCTTGTCCCAAACAGGATTAAGGCCTCCCAAGGACTTTCTTGGCATGTTAAGTGCCCTCTGGACCCCATGTAGGTGATTGACCCATGTACCGCCCGCGCCTAATACACTTGCTGTTAAGGATTGCTTTAGGTCCAGGTTTTTCCTCTCCACCACTGAATTTCCCTTGAGATGGTAGGGGAAGGAGTGCTGCTAGGCCACACCCATACCTTCCATGGCTACCTTGTAAGCCCTAGAGCTAAATGCAGGACCACGGTTTGAATGTAATGTGCCAATTGCGTATGTCCCGATGAAGACTCGCAAATCCTTTATAACAGTTTGAGCGTCAGCCGAGCGCTGGGTCCAAACCCATAGTAATCTAGAGCATGAATCCACTGCTACCAAGATGTACTTGTAAGCCCCGTCTGAATTTATGGGGCTGCTGTGGTCCAAATAGACAAATGCGAGGGGTGTGTCTAAAATAAGTAATGGTGTTTGCCGTGGCTTGTGAATGGTGGAACCCTTAATCTGCTGGTAAATATTGCACATCAGGACATAGTGCTTTGTTTTGTCAGCCCCGACCACCAGTAACACTGCTTTAATAATGAAATTGTTGAAGTGACTCCTACCTGTGCTGAGCCCAGACCATTGTGTGCAGCTAATATTAAACCTAATATGCAATCTTTATTTGGTATGACTCTATCCCCCGCTCATGGATTATGAGCATACGGTGTGTTAAGAACTCCTACAAGTAGAAGCGCATGAGTGGAAAGCCTTTTGGCATGACTGTGGAGCCTTCCTTTGAGGCATTGATAGCTACTATTATATCTCCGTCTATTCTTGTGTGTGAACGAGTGATTTCTGAATGCGGGAACAATTCACACTGTCGCCTTGGCGGCTTCATCAGCCAGTGAAATCCCTTCAACGTTTATGCCAACACGCTGATGACTCAAGGTGTGAATAACTTGAGCCTGTGGCAGGCATGCTTTCAGCTTTGCTACTTGTTCCCATAACAATCTGTTTTCTCGTGCCACCCTTGGCGGCTCTAAATCCATTCTGGCCCTGGTTGTGAAGATATTAATTATAAAATTGCACACAGTAAAACAAATCGCACACAATCCGTGTGGGGAATTCCCAATCCGTATACTGTAATGCTAGTATCAGGGCTTTTAGTTCTGCCAGCAGCGCTGTACAATCGCCTAGAGATTGTGTAGTCTTATTGCTGGGGTGGAACTTATCATCCCTCATCTGACCTTTCACTAAAGCGCATGCAGCGCAATACTGCTGCTTACTTACCATGGCAGGTTGCGCAGAACCGTCAGTATAAATGATGTATTCATACTGATCTAGAGGCAAGATTTCATTTGTTAGAGGGTCTTGTTCGTACTGCAGGAATGTTAGTGTTCTAAGTCTTGGATCGTATCTATGTTGTACATCTGTTGCAGTGAGAGAATTAGCCCACTGTATCCATCGTGGATGCAGTGCTTTTGCATTTTGAATGCTGTCTTTAGTTACCGCTTCTAAAGTCTGTATCGGGGTCACAACAGCACTGTGCTAGTGCTCTTTCCATCACTACAGCAGTCTGTACTGCTGTCAGAATTGTTTCTGTAGCTGCACATTTTCAGCATTTGTGTACAGATGAGATTTGTATCAGATAGGAAGTCTCACACCTTCATTGAACGTGATATAGGTGTACCCTGACAACCCGGGGACGACCCGTATTACCAGGTTGCGGACGTTTCTGCAAGTGTTTTGAAGCTATCATGTCAGCCTGAACTGAACGTAGAGTGTCTGTATGTTTTTGAGTCCACTTGTTTGCTTTGAAGCAAGATCAGATCATAGAAAGGTTTTAATCTTTCTGTGTAGTCTGGAATGCATGTTCCGCTGAAATTTTAGAATCCTAAAATGGATTGTAAGCCCTTTAGAGTTTTTGGAGACTGTATTAGCGCACATTTTTCAAAAAAAGTTTGCGGCAAGGCTTTTACCTTCACTTGACAAATTAATGTCCCAAAAATAGGACGCTTAGATGGGCAATCTTTCTTTTTTTTTTTTTTTCTTTTTTGTTAAATTTGTAGCCCAAATTAGCATAACCAACAATTATGTTGTTCACCCTGCACAAGTGATCAGGAAATTAATTGTCCATCAGATAAATATCATCTAGGTAGGACACTCTCTTCATCATAAGTTTGTATTAGCTCTGACACTGTTGCCGAGAATAACCCGGGGCTGTTCTTATAGCCTTGGGGCAGTCTACAAAACTGACGGAGTGAAAAATCCGTATAAATATTGGCATTCAGTAGCTATATTTTGGCAGAAGAATCAATTTGAGATATCTAGTGGTGTTTTATATTTCTTCTCCACGATGTTATTCATCAATGCGGTGTGGTGTGCGTTCTGAACTTCAAATGTTTTTGTGCTTGTGTTCAAGTGTCTGTAATTTAAAACCAAACGATGTGTTGTTAGGTTTCATAACGGTAAACAAAGGATTGTTCATTTGAGAGGTGCAAGTTTCAATCAAACCTTGGTATTCAAGTTGGTCTAAGATTTCTTTGACCTGTTTCTTTGCTTCATTTTTAAAAGGGTACCGTCTCTGTGGAGTCGGAGTAGTCTTTGATGGGATTTTATGGTGTTTGGGCTCCACGTCTCACCCTACATGGTTGCGATATAATGCTAGAGCTAGCGCTTGCGCCCACTCCTGCGCGTGCTTTAAGTAAACGGGAACGAGGTCAGAAAAAGCAGGGAAAATGGCGCTTTCACCTTTTTGGCCAATCCATTATGAATTCAGGCGGCCAATCTTTTTCTGCCAACAGGATGTTGTTTCCAAATGTCAAATTTGCCTAAAAGAGACCTTTAATTTTTCTTGATGTCCCCCTCTATTTGGAGATTAATTTTGTGTAGACTATGTGGGACACTCACTCTTGTAGCTGGTGTTTCCATTGTGGTGTATTCATTCAATACTGCTGTTGCCAGAAATTCCTTCAGGTTCTGGCGAGCTATTGTTACTTCTGCCGTGCTGTCTAGCATCGTCAGAGCCCCTTCCCCGTTGAAAAGCTGAGTCGTCAGTAACCTGGGCATTTCAAATTTTTAAGCTAGCTACTTTCTTCTTTTTGAACTGAATCTTTGCTTTAGGTTGCTCTTCCTGTTTGATAATGAAATCTGAAGTGCAACGTGTGTCCCTTTTTCCCTATGGTCTAGCTTCAATTCTTTGTTCTGACCGTACTTGCCTCTCCGTGCTTTTAGAAGAACCCTGAAAGGAACGAAAGGAACGTGTATCCGTATACCTGTCAGGTTTCCCAACGTTATCACGATTCCTAAGGTTGTACCTCTTGATTGTGAAGTGTTTCTTATTATTATTTTTAGGTTGACTATTATCCTACTTCTTTTTAGAAGTCTGTGCTTGCTTTTTTCAGAACTACTCACCACTAGTGGTATCCCGAGCTTGGCTCCCAAACTATCTCTGCCTAGTGAAGCATAGGTGTCTTCGATCATCTTTGGTAATTCATACTCCTGATTTGCAGGAGTTGTTTCCCTTAAGTGTTGGCTTATAGCCACTGCTGCTGCTTCCCCCTTAATGTTGCTCAGCATAATTGCCAAGACTTGGTCAAATTACCAATCAGTTTCATCCCCAAGTCCAGCACAGGTCCTGCTCCATACTCATTTCTGTATTTGTTTCAGTATATCAGGAATAACTGATATGGTTGGGGTACCGTGCATTCTAATGTATGCTGCAGCAAAGATTGTTCTCCATGTGGTACAATCCTCAATTGAGGGAACCATCTCCATTGGCAAGCAAATTGTTAACTTTCTGTCTTTTTCCTGCGGATCCATACGGGGAAATACTGCTTCCAACTGAGCTATTTTTTTACCAATACAGAATGGTACTTGATCCCTTCTTGATGGGAAACACCCCCATTATTGCCTTTAGTGTTTGTGGATTAATTACTGGTGTGGACTGGGTCTCTATTGTTCCAAGTGGAGCAGCTCTCGCAGGTTGCAATGTGAGTGTTTGCATGACGAACAGGACTGTATGTCTGTATAGCCTGACTATTTCTTTGTATAGTGTACGCACTTCCCCTACTGGGAGTGTCTATCTCAGGATGTGGAGTGTAAGCTGCTAAGACCGACCATGTTGCTCCTCCTATGCTGAGCGGACCTATGACTGAAGTTGTGTGTTTTAGAGCGTCTTTAAACCAATTTTTATGTTGCTGGTAAGTTAACTGGACTTCAGTGTCCTCGTATGGGATGTATTCTTCCGGTGAATCTACTTCAATGTATTTGTGGAATATATGGGTCTATGGATCTGCAGGTGGGAATTTTACACGGGAATAGAGTACCTCTGATCCGAACACCTCTTGTGCCTCAATCACAAAAGTGATATGGCCACCTGTTGCAGGTAGTCCATGTTGTAGTAATTTTAGAGTTACTGCCTGTCTGCAGTTTTCTGAAATGTTAAGAGCGTTAGCAAATTTGTCTCCTTCCTCGCTGCCATCGCCATTTGCGGTTTCAGTAATTTTGAAAGGAGAGGAAGGTAAAGGTTTTTAAGAGGTAGGGTTTAGCACAAAAGGGAACTTCTAATCCTTGTTTAAAACCTTCAGCCAACACACAGGGTGCGCCTGCTCAGCTGAGGCGGATTAACCTTCCCACTTCATACGTCTCTGAAAAATGTGAGTAGGGCTGTCTGAGCATGACTGAACTACTCAGATTTTACTGTTAATATAAGGACCAAACCAACGTTGACGGCGCCATGTCGTGTAGTTTCTAGGACCCCTCAGGGCCTGCGCGTTTTGGATGACCTAAACTGAGGGCTTGGTGTGCAGACAGACTCTGGACACCCCCACAGGATGAGCCAGCCGTTGGACCAGCTAGCTCTATGGTGCCACTACCACCACCCCTGTATTCTACAGTGTTGTAGGTAGTTTCTGGCAACCATTGAACATGACAACCCTGATTCCTAGGGTATCGTGGAAACAATACGTTATCTTTAGCTGAGTCACTTGTGCTTGCTTTTCTCAGAATACATAGAATGACTATTGGAACGGTTTCAATAATTATTTATTGGTCATGCGTCAGTCTAGTATGAAACATGTTAGCTGCAACAATCAAAAGACAGGAGCAGATTAATGTAATTGCTAGTACCAATATCGTAAAAAGTACATAGATCTCTACCATAGTGCTAATAAGATGAATAAAAGCATATTACATAAAACAATAGCACTGGGGTACTCCTATGATGCGTAGCCTGCCTAACCGTGCCTAGCCTAGAGGTGTAGGTGACGCATGTATGTGTAAGTGCTAGGATATGTCCTAATGGAGCCAAGAATTCCCCGGGGAAGTGCTAACCCCTCACCTGATGGTTCTGAATGAAGGACCCAGTCTCTGCGTCGAGGATGGCACCCCGCCAGGGATGTCAGGTCTCTGCCTGTCGAAGGATCAGCCTGCAGTGTCTCTGTTCAGCGTGGAAGTAATTCTCTTCTGCCTAGTAAGGGGGAGTGAGAGTCTTTTATACTAAAGTGGTCACTCTCTGGTTTTTTCTAGAATCTATATGTTTTGAAAACATTTGCTAATCCCCTGCTAATCCTTTTCTAAACAAATATGATGATGCACAGCCGGCTGGGGAACATCTCTCCTGACTGGCGCGGGTGATTGTGCTGCCTTTTCGACATCAATTCTGTGTAGGCAATACTTCCAAGGGCATGATGAGCTCACTGATGGGTAGATAAGGCAGCATGCCTGCCGCTTCCAGCAAAAACTGCTGCAAAGAGCCCCAGGATTTGGGCATTGCATTTGCCTGCCCAGACTTAAAGCTGTATGGACTTTGGGCATTGGAAATGCACCTTTTGGATACAAGGCCGCGTGGGGGTCAATGTGACTCTTTAGCCCTCTCATGAGGACTGCATTAGTGGTGCTTGTGCTCTGTGCCTAGCATCTCCATGGCCTGGTGACAGAGTGCTGCCCCACCCATCTGTCTAGTTTGCCTCTGGGCTGGACCTAGCTACCGATGCTGAGTTTGAATTGACACCCTTTGGTTCTTGAACATTGCTTCTTTCCCTGCCCCAAAGTGAGTGCTCACTAATCTGTGCCTAGACTACACTCTGGATGTGCACACCCCTGTGTGCCCTGTTGTCCTGGAATGACTTTTGGACCCTGCACCGAGACCCAGTGGCGGCTGGTGACATTTAAAAGTGGTAAGGCGCAAACATTGGTCAAGACTTTTATATAGCGAGCAACGTGAACAGGTTTAATGTACAGACCTGGAATTCATGGTGGATCCCAATCCCGAGAAAGAAATGCAAAGAAGATTGCCAAATGGTACATTTCAAAGCAAATGATTGAAGCGATAAAACAAAGCAGTGAGAAAGTATAGTGTTGAAATATTAAACATTAAAAACGGCCCCATATCTTACTGGATTAATATGGTGCGCATTTAATGTAATGTGTAAATTGTACAGCGTGAAAACTTTTGCACTTTAAAATGTATGCTTTCCCACTGTCTTGCACTGCATGCAGCATTAACTTTGGAAGAAAATGCAGTAACCACCAGGCTTCAAGAAGCACCCACAGCTGCTGGCTGCAACCAGTCCTATAAAAATGTATGCAGACAGGTCTTTGAGTGGGATCAAAAAAGTGGGGGTTCTATATAAAGGAACATGTCAAATTTCTGTGAATCCCATAGTGTGTCAACAGACCAGTATTTTGGTTTACTGGTTTCTCTAGATGTAATTGTATCCAGATAAATGACATACCAACGGCTCTACACCTAAAACCGTTCACTATGATTGGCTTTGTCAATGGGTCTTAGCTGTTTAAAATAAATGAGTAACAATGATTTGTTATAAATAACAATGGAACTGTTTCAGTTCTGAAATAGTGGGTCTGTGAATTAAATAGCTTTGAGGCCTGTGGAGGGAGTTTTGGCCTTCAGTTATGTGTGCTTTGTTAGGTATGTGTCCTCTTTTTCTCTGCATAGCTTGTCCATCTACACATATTCAACCACCTCTTTCCTCTTCAACACGTTCTTTTCACTCTTCCCTGAATGCACTTTTTTGCATCTGTCACGTCATTGCCCCCATGCATACATGTGCCCCTTTACACGCACATCCCCAGAATTTCAGTTACAAACTGAATACATATTGTTCTGTGTGCTCTGCAGAGAGGCCAACCCACTGACATGCATTTTGTTTGGCTTCAGCCTTAGCGCCTGTGCGCTCAATCAAAGCCCCCCATAAACATCTGGCATGGCTAAAGCCTCAAAGTATGCACAGAAAAAATACAGATAAACAACATTATGAAATAGCTAACTCTTGGGGAATGGAAGATTAAGTAAATTATGAGAAATAAGAGGAACTAAATCACTGAAATGTATTGCCTCCAGTTTTTAACCTTCATTGTTTGTAAGTCAGTCCATGTTTTTTGCCATCAGTGTTAACTTGGGGGCATGAAGCCATGGGCAGTTTTAATGTCGCCCATCCAAGAACTGTCCACTGTAAGCCCATATTTCTCGCCTTGCTTGACTCGGATATTTGGATGAACTCTGCAAGGGACCAAGAATGAACTCTGCTTGTTATTTGGATCCATTTCCTGGTGGAACATATGCTGCAGCTCCACTTCTAACTGGGCCATCTACGTGCAGTCAAGCCCTGGGGTGTCACAGTGGGGAGGTTAGCATGATGAGGGGTCTTAGCACAATATACATGACACAACTTTAGCTTGCAAACACTTACCATTACCCAGAACAAGGCACCGGTTCAGATGTGCTTGCATCCGCTCTCACTTATGACGAAAGGGTGGGATCTGCGCCTTTGAATTACAGACATCTGTAGTCACGCAGGGATGAAGTCTCCCACGCCCAAAACCATGACGCTAATTGCGTCACTGGCCTACAGAGTGCATGCAACCATAGACCCAATGGCAATGAAGGTCTTTAAAACCGAAAACCCTGCGTCCTGCATCACAGTTCCGAAAGTTGATTTACTGCCTGTCTTCAGTCTCCTGCTTCAGAGCGAGGCAGGCAGCCTAAAACACAAAGCACAGACTTAAATACATCGATTTACTTAGAGATATGATTGTATCTCTAAATACATCGATCTATTTATTAGGTTATGTAAATGTGTAGGAATTTCAGAGGCGCGCACAGCCCTAATGGAGAAACCACCCCTGCGTTTCATGTCCATCAATCAGGAGGGTAGAGTCTATTGTTAATCACCCTTTATCCCCTCAGGAGATGGAACCCTTTGTATTTGGTGGGGTGATGGAAAAAAGGCTGTGGGACTCTTCTCAGTGGAACCCGGACTTGGGAACAAAGAGTCTAACGGGCCCAACTGTGCATAAAGGAAAATGAAACCTAATAAACAATTCTTCAGCTGTGCAGCAAAAAACATTGTTGTAATATGGAAGAGGGGGGCAAAATGGGGAGAAGTACCATAGGGACCAAGGACATTTTTTGTGGTACAGCTAATCAGATTTCGAGGCTAGACTGTGCTACCATGTGAAGCATTTACTCAAACAAGTGGAAAGTGCGAAGTCTGGGTGGGAGGAAGCAGAGGTACTCTACCCAGGTCATGTAGTCAATCCAGGGCTGCCAGAGGGGTGTGAATTCTTTGGGGGAGTGAGTTTATGGGACAGTTGTGCCAAAGTGTGGACCTCAAGTTGGGGTTGTGTGCTTTCTGGGTGTTCAGAAAGGGAAACATAGTCAAGCCTCTCCCAATTGCTAGCCAGTTCCATATGTCAAGGACTGTCTGGGTCGTTGTTTGCACTATACAGGGACTATGCTGTTTCGGGGGCCCAGCCAGGTCCTAAAGTGTTCTACAAGCCACCACCCGGTCCATATGGACCTTGTGCTTTTTGCTCTGACTACCCACTCCAAGATGTAGCTCAAAGGGGCTGCCCAGTAGTAACTTAGATTATGTGAGCAGGCAAGGCCCTGGCGGATCCTAGGGAGCATGAGCATGACATTAGAGATGCAGGGTCGTTTCCCTTTCCATATAAAGTATCGGAGATCTTTTTGCATACCCTTGATGTCCTCTGTGGGCATGGGGATGGAAAACGTCTGAAAGAGGTCAAGTAGTCTGGGCAGAATATTAATTTTTACAATGTTTATGCAACCTAGCTAGTGTAGCGTCCTCACCAGGCTGATTACCCGCCAATGACTACACCGCATACTGAGCTTAGTTTAACATGTCTTTATTCTTTTGCTTGTAACTAGGAACTCCATATTCTAAACCTGCTTTCACTTCACTATGCTCTAACACTTAGTCTTAGTTCTACAAAGTCCATCAGGTTTCCATCATTGCTAACTCACGTGACACTACAGCCATGAAACATGGACTGGACTCCAGCGTCTAAGATTATCCAGGATGGCTCTGCGATAGTGCCGGCAATTGGCCCAAGTGTTGGTGATGGTAAGGCTAAAATATTGGATGAAATGAGTCACCCAAAAGGGGGCTAGCCCCTAGAGGCCCCGTAGCAATTCCTACAGGAAAGAAGACACCGACTCTTCCAGAACAAGCAGTAGATCGTCCAAAGCGTAGGACTTTATGGTTGTGCCCTCCAAAGGGAGTGCCAGTTATGGTCCTTCCCTGCCTTAGGTGGCTAGCCAAAGGCTCCACCACAAGGGGCGTAGAGCAAGAGGGATTAGGGGCAAGCCTGACTTGTGCCTCAATGTAGTGTGAAGGGTTGGGTATCCACGCCATATACTTTGATGGTTATAGTAGCCGCTGGATAGGAAGCTATAACTTTGCTAATAATGTTGAGGCCCAGACCAATCTTGTGGATAACCACGGTAAGAAGGCCCAGCTCACCCTATCAAATTCCTTTTCTGCATCCAAGGAAAGCAGGGATGGTGTGCATATGGGCCTTTTCCACCAAATGGGCAAGATATCCAATATTGTCGGGACCTTGCCTATGCTGAAACAACTTAGGGTCTATCAGACCCAGCAAAAGGGATTCAAGCCGTTTTCCCAACATTTTAGTGTAAATCTTAGCGTCTGTATTCAACAATGCTATTGGTCCATAGGCTGAGCATGGGTATGGCCTTTGCCAGGCTTGGGAATTATTGCGATTTCGGCAGAGGACATTGTTGGCATGAGGCAAGTGGTGCGAGTAAAGGAGTTAGAGCCCGAGCAGGTGATCTTTTAGGTTGAGGAAGAAGACTATAGAAGGTATAAGCTGCCTGGGCCCGGAGATTTCCCCACGGGGAGCTCCCTGAGAGCTATATTAAGTTATTTTGCGGTCATTGGCGCTTCTAGTTCCTGAGTGGACTGAGGGTCTACGGGTGACCAGGGACAGTCCTGGAGATAGGAGTCAGTTGTTGATTGGTCTTCCACATTGCCAGTGTAGAGGAGCTCTATAGTAGGCCCAGAAGGCCTGTTGCTTGTCAGACTGCCGAATAGACCAGCCAGAGGTCTCTAAGTTGATTTTCGCAATATGAGCATATTTATGTCGCAACCTGCAGGCCAAGATGGTGCTCACCTTATCAACCCTGTCATAGTACTTTTGTATGAGCGCCAGAAGGGACTGTTCTGCTTTGTTGAAACAGTGTGCCCATAGTTCAGCCCGCAGCAGAGGCAACTGCCATTTGTAATGCACAAAGGTGTGCTGCTTGTCTGTACATTCCAAGGAGTGGATCTCCTCTGTGACGTTAACTTCCAAGAAGCACTTCAGCTCTAGCTATAGAGATGGAGAGAACACCTCTTACAGTTACCTTAAAGTAGTCTCAAAGCCTATGGGGGGGGCGTGCGGGAAGGAGTGTCTGGTAGTAAGTTCAGTGCAAAGTATTCGGATATTGCCTCGTTATTTGATGACTTATCTACTGGGTCGTGCAGGAGTGGGGGGGGGGGGGAGTCGGGGGGCATCAGTGGGAGGGGGTTGTAAGGGCACATGTGGAGAATCCATTTGTTATGGCCATATAAGTTCAATGCGAATGTGGTCCGAGCTGGAGATGTCAGATACCCGGGCAGAGTCTAAACCTTGCATATGAGTGTGTAAGGAATATGCAGTCTCTCGCATATGGATGTAGGTAACGCCGTGCATCTACCAGTCCAGCATCCAACAGCTCCCTCCTGAGTAGCCGAGACATAGCTCCCGTACCCTGGAAATCTCCCCTATTCCCGTCAAGCTCATGGTCAGAGACTAGGTTTAAATTTTCCCCCCACCATAAGATCCCTTGCAGCAGTGTTTATTTGTTTTTTAGTACGTTACGAAAAAACAGGTCCTGCTTGGTTGGAGGCATATTGCTTAAGGAAGATTGGAATGGTCCACCCCCTCTCAAGCGTCAAGGTCAGGAACCATCTGCTGGGGTTCATAGAAACTTTTAACTGGTTAAAATAGTAGCCCTTTTTAAATAGGATAGCACCACTTAGTGTTTTAGATTCAGTGTATGCCCAGTGTTAACAAGGGTATCGGCGGTGGGCCATGCAGTGGCAGCCTTCCCTAAGCAGATGCATGTACTGCAGAAAGATTGTATTGGGATCTTGCGGGAGACGATGGCGCCATATTTGCCTATGCTTACTCGGGGAGTTTATCCCTCAGACATTTAGGGACAAGAGCTTAATGTTGGTCTGGGTCCCCATGGTCTACAAGGAATGGGTACTGGCGATACGAGTATGGGGCCTATACTTTCTCCTCCAGTCCCCACTTCTAATGAAGTGCACAGCCAGGAGAGTGAACAGGAATGGTCTCAACCTAAATAAGTTGAAGGGCCCTAAAGGGCTCAACGTGGTGAACCTCTCCCATCAGTGGACAGATGGAAGGATCTATCAGTCCCTACAGAGATGTCACCCTCGACCAAGAGTAACCCGGTAAGGGGGGGAAGATGGTGGGGCGTAGACCAGGACAGCAGTGCTAGGGCAGACGCCTGTGAAGGAATATACAAAAGTGTTAAGAATAAGAAAAAGCAAAGAAGAAAGTCTGGCCCCAGGTCTATGGGCCCTGCTGGGAAGTAATTAAGTTTAGTGACCCGATGTACTCCAATATTGCCGTATCATCTGGTGCAAGTGGTGCTCAGTGCTGATCAGGCGGTATCTGCGGATGGCTATGAGAATTCCTGTTTCATGTTGCACAGGCGCGATATATTATCCAGTATTGGCGTATCTTTCATAGATTCACATGCCTGAATCATTCACCGTCGTCGGGATGGGAGTCCACGGTACATAAAAAGTAATGTCCCATTAGACATGGAAAGTAATAGGCCTAAGGCCTCACATTAGTAACATATCCAACTCTAGAGAACGACCAATGAGCTGTCGCCACCCTCTAGAACCTTCCTGGAAGAAGCTCTAGTCCCTCAGATTTTCTACAGCACTTCATGCTAAGGGAGTCTCCACTGAGCTTTGCTTAGGTTTGCCTTATTTCTTGGATATCAAGTTATTTCTCTTCAGGATTCTTTGTCTGAGTGAAGTCCTTTCTGTCTTCATGGCGGACACTCCTAAAAAAGGCCTTTTTAGGCCCTGTGGTACTTGCAGAAAGAAGAGGTTGCACGTCGACGACCCCCATAATGACTGCCTCTACTGTCTTTATCCGGACCACTCACCTAAAGACTGCAAGGTATGTCGTACCTTTTCCACAAAAACGTTAAAAGACCGTGAGGGCAGGCTTTTGACTTGGCTGCAGAGGCTTAAGGACAAGGGGAGAGTGAGAGCTCATCAAGATCCTCCTCAAAAAAGGTCCAGAGATGTCTCTCCTGGTCTTTATTCGCAGCAACCTCCAAAGAAGACGCACAAAAAGTCTTCAGAGGCTTCAAAAATCAAAGATTTGCCTGCCAGGGAGTCTCCTCCCCTTCAAAGTTCGCAGAAACCAGCTTCAAACCCTCCGACTCCTCCGCCGAGGGTGAAAAACACTTTTAAGAAGCCTTCCACAATCCCGTCGACTACCGTCTCGTTGACGGTGGCCTCGATGACGACCAGATCTCCTCACACAGCTACTGGAGTGACTTTGTCGGCGATGACCGTTTCCACAATTTCAGTCTCGTCTGCATCTCTTTCGTCGATGGCGCATGCCCCTCTATCGTCGACTATCAAGAAGTCTTCGTCGACGTCGAAGATGGCGTCGACTGCTCGCTCGACGACTAGCACAGCAACGAGTGCTTCATCGGCGACCCTCCCGTCGACAACTTTGTCGTCGATGTCTTCGTTGACGAGGGCTCCATCACCGACGGCAGTTCCCCTTTTGACCATTGACAATTCTTCGTCGACGACTAATATACCGATGACGGCCTCGTCGACGACACCTAAACCAAAGATGGCAAATATCAGCAAACGTAGGCAGACTCCTTCCCTTACATCACCCAGTAGGGTCCAGCCCTTGCTCCCCTCATCTTTTGGACAAAGATGATGATTCTGATGAAGACAGTATGTTTTGGTCTGCAAGAAGTCCTTCTGAACTCAATGTTAAATACCAGGAGGACTCGGAGTCTGAGGATCTACATATGGATGAGCAGGTTTACTATCAAGAACAAATCCATCACCAACAGCCCCAAATGGTTTGTCTTCCTTCAGCCCTGGTCTCTGACCTGCAATTTATGATTTCAGACTACAAGAAGAGTTTCCCTACCTCTGCTCCGTCTCCTGCTCCAGTTCTCTCTCCGCCTCAGATGGCGCAAGTTCCATCTCTACCACTTCCTGCCACTGAAGTGTCTGTACCGCCTCCCCCCTCTACGGACGACTAGGAGGATGAGCTACAAGAAGGGGAAATTCAAGATACTCCGTCACATCATGATGAATGGGACGACTATTTTATCCCTCTTCCAGCGTCACCAACACCTCAGATACTCGCCTCCAGAAGATATCGGAGGTTTCCATAATCTCTCCTGGAAAGAGCAGCCCAACGTTTTCAACTTCCAATGCAGTCTCACCAACAGGACTGTTTCCTTTACGACTTCAAGGAACCTTTAAAAAAATCTGTTGGATCTATGCCTATCATAGATTATATCTGGAATCAAGGCATCAAAATAATGCAAAACCCTTCTACAGTTCCCCCGGTCTAGCCAAGATTGGATAAAAAATATAGAGCTCCCGACAACGCTCCAGCCTGCCTAATAGGTCATCCCAAGCCTGATTCAGCCATTACCCAGGCAGCTCAACGCAGATCAAAAAACCCATCTGCCCCACTTTCAGCGCCTCCGGATAAAGAGGGCAGGCGCTTGGACAATATTGGAAAGCGTTTTTCCTCCATGTCTGCGTTAACTGTACGAGTGTCTAACTCATTGTTGTTATTGGGACGCTACACCAGGCAGATGTGGTCAGACATTGCACCCTACCTAGAGGCCCCCCACCCCAAGATACTAAAGAAGAAGCAAAGAAATTGTTGCTTGAGGGCGAAAGATCGGCTTCTGAAATTGAGTGACTGTGCGATGGACATCGCACCTACTGGTTTCTGCCAACTGGCTGGGGCGGCGGTCCTAAGGCGCCAAGGATGGCTTAAGGCGACATTCCGGCCTGAGATCCAGACCTTTATCCTTGACATGCCCTATGATTGTAACTCCTTTTTGGGACTCCTATTGATGAAGCCCTCCAAGGGATTAAAAAGATACGGTACAGCCAGAGCTTTGGGTACCCTCCAATATAAAAGCACCCCTTTTCGCGGCTCACTGGGTAGAGGGCACTCTTCTTACAGAGGAGGCTACCAGTAGTATAGGTATCCTACCTACTCCTCTAACAATACAGACCACAATTTCAGCAGAAGCAACAGACACAGACTTCCTACAATAAGTCTTCCTTTCGCGGAAGGGCCGGACGACAAAAGGATTCCGCCCGACGCCAATTACTTCTCTCTGCTACCGATCTCCATTTCATCTCCACCCTCCAAAATAGGAGGGAAAAATATCCCACTATCTTCAAAATTGGAATCGGATCACAACAGATCGTTGGGTTCTCCAACTAGTACAGTTTGGACATTTTCTAGAATTTGTGCAAACTCCTCCACAGACACCTCAACCTATGGCTCACAAACATTCACACCTCTTGCTCTTGGAAGTATTATCAATGATCCAGAAAGGAGCTATAGAACGGGTTCTTGCTCATCAAAGAGGACAAGGTTTTTACTTCCGATTCTTCTTGGTGCGCAAAAAGGAAAAGAAATGGAGGCCAATCCTAGATTTGAGAAGTCTAAACAAATTCCTGAAAAAACAATCGTTTTGCATGGTCACCATTCAATAAGTCTTGCAACTTCTCAATGCGGACGACTACATGGTATCCTTGGACCTCCAGGATGCCTATTTTCATATTCCGACCCACAGAAGACACAAAAGGTTTCTGAGGTTCGCTGTGGCCGGCAGGCACTGCCAGTTCCGAGTCCTGCCCTTCGGACTCAAGTCAGCCCCGCACATATTCACAAAATGCCTTTCCCCAGTGGCTGCATACCTCGGGCAGCAGCATCACCAAAGTTTTCCTTATCTCGACGACTGGCTCGTCAAGGCACCCTCTTTCGACAGCGCGAGGAAGTCTTCCAGCGCTTTTCTATGGCTTTTCAAAAAAATTGGGTCTCATCCTCAACCCAGACAATTCGGTCCTACAACCTTCTCAACGGATAACATTTCTGGGAGCTGTCCTAGATACGGTCCTGAAACAGGCTTACCCATCACAGGAACAACAACAAGAACTCCTGCAATTTGCAGAGCGTATACAGAAAAAGTCTTTCAGTGCGCCTATTCAAATCCCTCCTCGGAATGATGTCCTCCTGCATCCTTCTAGTTCCCTACTGCCTTCTCCGCATGCGTCCTCTCCAAGAGGCTCTCTCTACTTAGTGGATTCAAGTCAACGGATCCTTCGACGACATCATACAGGTGACTTCTCAGATGGTCGCCTCCCTAAACTGGTGGACTCATCCTCAATCTCTCTCGAGGCCTTCCTTTTCTAACGCAAGCCTCTCCTCAGGTGATAACCATGGTTGCATATCTAGAAGGTTGGGGAGCCTTACTTCAGGAGCTTCAGATCAGCGGGAAGGGGTCTGCTTCCGAGCGGAAGCTGCACATAAACCTCCTAGAGCTGAGAGCAGTCCATATCGCCCTCCTGGCTTTCCTTCCCAGGATAAAAGGTTCACTAGTGCTCGTCGGAACAGACAATACTACGACGATGCACTACCTAAACAAACGGGGAGGAACTCTCACTCTCAAGAATTTAAAATTTTTTGGAACTGGTCACTTCAACACAGAATTTCCCTCAGGGCGGAGTATGTTCCAGGAAAGGACAATACATTGGCAGATTCGCTAAGCAGACTACAGACAAACTACCACGAGTGGGAGTTGAACCAAGATACCCTCAACAGCATCTTCTCTCAGTGGGGCGAACCACTGTTGGATCTGTTTGCCTCACAGCGCAACGCCAAATGGCAACACTTCACAAGCTGGCCTCCCCAACAGGGATCTCTGGGTAATGCATTTTCAATAGCATGGTTCGGTGTATTTTCCTACGCCTTTCCACCGATTCCCCTGATTCCCAGGGTCCTCAGGAAGATGAAGGCAGAGCCCTGCACACTAATTCTAATAGCTCCAGCATGGCCTCACCAACATTGGTTCACAGAACTCCATCTCCTCTCCCTGCAACCTTCAATTCTGTTAACACCGTTTCCATCTCTCCTCACGATGGACCAGGGACAAGTCCAACACTCGGATCCAGCATCTTTCAAAGTATCGGCCTGGCTCCTGAGTTCCACGAATTTCACAGCCTAAACATTCTGCCAGACTGCAGAGCAGTTCTATCTCACGCTAGAGCAGATAGTACAAATAGAACTTATTCTTTCAAATGGAAAAGGTTCTGTATCTGGTGTAGGTCTACTAAGGTGCATCCCCTCACATCCTCTCCGGAAGAAATTTTACCATACCTTCTCCATCTAGCAACTTCAGGCCTCGCTCACGCTTCCATCAAAGTTCACTTGGCAGCAATATCCCGTTTTTGGAGATCTTCTACAGGACCATCTCTTTGGTCAAATAGACTGGTAAAACAATTTCTCAAAGGTCTATTCCACACTTTCCCTCCTGTAAAGTCTCCTTCTCCAACATGGCAGCTCAACACAGTCCTTGGTTAATTTATGAGACATCCTTGTGAGCCAATACACAGAGCTGACCTCCAATTCCTCTCCTGGAAGACTGCACTTCTTCTGGCCCTTGCATCCGCAAGACGAGTCAGTGAGCTTCACGCATTCACAATACCGGATCCATTTCTTCAATTCAAGAATAGGGTGATTCTTCGGACTAATCTGAAATGTATGCCTAAAGTCCCATCGGACTTCAACCTTAATGAGCCTATTGTCTTAAAGACTTTCTTCCCAAATCCTCAAACAGCAGCTGAAAGAGCTCTACATTCATTGGATTTTAAACTATGCCTTAAACTCTACCTTGACAGGACGAAAGCATTCCGCAAGTCCAACCAACTTTTCGTGGCTTACAGTTTACCTAGGAAAGGTCCTTCCCTTACAAAACAAAGTATTTCTAGATGGATCTCTGGTGCTATTGTCTTCTGTCACCAACAAGCTGGTCAACCTTTACAATCAAGAATTCGTGCCCATTCCACTAGGGCAGTTTCTACTTCTATGGCATTGTTTGCGGGCGTGCCTATCACAGACATTTGCAGAGCGGCAACATGGAAGACGCTGCATACATTTACCAAGCATTATTGCTTGGATTTGGAACGAATGAAGGATGCTGCAGTGGGACAAGCGGTGTTACGTCCTCTATTTCAATAAAGGTGAGCCTTCCTTCCCACCAACTCTCTCTCTTTCTAAACGCACATTTCTCTCTTACTTCTATAACTTTTGCCATAATTGCATCTTTTTGCTCTGCATTTTAACATTTATATATTTATTAACTGGTGCATTTATGCCTTCTGTATAAAAGGAAATGTGCTCATCATTGCTTTCTATTCTGATTCAGGCATGTGAATCTATGAAAGATACCCTAATACTGGATAAGAAATGTGTTACTTACCTGTAACTGCAGTTAGCCAGTATTGGTATCTTTCATAGATTCACATGCAACCCACCCGCCTCCCTTGGAAGGGCTCACCTAGTACTCTCAGTTGTACCTCTATATAGCACTGTGCTTACGAAAATCTGAGGGACTAGAGCTCCTTCCAGGAAGGTTCTAAAGGGTGGCGACAGCTGATTGGTTGTTCTCTAGAGTTTGGTCCTTATTACAAAAGGACCTGGATATGTAACTAATGTGCGACCTTTAGGCCTATTACTTTCTATGTCTAATGGGACATTACTTATGTACCGGGGACTTCCATCCCGACGACGGGGAATGATTCAGGCATGTGAATCTATGAAAGATACCAATACTGGATAACTGCAGTTACAGGTAAGTAACGCATTTCATATCCTCCTTAGTTGCATTAAGGGCTTAGCTTTGGAGTTGTAGTTGAGACCATGGCCCCAAATCATTTGCCAGATAGAGCGCCATCCATTGGGTCTCTCAGGCTGAGGTGGTGGTGGGGGGGGGGGGGTGAGGGCTCCCAGGTGGGTGACACCTTAGGCAGGCACAGCATACTTTTGGGCTCCCGCAGAGATCTCACCAGTGTTTGTTTGCCATTCCATTGGAAGAGTAGCCAAAGGTATTTAACACCCTGGTCATTCAGCTTCTCTGTGATAGGCTTGAAATCTTTCCTTTTAATCGTCCATGAGGCGAGGTCCTGCAAGAGTTGAACCATGTGACTTCAGAAAACAATATCCACCCCCCCCCCCTCCTCCCCCTTGCTGACAACAAGACTGCTTCCTTGTCTTGGAAGAAATGGACTCTGGTTAGAATATCAGGGGTGGCGTTGTGGCAGCCAGCCTTGACTGTAATGCGGTGTGCCCTATTGAGGATTAGATGTTAGTCCTCTGGCCCTCCCCGATGGCCTGCAGCAGGTATGTCATGATGTCCTCCCCTTCTGCACCGTGATAGCCCCCCCCTAAAGCATATGTTGTTGCAGTGGCTGCTGTTCTTGAGGTCCTCCTGCTTAGCCTGTAGTTCAATCTTCTGTTCCTCTAGTGTGGCCATACATCGACCGTGCATCTCGTGCTCTTCTGCACGTGACAACATTTTTTGCTACAGGTCGTCCACTCTAAAACCCACGGCGGTAACATCTTTCAGTACATTGATATCACGGTCGAAGCATTTTTTGAGTGTGCCCATCTCAATGTGAATATCGCTCAGGAATTTCTCCATATAGTCCAGTGTGATAGGATGGGCAATGGGGACCCCAAGGGTCTGTGGGGGCAGCTCGCCCTTTCTGCTCATATCTGCGGAGGATAAAGACCGGAGGGAGACTGAGCTGTCTCGGGTAGCTTTTCCCCTTGGCATACTAAGTAAGTGAGGCTATGGGGCCGCCTGGCTACTGGAAGGTGGGAGGAGGCTAGCAGCTCCAGAAGGTTCAGACTATGCCCACCGTGGGTCAGTGCCTCAGTGTTATTGCATGAGCTGTGATCTCTGCAGCTGGGAGGTGCAGAGGCAGCGGTCCGCCAGGGTGGCTATGTTGCAACGAAGGGGGCTTGATTCTCTCCAGGTAGGCCCCTACAGAACAGCCCAAAGCTTGTGGAGTAGGGCTAGTCCAGCCTCACAAAACAGGGAGAGGTGAGCCGGGAGACAGGAAGTACGACAAGTCCATGCTGTAGGTAGGCCTTGACCCACCCCCTATTCAGAATCTGGAGGAGGTGGGCTGGTGAGAGGATGTGGCCTTGCGGCTAGAGCTGCTGACTTTAGAGTTTGAGAACCGGGTTCGAGCCCCGGTGTCCGCTCAGCATCCTGTGAATCTGATAGAGACTACTAGCCGCAGATTCCTTAACGTAGAATTATCCCCAGGCGTGAGACTGGATTCGGAAACTTTTTTGCCACCGCATCTCTGCGCGCTGGGGGGCGACACCACTTGACTCCGCCCTGACGTAGTCCGCGGATGTGACGTCAGCGAGGTCACAAGTCCCACCCCGGCACGCTGACGTCAGTTTTACTTCTTTTCCGCGTGCAACGCGAATCCGGAGTGTGTTCCCTTGACCTGTTTTCAGGCCTCTTTCAACGCCTTTGAGTTGGGAACAGTGTGCAATGCCTTCGGGTTTCAAGAAGTGTGCTTCTTGCACGCGTCAGATGTCGGCGACAGACCCTCACCCTATTTGTATGTGGTGTTTGGGCGAGCACCATGAGTCTATGGACTGCGATGCTTGTCAGCATCTCAAGCCGAAGTCCCGGCGGGAGCGCCGGATGAAATTGCTTTCGGCCCACTTGTCCAGATAGTCTCGTCACTGCGTCTGTCCCCTACCTCGGAAGGGTCCAGAATCTGCCGATTCCGGCTGCGGCATCATCCTTCACCGAGGCCCCATGGGCGTCGCTCGCCCGCCAGTAAGTCCTACAGCTTGCCACCGAGGCCCTGTCCTCATTCTGCAGAGGGCGCGGGTTCCCCCCGGGACGTGCGCCCTCGCCCGTCGCCACCCTATCCGCCGTTTCCTGGCATTGGGGCGACAAGGGCCCAAATGAAGGCCTGCGCTATGGCTCTGCAGGCTTCTTTGGACCACCTCCTCTCTCTGAGACTTCTGCGGCTCCCACGCCATGTGCGGGGCCTTCTGCAGACTCACCGGCGGCGTCACCACCGGCGCCGACTGGTTCGGCTTCAGGGTTTGGAGGTGTGGTGTCGTCTAGGTGCGGCCCTACGGGGTTCCCCTCTTCGACCCATGGAGTTCTCTGTAGTGTCGCAGGAGGTCGCCAGGGCTCACAGCTTGTCCCAGAGTCCCCCTCGGTCCTCTGGGCAGACGACTGTCTTGCCGGAGGCCGAGCCGATGCCTTTCCGGCGCCGACTGATTTCCAGCGCCAACTGCTTTCCTCCCGGGCCCGAATGGCGCCGCGGGTGGGGGCTGGGACGGCGCCGCGGGTGGGGGCCGGGACCCAGGTCCCACTCGATCCTCTGCGCCGGCTCGTCGGAGGTTGAGCCGGCGCCATTCATTGGCCGCTTTGGCTCCGACCCCGCCCCTTTCTCCTATGTGGTGGTGGAGGTCAACTCTGGTGGACACTTCGGCGCCGATCGAGGTCACACCGGTGCCCATAGTGGACTCGATGTTGGATCGTCGACTCTTATCCGGATGTCCCCTCCTCACCGGAGGATTGTCGTCTCCTTTTCTCCTCTTCACCGGAGACTGGACGCTGCATCGTTGCCTTTTCCCCGGCGGCTTCCAGGGCGGGTTCTACGCTGTCTCCGCGTACACGGCCAACTGACCCTCTCTTCCGCACCTTGCAGTTAGTTGCCACGCCGCCTTCTCCAAAGACCCCTCAGGCCCCTCACTCCTCTACGGGTCCTCCATCCTACAGGGGCTGGCCGTTTCTTCTTCCAGCAGGGCACGGGGACGGGCGGCTTAGTTTGCAGCCTTTGCCTACGGAAGAGTTGCTCTCTCCCCCACGACGCCCTAGGGAGGTGAGTGTAGTCTTTGTCCTGGCCATCTCCACGGCCACCGGCATTTTGCAAATGGGCAACCCGGTCACTTCACTCCCCACGGACCACTTGTTGGAGGTTCTCCACCAGGGTTCTGGTGGAGGGGAGCCGCTTCTTTCATTTGAAGCTTCGCTCCACAACTCTCTTCTGGGGGCCTAGGGGCGTCCTGCTATGGGGGATCCGGTGCCTCTACCGCTCTTCCACCACCACCGTCCTGCCCCGCACGATCCAGTCTGACTTTTTTCCCACCCATCTGCCCAGGGCCCTGTCCTGCAGACTGCTTTTCCTTCCTTGCCTTCAGTGTTGCTCCCTCTGTCACGGGAGGCCCGGTGGTTGGACTGCTGCAGGCGTAACATTTTCGCTTCCACTAGTGCTGCTCTGCGCGCGCTCAACACACTTTGTGTGTTAGCCAGGATTACCTCCGACCTATGGGATTCCACGGAGTCCCTTCTGTCTGGCACCTCCCACGAAGGTGCCTGTCCTGATCTGCGGCACCATGTGCTGGATGGTCGTGAGTTAGCTGTATTTATTCTCCATTCGGCCTTGGATGTCTCCGATTCTCTTGCCCGCGCTATGGCGAGTTATGTGGCCCTCCGCTGCCATGCTTGGTTGTGGTATAGCGTCTTTGTGGAGAATATTCGGGAGCGTCTTGTTGACCTGCCATTTGATGGGATTCTTTTATTTAACACCCACGCGGACTCCGCTATTCAACGGCTCCTTGCGGGGCTCCGTCCTCTCCCCCTCTCCCCCCCCCCCCCCCCCCTCCCCCATCAGTAGGCTTCAGTTTGTCGGTCCTCAGATGTCTTATGGGAGGAGTTTATCCCACCTCTCTCTTTGGGCATGGTGTTTAGGTTGGCCCGTCTGTGTGCTGTATGTGGCTTGGAATGCCTTCAGGGTCCTTACGTTGGCCCCTCTGTACTTTTGGCTGCTGGTACAGCCCTTCAACTTTTGTGGTGTGTGATTTTTGGCGGTTAGAGAACCCGTATAGGTCCTCAGGTTGGACCATCTGTGTATTATTTATGGGCTGATTGGTAGGCCGCCTGTGGTGATACCCACGGGTCTTTTCTGTTCTTGGCCTCTGCTGCGGGTTTCCCTAAGAAGTGTTCCCCTGTTTTGTTTTGGGGCGTGTCATACCCTAGGTGGGGTACTTGTTGGCTATTGTATAGCTCTGTCCTAAGCTGGGCGGGTGTGGATACCTTCTCGGGTTCCTTGCGTTTCCTGGCGTCACTGTATACCGCTTGGTGCGGTTTCTTTTGTTCCGCCTTCGTGCAGCTTGTGCTGCTCCAGGTTCTGTCCCGCTCAGTATCCGATGGTGTTTCTATCCTTCTACAGGGCTTGCCTGTCGTACATCTTGCCCTTTGTTCCTGCGGGATATCTGCTTCAGTGCGTTTTGCTTTCCCTCTTCAGCCTCTGGATTGCCAGACCAACTTTTGTCATGCCTGTGGTGTTACACTCTGGTGAGGTTCCCTCGCAGACCCTCCTCCCCTCTGGGTATGGCTAGGGTATTAGATATTCTACTTTAAGGAATCTGCGGCTAGTAGTCTCTATCCGATGTACAAGTTACTTGCCTTCGGTAACAATGTATCTGGTAGAGACGATTCTAGCCGCAGATTCCTTCACGACCCGGCCTTCCTCCCCGTTCTGCGAGGACCCTTCAGATTGGTCTTCTGCACTCGCCTCCCTCCGGGTGGCTTTGTCTTCTGTGGGTGCCCTCTTTCTCTTCCTCCCTGGCAGGATGCTTCGTTCTCTTTATTTGTTCCACTCCTTGTCTGATAATTGGACGGTAGGTTCATGTGTACTTGTGCATCCCTACGCTTTGGTTATTCCAGTGTGGGGCCTACTCCTAATCTTCTCCCTTTTTTCATTTCTTGGGGTTTCTGACTTCTCTGCAGTCCTCTGAGTTGGGGTCTCTTGGCTGTGCCTCAGCCCGTAGCTCTTTACAGGGGATACAACACTCCTTGATGGTGTTGTCTTGGGGTGATTTATCGTTTCTCATCTGTTCCGGACTTGTTTCCCTTCACTGTTGTTGATTGTGGTGGCAGACTTTCTGTCATCTGCCACAACATTTTTCACATGTTTTCTGCCTCCAGGGAGGATATCGCCTTCGCCTTACAGGGTTGCTTCTCAGAGCGGTGCTTTGCACTTTCCTTTCCATGACTTTCAGTGGCCCAGTGCTTGGCACTGTCCCTAATGGTGCTGTTCCTCCTATTTGCTTCTTCTCTTTCTGTGTCACTGAGATTTTTTCGCACACTGTTCCCATACTCTCACAGTTTTGTTTGTGATGGCTCGGCGTTATGGCGCGGAAAAGTTCTCAGAAGAAAACTGATGACGGTGCGCCGGGGTGGTACTTAAGTGACTTTGCTGACGTCATGTCTGCGGACTACGTCAGGGCGAGTCGCGTGGTGCCGCCCCCCGGCGCTCAATGATGCTGTGGCAAAAAAAAAATCTGGATCCAGTCTCACTCCTGGGGATAATTCTACGTTAAGGAATCCCCAGCTAGAATCGTCTCTACCAGATACATCGTTACTGAAGGTAAGTAACTTGTACTTCTGGACAAATCACTTAATCTCCCTTTGCCTACCAAAAATGAATGTGTCCTTGTGTAATGTAACTGGTGCTCATGTAAAGCGCTCCAATACCTTTGGATCGAGTTCTCTCTATATGAAATCTGCAACCAAATAAAAGTACGATGCTAGAAGTGAAAATCTCTCGAGTCACGCTATGCCCACCAGCATGAAGGGGGAGAGGGGATCACTTCAGGAGTGCCACCTCCAGTCTGATATATGTTGTGTTTCACCAGAGCCACGTAAGATAATAGGGTAATGTCCTGGATGGGTCCCTGTTGCTGCTCCAGAATGTCTGCGCTACCTGGCACCCTACTGCCACCCAGTCCAGCCTCTTGATTAAAGAGGGCGGCTCACGCTCCCTCACGACGGCAGTCGTGATCAGGACTCTACAGGCTTCTACTTCGACGCTCTAGGCTGCCACCTCATTCAGCCATCACTTGGGCTGAGCACCACACCACCTTCCCGGGCAGGGGGCTAACTTCTTCAGTGGCTGTACGCGCTTGTGGGGGGGCACTCCAGAGACTGCCTCCAACGTTTGCTGTGCAAGGCCGGTGGAGCTTGTCTGAAGGCAGGGACCACATGGCAGTCAGAATGTCAGCCTGCTCGTCAGGCGTTGCTGCCCCAAAGTTCAGGCTGCTCCCCCACACTACTTCTGCCACAAGAGGAGGGACATGCCTTGGCTGCCTCAGATGTTGGGCGCCACTCTTCTCAATACAGGCTCATCATCCTCACCGCTCCAGAGCCTTGCTGGCCGCTCCAGGGCCTTGTAAGCGACACCTTGTCGCCAATGCAAGATGGTACCTTCACCCCGACCCGCGGGAAAGTAGACTAGCGCTGGTCCCATCTGAGAGGGGATTCTGTGGTGATCGTCGAGCGACAGTGGGTCCTGGCCCTCTCAGGAGTTGCTGCTGCACGACTGGGCGTTGAGCCGCAAAAGCAAGCTAGAACAGGCTTTAAGGCCCACGAGAACCCGGAGCTCAGACTTGCAGTGTCCTACTCTATTCCCAGTCAAGTCACGCCCCAATCTCACACTCTTTCAGTTGGTGATTCGGCCAGTGTGACTTGACCCCAGACCCCTGATTAAGTACTAGAGCATCTGCTATCAAGTCTTCAAGCAGCTGTAAATGCTCTCTCTGGTATGAAGCGGTGTGTATTCCAAACTGATTCACATGGAGACTGGACTGGTCGGAGTGATGTGGGTCCACAAGATACTGGTACTACACTTCTGCCATGGGGGTCTACATGGTCTCTTTCAGTCATGGTAGTGGACAAAGTATGGCCTGTTTCCCAAAAAAGGGAGCATTTAATTGGGCTTCCGTAATGCGTTGTGTCTTGGAAATGCCATGTTCGAGGCATATGAGCTGCAGATTATACACTGTGCATAGATCGCCATCTGGTGTTGGGCCCGGATGTTTGTAGTTTGTTTTTCCTCTTGGAAAGTCTTTGGAAGTCACGAGTTCGGTGACTCCTCCCTTCGTTCGTATTGCGCATGGGCTTCGGCTCCATCCTCAGATTGTTTTTTTTCCGCCATCGAGCTCGGATGTAATACTTCGTGCTCCGGTTCCGAACTTTCCAGTTTAACGATCGACGAAAAAATCCTCGCTCATCGAGCTCCTTCAGATAATAAATCATCTTACTCACCTTCTCTTCGGCACTTCATCAATTCCGGTCGTCGACGGCGGCCTTCGGGCCTATTCCGGCTCCAGTCTCGGCTGATGGAAAGAACTCCCTTCAAGAAGTGCCCTCGATGTGGGTCCAAATTCCCCCACACCGATCTTCATGAGGTGTGCAACCTCTGCCTCTCCCCTGAACACGAGGCCCGAGACTGTCCCGCCTGCAAGTCTTTTCGCTCTAAAAAGACTATTTGAGATCGACGGGCTAGACGCAACATGGCGCACTCCTCGACCTCCGCTCCATTCGATATCTTCGGGGACGACGTCGAAGCTCCGTGACAGCAGAACATCGAAGAAGAGGACGACGACGACCTCGTCAGTGCTTCCGAGGCCGACGACTCAGATGTGGAGGACATTACCCCGGCGCAGAGGGTCGTGAGTACAATACCCCCTCCCACACCCACGCCGATACCCAAAAAGGCTTCAGTCACACCTTCGCCTTCGGGCCTAGGCAAGACCAAGGATACTGCTTCTCACACCCCACCTTCGGGCCCAGTAAAGAAGCCTATTAAGCCTTCCGGCAGCTCGGGCTCGAGCCAGCCTACCATCGGTACCGAAAAACACCCTTCGGCACCGAAGAAAAGATCGGCCTCCATCTCCACACCGAACCCAGTACCAAAGCCTTCGGTGTCGAAACCTGCCCTGCCGGTGCCGACCAAACATCACAAGGCCCTCGGCACCGACACTCCCGTGCCGAAGCCTTCTTCGGCGCCGACCAAAAAATCGGAGGTCCCAAAGAAGCACGGCTTGGACAAGCCTAAAAAGCCGTCGGCCCCGAAAACTTCGGCGCCGACCGAACAACCAGTGTCGCAAGAACTTTTCACACCGGATCCTCTCCAAAAGACACTCACCAAGGATCCAAAAACTGGACATTAGACATTGTCTACAAAAAAGAGACACTTGGACAAACCAGCTCCACCTCCACCTCCAAAGAGGAAAGACACTGCTACCTCCCCTTTCAGAGTGCCTTCCCCTCCTCCTCCACCTCCTCCACCCTCCCCACCTCTACCCTCTCCACCCCCGCCTCATCGTTCCCCAACCTTGTCTCCTGTCCCAGACGACTTAGGAGACCCATATTATGATCCAGCAGATGTGCCACAGGATCCCACCCCTACTGGATCTCCAGACCCATGGGACGACTATAATAATCCAGACATCCCAGATGTCCCACAGGATGACCTTTACCCATCTAGGCCATCCCCACCTGAAGATTCCTTGGGTTTTCACCACCTATTACAAAGGGCGGCACACTACCACGGGGTGGAGTTACATACTGACCCAGTGGAGGAAGATTTTCTCCTAGACACCTTTGACGACACACATAGGTCTACTGACATCCTACCTATGTTAAAGGGAGTGATTAAACATGCACCGGAGGTCTTTAAAGACCCAGTCAGGGCCAGGGTCCTAAACCCCCGTATAGAGAAAAAATACAAAGTCGCCCCCACAGATCCTTCATACATTAAAGGCCCTGCACCATTGGATTCCCTAGTGATATCTACTGCTAGGAAGCGCTCAAATTCTCAGGCGTCAGGCGAAGCACCACCACCTGACAAAGAGTCCAAGCTCCTAGACGCACCAGGGAAGCGCACAAGCCGCCAACATACGGCGTATCGCTAACACGCAAGCACTATTGGCCAGATACGACAGGGCGCATTATGATGAGTTAGAGGCCATTATGCACCATCTCCCTGAAAAATACAAGAACAGGGCTAATGAATTGATCCAAGAGGGGAAAATAATAACTAATACCTCTATTCGCTGTGCCCTAGATGCAGCAGATAAAGCCTCCAGGGCCATAAACACCAGTGTCCTTCTCCGTCGCCATGCCTGGCTCAGAGTTTCAGGTTTTAAACCTGAGGTGCAAGCCTCTATATTGAACCACCCATTCGACCAAGATCATCTATTTGGCCCAAAAGTTTACGAAGCCCTCGAAGATGAAAAAAGATACTGACACGGCGAAATCCATGGGAGCCCTACAGTCACACACTCCTAGGCGCTCCTTTCGCCGCTCTTCCTTTCGAGGCACGGGCAGAGGCTACTCCTCAGATAGTGCATCCACGTCCTACAAATCCCCTCCTCAATCTACCTTCACAAAGGGTTATCAAAGAGGCGGATACAGAGGCAATAATAATAAGGGCAGAGGCAAAACAAATACCGCCCGCTCTGCCACACCTACTACCCAATGACTTCCCCCGCTCCCTCCAGACCATTCCACTCCGGTCGGGGGCAGAATACAACATTTCCTTCACGTCTGGGAGACAATCACCTCAGACAGATGGGTGACACAAATGATTCAGTCAGGGTATTGCCTAGAATTGACATCTACCCCCCCAAACATTCCACCCAGGCACCGCCCTATGTCTCAAGAACATACTACGCTACTAAAGCAAGAGGTGATCTCCCTCCTGCAAAAAGGAGCCATAGAGCAGGTCCCCGTAAATCAGCAAAATTTAGGGGTCTACTCCCTGTACTTTCTGATTCCAAAGACAGATGAGACTCTACGACCTATCCTAGATCTCAGACCTCTAAACACTTACTTACATTCAGACCATTTTCACATGGTAACCCTTCAACAGGTTCTTCCACTCCTCTCCCAGAACGATTTTCTCACCACTCTGGACTTGAAAGATGCATACTTTCACATTCCAGTACATCAGTCTCACAGAAAGTACCTCAGATTTGTGGTGGACGGGCAACACTACCACTGCAAGGTGCTCCCGTTCGGGGTAACAGCACCAAGGGTATTCACCAAGTGCCTAGCAGTAGTGGCTGCACACCTCAGAAGACAGCGCATTCACGTCTTCCCGTATCTGGACGACTGGCTAATAAAAGCCACGTCCTACGAACAATGTGTGCAACATACTGCCGCTACAGTCCAACTGCTTCACCAGCTAGGTTTCACGGTGAACCTTCAAAAATCCCACCTGGTACCATCACACACAAAACAATACCTCGGTGCTACCATAGACACCTCAAAAGCCATAGCCTATCCCAATCCTGCCAGGATTGCAAAAATACAGGCTCTGCGTAAAAAAATCATATGTCAACACTCTCTCCCTGCAAGAGTGTTTATGCAACTGATAGAGATGATGGCCTCTTGCATCTTCATAGTGCCCCATTCAAGACTCCAGATGCGTCCACTCCAAGAGTGCTTAGCGCGCCAGTGGAACCAGGCCCAGAGACAACTGACAGATCTGGTGTTTGTAGACGGTCGCACCCATCGCTCTCTGCAGTGGTGGAACACCACAAACCTTTCCAGAGGTCGACCGTTCCTGGACCCGGTCCCGCAAATAATCCTGACAACAGACGCATCGCTCTCCGGCTGGGGTTATCTGTTACATCTCACAGCACAGGGCACATGGACGCCGCAACAGAAGTTACTCCACATCAACCATCTGGAGTTACTGGCAATCTTCCTCGCCCTAAAATCCTTCCAGACGCAGATTTCAGGCAAGGCAGTCCTCATTCGAACAGACAACATGACTACATTCAAAAACAGGGGGGCACACACTCTCCACAGCTCTCTCGATTAGCACAGAGTATATGGAGATGGGCAATTCCACAAAAGATCTTTCTCCTGGCCCAACACGTCCCAGGAGTCCAAAACACCGTGGCAGATCTACTCAGCAGACAGACGCAGCAGATCCACGAGTGGGAACTTCACCCACAGGTTCTTCACCCGTTCTTTCAGAAGTGGGGGCATCCAGACATAGACCTGTTCGCCACCCACGAAAACAAAAAATGCCCAAGCTTCGCCGCCAGATATCCACACCCATTGTCCAAAGGCAATGCGATATGGATGAACTGGTCAAACAAATTTGCATACGCTTTTCCACCTCTCCCACTAATTCCATTAGTGGTGCGAAAGCTACAACAGCATTCCCTAACACTGATCCTAGTAGCTCCAACATGGGCCAGACAACCGTGGTACACCACACTGCTGGAACTCTCGGTAGTACCACACCAAAAGCTACACCTCTCACCATGCCTCCTAACCCAGAACCATGGAGAGATCAGGCACCCGGACCCAGCTCAGCTCAACCTTGCGATCTGGCTCCTGAGATCCTAGAATTCGGATACCTTAACCTTCCCCCTGATTGCATGAATATTATCAGGGAAGCTAGACTCCCTACTACTAGGGCATGCTATGCTGCAAAGTGGAAAAGATTTGTGGTTTACTGCCACAACAACACAATCAATCCTTTAAATGTATCCATACAGCACATTGTATGTTACTTACTCCATCTACAAAGGTGTAACCTAGCATATACTTCCATTTGGTTACACCTCGCTGCAATTGCTACTTATTTACATAACAGGCAGCACCTATCACTTTTCAGAGTGCCTGCCATCAAGTCCTTTATGGAAGGCCTCAAAAGAGTAATTCCACCCAGAGTACCACCCTCACCTGTCTGGAACTTGAATATAGTTCTCGCAAGGTTAATGGGACCCCCTTTCGAACCATTACCTAAATGTGAGCTCCAATTTCTCACATGGAAAACAGCTTTTCTAGTGGCCATCACTTCCCTCAGAAGGGTTAGTGAAATACAAGCACTCACTATACAGGAACCTTTTCTCCAAATGCATCAGAACAAGGTTGTACTCCGCACCAACCCAAAATTTCTACCCAAAGTCATTTCTCCATTCCATCTAAACCAGTCGGTAGAATTACCAGTCTTTTTCTCACAACCTCAAACCGTTGCGGAAAGGGCTTTACACACACTGGATGTTAAAAGGGCTCTACTTTACTACATCCAGAGGACACAACCTTTCAGGAAAACCAAACAGCTATTTGTCTCCTTCTCTCCACCACATAAAGGCAACCCTATTTCTAAATCAGGGATAGCTAGGTGGATTGTAAAATGCATACAGATTTGCTACCACAAAGCAAAACGAACGCTATCTGTTCCCCCCTAAAGCCCACTCTACAAGGAAGATGGGGGCTTCTATGGCTTTTCTAGAAAACATACCACTAGATGACATCTGCAAAGCAGCGACATGGTCAACACCGCACACTTTCACAAAACATTACTGTGTAGATGTGCAAACCAAGCAACAAGCTAGTGTGGGCCAGGCTGTACTAAAAACACTGTTCCAAACAACTGCAACGGATGCCGGTGGTCGCCGCTAGGGTTGGGTACTGCTATATAATCTATGCCTAGTGTATAATCTGCAGCTCATATGCCTCGAACGGAATATGCTACGTACCAGTATGCATCTGTTCTTGGCATGTAGAGCTGCAGATCTATACACGCCCACCCGCTGCCCCGGCTACCTGTATCCGTTCCAGGTTGATCTTATTTAGATACAACATACATGGGTTTCTTTACTGTTACTACTACGCTCCATCTTTCCCTGCTGGCGAAAAACAATCTGAGGATGGAGCCGAAGCCCATGCGCAATACGAACCAAGGGAGGAATCACCGAACTCGTGACTTCCAAAGACTTTCCAAGAGGAAAAACAAACTGCAAACATCCGGGCCCAACACCAGATGGCGATCTATGCACAGTGTATAATCTGCAGCTCTACATGCCAAGAACAGATGCATACTGGTAAGTAGCATATTCCTTTTATGACATAGCCTCATCCATTTTGTTTTTGCCATTTTATAATTCCATAGTGTTTATTTTTCCTATTTGCTTTTTGGTCTGTCTTAAAAATTATTATATATATATATATATATATATATATATATATATATATATATATATATATATATATATATATATATATATATATATACACAAATTCACTATAAAACCATAGGTTTCACACATGTTATAGTTAGGTGGACATTTTACTCGTGAAAAACCAATGAAATTCCCCCGTTATAGTTAGTGCACGCAACTATAACTCACGCGACCGCAATCCTATGCTGATGACGTCAGATATTACATCACTGTATTTAGACACTTATTTACCCATTTATTCTTCCATTTACCTTTAGCTATACATATATTACAAATATTTATTTTACAGAAAGACACATGTCATCAGTGATGTAATATCTGACATCATCAGCAGAGGATTGCGGTCGCGTGAGTTATAGTTGCGTGCACTAACTATAACGGGGGAATTTCATTGGTTTTTCACGAGTGAAATTTCCACCTAACTATAACATGTGTGAAACCTATGGTTTTTTCAGTGAATTTGCAAGGTTTTTTGAATGCTAATTCCTAACTATAACGTGTGTGAAACCTATGGTTTTTTCAGTGAATTTGTACGGTTTTTTAAATGCTAAGTTATTTATTTTTTTAATGGATTTTTTGCCGTGCGCGTACGGTAAGCTGACGCTACGCGCTCTGTACGTCATAAGTACGGTGCGCTTACGTGATACGTACGTGACGTACGTACGCATGCGTACTTCGGCAACGCGTACACGCATGTGCGTTGCGCGGAACCAACGTCGCGGTTACGCGGGTGCGTGTAATGCGCATGCGCGAGTGCGTCATACGTACGCGCTCCGTAAGCGCTCCGTAAGCGCATGTTTACGTCACGTTTGCGCATGCGTACTTGTTTACGAGCGCGTAGCGTAAGCTTACGGAGCGCGTAACGTAAGCTTACGGAGCGCGCACGGTAGGTCATGTGATCCACAAAGAACACTTTTCATTGGTTTAAACTACTTTCAGTTCCAGAAACTTCCAACACCACACCCATTCCCCTCATTACTGCTTGAGATCCCCTAGGAGAAGGAGCTGAATTGACATTGAGATACAAGGCAGAACAGCAGACCTCTTCTGAGAGTGAGCCTAGCAGCACCATCATCATACAGAGAAGGAGGAAACAAAAGGATTCTTTTGTGTGGGAGTATTTTACTTTTCCAGAGGGGCAGAAAAAGGTCAATGCTCCATTGGTCACTTGCACACTTTGTGACCGTGTTTTATCTAGAGGAAATCCAAGGAAGAAGTATTCCTTTGGAAATCACTCTATGATGAGACACCTTAGGGATAGACATCCCAGGACCTTTGCTCGACATACTGGAGAAAACTCTTCAGTAAGTCACCGGAGCCCAACCTCAGAAGCTCAGCCGAGTACATCATCGGCAGCTCAGCTGAGCCCTTCCTCTGAGGTGGGAGCATCACCTTCTTCAGCTCCTCTGGACATTAACCCTCGATTTCGGAGGGTTTCAATGAGGTGTACAACGTGTTGTGGTCTTATTGTTTTTGGGGAGACCAGTGTTTCCCTTATTAACAATAAGATAGACCAGCACGTTTGTAGACGCTCATAATATTCCCATTCTTTCTTTCCTCTATCCCTGTATTAACACAACGGCTCTTTTAAGAGCCAACCTTACCTCACAATTTTTTTTATTTTTTTTTAATCTCTCCTTTTTGAATTTTTTTTTTTTACCGTGCGCGCACGGAACGCGTAGTCGCGGAATCGTTACGCGAAGTTCGCGGAATTTTCCCGTTTACGCCGTGCGCGTACGCTACGCGCATTCCGCGATTTTTCGACAAAAAATTAAAATACATTTTTGTCCTTGGGGGTTCTTCTGGGACCCCCTGACCAAGGCTAGGGGTCAGGAACTGTCCAGCCTGCCCCCTTTTCACGTTATCCACCTTTGTTTTTCACCCCCTCAGAGTGCGAGAGACAAAATGGCGGCCGACACTTCCTGGTTTCGACCGATTCGAATGTTTACTAAGATCTAACAACCAATCAGAATCGCGCTCGCGCACGGCGGCGTGCGCGTACGGTAAGCTTACGGTACGCGCTCTGAGCGCGCCTATAGATATATATATATTGATTTAAATGCTATTTTCTCACGAAATACTGAACAGATTTACACGAGACCTTCAAAAGGCACATCCCTGACCTGAGGGCTACCTCTCTGCCAAATTTCAAGTAATTCTGTTTAGCCGTTCGGGCTGTAGCTCGGACTAAAGGTCCTATGGAAAAATGCATGGGGAAAACGCGTTTTGGGACCCCCCCTTTTTCTCAGCCCCCGCTTGACGAATCCCCCCGAGACTTTCAGGGAAGGAGCGGAGCGCCCCACCTATTTTGCGAGGATTCGTCAATCGGAGCCAAAGTTATTCCAAATAGAATGTTGCGGATTTCCTATGGAAACACGGTCCTAACTATAACTATCTACTGGCGACCGCCAGTAGATTATTTTTTATATATATATATATATATATATATATATATATATATATATATATATATATATATATATATATATATATATATATATATATATATATATATATATATATATATATATATATATATATATATATATATATATATATATATATATATATATATATATATATATATATATATATATATATATATATATATATATATATATATATATATATATCCTGGAAAAACAGTTTTCAGGGACGTTCTAGTTAGTTGGAAATTTCACTCGAGAAATTTGGCCATTATAGTTAGTAGAGCTCGTGCCCCCGCAATTCACTGCTGATGATATCACATATTACATCACTCATGACATGGTCAGTGACATCACTCATGACATATCAGATGACATCATCCAGTGACTTAGTGTTTCTAAAAAGTTCAAGAATGTTATATATGCCAAGGTGTATTGAAGAATGAGTGTCTGTATGAGTGTCTGAATGGTTGACTTAGTGGGTGCGTCCTCCTCAACGCTCCAGGGCCTTGCTGGTGGCACCTTGTCGCCAATGCAAGATGGTACCTTCACCCCGACCCGCGGAAATGTCAACCAGCGCTGTTCCCGCTGAGGGGGGACTGTATAAGTGAGTGATTAAACGTGTTTTAGTGACTGCATGTGTGAATGTCTGTATCAGTCTGTCATTTGGTGTGTAAATGCATGGGTTGGTGAATAGCTACATCAGTGTCTATATGGGTTACTGATTGGTTGTCTGAGTACCTATATGGGTGCCTGAGTGTCTGTGGGTGGGGGTGTATGTGACTCCCTGCATGGATGTGAGAGTGGGTGATTCACTGAGTGTATGGATTTATGAGTGCGTTTGTTGGGGACTGTATGGGTGAGTGAGTATACGTATAGCTGTGTTGGTGAGTGAATGGATGTCTTAGTGGTATATGTGTAAGTAACTACATATGTGAAAGGCAGTATATGTGTGTTGGAGTATATAAGTGAGTATATGTGACAGCGAGTGTGATAGTGGCTGCCTGGATGAGTGTGTGCATATGTCAGCAATTGTTGAAGAGAGTACGTATATGGTACTATCTTTATGAATAAGTGAGGTGGTGTGTGTGTGTATAACTGTATAGGTGAGTAAATGGCAGTGTAATTAATTCTTTGGGTGACTGACTAGGTTTTTGATTAACTCTTTCGGTGAATGACAGTGTTTGAGTGTCTGTATGGGTGGATATATCAGTGGCTTTATTGATGAATGACTGCGTGTATGAGTGACTGTATGTATGGCTTAGTGAGGGGATGTGTGTGTAGACATTTTAATCACTGAGCGGGTATGTACTAACTGCTATTGGTCTGTCTATGGTTTCAATATTGATAGTCTGTATTTTAGAGTGGGTATATCAAAGGTTTTATTAGGGTGTGAGGAGGTGCATCAGATCACGTGGATGTCGTCGTCAGTGATGTCACTGACCATGTTGTGAGTGATGTAATATGTGACATCATCAGCAGTGCATTGCACGGTCGTGAGTTATATTTGTCTCTACTATCTATAACGGCTGAATTTCTCTGGTTTTATACGAGTGAAATGTCCAACTAACTATAACGTCCCTGAAACCTGTGGCTTTTTCAGTGAATTTCTAAGGTTTTTTAAATGCTAATTTCTAACTATGCTTACGTAGGTAGGACATGTGCAGAAAGAGGCAAGAAAGGTGCAGAAAGAGGCAAGAGAGGTGCAGAAAGAGTAAGAAAGGTGCAGAAAGAGTAGGAAAGGTGCAGAAAGAAGCAAAAGATGTGCAGAAAGGACCAACGGAGGTGCAGAAAGAGGCCTACTTAGACTGTACCTTACAGCAGACTCATACAAAGTACCCTAATCGCTAATCCTTCTCTGGATAGGTCTTAATACTCCCATTTCTCTTGCAAGTTCACTATTAATCGACTGCTCGGAATGTTAGGCCTACCAAATATAATGCATCAATCCTAAGCATATCACTGTTGTAAGTCTGACCAAGTTTGTGAAGGTATGCATGCGTGTCTATTCTTTTACCTACTGACATATTAAATGAAAATAAACATACAAACACTTAAATGCCTATGTTTAAAACCGCATACTCTGTAAAGTTGTGTAAAAAAAGGTGTATGCATTTCTTTCTGCTCACTATACAGGGCACATGGGTATTAAATAGTATATGTGAGGGGGTCTATAATACATCTATACATAAGACATGTCTCCCTGTGCAACTGAAAGATCAGAACTGAGAAGATGTAATCACCTATAGAAGTTACCCGCTTTTTAAGCTACCATCTTCAGATGCATAACACATGTAAGAATACATATACAAATAGTCATATACCTTAGTCACGAGAGCACGCCGACCTTTAAACTTGACTTCTTGCACTTCCCATTTGAGTACAGAAAGAGGCGAGAGAAGTTCAGAAAGAAGCAGGAGAGTTGCAGAAACAGGCAAAAGAAGTGTAGACTGAGGCAAGAGGGGTGCCGACAGGCGTGCAGACAGAGGCAAAGAGGGTATGCCGGAAGAGGGGTGCTGAACGAGGGGTGCCGAAAGAGGGGAAGAGGGGTGCCGAAAGAATCAAGAGGGGTGCCGAAAGAATCAAGAGGGGTGCCGAAAGAATCAAGAGGGGTGCCGAAAGAATCAAGAGGGGTGCCGAAAGAAGCAAGAGGGGTGCCGAAAGAAGCAAGAGGGGTGCCGAAAGAAGCAAGAGGGGTGCCGAAAGAAGCAACGGAGGTGCAGAAAGAAGCAACGGAGGTGCAGAAAGAGGCAAGAGTGTGGCAGGAAGGGGTAGGAGAGGTGCACAGAGGCAAGATGGGTACAGAAAGAGGCAGGAGGGGTGAAGAAGCAAGGAAGAGAACTGCAGAAAGAAGTGACAGCGGTGCTGAAAGAGGCACCAAGGGTGCAGAAAGGCAAGAGGTGTAGAAAGAGAGTTGCAGGAGGAGGCAAGAGTTGCAAGAGAGTTGCAGGAGGAGGCAAGAGTTGCAAGAGAGTTGCAGGAGGGGGCAAGAGAGTTGCAGGAGGGGGCAAGAGAGTTGCAGGAGGGGGCAAGAGAGTTGCAGGAGGGGGCAAGAGGGGTTGCACACCATTAGTACAGATGTAATACCCACATTTAGCAATAAGTAACAGGTGACCCTTCTGGGTTTGCAAAGGGCTGTCCACCATGCTGTAGCACTTGTCGCTGCATTTTTGGTAGCTTTTGAGCAGTTTGAGCTAGAAACAAGTTTTATTTTGGTTCAAATTTGCAGATTATGCTGCAGATGATGGATTATGTGGCAAATGCGGAAAATGTTTTTTTTGTGCGAATGTCGGTGCAGCCAAACAGTCGCATAATTCCAGTGGCCCTGCTCATACCTCTGACTAGGTCCAGAAGTGCACCTCAAAGGTTCCTTTTTTTGTCTCATTAAGTTTATAGTTTAGTTTCTAGGAAGACTAAACCTGAGGTTACCACTCCACAACACAGACTACCATACCACATAATTACTCTCCATCACACATAATCCCACTCTACATAATAGCACATACTTTCTATCCACATAATTTCACTGCACAACAGACCAAATAATTTCAGTACACACAACATGCATCCACTTCACTCCCCCAAAAATTAGTAAGCAACTTTTACATTTACAACACCAATAGCTCTAATGCTCACAAATGCGAGACCTATTACATTGCAAATGCTTCTTTAAATGGTAGTCAAGTTTTCAGAGTGGTGGAGAAAGGGGGCTAGGCCCTGGCCAGTGCTCAGGAATTCTGCTGCATAGGACTTACAGGAGGTACCAGGAGGGCTTCTTGGCCTCCAAAGTCTCTCAGGAGAAAAGTGGACTTCATCCCCCAACTCGTAGTGTGCTAGGAGGCGCATTTGCAGCGTAGTGGAGAAAGGGGTGGGGGCATGGCCTCCGAAGACCTCTTAGCAATCCCACTGTGTGGGACTTACTGGAGATAACAGAAGGGGTAGTTGGCCCACAAGGTCAATCTTGGGGGCCAACTACCCCTCCTATTACCTCCAGTAAGTCCCACACAGCAGGAATGCTAAATTCTCATAGGCCACACCCCCTTTCCCCACCACTCTGCAAACACACTTCCAGGCACGCTCTTGGCTGGGGATTAAAGTCCCCATTGCTGCTAGGGGTTCTTAGGGGCCAACTAGCCTACCTGATAACTCCAGTATGCCCCAGACTGTGGGATTGCTGACAGGTGGACACAGGCCACGCCCCCTTTCTCCACCACTCTGCAAACGTGCATTGCTGGTTGCGGGGGTTAAGTCCCCTTGAATCCCGAGGGTCCCTGGGGGCCAACTAGCCTACCAGGTACCTCCAGTAAGCCTCACACAGCTGGATTTCTGAGAGTGGTCCCAGGCCACGCCCCTTTTTTACACCACTCTGTAAACACGCCTCCTGGCGCACTGCTGCTCGGGGATGAAGTACACTTCAGCCCTGAGGTCCTCATCGCCCCACCAGCAGTGCATCAAGAGGACCTGCGGAAGCCGGTGTTGCTTTTGGACAAGGGGAGCTGCTGACCTACAGCCCCCTTTGTCCAGGGCAATATATATATGTGTGTGTGTGTGTGTGTGTGTGTGTGTGTGTGTGTGTGTGTATATATATATATATATATATCTATCTCTGCTCCTCTTGCACCATGCTCATGCACTCCCAAACGGGTGCTGCTCCGGCGGAGGGTGCATCCGCCCATATTGTCGCTCCTCGTCTTCTCTCCCTCCCAGAAAAGACGCAGCGCTCACGGGGGCGAGTCTTATGATTTTATTGAGACTCCACAACGCACCACGGTGTGTTGTGGAGTCTCAGTAAAATCAGAAGACTCGCCCCCGTGAGTGCTGCGTCTTTTCTGGGAGGGAGAGAAGACGAGAAGCGAAAAAATGTGTGTGTGTGTGTGTGTGTGTGTGTGTGTGTGTGTGTGTGTGTGTGTGTGTGTGTGTGTGTGTGTGTGTGTGTGTGTGTGTGTGTGTGTGTGTGTGTGTGTGTGTGTGTGTGTGTGTGTGTGTGTGTGTGTGTGTGTGTGTGTGTGTGTGTGTGTGTATATATATATATATATATATATATTTTTTTCTTTTTTTTTTCACTGAAAAAAAACATAGGTTTCATGCACGTTATAGTTAGGATTTGGCATTTAAAAAACCTTAGAAATTCACTGAAAAAACCATAGGTTTCAGGGGTGTTATAGTTAGCTGGACATTTCCCTCGTACAAAACCCTAGAAATTCCCCCGTTATAGTTACTTCAGCTAACCATAACTCGCGCGCCCCCGCAATGCACTACTGATGACGTCTCATATTGCATCACTCATGACATGGTCAGTGACATCACTGATGACATCATCATGTGACTGTGTTTCTGTAAAGTTTAAATATGTTTTATATATTTATAGGGAAAGGCCTATGGAAGAATGAGTTGGTGTATAAGTGTGTGAATGGATGATTTAGTAGATGCGTGACTGGCTCTATAAGTGAGTGATTAAATCTATGTAAGTGTGGACTAGTGACTAAACTGTGTGAATGTCTGTATCTGTCTGTCTGTTGGTGTGTAAGCAGCTGCATGGGTTTGTGAACAGCTACATGAGTGTCTATATGGGTTTTTGAATGGTTGTCTGTATGGGTGCCTGAGTGTTTGTGTGGGTGCAGTGTGTGTGACTGTGCATAGATGTGTGAGTGGGTGATTCAGTGGGTGCATGGTTTTAAGAGTGCATCTGTGATGGACTGTATGGGTGGGTGAGTATATGTATGGTTGTGTTAGTGAGTGAATATATATTTCATTAGCACATGTGTAATTTACTACATATGTGAACGGCAGTATATATGTATGTTGGAGTACAGAAATAACTAATTTGGACATCCGTCCACAGTTTCAAACCCTAAAAGTGCTCTGCATAAAATGCAATGCTGTATTATGCTATGGAGAGCAGTCGGTTGATCTTATCTGTCGAAAGCAAGAGAGTCATCATTGCTAGTTTTATTTTTTTCCCCCCCTGAAATTCATTGTTTTGTTCCTCCAGTTCAGTTTTTTCCTTTTTTTTCCCCCCAATTTTTTTTTTAATTGTTCAAAAAACCAAGAAAAATGGTTTAAAAAAAGGGCTACATTTGTTTTAGTGTGTGAAAGAATGTATGTGTAGTACGTAATTGACTGAATGAATGCATTAATAGCGTATGGTGAATGTATAAGTGCAGAACTATGAGGAAGTGCTGCAGCATCACACAGTAACCTCCTTTAACTGCAGTGTGCTGTAGTACTTCCAAAGCACAGGGATGCAACATATGTACATAAATATGTTCCAAATCTATGCTTCTCTCTGCACGGCTGCTTAAACTGCAGCCATGTGGTGACACAGGCACCCTTGCACCATAATGCAAGGATATCTGCGTCATGTGGTGTTTGTTTTTGTGTAGGAAGGTGTGTCTTCCTGCACAAAAACAATCAGAAAACGCATTTTTCTCCTTCAATGTATGCTGAACATTTTAGCATGCATTGAAGATTAAAAAATGAGGAGAAATGAAAACAATTCTCCTTGTTGTGCTTTCCTACACCAATTGGAGAATGGTGCAGCATTCACACACGTATCGAAATTTATGATTTATGATAAATCTGGAGATGTCTTGTTCTAGGAGTATTCAGTGCAATCACGCACAACAACACTTATTGAACACCCTTTCAACACAAAGTGGTGTGTATGATGAGGTTGCATTTACATGGAGTAGAAAAAGTACACAGTGCCTTTACCGCTCTTTGTAAATATGAAAGTGTCTTGCGCAATAACTATGTTACAATAAGTGACATATTTCTGTTTTGAAAATTACTTGCGAATGATAGAAGGTAAGCACAGAGTTTTGTCTGCAAATATGCTCAAAGAAAAATGATTGAAATGGTTGCGGTCCTTCAATAGGTACAATGGGAAATATTATGAACCACTCATCTGTTTTTTTTGAGGTCACATGATATCCGATGACAGAGATTTCAAAACTACATAGGTATAAACAGAGTGTTTTTAAAAACTTGTTAACTTTGTAGCTTCTTGCAGATCTGCCCATTCTGCATATTAATACTTAGTTAAACTTACCTTCACAGTAATAGAAATTAAAAATGGTATACATTTTTTTCAGATTTTTTTTTTGTAATATAAATTGGGGTAAATTGCTTATTTTAGAATTGGGATCTGTGAAAGAAAAGAGAAAATAGTTATAACATGTAATAATACATTTTTTACAACACAGCATAATTTAAACAAAGTAATTTGTTTGCCTTTTTTGCTGTTCTCAGAATATATTGAATTACACTAGAAATAGTGATTTCAATCGTACTCGTCACTTAACAGCGGGCAAAAAAAAAACAATCAAAGATTGTTTAAAAAAACCCAACATGCTATTCTCAGTAAAATACCAGAAAATACAAATCACACATATATGAAATGCTTATGGCTAACAAAATTTTATAACTTTAACTTGTAAAAACTGTAAATATTGTCACTTTAAAACCTTCACCGAGTCAATGAGCACGAAAAAGTCCATAATTCAAACATATACCTTTCCTTGAGGCCAAATGGTATTTTTGCACTGTTCTTTATGTAAATTGTCCAATGGTAATCCTATTAAATTATAATAATAAATTCCTCAGAGTGAATTATCTTCCTAAAACTTTGACTTTAAAAATATTAGGTAGGAATTTGGTAATTCCCTAGGCAAACGTTGTTTGAAAACCAACTGGGAATCATTACAAAGTGTCCAGCCTTTGTCACATTTTAGATAGGCAGTGTAATGTCCAGATGTTGTGGAAGGACCATCATGGAAAATTATTGCAATTGCTACAAAAGTCCTTCCTGATACCGATAGTTGTGTTGCTACAAATTGCTTTATTAAAGTATCCAATTTTCTTCCATCAGCTGTACAACGTTGCATCATTAAAATTATGTATTGTCCATATTTTGTTAAAAATAATGTGGATAACATTTCTGATTTACATTGGCTACACTCCATGTTTTGATTTGCACCTTTAACTAATTTATTGAAAGACACTGATTTACAGTCTGGTAATGTTAAATACAGAAATCTTTCAGTGTCTACATTAGTGGTACATGTATACATGCATTTTTCACAATGATGTTCCCATTTGTAAGAAAGGCCAAAAATATTTTCTATATCTACACCTTCATTTTCAAAAATGGTAAGCATATACATTAAAAATTCCTGAGCATCTTGTTGGATATTTTGTGTAAACTGTGTAGAACCAGAACACGCATCCAAAAGATTACGAACATCTGAAACAGATTGTATTTTACTTGTATCTGTTGTCAATTTTTCATAAACCGAATGCAACAGGGAACAAAATCTGTTTTGCCGATTCTGCATAATTTGTTCTTGCAAACCTTCAAGATAAAAAACATTGACCACTACATTAGCATAGCAGTGACACCTAAACTATTTTCAAACTGATAACCAACAATCTCTTCACTAGTGTCCTTTTTCTTTTTACTTGCAATCACATTATCTTGTTCTATTCCCTTCTCTACACCTTCAGTACAGATATTCTCAAACCTTCTTTTTTGTCCAACCACACGCTTTTCAAATACAGGATATTGACCTAAATTGGGAGCATACACCCTTCTTAACCTATTATACTCTTTTACACAGTTTGCATCTGCAGTAACCTTTGTCTCATCAAAATCAATCAAAAACAAACCAGATAATGTTCTGACTCGCGACAAAGCAACATATGCCATACCCTCTTTAAATACGGTAGATCCAATGTTCACCAATACACTTAATCGTTGAGATTTATTAATAGTCACTGCGTATGCCAGAGAAAATGGAGATTGTTTCCTACGGACATATAAATCTTTAACAAGCAAAAAACGAACTGAACAACGACCAATTTCTTTAACTTCTTCAATCTGATCAAATTTAATTTTTAAAAATTCAATTACTTCGTTTTTCTGATAATTAACAAAATCCACCACTTTACCCATTGCTACATTAACTAAACCTTTTTCTACATCCAAATTACGCCTTAAAATTACCCAATAGTTTGCACATGCATATAGTGTCTTTTCTAAACCAGCTGTTTTAGATATTTTTTTTTTGTAAAGAGTCAAGTTTTGTTTTCAACTTTCCCGTCAAAATAATAGTGATTTCTTCATGCTCTATTTTATCGATGGCTTCCATTTTTATCATTTCTTCATTTTCCAGTTTCAATAGTTCTTCGTTAAATATAGAACACTCGTGCAGTGTTGGGATTAAGCAGATCACTGATTTATTTTCTGCAATTTTCATGTACACTTTCTCAGGAACTACATTTTCATTTGGAAAAAAATTGCAAAGTAATCGACTCTCCAAAGCTTGTTTGCCATGTTCTGTCAGAATTCCAATTCTTATATCTTGAAGAATACTTCCATGTTCAGCATCATTTGCCTGTCGCATATTTGTGGTCCGTTCTTGGTATTCAAAATAAGTCCAAATGTTCACATCTGAAAGAAACACGTTAGTTAGATTCCTCACCTTAGAATATCCCCAGGCGTCAGGCTGAATCCGGAAAGATTTTTCATCAGCAATGCCCCTTGCGCGTCGCTAGGCGTCTGCGGCTCTGCGTCCGTCGTTGGCGTCGTGCGCCGGAAGGACGTCATCGAAGTACTTAGACGCCGCCCTCGCACGCTGACGTCAGTTCTTCTTTTTTCCGCACCAGACAGCGCCGATCCGGGAAGAGCTTACCCCTTTAGTCACTTTTTGACTAAAACTTTTTGGACTCTTTTGTCTACTCGTCGACTCGAACTGGTGCCGGTAGGATGCCTGGTTTTAAAGCCTGTGACTCCTGTCACCGACGGATGTCGATAACGGACCACCATCGCCGGTGCCTTTACTGCCATGGGGCTGACCACGACGTGGAGTCGTGCCTCAACTGCCGGGCCTTGACCTCTGAGGCTAGGTGGGAGCGGTCCCGCAAGCTTCTCGAGCTCAGACACTCGGCTCCGCGCCGTTCACGGTCCCGGTCCAGGAGGAGGTCGAAGGACCGGTCGCGGAGCCGCAGCCACCACCACCGCTGGTCGGGTTCCAAGTCTTCGGGTAAGTCGAAGCATAGTAAGAAGTCCAAGAGACGACATCGCTCTTCGGACTCCCCTCGCCGGTCACGCGACTCGGTCGAGGGTCCGGGTGGTACCACCCCCGTGGCTCCGGAGATCAGTGCCTTCCTCTCGGCCATGAGGTGGCCTGGCTCCGCCGTCGACGCCTGCCGGCGCGCCTTCGGGCCCCGCAGGCTCGACTGGGAGGCCTAGCGAGCCGGCGGCTCCGGCACCGTCCTCGACTTCGGTCCAGACGCCACAGATCCCCGTGGGATCCAGGCCTGGATCTCAGTCGATGCCGGTCGACCTCACGACGCCTCCTCCGCCGGCGTCGACACTGGTTCCGCCCCCGGCGCCGTCTCTGGATGACGCCGTTCCCCCAGTTCAGTCCCGGTCCGGGCCCGGCGCAGGTGTGGTGCTGTCCGGCGCCGCATCCGACGCCGATGGGTCACCATTTCATCTTCCGTCCGGCTCCGATCATTCCCCCTGTTTATCAGGAATCTGATGACGGTGACGACTGGGAGGGGGCTGATAACCCTTTGGCCCGCCAGGGCCAGTTATCACAGGACTGGGCAGATGAGCTGGGGGATGCCAGTGGCCTTGACACCGCCCCTGACACTGGCTTCATCTCTCCTCCGACCGTAGCTTCGGAGGAAGGTGCTACCTTTTCTGTGGTGTTGCGTAAGGCGGCCGAAGCCCTCGGGCTGGAGCTACCTACTGTGGCCGTGAGGACTAACCTCCTCACTGAAGTGTCCAACCGTCAGCAAGCTCCTCGGAGCCTCTGCTGCCGTTTAGCGAAGCACTGATGGACATTCTCAAGGGCACCTGGTCCAAGCCCTCCACAGTACCTCCTGTGGATCGGAACGTGGCCCGACGTCACCGCCCTGCACCGGGCGACCCCAGTTTTGTGTCCCAACACCCCACCCCTGAGAGCCTGGTTATCCAGGCCTCTCTCTTCCAGACCTCCTTCCCAGACCTCCTTCCCGTCCGCTCCCCCGGATCGGGAATCCAAGAGACTGGAGCAGTTTGGCAAAAAGCTGTTCTCCTTCTTTAGTTTAGGGCTGCGGTCGATTAACACGGCTTGTCTCTTGGACCGTTACTCCCACTCTCTGTGCCCGGAGGAGGCCCGGACACGGCTCGCCCAGGCTCTTGCCGATGAGCGGGACGCAGCGCGGTATGCCATCCGATGTGGTTTGGACACGACGGACTCCCTTGGCAGGGCAATGTCATCCACTTTGGTGCTTCGTCGTTACGCCTGGTTGTGGTCCACGTCTTTTTCTGGGGATGTCCAGAGCACCCTCATGGACATGCCCTTTGATGGTGATCGCCTCTTTGGCGACAAAGCGGACCGTGCGCTGGAGCACTTTAAGGACTCCAGGGCTACGGCCAAGTCCTTGGGTCTCTCGGCCTGCGCCCGCAAACGTCTGCTTTTCGCCCCTTTCGTGGCCAAGGAAGGGGCGCCCCCTCACGTCCGCCTAGCCACAGGCCGCAGAACCATCCTCCACGCGGTCGCGGACGTGGATTCCGCCGAGGTGGTACAGGGAGCAACGTGCCGGTCCATCCACATCCACCCCAGCAGCATCCTCCTCAAAGCCTTCCTAGTCCGTGCTTTCAGGCCCATTTCATGCCAGTGGGCGGCAGAGTTCGCCATCACCTGCTCCACTGGCGTTCCATCACTTCGGACAGGTGGGTGCTGCAAATCGTCCGAAGGGGCTACTCCCTCCCCTTCGAGACGACCCCTCCAGCCATGCCACCGCAGTGCCACCGCATGTCGGGGATCACTTGAATCTTCTACGGGAGGAAGTTGCGGCCCTCTTGGCCAAAGGGGCCGTTGAGCATGTTCCTGGTCAAGAATTAGGCCGTGGTGTTTGTTCCCACTACTTTCTGGTTTCCAAGAAGGGCAAAGGGGGCCTACGCCCTATCTTGGACCTCAGGAGCGTCAACTCACCTGCTCACCTTAGCTCAGGTTCTGGCTGCCCTGGAGACTGGATGGTAGCTTTGGACTTGCAGGACGCTTATTTTCACATCCCCGTCCTGCCGGCCCACCGGCGTTACCTGCGGTTCACGGTGGGTCAGGAGCATTTTCAGTTTACTGTATTCCCCTTCGGCCTCACCAGTGCCCCTCGGGTGTTCACGAAAGTGATGGCGGTGGTCGCAGCTCATCTGCGCAGATCGGGGGTTCCAGTCTTCCCCTATCTCGACGACTGGCTGTTGAAGGCGGGCTCGTCCCAGCAAGCAGTGTCCCACCTCCAGACTATGGCCGACCTCCTGCATTTGCTGGGGTTCTCCATCAACGTGCCGAAGTCGCATCTGAGTCCCTCCCAGAAGCTCCTTTTCATCGGGGTGGTTCTGGACTCTGCGCAGGTCCGGGCTTATCCTCCGGAGCAGCGGGTCTGGGATATTCAGGCTCTGATTCCCATCTTTCAGCCTCTATCCTGGGTTTCGGTCAGGTTGGTGCTGCGGCTTCTGGGTCTGATGGCCTCCTGCATCCTGTTAGTGCATCACGCCAGGTGGTGAATGCGGCCTCTGCAGTGGGACCTGAAGTTTCAGTGGGCCCAGCATCGGGGCAACCTGTCCGACCATGTCTTGATCTCGGAGGGCACCGCACAGCAGTTGCAGTGGTGGCTCACGAACCGCGATTGGGTCAGCGGCAGATCCCTAGCCCTACCCCACTCGGAGCACGTAGTGGTGATGGATGCGTCCCTCCTGGGATGGGGGGGCCACATGGGGGAGGCGGAGATCAGAGGACTCTGGTCTCCGGCGGAGTCTCAGCTCCATATCAACCTTTTGGAGCTGAGAGCGATCCGACTTGCACTGAAGGCATTCCTTCCCGTTTTCCGGGGAAGTGTGGTGCAGGTGTTCACGGACAACACCACCGCCATGTGGTATTACAACAAATAGGGCGGGATGGAGTCGTGGACCCTTTGTCAGGATGGAACATCAGGGCATCACCCTGGTGGTTCAACATCTGGCGGGCTCTCTGAACGCCAGAGCAGACAAACTCAGCCGCCGGTGCATGATGGATCACGAATGGCGTCTCAACTCGGACGTGGCGCAAGGCCTCTTTCGGCAGTGGGGAGAGCCTTGGTTAGATCTGTTCGCCACTGAAGAGAACGCGCAATGTCAGCAGTTCTGCGCGTTGGAGTTTCCAAGGCGGCACTCGCGGACGCTTTTCGTCGCTAGTGGAGTTGCGGTCTGTTGTATGCCTTTCCGCCTATACCACTTCTGCCCAGAGTGCTGAAGATCAGGCGTGACCGGGCCCAAGTCATCTTGGTGGCTCTGGATTGGGCACGAAGGTACTGGTATCCTGAGCTACTTAGTCTGATGATCGATCCCCCGATACGACTGCCTCTTCAGGAGGACCTTCCGTCGCAGCAGCAGGGGACGGTCCTCTACCCGAACCTGTCCAGTCTCCACCTCCATGCGTTGAGATTGAGCGGCGACAGTTAATGCCTTTTGACTTGCCTCCTGAAGTCTGCGATGTGATTCTGGCAGGCAGGCGTCCCTCCACTAAAACGGTATACGCCTGCAGGTGGAACAAATTTGTGGCATGGTGCACAGCAAAGGCTGTGGATCCCCTTTCCGCCCCTCTTTCTGAGGTTCTTCTCTTCCTTCTTTCTTTGGCCCAGCAGGGCTCTGCTCTGGGCACCCTTAAAGGTTATCTTTCTGCTATCTCTGCCTTCTTCCGGCTTCCTGATCAGCCTTCTCTTTTCAAATCCCCTGTTTCTCGTTTCCTTAAGGGCATTACTCACATGTTTCCTCCTGTCCCTTTCGTAATGCCTCAGTGGCATTTGAATCTTGTTTTGACATATCTGATGTGCGCTCCCTTTGAGCCACTTCATAATTGTCCTCTTTGTCTGTTGACGCTTAAGACTGCTTTCCTGGTAGCCATCAGCTCTGCTAGAAGGGTGAGTGAGCTCCAGGCTCTCTCTCCTAAGCCTCCTTTCCTTTCTATCCATCCAGACAAGGTTGTGCTCTGCACTCGTCCTTCCTAAGGTTGTGACTGCCTTTCACATCAGGCAGTCTGTTACGCTGCACACCTTCTTTCTGCCTCCGCATCCCTCGAAAGAGGAAGAGAGGCTCTACCGTCTGTACCCAAAACGTGCGCTCTCCTTCTATCTGGACCGCACAAAACAGTTCCGGGTGGACGACCAACTCTTTGTTGGCTACGTGGGCGCTAAGAAGGGGCGGGCGGTGCACAAGCGGACCATCTCTCGGTGGGTCGTTTTGTGCATCAAAGCTTGTTACTCCTTAGCTAAAAAGGAACCTCCTGTAGGGCTGAGGGCCCATTCCACTCGGGCCACGGCGGCGACGACTGCCCTGGCTCGGGGAGTCCCCTTGCAGGACATCTGTCAGGCAGCAACGTGGGCCTCGCTGCACAGGTTTGCCAAGCATTATTGCCTGGACAGCCAAGTCCGGAGAGACAGCTTCTTTGGCCTTTCTGTTCTCCAGGACTTTCTGGTGTGATCTTGGTTCGCAGACCCACCACCGGGGTTGGTATTGCTGGGGTATCTATTCTAAGGTGAGGAATCAAACGTGTTTCTTTCAGATGAACAAGTTACTTACCTTCGGTAACGATGTATATGTAAAACATTAGTTGGATTCCTCACCGACCCACCCATCCTCCCTGTTCTGCGAACCGATATCTAGGGTTGCGATCATCCCTTCCAGGGCCCCAGAATTTTTTTGGCACCTGTATCGATCTCTTGCATGGCTCTGTGTTCCTGGCCCGGAAGGCTATGTACAAGAACTGACGTCAGCGCGCGAGTACTCCGACTACGTCATTCCGGCGCACGACGCCGACGACGGACGCAGAGCCGCAGATGACACCTAGCGACGCGCAAGGGGTATTGCTGACGAAAAATCTTTCCGGTTCCAGCCTGACGCCTGGGGATATTCTAAGGTGAGGAATCTAACTTACTAATGTTTCTTACAGATACATCGTTACCGAAGGTAAGTAACTTGTTCGTTACCAACACTACCAAGAGACTTTCTGGTATCTTCATGTGCAAGTGTTTTAAATACCGATTGTACTTTTACCTCAGTCAGTTGCAGTAGATCTCTAAAAACTATGACGTGTTTTCCTCCAAATAACACGTCATGCTCATTTTTAAGAATTTGCTGCATTCTTAAATGCACAGAGGCAAGCATCAAGTTTGAGACCATGCTTACCTCATCAATAATGAGAAGTTTCATTTTCTTCAAGACTCTTAACTTCACAACAAGCTTCTCCAGATAGCTTGTGGTATTCCAATTTGTTCTCATGCTCTACTAGTAGCATTAGTAAACGATGTAAAGTAATTCCTTTAATGTTATGTGCTGCCAACCCAGTTGGAGCAGTGACAACACAAGACAAATGCGACTCAGTTGTTGTCTGCAGATAACTTGTAATTACTTTAATTAAGAAACTTTTTCTTGTTCCAGCTTGACCACTCACATATATTCGGATAGGTTGAAATGATGTACATGAGCACCCTTTCTTTTCATGAAGAAATCCATGGTCAATCTGCTCTTTCACTTGTTGTTATATTTGTTTCTGTTCAACATTTAGTTGTTCTTCCAAGTTTCCTAACTGTATTACATCTTCTTGAGCTTGATACATTGCTGTTTCCACCTCATTCATGGCAATCGCTGCTTCATTTTCAACAATTGGCTGTCCTAGTGGACCTTGACTCAGTGCAGCAGAACTTTGACTGTCTTGAGAACTGTCTCTAGCAATCTCAGCTGCAATTGTAGCTTCTTGATCAATTTAATCATTCAACATTTTCACATAATTTGCAAAAGCACTGCATTGTATGCTTTCTTTACAAGCATTAAACAAATCTTCATAGCTCTGACAATCTACAAGTAATTCCAGTTCTGAATGCCACGGTTTGAACATTTGCAAAAGGGCTAAATAGTAAAATTCCCTTTTGTCAGCTATGTCGCAACTCAGTTTCCTGTGATTTAATTAAATTTCCTTTCCTTTGTTTCACCAGACATCCTTCGGAACCAATCACTGGTTTAAAAGTGTAGTTTTGCAGCACTTCATAGAGACACATGTTCTCAAGATGATGACTTCTGTTTGGGTAATGTGTCGAACATATTAGTTTTCAAAATATCTGTACTTTCTGGTTCTTTTTCTGCTAAATATTCAATTTCTTGAACAGATTTCAGTACCCGATTTCGCATTGCTGCAAGACCTAGACTCACCCAAATGATTCTTCTACTTTTGGAATATAGACTTGCAGATGATAACCGATCTGAGCATTCATATGCTCCAATTTCACGATGCGTTAACATCTTCAAACTGAAACTGTATAATTTCTTACAGAGTCTTCTCGTGAGAAATCTCTTCCCACATTTCTTTCAATTCCGTCTTTTCTGATTTAGTAATGTAGGACGTTACATATCGAGCAACAGCAATGGAATTGTCCAACATACTTAATATCCATTTTAGCGTTCCACATGGATAAAATAACTGGATTGGAGTCTTTTATGTATTTTGATTCTTCACTTCTTTTTAAGTTGTAGGTATTTTTTGGAGACTTTCTTGTGATGGTATGTCGCATAGCTGACATAAAACTGTTCACTCTTCCTTTGGATAATACAGGACGTGGAAATCCAAAACGACATTTGGTATAGAATTTATCCTTTGACTTGTACTTTCGTCGACAGTATTTTCCACACCTATGGCTTTGAAATCGTAAGACTTGTTGTATTAAGTTTTTATCTTCTCTGCTATTGGGTACGGCACATGTGGCATAATCTTCAATGAAAGACAAAACAGTTTCATCTGAATCTGTTCCAAATTTGGGGGCGTCCTTGATCCATAACAACATATGTATATGAGGAGCACCTCTTGCTTGATACTCCTTTCTCCAAAAGAAATCCACATCTTCTCCAAGAGGAGGATTCTTTTTATTGCAGATGAAAGACATCATAGCTTCAAATCTATGATTGAAATCTCTGCATACATTAACAGGATACAAAGAGCACAATTCTCCAGGTGTCTTGTATTCAATATTTTTTATATTGGAATTTGCCTCTCAAAGAAATTCAAGTAAATCATTCAAGCATACTCAGCACAGCTTACTGTAACAAACCATGTAGGAGTTCCCAAGTTCCGTAGCATACATTTCAGTTCTCCATGACAGTACCAATATTCATTAGCCCCACGCTGACATGCCATCAGATTAATCAACTGAGATTCTAAATGATCATCTCTCTGATGCACTTTATCCATAAAATCCTTTGCAGTTACATTTTGCAGATGCATTCCAGTTTTTAAAATGTGATTTATTGCATATGAAAGTCCAGACAAATCACTTTCAAACAGAAGATGAAACATATAAGGGATACATCGTCGAAATCTTGGCTCTTCTGCATATAATCTTGTTGCCGGATATTCAGATGCAGGAATCTGCACAGGACGATCATATCGTCCACCTTTTCCTGTTGGAAACAATTGCGGGAAACAACGAGCTTCCAAGCTCTCTTCCCATACACTCATGGGACTTCCTCTTGCTTTTTTCATTTGGAACAACTCAATCGTATTCCCATCACCTCTTTGGAATGAAGTGGATGTACACTGTAATGTTCATAGATTTCTTCACATCTGGACATGTCCACTTTTTCAATTTGTCCACTTAATGTTTCAGTATCTTCTGCTAAATCTATTTCTTCTTCTCCTACAAACACTTTTCTATAGTACTCATTATTTTTTATCAGATACAATGATGCCTTTTGCACTTTTCTAACATCCACTAACTCTTGCCAGATTTTCTTATTCTTAGTAGGAACACCATTAACTAGAATGACTAGTGGTTCATTTTCTGCATGGTCTACACCAATAGTTTCAATATTTTTCTTTAAATCTAACGGTAAATACACAACTCTTCCTTTCAATCCTCTTTGTAACTCTGATGGAGGTAATTTACCTGTTTTAGACTCCATATGAACAATAACCTGAAACGGGTGCACACATTGAATGAGAATAGACTCATATGTATTTAAATCTATCACCTCTGGAGGAAGAGCAACCAACTCTAGATTATTATGAACAGCTCTAGCAGGCATTTTATTGTCATCTAATTTGTTATAACAATATTTGCAAATGCGCTGCTCAGATCCCAAATCAAGACAATCCTCTACCAACAAATAAGTTGCAAATTCCTTCCACTTATCACTATCTTCTATTTCACTTTTTAGATAGATTGACACCCCTAGTCTGATTTTTATAGTGACTTCGCCGACAACAAATACAAGAAACATTTGGTCTTTCACCTGAAATTACCTTAAACTTTGTGATTCCATCCTCAACATTTTTTGTAATCACGGGTTCTACATTGTCTTCAACATTTTGTTCTACTAATGTGTTAGTTTCTGCACTCTCTTGCTGACGACCAAAGTAACAAAACTCTATCATCACAAACCTTCACATCTGATACTGACCCATGCATAAGAGCACTGTTCAACTCATTTAACTTTAGTGTTGGACTTTTTGCATAATACAATCTTCTCACTAACTTCCGCATTTGAGTATGATGTACTGCCAGCATCCTGAAATGGTGAAAAACACTTTGACAAACTTTCCCAGAAAGACAAGCCAGAGAATGACCTTGCAAACCAGTATTTTTTCTCACTCTGCAAGGGTCTAGTCCTTGCAACACCTTAATCTTTTGTTTAACACCTTTTTTACTATATACTCGTAAAAACCTACATAAATTATCAATAGATTCTTGTCGTACACTACAAATACTACTGCAATCCCAAGTGTACACAGGGAGTTTAGGACGTCTCCCTAGAACTTCATCAGCTATCACTTCTTCTGCATTTCTTTCAACCATTTTCTCTTTGTCAATTGGACAACCATCTCTAACCTCATAACCTCGACCACTGGTGTCAACTGCATACAATAATTTATTGCTCTGTAAATAACTCTTCATTAAAGAAAGGCTCTGAACTGGAACTGTTTCCATTCTCCCCGAAAAAAATCACCATTTTTTTTTCTATTAATTACTCTTTTCCTCCTACTTTTGGCCTTCATTAAATGGATTGGTTTATCTAGTGATCGAATTCGGTTTAATACTAAAATGAATAGTTTCCTTTTTACTTCAAAAGCCTTTTCAACAATGGTTTCAATATGCTTCTTCTTTTTATAAAATAGAGCTCTTTTTACATTTCTTCACTTCTTTCAGCAAATTATGTACTACTCTCTTGTAAAATATTTTTTTGCGTATTTCCTTATACTGATTTTGCCTTCTTTTACCATACTTTGTCTCCTCTGACTGTCCATTTGCTTTTAGGTCGAGGACCGTCCGGTCTGCCGAAGGCAGAACCGGAAGTCGGAGATTTAATGTTTGAGAGTGGCTCTTTAGCCCGCCTCTCTTTTTGGCTCTCCTCCATTGGCTGGCTTCCTAAACGGAGCCCAGCCATTGGAGGAGAGAGCCGTCCCTCCAAATAGGCTCCGTCTTTTTCAGATTCGGGGGCGTGTTCTGTGATGTTCTTTCCACTTTTTAGCCACGCCCTTTCTCAGGCGTGTTTTTCTCTCCTCCAGCCAATGGCAAGAGGAGAGAAAAAGAAACACGCCCCCGAATCTGAAAACGCCGCTGCGTTTTTCCGAGGCATTTCTGCTTTGCCTCGGAGAAAGGCGGCGGTCTTCATGGCGTTCTCGCCCCCTGCTCTTGGCTCCTGTGTTAGCTGCTGCTCTGGTCTCGTCCCCCCTGACCGAGCCGCATAGGATCCTAAGGTGTCCGTGCCAGTGTAGCCTAACTGAGGCTCCCCAGCAGTTTTCAATGTTAAGGAGTTGAAAGTGGTGCCCAGAATTGCCGTTGCTGCTTTAACTGAAACAGTTACTTTAAGGGTCGTGGAAGGTGGGACCCAGAAACGGTTGCCACTTTAAGTGGATGAGCTATAGTTTTCTCGTAGTAACAAATAGCTCTGCAAGGAGGTATGCGCTTGTTGTGTGAAGTGCTAATTCAAATCAGTAATGCCAATATCAATGTTCCCCCGGAAGACTTGGGATCGCCCCGTTAACTTTAAGTCAAAGTGCCCCTTGCCGCTTTAAGCGAAGCGGGTTTCTGCTAATCACCGCCCACACATCAGAAAGGCTTCGCACGGAATTAAGCAGTAGAAGCAGGATATTTGCGTAGCAGGAACTCGTCACGTACCTTGCCCGAGTTGACAGCTGCTATACATACATACATCCTGGTAAGCAGGGGTCGATCCTCTCTTGCATGGCGTGGGTTCACTTGCTGGCGGGTTGCTCCATTGATAACAATTGTCGCCAAAATTAAATAAATAATGAAGCCGATGTCGGTGCAGTTATCGGGATACGTTTATTCAAGATAGGAGCTGGAGCAAACCCGACCAGCACATCAGGGAAAACGTCTCTCCGTAATGGCTGAGCACGGAACGCTGGGCTCTGGAACAAGGCGCATGGCTCGTCCACGAGACCAGACAGCCCCACGAGCACCTGCTGCAGCGTTTCTTTCCGCCGGCATTTACCAAGCCTCACATAAATGTCGAGAAAACTCGTGTGATTAATTATCTTCCGGGAGAGCGAGCAGCATTTTGTATAGTTGAGGTTTTGACTCATATGAAGTTAGTGCAGAGGGTTAATAGGACGTGTACTAAGTAGATTACAGGGTGCATATGATGTAAACAGATTACTGCTTTCAAAAGAGACATCCTTCTGTTACTTACCATCTATAACTTAAAGTCCTAATATAGAATGGTGAGCTATTAACTTTCATCCCAGAACTCCATACACACTGCAAAGTATACATTATTAGAACATTGATTGGGGGCGTGGCTTGGCAGCCGACGGGCATGGACGCGTGAGCGACGAGCTCCGCACCCAGCCCAGCCATTAATCCTGAATTAAGTGTCCCCCAGGCGGTTTGACGCTCCCGGGGGGCTCCCCCTGCCACCTCGGGACCCCGGGAGCAGCCGGATGGAGCAGACCGCGATGTAGGGGGCGGCCACCGCGACGAAAAGGTGACTAGGGCGGGCGACCGTCGGCCATCTTGGGCGGCCTCTGAAGGGACGAGAAGCAGCGGCCCACAGTGCTGGCGGAGCGGGCCGGAAGTGAGGCTGCCTTGGCCGCGACCACCGGAAGTACCGGCCAGATCCTTCTGGAGAGAGTGGTGGCGGGGACCACCCTCGGGGCGAAGCTTGGGGCTGCGGTGCCAGCGGCGGAGGGCAACCCGGAGAAGGTGGCTGCATGACGGAGCAGTGGCAGCGCAGCGGAAGGCCCTGGGCTGGTGTTGGCGAAGGAGGGCCTGGACTTGGGGCGCCCGCAGTGAGACGCCACGTGCGAGGTGGGCCGACACGGTGGGTGTAGTGCCCCTTGGTGGTAGCGGCTTGCTTGCCCGCGAAGTGCGGACGGGCGGTCCTGGATCCTGGACGGTGCGTCGACCCCGACGCCTCTCGGAGGACGGTGGAGGGGGCCGGACGGGGCCCCGACATCAGCGGCACTAGAGGCAACCGGTGGCCCCTCCGCTGAGACGCCTGGTGAACGGAGGAAGGGCGCTGGTCTCCCGGGGAACTGAAGGAGCGGTGTGCTGCCCGCTGGACCGGGGAGCGGCCCGGAGGCCACCTAGGGAGAGCCGCACGGACGGGCCGTCTGGTCGGGAGCATGGTCAAGCCACGACTCAAGCCGGGCGGGCAGCCGGTGGAGTCGGTGGGGGACCCTACTGGAGGCGGCAGGGGTGGCGCTGGAGCCGACTCTGCGGCGGGACTACAGCAGCGCCAGCTTGACCAGATCTTGCAGGCCATAGCAGACACAAAAACGGCGCTGCAGAATGATATCGCCCAGGTATCCTCGGACCTGGGGCTGCTCCGGGCGGACCATAGGAAGCTGGTGGACAGGGTCAAGACCACGGAGGACAGGATAGACCTGGTGGAGCCAGCGCAGAAGGTATTGGAGGGTCAGACAGCGGATCTCCTCCGGCGAGTGGTGACTCTGGAAAAGAGGGCCGAGGATGCTGAAGGGCGCAACCGCCGCAATAACATTCGCGTGGTTGGACTGCCGGAAAAGATCGAAGGGGGGGACATGATGACCTACCTGGAGACCTGGCTGCAGGAGATGGTGGTGCCCGAGGGACTCACGCGGTTCTTTACTTTGGAGAGGGCGCATAGGGTGCCGGCCCGCCCCCCGGACCCGGGCAGGCCGCCCCGGCCGGTGGTGGCCCGACTGCTGCATTACAAGGACCGGGACATTATCCTTCAGAGGGCCAGAACTTCGGGACCCTATCAGGTCGAGAATGCTCGGGTCTCTATTTACCCGGACTACCCCATGGAGGTTCAGCGCAGACGCACCTCATTCCTGGCGGTGAAGAAAGCACTGCGGGAAGAGGGGCTGCAATATTCCTTGTTGTTCCCGGCCCGTCTCCGAGTGGTGATGGATGGGGAAGCTGTCTTCTTCACTGACCCTGCAGCAGCCTGGAGTTGGTTGGAGTCGGCCAGGCCCCGAGCGACGGCGCATGCTGCTGGAGAGGGGCCACGGGGTACTCCGACGAAGAACCGTCGCACCAGACGTAACAGGGCGAGGACGGCGGGGGCCCGATCTCCGGGTGCATCCCAGACAGCATTGGAGAGGCGAGCCGCGTTGCGAGCGGTCTCTGTGATCTCCGGGGCCACGGCCTCCCAGCCCAGCGAGGATTCGGGATCTAGAAAAGGCACGGAGGACTCCCATTCGGACGGCGCGGTCGACGAAGTGGAGGTGCTGCCAGATGTTACCCCGGGGACAGCGGATGGCATGTTGGACGCTTGAAGGTTTGGGGAGCGCTTGGGGCCCTGAACTAAGGGACCTGGGTTGGGAGGCCTGGGTACGTGTGGAGCGGGACAATGCTTCGGGCTCGCTGAGGCCCACGGAGAGCCGCAAAGTGGGATGCGCCCATGGCTGGAAGGTCTGGCGATTCTGGGGGGTCCCGGGGGTGGGGGTGGGGGAGCCCACGGGGGATGGACTGCTGGGGGGGGGTGACATTGATGGAGCCTGGGCATGGATGCTTTGGGGAGGACCTTTGTCAACCCGTCTGGCGTAGAGTCACCACCTCAACCTCACGGACATAGTGAGACTCTGGTGGCTACCAGAGTATTTGGTTTCTGTTTGGGGGAATATTTGGATGGGTGACTGCGGTTTAGAACCTGTTCTGGGGAGGGGTGGGGATTTGGGGAGTTGGGGAGTTTTAGGGTGTCAAGGGACTGTCAGTGTGCCTCGGAGGGATAGGATGGGATGGTTGATCAGACGATGGGATGGGGACCCCCCTTGAATTGAAAATTGTGACTTGGAATGTGAGAGGGCTCACCTCTATGGTGAAGAGACATAAAATCCATGCATACTTAGTGCGGAGAGGGGTCCAGGTAGCCTTCCTTCAGGAGACCCACTTAGATAAAGAGGAGGGGAAGGCATTGCAGCGGCGCTGGCGGGGCCAACTATACTACACCACCTTCTCGAGGTTTGCCCGGGGGGCCCTGATCTGGGTGAGAGCGGGGGTTCCTTTTCAACCCCAGATGACATTGGTGGACCCGGAGGGTAGGTTTGTGGCAGTGCAGGGGCGACTGGATGGGAGGGACTTGAGCATGTGTAGCATATATGCCCCTAATGTGGACCAGGCGGCGTTTTTCTCTAGGTTGTCAGGGCAGCTGGCGGCGTATCTGGCGGGGCCGGTGGTATTGGGAGGGGACTTTAATTCTGTAACGGACGTGGAGCTGGATAGGTCCCACCCCCCCCTGGCACAGTCAGCAGTGCGTCGGGTGGCCACTGCTCGGAGTAGCTGGCAGGACACCTGGGACCTGGTGGATACCTGGCGTGTTCATCACCCGCTGGACAGGGATTACTCATTCTATTCCGCCCCCCATGAGCTGTACGTCAGATTGGATAGTATACTGTGCTCCTCGGACGTCCAATCGCTGATGCGCCATAGTGAGTATTTAGCGAAAACTCTCTCGGACCATAACCCCTGTCTGGGGGTGTTGCAGTGGACCAGGCAGCGGCAGGCTATTCCGACGTGGCGTCTCAACCCACTGCTCCTGGAGGACCCGGTTTTCCGGGCTGAGGTTAGCGACTGCTTAACCCAATATTTCGAGCGAAACTCGGGCTCGACGGCAAGCCGGGCGACGGAATGGGACGCGCTCAAGGCGGTAGTCCGGGGTGTTTGCATCTCATCCACGGCCGGGGTGAGGAAGTCGCTGCTGAAGGAGGTGGCGGGGGCGGAGGCCCTGCTGCGGGCGGCGGAACAGGCGCATCAGTCGGGGGCCGGAGAGCTGGCTGCGGTAGCTGAGGCACGCGAGGCGGTAGCGGTCCAGGTGGAGAGGCTCCGCTGCTTTGACCATAAAGGCTACCTAATGAGAGCGCACGCGGAGCGTGATAAGGTGGGATCCCTTTTGGCTTGGTTGGCGAACCCGGCGGCCCGAGGGGAACCGATACTGGCCCTGGCTGACGCGGGGGGCGCCCCGGTATATTCCCAGAAGGGGATAAATCAGCAGTTCGCTGGCTATTATGCTGGGTTATACGACAGCACCATGGCGGGGGAGCCGGAGGGCCTAGCGGACTTCTTGTTGGAGGCCCACCTGCCTCGCCTAGACCCGGAGGTGGGGAAGGAACTTGGCGGGGCCATCTCGCTGAGTGAAATTCGGGCGGCGATCCGACATATGGCGCGCCGGAAAACCCCGGGGGCGGATGGGCTGCCTGTTGAGTTTTATGCGGCGTTTTCGGACCTGTTGGCCCCGCAGCTGCAGGCCCTCTATGGCGCAGCCTGGCGCCGTGGGTGCCTGCCCGCCTCGGCTCGGGAGGCGATTGTGATTCCCTTGTTAAAGCCTGGAGGGAGGGCCGACGCGCACACGGCCTATCGGCCGCTCTCCATGTTGACGGTGGACTACAAGATATTGAGCAAGGTACTGGCGTCGCGCCTCCTGGGTCACATGGCCGCCTTAGTCCACCCAGACCAGGCGGGCTTCATTCCTCGACGTAGCACTGCCACTTCGGTGAGGAGGTTGCTGCGGGTGATGGAACTGAACCGGGAGGACTTCCCGGAGGCCTGCACGCTGTCGGTCGACATAGAAAAGGCCTTCGACAGTGTGGAATGGCCTTACTTGTACCGAGTGCTGCGGGAGTTCGGTCTGGGGGAGGACTTCGTGCGCTGGACCGCGTTGCTTTATAGCGAAGCCACAGCCCGGGTGAAGACGGGAGTCACCGTATCGGCCTCCTACCATGTCCGGAGGGGGACGAGACAGGGGTGTTCCCTCTCCCCCCTGCTATTCGCGCTGGCCATTGAACCGTTGGCGGCTCATGCCCGACGAGGGGACGCGTATGTAGGGGTGGCCTTGCGGGAGGATACGCATTATATCTCCCTCTACGCGGACGATCTACTGATGTTCTTGGAGGACGCGGCGGGTGCGCTGGAGGGGGAGCGGTGACCCTATTGGAGATGTTTGGTCGGTTGTCTGGACTTAGGGTCAATTGGCGTAAAACCTGTTTGTTCCCGCTGTCGCGAGGGGGACAACCCCCGCAGGCGTTGGGCCAAATCCGCTGGGAGGGCAGCTGTCTCCGTTACCTGGGGGTTAACATCTATCATACCCAGGCAGATCTGTTGGACGGTAATGTAGGTAGGGCGCTTCGTGGCCTAAGGGGTAGCATGGGATTTTGGAAAACGCTCCCGCTCTCGTGTGCAGGGAGGGTGGCGCTGCTGAAAATGGTGGCGCTACCGCGGCTCCTTTACTACTTCCGCACCCTTCCGATATGGATCCCGGCGTCGTTCTTTGCGGCGCTGCGGGTGCTTTCCACGGGCTTCATTTGGGGTTCGGGTAGGCGTCGAGTGGCGCTGACCACCTTGCGGCGGCCGCGGGCGGAGGGAGGCTTAGCGGCTCCGGACTTCGAATGGTATTATCTGGCGGCCCAGCTCCAGTGGCTCACACAGGCGGTGGCCAGGGAGTACAGGGGCCCGGATGGCCCACAGGGCAGGATAATCCCGCGCCACGTACTGGCCTTTATAGTCCTTCATCAGAGGCTGGACCTCGCCCAGCTCACCATGGAGGAGCGGACCCTCCGGTTATGCTGGAATAGATGCCAGAAAAAGGCCGCCATAGTTCACCCCTATGCCCCTGAGATCCCCCTGGGGATGTGCACGGCGCTTCCGCATGGCGGAGACTGGTCGGGGTTGGCGGTCTGGGAGGAATTGGGGGTCCAGATGGTGGGGGATCTATTTCGAGAAGGAGTACTGCTGCCTTTCCAAGACTTGCAGGACTCATATGGGCTTCCGCGGGGAGACTTCCTGCTCCATGCGGCCTTGGTGGCGAGCCTCCAAAGGCACTGGAACATGGGGCTGTCGGAGCCCCCGACGGCCACAGGTTGCCAATATGTAGTGATGGCGGCGGGGACGACCAAGGCCATCACATGCCTTTATCGTAGGATGTCGACTGAGAGCCTCCTTCCATTAGGCGCCTTGAGGGGAAAATGGGAGGCAGACCTGGGGAAGGAGATCCCTGACTCTACATGGTCCACGCTGGTGCGGAGGGCTTGGAAGGGGACGAGGAACGCCAGGTTCCAGCTAGTCCAGTTTTTTACACTCCACAGAGCGTACCTGACACCGGCTAAGGTCTTACAATATTACGGGGGAGCGCACTCTGTGTCCGCGGTGCGGGGCGGACGGAGCAGACTTCAAGCACATGTTTTGGGCCTGTAGGCAGTTGGGGGACTATTGGGAGGCGGTGGTGGAGTGCCTGAACCAGGTTACGGATCGCTCCATTGCCCCGGAGATGGGCACCTGCTTGCTGCTTTGGTTCCCACATACCCGTCGCACAAAGGTCACGAGCAAGTTCTATGATTTAGGGCTGATATTGGCCAAGAGGGAGCTGACGCTGCACTGGAAGTCCCGGGGGGGACCCAGTTTCCTGCGCTGGAGATCAGCCCTGGAGCGCTGGGCAGGGGCTGAGGGCACGCTCCGGGTGCAGCTGGCCCTCCGGCAAGATGACGAAAAAGCGTTAGCGACAGCCCGGGCGTGGGAAGCGTTGGTGGTAGAACTCCAGGGACTGCTGGCCGAGCCGGAGGATGAAGGGAGCGGGCTTGAGGAGGGAGTGGCAGTGGGGAGCGGGGAGTAGTGGAGGCGACTGGCGGGCTCTGACCGCCTGTACTCTGGATAGGGCTGGGGGGGGGAAGGCGCTGTGGCTGTAGGGAGAGGTGGGGCTCCTGTATTGCATTGACCGAGGAGTGGGGAAGCACCGAGTGTGGGACAGGGTAGCAAAAGGGGGCACACTGACAGAGGGTGGGGGGCGGGGGGGGAGGGGGCCGGGCGGGACGGCTGAGTGGAAATGCTGGTATCTGAAGGGTATTTCCGGGCTGGGGTGGGGATTGAGAGTTGGTTGTTGTATTGCTGTGTATAAAAACAATAAAAAATGTTTCAACAAAAAAAAAATTATTAGAACATTGATTAATGTTGCAAAAAGGGTTAATTTGGCTAGAAATCTATTTGTATTATTAAAGAGAACTCCCAACTATGCTGTTTCTTTTTCGACTCTCTATCTACCTCACTCTCTATCTCACTACCTCACTCTCTATCTACCTCACTCTCTCTCTACCTCACTCTCTCTCACTACCTCACTCTCTATTTCAATACCTCACTCTCTCTATCTCACTACCTCACTCTCTCTGCTAATGCAATAGGTATCACATATGCAAAAAAAAAAGCTAATGCCAATAGAAATGACAATGCCATTTATTTAGGGATACAATAATGATAAAAAAATAATGAGCAATACCAATAGCTCTACCTATAATATTGCCGAGACCATTGCATTGTAAATGCTTGTTTGCTTTTCCTCTTATTTTGAATTTTTTTTTCTAGTTAAAGCATTCTCAGAGGTTTCAGCATTCTGTACATTCGGTTTGGTCCTACAAACATTTTTAATAAATTGCTTTGTGATCTTACCAGAAGATTTTTTCTTTTTAGCCACATTATGTTGTTCATTCAATACTTGTGGTTGATGTTTCTTCAAGTAATTCTCCTGTCTCTGTTCTTTTTTTTTTTCTGGCATGATTTCTCTATTTTAACGTTGAAAAACAGTATCTGTAAAAAATAATCACAAATGTATATTAATAACTTTCAAATTTATACTATTCTATTACTGTACAAACACATTTTATATAAATATTGACTAAGAAACTATAGCCCTGAAGCACAAGTTTGACTATGTTTAAAACGCTACTTGTATAGTGCATACTACTTTGAAGCAGTTCATGCCCTAAAGCCTGCCTCACTAAAAGACTATATTCTAACTGACTGAATGATTACAGTACTATAAGGAGAGACACTGGGTGAGTGACAGGGTGTTTGCTAGAAGTGTATGGATACTGACTGGGATATTGATGGTGTGAAAGACAAGTGTGTAGGTGATTAGAGACCTACATGCATAGTGGATACGTGTTTGAATCCATCCATATGTTAAGGCCTGTCTCAGTCCAATAGTACTTGGATACTGACTGAATGTTTTGAGTATTGCAAGGAGAGTGCCAGGATGAATTTATAAGTATTTGTATTTTGGTGCAGTAAATACATTAGTACATGGTGCTGAATAAGTCACTGGAGAAGTATAGGGGGAGTGACAGGGTGTTTGTGGGAACTGAATGAATACTGTCTGGGATATTGAAGGTGTGAAAGAGAAGTGTGTAGGTGGCTACAGACCTACATGCATAGTAGATAGACGTTTGAAACAGTCCATAGAGTAACACTTGGATCACTGCAAAACTACCTGAGTACTGACTGAATCATTAGAGTACTGCAAACAGAGTGACTGGGTGAATCTTTTTAAGTTTTTGGGTTTTGGTACAGTGAATAGATTAGTACTTAGTGCCAAATGAGTCAGTGGAGGTGTGCAATTGAACTGACAGTGTTTATTGGAGTTTATAGATACTGACTGGGAAATTGAAGGTCTGAAAGACAATTGTGTTGGTACTTAGAGACCTCCATGCATAGTGGAAACACGTTTGAATCAATCCATGTGCTAAGGCCTGTCTCACTCCATTAGTACTTAGGTACTGACTGAATGAATGATTAGACTATTGCAAGAAGAGTCCCTGGGTGAATTTATAAGTGTTTCAGTTTTGGCGCAGTGAATGCATTACTACATGGTGCTGAATAAGTCACTGGACGAGTGCAAGAGGAGTGACAGAGTGTTTGCTGGAAGTACATGCATACTGACTGGGGAATTCAAGCTGTTAAAGACAAGTGTATAATAGGTTAGAAGCCTGCATGCATACTGGATAGACCTTTGAAGCAGTCTATGTGGTAATGCACAGTTCACTGCATGAGTACCTGCGTACTGACAATCATTAAACTACTGCTAGGAGACTGCCAGGGTGAAACGTTTAAGTTTTTCGGTTTTGGCGCAGTGAATAGATTAGTACATGGTACTGGATCAGTCACTGGAGGAGTGCAAGATGAGTGACAGGGTGTTTATTGAAGTATATAGATACTGACTAGTTAATTAAAGAAGTCAAAGACAAGTGTGTAGGTGACTAGAGGCCTACATGCAAAGTGGATAGATGATTAAACAGTCCATGAGCTAAGACCTCAGACACTGCATGATTACCTGGGTACTGACTAAATCATTACACTACTGCAAGGAGAGTGCCTGGGTTAATCTTTTTAAGTTTTTGTGATTTGGTGCAGTGAATAGATTACTACATAGTGCCAGATGAGTCAGTAGAGGTGTGGAAGTGGACTTAAAGAGTGTTTACTGGAGTTTATAGATACTGACTAGTTAATTGAAAAAGTGAAAGACAAATGTGTATGTGACTAGAGGCCTGCATGCATACTGGACAGATGTTTGAAGCACTCCATGGGCTAAGGCGTGGGTCACTGCATGAGTACCTGGGTACTGACTGAATCATTGGAGTACTGCAAGGAGAGTGCCTGGATACATCTTAAGTTTTGGGGTTTTGGCGCAGTGAATAGATTAGTATAAGGTGCTAGATGAATCACTGGAGGTGTGCAAGGGGAGTGACAGGATGTTTATTAGAGTATATAGATACTGACTGGGCAATTGTAGGTGTGAAAGACCATTGTATAGGTGATTTGAGGCAAGCATGCATAGTGGATAGACGTTTGAAGTAGTCCATGTGCTAAGGCCTGGCTCACTGCATGAGTACTTTTGTACTGACTAAATGAGTACTGCAAGGACACTGCCTGGGTGAATTTATAAGTGGTTGGGTTTTGGCGCAGTGAATGGATTAGTACATGGTGCTGAATGGGTCACTAGAGGAGTGCAAGGGGAGTGACAGGGTGTTTGCTGGAAATGTATGGATACTGACTAGGGAATTGAAGGTGTGAAAGAGAACTGTGTAGATGGTTTGAGAACTGCATGCATAGTGGATAGGCGTTTGAATCAATGCATATGCTAAGGCCTGCCTCACTCCGTTACTACTTGGATATTATCTGAATGTTTACAGTATTGCAAGGACAGTTCCTGGGTGAATACATAAGCAATGACTGCCTTCTAATTCTACCAAAACTTGAGAACAGGAAAGGTTTTTAAGCAGTTATGCAAAGATATGAAGTACCCAAATGCTTCTCTCACAGTGGTTCCCAAATGCACACAGACTCAGTGTGATTGTAGACAGCCAACTATCCCTTGTACTTTAGCAAAATTCATTCAGTACTCTGGAAGGAGTAAGGGGTTTGCACACAATCTACATATTTCAGTACTGTACTTTAATGTCAAAGCCTAACTCATTTTATCAATGCATAAGCAATGACTGTCTTTTAATGCTACTAAAACTTGACAACATGACCGGTTTTAAAACAGTTATCTGCCAGCAAATACATGATGTTACCAAATGCTTCTCTCACAATGGTTACCCACATGCACACAGACTCAGTGTGATTTTAGACAAGCAACACTATCCTAGGAGTTTACCAAAACTCATTCACTACTCTGGAAGGGGTAAGGGGACTGCACACAATCTACATATTTCAGTACTTTACTGTCAATGCCTGACTCATATTATCAATGCATAAGCAAAGACTGGCTTCTAATGCTACTAAAACTTGACAACATGACAGGTTTTAAAACAGTTATCTGCAAGCAAATACATGATGTTAACAAATGCTACTCTCACAATGCTTACCCAAATACACACAGACTCAGTGTGATTGTAGACAGCCAACTATCCCTTGTACAAAATACATTTACTAGTCTACAAGATCTAAGGTGACTGCACACATTACAGAGAACTTTCTACTACACTTTAGTACCAAAATGCTTCTCTCAAAATGATTCCTAAATGCACACCCTCACACTGTGATTCTAGAGAAACAACACTATCCCTTGGACTATACCTAAACACATTTCTTAATCTAAGAGTACTACATTTTAGTGTAGAAACATGACTCATTTTGCAAATTCATAAACAATGACTGGTTTCTAATTCTACCAAAATATAAAAACAGCACAGTTATCTGTCTGCAAACACATGAAAAACACAAATGCTTATCCCAGAATGGTTTCTACATGCACACACACTGTCAGTAAGATTGTAGACAAAAAAAGTACTCCCTGCACTTTAGCAGGAGAAATACATTAGTCTGATTAAAATCAAAATAGACCACATACATCCCCTCACAATTAAATAATTCACCTTTCAAGTTGTTTTGCAGATTAAGAAGTATCAGTCACACACCAGATTTTCTTATACAGAATCTCTGCACGGTGCACCTGTCAGCAAAACCAAAGAATGGCAAAGTTTCCCTCTCATTTTCCACACACATACATGTAAACATCAAGTCACATTCCTTCCCACATTAATTCAAAATCTAACACACATTTCTATTGGTTAAACATTTCAACCCTTTCCAAATGACATAAATTTGAACCCTACCCCCATCTGCCTTCTGCCTGTTACCATAGAAACAGGTCATGGAACACTGAACTGAGCACACAGATCACACGTTCAGCACACAATGTTGCTAATCAAAACAGCAAGTGTGCTTGACTTTTCAACATATCAGCTTATCATATGTAATGTTCCTTTAAATTAGTTTTTGTTAACCAATAAGAATCATGCATTTAAAAAACAAACATGCACCCTAGTTTTCAGTGTAGAAGGTTGTCAAACAACCAATGATTTCTTGTCTTTTTTCAAAACTGCATCTTAGCCACCATTTTAGAAAAATCTTACTTTTCAAAATGCCATTTCATTTACAGAGACCATCTGAGTGCATCCAGACCTCCCTTCAAGATGCTTAGAGTGTGGATTGTGGGACACCGCTATATTTTCAGGAGCCAAAGGTATGCAGGAAACCAAGGCATTCACAAAGACCTAGGTTTGCCAAATGTAGACATTAAATGGATTGGACAGAGCGGGTTAAAGTGGCACCAATTAATGGCATTGGTAAAATCCTTTATGCATCTCCAACACCCTGACCTCATAATAGTGCACTGTGGTGGCAATGGCCTAGGCACGTTGACTGAGGTAGGTCTGGAAATGCTTATGAAGGACACCTTTGCAGAATTGATTTCACTTTTTCCCAAAACTGCCTTTGTGTATTCTAACATATGCCAAAGGCAGAAATGGAACTGGTCCAATCATTTTTGTCCACAGATTGAGAAAGCTGGGAAACGTGAATAAATCTGTTTCTGCTTTTCTCCAAGACTATAGAATGGCGTCCATTTACAATAACAATCTGCGCTTTCATATGCAAGAGATGTATAGGAGAGATGGAGTACACTTTATTCATGAAGGAAACAGTCTTCCTCAACAACTTTAGACTCTGTATAGGTACTTACTTATGAGTACAAAAAACTCTCAATGAACACAACGGCTCTTTTTAGAGCCACTCAAGAACGAAACACTTAAGCTTGATGTTTATCTCCAAAAAATGTCAGGTTTTTTCCTTGGATCCGCGCACCCAACGTGCTAGGAACCGCGCACCCTACGCGAGAGAAATCGTGCACCCAACGTGTTAGGATGCGCGACTCCTAATTTTACCGTAAAAAAAAAAAAATAGCCCCTATCACTAATTTTTATTATACCCGTGGACCCCATCCCCCGGGGTTTATTAAAAAACATTGGCGACCGTGGTGCGAGCCCTAACGCCCCCACGGTCCCAGCCGGCTCCTCGCGTCTTTCGGGAGCCGGCATTGCTTTTCCACATGGTGAGCTGCTGACATGCAGCTCCCCGTGTGGAAAAGCAATATCGTTTGGATTTTGAAAGAGAGCAGGTTTTCCTGCTCCCCATTAATTTTTACAGATTTGCCCCCGGGGGCTAATTATTAAGGAAGCGCGGAAGCCCGCGCTTCGGGTTTTTTTTTTTCTGGCCGGATCCACGCACCCTGCGCGCATTTCGCCGTTTAAAAAAAAAAAAAAGCATTGGCATAGCCAATAGGTCTCAACTTTGGGACCTTATAAGTGTTTAGCCATGCAACAGTTGCATAACTAAATACTTATAAGGTCCCAAAAGCGAGACCTATTGGCTATGCAAAGCAGCCGTGCGGCCGTGAAAGTGATAGCGATCACGATCAAACATCAAAGCGGCCGCGCGGCAGCGAAAGTGAAAGTAATCGCGGTAAAGCGCGGCGCGCGCGCGCCTGCGCACATGCACTGTAGCTCTAGGCTGGCCTGGTAGCACTTTTTGGAGCCCTCTCAATAAGTCTCGCCAGACCAGCGCATGTGCTGGGTCAGGCGAGACCTAAAAAAGGGGCCCCAGGGGGTCCTCAACACTAGAGGGTCAGAGTATTTCTACCCTGCCCCCTTTACATCTTTCACACACCTATTTCCCTTACTTAATCAGCCTCGCTTCTACCGAGGCACAAAATGGCTGCCAACAGTTCCTGGTTTTGAATGTAGACACACTTGACAGCCAATTAGCATTCAGCGCGTGATCGGGAGTGTGCGCGCTCGGTTCGCAGAGGGTGCGCTCAGGGTGGCATAGGGTACGCGGATCCTCCGAGGCCATAGATATATCTATCTTTTTTTAGTCTAATTTTCTCAGGAACTACTGAACGGATTTACACCATTTATGCAAAAGGCACGAGTCTGAACTGAGGACTACCTCTTTGCCAAATTTAGTGTCATTCCGTTCAGCAGTTCGGCCTGTAGCTGCGTCAACAGGTCCTATGGGAAATTGCATGGGGAAAATGCGTTTTCGGCCCCCCCTTTTTTCTCGGCCCCCGCTTGACGAATCACCACGAAACTTTCAGGATAGGAGCGGACCGGAGCTGGCCAAAAGTTTGGAAAATTTCGCGAAGATTCGTCAACCGGCGCCAGACTTATTGGGAATAGAATGTTGCGGATTTCCTATGGAAAATAGGTTGTAACTATAACTACCTACTGGCGACCGCCAGTAGGATACGTGTGTGTATGTATGTATGTGTATATATATTATATTCAAAACTCGTGGGGCACTCCGGTCCGCTGCTATCTTGAAAGTTTCGGGGTGATTCGTCAAGCGGGATTTGGATATATATATATATATATATATATATATATATATATATATATATATATATATATATATATATTATACACACATACACACACACACATACATACTCAAAACTCGTGGGGCACTCCGGTCCGCTCCTATCTTGACAGTTTCGGGGTGATTCGTCAAGCGGGGCCGAGAAAAAAGGGGTTCCCAAAACGTGTTTTCTCCATGCAATTTCCCATAGGAACCTTTAGACACGGCTACAGCCCGAACTGCTGAACGGAATTACACAAAATTTGGCAAAAAGTAGCCTTTGGTTCAGAAAGATTCCTTTTTTAGGTCTCGCCTGACCCAGCGCATGCGCTGGTCTGGCGAGACTTATTGAGAGGGCTCCAAAATGTGCTACCAGGCCCGCCTAGAGCTACAGTGCATGGGCGCGGGCGCGCGTGCCGCGCTTTACCGCGATTACTTTCACTTTTGCGGCCGCACGGCCGCTTTGCATAGCCGATAGGTCTCACTTTTGGGACCTTTTAAGTATTTAGTTATGCATCTGTTGCATGGCTAAACACTTATAAGGTCCCAAAAGCGAGACCCATTGGCTATGCCAATGCTTGTGTTAAATGGTATAAATCCGTTCAGCAGTTCCTGAGATATTCAATAAATAAAAAGTTTCGATATCTGGTCGGAGCCTAACCCTCCGAGCACGAGCTTGGCTCCAATTGTCTGCCAACACTTCAAACCAGGAAGTGTTGGCAGCCATCTTGTGCCTCGCATCGAGTGGAAAATCTTCGGGTGCTGCTGCTGGAGGCTCGCTGCTAGCAGCTGGGGCGAAGATGCCTCTTGCTGTCTAAAAGCAGGCAATTGAGAATGACCAGGCGTTCTCTTTGTCCCCTCGGACCTCAGCCTGGCCACAGGAGCGTCGTCGAGCGAGTTTCCCGGGCGGCGTCTAGCAGCCGTAGGTTAGAGGGGGCCCTGGTGGAGTGATGTAATATGTGACATCATCAGCAGTGCATTGCGGGCGCGCAAGTTATAGTTAGCTGAACTAACTATAACGGGGGAATTTCAAAGGTTTTGTACGAGTGAAATGTCCAGCTAACTATAACATGTGTGAAACCTATGGTTTTTTTCAGTGAATTTGTAAGGTTTTTTACATGCTAATTGCTAACAATACACTGTCTGAAACCTATGGTTTTTTCTGTGAATTTCAAAGGTTTTTTAAATGCTAATTTCTATCTATGTGACGTCATCAGCAGTGGATTGCGGTCGTGCGAGTTATAGTTAGCTGAACTAACTATAACGGGGGAATTTCAATGGTTTTTTACGAGTGAAATGTCCAGCTAACTATAACATGTGTGAAACCTATGGTTTTTTTAGTGAATTTGCAAGGTTTTTTAAATGCTACTTCCTAACTATAACGTGTGTGAAACCTATGGATTTTTCAGTGAATTTGCAAGGTTTTTAAAATGCTAATTCCTAAGTGTGAAACCTACATCTTCCATAAACTTATAAACAGTTTAAAAAAAAAAAAAGTTTTTCTTGGTGCGCGCAGTCTGTGTGCGCATGCGTGCGTGCTCCGTGTGCGCACGTGCTCTGTGTGCGCATGCGTGCGTGCTCCGTGTGCGCACGTGCTCTGTGTGCGCATGCGCACGTGCTCCGTGTGCGCATGCGCACGTGCTCCGTGTGCGCATGCGCACGTGCTCCGTGCGCGCATGCGCACGTGCTCCGTGCGCGCATGCGTACGTGCTCCGTGTGCGCATCAGTGCGTGCTCCGTGTGTGCTGCGTGCGCGCTCCGTATGCGCGTTTGCGCTCCGCGCTCCGTATGCGCGTGCGTGCTGCGTGCGTGCGCGCTCCGTGCGTGCGCGCACCGTGCAAGTCAAGTGATTACGAAACAACACTTTTCATTGGTTCAAAGTAGTTGCAGTTCCAGAATCTTCCAACACCACACCCACCCCCCTCATTAATACTTCTTATTTCCTGGGAGAAGGAGCTGGACAGCTTTTCCTGCACCTGAAAATGGCAGAACAGGAGACTTCTTCAGGGAGTGAGGAGGAGACCTTTGTGCCCCAAAACAAAAGGACTCATTTATTTGGCAATTTTTTACTTTTGCAGAGGGTCAGAAGAAGGTGAATGCTCCTAAAGTCACCTGCACTGTTTGTGGAGTGGTCTCATCTAGAGGAGACCCTAAAAAAAAATACTCCTTTAGTATTTACTCCATGATAAGGCACTTTAAAGCAATGCATCCTGTGGCTTATGCTCGGGCTGAATGAGACAACCCTCCAGCAGCTCAGCCGAGCACATCATCTGCAGCCGCAGCTCAGCCGAGCACATCATCTGCAGCCGCAGCTTCACCTGCTTCTAGACCTCTGGATATGCACCCTCTGTTCCAGAAGGTGCATATACGGTGCAATGTGTGCAATGCTGTTCTCTGTTATGGTGAGAGCAGCATTAACCTAATAGAGAACAAGATACAGCAGCACACATGCTCCACCCCCTAATTGTTTTCCTTTTTTTTTTTTTGTTCCTGGTGAACAGTTTTTCATTTTTTTTTTTTTTTGCTGCTCGACAAAAAACAGTTCTTTTCAGAACTCACTTCACTTCTCCAAGAAGAGCTATATTCCTAATATACTGTTTTCATGACTTTTTTGCCAACGTACGCGATTTAAAAAAAAAAAAGTTTTTTTCACCCTTCGGGGTCCTTCAGGGACCCCCTGACAAAGGCTAAGGGGTCAGGAACTCTCAACCCTGCCGCCTTTTCACGTTCTCCACCTTTCTGTTTCACTGTCACACACAAAATG